>NC_139383.1:53381250-54582500 GCF_054392235.1 Sus scrofa | reverse complement strand
TGTGTTCCAACAGAAATTCTTCATAACTTCTAGCATGGTATCTTAATAAAGAATAAAGTTCTTCTCTTTAAAAAATCTGCTCTAAGTAGATTTTTCCCCTGTTTTTTTAAATTAAGGATCCCAGCAGTGGTTTTCTGAAATATTCTCTTGAATTTGTGCATTTAAATTTTATTGCAGTGGTATAGATGAATGCCATTGTTGGTATCCTTAAATTTTATTTCTGCTCACCAAGGTTAATCATGATTGTCTATATCTTTTTTATAGTAATCACTTTTGAATTGTGTTCAGATATGCAGTTTCAGGTGTAATCATCAGAGCTGGTTAGTCAGGCATTCCAGATAGTGGTTCTTTTCAGAACCTTTTTTAAAGGGTTGGTTAACTACCTCAGTAGCAGAGGATTGAACTATACCCTGTCTGTACTGTACATAGAAAATCTTTGTAGATAAAAGCAAGGCTTGTTAAATGATATGAGGGTAAGATTTTAATATACCAAATGTAACATTCTTAGTTGCCTTTAGTTTCAGAGGCTTGTAAGACTTCCTCATGACCATCATAACAGGCCTTGCTTTTGTCGTATTTTGTGGCTGAAAAAGCAGCCTTGCTTCTTCAGATATTGTAGTTATTTGGATGTATAATAGTTTAGCAAGATGTTACTTTTGTAAGACATCAGATGTTCAAAAAAAGTGCATCCGAACTTGTACTAAATACTGCAGTGTCCCTTTATAAAAAGTCAGACTAAAACTGACAATTGTACAGCAAAGCCTGACATTTGGATATTTTGAAGTTTTTTCATAAATCATAGAAATTAGTATATGGCTGTAGTTTAGCTTTTTAGGTAAAAAGTATGTTTCATTAGTGCATTTCTTATTGCTGATCACTGCAAAAATGTGAATCAGCTTTCCATTTCTTATGCAGGTCATGATAACTTGTAGAATAGAATACAATCATTTGTGCTATGTTTTTAATTTTCTAAAAGCACCTTGATGACAGTGAGTGTTCAGTGGTGAAGCATCCTCTATTGAATCACCCTCAAAAATTTTTTTGCCAAGTTCTAAATTGATAATTTAAAGTCAAAAGTGAAATTACAGTTTAATTAGGACTTGGTATAAAGAAATCCTTTTCCCCTTCCCCAAAGGGATACTGCAGTTATATCACATACCCAATAGGCACCACAATGAAGATCAGAGCTTATTATACTTAAGGTTTTATACACACCAGTTCCCCCAGTAAATGCAAATTTAACAAGAAAATTAGACATGTCATATGTTCAAAATGCTCATGGCAAACAATCATTTTGCATTCCTGCAAATAAAATTGTTTTATACTGTAAGCTGGAGGCGAGTGTAACTTATTTTTGTAATAAAGTTTTTATTTTTTTTATGTGTCATTAATATAAATGTGTTAGTATAGAAATATTCTGGTTTAAAAACTTAGAAATGCACACATTTCGGTATGTTTATTTGTACTTACATAATTTTAGATAGTGGTTGCCAATAGCCTGTATGTTTCACATTAATTGGTTTTTTTATGTTATCTTAATAAACCATTTTAGTATGTTGTATGTCAGTTACTGGGATAGCTGGGACATAGAGTGTAATTTAAAATTTGTCAATAAGTATTCATTGGAATATATGTAAATGTGCCTTGCCGGTTATTGAAACTTACTTAACAAAATGAGTATGGGGTGACAAAATTAGTTCCTGGTGCTTAATGAAACTTTTTGCCACTGATTTTATATATTACCCCGTGCTTTTTTAAAGTACATCTCTCTCAAATCTTAGTGTAAGTTTGAGGGCTACACAAAACATTTACATTTCATTCTAACATATAATGAGTATAGTAGGTTGTGGAAAGTGGGTAAACTAAATGTAGCCTTCAGTAAAATTGAATCTCAGTGTAATCCTTGGTGCTGGCACTTACCAGTTCCAAGGAGTTAAATGATCCCATCAAAGAGGTCATTGCCATGCCTATGGGCACTTTACTGTCATACCCTTTTTAAGGGACACTGTCAAGGTGTTTAAGTTAATTCTCAGAATTATTTTTGGGATTTTAGAACAGGTTGGTTTGACTTATGTGAGAACTGCATTGTCAAAGTTGAAAGATGAACATTTTTGTGAGTTCACAAATGTGTTCTTAAGAAAACATTAAAATATGGAGCTTTGGGTTTCCAAGACTATTTGGCATTCTTAGTTTGGGATTTGGGAGGGAAAACTGATACTAAAAAATTGTGAAGAATTGATGGGCAGTGTAAACAGTGGTGATGAAATATATACACACTCAAGTGAAATTACTTGACAGTGTTCATTTGACTAACTTTGAATTTAAGCCATTATAATTTTAAAATTAAATCATTTGCACTGTTCTGATAATGGGTGCAGTTTTTGAGCAATATAATCAGAGCTAAATATGCATGTAGTGATTAGTGACGTGAACAATTAAGTTCTGAGAAGAAATACTAACTGGTATTTTCAAACTTAAATTTTCTGTAGTAAAAATCAGTATCAAACTCTTATCAGAGAACAAGGAAAACAGGCAATGCATATAAACATACTTTTGAATGTTGTGTGGCCTATAAAGCAATAATGCAATTTTTATGGAATGTCATGGGATATGAGAAATGGAAATGCAAAAATAACTAATCCTTTAGTAAAATTGTCAACATGTTAAAAGGGGAATGTTAACTAATGTAGGTTATTGCTATTTGTGATTTGTTTATGGGTTCTTGGCTTTGACAGCTTCAAAGAATGGACAGATGACAAGTTAAAGAAATTTTGTATATATTGTCAAGGAATGGGTCTTAAATCTAAGAGTCAAGTCCCTTCCTTGGGGTGAACAAATGTATCCTTAAAGCATTCTGATTGTTAAAAAAGAAAACTTGAGTTAACCTAACCAAAGCAGACGCAAGATTTTGTTTCTGCAGACTACTTGGCAATCAAAGTGATCATCACTTAAGTTAATCAGTTTTCAGAAAGTTGCTTTGTGAGAAATTGTGTTACATATATTCTCCCAGACATGCTTTTTGTGTAAAGTTTTCAGCATTGTGACTGATTAAGACGTTAGGGGGGATTTAGCACAAAAGAGCAGTTGCACACTCATGATGGCTGTTGTAGCATCATGAGAAATTTATCTACCAATTAACTGCAAGTCTTATTTAACAAAATACAAACAACTTCATTCATACTAAAATAGTTATGACATAGGAATGGATTGATGGGGTGACCTTGGGTATTCACTTGTATATATAGCTATTTGAAAAGACATAGGGTGAATATTATGGTAGATGGGCAAAATTGTCACATTCAGGACAGCTTTTTTTGACTGCTAAGCCAAAAGTCCGTGTTGATCAGAAACAGAAAAAAAAAAAAAAAAAAAGATGAACACCTTGTTATTGCAGAATATAATATAATCTGTTTTAAGGGGAGAAATTTAAAAGTAGAAGGATTTCATGCATTTAGGTGAAGGAGCTAACCCCTTGAGTAAATGATTGCTCAGGTTCTTAAAATGTCCCAAATACCCACCATGGTCATTTTCTCCCCAGTGGTGCACATCTTAAAAGTTCTGTCTGACCACAGGAATTCAATGGTGGGTATAAAATGAATGAATAAAGAAATTAAGTAACAATTCATAAAATGACCAGATGTAGGGATGGTGTTTTAGAGTGTAGTATTAATTTACTCAGTGATACCACTCAATAGGGCATGCCACTACTTTTCTTAAGATGCTAATTATAAACCAATGTTCAAAAGACATTTTTAACTGTGGGCAAATTAGTAGACGGGCTTTTTGGTCTGTCACTTTTTTAAAAAGTACTTAAAAGTTTTATTAGTACCACAGTCTGCCTTCAGTAATAAACCCTAAAATATTTTTCAGAACCAGGAGCATTCAGTTGAAAGAAATCTTTTTTATGAGTGCAAAACAGTATTACAACTAATGCCCTGGTCAAGATTAGGTTTTTAATGATATTAACAGTAGTCTGATAAACATTTAGAAGTCTGGCATTGAGAAACAAAAGCTTGTACCTGACTAGTATTTTTATTTAAAAAAATAGTTCTGTTAGCTTATTTAAATTCTCTTAACGTTTATTTATCCTTAGAATTTATATTTATTTCATTCCTTTCATCTCACTGAAAACTGTCTGCAGGCTCTTTGATTTGGATTAGATGTGTGAAGTACTGTCTTTTGCCAAAAACCTCAAATTACTTGTTCTTTTCAACGTAGTGGGTTTGTGCTTGTTTGGAGATCAGTTCAAAAACTATCTGTACTATCTGTACTGCCTCTGATGTTAAGATTTTATGTATAGCATAAGGAAGCTAGCTCTGACTATATTTTCCTAAGAATAAAGACCTATTTTTGTAGCATGTCTTAGGATCTCCAGGAGTCAAAGAATTATTGTGGGTGTCCTCCATTTCATCGTTTTTCATTTTAACAGCTTTTAATTAGACACTGGGGAGTCTTTAGAGCTCTTTCGCCTCTGATTATCCATACATTCAAAGTAACTAGCCAATGGTAAAAACAAATTCCCCAATATCCCTAATTCAAGCACATGATGGGGAGATATATAGAATAAATGTATAGCGTTGGTCTTAATTTAAATGATGAAATACGTTGTGGTCACACAATGCCAGTGGACTCTGAAGAAATTAATGGTAATTTGGTTCTGCTGCTCTGGAGACATCCCCCCACTATTCAGTGTTCCATTCTCTATCACTGTCTCTGAAGGTTTGGAAATGAGTGATTGATGTTGCAAAGAATTCAGGAGAAGGGGAGTGAACAAAAACTGATCTATTTTAATAAAATGTTGCACATTTAAGTGACATTGCAAATGAGGTTAGGGAGATGAATTCAGCTTAAAATGTATGTCATTAAGCTAAGTTGACAAATCATTATCAAAGAATGGGGAACTTGTAAATACATTCAGGGGATTTTGGTTCAGCTCTAGGATTTCTTGGTGGGGGAGGTAGCTTTGGCCACTTCATCAAGCCAAAAATCTTTTTAGGTTACTTAGTGCAGAGTTTAGTTTGTGTTTTGATTACTAAAATTTACACTAATGACAATGAAAAAAGTCTTTGTCATTTCAGAACAGTCATGGAAGTTTTATACCTGAAAAATTCTTAGACAACTAATGGGGGATTTTTGGAAACCTTTACACTGCCTATCTGGCTTCCTATGCAGATGCCAGACAGTACTTTTTTTTCTTGTTGATATGAAGGTTGCTGAATAAGACTTTCTGCATGAGAGAGAAGTCCTAATAAACCATTTTGGAAATAAGTGTCTTTAAGTGTTAGCTTCCTAAAAAAAAATTAACACAATAGGATGAAGAGAAGGTTATTTTAGAATAACTTTACAACAAGCTTCAGCGAATATCTTATTTTTTACCTTTAGGTAGTTTAAAACAAGTTCTAGTCTGAAGGGAATTAAATCTGACACTATTTGAGTTATTTTTTGGCTTTTTAGGCCAATCTATTCTGAAAGGATTTTTTTTGTGTGTGTGGTAGGAAAGTACTAACTTCTTTTGGAGAGAATTTTGTGAAACCTAAGGGGATTGGCATCTCTTGTTTATGAGCAAGAGATGCCAGTTACTTTTCAAGGGAAGAGAGGACAGGTTTTTGATGTGGACAAGCAACTACCACAGATTAAGAATATGACTAGGGCATGTTCACAGTAATAAATCTCTAGAAAATGTTTTAGAGATTTTAAATTCCAGTCTTCAGGTGTAGAAACATACCATGACAAAACAGTGTTCGAATAGCATCACACTAGGTATGGCTCTCTAGTGCTGTGATTTTTTTTTATTTAAAATTTTTTTTTTTGGTCTTTGTAGGGCTGCACCCATGGCATATGGAGGTTCCCAGGCTAGGGGTCAAATTGGAGCTGTAGTCGCTGGCCTACACCACAGCAATGCCAGAATCCTTAACCCCCTGAGCAAGTGAGCGAGGCCAGGGGTCGAACCTGCATCCTCATGGATGCCAGTCAGGTTTGCTTCCACTGAGCCACCATGGGAATTCCATAGTGCTGTTTTAAATGAGATAAAGAGGTTTGAGTTACCATGCCATTTTTCTAACAATTTGGCATTTCAACTTGTGTCCTGATTTTTTTTCTATGGTAACTAGAATAGGCCAGCACTGCATCATTTGAACATAAAATTACTAAACTGGGTGCATCTGTTTTATGTCATGAAAAAAAAATCCTTATGACTTCATTTTTAAAATATTTTTAATATGTTGGTGTTAATGTTGCTTTAATTGGAGGACTCGGGAATTAGGCCTCTAAATTGCTTTAATAACGAGAAATTAGAAAAGTGTGTACTAATTGTTTCTTAATATTTGGTATGAGCTTGGAGGTAAACCAGAAATGAGCAGCTATGTCAAAAGCCATCTCTAAAAATTGGAGGAGTACATTTTTAGATTCTGCAGACATGTAATACACAGTGTAGTTTTGGCAAAATTTAATATCTTTCTTGCTTTTTTTTGAAATAGTAAAATTCACATGAGTTTGCAGAAATTGAATTCCTAGGAATCCTTCAACATTGACAGGTGTGATTTCCTCTAGGCACTGCGCCTAACTTCAGATTCATTATAAATAGAACTAAAACAGATGAAAAGCTTTTATGATAAAATTATACCTTAAGTCTTAGTTGATCTCTTTGTTTCCAGAAGATTTCATTTTGCACTTAAGACAGCAATAGCAGTTAAGGGCCCAGGAGCAGATGTGTGGTTTCTTTGCCTTATCCCTGCTGCTTAGTGTCTTTTGATCACTCTATTTAAATTACTACTACTCCTTGTTCTTTAAAGTTATTAATATCTTCTCAATATGGTTTCTTTTGCCTCCTTCTAGAAGAGGAGCTCCACCAGAGCAGGGAAATCTGAATTAATCGTGCTAGGCAGGCATTTATATACTGTTCAAAATAGTTTTTAGTTTGGTGCAAATGAGTTTTCAGTTTAGTTTATTAGCTAAATTATGCTTCTTTGTGGCATGTCGACATGAAAAGCATTTTTTGAGCCACTTAGTTTACATGGCAAGATTTTTAAAATAACATGAAATACTAATGTTTAAAGCAAACTAAGATCATGAAGATCCACATTTAAATTTTCTATCTGACATCAAGAAAGCCTTAGAGCAGTTGGCTGTGGGATTTATAGACTTTTTTTTTTTTTTTTTTTTTTTTGTCTTTTCTAGGGCTGCACCCATGGCATATGGAGGTTCCCAGGCTACAGGTCCAGTCAGAGCTGTAGCCACCAGCCTACACCACAGCCACAACGCCGGGTCCGAGCCACGTCTCCGACCTACACACAGCTCATGGCAATGCCGGCTCCTTAACCCACTTAGCAAGACTAGGGATCGAACCCGCAACCTCATGGTTCCTAGTCGGATTCGTTAACCACTGAGCCACAATGGGAACCCCTATAGGCTTTTTGATATCTGTTACTAAAACAGCCCAGCCCAGTATTTTTCCGTTATGCTGATGTTCATCTTTATTCCAAGCTGCTGGACAAAACCGTTATCAACCTACAAACTCTGTACTTCTTTATGAGGAAAGATACTTAATTCTTATTTTGCTGATGAGTCTAGTTGGTTTTGAGTCCATAACATTTGTATAAGTTTATGTAGAGCCCTTTTTAAAAAGTGTAATGATGCTTGAAAAAGCTTGACGGCTAGGTAACTATAATGTCTTAAAACAGTTATTTCCAAGAGTAATCCATACTTAACTATATTTTAAAATAAGGCAATCGTTGCATTTTTATGAATAGTCAGTATATACCTTTCAGTTGGTTATGGTTCAAGTTAAGCCACCTGAGACAGGAGGCTCTGGATTTACAGCATTTTCTCACTACACTTTATGTATCTGTTAGTTTGAGTAGTGATGGATGAAGGTGGTATTTATGCTTAAATATGCTAAGTTGTTGTCTTACCTTGATAGTACTTTATTTTTTTATATCTTTTTTTTAATGATCATAACAATCTACTTTCACAGGATTTCCATCCCACAGCCCCCTTGATAGTACTTTAAAGAGAATTTAAAAGGTTTGTACCTGGAAAACAGGATACAGCACAGGATGTGAAAGTCTGCTTCTCTGCTCACACCCTAGTCAATTAACAGAGATGAATGACTCCTGTCTTTAGTTCTTGTAGTTAACCTCTTAGATCTCTTACTTAAAGAAGTATTTTTTAAACCCTTTGTGAGAAATTTGGCTTACTCTTGTCCTGCTCTCGTTTTCCTGAACTATTTTAGGTTCAATTGATTACCTTTATTATTCAGACTACAATTAAGCTTCTACTTAGATCAATTTTAATGTTTCTTCCTCACAACATAAGGAAACAGCACACTCAGTACTTTATTTTACTTCATTTTTCAGTTCCTGTTAGCTCTATCTTTTTTGTCACTTATTTCTTCTTCCAGGGCGTATATTGACTTTAAATTTCAGCTCTTGAGTAGGTTCTTATTTTATATAAGGTCTCTCTTGCTCATTCTTGAATTCTGGAGATTAAAAAAAAAGATAATCAGTTTCTTAAAAGGATACATTGAAATATTGCTTCACTTTCCGTGCTTCTGATTTTTTTGTGTGTTTGGTGGTTTGTATTTGCGTTTATGAAAGATCCTGATAAAATTCTGGTGTTCCTGAGTTTGCCTACTGAAACAACTGGCTGTTAAGTTCTGTGTGTATGAGAACACAAGGGCTAACATGCTTTATTTTAGATTCCTTGGAAGCAGACAGGCAAGCATGGTACCCTTGCAATGCCGGAAGGAAGAGTACTCAATTATAGGAACACTGATCTCTCCCAGGCAAGTTAATTTGCTTTGAGGAAAGGGGTAGACCCTGAAAGTTCTACAACCCTCAGGAACCCAAATTTCTTAACTTTCCACTCTTGCAAGACAAAGTTTTTCCTTTTCCCTTGCCACTTATCCCTCTCATGAAAAATCGCTCCTGTTCTTGCAGCCCTAGATCCAACTGGAGTCATAAGGTACAACAAGTTTGGTGTTCATTACCTTGTATTAACAAAAAAAGAAACCTACCTTGAACTCTGTATAGTCACATGTCACAGCTCATTTAAAATAAATTGTCCAGAAAAAGTTTGAGTAAATTTTGGAGTTAACTCAGGGGCTTAGCGAGTGAACGATCCAGGGTTGTTGCTGCTGTGGCTCAGGTTGCTGCTGTGGCTCAGGTTGCTGCTGTGGTGCAGGTTTGATCCCTGGCCCCAGGAACTTATTCGTGCCATAGGTGTGGCCATAAAGAAATTTAAAAAATGAAAATAAAAAGGGCATCCTTATTAAAAGTTTGAAATCTTACTTGAAAAAAGAACACTTAGTATGCTAAAGGGTATATAGGAAACATTTTGTGACTAAAGATGCAAGTTTAGTGGCATTCTTGGCTGGGTGAAGCAGATTGTTTTGAAAAGCTCTTTGAGAGAATAGTATTATTTAATACTATTCAGAATTTCCGAACGTTTAGAGGAAACTATTGAGCATTATTTTTCCAATTTATGTTTAATATAGCTACCTACATGTATTCTTGTGTACCAGTTAATGAGACTACTTATTTTGGGAAGGATCTCACAAACCCACCTTTTCCAGATTGGATGTTCTGGGATTTTGTGATAGTCCATGTTACTCTACTTGTGGAATATATTCTTTCATACTTTGATATCTGCTTTGTCTTCACTGATTAGAGAGCCTAAATCCTTAAAAAAAAATTCCATCTAAATATAGCAATTGAAACATCTTAAGGGAGTTCCCGTCGTGGTGCAGCAGAAACGAATCCGACTAGGAACCATGAGGTTGAGAGTTTGATCCCTGGCCTCCCTCAGTGGGTTAAGGATCCAGCATTGCTGTGAGCTGTGGTGTAGGTTGCAGACGTGGCTCTGATCTGTTGTTGCTGTGGCTGTGACGTAGGCCAGTGGCTACAGCTCTGATTGGACCCCCTAGCCTGGGAACCTCCATATGCTGTGGGTGCAGCCCTAAAAAGAAAAAAAAAAGAACATCTTAAGATTATTTCACTTGTCTTCAGGTATTAAAGCCATTTTAATAGGTTTTATGATATTAAATGTTAATTGAGATTAAGGAAGAAACTGACTTTCAAGGTTTGGGGTACCAAGAATTTTGGCTAAGTCTTTTAGTATCTGGACACACATACACACTAGGAATCTGAAGAGGAAAATAAAGCTTTTAACCAAGTATACTAGACTCATTTGATAAAAGTTGAATACAGTGTTCCCTTGGGCACAGCTGCTTAAAAGTGTCTGGTGTCACTACAGCGGCTTGGGTTGCTGCTGTGGTGCGGGTTTGATCCCTGCAGCGGCAACTTCTGCATATCTCAGGTATGGTAAAAACCAAAAAACAAAGTTGGAGTTCCCTCTGTGGTGCAGTGGGTTCTGTGGTGTTTCTGGAGTGCTGGTACTCAGGTTTGATTCCCCAGCCCAGCACAGTGGCTTAAGGATCTGGCGTTGCCACAGCTGTGGCGTAGTTTGAAACTGTAGCTTGGAACTGATCCCTGAGCCAGAAACATCATGTGCCCAGAAGCAGCCAAAAAAGAAAAAAAAAAAGTTGACGTAAGACACACTAATCTTGTTTTCATAGGGCCTTCTCATTCTAATAACCCTCATGTAGCTTGTGTATTTATGTTCACTTTTCATATAAACAGAAAAGTATAGGTTGCTAAAGCAACAGATTCTCCCTCTTAGTTTCCCAGTGGTTCCAGGTGATTTTTTCTTAGTCATTGAGACATTTTTTTTTGGGGGGGGAGGGTCTATTTAGGGCAGTACCCTTGGCATATAGAATTTCCCAGGCTAGGTATCAAATCGGAGCTGTAGCTGGCAGCCTAAACTAAAGCCACAGCAACTCCAGATTCAAGAGGCATCTGGGACCTACACCACAGCTCACGGCAACCCCAGGTCCTTTAACCCACTGAGCTAGGATTGAACCCGCATCCTCACAGATACTAGGTCGGGTTTGCTATTGCTGAGCCACAATGGGAACTCCCATTGAGACATTTAATGAAAGGAACTGTGAGCAAGCACAGGTATAAACTCTTTGGTCCTGAGTTTCCTTTCCTATAAAAATAGATTACATTAAATATTTTTCTAGCTCTCAACATTCTATGAAATAACAGCTTGTGTTTTTAAAAAAATTCTGCCTATAGGATTGTTTGCTTCATGTCATTAATGTTTTTGTTGTGAAGACTTACATTACTGTTCATTAGTTCTGTAATAACTTACATGTTATGAACATTACCTGGTACATTATTTTTCTGATACTTAGTTACTATTTGAGGGGGAGAGGGTAGGATAAATCATTTTCTTAGGCTACATATTCTGAGGATGAAAACCATCAAGCCCTGTATAGTTCACAGAGCATTATTCAAGTTATTCCCAAATTCCCCATATTACCGTGTTAATGTTACACTAGATAAGAGTCAGCCTGTGTAACTGATGTCAACTAAAATGAGCAACATGGATCTCCTTTTGTGGTATGTAAGTATGTTTTTTAATTTTTAGAATTAGTGTTCATCTACCTCAGGTCTCAGTTCTGAAATTTTAGGCAAAGCTCTCATGTGTAAAGCTAGTATAGTAGCTTGATTAGGAAATAAAAGGAAGTCTAACTGCTAAACCAGCCTCCTAAATTTGCTTTATTACTAGTAATAATGCAGATATTTTCTAAAAGTTATAGACTGTAAGTGTTCTAGCCCCAGCCCTCCCCTCTTTGCCCCCATCCCCAGTAAACAGTTTTTAAATTGAAACACTATGTATTTCATTATCAGGATAAAGCATTTTATTGCATCTTTTCCTAGGAAGCTTGTTGGTTTTGAAATGATCCCTATTTTAAGTTGATTTTCCTCACCCCTCTTTTTTAAAAAAACTGCTCATAGGATACCAGTAGCTGAAAGTTACATATTTTTAGAAGTTTTAACCCGTCTGAGGCACTTGTCACATCGAATCACTCTCTTGAAAAGTTTCCTTGGTACTTTGCTGGCTTTCTTAATATTCTCTGACTGACCTGTTCTTATCTATTCTATTTCCTTTTTTTCTTCTATGCTTGTCTCTTTAATCTCATCCACATGTCACATCTTTGTGGACGCCTGCTTTAATGTCAGGGCTTGAATTAATCTGTTATATGCAAGTCTGCCATTTCAGCTCTTTGCTGTACATGTTAGAATGCTTTGCTCTGTCTGATTATATCCTATTAATTTCTCTTATCACATCATTATATTTGATCACTTTTTGTTCCTGAATAGGTCTGAAAATCCTCTATCCAATTCTTACCCTATCCTTGAGGCAGCTTACCTCTGGCTACACTTTATATTTACAAATATCTTAAGTGCTCCAGATTTATAAGTGGCACGTTATGATGACTCTCCAAATCTAACTCTACAGTAGCACTGCCTAATAGAAATAAAATGCAAGCCATATGTATAATTTAAAATTTTATAATTTGTCCTGAGCTAACCCCTCTAATCTTAACCTCCACTGGTTTTGCCTGTAAACAAATTGCTAGCCTTTTCTTTATTTGGTTCATTTCACATTTCTAATGACTTAGTAATATGTCTCCCCCTGCCCCATATCCCCTACCATTTCAAGCCAACCGCTTAGAAATTCTCTATAGTGAAAATAGTAAAGTCTTTTTTGCTGTAGGTGTATTATCAACGAAGTGTTCCTGAGTGAGGAACATGTACATCAAAAGTCCTGGCTTCCTAGGGTTTATGTAAGGCTATGAGCTGATCATTCTTTCTTTATTGCTTATGCTATAGGTTTGTAACAGCTGTGTATATGAGACAAACCCCCAAATTTATCAACCTCTGCTTAAAGGTAACTTCAGGAGCAAAACCGTGGTTTTAAATATCTGGCGACATTTGAAAATCTAGTATTTTCTGTTTCATAACTGCAAGAAGAATCCAGAAACATTAAAATTATAGTCATTATTCCTGCTACCCCTCAAATTCATTTTCTGTCAATAGTATGTAGTAATTACAGTTTCCCATCCTCTACTGTGATTGATAACAGGTTCATGTGTTGCTTTACGAAATGGAAAAGAAGCTATGAAACTCGGCAGAGGCTAAATATGTAAATAGGCTTGAACTAAATTTAGGGATAATACTTAATGTGTTAGTAACGTCTGAGAATCCAGTACATGAGAAGGACGATTTAGCTAGGGGTATTTGCTGTCTTAATTCTCAAGCTCTACAAAAATTGCTCCAATCCTGCCATCAATGTTTTTGTAGGCCTTCTTGGAGAAGCTTTTGTAGCCCTAAGAAATAAAGGGCTCCAAGTGAGCTAATCTTTCAATTATGTTTTTTTTTTTTTTTAAACTGGAAATGGGAATGATAGAACTGTTCTCTGAACATCTAGATTAATTCTTAATTATATTGAATAAGTATTTTATTTAAAAAAATGGAATTCTTAATTATAGTGAATAAGTATATATCTTATTTATTTTATTTTCAAAAAAAATGGAGGAATATAAGCTACATGGGGAGTTCCTGTCATGGCGCAGTGGAAACGAATCCGACTAGGAACCATGAGGTGGAGGGTTCAATCCCTGCCTTGCTCAGTGGGTTAAGGAACCAGAGTTGCCGTGAGTTGTGGAGTAGGTCACAGACACGGCTCGGATCTGATGTTGCTGTGGCTGTGGTGTAGGCCTGCAGCTGTAGCTCAGATTAGATCCCTAGCCTGGGATCCTCCATATGCCACAGGTTCAACCCTAAAAAGAAAAGAAAAAAAAATACATATATATATACACACACACACATATATATATATAAGCTATATGACTTTCTGATAATTTCAAAATTCAGACTTTTAAAATGTGTTTATCTGAGGTAAAACCCTATGATTTAATGGTAACTGTCTTTCAATATATAGGGGCAATTTTCCAATAGAATTTTTTCAATAAAAATTTCCAAAATTATTTAATATTCAAGGTTTCTACTTAGATATATTGTACTGAGGTTTTTTTTTTTTTTTTAATAGCTGGAATCAGATTGACAAAAAAGTTCTTTTTAAAAGTGAAGTTTAGGGAATTCCCGCTGTGGTACACGGGATGGGCAATGTCTTGAAAGTGCTGGGACACAGGTTTGCTTCCCAGCCTGTGCAGTGTGTTAAGGATCTGGTGTTGCTGCAGTTGTGGCTTACGTAGCAACTGCATCTTGGCTCGATCCCTGGCCCAGGAACCCCATATGCCACAGGGTGGCCAAAAAAACGAAAAAAGATTAAAGTTGATTTTAATTATTTGGTGGCAACCTTACTAGAATTGGAATTGGAGTATTATTATTAGTGATCTTCACAATTCTGAACCAACCCTAGTTGCATGGTGGTTTATAGGTACCATGTTAAAATGCTTTTGTTTTGAAGTTCCCGTTGTGGCTCAGTGGTTAACGAATCCGACTAAGAACCATGAGGTTGAGGGTTTGATCCCTGGCCTCGCTCAGTGGAGATCCATTGTTGCCATGAGCTGTGGTGTAGGCTGCAGACATGGTTCAGATCCAATGTTGCTGTGGCTCTAGCGTAGGCCGGCAGCTGTAGCTGAGATTGGACCCCTAGCCTGGGAATCTCCATATGCTGCGGGTGTGGCCCTAGAAAAGACCACACAAAAAAAGTGCTTTTGTATTTATATTTTAGAAAACAGTTACTGAGAGGTAATAAGACTGATTGCAAAGACCTGCCAAAATATTTTCAGAAGTTATTGAAATCAGTTGAAAGCTATATTTAAACATCTGAATATAGTTGCAATTTTTTTTTATGAAAGCAAATCATTGTCTCTATAGTTAACATAGGAAATAAGGTGGACTGTTTTATTTATTTAAAGGCTGTTAAACTTTTAAAAAATTTTTAGACAAAAACATTGGCCATATTATACAAGGAATATGGTATTAGATTATAAGAGTGACTTTTCTAATCATTAATATTTCCACCAGGAAGGTGAATATATTTTCAGTTTCTAATCTGTTAATTTACAGTTTCTGAACTTAAGACCAACTACTTATTAACATGCAAGCGAGGTTTGAGAGGTTTATTCCATTATGTCTTAGAAATAATATGACAAACATTAAATGCTTAATTTTTGGTGCTAGGATAATGAGACCACCTAGGATTTCATGGTCAAACAGCTTTTATCCAGACAGTATCTCTTTGATCCATTGGTTCCATAAAGTTGTAGTTGTTCATATCTTACCATTGGAGGTTCTACTTCATGACCACACACACACACACACACACACACACACACACACACACACACACACAAAGTGGGGGTTAAATAGGAAAGTAATAACTGCATTTTGAACATCTCGAACTCCCACTCAAAAATCCTTTAGTGTCCTTTCTTGAATTACATATTCTGTATTGTATTGTACTGAGTTCCTTTTTACTGAAAATCTGGGAAAGGAACATTTCTTGAGGTATAGAAGGCAGTTCTTTGTTTTTTTTTTCTTTTTAGGGCTGTACCCACGGCATGTAGAAGTTCCCAGACTAGGGGTTAAATCGGAACTGTAGCTGCTGGCCTCCACCACAGCCACATCAATGCCAGATCCAAGCTGCATCTGTGACCTACACTACAGCTCACCGTGACGTCAGGTCCTTAAGCCACTGAGCAAGGCCAGAGATCAAACTCATGTCCTCATGGATACTAGTCCATGAGGTTCGTTACCACTGAAACCGCTGAGCCAGAATGAGAACTCCCTAGAAGGCAGTCTTAATTGTTCCTTTTACAGGCATTATTACGCCCAGAGATAGGGATACATAGGGATAGGTTGTAGGAAGGAGGGGGTATTTTGAAATGTAAAATTGACTGTAAAAATAATACTATAAATGCCACAAAAGGTAGAATATGAACCTTGATGCTTTGAGACATAGGGGAAAACTCAGGTTTGGAAATGCCAATCCTGTGTTAGGAGAGCATACTTCAAATCACAGGAGGCAGCTTGACAGGGAGGGACCGAAATGGCTCCAAGGGGTAGTGGGTAAGTATTCATCTGTCCTCTTCCTGACACAATCATGCCACACAAATAATGGCACTCAGCAGTTAAAATCTGGTATATGTTCAGGGTCATCAGAATTAAGTAGGCCTAACTCCTGGGATTCATGTAGTCAACACCACCTTTTCAAATTCCTGTACCAATATAAAAAGCATTTTCTGCAGTTTGTTGGTGGAGTCTGAGGGGATCAGGACTCATTTTAAATTTTTTGCCTAGTGCTGCATTACTTTTGAAAATTAAGTGAAAGTGAGTTCCCATCATGGCGCAGCGGAAACAAACCCAACTAGGAACCATGAGGTTTCGGGTTCTATCCCTGGCCTTGCTCAGTGGGTTAAGGATCTGGCATTGCTGTGGCTGTGGCATAGGTCAGCAGGTGTAGCTCCGATTAGACTCCAAGCCTGAGAACCTCCATATGCCAAGGGTGGGGCCCTAAAAAGACAAAAGACTGAAGACAAAAAAAGAGAAAAGAAAATTAAGTGAAAGCAAAGAGATAAATCCTAGTCTACTGAAATTATTGTCTTCCCTGAGGACTTTCCAGATCCTCACCAGTTGGAAATTTCCCTTTCCCATCAACTGTCATTAAAAATTACAACAGCAACAAAAAAACCCAGAAACCATTCCAGCCTTTATATCTAAGTATATGCCCTGTATTATACATTATTTTTCATGTTTGACGTCTCCTTCACTAGATTGTAAGCCTTTGGATGTCAGAAAAAGCATCTAAATAATTGTATCTGCCATCACATTTAGTACAGTGCCTTACACTTATTTGCTAATTTAATAAATATTCATTAAAGTTATTGGATATTGTAGTTTGATGCTTATGAGCCCTTTAGAGTTGGATGCATTATCAACTATTTTTATCTTTAGTTTGAAAATGTACCCCTGGCACGTGCTAATTATGGCATTTATAAATTCACACATTTAGTTGTACTGGCTCTCCACAGCTAACATTAGTCTGGAGGAGCACTGTCTAGTAGAAATATAGCACATGCCACATATGTAATTTAAAATTTTCTAGTGGCCACATTATAAAAGTAAGAAGAAACTTAGATTGATAGAATTTTTAGCCCATTATTTCCAAAATATAATTTAACATGTAATCAACTTTTAAAAGTTGAGATAGTTTGGAGTTCCCATCATGGCTCAGTGGTTAAGCAATCTGACTAGCATCCATGAGAACTATTAGGTTCAATCCCTGGCCTTGCTCAGTGGGTTAAGGATCTGGTGCTGCCATAAGCTGCGGTGTAGGTCACAGTCTCAGCTCTGGTCTTGAGTTGCTGTGGGTGTGGGTGTGGCCGGCAGCTGTACCTCCAATCTGACCCCTAGCCTGGGAACCTCCATATGCTGCAGGTATGGCCCTAAAAAGCAAAAAAAAAAAAAAAAAAAAATTGAGATTGTTTATATTCTTGTTTCCACATTAAGCCTTCAAAATCTGATGTGTATTTTACCCTTCAGCACATGTCTTTTCAAGTGAGCCACATTTGAAGTGCTCAATAGCCAAATAATGTCTCATGGCTATGGTATTAGAGTGTAGGTCTAGAACCTAAGGGAAGGCAATATACCTCTTTGGACCTCAGTTTCCTGTCAGGTTATCTCATAGCTTAGATTTCATATCATTGTCACTTTAGGTTGTTATATAATGCAAATAAAACTAATTGGTTTGGCTGGTTTTGCCACATTCATAAATTCATAAAACTTTTTTGTATTAAGCATTGTACAAAGACATTTATTAGGCAGTTTCTACCCAATGTAATCTTCTCTTAAACTTTTGAAGAAGAAAAGTGTTTCAGAGTTGAGGATTGGGGTTTGAGATATACCAAATTAGCCTTGCTCACTGAAATTCTAGTAGATTTCAGCTGATTTCAGAACCAGGATTGATTGTGGATATCCTATATCCCTACAAGGATGTTCAAACCTTTTAATAAAAAGTTGGAAAAAAACTTCAAGCTCTGTATGAATGTTGGTGTGGATACTAGACCATATGTTTAAAGAGAAAACATTTAATGGAATAAAAATTTTATTTCATTACATGAGGTCTATACCAAAGGCAACTTTATCTTCTTCTAGGTGTGGATTTTATAGAATTTTCTTATAGCAGAAATTTATTTTTACTTTTTCCTTTTCTGAGTATAAGAGCAATATAAAAATTTAAATTCCCTACTGTTGGAGTTCTCTTTGTGGCTCAGAGTTTAATGAACCTGACTAGGAACCATGAGATGTGGCTCAGATCCAGCACTGCTGTGGCTGTGGTGTAGGCAGGCAGCTACAGCTTTGAGTCAGCCCCTAGACTGGGAACCTCCATATGCTGCAGGTGTGGCCCTAAAAAAATATAGATAGATAGATAAATAAAATAAAAACAAAGTAAATTGCCTATTGTAGTTCTCTTATGCAGCTGGATAAGGTCTGGCATTGCCACTGCAGCAGTTTGGGTTATTGCAGTAGTGCAGTTTTGATCCCTGACCCAGGAACTTCTACATGCTGTGGGTGTGGCCAAAAAATAAATTAAAAATTGCTTTATGTCTGATTAGCTTATTATAATTGCCACTGCAAAGAAAAATCACATGGGAAAGAAGTCTTGGATGTTGTAAAGTCTAATTTGAAAGAACAAGACATTTTATTACTAAGATGCACTGGCTATCAGTAATAAGTTGAACCGGAATTTTAGAGTGACCCTATAAAGGAGCAAAATTTTTGAACAGAAAAAAAGATCACAGTCTGACTCTCTAGAAAAGTTTAATAAAGTAACTTACCCAATTATAAAGTAATCAAGTCCACAGTAGGCACTTGATACATGTAGATTCATTCAACTTACACCTTTATTTATACTTCAATATAGCCCCTAAATAAGGGGCTATAAGTAGTTCAAAGACACTTAAAAAGAAAGGCTGAAAAGTGAAATTCATGTTTAATTATGTATCTCAAAATATTAAAGAAAACTACCAAGCTTTCCAATGATATTGTTAGTCTACAGTACATTTATGATGTTTAAACAATACCTAAGGATGAGGATCAGTGAAATGGATACCTTAAATACCATTGTGGAACTAGTAAACCATTCTGGGAAGAAATTTGTCAGTATGTATCATGTTCCTATTCTTTGATCCAGCAGTCGTTATTGATATTGACCCTAAAGTCATAATTATAAACGAGTATAGATGTGTGATTAAGGGTGGTAACGATAATATCAAAGATATAAAAAAATTAGCATTAACAGAATAAAGGATGGTACATTCTGAAGGAAAATAATGCAAAGAAATGACCCATGTATTCAGTATAATAACATGGGAAAATACTCAACTGCCATACACCATGATTTTTATGTTTAAAAAAAATCATTTCTGAACATGTCTGTCTCCGCACTTTAGAGGATAAGATACTAAGAAAGAGAAAAGACAGGCAGCATGAAAACTGGCTCTGGCTTCAAATCCCTGTTTCGCTAGCTCTGATTCTGAGCAAAGTTCCTCTCTGCCTCACTAACGTCGGTAATCTAGCTGTAAGATGGGGGAAACCAGAGTACCTATATCATGAAGTGAATGTGTGGACGTTAAAGTACTTAGCGCGCCGCCTAAATAAATTTTACTTATTACGACGTCTTTCTGTATCTGTCAGAGTAGTGGAGAATACAGAAATTAAAATTTAGAAATGTGCTAACTTAGTAAAGCGAGAAGCCCCACCAGACTGCAAACGGTATTTAACCTAACCCACCAACGCGCCTCAGCAAATACTTGGATTTTGGTTAGGGCCGCGGGACTGTGGTGAGCTGAGGTCTACCTCGCCTTTGGACGCGTAAAAGATGTTCTCGCCACCGAGTGTCGGCCAGGTGGGTTCGACTTTTCCCTGTTCCAGGGTGGTTTTACTCACCCGCGCGCGGCCCGTGCAAAACAGGGACTGAGAGGTGTTTCCCCCCCGCCCCCACCTTGGGCGTCTTGCAAAGCTTGGACCTGTCCCCAAGCCGAGCTGAGCCTATAGAGAAGAGGCGTGGAGAGCGTGGCGGAGCTCACGTCACAAAGACTACAGTCCCCAGTGGGCCCCGCGAGCTCGAGGAGTCCTGCAGGCAGGATCCGGTGGCCGCGGGGTCTGCAGTTTCTCCTATGCTCGGGCACAGCCTTCCGCCTCTTCTCTGCAACACAGGCAATTACTGGGTGCTGCAGCTTCCCCCCGATTTCCAAAAAGGTGCAGTCGCTGGCGAAAGGGGCCATCCACCCGGGGCTGCGCGGCTCTGACCCAGAGGGCTAACCAGCAAACCCGACCGGCCTTGCGCAGGGTGACGAAAGGCACGTCGTACGGCGGCCTGCCCGGCCGCGGGGGGCGTGGCCGCGCACGCGCGACGGCGCCCTCGGGCGGGGGTTTGGGCGGCTGCCGCCCGCTGACCGTCCGCCGGTCGCCGGCTCTCCGGGTCCGCCGCAGGGCTTGGAGGGGCGGCGTCGTGGGTGGTTGATGGGGGGGTCCCCTCAACCTCAACCTCAGTCTGTAGTGCAGCCTCAGATACGCCGACGGAGATGGCGCCCTGGATGCGGACGATGGGGGAGAAGCTGAAGCAGCGGTTGAGGCTGGACGTGGGACGCGAGATTTGTCGCCAGTACCCACTGTTCTGCTTCCTGCTGCTGTGCCTCAGCGCCGCCTCCCTGCTCCTCAACAGGTAACGCGGCAGCGCAAGCTAGCTGGGTGGCGGGCAGCTTTCCTCCGAAACTGCGGACTCAGGCCCTGTTGCTTCGCAGTGCGGAGACTGTGGGGCTGCGCAGCTGCGGGAAGTGGGGCGGGCTGCGGGGCCTCTGGGGAGAGAGCGGCCTTGGGGAGCCTGGCTGGGCGCTGGTGCCCGGAAGTGCGGTGGGGCCTGGGCTCAAGGGACCCCTTTTCTAAGGCCTCCCCTCTTCAGCCATCCGGCCCCTATTCTTACCTTCTTTTCACCCATTTCTTAAAAGCTGGGCCTCCAGCATCGATGCTTTTCAGAAGCATGAAATCTGTCGGTCGCCGAATTGAGGCCATGAGGGGGCGGTGCCGCCAGCTGATGGAGGAGAGTACAGGGTTCCTTCGCAGTGGAAGTTTTAGACTGACTCTCCTTGCTCTCCCCGCGCGCGCACGCCCACCCACCCACATTGGAGATCACCGCCGAGGTTTTCCCCAGTGTTATTGGTTACAATGCACCGTCATAAAGATTTGTTGTATCGAAGAGCGCGAAATAGTAGCAGCATCTCTAGAATATTCCTAAAGGGAAGACTGAGGTTAAAATTGCTAATTTAGTTGACATTTTGAAAGCGCAAGATTCTGCCTCTGAAATAAACTGGTCGATTCCCTTCATTTTGGTGTTTTTAGTAACGGTAGCGATGAAATAGGTGGTAGAGGAGACGTGTTCCTTCAGAATTATTTCCACATTTGCTCTTGGTGGTTAAGAAATCTGAGACAGTTAGTTGTCAGCGACAGCACCTGCAAGATGTTTTTCAGATTTCGAACGGCAGCCATCCTTACTCTTTATCTGGACTTAGTTGATCCCCCAAGGTTGGGAACGGGGAAGCATTCACAAGAAATATGGTAATTTTGCTCTGGGATAACCATTTCCTGTTCCTGTGTGGAAGTTGGGTTTCTTCCCCGGCCTCTTCGCTTTCTTTCTTTTCTTTTTTTCCGCCATTTAGCCCGTGGCATAATGGAAGTTTCCAGGCTACGGTCGAAATGGAGCTGCAGCTGCCGGCCAGCACCACAGCCACAGCAACGCGGGATTCCAGCCGTGCCTGCAACCTACACCGCAGCTCATGGCAACGCCGGATCCTTTAACCCACTGAGCGAGGCCCGGGATGGAACCCGCCTCCTCATGGTTACCAGTCGGGTTTGTTACCACTGAGCCATGTCGGGAACTCCCCGCTTTACTTTCATGTTGTTTCTGGGTTTATATAGTACTGGATTTAAAGAGCGATTATTGATATTTTACTGGAAAATGTAGTTTGTGATGGTAAAATGTTTGATTTTAAGGGTGTGGAAGGCGTGGTGGAAGCCTTTAGAATAGAAACTATTAAGTCCTTAACCAGTTTTGTCATCTGGAAGGCATTTCACGCCGGATTAGCAGGTTTAGTACGAAAGACATGTAAACTTTATAGGATTGTTACGTTTTGTTCAGGGATTCTTATCCATCTTCTTTGGGAGCTGGATCAGTCTAGGTCTCCAGGGTAGCACAGCTGTGTGGGAGCAGGTTGAACTAAATTTCTGAGGTCACCTGCTTAATTATAGCATCCAGTGTTATGTGTTGTTAAGGAGTCACGGGATAGCGTCAGATCTGTATAACATCTGGTCTCTGTACCCTGTATTTGTATTATGCAAAGAAAGAAGGAAATCACACATAAGTGCTATCTCTGGGTGGTTGCGTGTATGAATAGAATTGTTTTTGCATACATGGCATGTCTATTCAGAAATTAATAGTGCATTCCTTCAACAAAATCATTTTTTTTAAAATGATTTTTATTTTTTCCATTATAGTTGGTTTACAGTGTTCTATACAGGCATTTCATCAGCTAATTTTTAGAAGTTATTTTAAAAGAAATTTTCTGTTTAAAAACCTCCCATGGTTGGTATGGAGATTTGAAGCTCTTCTGTATGGTTAAATTTAGAATAAAACTTTCTTTTTTTTTGATGTTTAGAAATATTTATTTATTTATTTTATTCCTCAAATGAATTTATCACTTCTGTATTTGTATAATGATCATCACAATCCAATTTCACAGGATTTCCATCCCACAACCCAAGCACATTCCCCCCATCCTCCAAACTGTCTCCTCAGGAGACCGAAAGTTTTTCAATGTCTATGACTCCTCATCTGTTCTGCAAAGAAGTTCAGTCTGTCCTTTTTCCAGATCCCACATGTCAGGGAAAGAATGTGATGTTGGTGTCTCATTGTATGGCTGCCTTCACTTAGCATGATAATTTCTAAGTCCATCCATGTTGCTAAAAATGCTGGTATTTCGTTCCTTTTAATGGCTGAGTCTTATTCCATTGCGTATATGTGTACCACATCTTTTTGATCCACTCCTCTGTCAATGGACATTTAGGTTGTTTCCATGTCTTGGCTATTGCAAATAGTGCTGCAATGAACATCGGAGTACATGTGTCTTTGTGAGTCATGGTTTTCTCTGGATAGAATAAAACTTTCTTTGAAATTAATTTTTTCTCTTACTGTCTTAAAACCTTAGCTCCTAAAGATCTCTCAGGGTGTTATCTAGCATGTAAATTTTTCTTTCAATATGCATTAAAATGATGAGTTTTATCTGTGGCAAGATAAATGGATATAACCTTTGGACCATTGTAACTGATGTGTGAGAAGAGTAGAGTAACGTACTTTATATATTTCAAATTATTTATGATATGACCTTTACAGTATTGTTCAGATAAATTAGTATAGATGTAATTATATAGATTTATTTGCTAATCATAGGATTGCATATTTGAGTGTTATAATAAGGAATATTTTAAGTTAATACCTCTATTAATAATAATAGTGGGAGTTTCCATTGTGGCACAGTGGAAACGAATCTGACTAGTATCCATGAGGATGTGGATTCAATCCCTGGCCTTGCTCAGGGGGTTGGGGATCTGGTGTTGCCAGTGAGCTGTGGCCAAGGTTGCAGTTCTGGCTTGGATCCAGCGTTGCTGTGGCTGTAGCGTCGGCCAGCAGCTGCAGCTCTGACTGGATCCCTAGCCTGGGAACTTTCATATGCCCTGGGTGTGGCCCTAAAAAGCAAAAAAAAAAAAAAGAAAAGATAGTGGTAATGAAAGTGTAATACTTTGTGAGTACTTACTTTGGCCCAAATATGGTGTTAAGAGTTTTCACTATTATTGAGGCAATCTACTGATGTGGTTGAAAGTTTTGAATCTGAAGCTTGATTGTAAAAATTTTATTTTGATGTCTCCATTAACTATCTATGTAACTTTGGATAAGTAATCTAATTTTATCTGTCCCAGTCCTCTGATTTGTAAAATGGGGCTAATACTAGTACCCACTTTATACAGTTATTTTGATGATAGTGGGTTAATACATGGAAGT
Organism: Sus scrofa; assembly: GCF_054392235.1. Taxonomy (NCBI): domain Eukaryota; kingdom Metazoa; phylum Chordata; class Mammalia; order Artiodactyla; family Suidae; genus Sus; species Sus scrofa. Next base: position 54,558,509 of record NC_139383.1, on the reverse strand, counting down.
TAATTAGAATGGTGCTTAGCACATGGGCACCCATTAAATGTTAGCCATTATTTTTGTCTGATTTATCCTCACAACACTGTAAGGTAGGTACTATTTTTAGCCTCAGTGGTTTTTTTTTTGTTTGTTTGTTTTTGTTTTATGAGTATAACTTACAGAAAAGTGCGTAACACATGTAATTGTAGTATTCTGTGAATTTTTAAATGTAACCACTACTCAGATCAAGATATAAAATATTTTTAGCACTCTGGTAGGCGCCCTTGTCAGTAACCTTCTCCTCTGTCTCATGAATCAGTTTTGTTGTTTTTGAATTTCATATGAATGGAATCATATGGTCTTCTTATATCTGGTTTCTTTCTTTCAACTCTGCTTTTGAGATTTATACATATTGTTGCATATATCAATAGATTTTCTTTCTTGTTATTGTGTAGTATTTTGAGAATATGCCACACTTTGTTTATCCATTCTTTTGAAAGGCATTTGAATTGTTTGCAGTTTTTGGCAACTCTGAATAATGCTGCTGTGAATATTTTGATATATATTTCTTTTTGGTGTATATGCTCATAAATGAAGATGCAGAGTTCCCATTGTGGCTAAGCACAATGAACCTAATACCTGTGAGGATGTGGGTGCGATCCTTGGCCTCAGTCAGTGGGTTGAGGATCTGGCATTGCTGCAAGCTGCTGCCTATGTCACAGATGGAATTCGGATCTGGTGGTGTTGTGGCTGTGGCATAGGCCGGCAGCTGCAGCTCTGATTCGACTCCTAGACTGGGAACTTCCATATGCTGCAAGTGCAGCCCTGAAAAAAAAAAAAGAATGAAAATGCCTAGTCATAGTGTATGTATTTGTTTAACTTAAGTAAATACTGCTAGTCATTTTTCCTAAGTGGGTATACCAGTTTATGCTCCCACCGAAAATATTTTACAGTTCTGTATGATACTATCTGTAGGTTTAATTTAGCCATTTTTAGTGAGTGTATAGTGGTAGCTGATTGTAGTCTTAATTTGCCATTCCTTGATTAGCTCCATTTTACAAATGAGTAAACTGAAGCTTAGAGTTGTTCAGCAACTTCTCAGGTTCATAGATAGTAAGTAGCAGAATGGGATTCTAATTGCAGATCATTCTTACTTAGTAGCCCAAGCTTTAAAAAATTACATTAAGAAGACATAGTTAAGAAAAGTACTTATTAGTAACTTTCTAGATAACTTTGATGTATTTGCAATGTAAAGAAGTCAGAAAATACAAAGATGTTAAAAATCAGTCATGCTGAGTCAGTTGGCTATACAGCAGAAATTGGCACAAGATTGTAAATCAACTATACTTTAATAAAAAAATCAGTCATAAATTTACATTCACAGATGACTACTGTTGTTAACATTCCAGTCATTTTCAGTTGCAATTTACAGTTTTACTATATAAATTGAGATTTTTCTGTATATACAGCCTTCTTCTATATATAGAGGCTATTTCTTAATGTATCGTATTTTTAAAATTTATTTTCTATTATAGTTGACTTACAGTGTTGTGTCAATTTCTGCTGTCTAGCAAAGTGACTTAGTTAACACACAAACACACATTCTTTTTTTAATATTCTTTTTCATCATGATCTATCCCAGGAGACTGGATATAGTTCCCTGTGCTATAGAGTAGGACCTCGTTGTTTATCTTAATGTGTTTTATTATTATTTTCTTTATTATTTTTTAAGTTACCACAGGTGGCTCACATACATGTATTTGACATGTTCTTCTGAGTACTTTTTAGAACTTATTTAATCATTATAATCCTATGAGTTAGGCATTATTATTATTCCATTTTTATATAGAGGACCAAATAAGGGTCAGAGAGATTAAGTAATTTGCACTGTGTCATAGCAGGATTAGAACCCAGTGAGTCAGACTCTAATAATGTGTTTCCAAACTTAATGGGGTTTTCACTCTATGTTCTGTTTCTTTTGTCTGTTTTTCTCTTTCCAAAACAGTACAAAAATTTCAAAAAAATGATAGTATTATTATAGTTTTGTAGTATATTGTTATATACAGCTGGGCTATGGGCCAGAACATGCACATATGGTCTTTACATGTGGCTTTTTCCCAATATGGTTCTGGGTTACAAAGGTGAATATCCTGAGAAAGAGATTCTGGTAAAAGCTCTATCTTTTTTTGTGACCTAGACCTGGAAGTTAGTCGGTTAGGCAGCTTCACTTCTGCCACATTCTTTTGCTTAGGAGTGAGTTATTAAGGCTAACCTCCATTCAAGGGGAAGGAAATAAGACTTCTGCTTTTGATATGAAGTGTCAAAGAATTTGCAGTTATATTTAATTCGTAAATTAATCTGGGTAGATTTATTCTTAATTTAACGATTTCGTCCATGAACATAACCTTTCTCTAGTCATTCAGATCTGTCTGCTCTTATGTGCTTTTAATAGTTTTTTTTTTTTCCATTTAAAAGCTTGATTAAAGGAATTCCCATCTTGGCGCAGTTGGCCTGACTAGTATCCATGAGGATGCAGGTTCAATCCCTGGCCTTTCTCAGTGGGTTAAAGATCCGGCATTGCTGTGAGCTGCAGCGTTGGTTGCAGACGCAGCTCAGATTCCATGTTGGCTGTAGCTGTGGTGTAGGCTGGCAGCTGTAGCTTCAATTTGACCCCTAGACTGGGAACTTCCATGTGCCACAGGTGTGGCCCTAAAAAAGAAAAGAAAAAAAAATGAAAACTTTGTTGTGGAAAATTTCAAATACAAAATAAAAATAGAATGGTGCAAAGAAACCTATAAGTACCTATCACGCTACTTAAATGGTCAGCTCAGAGAGTTCCTGCTCTGGTGCAGTGAGTTAATGATCTGACTTGGCTCTGTGGAGTCACCATTTCAATCCGTGGCCCAGGAGTTCCCATCGTGGTGCAGTAGAAACAAATCTGACTTGTAACCATGACGTTTCAGATTCGATCCCTGAACTCGCTCAGTGGATTAAGGATCCAGCATTGCTGTGAGTTGTGGTGTAGGTCACAGACACGACTTGGATCCTGTGTTGCTGTGGCTGTGGCATAGGCCGGCAGCTGTAGCTCCAGTTAGACCCTAGCCTGGGAACCGCCATATGCTGCAGGTACAGCCCTAATTAAAACAAACAAAAAAACCACAACTAGTTTCCTAACATCCTCAAATATCTATTCAGTGTTCAGACTTCCCTGAATTTGCTAGAACTTTACCCTCCAACTTTTTATGATGAAAAATTTTAAACGTAAAGCAATGTTGAAATTTACAGTAAATGAACAATTATGTACTGCTTAGACTTTACCATTAACATTTTCTGGTATTTTTATATGCTTTATCATGTGTCTATCCAGTATACTCCATCCATAATGAATCTAACAGCTTTTCACAGTTAATCAAATAAGATCCAAGTATGGTCTTTTAATCTGAACATTGCCTTCCCTCTCCTCTCCCTTTTTTTAACCTTGTAATTTATTTGTTTAGAAAACTGGCTATTTGTTCTGTAGAGTTTTCTACAATCTGGCTTTTACTGGTAGAATCCCTGTAGTGTTTTTGAACGTGCTCCTTTCCCTCTGTGTTCCCTGTAAACTAGTAGTTAGGTCAGGAGACTTCATTGTTTTGATTTTTCTTTTTCTCCTTTAGTTCACAATGGGTAGTTTAAAGATAATGAACTGTTTTAAAAATATGCCTTTCTTCTGGTATATTATTTATGATATTCTGCTACTTTTAGTTAACTATTTTTTAAAATTTAATTTTATTGAAATACAGGTGATTTAGTTAACTCATATTTTACTTAGTATGTAATATTTATATTCATAAGTACAATAGGCTTAATGATTTACTTATGTTATCTTTATCTGGTATGGGAATTAAAATAATATTAATGATTTTTTTTTTTTAGGACTGAACCTGCAGCATACGGGAGTTCCTAGGCTAGGGGTTGAAATTGGAGCTGCAGCTGTCAGCCTACACCACAGCCACAGCAACACCAGATCTGAGCCACATTTGCATCCTACACATAGCTCACAGCAATGCCCTGTCCTTAACCCACTGAATGAGGCCAGGGATCGAACCCAAATTCTCATGGATACTAGTTGGGTTTGTTTCCACTGAGTCACAACAGGAACTCCAATAATAGTCCTTTTAAGTTAACAGCTTTTTCTCATGTTCTCCCTCCTCCTAAGCAGTCTGTATAAAGTTGGGATTATCTATTTTATGGAAATTTGGTAAAACCATTTGGACCAGTTCTTTTTTTTTTTTTTTTTTTGTAGTCAGGTTTCTAATTATGTTTTGGTTCCTCTAATGACAATTCATCTAGTCAAGTTATTTAGTTCTTCACTTACTGATTTCTAGAATTTTTGCCTTTTTCTAAAAATTTATGTCATAAGATTATCCAGTTCATGAACATATAGTTGTTTATAGTCCTCCTCTTCATTTCAGTTGTAGCTATGATTCTTTTTTATTCTTTGTTGTATATTTGTATCCTCTCTTTTTCTTTTATTCCCTGATCTGTCTTGCTTTAACTTTTGGTTCTGAAAATTTCCAAGCATGCACAGAATATAGCACAAGGCATCCGTCACTTCAGTAACCATCAATATTAAAAAAATCAAACCTGGAATTTTCTAGTGACCTAGCAGTTAAGGATCCAGCATTGGGTCACTGCTATGGCTCGGGTTTGATTCCTGGCCTGGGAACTTCTGCATGCCATAGGCATGGCCAAAAAAAAAACCCCAAATCTAACCTTCCTCCCTTTAAAAAAAATTTCTTCTACATAAAACTATAACATTACAAAATTAACAGTTGGTACAATCACTGTGGAAAACAGTGTGGAGGTACCTCAGAAAACTAAATATAGAACTGCCATTTGATCCAGCAATCCCACTCCCAGGCATATATCCAGACAAAACTTTCCTTGAAAAAGACACATGCACTCCTGTGTTTATTGCAGCACTATGCACCATAGTCAAGACACAGAAACAATTTAAATGTCCGTTGACAGATGAATGGATTAAGAGGATGTGGAACATATATACAATGGAATACTACTCAGCCATAAAAAGAACAGAATTATGCCATTTGCAGCGATATGGATGGAACTAGAGGCTCTCATACTAAGTGAAGTGAGTCAGAAAGAGAAAAATACCATATGATATCACTCATGTCTGGAATCTGATATAGGGCACAAGTGAACCTATCTACAGAAAAGAAACGCTCATGGACGTGGAGAACAGACTTGGAGGAGGGGGAGGAAGTGGGATGGACTGGGAGTTTGGGGTTGCAGTGGATAAGCAAAATGAGATCCTGTTGTATAGCATGGGCAACTATATCCAGTCACTTGTGATGGAACATGATGGAGGATAATGTGAAAAAAAGTATGTATCTATGTATATATCTATGCATATCTATGTATGTGTATATATATATGTGTGTGTATATATATATATATATATATAAAACTGGGTAACTTTGCTGTACAGCAGAAATTGATAGAACATTGTAAATTAACTATAATAAAAATTAAAAAATAATTGTAATTGTTAATGTCATCTAATAACCAGCCCATAATCAAATTTTCCTAAATCGTGTAAAAATTTGTAGTGCATTTGTTCTAATTAGGATCTGAACTAAGTCTACTCATTTTATTTGGTTGCTGCATCTCTTAAGCTTTCATAAATACCTTATAATCTAGAACAAGAGTTGGCAAACTTTTTCTGTAATGGTGTCAGAGAGTAAATATCTTACGCTTTGTGGGCTATGTCAGGTCTCTGTACCGCATTCTTTTTTTTTTTTGTTTTAACCATTCCCACGGCATGTGGAAATTGCTGAGCTGCTGCAGTGACAACACTGGATCCTTGACCCACTGCACCACAAAAGAACAGCTGTTCTGTATTCTTTTTTCAAAAGGACCTTTTACAAATGTAAAAAATCAGAGTTCCCATTGTGGCTCAGTGGGTTAAGAACCTGACATAAGTGTCCATGAGGACGTGGGTTCTATCCTTGGCCTCATTCAGTGGGCTAAGGATCCCTTGTTGCTGCAAGCTGCGGTGAAGGTCGCAGATGCTGCCCGGATCCTGCGTTGCTCTGGCTGTGGTGTAGGCCAGCAGCTGCAGCTCCTATTTGACCCCTAGCCCAGGAATTTCCATATGCCACAAGTGCAGCCATAAAAAGAAAAAAAAAAAAATGTAAAAAATCCTTCTTAGCTTGAGGCCTGTACCATAAGGCGTAGTTGGACAACCCTAATCTAGAACATGCCTCCTCTTCTCTTTTTTTCCCCTTGCTATTGACTTGTTGAAGAAACTGGGTCATTTGTTCACATTTTGGATTTTGCTGATGGTTTCCTCATACTGTCTTTTTTTTTTCCCCTCATCTTCATGTTTTTGGTAGACAGGGAGTTAGATTTATTGGCTCAATTTGATTTATATTTTTAATCATCATTATTATTTTTTGGTGCAAGTGTCCTTCAGTGATGCTGTGTATATCCTGTTACATCCCATTAGAGGATGACTTCACATTAGATGGAGTTGCTTCACTTTTTGTGGATTCAGGTAATGACAGGCGCCCAACAAACCTTCTCTTTGGTTTCACCATTTCTTTACTCCCTGAGAGTCACTTCATTATAGATTGCAACATGATTACTTTTCATTCTCTCTTTTCTTTTTTTTTTTTTGTCTTTTTGCTATTTCTTGGGCCGCTCCCGCGGCATATGGAGGTTCCCAGGCTAGGGGTCCAATCGGAGCTGTAGCCACCGGCCTACACCAGAGCCACAGCAACGCGGGATCCGAGCCGCGTCTGCAACCTACACCACAGCTCACGGCAACGCCGGATTGTTAACCCACTGAGCAAGGGCAGGGACCGAACCCGCAACCTCATGGTTCCTAGTCGGATTCGTTAACCACTGCGCCACGACGGGAACTCCGATTCTCTCTTTTCTTTTCATTTTTTTAGGGCCACTCCCATGGCACATGGAGGTTCCCAGGCTAGGGGTCTAATTGGAGCTGTTGCTGCCAGCCTATGCCACAGCCACAGCAACACCAGATCCGAGCTGAGTCTGTGACCTATGTCACAGCTCACAACAATGCCAGATCCTTGACCCACTGACCGAGGCCAGGGATCGAACCTAGTCAGGTTCGTTTCCACTGTGCCAAGACGGGAACTCCTCATTCTTTCATTTGAATGCTTTTGTGTGTATATGTGTATGTGTGTGTGTGTGTGTGTGTGTAGAATTGCTTTACTCTATCCTCCATTAGGTCTATTTGGTTACAGTGAAGTAGCTCAAAATTGGAAAAGTAGGATAAATGCTTATACTTTTTCCTTAATTATCAGTTTTTAGAGTAATTATTGGTGCCTTAGTAACCTCCAGTTTTACTCATTTTATTAACTTTTTCAAAGAATGAGCTTATGTATTTTTTTCTCTTGTCATTGTTGTCTACTTCATTAATTTCTGTTCTTCTCTTTAGTGTTTCCTTCCTTTTTATGCATTTGGATTTGTGTTTTTCTCCCCCATTATTCTGAATGCTTAGTTTGTTAGTTTTCAGCATTTCTGTGTCTCTGATTAATGCAGGGTTTCTAAATCTCAGTGTTAGTGATAATTTGGGTCAGATAATTATTTGTTGTGCGAGGCTGTCGTGGGCATTATAAGATTTTTTTTTTCCAAGGCTGCACCTGTGGTATATGGAAGTTCCTAGGCTAGGGATCAAATTGGAGCTGCAGCTGCTGGCCACAGCCACAGCAACTCCAGATCCGAGCCGTGTCTGCTCGGCTGTGACCTACACTGCAGCTCACGGCACCACCAGATCCTTAACCCACTGAGCAAGGCCAGGGATCAAACCCATGTCCTCATGGATACTAGTTGGGTTTATTACTGCCGGCCTACAGCGGGACCTCCCTCATTTTAAGATATTTAGCAGAGCCTTGGCCTCTAGTTACTTGATGAAAGTACCATATTCCTGTCTTCCTTTCCCCACAGTTGGGACAATCAAAATGTCTCCAGATACTGCCAAATGTCCCCTGGTCATGAGATTACTCCTTGTTGAGAACCACAGATTTAATGCATTTAATGCTATAGGTTTCCTTCTTAAATAATGCCGTCATTATTACTTGGCTTAGTTATAGCAATATACATATTGCATATAGTTTTTAATGTCAGTTAGTCAAAGTACAAGTCTACAATTCCTAATATGTAATTCTGGGATCAAAAAAACTCTGAATAAGTAACTTTTCCCTTAGGTTTGGCACCAGTTACATTTGGTGAAAAAACCTTACCTGAACAGACATGAGGCTACATATAGTATTTATTTCTGACTTATTTACTTATTGTTTATATGTTTTGCTGTAGAAATATTAATATCTGACTATGGAGTACTGTATCAGACCTCATATTATTTATGTTATTATGTCATGTTATTTATGAAATATATGCTATGTAACTGTTCAAGAATCCTAAAAATTCTGAATTGAGTCATCTCTCTCTGGCTCAAAATAATTTTCAGTAAATGACTATGGACATGAATTTCATAATTTCCTCTGAATACCTCTATAACCCATTAAGGTATTTTCCAAATTTAAGGTTTTTTTTAAAGCTTGATGTCAATTATGCTATTGGTTGGAGTGAAGTTTGGTAGAAAGAAATGGGAAGAAATAAGAGTAGAAGGGTGAGTTTGTCAGGTTCCTCTTCTCTGCACGGTCTCTCCCTCTCCCCCCCCCCCTTTTCTGAACACAAGGATTTGGAGGTGCAGGCTGAGAAGCACTGTAGTGCTGGGATAGAGCCAGCAGGCTTCATGGCACAAGGATGGAGGCAGGCGGTCTGGTGGGATGTTTTTGTGGGGAGGTGCTGTAGCAGCGTGGAGATAGACCCAGTGGTCTTGCCACACAGGGATAGAAGCAGGCTGTCACTCCAGGCAGGAAATATCAGCTCAGGAAGGGAGCAAGTGTGACAGCTCTGACCTGCGCTCTTTCAATGAGCTGTTCAGGTCAGTTTGGAACTCGAAAAAGGCTCCTGCTGGTTGCCTTGGTCACAATCAAGAGTCAGGTAGCCGTATACAGCAAGTTTTATTTATGCCCTCAGAGAGAACGGGCAGCCCTGGAAGTAGGAACTGGCCCTGGCTGCAACTGTGTATTTCCTTCTGTGTCCCTATATCTCGGACCTGTTTGGGGACCCTTATTCTCTTGCCCCAGGCCCACTAATTTCCTGTCCAACCCCCCTGCGCCTTGTGTTGTTTTGATCTCTGTATGGGGGATGAGTTTTGATCCTCTGATTGGTTCCTTATTTGGTTAATAATTGGTTCCTTATTTGGTTAAATAAGGGGATGCCTTATTTGCATGGGAAAATGGTCAGAGGGACGTGCTCCAAAGAGCATTCCTCTGGTATCTGCAAGTGTCTTCATTGTTTGATCACAGCCCTCTTGTTTTTGGTAATTATAAATGGCCTGTTTTGAATCACCCAAGTCCCTGTCCTATCCTTCCTAACAAGTTAGTTGGGGCCAGAATGAAAGGGACCACAAAGGTTTAAGGGATTTGTGTTTTATTCTGCAGGCAAATTAAACCATAGCTGTTCTTTGAGTGAGTGATAACCATGTTTATATATTAAGTGTGGAGTGAGAACATTTAATAATAGGTATGTAGTAGATGTTTCTCAAGTATAGAATTGTTCTGGGATCCTGAAGACCAGGCAGTTCTGGTTGGGCAGCCTTTCTCTCACAGCTCTTGCACTTACTTGGTCACTGTCTGTAATATACCTTTAATCATCCATTTTCACCTCTTCTTACTACCCGGTACTTTAATCCCCAATCCCGAAATCCCAGATCTTCACAATAACCCCTATCACTCATTCTGTTCCATGCTGCACTTAGGCAGTAGCCTTCAAAGAACTGGGATGAATATGTAACTCACTTCTGTGCTTCCCTTTTCTTAAAGGTTATGTTTCTGTATTTCCTATTGTCCGTGCCTAGAAACAGTTGACGCATATGTTTTGTCTGGTTTTATAGTTGTTTATGGTGGAAAGGGAAGTCTGGTACCAGTTATTCTGTCAAGGAAGTAGGAGTCTTTTACGCCCTTGAAACATGCTGTCTGTCTGTTTTCTCATTGGTATCAAATCTCTAGGTCACTTGCATTATAAGCTTCTGGATTATAGACTTTCCCTGTATTTTAAATCTTGCCATCATTCTGGGTAACTTTAATGTTTGTGTGAGTCCCATCAAATACTCTAGTCTATCTCGATGTGGCTCCTCTACAGTCTCCCACTTGGATCACCATATGGTGGCCCTTATTATCACCAGAAAGTGTTCTACCTGTGCAGTCTTAAAAATCACATCCCACTTGCTGACCAATGCCTGCTTCTCTCTTTTAGCCAGTTACACTGTACCTGCTTTTCTTTGCCTCCTGATTCCTCTGCTTTCTTGCTATCCATTGTCCCTCTTCTGTTGTCACTTACTTTCCTGTGTAATTTAGAGTTAGTCTAGCTTGGATTCCCTCGACCATCACTTCTACCACTCTATTGCCCGTATCCTTAACTCTTTTTCCTTATATTCCGATCACCTGACAAAATCCAAATCTTGGGTCACTGATGCTGCTGGTTTTGTTTGTTTGTTTGTTTGTTTGTTTTTTACTGTTATATCCTGGTTACTGAATGCTGTTAGAGAAAATTCCACACCTGTGAATTTAACTGTTAAGCCTCAGTACTGCTCATCAGTTCCCCAGAATACACGTTTCTTTACTTCTCCCCAGCAACTGATTCAGAATTTCCCCAATCTTCTGGAGTTCCTGTCGTGGCTCAGTGGTTAACGAACCTGACTAGTATCCATGAGGATGTGGGTTTGATCCCTATCCTTGCTCAGTGAGTTAAGGATCTGGCGTTGCTGTGAGTTGTGGTGTAGGTCGCAGACCCAGCTCGGATCCTTCATTGCTGTGGCTGTGGTGTAGGCCAGCAGCTGTAGCTCCGATTTGAACTCTAGCCTGGGAACCTCCATATACTGCAGGTGCAGCCCTAAAAAAGAAAAAAAGAATTTCCCCAGTCTTCTAAAACTTCCATTTGTGCTACCTTCATTCACCCTTTCTTCTCAGCATCTCCTGTTTCACTTAAAAGCTGTCACACGGCTTTGAATTTTATTACCAAATCTACAGGTTTAACTCCATTCTCATGAATCTATTCTTTCTCTCTGGTATTGGGGAGGGGTAGCTTTCCCTTTTATAACTATTTCTTCTGTTTTGGCTCTGAATCCCAGCTGTTATCTTCTCTAGGAGAAAATAATTCAATTACTTTTTTTTTCTCCTGCATCTTTCTCTATTTTCTCATATATATATATATATTTCTCATATATATTTCTTTCTTTCTTTTTTTTTTTTTTTTGGTCTTTTTAGGGCTGTACCTATGGCATATGGGAGTTCCCAGGCTGGCCTACACCACAGCCACAGCAATGTGGGATCCGAGCGACATCTACAACCTACATCACAGCTCATGGCAAGGCCAGATCCTTAATCTACCAAGCGAGGCCAGGGATTGAACTCGTGTCCTCACAGATACTAGTTGGGTTCGTTACTGCTGAGTCACGATGGGAACTCCTCTCCTGTTAATATTTAAATATGATCAAGTTTTACTAGACACCTTTCCTCATTGTCCCTCTTTAGCTATCTTCTTAACTCTTCTTTCCTTTAAAAAGAAAATTATCCATATTTATCAGTTCCACTTCTCCATAAATCTTCATCCACGGCCATCTTTTCCTATTCTACTAAAATTGCTTTTGCCTAGTTCATTAGTGCCTCTCCTGTTGCTAAAACTAATGGACACTTTTTAATCTGTTTCTTCCTTTATTTTACAAACATTTGATCATGTTAACTGTTTCATCCCTGTTGAAACAGTTTCTTTTCTCTTTCTTTCTTTCTTTCTTTCTTTCTTTCTTTCTTTCTTTCTTTTCTTTTCTTTTCTTTTCTTTTCTTTTTAAATCTTGACAGCCTTTATGACTTGACCCCTGGTTTTCTTCCCAGCTCTTCTAACTACTAGTTTCCTTTATGGATTTCTCTTCTTCTGCTTATTTCTTAAATATGTTACATTCTTTTCTTTTTTCACCCTGCAGCTTTTCCCTGGTCATGTCATTGATTCCCATGACTTCAGTGATCTTTATGCTGATAATCCCCAAACCTCTATTCTTGGCCCATAATTCACTGCAGAAATTTAAACTACCCAGTTTTTGGCTGGTGGTGGAACATTTCTGCTTGGCATATCTTAAGATACCTGAAATTCAGCATGTCCAAAGGGGAACTGGTTTTTCACCTGTCCTTTCTTCTTATGTCTAACCAACTGCTTAGTCCTCTTAATTCTTCTTCCTAGATGTCTCAAAACAGCCAGCTTGTCTTTATTTCTAGTTTCTTCCTAGTACAAGCCATCTGTAGACTCTCCTGGATTAATTACTTCAGCACCTTTCTAATTAGTCTGCATGCTCTTAGTTTAGGCCATTCTCTATATTGCAGCCAGAGTGGTTTTCTAATCAGACAATCTGATGATACTACTCTCCTTAAAACTTTAAAAAATTCTTAAAATATTTTAAAAACTCTTCATTGTCTTCTGTGTATTATTCACTAATCCTGATGGTAGGTGAAAGAAACTCAGCTCACACTGAGTTTGGCAAAGAGGGGAATCATTGGAAGGTTATGAAAGTGCAGAGAGAACTGGGGTGTGGCTGGGCCTCAGGGACATATAGGACTGGGATTTGGAATATTGCCAATACTTTGTTCCCCTCCTGGATTTTTCTCCTTCTCTCTGTAGATTGGCTTTATTCTCTTCTCACTCCATAGTGATTTGTGGACTGAAGAGCAAGCACCAAAGTTTGTACTGTATGCAGTAGTTCACAGTTAATAAGTATAAATGTGGTAATTAGAATTTTGAACTGTGCTGTTGGAGGGTTGGTTTTTTATAGAATGATGATAACTGAAATTTGTGTATATCAGAACTGCAGTGTGAGGACTGACTATATTGAGATGCCACAACATGACTTATTATATGACACTGTATCATATGGTTTCTGCTTAGTTTTTTTAGATTCATCTCAAGGCCACTTCTTCCTTAGAACTATGCTCAGAGCTTAGTCCACATAATTCTCTCAAGTTTGAATTTCTCTGCTTCTTACCCAGTCCCTCATTCCTCTCCCCTGTCCTCTTTTGTTGGTTTTCTCCTACTCACTCTCTAAGTTTTTCCATAAATACAACTGTCTCTGAAAAAAAAGCTTTTCTGTCTTTTCACATTGGGTTGTGTATTCTGCCTGAGGAGTCCTGGTATCATATGTCGTTTCTTGGTCATAATGTAGAACACATCATCACACTGTATTGTATTCATTTACTCACCTGTTAAACCTACCAGATTGTATTTTCCATGCAAATAGAGGCCATGGCAGTGCAGTTCCTTACTGTATCCCCAGTACAGAATTGGCACTCAGTAAAATTTTGTTTTGATTTAATGATAATCAGAATTTTGGTGGGGTATGGATACTACATGATCATTAGAAGGTATTCTGGAAAAATGTAGTATTGGCTAGTTAAACATGACAACCTAGGTAACAATTTATGAAATATTGACAGTTTGTACCTCTTTATACTTTAAATGACATGTACATTTGATAGCATTCATTCTGTGATTCTTATAGTTAATAAATACATTACAGAAAATCATGATTGGAGAAATTGCTTCAACCTGATATAGCAGGTGCTTAACTAAATACTTAATAAATCAGTGTGAAGAGGCAAATTACTGTTATTTTTTTTTTGGTTCTAATAATTATCTTCATTTATTTCTAAGGTATCTTCATGTTTTAATGATCTTCTGGTCATTTGTTGCTGGAGTTGTCACATTCTACTGTTCATTAGGACCTGATTCTCTCTTACCAAATATATTCTTCACGATAAAATATAAACCCAAGGTAAAATATGTGTTCTTACTTTCGAAAGAGTCAGTATGTGTGACCCAGTACTGTTCCATATTATTCGTGAAGGCATGTTAAAGCAGTGATTTCTAAAAAATACATCTGCTGTTATTTAATAATGGAAGACATAAGAACATTTTCAAAGTGAAATTTGCATATTTGTGTATTTTTAAAGTACATAGTTCTCTTAGGGGGAGCTCTGAAAAGAAAATACAGAATTCTCAGAAAATTGGGATCCTCATTGAATTCAGAGTTTTTGAGAAATACACAATAGTTTTTTTTCTTACACCTTTCATTTTCAAATATAAATTGAAATTTTTAAAAATGTGAATGTAGCAGTTAACTTTATTTATTTATTTATTTATTTATTTCTGGCTGCACCTGTGGCATAATGAAGTTCTTGGGCCAGGGATTGAATCTGAGCCACAGCTGTGACCCGCCAGATTCTTTAAGCCACTGTGCTGGGCCAGGGATCAAACCTGCACCTCCACAGTGACCTAAGCTGTTGCAGTCAGGTTCTTAACCCACTGCGCCACAGTGGGAACTCCTAATTGGCCTTAACTTTAAGCTTGGAAATTTGGCTTAGTTATTGAAAGAGATTTCATTAGGTATTTTTTCTTTGTTGGCAGTTTGGTATAGCAAAGAATGGTTTCAGTGTAAATAATAATAAAATGTTCTCTGAATTCATACATTGATTAACAAGTTTTTGAGAAGTTGATTCTCTTTGGTAAATACTATATGTAATGTAAAGACACATCTCCCCATTTCCCTTTTTTAGCAGTTAGGACTTCAAGAATTGTTTCCTCAAGGTCGTAGCTGTGCTGTTTGTGGTAAAGTGAAATGTAAACGACATAGGTAAGTTAAACACTTTTGATTTGTTGATCCTTCCAATTACAATTTGGATTTCAAGCAATTTAATTGTATGATTTTCTTCAGGCCTGCCTTGCTGCTTGAAAACTACCAGCCATGGCTAGACCTCAAAATTTCTTCCAAGGTTGATGCATCTCTCTCAGAGGTAATTGATTTAATTAATATTGCCATACATACCCAAGCAGAAAATATTAAATAACTATGGAAAATTTAAACATGGAGCTTTTTAATGTATGCCACTGAATCAATTCTAGGCTGGGTAGTTGATTGTATATAACTTGAATGGTAAGCCAGAAATGTTTTTGGCTTCCATGTCAAATTTAAATGGGTATTTTAATCAAAGAACATACTGTTTTAACTTAGTTATTGTTTACCTCTTTTAAAAACAGCCATTTTCACAATAGGGAAATAATCATTTAGTAGAAATAACCATTTTGTAATTCTGGACCTGAGCTACCAGGAGCAAATGTATATCTTACTGAGTTATGACCCCAGTTTTGACACTAACATAAGGGTAGGGCAGAGAACGGAATACATTTCACTGTTTCTGCATAATGTACAAATAGAAAGCTTTTTCTCCTATCTTTGTTCCAGTCACATTTTATGTGTATCTTTTTGGTAACGTAGCAATCTGTGATTTTGTTTTTAATTCTTAAGCCTTATGATCAGATACTTTACAAATCTGTGCTGACGGTATAGGTAGTCTATTTTAAACCTTCCAATGAGTTGGCAAAAGCACCATTACCATCATACATATTCAGTAGTTCTACAGTTGTGTTTTTGAATACCTGTTTAAAAGACAATCCTGAATTATAACAACCTGACTTTGTAAAGAATTCGCAAAGTTTGCTAACATATCACACTGAATTTTAAAAGCATCTGATCTTAAAGGTCATCTATAAAATGTGAGAGATGCTAAATATTCTTTATTTGATGCTGTACATAAACCACACTAAAATGCCTTTCAATATGTAAAAGAAGGTTTTTTAGATACAGAGGATTTTAATGAAATTGGCATAGTTAAGACCAAAAAGGAAAAGTGGACAGTGTCAGTTTATCTTTAGCTCTTGCCTTAACAGGCTGGTGTACACAACTTGAAATCTTTCTCTGTTTTATGAGACAGTGAAGGGATCGTCTCAGTATTTAAATATATTACTATAACCAGTTATAGAAAGCTAAATATAAAACCAGTCTTCTATAGGTTTTGAGAAGATATTCACCATCTTCCTGAAAAGCTTAACATTCCGTTTTCATGTTTAATCATCTCTTTAGAAGGGGAAAACAGTGATAGTACTTGTTGAACTGAAATTACTACTTAAATTCGAAAAGCTGACCATATTCATTAGCCACAAACCAATCTTATTTAAATCAGGACTGTCCAACAGAAACATTCCATCAGCCATACATGATCTGAATTCTAGTATATGAAATCAATTTAGATATACACACATAAAAGTCATGAGATATTTCGATCTTGTAATAAATAAGGCAGTGGTCAACTATTACTTATTAGTAGCTTTTTTGAAATAAGCTACCAAGTCTTCCCTTTCTCCCTTCTTTTTTTTTTTTTTTTTTTTTTTTTTTTGTCTTTTTGCCTCTTCTAGGGCTGCTCCTTCGGCATATGGAGGTTCCCAGACTAGGGGTCTAATCAGGGGCCTATGCCAGAGCCACAGCAACGCGGGATCCGAGCAGAGCTGCGTCTGTAACCTACACCACAGCTCACGGCAATGCTGGATTGTTAACCCACTGAGCAAGGCCAGGGATCGAACCCACAACCTCATGGTTCCTAGTCAGGTTCGTTAACCACTGCGCCACGACAGGAACTCCCCCTTTCTCCCTTCTTAATGTCAGCAAAGATCATGTTTGTTCCAGGGATGTACTTCTTGGGATTCTCCAAGTACTCCATCAGTGTCTCCTCTCCCAAGGTGATGCCTTTGTTCTTGTTGGTATCTGTGTAAGTGAATCTAGTAGCCTGACCTGTCTTCGGTCCAAACAGACCAAGGAGGTTTGGGCCAATCTTATGTTTGTCTCCGTTTTCAACAGTATGGTACTGGGCAGACATCTGAACAAAAATCTTCTTGCCCATCTCAACATCACCCATTTTTGAATCGTTCTTTCATTGCACTTAATTTGGAGAATGCTGATTTGAGGTCTGCTGAAGATAAGACCTTTATGGAAAGTATTATTTGTAGTTGACATTTCATTTCTTCATTTCTTTTTAAAAATTGAAAGAAGTTATGTAAAATTCTTGGCCTAGTACCTGGCACATATTGGTGTGCAATAAATATTAGCTCTAATATTTAAAAGCATTTTTTGAGATCTTGCTGTAGGCAGGAACTAGACTAGGTCCTAGGAATAAAAAGAGAATAAGTATGGTTCTTCTAGGAACTTCATTCTAGGAGAGGAGGTAGACATATAAACAGACTTATACAATATAATGTAATGCAGACAGTTATGGAAGTAATGTACAAGGTGTATTGTTAGTACAGAGGAAGAAGTGCTTACCTGTTGAGTGGGACAGTTAGGAAGTATAACTAGAAGTTTGCCAACCTGATAGTGTGGGATAGGGTATTTCAGGGTGTGGGAAGAGCTTTTGGAAGGAAAGAGAGACTTTGAAACAAGAGGGAGTGCTCAGTAAGCTGGAGGGTAAAATGTGAAGGAGGATGTGGACAATAAAGAGACCATATTCTAGTTGCTGGTATTTATCAATCACTACTGTATAGCAGGTATTGTGTTAATCACTGTACTTGCATTATTCATGTAATCACACAAACTGTGTATGAAGTAGGTGCTGTTACTTGTGGTTTTACCAAACTTAGAGTTTAAAGAGTTTTAGTAATTTTCTCAAGTATTGCAGCTGGTTGGTAGAGGGACTCAATCTAAAACCCAGGACTGCCTTAGTTCTTATTTATTTATTTATTTATTTATTTATTTATTTATTTATTTATGTCTTTTCAGGGCTGCACCTGCAGCATATGGAGGTTCGTAGGCTAGGGGTCAAACTGGAGCTGTAGCTGCTGGCCTAGGCTACACCTCACGGCAATGCTGGATCCGTAACCCACTGAGCAAGGCCAGGGATCAAGTTCGCATCTTCATGAATACTAGTTGGGTGCATTAACCACTGGGCCATGACGGGAACTCCTGTTCTTAATTTTTATATGACCCTTTAGAAATTGATCATCAAAAGACTTGAAAGGCCAGGCCGAAGGACTTTAATTGATCATGGAAGGCAGTGATTTTCAAATTGTGTAACTAGAGTTTCCAGATGTGACTCACAGGATGCAGTGGGAGGTGAAAAGGAAATAGATGGTCACAGCTGCTGGTATGCAGCTTTCTCCTGCCCCTTCAAAATCAATGCAGCTCCACTTTTCTTACTTAGATATATTGTGGTTTGATATATTAAGAGTTTCATGCAAGAGAGTGATGTGGTCAGATGCATGTTTTAGATCACTTTTGGCAACTTTATGGTGGATCGAGGGGAGCTTGCTTAGAGGAGGGAGACAAGTTTATTTATTTGATTTCATTTTATTTTATTTTTTGCTTTTTAGGGCTGCACCTGAGGCACATGGAAGTTCCCAGGCTAGGGGTTGAGTCGGAGCTGCAGCTGCCGGGCTACACTACAGCCACAGCAACAACAACAGCAATGCAGGATCTGAGCTGTGTCTGTGGGCTACACGATGGCTCATGGCAACACCAGATTCTTAATCCGTTGAGTGAGGCCAGCAATCAAACCCACATCCTCATGGATACTAGTCACGTTTGTTTATGCTGCACCACAATGGGAACTCCCAAGAGGGAGACAAGTTTAGAGGCTATTGCTATATATAGGGGTGAGAAGATGAGAACCAGAACAATGGAACTGTAGAAAAGAGCTACTTAGGACCTAAAATCATTGGGATTTCTGATTGGATTTGGGGAATAAAGTAAGATCAAATGTTTAATGGTAAATTTTCTGGTCTTCTATCTGTGTCCTTACCCTGTCTCTATACATCTTATTTTTCTAGCTGATATCCCTAATGCTAATTTTTGCAGTAAAAACTCCAAATCTTGTTGCCTTCATATTTAGAGAGTCCACAGTCTTTATTACTGCTGTAGAGCAGGTATATAGTCAGATTAGATTTGTTGTTTCATTCCTTCCCTAGCGCTTTTTAAAGTTAATGTCCATTGCTGCACATCCTTTTATAAATTAAACCACACTGCTACACTAAGGCTCAAGAAATGGAAGGTTTAACACCCAGGGTTTGTTTTGTTTTGTTGCTTTTTCACATACAATTTACATATTGATTTTAAATGTATAGCTGCAGTTTCCACAAAGCTGGCATATCCATATAATCAGCACCCAGATCAAGAAACAAAAACGTTAGCCCCAGAAGTCCCCCTCTATCCTCCTTTTAGAGATACTCACTGACATCTAATTTTGACCTTTTATATAAGTCTTATATATTTGTTTCTTCAATTTATTTGGGAATACTGACTTACAGAATTAGAAGTGCAAAAGACTAGCCTATTATTATTATTATTTATTTCTTTGTTTTTAGGGTAGCACCTCTGGCTTATGGACGTTCCCAGGCTAGGGGTCGAATCAGAGCTGCAGCTGCCAGCCTGTGCCACAGCCACAGCAACGCCATCAGAATGCTGAATCCTTAACCCACTGAGTGAAGCCAGGGATCGAATCTGCATCCTCATGGATAGTAGTTGGGTTCTTAACCCACTGAGCCACATTGGGATCTCCTAGCCTATTATTTTCCTTCTTTCCGTAGGACTTTTTAGGTTCAGTGAAGCTCCAGAGTCAAGAACAATTTAATTCTTTTACATTTTTCTAAAATTATGGGAATATTTAGAAATTTGTGTCGTTCTAATAGTAACTTTTCTTTTTAATGGACTTTTATTTTTTTCAAAGTGTTTTCTCATATGTTCTCTTTCATCCTTAAAACCATGTAGAGTTGACATATACATTTTGTCATGTGAATGGGTGATATTAGATGTCAATATTTGGAATACTGAACTTGGTTTTTGGTAATATTATATGTTAGTAGACAGTTTATTTTCCTACAAATAGTTAATTAATTTGATTTTTCTTGAAAAAATAATTTTTATGCAGGTTCTTGAATTAGTGTTGGAAAACTTTGTTTACCCCTGGTACAGGTAAGTTTTTTCCATAAGACCCTTTTTCTTTAGTGTAGTGAATATCATTAAGTTAAGTGTACTAATGATGCATTTTCAGTTATAGGCCAGGATTTCTCAGTTTTGGCACTATTGACATTTTAGCACAAAGGTCTTTGTTTGGGGACCTGTGCTGTGCATTCATTATAGGATATTTAGCAGTACCCCTGGCTTTTTGCAGAGGATGCTAGTGACACCCCTTACTCTTCCTAGTTGTAACCATCAGTAATGTCTTCAGAGAATGTTACCTGGGAGGCATAATGGTCCTAGTTAAGCACCATTGATATAGGCACTCAATGAATAGTTTAGTGATAGCAAGGAGGAAATAAAACCCTATTCTGCTTTTTGAAAGAAAAGTGACTTGTGGCATTTCTCATAACTCCTAATTGTTGTGATTTACTACTTTGTATGCACTTTTTACACTTGAAATAGTTACGCACTTAGAGGAAAAACTTATATTCACGTATTTCATTACATTAAAAATTAATTTCAATAGAATTTTCCTACAAAATTAATGTTTTTTTCAAAGTAACTTTGTTTTTGGTATGAATGTACAAGTGCTCTATGCTTAATTAGGAAGATACGGAAAATACTCTAGATCTGAAAAAAAATTTAGTTTGAAAATTAAAAATCCAGGTTATATCATTTAATAAATTCATGTTCCTTTATATAAGTCTCATTATTTAATTATATATTTGAATACTTTCACCTATATGACTTATGCATGTAATATTTACTGACATCTACTCTAATTTTATATATATATTTTTCTTTTTAGGCTGCCTGCAGTATATGGAGTTCCTGGGCCAGGGTTCAGATCAGAGCCACAGCTTTGACCTCAGCCTGTGGCAATGCCATATCTGTAACCCACTGTGCCGGTCCTGGGATTGTACCTTCGTCCCTGTGCTCCCAAGACGCTGTCCATCCTATTGCACCACAGCAGAAACTCCATAATGTTATATTGATTTAGTATATTTTGAATTTCCTAATTTAAAAATGCTAGTAGTTGAATTGATCTATAGTATAGTAAAACAAATTTAATATCCAATTTTTATGTCATATTTTCCTTAAAAGCTTTTGTAAATTAATTTTTTACATTGGATTCTGTCTTAAATACGGGGCATTTGCCATTTAAGAAAGTTAAGAGTTGGAGTTCCTGTCATGGCACAGTGGTTAACGAATCCGACTAGGAACCTCGCACGTGCACGTACACACACACACACACACACACACACACACACACACACAGCGCCTTTTGTAAAATGTATCCTATTATAAAGACAGTTGGAGTTCCTGTCATGGCACAGTGGTTAACGAATCCGACTAGGAATCTCGCACGCGCACGTACACACACACACACACACACACACACACACACACACACACAGCGCCTTTTGTAAAATGTATCCTATTATAAAGACTCTCCCACCCGCCCTGTTATGGCTCTTCAGACGTAAAATCAGGCTGTATTTCTAAATGTTTAAGCTATTTAGCTCTTGAAGCTATGATATCCCCTTACTTGGAGTTAATGGTGGGAAGCGTGGTTGCTACAGTTATCTTCCTTATTCCACCCAAGGGCTTAGCAGTTCACATTACCTTCAAGTTTGGGATATCACTATTATACATATCTTTCTTTCTTTCTTTGATTGAAAGTGTCCTAATTCGTCTAGGGACCTTAAGACTGCAGGAAAACTCAGGAGGTGGTTGTCAAATTTCTGTTTAAAACCTTTGAGTTTTAGTTTATTTTCTTTTGCAAATAGAACACATACTGGTTTTTTTTTTTTTTTTTTTTTTTAGCTTTTGGAATTAGTTTACATTACTAATTTGTAAATATTTTAAACTAATTTAAAATTTTGAATTTAATTCTGTTGCTTCTCAAAATTATTCTTTGTTCTGTTTCTTAGATATTTCTTTGATGATGTTCAGAAAATGGTCTTAAAAATCTTAAAAATATGACTATGTACGTATGAATGTCTGCAGGGAAATATATACTACAATTTCATTAATAGTAATTATGTCTTGGTACTAGAATTATGGGAGATTTTTATTTTTTTGTACATTTTAAAATTCTGTAATGTAATGCATTATTTGTTAAAAATAGCATAAGTAAAGCAAATAAAAGTAAGTTCTAGACTTTTCTTGGTTTCTAGAAGGTGAATCCATGTATTTTCTTGAACTTATAAAAAAATGCTTGCTTTTCTTCTCAATTGAAGGGATGTAACAGATGATGAGTCCTTTGTTGATGAACTGAGGATAATGTTACGGTTTTTTGCATCTGTCTTAATTCGAAGGATTCACAAGGTATATATTTTTAATGAAAAATTTGGGAATTTCAGGTTTTATCATTATTAAGGAGACTTTTTGAATCTTATTTTTACTTTATCCTATACTGTATGTATTTGTTTTGTTCTTCAAAATTTTTGTTATTTTAATTTTTAAAAAAATGTTGAGCCATATTTTATGGTTGAGTCTTTTTCTATATGTACTTTACAGTATGTTAGCTGTAGATGCAAATGCTTGTCTACTGCCTTGTCAGTTCAGTAGAACTGAACATCTTGTCAAGAAATTGGTATATAATATTTCTGCCATTAGTAAAGATAAATCTTGTGTTTCTATGTCTATTTGAGAAATGCATAATGCAGTTGATCTTTGTAGCAAAGATAAGAAAAAAATATGAATAAGTAGTTCACAAAAGAAAAATATAAAATGGCCAATGAATGTTTGAAAATGTGTTGTCCTACTTGAAATAAATATGCCCTCTTGATGAGATACTATTCTTCTGCTTATCACATTAGGAAGCATAAAAAAGAATGATAATGTATAGCAGTGGTGATTGAAGAGAAACAGGCAAAGCAAGTACAAATTCAAATTGGTATAACTCTTACACTGGAAGGCAGTTTGGTAATCTTCACTTTTTAAAAAATTTGTTTAAAAAATTTGAAAAAATTTTATGGCCATACCCACAGCATATGGAAATTCCTGGGCCAGGGATTGGAGCCGAGCTGAAACTCCAACCTACACCACAGCTGTGACAACGCTAGATCCTTTAACCTACTGCACTAGCCGGGAAATTGAACATGGTCCTCTGCAGTGACCTGAGCCACTGCAGTTGGATTCTTTTTTTTTAAATTTTTTTTCTTCTTTTAGTCCTTTTAGGGCCACACCCACAGCATATGGAAGTTCCCAGGCTAGGGGTCAAATCAGAGCTGCAGCTGCTGGCCTACACCACAGCCACAGCAACGTGGGGTCTGAGCCATGTCTGTGACCTACACCATAGCTCATTGCAATGCTGGATCCTTAACCCACTGAGTGAGGCCAGGGATCGAACTTGAGTCCTCACAGATACTAGTTGGGTTCATTACTGTTGAGCCACAATAGGAACTCCTGCAGTTGGATTCCTAACCCATTGGGCCACAGCAGGAGCTCCCTGATAATCTTTATTAAAAGACTTAAAAGTATCTATACTCCCCAATTTTTTTTGTATTTTATGTAGTGTATTTTATTTAATTTACTTTTTTTTTTTTTTTAACGGCTGCAGCTGTGGCATATGGAAGTTCCCAGGGTAGAGGTCAAATCAGAGCTGCAGCTGCCTACCCATGCCACAGACAGAACAAGGTAGGATCAGAGCCGCATCTGTGACTTATGCCTCAGGCTGCAGCTATGCTGGATCCTTAACTCACTGAGCAAGGTCAGGGATTGAACCCACATCCTCATGGATACTAGTTGGGTTCTTAACCCACTGAACCACAGTGGGAATGCCTATGTAATATATTTTAAAGAAATAATCAGAGTAGTATGTAAAATTGTGTATTCAAAGATTCATTGCAGTATACTTTATAATAGGGAGACTGACAGGATTATTGGTTGATCAAATATAATACATGCCAACTACAGAATCCTTTCTGTAGTTTTTGTGATTGGTTGTTTTCACTTAGTACAGTGTTTTCAAGGTTCATCCACGTTGTCATGTTGTAGCATGTATCAGTACTTTTTTTAATGTCTGAATTATATTCCATTGTATGGATACAGCACATTTTGTTTATCCCTCCATCAGGCGATGGACATTTGGATTGCTTTCGCCTTTGGCTGTTATGAGTAATGCTGCCACAGCATTTGCATACAAGTTTTTTGGGGGGAGGGGTGCATGGAATATATGTTTTCATTTTTCTTGGGTTCACTTAGGAGTGTAATTATTGGGTCAGATGGTAACTATGTGTTTAAATTTTTGAGGAACTGCCAGACTATTTTCCAAAGTGGCTGCACCATTTTGCATTCCCACCAGCAGTCCGAGGATTCTGATTTCTCCACATCCTTGCCAGAATCAGTTTTAAACTCCCCCGCCTCCTTTTTTTGAAGGGCTGCACTAGTGGCATATGGAGGTTCCCAGGCTAGGGGTCCAACTGAAGCTGTGGCTGCCTGCCTATGCCTACGCCACAGCCACGCCAGATCCAAGCTGTGTCTGTGACCTACACTATTGCTCATTGGAATGCTGGATCCTTAACCCATGATTACTAGTCAGATTCATTGCCACTGAGCCATGACAGGAACTCCCCCACTTTTTTATTCTAACCATTCTAGTGGATGTGAAGTGATATCCTGTGGCTTTGATTTGTGTTTTTGTATGACTAATGATGTTGAGTGTCTTTTCAGATAGTTATTGGCCATTTGTATATCTTTTTTTGAAGAAATGTGTTTTCAATTTTTTGCCTTTTTTAGAGTTCCCATTGTGGAAACAAATCCAACTAGGAACCATGAGGTTGTGGGTTCAATCCCTAGCCTCACTCAGTGGGTTAAAGATCCGGTGTTGCTGTGAACTGTGGTGTAGGTCGCAGATGCGACTTGGATATGTTGTTGCTGTGGTTGTGGTCTAGGCGGGCAGCTGTACCTCTGATTAGACCCCTAGCCTGGGAACCTCCATAAGCTGCAGATGCGGCCCTAAAAAGCAAAAAGAAAAAATTAAAAAAAAAGTTTTTTGCCTTTTTTTGTCTTTTTATTATTAGCATGTAAGGGTTCATTATCTATTCTGGATGTAGTTCCTTCATCAGAAATGTTTTGCAAATACATTTTTCCACATTTTGGATTCTTTTTATTTTATTTGCTTACTATCCTGGGATATAAATGGGTCATTACCATACTTATTTTATAGAAAGATAGCAATACTCTTTGTCACAGTGTCAGAGGTAGTCACTGGTTAAAGGATTAGGCTTGGGTGATGTTATTCTAGTACAATGATCTGTCCTTGATACTGTTGCCTGAGCAATGTAAACTGGCAATTTGGAGATAATGAAAATAAACAAATATTTAAGGTCTACAGTGGTTTTTTGGGTTGTTTTTTTTTTAAATCAAAATTTAGTGACAAACTCAGTATTTAGTGACAAACTCAGAGTTTTATTTTTGCCCTGAAGTCTCTAAAATGGAACTTACAAATGAAAATTTTCATTAGTATTCTTAGAAGTTTCCATAAAACATTTGAAAACTAAAACATCTTGTTTATCTGATAAACATGAGAGTATTATAATCACTGAACCAGGAGAGCAGGGATAAATGAAGAGTAATGTTATTTTGCAAAAAAGGCATACTGCTATAAAAAATATCCCCACTTACTGAGCATGTTTGATCTCATATAGCCAAAAGATATCTGTAACTGCTCTGGGTTTTATTGGTAAATCACTGAAATTTGGGGGGTTTATGATCCATCAATCTTACTAGTTTTATTAGCCTATGATTTTTTCCCCCTCTGCCTTAATGTGGAATTTTAAAAGTTAACATAAAAACACTATTGATGCAGTCTTCTCATGCTTTTGATAGAGGGAGAATATAATGTGTTGAGTTTTGTGATGAAGATAAGCCTTGTTGAAGTGTAGTAACATGCTTTTTGGTGATTGACTTAATTTGCAGATTTTTTTTTTTTTTTTTTTTTTGCCATTTCTAGGGCTGCACCTGCGGCATGTGGAGGTTCCCAGGCTAGGGGTCTAATCAGCCCCATTTCTAGGCTTGTAGCTGCCAAGCCTACACCAGAGCCATAGCAACGTGGGATCCGAGCCGCATCTGCAACCTACACCACAGCTCATGGCAATGCCAGATCCTTAACCCACTGAGCAAGGCCAGGGATCGAACCCTCAACCTCATGGTTCCTAGTCAAATTCATTAACCACTGAGCCACGACAGGAACTCCCAGATTTTTTTTTTAGTTATTTTATTTTATGCCTCTTTCATGTGTGTACTTGTAAGCCCCCATCCTCTCTCCCTAAACTGCCATAGTCACTATAGTCTCCAGCCTTTATTGTTTTTTATTTTTTCCTTTTTATTTCTGCACCTGAGGCATGTGGAAGTTCCTGAGCTAGGGTTCAGATCAGAGCTGCAGCTGCTGGCCTACAACATAGCCATGGCAACATTGGATCCAAGCTGTATATCTTGTATATCTGTGACCTACACTGCAGCTTGCAGCAATGCTGGATCCTTAACCCTCAGAATGAGGCCAGGGATTGAACTTGCATCCTTATGGACCCTATGTCAGGTTACCCACTGACCCACAGTGGGAACTTCCAGTTTCTAGGCTTTCAATTGAAAAAATGTTTGTGGGGAATGATAAAACTTTAGGATGCTTCTGTATATCTTAATACCAGGATTTATCCTGTAAACTGAATGAAAAAGTTCATTTTCAAGCAACTTTAGGAAACACAAATTTGTAACTTCAAAGGGAGGATAAGTTACTTGAGGTTCTTTTTTCTTGAATACATTTAGAACAAACTCATTAAAGAAATAAGTCAAGAATAAAGATACTATTTTGTGAGAAATTTAGTGTATAGAGTATGCATATTAAGATAGAGTTTCATTACTATGGCAGAACAGCTGTCTAAAGTTATAGTTAGTATGCTCTAGGAATGTAAAGTGCTTTTATATTATAAATATATATGTGTGTGTATATATATATTTGCTTTTTTAGGGCCATACTCACAGCATATGGAAGGTCCTGGGCCAGGGGTCAAATCGAAGCTACAGCTTCCAGCCTATGCCACAGCCACAGAAACGTGGGATCCAAACCTTGTCTGCAATCTACACCATAGCTCACTGCAACGCTGGATCCTTAACCCAATAAGTGAGGCCAGGGACTGAACCTGCATCCTCTGTGTACTAGTTGGATTCGTTGCCACTGAGCCACAATGGGAACTCCAATATTGCTAATTTTTAAGATCAAATATTACAATATCTTAAATATAGTGTTCCTGCTATTGAAACTTAACTGATAATTTTTTAAAAGTTTTATTTTAATGTTGAATTTTTTTAGGTGGATATTCCATCCATTATCACCAAGAAACTATTGAAAGCAGCAATGAAGCATATAGAAGTAATAGTTAAAGCCAGTCAGAAAGGTAATACAGTTTTCTGCTACAAAGTTTGAGGGATTCCATTTTTATATACCAACTTTCAGCTTAAATGTGTAAGTTTGAATACTGATACATTGACTGATATACTCACAAATGTTGTGATAGTATTCTTTACTTTTATTTATTTTTTATTTGCTTTATTTTTTTAGGGCCGCATGGGTGGCATATGGAGGTTCCCAGGCTAGGGGTCCAATCCAAGCTACAGCTGCTGGCCTTCACCATAGCCACAGCAACACCAGATCTCAGCTGCGTCTTCGACCTATAGCACAGCTCACAGCAACACTGGATCCTTAACCCAGTGAGTGAGGCCAGGGATCGAACCCGCAACCTCATGGTTCCTAGTTGGATTTGTTTCCGCTGTGCCATGATGGGAACTCCTGTTTTTTTTTTTTTTTTTTTTAAGTTTATTTTATTTTTTTATGAGAGTGTTCTTTACATTTATTTATTTATTTATTTATTTATTTATTTATTTATTTTTGTCTTTTCTAGGGCCACACATGCGGCATATGGAGGTTCCCAGGCTAGGGGTCTAATCGGAGCTGTAGCCGCCAGCCTATGCCAGAGCCACAGGAACACAGGATCTGAGCCACGTCTGCAACAGCTCACGGCAACGCCAGATCCTTAACCCACTGAGCAAGGCCAGGGATTGAACCTGCAACCTCTTAGTTCCTAGTCGGATTCGTTAACCATGGAGCCATGATGGGAACTCCTGTGAGAGTGTTCTTTTAAACTGAAATCCTTTTCAATAGTTTTTAACCATATAAGTGATTGTGAGAACTCAAGAATCTATTAAAATTAAAATACAGTTAGCTAATTTTTAAATATGTTTTTGATTAGTCTTATCTTTTTTTTTTTTCTTTTTGTCTTTTTAGGGCCACACCTGTGGCATATGAAAGTTCCCAGGTGAGGGGTTGAATCAGAGCTGTAGCTGCCCGCCTACACCACAGCCATAGCAACACAGGATCCAAGCCATGTTTGTGACCTCACCACAGCTCACGGCAATGCCGGATTCCTAACCCACTGAGTGAGGTCAGGGATCAAACCTTTGTCCTCATGGATGCTAGTCAGTTTCTGCTGAGTCATGATGGGAACTCTTTCTCTTTTTTTGAATGGTAGTCTGTTACCTTCATTACTTCCTCTGAGTTATCTTTCACATCTCTTCTCCCCCTTTTCCTTAATGATTTCAACAGTTTTAGCCTATCCTAGCCTAACATATATGTGCCACAATGTTATTTTCACAATGCTACAATTCTCGTGTTACCTTCCTACTAAAAAAAATTAGTGACTCTGCTATAGAGTCAAAACTGTCTTACATTTAAACCCTTTCCTATTTAGTCAAGTATTTTGGTCTATTCTCGTCCTTCATTATGTGTTACGTTTTAGCCAGGATGACCTTTTTGCAGTTTTTCATATATGTCCTGGCCTCTATACTGTTACGAAACCGATTAGTATCCATGAGGATGTGGGTTTGATCCCTGGCCTTGCTCAGTGGGTTAAGGATCTGGCATTGCCGTGAGCTGTGGTGAGGTCGCAGACATGGCTTGGATCATAGGCCGGCAGCTACAGCTCTGATTCGACCCCTAGCCTGGGACCTCCATAGGCCGTGGGTGGGGCCCTAAAAAGACGGAAAAAAAAAAAGGAAAAGGTCAGTAGTTGCTAAGGGTTCATGAATGAAAGAGAGAGAGATAAACAAGTGAAACACAAGGGACTCAGGAGGCAGTGAAACTATTCATTCTAGTACTGTGATGGTGGATACATGGCATCATGCATTTGTCAAAACGTATAGAATGCATAACAGAGTAAAACGCTAATGAAAGTTATAGACTCTAGTTAATAGTAATGTATCAGTATTGGCATATAGGAGTTCCCTGGTGACGCAGCAGGCTAAAGATCTGGCATTGGCACTATAGTGGCTCAGGTCGCCAGTCTGGTGTGGGTTCAGTCCCTAGCCTGGGAATGCTGCATGAGGCAGGTGAGGCCTCCCGCCCCCAACCAAAAAAGGAGTTCCCGTCATGGCTCAGTGGTTAACGAACCTGACTAGCATCCACGAGGGCTTGGGGTCAATCCCTGGCCTTGCTCAGTGGGTTAAGGATCTGGTGTTGCTGTGAGCTGTGATGTAGGTTGCAGACAAGGCTCAGATCCCATGTTGCTGTGGCTGTGGCGAAGGCTGGTGGCTACATCTCCAGTTCGACTCCTAGCCTGGGAACTTCCATATGCTGACGGTGCAGCCCTAAAAGAAAAAAAGACAACAACAACAAAAAAAGTGTATCAATTGTAACAAATGTACCAAACCATGTAAGGTGTTAATAGTATGGAAACTGTATACTTTCCTTTCAGTTTTTCTGGAAACTTAAAACTGCTCCTACGTAATATTTACTGGAATTCCCCCTGTGGTGCAGTGGGTTAAGAATCCAACCAGAGGGGCTCCGGTTGCTGCAAAAGCATATGTTCTCTCCCTGATCTGGTGCAGTGGGGTAAAGGATCTAGTATTGCCACAGCTCCAGTGTAGGTCACGGCTGTGGCTTGGATTCAATCCTAGGCCCAAACATTTCAAAATGCCATGGATGCAGCCATAAAAAAGCAGAATTTACTAATAAAAAACCCCACTTTTCCTTTTTTTTATGACAGTAAAGTAGACATAACAAAATGGCTACAACATAGTTACTACCTACTTTCTGGTGTGTTTTTACTAATGACAAGACAATGATTTTGAAAGTTAATTTTTTTTATTTAACAATTTAATTACATATATTTAAACTCTTCCACTTTTTAACTATGTTGAAGGTGAAACTATTTTGTTATGATACTGTAAGATGAACACACAAAAAAATGTTAAATAAATTATATGACATCCTTCTCATTCCTGAGGAATTTTTCATACCAAAGGGCAAATTAACTTATAATTTAACTTCCACTCTACCTATAACACAGTTTTCCCAAATGTGCTCTAATTATATGAACTGAAATAAATGCCACTGAAATAGGGTAAAGATTCTCTTCACAGACTCCATGATTTTAAAATCTGGCCTAGCATGCTGATAGGGGAAAACATGTTTTATTTTTCTCCTACTCTTTTGAGGTCTATAAAAAGGACTGGCAATATTAATACTTTTAAGTTTTAAAATAGTTTAGTGCTTGGCCTGTTGAGAAAACTTTGTTAATATAACTTTTTTTTTTTTTTTTGCTTTTTTGGGCTACGCCTGTGGCATATGGAAGTTCCTAGGTTAGGAGTCCAATTAGAGCTGCTGGCCTACGCCATAGCCACAGCCACAGCAGCATGGCATCTGAGCCATGTCTACGACCAATACCACAGCTCATGGCAATATGGGATCCTTAACCCACTGAGTGATGCCAGGGATTGAACCTGCATCCTCAAGGATACTAGTCAGGTTTGTAACCTGCTAAGTCACAACAGGAACGCCTCTGTTAGTATAACTTCTGTCATCAGTTAATATTTATTAAGTAATCTAACTTCGGGGACTTACACGGTAATACAGTTCTGTACCACTTGTGTCCTATACCCTGGGGAGAAGATACTAAACTTAACCAAGGAAACCAGTTTCTATATTGTAATTACTTTAAAAGGTTACCTGAATGATTTTGATTGGAAAGAAGAGATAATAAAGTACTTTAAGAAGGATTTTATGTTTTGGCCATGCCTGTGACAGTTTGAAATTCCTGTGCCAGAGATTAAATCCGTGCCACAGCAATAGCTAGAGCCACAGCAGTGACAACGCTGGGTCTAAGCAGGATTTTTTTTATATTTGCAGAGGATGTAAATTAAATGTTACAAATGTAACATTTAAAAACAAAAGCTTTGTGTATGCTAGAAGATGTTTTCCATAGTTTTTACCACTTAAAACTTTTTGCATTTATTTAACGTGTAATGATATGAGTTTAAATTTTTGTTTCCCCAGGGGTAGAGGGCCCTTTTATTATTTATTTCGAATAATTTAAAAACTTTTGGCAGTTCCCGTCGTGGCGCAGCGGAAATGAATCCGACTGGGAACCATGAGGTTTTGAGTTCAGTCCCTGGCCTCTCTCAGTGGGTTAAGGATCCCGCTTTGCTGTGAGCTGTGGTGTATGTTGCAGACATGGCTCGGATCTGGCATTGCTGTGGCTCTGGTGTAGGCTGGCAGCTACAGCTCTGATTAGACCCCTAGCCTGGGAGCCTCCTTATGCTGTGGGTGCGGCCCTAAAAAGACAAACAAAACAAAACAAAACAAAACAAAAACCCAAAACCAAAAACAAAACTTTCAGCAAAGAGGAAAATTACTTTCTTTATATCCCATTTGTGAAAAATTTCTCAGTAGAATGTGTACTGGAAAGAAAGGAAGGGTAAGAAAGGAGTGGTTATGTTAAATTATTTTCTATTTGTTTGTGGAATGGCTGAAGTTATTAAATGTTGCTTAACTTCTTCCAATATTTATTTCTTATCTCTATAGTAGAAAATACAGAGTTTTTACAGCAAGCTGCTTTAGAAGAATATGGGCCAGAACTTCATGTGGCTTTGAGGAGTCGAAGAGATGAATTACATTATTTAAGGAAACTTACTGAACTACTTTTCCCTTATATTTTGCCTCCTAAAGCAACAGACTGCAGGTATAAATAGATTGGAAAATGTCATAGCAGTATTTACATATCATGCCATATGTATATTTCTATTCTTTTTTTTTTTTTTATGGTTGCACCTGAGGCATGTAGAATTTCCCTGGGCCAGGGATTGAATATGAGCTGTAGCTGTGACCCATGCTGCAGCTGTGGTCACACGAGATCCCTTACCCAACTGTGCCCAGCCAAGGAATGAACCTGTGCCTCCACAGTGATCCATGCTACTGCAGTTGGATTCTTGACTCACTTGCCACAGCAAGAACTCCTATGTATTGCTATTCTTTTTTTTTTTTTTTTTTTTTTTTGTCTTTTTTAGGGCTGCCCTGGCAGCATATGGAAGTTCCCAGGCTAGGGGTCGAATCAGAGCTGCAGCTGCCGGTCTACACCCCACAGCCAAAGCAGTCCCAGATCCGAGCCTTGTCTTTGACTACACCATAGCTCACTGCAGCTCAGGTTCCTTAACCCACTGAACGAGGCCAGGGATTGAACCTTTGTCGTCATGGACACTAGTTGGGTTTGCTACTGCTGAGCCACAACAGGAACTTCGTGGGTTATTTTTAAAAATGAATAAATGTATTTATTATTGAAGTATAGCTAGTTTACAATATATTAGCTTCAGGTGTACAACATAGTGATTCAGTTTTTTATAGATTATAGTCCATTAAAAGTTGTTACAAAATAATGACTGTATTTCCCTGTGCTGTGCAATATATTCAACCATGGCTTATTTTTAGTGATGCACTTTTTTTTTTTTGGCTGTGTCTGTGGCATGTGGATTCCCAGGCCAGGGATCAAAACCACACCACAGGAGTGACCTGAGCCACTGCAGTGATGATGTCAGGTCCTTAACCTGCTGAGCCACAAGAGAACTCCTTTAGTGATGTACTTTAAACATTACTTTATTTAAAATGTTTAATTTTAAAAATTTTAATATTTTAAATGTTTTAATTAAATATTTTAAACAAATTGTTTTATATTAAAATATTTATAATAAAGTAATTACACTGTTACAAGTATTATTTTTACATATTTATTGTATTTAAATTTTAATATTCTGAGACCTTGTTTTCTAATGCTTACTCAAGTTCCTCCTGCTGAAGAAATGCTTTTTCCATCTTAAATAGTATTCTCTTTTAGCCAATTAAAGGCTTTAAGTGTGGTCTTTGAACCAGTAACATGAGCATTACTTGGGGGCTTGTTAGAGATGGCAGAATCTCAGGGCTCACCTCAGACCTATTGAATCATAGTCTACATGTTAACAAGATTTCCAGGTAAGGACTGATGTAAATCACTAAATATATACATTATTGTGCCTTTTCCAGATCCCTGACCTTACTTTTAAGAGAGATCCTCTCTGGTTCAGTGTTCCTTCCTTCTTTGGATTTCCTAGCTGATCCAGTAAGACGTAAAAAATTTTTTTTCTTTAGTTGTGATAAAATACATCTAAAATTTACCACCTTAAATATTTTTTTAAGTACAATTCAGTGGTATTAAGTACAGTCATATTGTTGAGCAACTATCACTGTTATCTATCTCCAGAACTCTTTATCTTCAAAACTGAAACTTCACCCATATAAACTAATTTTCTATTCTTCCTAGCCCCTGGTAACATTCCTTCCTAATTGTACTTTCTGTGAATTTGACTACTCTGAGTACCTCACCTTAGTGGGATGATGCAACATTTGCTATATTTGGCTTATTTTATTTAGCGTAATGTCCTCAAGCTTCATCCATGTTGTAGCATATGTTAGAATTCTCTTTTCCAAGCTGAGTAATATTCCATTGTAGGTGTATATCACATTCTGTTTATTCATTCATCCATTGATAGATACTTGAGTTGCTTTTACTTTTGATCCAGTAAGATTTTGAAGAAATATAAATAATTTATAAATGCTTTAAATGCCAAAGTCAGAATAACTTTTCCCATTTTCACCTTTAAAGGTTGAGAACCCTGTATTACAGATTTTTTAAAAAAGTCCGTCTGTATTACATAAGTGCAGATGCTTTACCACTGCTCCATTTGTTTCTTCATTTTTCTAGAATCTTTCATGATATGATAAAAGCTTTGAGAATTCTGGGCAGAATACAATAATGGAATTGTCTTGATGTCTGTTTATTATTTTCCATTAGGATGTTGTGAATCATTTGCTTATCATCTTCATAGATGACAGTCCAGTGAGTATCATACATATTAGAAAATACTTCAGATTGCATTGAATTTTGATTCATATCTGTAAAACCAAATGACATGTTAATGACTTAATTAATTCTCTTTCTTTAAAGCCTGAAAAAGCAACTGAACCACCTTCCCCTTTGGTTCCATTCTTGCAGAAATTTGCAGAACCTAGAAATAAAAAACCATCTGTAAGTATTTTCAGGAATAACATTAATTTTGATATAAGCAATTTTATCACGTATTTATATAACCTTAACTTATTCCTCCTCCTATATTGTATCAAGGTGCTGAAGTTAGAATTGAAGCAAATCCGAGAGCAACAAGATCTCTTATTTCGCTTTATGAACTTCCTGAAACAAGAAGGAGCGGTGCATGTGTTGCAGATTTGTCTGACTGTGGGTGAGGTTTACCTGTGTACTTTACTAAAGTCATTGTTAAAATTGTTCATTTATTTGAATATTTAGATCAGATCTGATGTTGTAGTTGTCATCTCTCATTGTACTAAGTTTCATTTACCAGATATTCTAAGAATACCTATAAATTGTCTCTCAAGTGTCCACTCCTTTCCACACTGGGATATAATCTGTAACTGACTTCAGCCAAATCCTATTAGCAGAAAAAACCTACTAAAAATTCAGAATAATGAAAATACATTAAAAACCCTTTCATTAGTGTTTTGTCACAGTTTTTGTTAGTATTATTTTGATTAAATAATAAAATAGAAAATGTTTTACTTTATGATTTCTATAGCATCTTTTTTTTTTTTTTTTTTTTTTTTTGTCTTTGTGCCTTTTCTAGGGCTGCTGCCGTGGCATTTGGAGGTTCCCAGGCTAGGGGTCCAATTAGAACTGTTGCTGCAGGCCTACACCACAGCCACAGCAATGCGGGATCCGAGCCGTGTCTGCAACCTACACCACAGCTTACAGCAACGCCAAATCCTCAACCCACTGAGCAAGGCCAGGGATTGAACTCGCAACTTCATGTTTCCTAGTCAGATTCGTCAACCACTGAGCCATGAAGGGAACTCCTCTATAACATCTTATATGATTGGACTTAGAGACACTGGTATGGACTATCTGTGAAAAAATTAATTTTTATGCACCTAATTTCTTTTTAAAATATACATTTAAAAAAATTGAGGTATAATTTGCACTATGAAACTCATGGAACTTAAATGTACATAGATTGATCAGTTTCAATAAATCTGCACATCTCTGTAACCTACACCTTTATTAAGATAAAGAACATTTCCATAACCCTAGGAAGTTCCATTAGGGCTCTTCCCAAAAGATCCACCCCTGCTTCCACTCCTGCCAGAGCACTCACTGGTCTCATTTCTCTTAGCACAGTTTTTTGCCTGAACAATTTCCTTATATGAATGGAATCTCATAGTATGTACTCTTCTGTGCCTGGCTTCATTGATTCAGGATAATACATTTTAAGATTGATTCGTGTTGTTGTATAGATGAGTAGTTTGCTCTTTTTTACTGCTAAGTAGTAGTCTTTTGTTTGAGGGTACCACACTTTCTTTTATTCATTCTCTTTGTAGGTGGATAATATCTGGACTGCTGTCACTTTTGGGCTATTATGAATTAAGTTACTGTGCATATTCTTGTACAGGGCTTTCTGTTGGGCATATATTTAATAACTGGAAGTAGAATTGGTGGGTCACAGAGTAGATACATGGTTAATTTTATAAGAAGCTGCCAAATTGTTTTCCAAAGTGATTGTACTGTTTTATTCCTCATGCAATGAGAGAGTGCCACATACTTACCAAAATTTGATAGTGTTTATCTTTTTAATTTTAGCCATTTTAGGTGGTGTATGGTGGTATCCTGTTGTGCTTTTAATTTGCATTTCTCTAATAACTAACGGAGTTGAACACTTTATCATGTGCTTATTGGATTTAAATGTCTTTCTGTGGAATTGTCTTTTGTCTATTTTTTATTGAATTGTTTTTCTTTTTGTCATTAAATTATAGTAGTTCTTTATATATTCTATATACATGTCTTTTTGTCATAGATATAGAATATATTATGAATATGAATTATGAAAAGTATTATGAATATTTTCTTCCAGATTATGTCTTGTCTTTTCATTTTCTAAGTAGTGTCTTTTTTTTTTTTTTATTGTCTTTTGTCTTTTTTGTTGTTGTTGTTATTGTTGCTATTTCTTGGGCCGCTCCCGCGGCATATGGAGGTTCCCAGGCTAGGGGTTGAATCGGAGCTGTAGCCACCGGCCTATGCCAGAGCCACAGCAACGCGGGATCCGAGCCGCGTCTGCAACCTACACCACAGCTCACGGCAACGCCGGATCGTTAACCCACTGAGCAAGGGCAGGGACCGAACCCGCAACCTCATGGTTCCTAGTCGGATTCGTTAACCACTGCGCCATGACGGGAACTCCTAAGTAGTGTCTTTTGATGAACAGAACTGTTAAATTTTGATGAGCTTTAGTGTATCCATTTTTTGTTTGTTTTTTAGGGCTGCACTCATGGCATATGCAGGTTCCCAGGCTAGGGGTCTAATTGGAGCTATAGCTGCTGGCCTACCCCCCAGCCACAGCAATGCCAGACCTGAGCCTACGCCACAGCTCATAGCAACGCTGGATCCTTAACCCTCTGAGCAAGGCTATGGATCGAACCTGCAGCCTCATGGTTCCTAGTTGGATTCGTTTCCACTGCACCATGATGGGAACTC
Organism: Sus scrofa; assembly: GCF_054392235.1. NCBI lineage: Eukaryota > Metazoa > Chordata > Mammalia > Artiodactyla > Suidae > Sus > Sus scrofa. The sequence goes on along the minus strand of NC_139383.1, from coordinate 54,521,708 downwards.
CTAGTGTATTAATTTTTAATTTTATGGTTAGTGCTTTCTGAGACTTCCCTAATAAATCTTTGCCTATCCTAAGTCAAAGTGATATTTGCCTGTTTTTCTCTAGATGCATTGTAATATTATACCTTATATCCAGGTTTGTGATCTATTTTGAAATAATTTTTGAGTTGGTATTAGGTAGGGTGAAAGTTCCTTTTTCCCCCATATGGATATTCACTTTTTCCAGTATTTTTGAGGAGACTTTTCCTTCCTATCTTGACAAAGCATTTGACTGTATATGCATGTGTCTATTTCTGGATTCTGTCCTTTTCCATTGATCTGTATGTCTGCTGTTTTTGGTCAATACCACAATCTTGATTACTTTGGCTATTAGTAAGTCTTGAAGTTAGGTGGTTTAAAGTCTCCCACTTCATTCTTTTTTAAGATTGTTTTAACTATTTTAGGTTCTTTGCACTTCCATATAAATTTTAGAATCATATTGCCAATGCCTCCTCCCTCCCTCAGCCTGCTTGATGTTTTGATTGGGGTTACATCGAACCTGTAGATCAACTTGGGGAGTAATGAGATTTTAACAGTGTTTAGGTTTCCAGTGCATGTACACAGTATATTTTTTTCATTTATTTCACCATTATTTAATTTCCATAAAAATGGTTTGTAGTTTTCAATGGGGCGTCTTTGTTTTTGGATTTATTTGCATGTGGCATTTAAAGTAATTTTTCGAATTGTTTGTTGCTAATATACAGAAATAGAATTAATTTCTTGCATATTGACTTTGTATTCTATGATGTTGCTAAATTTACTTGTTAGTTCTAGTAGCTTTTTTGTAGATTTCCTTAGGGTTTCTACATGCACAGTCATGACATTTGCAAATACATAGTTTTATTTTTTCCTTTGTAATGTTGTATCTTTTATTTCTTTTTCTTGCCTATTATAATGGCTAATACCTTCACTACAATGCTATATTGAGGTGGTGAGACTGACATTCTTGCTTTAGGGGGAAATCGTTTAGTGTTATATCATTGTGTATAATATTAGTCTGGGTTTTTTTTTTTTTTTGGTGTGTTTGTTTTTATTTTGCAGATCCCCTTTATTAGATTGAGAATATTTCTTTCTGGCCATAATTGGCTGGCAGTTTTTATCATGAATGGACTGGATTTTTGAAATGCTTCTTGTCTGTCTTTTTCAGCAAGTTATTCCTAATGTTCTCTTATTATGGAACCTGTAGTGATGTCCCCTCTTTTTTTTTTTTTTTTTTGTATTTTTCTAGGGCCGCACCCGCGGTATATGGAGGTTCCCAGGCCAGGGGTCTAATCAGAGCTGTAGCCACCGGCCTACACCAGAGCCACAGCAACATGGGATCTGAGCCTTGTCTGCAGCCTACACCACAGCTCACAGCAATGCCAGATCCTTAGCCCACTGAGCGAGGCCAGGGATCGAACCTACAACCTCATGGTTCCTAGTCGGATTCGTTAACCACTAAGCCACGATGGGAACTCCGATGTCCCCTCTTTATTGGTAATTTGTATTTTCTTTTTTCTTAATCTATATTGATAGTGGTTTGTGAAATTTTGAAATATTTTTGATTTTCTAATTTTTAGCTTTCATCTTTTCAAATTTCTATTCTTTTGCTTACCTTGAGTTTAGTTCGCACCACTTTTAGTTTCTTAAGGTGAAAGCACTTAGGATTAATCTGTACGCATTTCTTCTTTCCTAATATAGGAACCTAAAACTATAAATTTCTCTCCATGAATTGATATAACTCAATTCTAGGGTTTTTGGTAATGTAGTGTTTTTTATAGTCATTCAGTTTGAAATGGTTTTAGATTTCCTCATGGCTTATTCTTTGACCCTTGGGTTATTTTGAAGTGTATTGTTAAATTTACAAAGACTTAGGGATTTTTGAGGTATCTTATGGTGATTGATTTCTAATTTAATACAGTTTTGATCAGACAGTATATTCTGTGTGATTTCAGTCCTTCGAAGTTTATTGAAACTTATTTTATGGCTTGTCCGCATAGTCTCCTCTATTGACTTTTTATTTTTGTCTCCTCTTTTTTTTTTTTTTTTCTGGTGGTTATTCAACAATCATGATTACCTTCATCATAATCTTTATTTAAGAATTTCTTACTGTTTTAGGAACAATATAAGAGCTTCAGTGTGCCTCAGTTTACCTCCTTCTTGCCTGTCATGCATGTTATCATGTAGTTTAACTAGACTATGAAACCCACAGTACATTGTTATTTCTTCCTTAAGTAATCAGCAGTCTACACACACACACACACAAACATACACATACACATGCATGTACATTTTGGCATATTTGTTTTTCTGGTAGTCTTCATTTTTTTCTGCGGAACCAGTTTCTGTTATCTTTGTCCCTCTGCTGAAATACAGCTTTTTTGCATTTCTTACAGTACTAATCTGCTGGAGGTAAATTCTTTTAGCTTTTGTCTGTCTGAAAAGATGTTTATTTTGTATTCATTTAAAAAGGATATTTTCACCAAATATAGGGTTTTAGGTTGATAGGTTTTTTTCTTTTAGCATTTTAAGTCTTTATTCCACTGTTTCTTGAATAGTGCCATGGTTTCTAAAGAGAATTTAGCTTCCATTCTTATGTTTGTTCCCCTGTATATATATATGTCCCTTTTCTCCCTAATTGGTTGTTCAATTTCCTCTTTATTTTTGGAGTTTTAGCAATTTGGCTGTAATGTGTAGTTTTTTTTATTTTCTTTTTATTTATTCTGCTTGGACTTTGCTAAGAGTCTTGGATATGTTGAGTTGGTGTCTTTCATCATTTTTGAAAATTCTTGGCTGTTATCCCTTCAAATATTCTGCCTTATTTTCTCTCTCTCTCTCTTTTTTTTTTTAAGATCCCAATTATATGAATTTACTGTAATCCCAAAGATATTATATATTCTGTTCAAGTTTTTTCTTTATTTAAAAAACTCCTTTCTTTCTTCTCTGTGTTTTGGTTTGGATAATTAAGAATTAAGGGGTAAGCTCCATGTTACCTCTTATAATGAAGAAAAGGCAGTCAGTATTTCTTTCCTATTGTCTGTCATTTTAGAAAAAAAGATTAATCTGATCTCATCTGTAACCTCCATGATGGATAGAAATATTGTTTAAAAATATTGGTTTGGACTTAAAAAAGCCTAGTTTTCACTGTTATTTAGTGAATCAGATTTCAAAATATTAAAGACCCTTGGTATAATAAATTAATTTTATGTTCTTTATAGAAAATTCTACAAATATCTTTACTAGTTTAAATTTTAGAAGATTTATATGGCTATGCCAAGTTCTTATATTAGTATATAAAATATTTAATTGAGCTTCTCTTTCATCTGAATTCTATTCCCAATTCTTTTTAAAAAACTTAAAATGATGAGTAGATTGATGCTTTTAATATTGATTACAATTAGACTTGGAACATGAAGTTTTCATTGCATAGTTTTATTCATTGAAAATAATTCTTTTTTTTACTCTTTATGAATTTGCTAGAGGAATTCAATGACAGGATTTTGCGGCCAGAGTTATCAAATGATGAAATGCTGTCTCTCCATGAGGAGTTGCAGAAGATTTATAAAACATATTGTTTGGATGAAAGTATTGACAAAATTCGATTTGATCCCTTCATTGTAGAAGAGATTCAAAAAAGTAAGTAAAAGATGATGATGAGAATGAATTTTTTAGCTCTTTTACTCTTTTCAGAGTTTTCTTATGTATTCTCTGCTTATTATTGCTACAGCTGTGTGAGATACACAGGCTGGCATTATCCTATTTTACTAACAAGATGAAAGCTTAAATGAAGAAACTTATTCACAATTCACATAACTAATACTTGCCAGAACTGGAGCTTGGTTGTTCTAATTCCTCATTCTAGTGTGATTTCTACACCTTAACAGTGGATTTTCTGCCAAATAGTTTTAGTATTGTTTGAATGTTCTTTCACTGTAATGAATTTTAAACTAGTATATAATGTATTTTTGCTTTTCATAAATAATTTCTACAATATAATTTTTTTAACAGTTGCTGAAGGTCCATATATAGATGTTGTGAAACTTCAAACTATGAGATGTCTTTTTGAAGCATATGAACATGTACTTTCTCTCTTGGAAAATGTGTTTACTCCTATGTTCTGCCACAGTGATGAAGTAAGTCAAAATATTAATCTTATTTCAAAATTTATTAATGACTTTGCTATCATTAGATGAATAATTCAGATAACAAACAGAAAAATAAAGCATAGCTAATTAAGAAAATGAGTACAATTTTCCACTACATAACTTACTGGAGATGGAATTTGAGTATAAAAAAAGTTCTCAATACCAAAACCATGTTTGTGTATATGTGACTAGTAAATTCTGACTAAATTGATCTATCTGATTTGCCATATGCCTGAGTGGTTTTATAGTGGTAGTGCAGAAATCTCATTCTTCTTATATATATGTTAATTACAGACTTGTGCAAATCAGATAGCTTGAATATTTCCACTTACCGTATCTTAATCCTTACCATATTTTACTGTGATTGTATTTACGTAATTTAAGTAATTTACGTAATTTAAGGTAGTAAGGGAAAATAGCATGTTTCAATATTAAATATTAGTTTAATAAATCATAATTATCTTTGAAGTATTTCAGACAACTTTTAAGAGGTGCAGAATCACCAACACGCAATTCAAAATTCAACAGGTAGGTATATTCAGTTGTATATATGTTTCTTTTTTTTGGTTCTTGTTGATTCTTATTCATTGATAGCATCATTATCTTTATTAGCTTTTTTCTTTCAATATATGGTTTCATTTCCACATGAGTACACAGGACATTTTACTAAGGAATTGTAGAGCTCTACTACATATAATAATGTGAAAATGGCTGAAACTTTTTTTTTTTTGTCTGAAATTCTTTTAGAAAAACTTAAGATACATACCATTGCCTTGTTGATCTCATAATTAATACATATTAGTGCTTGACCACCTGCTTTATTGGAGGTTGTGGACTGCATGAGTAAATTGAAATCCATAGACAACTCAGTTTTACATAATTTTAATTTTAGTTTTTGCTTTTTAGAGCCGTACTTGCGGCATATGGAAGTTCCCAGGCTAAGGGTCCAATTGGAGCTGCAGCTGCTGGCCTATGCCACAGCCACAGCAACACAGGTTCCAAGCTGCCTCAGTGACCTATACCACAGCTCACTGCAATGCTGGATCCTTAACCCACCGAGCGAGGCCAGGGATTAAACCTGCATCCTCATGGATACTCTTTGGGTTTGTAACCTACTGAGCCACAGTGGAACTCCTGTATTGCATTTTTTGGCATAATCTATGGTTGTAGAAATAAGATTTGAATTTTTTTGAATGTTTAATATTAATTTTTACATAATGCCTCAATATAAGTTGTATACATACAGTAAGTTTTCTGAGAAGTGGAATATATCTTTACGATTCTTGGTTAAAATGTCACTCCTTTACTTTTTCCTAAGATTTTGTGTATCGCAGCCATGAAACAGTTAATTTACTGAACAAAAATTCCATTCATGCTATCTAAAATAGCACTCTTTATCCAATCCACATGCCTTCTTTCATTTGAATACTTTTTCAAGGCTTTTATCAAGTTTCCCAGCATCATTTGAGAAGCAGTGATGTAATTTATCTCTGCTTATGGACTTAGGATGTTTGGAGTCTCATACGGATACTGAGCTGAGTCAGAATTCTTATATAGGACTTTTAAGAGGAAGTGGTTTATTTTACAAGTATGCTGAGTAGCTAAATGTAAGTCACGGTCATAACTTCAGAGATAGAAAGCTTTCTTTGCTACTTTGAGAGCACTTAGCTATCTTCAACATATTAAGACACTAATTCTGCTAATTTTAAGATATGATATTAACAGGAAGAAAATATGGGTTGTTTTCATTCTAGGTACTGACTATGGTCTTTTAAAGTATGTTTTTCTTTATGTTGACCTGACTCTAACATTAATTATCAGTCTTGTTAGGGCTCTGCTTCTGTGATACTTAACAATTCATTTATCTATTTGGAATAAGTAGAAGACTTTCTTAATATTCTTTCATTGAAAATTTATTTATTTATTTATTTATTTATTTATTTTTTATTTTATTTTCCCACTGTACAGCAAGGGGGTCAGGTTATCCTTAGATGTATACATTGCAATTACAGTTTTTTCCCCCACCCTTTCTTCTGTTGCAACATGAGTATCTAGACATAGTTCTCAATGCTGTTCAGCAGGATCTCCTTGTAAATCTATTCTAGGTTGTGTCTGATAAGCCCAAGCTCCCGATCCCTCCCACACCCTCCCGCTCCCATCAGGCAACCACAAGTCTCTTCTCCAAGTCCATGATTTTCTTTTCTGAGGAGATGTTCATTTGTGCTGGATATTAGATTCCAGTTATAAGTGATATCATATGGTATTTGTCTTTGTCTTTCTGGCTCATTTCACTCAGTATGAGATTCTCTAGTTCCATCCATGTTGCTGCAAATGGCATTATGTCATCCTTTTTTATGGCTGAGTAGTATTCCATTGTGTATATATACCACATCTTCCGAATCCAATCAACTGTCGAGAAAATTTAGAGTAGCATTGCTAAATTGCTGTTAGATGACCTAAATATGTAAAATATTTATTCCTACATTTTATGTCAACATTCTATTTAAATTGTATTTTAGAAGTAAATTTGTTTATTATGATGATGATTAAAGTATAGCTGATTTACAATGTTTCATCAAGTTCTTTTGTACAACAAAGTGACCCAATCACATACATTTCCCTGTGCTGTACAGTAGGATCCCATTGCCCATCCATTCCAAATATGACAGTTTGCATCCCTAAACCCCCAAAATGTCCATCCATCCCACTCCCACCCAGCCCCAAGTCTGCTCTTTTTGACCATGATCTGTTTCTGTTTATTGTTTGTTTGTTATTTTTAGGTAGGATTATCTGTTCCATATTTTAGATTCCACAAATAAGTGATATCATATGGTATTTGTTTCTTTAAAAGTAGAACTTTAATGCATATAATTTAATATACTATTTTGTTTCATTCTATTCTTAAGGCATAACTTTAAAAACCTATTAGGGATCTTTTGTTGACTTTGCTTCCTAGCTTAAAACAGTAACTTTTAAAAATACTCAAACTGAAAACGTGGAGCATGCACAATTATATCTAATACAGGCATGAATTCCATGTTAGCAAATACAAGTATGTTTTCTGTGCCAAGTTTTCGGTTGCTTAGTCTCTGAATACTTTCCACTGTATCAAACAAACATTCTAAATGAGGGCAAAAATACAGAATTATTTCCTGACATACTGAGTTTTAAAGAACTTTAAAAGAAAATGTTGTACAAAAAAGGCAACAACCCAATGGAAAAATGAGCAAAAGATCATTCAGGATATACAACCCCATGGAAGAATGAGCAAAAGACCATTCAGGATATACAGACCATTCTGTATATACAGAAGATATACAGGTGGCCAACAAGCTCATGAAAAAATGCTTAACATCACTGATTATTAGAGAAATGCAAATCAAAACTACAGTGAGGTACCACGTCACACCAGTCAGAATGGCCATCATTAATAAGTCCACAAATAGCAAATGCTGGAGAGGGTATGGAGAAAAGGGACCCCTCCTGCACTGTTGGTGGGAATGTAAATTGGTACAACCACTATGGAAAACAGTATGGTGGTACCTTCAAAAACTATATGTAGAACTGGAGTTCCCGTCGTGGCGCAGTGGTTAGTGAATCCGACTAGGAACCATGAGGTTGTGGGTTCGGTCCCTGCCCTTGCTCAGTGGGTTAACGATCCAGCATTGCTGTGAGCTGTGGTGTAGGTTGCAGACGTGGCTCGGATCCCACGTTGCTGTGGCTCTGGCGTAGGCCAGTGGCTACAGCTCCGATTCGACCCTTAGCCTGGGAACCTCCATATGCCGCGGGAGCGGCCCAAGAAATAGCAAAAAGACAAAAAAAAAAAAAAAAGATTAAAAAAAAAAAAAAAAAAAAACGATATGTAGAACTACCATATGACCCAGCAATCCCACTCCTGGGCATATATCCAGACAAAACTCTCCTTGAAAAAGCCACATGCGCCTGTATGTTCATTGTGGCACTATTCACAATAGCCAAGACATGCAAACAACTTAAATATCCATCGACAGATGATTGGCTTAAGAAGATTTGGTATATATACACAATGGAATACTGCCCAGCCTTAAAAAAGAACAACATAATGCCATTTGCAGCAACATGGATGGAACTAGAGACTCTCGTACTAAGTGAAGTAAGTCAGAAAGAGAAAGACAAGCACCATGTGATTTCAGTTATATCTGCAATCTGATCTATGGCACAAGTTAACCTTTGCACAGAAAAGAAACTCATGGACATGGAGAACAGACTTGTGGATGCCAAGGGGAGGGGGGGTAGTGGGAGGGACTGGGAATCTGGGGTTGACAGATGCAACCTATTGCCTTTGGAATGGATAACCAGTGAGATCCTGCTGTATAGCACTGGGAGCTATATCTAGTCACTTATGATGTAGCATGATAATGTGAGAAAAAGAATGTATATATGCATGTGTGACTGGGTCACCCTGCTGTACAGTAGAAAATTGACAGAAGACTGTAAACCAGATATGATGGAAAAAATAAAAATCATTAAAAAAAAATGATGTAGAATACAGACCCCAACCCCGCCCAGAACAGCCATTGTGTTTTGTTTCTCTTTCCTTTATTATGTTATTCATGAGAACTCCTTTCCTTTGTGAAGGTGAATGCTATCCATCTGCGTAACTTTTAAAGGTTTTAAATTTTGTTTTATGTTCTGAAGTGAAACTTGTTTAATATCTGGGCTTTTTCTCTTTCTCTTTTCCTTATATAATTTCATATATCTGTTATTGCAGAGGTAGCCTAAGTTTGGATGATTTTCGGTAAGTCTTGAGACAGCATGTGATTCTTTCCTGTATAAATTATCTGTTTAACTCCAAAAAGTTTACCTAAAACAACCTAAGTACAACTAAAAATGAAAAAAAATGAGGCATTGTGCTCTTACTGCCTTTGTGTCTGCTATTTGGGATATTACAAAGTTAACCTCTACTTCAATTCTAGATGTCTCCTTTTTGAAATACCATGATATATATCATCATAAAATAAAAATGTCAGTATAAAATTAAAAGGAAAAAACCAATATTTTGCTTTTCAAGTGCTCTTGACTTTTTTTTTTGATTTTGCTGAATTACTTTTTAGAATAATTTGTGATTAAAGAACTTTTTCTTTTCTTTTTTTTTTTTTTTTTTTGTCTTTTCAAGGGCCGCACCTGCAGCATATGGAGGTTCCCAGGCTAGGGGTCTAATCGGAGCTGTTGCTGCCAGCCTGCACCAGAGCCACAGCAGTGGCCAGATCTGAGCCTCATCTGTGACCTACACCTCAGCTCATGGCAACGCCGGATCCTTAACCCACTGAGCAAGGCCATGGATGGAACCTGCAACCTCATGGTTCCTAGTTGGATTCATAACCACTGAGCCACGAAGGGAACTCCAAAGAACTTTTTTTAAAAGCAAGAAGTACAGTTCAACATTTCTGGGCATAATCACAAGTGAGATATTTTAAAAATACATCATATTTCAAAAAGCCCAATTGTTTTATAATCTATCTAGTTCCTAGAGACTAGAATAATCTATCTAGATTCTAGAGATTTTAATTTTCATCAACATTTTCATATTTCTTTCTGGAAACATTTTTTATGTCAGAGAGAGCAGTGTTTACAATGCTGGATTTAAAAGAACTAATTGCATGCTTCTTTAAAGTATTCTATTTAAGTATCGTTTTTACTCCTTACTACTTATTAATAGAGTTTTTCCAGTTTTGAAATAAGTTTGACTTGCTCCTTGAACATGTATAAAATATATGTCACATACATCTGGTACATTTGAAACTTATCAGCTAACTTTTATTTCTGTAATTGTTGCATTATTTTAACAATGCATTTTCTTGTAGGAATGATAGCTATTCATTTGGGCATTCAGACAAACTTTCTTGGTTTTTTTTTTGTTTGTTTGTTTTTTTTTTGGTCTTTTTAGAGCTGTACCCACAGTATGTGGAGGTTCCCAGGTTAGGGATCAAATCAGAGGTACAGCTGCCGGCCTACACCACAGCCACAGCAACGCCAGATCTGAGCTGTATCTGCAACTTAAATCACAGTTCACCGCAACTCAGGATCCTTAACCCACCAAGCGAGGCCAGGGATCAAACCTGTGTCCTCATGCGTCTGTGACCTATACCACAGCTCATGACAACGCCGGATCTTTAACCCACTGAGCAAAGCCAGGGATCAAATCTGCGACCTCATTGTTGATTCCTAGTTGGATTTGTTAACCACTGAGCCATGACGGGAACTTCCAAAATAGTCATTTTTATTTGGGCATCTGTTGTGAGGGTAGTATTACCTAGTGAGCATGAGGATTTTTTTTTTTTTTTAATTTGTTTACTCCTGTGGCATGTGGAAATTCCTGAGCAAGGGATCAAACCCATGCCACAGCCATGACAGCCACAGCAATGACGAGAATCCTTAACTGCTAGGTTACCAGGGAACTCTGAGCATGTGTTGGATAAAAGTTATGTTTTTATTTCTTGAAACATGAGGCAGTAGGCTTGTAATGGAGGAAATTTTTTGCTGCTTTTTGGCATATTTTTGTTGTTGCTTTCAGCTGTTTCTGCCTTTAGAAATTCACTTTTGAAAAAAGTGTAAAACCCTTATTTAATATATATATATGGCAAAACAGGCTTCTTCCTTTAGGCTGCATTAGCTTTTATCCTTATGTTCATTGCTAACTCTTCCCTTTGATATTTTATCTTTTCCTGTTTTTACTTTGAAGTTATGTAAGGTGCATTTTATACCTTAGTCATTTGAGTATTTATATATGATTATAAAGTTGAAGTTTGCTTAAAAATTTTCAGACGTTTTTGTTGTTAAATTCCACCTGAAAATGAAGTACTGAGGTCATAGTTTTTTTTTTTTTTTTTCTTCTGTCACATTGTGAATCTGTTTTAAACATTAGTTTTTACCACATTTTAAATCTTATTTCAAAAAACATGTGGCAGGAGTTACCTGGTAGCCTAAGAGGTTAAGGATTCAGTGCTGTCATTGCTGTGGTTCAGGATCGATCCCTGTATCCCTGCTGTGGATACAGCTGAAAAACAGGGCTTTTTAAAAATTCAGAAAATGTTTACAAAAAACCCCTCAAAACAAAAAAAGTATGGCAGTAAGAAGGATATACCATTAGGGGGCTGTCATCTTTTATACTTAGTTAATGTTTTAAAGTTAAATAGAAGGTAAATTTCAAATGTTTGTTAATAAATATATGTCTCATTTATTCATCCTCCCAAATTTAAACTTTAAATGTTCTGTTACTTTTGGCTTTTGAGATGTTGAGACTTAATCAGTGACTGGAAAATTCCAAAAAGTTTTGTTTAGCTATACCTTCAATTTACTCTTTTCAAAACTATTTTTTATTATTATTTACAGAAAACTGGACTGTTTGATAATTTAATAATTTACTGTGTTCTTGGTACTTTTTTTTAATATTTAGGAGCACACAGAAAAGAGGAGAATCATTTGGAATCAGCAGAATAGGTAGCAAAATTAAAGGAGTATTCAAGAGCACAACAATGGAGGGAGCTATGTTGCCTAATTATGGTTTAGCTGAAGGTGAAGATGATTTTGTAAGTAAAAATTCTTCAATTTTATATATGTATAACTTCAGACTTAAATGGCATAGGAAATTGAATATGCTTACTTGCTATTTCCTCTTTTTTATCTTACTTCACACTTGCTCTGTATTTCCCTTTCTTTCATTAGTTATTACTAATGTTATAAGGTTCATGGTGCTAATCTAACTTAAAATACCTTCCATCATCTCACTTTCAATTTGTGTGTGTCCCTAGAAGTGATGTGGGTCTCTTGGAGACAGCATATATATGGATCTTGTTTTTGTATCCATTCAGCTAGTCTGTGTCTTTTGGTTGGGGCGTTTAGTCCATTAACATTTAAGGTACTTATTGATATATATGTTCTTAATGCCATTTTATTAATTGCTTTGGGTTTGTTTTTGTTGCTCTTTTTTCTTTCTTTCTTCTCTTGTTCTTTCCTCTTGTGGTTTGATGACTCTCTTTGGTGTTGTATTTGAGTTGATTTTTTTATTTGTTTGTGTATCAATTGTACATATTTGGTTTTCAGTTACTCTGAAGTTTTGATATGAGTCTATATATATATGTGATTGTTTTAAGTTGTTGGTCTCTTAATTGCAAGTGCATCTCCAGTGTCCTGCATTTGTACTCTCATCTTCTCATGATTTCTGATTTTGGTGGCATAATTGTGCATGGATGATTTTGTACCTTTACTATATATATACCTTTGCTGGTGACCCTTGTCATTTGTGGTATTTTTGTTTCCTGTTGCAGCCTTTTCTTTTCTGCCTAGAGAAGTTCCTTTAGTATTTGTTGTAAAGCTGGTTTAGTGTTGCTGAATTCTCTCAGCTTTTGCTAATCTGTGAAGCTTTTGATTTCTCCTTCAAATCTGAATGAGAGCCTTGCTGGGTAAAGTAATCTTGGTTGGAGGTTTTGTCCTTTCATTACGTTAAGTATATCATGCCACTCCCTTCTGGCCTGCAGAGTTTCTGCTGAAAAATCTGCTGATAACCTTATTGGGGTTCCCTTGTATGTCATTTGTTTCTTTTCCCTAGCTGCTTTCAGGATTTTCTCTTTGTCTTAAATTTTGGTTAGTTTGATTAACATGTGTCTCGGTGTATTCCTCCTTGGGTTTATTTTATATGGTACTCATTGTGCTTCCTGGATTTGAGTGAGTGGTTCCCTTCCCATGTGAGGGAAGTTTTCAGCTATTATCTCTTGGAATATTTTTTCTGTCCCTTTCTCTCTCTCTTCTCCTTCTGGCACCCCCCTATAATACAGATGTTGTTGCGTTTTACGTTGTCCCAGAGTTCTCTGAGACTCTCTTCATTTGTTTTCAATCTTTTTTCTCTTTTCTGTTCTGCATCTGCAATTTCTACTAATCTGTCCTCCACCTCGCTTATTCGTTCTTCTGCCTCCTGTATTCTGCTGTTGGCTGCTTCTAGTGATTTTTTTTTTTTTTTTTTTTTTTTTTGGTCTTTTTGTCTTTAGTTGTTGTTCTTGTTGTTGCTATTTCTTGGGCCGCTCTCGCGGCATATGGAGGTTCCCAGGCTAGGGGTCGAATCGGAGCTGTAGCCACCGGCCTACACCAGAGCCACAGCAACGCGGGATCCGAGCCGCGTCTGCAACCTACACCACAGCTCACGGCAACGCCGGATCCTTAACCCACTGAGTGAGGCCAGGGACCGAACCCGCAACCTCATGGTTCCTAGTGGGATTCGTTAACCACTGCGCCACGACGGGAACTCCCGAATTTTTTATTTCATTTCTTGTATTTTGCATCTCTTCTTATTTAGGTTTTATATCTTGTATCTCTTTGGTCAGTGTTTTCTGTAAGTTATCCATCTTTGCCTTCAGTTTATTTCCAATGTCTTGCATCATCTTCAGCATCAACAGTGTAACGTCTTTTTCCTGGAGGCTGAGAATCTCCTGATCACTTAGCTGATTTTCTGGGGTTTTTTCTTTCTCCCTCATCTGAATTATAGTTCTCTGTCTTTTCATTTTTATAGGTTTTTGGTATGGTGATCTTTTTACAGATAATAGGGTTGTAGCCTTTCTTACTTCTGGTGTCTGCCCCCCTTGTGGCTGAAGATGGTAGCAGGGCTTGCTGTAGGCTTCCTAATGGGAGGGACCCATGCCTACCCACTGGTAGGTGGAGCTGATTTCTACCCCTATGGTGGGTGGGGCTTAGTCTCTGGATGAGATTAGAGGCAGCTGTGTGACTGGGGGTCTTTAGGCAGCCTGAGGGGGCAGGGCTGTGATCCCACCTGGATTGTTGTTTGGCCTGGGGGCTTCTCAGGTCTGATGGGTGAGGCCAGATTTTCCCAAAATGGCCACCTCCAGAGAAATGGCCATGCTGATGAATACTCAAGAGAGCTTTGCTTCCAATGCCTTCTATTTCTTCCAAGTCCTTTTATTCTGCCATCTTAATCCCATCTCTCTAACTTTTAAAGTTCTTGAGCACAAAGTTACTGCTTACTAAGGCCAGAAGGGTTTCTTTTAAGTTGATATACTTCTAATAGTCAAATAATTTACCATGTTTTGATTAAGTTTTTACTTCATATCTCTTTCCAGACATATGGGCAGGCATATGGAGTTGTGTTAATAGATGCCCTACCTAATCCCTTGATATTCAAACCGTGATCTATGGATCAACAGCATAGGCATAACCTAGGAGCTTGTTATCATAGAATCTTAGACTTCATCGTAAACCTTTGAATCATAAATGACATTTTATCAGGATCCCTAATTGATTTATAAGAATATTACACCCTGCATGCTATTTTATTTCTCTTTATCTTTTCACATGATGTTTTGCTTGAAATGCCTTTTTTTTCCCTTTATTTATCTAGAAAATTCATACTTACCATTCATAATCTAGTAGATTCCTGTAAGACCTTATCAGGATCCCCAAGCAGAACTGAACATTCCCTCCTTTCGTTGCTCCTATTAGATCATATGTTAAAACACGTACCATATTGTGTTTGAAATTATGGTTTAATTTATGTGTTTGAAAATATGTTCATGATTGTCTTCCCTACCAATTAGTGAGTTGCATAAAGGCAGATGTTGTCTTATTTGTATTTTGTATTTGGTTAACAAATCTTTTTTTTTTTTTTTTTTTTTTTGCTTTTTACAGCCACATTTGTGACATATGGAAATTTCCAGGCTAGGGTTTGGATTGGAGTTGTACCAGCCAGCCTACACCATAGCCACAGCAATGCCAGATCCCAGCAGAGTCTGTGACCTACACCATAGCTCATGGCAATGCCAGATCCTTAACCTACTGAGCAGAGCCATGGATTGAACCTGTGTCCTCATGGATACTATTTGGGTTTGTTACCACGGAGTCATGACAGGAACTCCTACTTAACAAATGTTTATTGAACAGAGACCTTGAATCTTCATTTTGTCTTTTAATATCTCTGCACACTGGAGATAAAAAGGTGATTAGGACTTAGATTTTGGTGGAGGGAGGGGGATGGACTGGGAGTTTGGGGTTAGTAGATGTAAATTGTTACATTTAAAATGGATAAGCAGTGGAACCTACTGTATAGCACAGGGAACTCTATCCAATCTTTTGGGATAGAACATGATGGAAAATAATATGAGAAAAAGAATGCATATATAAGTATACATATATATATGTACAACTGGGTCACTTTGCTTTTAGCAGAAAATGGTACAACATTGTAAATCACCTGTACCTTAATAATAATTTTAAAAAAATCTGGATTTTGCTCTTAAGAAATTCACTAACCTGAGTAGATAAGAGATGAATGTTAGTGATTGGATTGGTAATGATCAAAAAGGAACTTGGGAGAGAAGGGTAAATAAACCCCTTTTTCCTGTTTCCCCCTTCCTTTTAACCTTTGTCCCATCGCATCATGACTTGTTAAACAGATTCACTGTTTCTTCACAATAATTTGAATGGAAGAAAATCTTACTTAATTCTTTTTTTCTATTTAGATAATCCAAATACAGCATTTTTTTCTCCTACGCTTTAAAAGTATGTGTAGAAGAAAGATGGTAGACCACAGAAGGGAGTCTTAAAAAAATAATGTTTGTTATGTTTTTAGATTTTAAGCATATTATAGTCTCGATTTCTTAATAATATTGAAATGTAGAAAAAAATTTAAAATAACACCATAATTCTACTACCCAATAACCACGTCAATGAACATTTTGGTGATTCTGTTTTTAACAATACCTTTCCTTTCTCACATGCATAAACTAGGCTGTATTATTCATAAAATTTGCTATCCTACTCTCTCTGCATTTAAGATTGTAACAAAAACATTTACCCATGTTATTGGGAACTTTTGGAAATATAATTTTTTTTTTTTTTTGTCTTTTTGCCATTTCTTGGGCCGCTCCCACAGTATATAGAGGTTCCCAGGCTAGGGGTCGAATCGGAGCTGTAGCCGCCGGCTTAGGCCAGAGCCACAGCAACGCAGGATCTGAGCCGCATCTGTGACCTACACCACAGCTTACGGCAGCACTGGATCTTTTAACCCACTGAGCAATGCCAGGGATCGAACCCGCAACCTCATGGTTCCTAGTCGGATTCGCTAACCACTGAGCCACGACAGGAACTCTGGAAACATAATTTTTATAGGGGAAGATGTACTTTTTATTTTTTTGTTCTCAGTTACTTGAAATACAAGCTGTGTTTTTGCTTCAGGAATAGGAAGCTATCTTTACAAAGCTGAGAATGTTTGTTCTTTTTCATATCGGACCAGGAGAATGGAAATTCTTGATTGGAAGCAAAGATAATAATAATAGAAGTAGGAGAAGAGGGCAAACTAATCACTAATAATCTGAAGAGAGGAGGAAGTGACAAATAGAATGTTAACCCTATATGCAGACCAGTACAGTGTTACTTACGATTTACCATGTAGATAGTGCTAGTTCTAAACTGTGAGGCCTCAGGGAAATCTTCTTTGCCTGTTTAGGAAGATTGGGGAAAGGGGAATTGCCAGTCTCACTGCCAGGGCTAAAATTGAGCTGGCAGCTACAGCTGTGATGTGACCCCTACCCTGGGAACTTGCTGGGGGATCATTTTGGTGGCAGTGCCTCTTTGCTATATGACCTTGGGTAAATTGCTTAATTTTATTTTGATTTAATTTCCTCACATGTGAAATGGGGATAATAGTATCTAGCTTATATAGCAGTATTGTGGGGATTGAACAAGTAATATACATGAAGCGCTTAGAACAGTGTCTAGCACATAATAAGCACAGTGAGTACTATACAATGTTATGATACCATCAGATTATCGATTAAGTTGGCATATGTATGCTGACCTGGGAACCAGAGTCTGCTGTGTAAGATTGTGTCTATCTGAAAATACATATCTGTCCAAGTTCAGAACTGGTTTACAAATAAACTTCTGTTATATAATATGCCCATTGGTATATTGGTAGTTATCTCTACATAGGAAAAGATAATAATGAGTTAAATTAGTATTTCTCAAGGAAATAGGGGAACATCTCTTTGCCTTTTATTCTCTCTTTCCTTTATTCTCCATCTTCTTTATAGAGGGAACAACTGTTTGAAAATGAAAATCTTGGTTATTTCAAATAATATTGAAGGGATTCCTGCAAATTCTTAGGGAAGTATTGCCCTAGAGATTTTTCATCTGACTTTTTTGAAATAAACACCATATGGTAACAGTAATATGACATGAAACTTTGTCCTTTATCTTTTGTATATATATATATATATATATATATATTTTTTTTTTTTTTTTTTGTCTTTTGTCTTTAGTTGTTGTTGTTGCTATTTCTTGGGCCGCTCCCGCGGCATATGGAGGTTCCCAGGCTAGGGGTCGAATCGGAGCTGTAGCCACCGGCCTACACCAGAGCCACAGCAACGCGGGATCCGAGCCGCGTCTGCGACCTACACCACAGCTCACGGCAATGCCGGATCGTTAACCCACTGAGCAAGGGCAGGGACCGAACCCGCAACCTCATGGTTCCTAGTGGGATTCGTTAACCACTGCGCCACGACGGGAACTCCTGTATATATTTTTATGTTGCTGAGAATTTCGTTCTGTTTTCTTAGACTGATTTCGTGGAACTTCTTTTTACTTAAGAATATTCATTTTTTGGCTTTTTAGTCTTCTTGTTAAACAACTTTTCTGTCATTTTAGGAATCATTTTTACCATCTCTTCTTAGAAGCCAAATCCATTAACAAAGTTACAGTTACAATAACCATGGAAAATGCTGCCCTGTACCTCAGGCTCTAAGCAATGGAGTGGATGTTTCCCTCACACATGCTTCTCTGTTTTTCTTTCAGGTATATAAGGAGATAGCCTTGTCCCAAAAAGTTAAAAGCAAACACCTATTGTCTGTTTTTATTTTTTAGGCCTAGAAGACTTTTGTTTTCAATAGAGCATTAAAGAAGTCCTCCGAGGAGGTCCCATTGTGAACCCAGCTAGTATCCCTGAGGATTTTTATTTTATTTTATTTTTTGCTTTTTAGGGCCATTCCTGTGGCACATGGAGGTTCCCAGGCTAGGGGTCGAATCAGAGCTGTGGCCAAGGGCCCATACCACAGCCCCAGCAACGCAGGATCTAAGCCGCGTCTGCGACCTACACCACAGCTCACGGCAATGCCGGATCCTTAATCCAATGAGCAAGGCCAGGAATCGAACCCGCAACCTCATGGTTCCTAGTCGGATTTGTTAACCACTGAGCCACGACAGGAACTCCAAAATTTTACATTCCTGAATTAAAAATATCAGTATAGTAATCTCTGCTTGTTATTTCTGTATTTGTGTATTTTTAATGTCTTTTCTAGTAATTCCTGAAGTGTCTATTTTGAATTTTCGTATATAGGTAATGTAACATAACCTGGAGTTGATGCTAGTAACTTGTTAGTTTTAGTTTTTTATATTTCATTTTCAGTATAAAATTTGATACACCTTATTTAAAAAGTATTAAAACAATTATAGACTTTACATGGTCATATTACTTTCTATTGTATCTCATATGATAAGGCGTAAAGTTCCTGGAAATTTTAAATGTTTTCTGATGATTTTTTCCAGATTGAAGAAGGTATTGTTGTAATGGAAGATGATTCTCCAATGGAAGCTGTGAACACACCTAATACTCCCCGAAACCTTGCTGCATGGAAAATTAGTATTCCTTATGTAGACTTTTTTGAAGATACATCCTCTGAAAGAAAGGAGAAAAAGGAGAGAATACCTGTGTTTTGTATTGATGTTGAAAGAAATGATAGAAGAGCAGGTGGGAAACCCTATATAAGTTCCTTTCTTAAAAGATGCCCATTAGCAAACTTTCCAATCAAAAAAAAAGATGCCCATTAATTAGTCTGTATTTATCAGAAATGATACAATTTTGCCAGTTCTAACTATTGAATATGATTGCAGATATAGAAGATAAGTGTAAAGAACATAAAATTGGACAAACGCTAAGGATATTCTATGTTATCTCTATTACTAGTTAATTAATTTACTTATTGAGTAGATGCCTGTGAGACACCTGACAGTCTGGCAGGGCATTTTATATTATGTTCTTTTAATTGTTTTGCTGCTATCATCATTTGCCATAATACTTAATTGATTATTATTAATGCATAGAACACTATGTCAAGTGTAAAACCAGTTTAAGATAGCATTTCTCCTCCTCCATTGTTGTGGGTTAAATACGATTGATAAAAGTATGATCAAACACAACTGTACATTTTTTTGTGTGTGTATGTGTGTGTTTTGCTGTCTTTTTGCTTTTGCTTATTTCAGCTGTGAGTTGTAGAGATAAGATTACAGTATCCATAGAGGGATAGTCAGCATCCTGGGCTTTGTCCAAGAGAGGGGACAGTCTCTATAAGTGAAAGTACATCAAAGTTGTGCACATTTGGGGAATGATGAGAGAAAAATAAAGTCAACCTCAGGAAGAGGGAACTATCTGTGAGAAAGAAGGACAAAAGTGGCAGTGTTAGGAAATGTTTTCGAGAGAGGAGTTGCTAAATGACTTATGAAGGTCAGGTTTGCTAATTCCCCTTATTTATTTTTCAAGAAGTATTAGGTATTTGAATTTTCTCAGAAGCAGTGGCTTGGGTCATTGCTGTAATGTGGGTTTGATCTCTGGCCTGGAAACTTCCATATACCATGATTGTGTCCAAAAAAAGAAGAGTCTTGGGAGTTCCCTGGTGGCTCTGAAGTCAAGGACACTTGATTCCCCTAGCTCTGTTCTTTCTCAAGATTGTTTTCGCTATTTGGGGGTCTCTTGATTTCTCCCTTTAGGTCTGTTAATATTTACTTTATACATTTTGGTGTACTTGTGTTGAGGCATTTATATTTATAAATGTTATATATCTTCTTGCTGGATCGACTTCTTCTTTTCTTTTTTGGCTACACCTGCGGCATGTTAAAGGTCATGGACCAGGGATTGAACCCATGCCACAGCAGTTACCTGAGCCACAGCAGTAACAACACTGGATCCTTAACCCACTAGGCGACCAGAGAACTCCCTGCATTGACTTTTTTATCAGTGTGGAATGTCCCTGTCTTGTATGACAGTCTTTGTTTTAAAGTCCATTTTTTCTGATATGAGTAGAGCTACACCAGCTTTCCTTCATTTCCATTTGTGTGGGATGTCTTTTTCTATCCTTTCACTCACAGTCTATGTGTGTCCTTATTTGTGAGGTCCTTATTCTTGTAGGCAGTATATAGATGTATCTTATTTTTTTAATTTGTTCAACCTCTCTGTCTTTAATTGTAGAGTTTATTTACACTTAAAGTAGTTATTGATAGGTGTGTATTTATTGCCATTTTGTTGTTTTCTGGCTATTTTTGTAGTTCCTCTTCATTTCTTTCTTTTCTTTCTCTCTTGTGATTTGATGACTTTCTGTAGTGTTTAGATTTCTTTCTCATTTTCTTCTGTGTAGTTACTATTAGTTTTACTTCGTCGTTACCTTGAGATTTACATATCTCATCCTATGTATATAACAGTCTTATTTTACTGTGATAAACCATAATGGAAAAGAATATTTAGAAAAGGATATATATATATATATCAGAATCATTTTGCTGTACAACAGAAATTAACACATTATAAATCAACTGTACTTCAATAAAAAGCAAAACAAAAACCACCAAAACAACCTATTTTAAGTTAATATCAACTTAAATTAGAACACATTAAAAAATTCTACATTTTTACCCCCTTCCCCACATGTTATGTTTTTGCTTTTATATTTTACCTCTTTTATTTTATGGAAATTAACAAATATTATAGCATTAGCTAATTTTACTACTTTTATCTTTTAACCTTCATAATTTGTTATATAAGTGATTAATCCACCACCTTTAGTAAATAGTTATCTTTTCCAGTGAAATTTTTACTTTGATATATTTTCCTGATATTAATTAGGCCTTTTTTTTTGTTTTCAATCTTAAAGAATTCTCATTTTTTGGAAGGTCAGTTTATTATTATTATTATTATTTCTGTCTTTTTGCTATTTCTTGGGCCGCTCCTGCGGCAAGGAAGGTCAGTTTAGTAGTCTGTGAATTATTTAGTTTTTACTTGTCTGGAAAACCTTTAGCTCCTTCGAATATAAATAATAACTTTGCTGGGTAGAGTTTCTTGGTTGGAAATTTTTTCCTTTTAGCACTTTGAATATGCAGTACCATTCATTTCTGGCCTGCAGAATTTATGCTGAGAAATCTGTTGATAGTCTGTCTTATGGGGTTTCCCTTGTATGTAACAATTTTTCTCTCGATGCTTTTAATATTCTCTATCTTTAGCTTTTGACATTTTAATTATATATGTGTCCTAGTGTGAATCTCTTTGGGTTCATCTTATTTGGAACTCTCTGGGATTTCTGGACCTGGATGTCTGTTTCTTTCCCACGGTTAAGGAAGTTTTCAGCTATTATTTCTTCAGATAACTTTTATGCCTCTTTTCCTCTCTTCTTCTTTTGGGACCCCTTGAATACAAGTGTTATTTCAGTTGATGTTATCCCTATAGGTCCCACAAGTT
Organism: Sus scrofa; assembly: GCF_054392235.1. Taxonomy (NCBI): domain Eukaryota; kingdom Metazoa; phylum Chordata; class Mammalia; order Artiodactyla; family Suidae; genus Sus; species Sus scrofa. The sequence goes on along the minus strand of NC_139383.1, from coordinate 54,500,009 downwards.
ATCTTCATTTTTTTAAATTCCTTTTTCTTTTTGTTGCTTTGCCTTCCTGTTTGCTGATCAGTTCTTTCCTTCATCCATTCTGCTGTTGAATCCCTCTAGGATATCTCAGTTTAGGTGTTGTATTCTTCAGCTCTCTGACTTCTCTTTGCTACTTTCTTAAATTTTTTCTGTCCCTGTGTTGAAGTTCTCACTGTGTTTATCTGTTCTTCTCCCAAGTTTGGTTAACATTTTTATGACCATTAATTTTTTTATCCATAGACCACATATCTCTCTATCAATCTGAGATTTTTGTCTTGTGCTTTTATTTCAAATTTATTTCTCTGTTTCCTCATTTTATATGACTATGTTCATTCTGTGTGAGTGGAAGAAAAACCTACCTCTCTCAGTCTTGGAGAGTGGCCTGGGGGCAATTAGCCTTCTCATTCAAGCTTACCCCTAGGTCTTGTTTGTCTCTTGGACCTTTGTGACTGTGTAAACTGCCTGATTTATTACTTTTTGGTCTTTTTAGGGCTGCACCTGCAGCATATGGAGGTTCCCAGGCTACGGGTTGAATCGTAACTGTAGCTGCCGGTCTACACCATAGCCACAGCAGTGCCAGATCTGAGCTGCTTCTGCAACCTACACCACAGCTCATGGCAATGCCGGATCCTTAACCCACTGAGCGAGGCCAGGGATTGATCCTGCATCCTCATGGATACCAGTCAGATTCATTTCTGCTGAGCCACGATGGGAAGCCCTGATTTATTCTTAATATGTACCTGTTATTGAAGGTGTGCCAAGATCTGTCAGTGTTCCAGAGGAAGGAATCTCATTTAGCACATAGTTTCAGGCTGATTGGAAGACAGACGCTTAGGCAGCAGCTTTTAAAGTGTGTAGATATATATAGTCCCATGGGGCCACAATCATAATCCCTTCCTGGCTCCATTCCAGGAGATCTGGAGGTGTCCCCTGGGCATACACCTGCAAAATTTGGGGCTCTAGATGAGTGTGTGAGCCTCCTTCTGAGAGTTCTCGTTGAGCTGCAGCACAGCCATGGGGATACATAGGAATGCTGTCTCCCTACTTATGTTTCCTGGGAGTACCTCCTTAGTGCCTAGATGTGTGGGAAATCTGAAGCCTTTGCCTCTGTCTGAAGCTCTAGGCTAAGTCACTAGGTCTTTTTCACAGGAAGTCTGGGGTTGTATTTAGTTGGCTGTCCGTGCAGGGCCTGGGGTGGGGCATGTGTCTTTCCAAGAACTGTCTTTCTAATTGTTACAGTCCCATGGAGCTCAGTATTGACAGCCCCCTTAGCCATCAGGGCCAGATGATCAAGGGGGTGTCCTCTCTGTGGATTGGGCACACATGCTGGCTTTAACAAAGAGGAGGCAGGGCATTCTGGCCCGCGTCAGAAAGACAACAGGAAAATATCTTGACTGTGTGTGCCTGCAGATTTCAGCAGTGCCGAGGGAGAGTGCCTTGCCTGTATGAGTGAGCTGGCTATAGGCTGGGAGTCAACGAATGCTGCTGCTCATGCTTGCCGGCCCCAGCCAGGGAATAGGGAGTGCTGCATCTGCCGTGTTCTCTGGCCTTTGTAAGGCAGCAGGATAGTGCTGTGACTGCTTACCTGTGCCTGTCTTAGCAAGGGTGTGGGTGGGTACCATTTACCATGTTTGCCTGTGCTCGCAGAGTAAGTGGGGAATGCAGTGCCGGTGCCTTGTCTCAGGGATAGTTTCAGCTGTCTCCTGACCTTCCAGCACATGCTTTTGGATTAGCAAAAATTTGAGTTGTCTTACATATAGACTAGGCACTTTTCAAACTGCTATTTTTCTCTTGGGTTTGGGACAAGTAAGACCCCACAGGAGCCATTTAAAATGAGAATCTCAGTTTCCTATAGCATATTAGGCCCCTTGAACATCAATCCCGTTGGTTTTCTAAGCCAGATGTTTTGGGGGCTCATTTCCCTGGTGCACATCCCAGGGATTGGGGTGCCTGTAGTAGGGCACCAACCCCTTACTTTTCTGGAAGAAATGCCAGACTGTGAGATCCCTCACTATTGATGTTTCATGCTGAGGATAAGGTTTTTACCAAGGTCATGACTCTGCTTTTCTTCCCTGGCTTGATGCGGTCCTTTTATCCTTTGTTGTGGAGAAGCAGTGCATTTAGCTTTTACATCATTTACAGAGGGAAATTGATCTTGGAGTAGGGGTGCCACAGAGTGTGGTGGCTTGAAGTGGGGATCTTAATTCCCCAAATGGGAATCGTACCTTGGCTACAGTGGTGAAGGCACTGAATCCTAGCCATAGGACTATGAGAGCCAGTGGGCTTGATGCAGAACTTCAGTTTTTGTCTTCTTTATAATTCAGCAAGGAGATAAAGGATAGTGAAGCAGGTACAACTTTTATTAGGAGAAAAGTACATGTGGAAAGACACACGGTTAGACTTGCAGAGTGAGTCCCACTCTTTTGGGGTGGCTTAAATTGTTTATATGGGGGCAGTTTTCTGAGTTCCCTTTCCAATTATCTTGCTTCATCTTGCTTCGTGCCCATATTTGATCTCATCCAGGGCCCTCTGTATGTTTGCATGCATCTTTTAGCCAAGGTAAGTTGTAGTGTGAGGATTTCTGGGAGGTTGGCAGGACATATTGTGGGCTAACACATCCTCATTTTTTTGACCCCTGAGGAACTTTTTTGTGCATGTATAGGTCTCCTTGACCTCAAGAATAAAAAATGTGGTCATCTTATCTTTTTACTCAAGAGCTCAGCTCCTCTGTGCTCCTGCTTTATCTTTACCGTGAGGTGCTAGCAAGAGACATGCTCCAGCTGTTCAGCCTGGGTTCCACCTGTCTCGGCTCAAAAGGATCCATTTTTGATTTTGGTGTGTTGATTTTGTAGATTTGGTGTGTCTGTTGGAGGTACTGAGTCTAGCATCTTCGTTCATTGACATATTAGACTCATCCCTCATATAAATAAATTTATGTAGATACGTAGAAACCTTTATCTCCTTTTGATAGTTTTACATATGATGTAATTTAAAATATTTTGAGAGTATACTTTTGTTTTGCCTTTTGGACAACCAACTTTAATTTTTCTGCTTTATTTTTAAAAGTTCGGCTTAATTTAACATAAAGTTAAAATGAAAATTTTTATTAATTTATTTGCTTTTTAGGGCTGCACCCATGGCACGTGGAGGTTCCCAGGCTAGGGGTCTAATTGGAGCTATAGCTGTTGGCCTACACCACAGCCACAGCAATGAAGGATCTGAGCCATGTTTGCAACCTACACCACAGCTCACGGCAATGCCAGGTCCTTAACCCACTGAGCGAGGCCAAAAATGGAACCCACAACCTCATGGTGCCTAGTCTAATTTGTCTCTGCTGCACCACAATTGGGAATTCATAAAATGAAAATATTTTAAAACTTATTTTCTAAGGTAATTTTTTTCAGCAGTGCTGCAGACTTGTCCTGTCAGTGTAATGTGCTCTTAGGAAGCCATGCCCTGTGAGGGAAAAAAAAAGTGTATCATTTAAATGCTACAGTTAATTTCATATGTATAGCAAAGTAGCAATTTTAGGATTTTAAAAACTAAAACCAAATGTAATGTAGATCTTTTAAGGTAAGTAACTAAGAAAGAAGAAAAATAGGATTTGCTTTATAGGTTGTAACTATATTAGGTTGGTTTTTCTGAAAACAAGTGTTATTTTTGCGTTGTGCATTTAGTTCACTTGATCCATTGCATTTCCAAATTTCTGCTAGAATGGCATGAGATGCTAATGATAGCTGTTAACATTTTGGGGGTGCTTACTCTGTGTTACGCACCATACAAAAAGTGGTGGAGGTGGATTATTTAATGTAGTAGGTATAATTATTTTTATTGTAAGCAAACTTAAAGCACAGTGAGGTTGTGTTTGTTCAAGTTCACATAGTTGCTAAATGGGGGAACTGGGATTGAAATAGGCAATGTGACCCCACTCATTCTTTAAATCATTACTTTGTGCTGTCCAATTTTCTAGTCATTAGCCACTTGTGGCAATTAATGTTAAAGTAATACTTTAATTTTAGTTCCTTAAACGAGCCACATTTCAAGAGATCAATAGGAATATGTGGCTAATAGCTACTGTGTTAGTATAGATACTATAGAACATTTTCACAGTTGTAGAAAGTTCTGTTGGATAGTGCTGTCCTGTACTGGACTAGATTAGGGCAATTGTTAAGTATTTGAGAACTCTTAAAGTGATTATAAATTTTTATTAAGTGCATCATTTTTTGTGATGTTTAAACATTAAGCATAATGGCATAATTTTTGAAGTTTCTGTAAACTTTCTGATTCTGTTGTGGGAAAATATATGTATTATTGCAATAACTTCATAAAGAGGTAAAACTTATCAATTTCTTTTAAGTAACTTAAATATGGGATAAAATAAAGTAATGATGTGATTCCAAGAAATAATAAATTACTAAGACTGGAACAGTTTCTAGCTTTGTATACCTAATGTTTTTGTTTTTGTTTTTTTTTAAACGAACAAAGAGCAATTTATTAATTCATATGATTAAAAGAGGACCAGGAGTTCCCTTCCCGGTGCAGTGGAAATGAATCCAACTAGTATCCACAAAGATTGGATTCCATTCCTGGCCTTGCTCAGTGGGTCAGGGATCCAGCATTGCTGTGAGCTGTGGTGTAGGTTGCAGACTCGGCTCAGATCCTGAGTTGCTGTGGCTGTGGTGTAGGCCGGCAGCTGCAGCTCCGACCTGTCCCCTAGCCTGCGAACCTCCATATCCCATGGGCGCAGCCCTAAAAAGCAAAGTAAATAAATAAATAAGGACCAGCTTCAGAGGAGATTTGATCCAGTCGCTCAAATGCGGTCAACAAGGGCCAAGTTCCTCTTCACCTCTAAAGATTTTTCCTCTGGCCATCAGTTTCATCCTCATGCTCCGTGGGGTTTCCAACCCAACTTCTCTTCCCACTCCCACAGCTCCAGCCTTCCCTTTGTGTTAGCAAAATAGGTGCAAAGATCACAGACCTTATTGCACGTTCCAGAGAATTGAGAAGCTTCTAGTCTTGGGGTTGGACTTTTGTATTGACTTCAATTGGATCAAGTATTCATTCTCTAACCTAGTGTTTCTCAACATTGAGACTATTGACATTAAGGGCTGGACCATTTTTTGCTGTGAGAGGCACTCCTGTGCATTGTAGGATGTTTAACAACATCCCTGACCTACACTCGCTAGATGTCAGCAGCACCCCTTCCTCCAATGTGACAACCAAAAAATGTTTCCAGATATTGTCAGTTGCTAAGCAATGAAAATCGACTTTTTTTTTGGTCATGGCTGTGGCGTGTGGAAGTTCCCAAAGGAGGTATTGAACCTGAGCCATGGCAGTGACCTGAGTTGCTACAGTGACAATGCTGGATCCCCAACCCACTGCTCCATAGGAGAACTCCAGTGAAAATTGCTTTTGAGTGCCACCGCTCTACCGAATCACTATGGCAGTGGGATATAGGATGTACTGATTTCCTTTTTTTTTTTTTTTGTCTTTTCTAGGGCTGCATCCATAGCACATGGAGGTTCCCAGGCTAGAGGTCCAATCAGAGCTACAGCCGCCAGCCCACGCCAGAGCCACAGCAACACCGGGTCCTTAACCCACTGAGCGAGGCCAGGCGCGGAACCCTCAACTTCATGGTTCCTAGTTGGATTCGTTAAACATTGCGCCACCATGGGAACCCCATGGATGTACTGATTTCTTTCTTTTTTTTTTTTTATAATTTTTTTTTATTTTCCCACTGTACAGCAAGGGGGTCAGGTTATCCTTACATGTATACATTACAATTACAGTTTTTCCCCCACCCTTTCTTCTTTTGCAACATGAGTATCTAGACAAAGTTCTCAATGCTATTCAGCAGGATCTCCTTGTAAATCTATTCTAAGTTGTGTCTGATAAGCCCAAGCTCCCGATCCCTCCCACTCCCTCCCCTTCCCATCAGGCAGCCACAAGTCTCTTCTCCAAGTCCATGATTTTCTTTTCTGAGGAGATGTTCATTTGTGCTGGCTATTAGATTCCAGTTATAAGTGATAACATATGGTATTTGTCTTTGTCTTTCTGGCTCATTTCACTCAGGATGAGATTCTCTAGCTCCATCCATGTTGCTGCAAATGGCATTATGTCATTCTTTTTGATGGCTGAGTAGTATTCCATTGTGTATATATACCACATCTTCCGAATCCAATCATCTGTCGATGGACATTTGGGTTGTTTCCATGTCCTGGCTATTGTGGATAGTGCTGCAATGAACATGAGGGTGCATGTGTCTCTTTTAAGTAGAGTTTTGTCCGGATAGATGCCCAAGAGTGGTATTGCGGGGTCATATGGAAGTTCTATGTATAGATTTCTAAGGTTGTATACCTAATGTTTTGAATAGCGTATCCTTTTAGTAGTAGTTTGTAAAATTATTTATTTCTCAGTGTGTATTCATTCATTTTGCAGTTGGGCATGAGCCTGAACATTGGTCTGTATATAGAAGATATCTTGAATTCTATGTACTTGAATCAAAACTAACAGAATTTCATGGTATGTTGTCCTTTTTGTATACAACATTACATTTCAACGTTAGCCTTGAAAACTGTTGAATCAGATTAATTTCCTAATTTTAAGTAATTGTACTAAGGATATGTAACAGTAGCACTTGTATTCACTATTGATAATAGGAATGTACTGTTTTTTATCTTATTTTTGCATATTTATATTTTAAAAGTTTTTATAATGTATTTCTTTTTATGTAATAATGATGTTGAAATGTAAAAGACAGCAATTCTTTAAATATTAGAACCTTAGGAAGAGTTCTCTATCTAGTTTATTTATTTATTTATTTACTTTTGCTGAACCTGTGGCATATGGAGATGCCTGGGCCAGGGATTGAATTTGAGCCATAGCTGTGACCTGCGCTACAGTTGCAGCAATGCCAGATCCTTATTGACCTGCGGCCTCAGGCCAGGGATCAAACCCATGCCTCAGCAGTGACCTGGGCCACTGGATCCTTAACCTACTGCATTATAGCGGGAACTCCTCTCCAGTTTAATTTTTATTTATGTTGATATGCAGAGAATTTAAACCAGGTATTTCAGAGTTGCTCTGTTCTTTTGCCATCAACTTCTGTGGTAAACACGTTTTTCATACAACATGGCAAATGTTTTGATTTAGCTCTTAGATTTAGATATGGGAAAAACTCCTGTTATAGTTGAATGCTCCTTTTAAGATAGATAATCAGAAAAGGAAAACACTCTTTAGTTTTTTCTCTCACTTCTCAGTCTCTCTTAACTGTCCACTTATTTTAGTTAATATTAGGTTTATAGTCATGAAGTATTTCTAGTTATTTTGTGTGTAGAGTGTTGAGTTTGAATTGCGTATTTTTTTTTTTTTTTTTTTTTTTTTTTTGTCTTTTTGCCATTTCTTGGGCCGCTCCTGTGGCATATGGAGGTTCCCAGGCTAGGGGTCTAAGCGGAGCTGTAGCCACCAGCCTACACCAGAGCCATAGCAACGCGGGATCTGAGCCGCGTCTGCAACCTACACCACAGCTCATGGCAATGCCGGATCCTTAACCCACTGAGCAAGGCCAGGGATCGAATCCACAACCTCATGGTTCCTAGTCAGATTCGTTAACCACTGAGCCACTATGGGAACTCCTGAATTGTGTATTTTGGAAAAGCTCTGTGCAATGTTCCCTGATCCAAATACAGGTTGGTCCTGAATTAGAATAGCAGGGAAACTTCCTTACCCTACTATAAGAACAAGACCCACAATAAGGAGATTTTAGAAAGATAAGACAGGGTCTCACTCCATACTTTATTACCTAGATTTTGAGTTCGTACTTGTCCTTAAATAGTTTTCTCTTTGTCTTTGCTAATCTGGTGCAATGCCATTTTTACCTTAATCCTTCCTTAAGACTTTTCCTTTTGGTTTAGAGCTAGAGAATATCATTTGTCTCCGTAACTTAAAATCCTGGATCAACCAAAGTTGGTTGGATTCCTAACAATATTTGTCCTTTTTGGTACTAAAATTTCCAAAGTCGGCTGTATCAGAAAATGTGTCTGCGTTTTGGTTTTTTTTTTTTTTTGTCTTTTCGCCTTTTCCTGGGCTGCTCCCCCAGGCTAGGGGTTGAATCAGAGCTGTAGCCACTGCCCTACGCCAGAGCCACAGCAACTCGGGATCCGAGCCACGTCTGCAACCCACACCACAGCTCATGGCAATGCCGATCGTTAACCCACTGATCAAGGCCAGGGAACAAATCTGCAACCTCATGGTTCTTAAGTCGGATTCGTTAACCACTGTGCCACTACAGGAACTCCTGTGGTTTTTAAATTAATTTTTAAACTTACATAGTATTGGCAAAATGCTCCCTTTTTTTTTTCCCTGTGAGAGAATAGGTATTTCTTAGTAATATTTTGTCTAATAGAATCACACCAATTTCAATATAATCTCATGATAACTTTGTTTTTTTCTTTTTGTCTTTTTGCCTTTTCTAGGGCCACTCCCACAGCGTATGGAGGTTCCCAGGCTAGGGGTCTAATTGGAGCTGTTGCTGCTGGCCTGCTCCATAGCCACAGCAACGTGGGATCCAAGCCGTGTCTGTGACCTACACCACAGCTCACGGCAATGCCGGATCCTTAACCCACTGAGCAAGGCCAGGGATCGAATCCGAAACCTCATGGTTCCTAGTTGGATTCATTAACCACTGCACCATGACGGGAACTCCACCTTTTTTTTTTTTTTAACCTATGTAGAAGGCTAAATACATCTGTGTCAGTGAAGGGTGGTGATATTTTGGATATCAGTAGATTCAAGTTCTTTGGTCTTCTGACTTGAAGCTCTCTTATTTTGTCAAGATTATTTAAAGAATAATGCCACATCTCTACAAGACAGCATTGTGAATCTGAATTGCTATGGTAAATTATAAGTAAGGTTTTTTAAACAGTAGCAGAACATAGTAATTGCTTTCTTTTTTTCTTTTTACAGCTGCACTTGCATATGGAAGTTCTTGGGCCAGGGGTCAAAATGGAGCCATAGCTCCAGCCCTTTGCCACACCCACAGAAACACCAGATCTGAACTGCATCTGTGATCTACACTACAGCTTGTAGCAATGCTAGATCCTTAACCTATTGAGTGGAGCCAGGGATCAAGCCTGCATCCTCACAGAAACTACCTTGGGTTCTTAAACCCTTTGAGCCACAATGGGAACTCCTAGTAATTACCTTCATATATTAATTTCAGGCACATTTCCTGATGCCCAGCTTCCTTCCAAGAGGATCATTGGCCCCAAAAATTATGAATTCTTAAAGTCTAAGAGAGAAGAGTTTCAGGAGTACTTACAGGTATAGTACTAATGTCATTTAAAAATCCACTCATTTGTCTCTTTTTTTCTTGTACATATATATGTATTTTGCCTTACAAATACTTGTCAATGTGGATTTCTAGAATTTTTTCATTAAAATTTTTTTCCCAATGTGGAAATGCATTATTATTATTATTTTTTGTCTTTTTAGGGCTGCATCTGCAGCATGTGGAAGTTCCCAGGCTAGAGACTGAATCAGAGCTGCAGCTGCTGGCCTACACCATAGCCACTGCAATGCAGGATCTGAGCCATAGGTATAGGTCTGTGACCTATACCACAGCTCACAGCAATGCCAGATCCTTAATCCACTGAGTGAGGCCAAGGATCAAACCTGTGTCCTCATGGTGGATACTAGTTGGGTTCATTACCACTGAGCCACGACAGAAACTCCAGAAATGAGTTATTATCAAGAGTGTACTTTTAAAAAAGAATTGATAACCAATGAAATACCAGATATTTTCTTAGATTAAAACTTTTGGTGTGAGGGAGTTCCCGTCGTGGCTCAGTGGTTAACGAATCCAACTAGGAACCATGAGGTTTTGGGTTTGATCCTCGCTCAGTGGGTTAAGGATCTGGTGTTGCCATGAGCTGTGGTGTAGGTTGCAGACACGGCTCGGATCCCATGTTGCTGTGGCTCTGGCAAAGGCTGGCTCCAACTCGACCCCTAGCCTGGGAACCTCCATGTGCTGCGGGTGCGGCCCTAGAAAAGACAAAAAAAAAAACCCCAAAAAAACCCAAAAAACTTTTGGTGGGAGAAGTTAGAAAAAAGGGAGAGTGAAAGAAAAACTTGTGGTGTAAAAGGTTAGATGTGTTCTAAGAATACGGAGTAGTTTTTGTTATTTTTGTCTTATTTTTTTGTTTGATTTTGTGATTAGCACTTTCTGAACTCTGGAATTTTCCCTCTTGTTTTATTTCTCTAAAAAATTAATTTTTTTTGCAATTGTGGATGTTTTTCCAATTTCTTGGGATCTCCTGACTCTCTACCATTCACCACTTGGAAGTAAATTCTGATTTTCTGTGTGCACATTGTGTTATGAAAACAGTGTAATTGATGTATTATCCACTGTTTGGTATAGTTTGCTTAAAAGTTGCTTACTTGAGACTTCTCTAAAATTAACGACTGTTTTTCTTTAATCAAGTGAATAAGACCGAAGAGTGAGTGGATAATTTTGTTTTATTAAAAAAAAGTCATTTATTTGGACATGAGGTTTTATACTTTGAATTGTTAATTCCGTTAAATTTGGATGCCTTTTAGCCAACAATAAGTACTTTTTAATATTAAAAATATTTTATTTGTTGAAATAAAGGGGTGTTTACATTTTATTTTCTATATTTTAGCCAGTGAATACCTCAACTCAGAAAGTATTTTTTGTATAATTTTTTGGTGGTGTGAAAATTGAAATGTGTGAAATAACTATTACAAGGCTATTTGAACACAGCATATACTAATATTGATCTGTGTCTTTGTTATCATTAACCTGTTATTTGAACCAACTAATTCTTTCTAAGAACTGGAGAGTCTCATTCTAGAAGAAATATTATCTGGTAATATGGAGTTAAATGTTGCAATACTGATATTTTATTTATATAGATTTCTGCTTATAGAGTTTTGTAACTGTTTCATAGTTACAGAACTGAATATTAGCTAAGTCTGGGTTAAATTTGGCATTAAAACGTCAGTTTATCTTGTAAGAAAATAGCGTTGCAAGAATAGATAATAGCATCTCCAAGTTATTTCACGTTTCCATGTTTAGTTCTCTGCAAAACCCTTTGTAGAAACTTCCTTCATCAGGAAAGTTGTATGATAATTGTAATACTTATTTTACAGTTGAGAAACAGAAATAATATTAACTAATGTTTAATTTTCCTTTCTGTGTATCAGATTCTGTGCTAAATGCCTTGTCTAACGACACTATAATTAGGTAGTGTTATCTTTCTTCTACACATGAGGAAACTGACTCTTGGGCAACATAGGAACTTTTCTAGGGACACTTAGCTAGCAAATGGAAGAGCAGAATTCACACTCATTCAGCTCTCATTATAGAGGTCTTACCTGTTATGTGATACTGTTCTTTCCATAATTGTGTTTTGTTTTTATTATGAATATAAAAGAGCTTTTAAGGATTTAAAATTTTCTTGGTTAAAACCAATTTTAATGTAGTTTTCATCACTCTTAGATTTTTAAAACTCCCTGCCACTTTTTTTTTTTCTGTTTTTATTCTTCCAGAAACTTCTGCAGCATCCAGAATTAAGTAATAGTCAACTTCTGGCAGATTTTCTCTCCCCAAATGGTGGGGAAACACAATTTCTTGATAAGATACTACCAGACGTAAACCTTGGTAAGTCAGTTTAAGGAACTATAGAGAAGATAAACTGAAAAGAAAAGCAGCATTTTCAGATTAATTTAGAAAAATAGTTTATATAGTGAAGCCATGTACCAAAACTCCAGACTTCTTATACACTGTTGTGGAAACCACTTATAACTTTGAATGGAGTGTATATAATCTATAAAAATATTGAATTGTACACCTGAAAGTAATATCATATTGTAAATTAATTGTATTTGAATTTAAGAAAAATTGGAAAACCACTTGGAAAAACAGTGTGATAGAAAATTGAATCACCGGAGTTCCCATCGTGGCTCAGTGGAAACAAACCCAACTGATATCCATGAGAACACGGGTTTGATCCCTGGCCTAACTCAGTGGGTTAAGGATCTGGTGTTGCTGCGAGCTGCGGTGTAGGATGTAGATATGGCTCAGATCTTGTGTTGCTGTGGCTGTGGTATAGGCTGGCAGCTATATCTTTGATTCGACCCCTAGCCTGGGAACTTACATATGCTGTGGGTGAGGCCCTAAACAGACAAAATAAATAAATGAATAAAAGAAGATAAAATAAAATAAAATAGAATGACCCAGCAGTTCCTCTCTGTGAGATATATACTTGAGAGAATCTTGTATTCATATTTAAGAATGTTATTAGCAGCATTGTCAAAAGTTGAAATAAGGCACATGTTCATGAGCAATAGAGTAGACAGGTAAATTGCAGAAGAGTCACAAAATGAATACTTAGAGTAATGAATACCTATAGCATGAACTGTTTGGAAAATGGGTGCTGATAGCTTAAAAATACGATGTTAAATGAAAGAAGGAAGGCATAAAAGAATAGATATAGCATGATTCCTTTTATATAAAGTTCAGTACAGACTAAGCAATACATTAAACTGAAAAAGTTTGAATAAAATTGTTAAAGATTGTATGGAAGAAAAGCTGTATTTCTAAATATATTTTATGTAATCTAATCTTAAATATATAGAACTAAGTGAATGAATTAAATATTACAAGTGGGCATTTGACTTTCATCTGTATCTCTCCAAATTAATATATATAGTTGGAGGTAGCATATTTTGTGTTTGTGGGTCTTCTTATCAAGGGAAAATGAGAACATTTTATTTGTGATTATATAAAACATTTCAGAGATAGAACCTCTTTACTGACTAGGTTTGACTAAAGGAGAAGAAATGATCAAAGATGATCCTTGTTTCTGTTTAAACTACTAGATGAATACTGTCACTTGCTGAGATAGAGAATAAATTTAAAGTAGTTATGAACTTTTTGAGTTTGTAGAATCCGGTTAAAGACGTTTCATAAGGAGAAGAAGTCATAAGACAGGCATGGAGTAGGAATTTGAATGTTATTTGAAATCAGAACAAGCAAGTAATTTTGCTCAGGAACAACATGTAGAAGAGAGAAGCACAGGATGAGAGGGCTGGAGGTTTGCATGTTGTAAAACAATCTCTGTTTTTATTTTTCATTATATCTTTGCCATTGCCATTTGAGTATCCTTTTTTCCCTAAACTGGACTGAGAGAAATTTAAGTTACATTTATCAGTCTGACTAATTTTTGCAGTCGTTTCTAAATGCTTGAGAAAATCTCATGGTGTTTTATATTTTATATTTTATTTCTTGGAAATAAGATCAAGAAAAAATTCTGGCAAATAGGGTTAGAATATATATTCTTAAACTAAAATTCAGAATATAAACTATTCCGATAGCCAATTTATTTTTCTTTCTTTCTTCTTTTTTTTTTTTTTCTTTTTAGGGCCATACCCGCGGCATATGGAAGTTCCCAGGCTAGGGGTCAAATCAGAGCTGCAGGCGCAGGCCTACGTCACAGCCACAGCAATGCCAGATCCAAGCCATATCTGCAACCTTTGCTGTCGCTTGGGACAACATTGGATCCTTAAGCCACTGAGCAAGGCTTGGGATTGAATTTGCATTGTCATAGATACTAGTTGAGTTCTTAACCGATGAGCCAGGATGGGAACTCCTAGATTACGGTTTTAAATGTGGCAACAATTTAGAACGTTTTTGACTTACTTTTGCATACTTTTTAGATATCTTTATATATTCACTATTGCTTAAAGTCTTTTTAAAAACAAAATTTTATTTATTTTTTTTTAATCTTTTTTTTTTCTTTTTTGGCCACCCTGAGGTATATGGAGTTCCCTGGGCCAGGGATCAGATCTGAGCTGCAGTTGCGACCTATGCCACAGCAGCCAGATCCTTTAACCCACTGTGTCTGACTGGAGATTGAACCTGCATCCCAACGCTGCAGAGATGTTGCCAGTCCCGTTGTGCCATAATGGGAACTCCTGCTTTTGAAAATATTTCTTATGGAAAATTTCAAATATACAGGAAAGTAGTGAAATTTATGTAATGAACTCCTTACACCTTTAACGGTTATCAATACTAGGCTTGTTCCAAACCTTCCCTTACCTCCCACCCTATTGGATGATGATGATGATGATGATGATGATGATGATGATGATGATGATGATGATTTTGGGCTGTGCCCAAGGCATGTGGAAGTTCCCAGGCCACAGATAGAACCTGTACCATAGCAGTGACCCAAGCCACAGCAGTGACAATGTTGGATCCTTTAAATGCTAGGCCACTATGGAGCTCTCCACTGGATTATTTGAAAGTATCTGACATGTTTTATCTATATACCATTTAGAATACCATATTTATTGTAAACTTCTGTTATGTGAGATGGTCAGTTACAAACATTTCTTATCATTTTACTTTTTACTTAGCTCTTTAATATTTAAGATCACCTAGTATATTATTTGTATGAGCAATTATGAGATACAGTATGCCTTCATAAGATTAATATTTTACTTTTAATTGCAGGGAAAATTATAAAGTCTGTTCCTGGAAAACTAATGAAAGAGGTATATAACTAATTTAAGTGCATTCTCTAAAATGATACTTATAAGCATATTTAAAATATCAATACATTTTAATGGCTGAAAATCATAATTTTGATTTTTGATTTTTATACCATTATCTCCACAGAAAGGTCAGCATTTGGAACCTTTCATCATGAATTTCATTAATTCTTGTGAATCTCCGAAGCCTAAACCGAGTAAACCAGAACTGACCATTCTCAGCCCTACTTCAGAAAACAATAAGAAGGTATTGTGCATTGGCTCGAAGGGCCTTTAAGTTTGAAGTTGTCCTACTTGAGATGACTTTTCCATCATAGGGAGAATCCTATGTTAATTAAATGGATGGGACTTTATATTTTATATTCTTTATATGGAAATCAACTGTACAGTATAAGGAGGGCATTATATGTAGTTGCTTGGTTCTTTGCTTTAGTGGAGTAGGAGTTTCTTTAGAAACTATATTTGCAAACTTGGACCATTTCTGTATTTTAGGAAATTTTTTAAAGAGGTTTTTTTCCTTAGATTGTAAAGCACCAACCTCTAGTAATCAAGGAATTAATTGTCGTAATGTATTTGTGTTTATTTGATGATAGTATATAATTTTAACGGCTTATAAAATATTCATCCATTCATTAAACAAGTATTTTATTATTTCCTATTTATTATTATTGCCTACTATTTATTATTATTGCCTTTATTATTACCTACTGTTGAGTGCTGGACACGGGGAATATAAATATATATTCCATGTCTGCAGGAAGGACAATTTAGTTTCAGAATTAGTACCCAGCATGTGGAGCTACGTGAGCTCAAAGAACAGTCCTCCCCATCTCCCTCAAAAAAACCCCAAAGACTTTTTTAAAAAAATGTCTGTAAATGGTATCTTTAATTTTTTTTTGCTTTTTAAGTTTATTGTTGGTAAATAGAAATGCATTGATTGTGTATTGATTTTTAATTAAATAATCCTGCTAGTCTTGTATTAATTTTAGTAGTATATTTGTTAATTCTTTTAAATTTACATACTTATCTGCAAATGATGGCAATAGTTTTTCATTCATGGCTAGGACCTGTTATAGAGGGAATGATTGCAGTGTTTCACCATTAAATAGTAGAGTGTAGCTTTTTTGAAGGCATCCTCTATGTGGTTAAGGAAATTTACATCCATGTTTGTGGGTACACCTGCTTATAATTTTTCTTTCTCATTATATCCTTCCTTATAAGGTTATATTAACTTTTTTCTCTTTGCTGGCAGAGTTATAATTGGAATGATTATTGCTTTAAGAAAGTGATAACTTGTTGGTAAAGTTATCAGGGCCTCAAGTTTTGTTTGTAGGAAAGCTTTTTTTTAAACAACCAATTTAATTTATTTTATGACTATAATATTTTGGTTTATTTTTTTGTGAGTTAGATTTTGTTAGGTTATATTTTTAAGCAAATTCTCTATCTAAATTTGAAAACTTTTTGGGCTGAAGATGTCAATAATATCCTCTTTTCATTTTCTCTCACACTTGTAGTTATGTCCCCTTTTATTCTTTTTTTTTTTTTTTTTTTTGTCCTTTTGCTATTTCTTTGGGCAGCTCCCTCGGCATATGGAGGTTCCCAGGCTAGGGGTCTAATCGGAGCTGTAGCCACCTGCCTACGCCAGAGCCACAGCAACGCAGGATCCGAGCCGTGTCTGCAACCTACACCACAACTCACGGCAACACTGGATCGTTAACCCACTGAGCAAGGGCAGGGACTGAACCCGCAACCTCATGGTTCCTAGTCGGATTCGTTAACCACTGCGCCACGACGGGAACCCCCCCCTTTTATTCTTGACATTGTGTCTTCTTTTTCTTTCCTTTTTATTTTTTGCTTAATCTTGTCAAAGTTTTTGTCCATTTTATCATTTGGTTTTGTTCTCTATCAGTTTTTTTTTAAGTTCATTAATTTCTGTTATTTGATTATTATAAATGATAATAAATTCTTTTTTGCATATTATTTGGGATAAATAAGGCTGAAATTTAGTTGTATTTTGTCATTTTTTGCTGTAAGTAATTCTTCATAACTTTTTTTTTTTTTTAACATGTATGAGGCCTTTCTGAGCTTTGGCTGTTATTGTCCAAATAAGCTTTCTTTAAAGCTTAATGTTCCCTTCTAAAGATTCTTTGATTAAATAGTAATTTATAGGAGTTCCCCAGTGATGCAGAGGGTTAAGGATCTGGCATTGTCACTGTTCTGGCTCAGGTTGTTTCTGTGGTGTGGGTTTGATCCCTGGCCTCAGATCTTTGTATAATCTTTAAAATCATGTTAGATTTTTTTTTGTTTAGTTTTTTATTTATTTTTCTTTTCTGACCATGCCTGTGGCATGTGGAAGCTCTTGGGCTAGGGATTGAACTAGAGCCACAGCGGTGACAACAAGTCATAGGAACAACACCAAGTCCTTAACCACTAGGCCACCAGGAAACTTGTATTAGATTTCAAGTTAGCTAGTATTAATGTTTTTATACATCTTTATATGTTCATTTGCTCCTTTTGTGTAAAAAATCAGAGAAGTTCTTTATGCATAATAAATTATCTGTTGTGTCTAAAATAAATGTAGACTTTTATGTAATACTTCAATGCCCCCAAGTATTGTATTTTTAAATTCAGTTTTGAATATAAATGTGGACTTTTGGAAGCAGATCTTAACCTTTCTGATGTTTTTTTAAAAACTTTTTTTTTTTTTTTTTTGGTCTTTTTGCCTTTTCTAGGGCTGCTCCTGCGGCATATGGAGATTCCCAGGCTAGGAGTCTAATCTGAGCTGTAGCTGCTGCCCTACGCCAGAGCCACAGCAACGTGGGATCCAAGCCACGTCTGTGACCTACACCACGGCTCATGGCAACGCCGGATCCTTAACCCACTGAGCAAGGCCAGGAATTGAACCCGCAACCTCATGGGTCCTAGTCAGATTTGTTAACCACTGAGCCATGACGGGAACTCCTAAAAACTGTTTTGATTGGAAAAAGTTTAAATTCCTTTGCTCTGTATCACCTTACCTTTAGTAATTATTATCAGCCGGTATAATAAACTGTGTATTTTTATTATTTCAATTTTTACTTTAGCTTTTCAATGATCTGTTTAAGAATAATGCAAACCGTGCTGAGAATACAGAAAGAAAGCAAAATCAGAATTATTTTATGGAGATGATGACTGTAGAAGGAGTCTATGATTACCTGATGTATGTAGGTAAGATCTCTGTGGTTACTGTTAAAACTTGGTATTGCATTTCTGCTGTGATGAACATTAATGCTCTTGAGTTTTGTCACACTGTAAATTTTTTAAAAATTGAAGGTACTTTTTAAGTAAGAATTCAATGTTTATAATTGGTCTTGAGCATATTAAAGTTATTAGTGCTTATAAATAAAATATTGACCATTCGTGTTTTTTATGTTAGAAAATGTTTAAATATCTTTTTGCCTTATCAAAGTGTTTCATGTGCTCCTTCTCAGGACGGGTGGTTTTCCAAGTTCCTGACTGGCTTCATCATCTTTTAATGGGAACTCGAATCCTCTTTAAAAACACCCTGGAAATGTATACTGACTATTATATTAATTGTAAACTAGAACAGCTATTTCAGGAGCACCGTTTGGTTTCACTCATAACGCTTCTCAGAGGTTTGTATTTTCCTTGTGTGTTTGTTTCATGTTTTGTGTACTCTCAAAGGCTTTAATTGGATCTAAAAGAGCGAGCAGTCTTGTTTTTCTTTGGTTTATTAGTATTTCTACCATGGGGAAATATTTGTATATAATAGGTGAAAATTCCAGCAAATGTTTCTTTTTGTCTCTTTTTTTAGATGCTGTGTTCTGTGAAAACACAGAACCTCGTTCTCTCCAAGATAAGCAAAAACGAGCAAAACAGACTTTTGAAGAAATGATGAATTACATTCCAGGTATAATATTTAAAAAGTAGGGAGTTCCCGTCGTGGCGCAGTGGTTAACGAATCTGACTAGGAACCATGAGGTTGCGGGTTCGGTCCCTGCCCTTACTCAGTGGGTTAACGATCCGGCGTTGCCGTGAGTTGTGGTGTAGGTTGCAGACTCGGCTCGGATCCCGCGTTGCTGTGGCTCTGGCGTAGGCCGGTGGCTACAGCTCCGATTCAACCCCTGGCCTGGGAACCTCCATATGCCGCGGGAGCGGCCCAAGAAATAGCAACAACAACAACAAAAGACAAAAAAAAAAAAAAAAAAAAAAAAAAGTAGTTTAATATAGATTAGGATTCCTTTGAGGTCACAATATTACTATTCCTTTAAGGCTAATTTTTACCATTAGTTTTTATTTTAGAAACAGTTATAAGAACCAATTAGAATTAACTCATTAGTTAAATAAAATTTGGTTTTTATGATGTTAGCAGTGACAAGGCTGTTTCTCCTCACACAATGATCAGATATGTTCAGTAATGACTTAGAATCCAAATGATCAAAGTGATGTGTTTTGTGGGACAGTTGGAGTCCTATTGCTCACTTCACCATGAGAAGAGCTTCACTAGGGTGTGTAAGATCAGAATTTATCCATTCATTCCAAGTTTATTGGGCACCGTCCATGTGCCAGGACTGTGTAGAGCACAAGGCATATAAAGAGGCATGTACTCCTTGCTGTACAGTGGGAAAATAAAAAAAAAAAAGAGGCATGTAAAAATAGTACTTGGGTAGCTCAGTCTGGAAGGAAGAGCTCAGTCATACAAACAAAACATTTGCATGATAATAGAGACATGTTCAAGTTACATAGTATCTCACAGGAGGAGGGCGACCACCTCTCCTATAAAGGAGGTAGACTTGGGGCACTAAGTGAATGGCAGTAACTTCTTACTGAGATGGGAAATATGAGGAAAAAACATCAAAGAGTCAAAGCAGAGAAGACTTAGTTAACGACATTTTGAATGTGAAATGTCTATACATTATTCAGGAGGAAATGTGTAGTAAGTGATTAAATATTCAGGTTTGGAAATTGGAGGAGTGATGGTATAGGATGGAGATGCAGTGGTCATGTAGGAGTGGGTATTAATGCCCAGGTTGAAAATATAGAGTAAGAATTGAAGAGGGCCTAGGACTGGACCTTAGGAAATTCTCATCATTGAAAAATGAGTCCTAGAATGGTCCTGCAGCTCTATGTGAAGACAGTTAAGTTCAATCTGTGATCTGCATGTGAAAATGAACTAAAGCTATTTTTGAGTAAATCTTCTGTAGGTATATATGGTAAAGAAATTTCTTACTGTTTTGTAATATGGTGACCTTGAGCATTCATGGTTTTAACAGTCCTAGGTTTTTTTTTGGAGGGGGGGGTGTCTTTTAGGACCACACCTGCAGCATACGGAAATTCCCAGGCTAGGGGTTTTAATTGGAGTGGCAGCAGCCAGCCTACACCACAGCCACAGCAACACAGGATCCTTAACCCACTGAGCCAGACTAGGGGTCTAACCTGAGTCCTCATGGATACTGTTGGGTTCATTACTGTTGAGCCACAATGGGAACTCCAACAGTCCCAGTTCTGATATTCAGGAATAACATGGAAAGCCAGTAATCATTTGTTATTTTGCCAGGCACAAATTTGAATCCCATTTATTTGAGGACTTCTATTTGGAAGAAGTAACTTAGCTAGTGAGGAAGCTTAGCCTTTCTGTTGTCCTCTACTCATTTCTTCCTTAGTGACTCCAAAGGTTCTGAAAAGATTGCTTATTTTTGTCCATTATGCTTAATGCATGCTAATTGGAAAATTCTGTGTAACATTGGTGAATTAGAGGATTCACAGAGATGCATATTGAGCCACATATCTTGAAAGTACCAAGGATCTACTGTGCTTATTCTAAATTGAATTTGGCTTTGACCTCTTAGGGCTTAGACTTATCCCATATAAGCAGACATAAAAGGAGAGCTTTCCATGATCAACATTAAGAGTTTCATGATTGGGGGAAGAAAGGGCACATATTTGGGCATCTTGTTTACTTAAGAGTAATTTTCTTTTCCTATTTGAAGGAAAAGATTCTGCAGAGATTTTAGTAAGGACTGACTCTGTGGTAATAGGAATGATATATGACAGCTGTGTGGTCAAACAGGAATTGGAACTTTTGGGACCCTAAATTTGTGTTTAAATATTTTTTCCAAAAGAGTTTTCTGTAAGATGGTTAATACTAATTATGCAAAAAGCACAGAAATAAATTAAAGGGGTCATATTCATTGAAGGGAGTCTGTGTTCACCATAAAATCAAATTAAACTTTTAAAAATATTAACATGTTCAAACATTATGAAAAAATAGAGAGTAAAGTAGAAGCCATCCTGTCCCTACTGTGCAAAAGTAGCCATGTACTCTCGCTTGGTTAATCCTCACAGACGGTTTTTATCTGTCTCTGTACATGTATGTACAAATATGTGTACATCATTTTATGGTTTTATTTTGTTTGTTTTACTTGATTGGGATAATAAAATAGATACTATTTTCCAACCATCTTTTATCACCTAGTAGTATAAGCAGATTTCTTCCCTGTAACATTCCCCAGAGCTTGCAGTATGCTTTGTGTATTGTGAATCTCCAAAAGAAGGATACACGATACTACATTTCTTAGCTTGACCACAGAACTCTTTTGTTCAAGAGCCTCTTGCAGGAACACTGGTTTAGGAAATCTGATTTACAGTTTTTGCATAATACCCGGAAACAGGGTAGGGATTTTGCTTTATGATCCAGTAAATGATGAATCATATAATGTAAAATTGTTTCACATGTGGCTTTCTTGTTTAGATCTGATAGTCAAATGTATTGGTGAAGAAGCCAAGTACAAAAGCATCAGACTTCTATTTGATGGTTTACAGCAGCCAGTTCTCAACAAGCAGGTAAAAATTCATTAAAGCAGGTTATCTAGTCTTGGCTAAGCTTGGTGAATGACACAGTAGAGTGTCTGCTTATTATTACCTGGGAAGTGATACTGTACTAAATTGAGGCAATGGATAGAAAAAAGCATATTTTGTTCTCTTTTTTGCTGATTATTTTTTTCTTTATAACATGAATTATTTTGATTTAAAATATCTATTCATTGTAGAAAATTTGGAATATACTGAGAATTCATGAAATAAAGTAAAAATTTAAATATCAAGAATTACATAATTCAGGAGTTCCCATTGTGGCTCAGTGGAAATGAATCTGACTAGTATCCATGAGGACGCAGGTTCGATCCTTGGCCTTGATCCAGTGGGTTAAGGATCTGGTATTGCCGAAAGCTGCTGCGTAGGTCACAGATGAGGATTGTATCCTACATTGCTGTGGCTGTGGCTGTAGGCCTTAAGCTGCAGCTCCAGCTCCAATTCGACCCCTAGCCCGGGAACTTCCATATGCCACAAGAGTGGTCCTAAAAAGGGGAAAAAAAAGAATGGAACATTATGGATACTATTAAAGCTATTTTTATGCTTGTTTTGTATTGTCAGTTTTACTCCCTGCCTTCTCTATAGAGGTAACCATAGTCCTGAATTTTGTGTATATTGTTTTTATGATTTTTTTTGTTTAATGCCTTAAATTTTTTTTTTTGGTGTTTTAGCTGACTTATGTTTTGTTGGACATTGTGATACAAGAACTGTTTCCAGAGCTTAATAAGGTACCTAAAAAGCAGCTATTTTATTATTTATTTTTTAATGCTATGCTGAAATTTATTTTAATTAGGGACACAGAAATTAAGGAAATCCTTGTGTTTCTGATCATCTTAAAAATGAACAGTCTTGGGTTAAAAATCTGACTGAAGCAGCTCAAATAACTTCAGAGGTTCAATCCCTGGCCTGGCGCAGTGGATTAAAGGATCTGGCATTGCCACAGTTGCAGTATATCATAGTTGCAGCTCAGATTCAATCCCTGGCCCCGGAATTTCCATATGCCATTGGTGTGGCCATAAAATAATAATGATAAAAAGAACAATCTTAACAAATGGCTCTTTATATTTTCTTCATTTAGCAACTCAAACATAGAGTGGATTTTGGGAGTTAGTAGCTGAGTAGCCTTTGCCTTGACTCCCTCCCTTCCTGATCACAATCAGATAAGGACATTATATCCCATAGATTCTTTTCAGGGGAAGGTGAGTTTACATGCAGCACTAGAATGAGTCAAGCTCTGCAGGCTGCCATTGCAACAATGAATGCTGTATAAATCAGACTTGAGCAATTTTCAAGCAGTTGAGTTTATATGAACTCAAGAGTACAAAATGAATTGAAATTGAAGGATGGTAATATTATTATTATTATATTGAATCTTCAGGATCTTGAGTTTTGAGTATTGCTTTTTGCTGTTTTTATTTTTTGGTGGGATGAAATAAGCTACTCTTTAAGATTGTGGTAGAGCAATGAAATGTCAAGTTTTTTAGAGAAAACCAGATTAGGTCTGTTTACCTATTGAATACAAGTTTTCAAGTCATAGCAATACTAAATGTATATTACATGTGTATAAAACAGGATGGCAGTTGTGGACATCTTGTGTTCACTTTACCTAGGATTTAGTACCAGCTCTCTGTTTGAGAATTTATAAGGTCTGTCACTATATCATAACCATTTTTCTCATCTCTGAAACAAATATTATCTGTGGCATGTTCCAGCTAATTTCTTGTGTGTTTTAATAAAAAAAATATAAATATGCCTTGTGTATGAATTTTAATGCACTGGAACTAGGCAGTTCATAAATGAACCCTGTTTTGTTTTTTTGTCTTCTATTAAATAGATTTATTTTTACTTTAGGTACAAAAGGAAGTTACCTCTGTGACATCTTGGATATAAATATTTGAGTTTGGGATAGCATAACCAGCTGAAATTTTTGCTGTGCTAGTGTAATAGATATGTTTTGTTTTTTTCGTTTACTTTTGTATATTTCTTGTATATATCATGTAATTCAGTGTCTGAAATTTTGATTTTTTTTTTGTTTTGTTTTAATAAAGACTAACACAGACTTAATGATGATTGGGTCTCATAGCCTTTCATTTTACATCTGTTATCCAAATTTTATTAGACATGTATCATTTGTTATTGCGGTTTTTCTTTTTTTTCTCTTTTTACGGCTGTACCTGCAGCATATGAAAGTTCCTAGGCTAGGGGATGGATAGGAGCTGTAGCTGCTAGCCCACACTACAGCCATGGCAACACCGGATCTGAGCTGCATCTGTGACCTATGCTGCAGCATGCAGCAGTGCTGAATCCTTAACCCACTGAGTGAGTCAAGGGATTGTACCCTCATTCTCACAGACACTATGTCAGGTTCTTAAGCCGTTGAGCCACAACGGGGACTCCGTATTGCTGTTTTTTAAAGAGATAATTCATAATCTTCTTGGGGCAAATAGCTAAGACTGATAACCTCTTGTATTATATCACTTTGAAAATAATTTTAGTGTGGAGAAACAGGAGTAAGATCTGGCTTACTTTCTTATTTAGAGTTAATACATTTTAGTAGATTTATTTTTCTCTTTTTTTCATTTTCTACATAGTTAGCTATGTGTCTATGAAGAAGACATTCTTTATGAGTTTTTTAGATAGCAAACAAGAGACTTCTTACTCTTGCTGGATGATTGACAGGTTACCTTTTGGATGTGGTATTTGTGATCGTGTGGTTACAAATACATTTCATGGAATGTATGTAACTATAGACCCAAAGTTTGTATAAACAATTTAGTCAGGTAGATTTTTGGTTTATGTTGTCTCTCCAAAGGAAAAAATATGCATTAACTGTATTCCTTGAGGAAAGTTAACCTAAATGATTATTTTTAAAGATTCATTATTTAGAATTCTACTTATAATTTCTTCTCGTGCTATGCTTTTCTCCTTGAAACACATTTGTCTTTCAAAATTAGACATTTTGTGTTTGCTTCTTGACTGCAGTGTTCACTCAGAATATACTTATTGAGTTCCAACCATGTATTAGGCACTGATAATGTGGGAACTCTAAATGTAATTTGGAAAACTAGCCCATTTAATAATACTATTCACTTATTTTTTTCCAAGGTTTTAAAAAAATGGTCATTGGGTATTACAATTTTTTGTTTTGACAGTTTTATTATCTTTTTAATTGCTTAAAAACTCTAGAATATATGTCAGTTTCTGTAAATCAGTGCTTTAATAATAAGCCCTAAACATATCCTAATTTTAATTTCTCAGGGACAGGTGGAAATAATCAGGCTAACTTTTCACATTTAAATCCATGGCATTTTGAAAATTACTATTTAAAATGTCGTGGTGGGGAGTTCCGTCGTGGCGCAGCAGAACGAATCTGACTAGGAACCATGAGGTTGCAGGTTCAATCCCTGGCTTGCTCAGTGGGTTAAGGATCTGGCGTTGCCGTGAGCTGTGGCGTATGTGGCAGATGCGCCTCGGATCTGGCATTGCTGTGGCTCTGGCATAGGCCGGCAGCTGCAGCTCCGATTTGACCCCTAGCCTAGGAATCTCCATATGCCGCAGGTGCGACCCTCAAAGGACAAAATAAAATAAAATAAAATAAAATTTCATGGCGAACAGGAAAAATAAAATATTTTTTAGATTCTTTTATACCATTCTTACCCACTTTCCTAAAAATTGTGGTATTTTGCTTATTTAAATGAGAGAAATTGTTATGGATTTATCAGTTGGCTTGGGCTACCATAATAAAATACCATAGATGGGGTGACTAAGCCCATTTTTTTAACCTCTTAATTTGGTTCTCACAATTTTGGGGGCTAGTTAGTCCAAAATCAAGGTGCCTGCAAGTAGGTTTCATTCTGAGACCGCTTCTCTTGGTGTGTAGATGGCTGCCTTTTTCCATGTGCTCACACGAACTCTTTATGTGGGTACACAGGAAGAAAAAGATCTTTCTCTCTCTTTTCTTCTTATAAAGCCATTAAAGCTTTTAGGTTGAACCTTATGACTTGATTTAACCTTCATTACCTCCTGAAGGCCTCATTTCCAAATATAGTCACACTGAGGTTTAGGGTTTCAACATATGACTTTTAGGAGGACATATTTAACTCCACAGAAGTGGGTAAGCTCTGTTTAAAGAAAATGTGATGTGTAAAAATCTACACATACAAAATTAACCACTTGCATTATAAAAGGGAAAGGAACTAGATGTAGTCTCTCTTGGCCAGGCATTCTGTATCATCAGCTGTAACTGTCAGGTGGAATTTTCCTCTATTTATTGATTGATTGATTGATTGATTGATTGATTGTCTTTCTGCCATTTCTAGGGCTGTGCCCTCGGCATGTGGAGGTTCCCAAGCTAGGGGTCTAATTGGAGCTGTAGCCACCAGTCTACACCAGAGTCACAGCAACAAGGGATGTGAGCTGCACCTGCAACCTACACCGCAGCTCACGGCAGCATTGGATCCTTAACCCACTGAGGAAGGCCAGGGATCGAACCCACAACCTCATGGTTCCTAGTTGGATTCATTAACCAACCACTGAGCCATGATGGGAACTCCTCGTCTGCTCCCTTAGCAGGGCTTTGAAAGTTGTAAAGAACATTTTAACTTTGTGTTGTAAATATAACCGTTTAGCCATAGATATCAGAAGATTTTGAGAAATGGTTGAAAGCAAACACTTAAGTTATCATTTATTGACTTACCAAAAACCATTAGACATTACAGTAGGAGTACTAACAGAAGTCTCATTTGCCACTGTTCTCTGCAGAGTATTGTAATACTGTATATACAAATTGTAATTTCAGATATGGTCAACATTAGAATAAAAATGACTGAATGAACAAACCAATAGGTCTTGCTGGTCCACTTCCATTTCAAAGAATATGTTCTCTTCTATGTATCCAGTAAGTGCTTCAACAATGCCAGATACATGAGGAGAAATCTTTAACCTGAGGCCTTTGGGCCCCTTGAAGATTGTTAAAGCCATTGTGATAACTCACTTTTATTTGAGGTGTGATGGGAAGATATTGAACAAGTTAGCGACATGATCTTGCTAATACTGTGATAGAATCACTTTGGTTACTATATTGAGAGCATTGAGAACAGACTAAAGTGGAGCAAAATTTGAGACAAGGAGCTCATTTAGGAGGTCGTTAATGTGATTCAGTTGAAATCTCAGTGATTTGAATCAGGGTAGAGTTTTCGAGAAGTTAGTCTTTTTTTTTTTTTTTTTTTTTTTTTTCTTTTTTTCAAAGTTAGACAACAGAATTTACCAATGTGAGTTTGAGGAAAAGGGAGCAGCTAAGGATGACCCCAAGCTTCAGTCTAAGCATAGGAATGATGAAGGGCCCATTAAATGAGATGGAGACTGTGACTGGAACATGTTTTGAGGGAAAGACCAGGAATTGACTTTTGAACACGTTCAGTTTGGGATGCATCTTAACCATCTCAACTAGGAATGCCAAGTAGGCAGTTCTGTTGATGAGTCTTGAATCCATGGGAGAAATCTAGGCTACAGATATAGATTTGAGAGTCACCAGCATCAAGATGTAAAACTGGAGGGTTCAGTGGTTAACGAATCTGACTAGTAACCATGAGGTTGCGGGTTCGATCCCTGGCCTCGTTCAGTGGGTTAAGGATCCGGCTGTGGTGTATGTGGCAGATGCGGCTCAGATCTGGCGTTGCTGTGGCTGTGGTGTAGGTCGGCAGCTGCAGCTCCGATTAGACCCCTAGCCTGGGAACCTCCATATGCCACAGGTATGGCCCTAGAAAAAAAAGCACCCCCCCCCCCAAAAAAAGTGTAAAACTGGATAAGAGCACCAAAAGATTAAGTGTCAATAGAGGAGAAAAGCCATCTGGGGACTGTGCCTAGGGGTCTCCAGTGCTCAATAGTAAGGGAGCTGAAGAGGAATCTCCAAAAGGACTCCCAAGTGATTGGTTTGGTTGATGCTTCTTCTTCTTCCTTTTTTTTTTTTTTTTTATCTTAGTGCTGTACCTATGGCACATGGAGGTTCCCAGGCTAGGGGTCAAATTGGAGCTGTAGCCGCCGGCCTATGCCACAGCCACAGCAACGCGGGATCCGAGCCATGTCTGCGACCTGCGCCAGAGCTCACGGCAACGCCGGATCCTTAACCCACTGAGTGAGGCCAGGGATTGAACCCACATCCTCATGGATACTAGTCGGGTTCATTAACCACCGAGCCACAACGGGGACTCCTGGTCGATCCTTCTGAGGAGCGTTGATACCTCACCTTGAGTTGTAAGTTTTCTTCTTCATTGTAGTACCTCCACTTAGGCCCACTTACTAAAGCTTTGTTTTAACACTTCATCATAACGTTAGCTGCTCTTGAGAGTGAAGGGAATGCTGTATTTTTGGACAATATAAGGTGGAGAAAACTGGTCCAGCAAGGAGAGGTGATACTGTGGTTACCTGAAGAAATTGAGAACCCTTGAGCAGCCTAGAGCAATATTTAGCAACTGGGACATGTAATCAGGTTCTAGGAACTTTCACAAGTAGGGAGGAGGTTGCCATGTTATTTTACGTGGAGACTTAATTTTTTATAAGTGGCTCAAAATCTGAAAAAGTGGGCGACATTGAAATTTCTTTATAAGGAAATGTGTTTTAGGTAATTTTCTAAAGTTTGTCACATCCATTTTAGTAGTGCAAGAATGATGACTGCGTGATTTTCCCTGAGGGATTTTACACATGTTACTTAGTGTCTGGACTGCTCTTATTTAACCTCACTTCCTCCTCACCACATGCATAGGTGCCCAGGGAAGCATTTTGACATTTTCTCCCAGTGTGGGCTACTTTAAGCTCTTGATTGCAAATGACAGGACTCAAGTCAACTTGCTTTAGAAAAAAGAGAAATAAACATATCTGATCACGTGCTCCAAGTACAGAAAGACAGTAATGGAGTTGTCCTCAGTATGATTCACCCAGCACTTGAATAGAATCAGGACTCTGTGTGGACATATGTTCATTTCTTGTCTCAGCGTCTGTTCTCTTAGTTGTCATCCTTGTGGATGCCTTCATGTGGGGGAGGATATTTAAACAAACTATGGAACTGCATGATCCAGAGGGGCAAAATGCGAGCTTGACTCTCTCTACATCTATACAATAAAAACTTGTGGAAGGATTCTTATTGTCTTGGCTTGCCTATCCCTGGACCAGCAACTCAACCCAAGGTGATTGAATTGGGAGGCCTAGGTCGTATTCTTCCACCAGGGCTAGGAGATTACTTCTCTAATTAACCATCCCTACCAGAACTACCTGGGACAGGAGAGGTGTAGTGTCTTCCAAAGAGTGAGGGATCTTCCCAGGAGTAGGGAGAGATGCTCTTTGATTAGGTCCCATTTGTTTATTTTTCTGTTTGTTTCTGTTGCCTTGGGAGACTGATCTAAGAAACATTTGTATGGTTTATGTCAGAGAATGTTTTGCCTATGTTCTCTTCTAGGAGTTTTATGGTGTCATGCCTCATGTTTAGGTCTTTAAGCCATTTTGAGTTTATTTTGTACGTTGTGTGAGGGTGTGTTCTAATTTCATTGATGTACATGCAGCTGTCCAGTTTCGCAGCACCACTTGCCAAAGAGACTTTTTCCCATTTTATAGTCTTGCCTCCTTTGTTGAAGATTGACCATAGGTGTGTGGGTTTATTTCTGGGCTCTCTCTTCTGTTTCATTGACCCACATACCTGTTTTTATGAAGAAGGTGATGGTTACATAAAGGCTAGTTTGTGAGGGGTGGTGAGGTAAGTTGAAGTAGAATCTATGTGAAGGATGATATGAGGCCGAGATGTGGCTTGTGATCTAGGTCCCTCACCTCTTTTATGACTGTTCCCAGAGTGACAGATGTGTTGAAATCAGGGCACATGCCACTCCATCTGTGACCCTGAATCATTGCCACAGGTAAGGTAGTCATGTCAGCTAACCTCAGGGTACTGGTGACTTGCATGCCAACTCCTAGATTTCTGAATCAGGTAAATAAAGAAGTATTTCAAGAGAAGGAAGCAGAGAGAGGTGATGGAGAGAAAGAGCTGTTGTAGAGGTCTAATTGCTGAGCAGTTACAAAGGAGCATGAAGACTGATGTTGGTTTTTAACCCAAATAACCACAAAAACAAGAAAAGTTATACTGAACATGGCCAAAATATTGAATAATTAAAAGAAGTTAAGTATCTAAATGGTAAAGCTGTGTGGACACCAACAGATACAGCTAAGTTGAGGGTGGCGCGTGAGTTGACCACCAGAGGGAGGAAAAATGGTCCTGCCAAAACATTGCAGTCTGTTGAGTTGCACCAAGTACTCAGTTACTTTTTAAATTTTCTATATTGATGAAGAGTTTAAATTTTCTACATTGATGTGGTCTCAAAAGAAATAGATTAGTGATCTTTCATAAATGATGTGAGCTTGTGTTAATTTTTACAATCTGTTCATATTTCTAATAGTTGTACACTCTTCTCCCTCTGTTAAGGGTCCTCTGGCATTAAGCTTATGGCTGGTAGCTGGTGAAGATTATTAGCATTTTGTCTCAGCTCTAGTATAGAGCCCACTGGTGTCTCTCAATTAGTTTTGAAGGGAATGACTAGTAATTTATTAGAGTGAGTAGAATTTAAGTACTAAAGTTACTGTGTGATTTTTTTTTTTCTCTATTTATATTTTAAATGTGAATTATATTGGCCCCCGTGTTAGCTCTGTCATGCCATATCATTCACTTGCATTGTGGGCTTTCCTGATTGGGATGGGGGGGGTAGGTTAAGCAGTGATCAGGTAGTTAAGAAGCCAGCAGCCTACTTATCTGTGTGTCCTTCTAGAGAACAGTAATGACTGAGGTGACATTATGACTTGTTCTGTAGTATTGTCTGGGACCTCTGATCTTACAGTCCCATCTTTTCACTTCTACCTAAAGATAGCTATTCAGTAAGGAATAATGCAAGGCTCCATGAAGAAAACTTGAGTAAAATAGTAATGCATCTGTTGTAGATAAGCGGGTATGATGCTATAACCATTTCTTAATTATGACACAAAAGTTAACACAGAATCAGCTCCACAAGATGATATGTCAGTGAAATTTTTAGAAACTATACATATCAATGGTAATATATAAAGTCAATACATTGTGATTTTACTAGTAAAATAAGATGTGTTTATTTTTTAAATGCATGCATTTCCTTCATCTGTATAGGTCTGGAAAAAATCAACATCACATTAAAAACTTCAAGCTCAATTAGAAATTTGATGAGCCATATTTATTTTCCTTTATAAAATAACATCAACACATCTTAGGGGCTGCTTTCATTACTGGTATGCTTACCAATTATTTAGTGATTATCTTATTGAAAACAAGTTGTAGCGGGAAGTTCCCATATGGCTCAGTGGGTTAAGGATCTGGCATTGTCATTGCAATGGCTTGGGTCAACTGCTCTTGTGTGCGTTTGATCCCTGGCCTGGGGGCTTCCACATGCCATGGGCATGGAAAAAAAATGTTGTCAAGTTGTAGGTTGTTTACTTTTATAATGTTTTTGGCTTTCATAAAAATCTGGATATCACACTTGTGAATGTACATTATTGGAGAGGAAGTTAGGAACTTAGTATAGGGGAGTTCCCATTGTGGTGCATCTGAAACGAATCCAACTAGTATCCATGAGGTTGCAGGTTTGATCCCTGGCCTTTCTCAGTGAGTCGGTGATCTGGCGTTGCTGTGAGCTATGGTGTAGGTTGTAGATTTGGCTCAGATCCTGCATTGCTGTGGCTGTGATTTAGACCGGAGTCTGTAGCTCCGATTTGATCCCTCGCATCTATAAGCCTGGGAACTTCCATGTGCCTTGGGTGTGGCCTTTAAAAAAAAGGAACCCAGTATAGTTTTCAAGACAGACTTAGAAGGTGTATATTAGGAAATTCCCAAGTGTATTCATAGAAGCTCTTTCTCATTTTTGGTTGTCCAGAATTGGAACATCTTTTTTTTGGGGGGGGAACGGGGGCTGTGCCTATGGCATGTAGAAGTTCCCAGGCAAGGGATTGAACCCATGCCACTACAGTAACTAGAGCCACTGCAGTGACAGTGCTGGATCCTTAACCCACTGAGCCACAAGGAAACTCCTGTAACTTCCTTATGCTGAGAAAGGGTGTTGAGGTCTTAGAGTGAAAGATATCAGCATGCGTTTGAAGCATCTCTCTCTCTCTCTTTTTTCTTTTTTGTCTTTTCTAGGGCTGCACCCACAGCATATGGAGGTTCCCAGGCTAGGGGTCTAATCGGCCAGAGCCACAGCAACACGGGATCCAAGCCAAGTCTGCGGCCTACAGCACAGCTCAGGGCACCACTGGATCCTTGACCCACTGAGCGAGGCCAGGGATCGAACCTCAACCCCATGGTTCCTAGTCGGATTTGTTAACCACTGAGCCATGACGGGAACTCCTGAAGCATCTCTTTGCTCACAGTTTTAGTTCCCCTCTTTTGTATATAGGGAGAAAAAGCTACAATTATTTTGATGCTCACCAAGATATAAATTATTATGAGCGGTATTGTTAATCCTATTCCCTTAAGGTCACTTCTTGGAACTGTGCTGCTCCAGTACTGCTCCAGATGGAGCAGTTTATGCCATGGCTACAGTCTGGTCTTCACACACTTAGCTTTTTCCCTCTGGTGGCAGTTAGAGTATCAAAACAATTCAGGAATGTACATCAGACACAGTCTGTGGTTGTGTCCTAATCTTTAACTACTTGAGCCTGCCTTTTGTGATTCAGGGAGGCCTGGGTGGGAGCGGGGGAAGACAGGATTCTGATCAGTTGCACCGGTCCCTGTGAATGTGACCTTATTTGGAAATAGATTTCTTGTAGATGATTAAAATGAAGTCATTAATGTGGGCCCTATCCAGTATGACTGTGTCTTTATAAAAGGGGAAATTTGGACCCAGAGACAAACATGTAGAGGGAAAAGGATGTGAAAACCTTGGGAGAATACATCTATAAGGCAAGGAATGCCTGAGGCTCCCAGAGCTGAGAGAGGCCTGGAAAATATTCTCCCTCCCAGCCCTCAGAAGGAACCAGCCCTGCCAACTTGATTTCAGACTTTAAGATTCCAGAATTGGTAGTTCCTGTTGTGGCTCAATGGGTTAAGAACTAGACTAGTATCCATGAAGATGCGGGTTCCATCCCTGGCCTCACTCAGTGATGGACCCGGCATTACCGTGAGCTGTGGTGTAGGTTGCAGATTTGGCTCAGATCCTATATTGCTGTGGCTGTGGTGTAGGCTGGCAGCTGCAGCTCCAATTCAACCCCTAGCCTAGGAACTTCCATGTGCTGCAGGTGTGGCTCTGGGTTAAAAAAAAAAAAAAAAAAAAAAAAAAAAAGATTCCACAACTGAGGTGATGAATTTCTGTTGTTTAAGCCCCCCAGTTTGTGGCACTTTGTAACAGCAGCCCCAGGGAGCTAAATCAGGGACCTATTAAATTTGGGCAAGCCTGGTCATATATCCACGTTGCTACTTTACTCCCTGAAGGAGCTTATTTACTCTTTGTTGCAAACTGCTGAA
The DNA here is from genome assembly GCF_054392235.1 of Sus scrofa. Classification (NCBI taxonomy): domain Eukaryota; kingdom Metazoa; phylum Chordata; class Mammalia; order Artiodactyla; family Suidae; genus Sus; species Sus scrofa. The sequence continues at coordinate 54,467,026 of NC_139383.1, read as the reverse complement.
GGCAGCTCTGCCACAAAGTGGATTTAGTGTGTCTGATTGACCAAGGCATAACAACCGGTCTGTTGTGTTACCCTTATTAATGGAGGAAGATTCTGAGATGCACAACAATTAGATAAATTAATAAAAGTCCTTAACACTGTATAACTTGAACAGTTATTTCAATGGTTATTTTCAGTAGTTTCATTTTTAGGAAACCAATACTGGCCTCAAAACAGATTTCTGTACATAAAAGTCATAAAATTTACTAGTCCAACTTTAAATACACTTTACTGTTTTTTTCCTACCTTAAAGTTGCATGCATTTTTCTTATTTTTTGGGTGAGAAAGGGGCTAGAGAGGATTATCAGATGGCAAGGGGCTTATAATCAAGGGAAATGATAACTAGTGATAAATTGTCAAAGAATTTTCCTTCAGTCATACTGTTTTAGATTATAGGCGTTTGCTTGAGAAAAGAAATAACTATCAATGACAAGAAGCATATCTTCAGTTTATTGTTTGGAACTTATAATTGCAGTGTTTTTAGGTCATTTCTTAAACCACTAAATAATACATGCATGTATGTTTAGAAGACTTACAAAAATGTTCTATAAAAATGTGGTCTCCAATAGGATTTACCCGGTTGTATTGGCCAAGCATAAAAAATATACCCCAAATGCACCTTTCTTCAGTTTTAGTCTTACTGACATTTGTTTATTTCTAGCCAATCTGTATATACATAGAACCTAAGGCATTATTTTACTGCAACAACCTTCACAAAGTTGAAATTTAAAAGTGTATTTTGTATCACGAATACATACTATTTGTAAACATTAAGAAACAGTCATACTCCCTCTTCAAACCTTTAGCTGTTTGCTCACTCTTTTTTTAAGCTGAAGTTTCCCATTTCTTGTTGAACCATTTATACAATGATGAGCAGGCTCACATGGTTTCATTATCCCTTTTTAGTATTAGTCCTTTGTACGTAAATCATTGATTTCACCAGCTGGGTATTTCTTTTTTTCTTTTTCTTTGTCTTTTTGCCATTTCTTGGACTGCTCCTGCGGCACATGGAGGTTCCCAGGCTAGGAGTTGAATTGGAGCTGTAGCTGCCGACCTACGCCAGAGCCACAGCAACGTGGGATCCGAACTGCGTCTGCAGCCTACACCACAGCTCACAGCAATGCCGTATCCTTAAACCACTGAGCAAGGCCAGGGATCGAACCCGCAACCTCATGGTTCCTAGTTGGATTTGTTAACCACTGCGCCATGACGGGAACTCCACCAGTTGGGTATTTCTTGAGCACCCACTTAGAGGGGCCCACTCTCAGGCAGAAGATCTCATATCTGTGCTTGAGAATGACTTAGAGTAACTGTTCAGATTGAGAGGCAGAGTTGACCTCAAAGTTATGTATAGAACTTTAAGAAGGCAGCCTTGTCCCCCTGCTGGATTTTTCCATGCCTGGGGGAGGGGGTGGAGTGTGCATGTGTGTGTGTGTGTGTTTGAAGAGACTAGAATAACAGAGCTGGTATCTTGCTGGGGAGAGACAGGTATGGGTTTAGAATTACACCTTTTCTTAGAAGAGTCTCTTCTTACAACACCTTCACACTGGGAAGAAGGGAGGAAGGAACACAGTGGGAGACCTGAAAGAATCTCATAAAATTAGTAGCTATCACCATGTGTCAGGCTGTCTGCTGCTGCTCCTTGGCAGACATCTATTTAACAAGTATAAATGCTCTTCAGCTCTTTCTCTTCTATAATATAAATCGGTCCTGGGCATCCTGGTCTTTCCTTCTCTTTCTCCCTGTCCCTTGACTGCCTTTTGCAGCTCCTGGCCTTTTGCATTATCTGCTGTACCGTTTGTCCCCTGACTCCTCAAACAGAGGCACACAGGTGGTGTAAGAGAGAACACCACCCTTTGTTTAGTTTCTTAAACTCACTAAAATAACATGAGCTAAAAAGGAAAAAAAAAAAAAAAAGAGACCAGTAATAAAACAGAGACTTGTTCATCCATCAGTTTGGGGCTATTGGTAATTACAAGACCATTAAGTATCATCCTGAACAGCAAATGGATGCAGTTGAAAGAGTGCTGGACCAAGGTCAGAAGGCCTGGGTGTGGGTCTAGGATCTGTCACTTTTAGCTCTGTGGCCTCAAACTAGTCAATTCTTTTTGAGCTTTAATTTCCTTATCTGTAATTTGGGAAAAACAACACCAGTCTTACCCACCAAAGAAAGTTATGGGCATCAAGTAAGATAATGTGCTTAAGGAGTTCTCTTGTGGCGCAGCAGATCAAAGATGCTGAGTTGTCATCGCAGCGGCTTGGGTCCCTGCTGAAGTATTCCATCTGTGGCCCAGGAACTTCCACATGCCATGGGCATGGCCAAAAAAATGAAGATAATGTGCTGAAAACGCTCTTGTAGATGATAGAGTTCTATGTAAACATAAGTTGTTTGATGGATTAGAGTGGACATAAAGGAGAAAAACGATGGCTTAAAATTAATAAAATTTTATTATTAAAATTTGCACCTGTAGACTAAGAGCGGCTGGCCTTCTCCTCACAGGGACCATTTTCATTTCTTTTCCTGTGCGTTCTGTAAGTTGCCGATCCTGAGCGATGATGTTCGTGTCTTCATTTATGACCCTCTAAGCTCAGCTTCTAGGAGACGCCAAGAATGGTCTGAACTGTTGCAGAGCCAGTTCCTGAAAGTCAGGCTTGAATCTCACTTGAGGAAAAAAAAAATGCAGTTCCATCAATGGCAAGGACAGTTTTTGGCTAATGGTATAAAGCAATGGTCACTGCCAAAAGTGAAAGAAATAGTAGAGAAAAACTTCCATGGCATTGACTTCCTGCAGAAAATTGGATCCGACCTTCAACTGCTGGATAAATGACTCTCATTTTTAAGATGTATCCAGAAACCACGTTGATATCTTGGTCACCTAGAAAAATGTATACATTATTTTAACTTCAGAAAAAATATTTATGTGTTAATAGTTACAGGGGGAAAACCAATGTATTTCCCTTTGTAATTATAAAAGGGAAGATACTCCTTTCATAAGTGGTGACAGGAGTTTCCATCGTGGCTCAGCAGAAATGAATCTGACTAGCATCCATGAGGACGCAGGTTCGATCCCTGGCCTCAGTGGGTTAAGGATCTGGCGTTGGCATGAGCTGTGGTGTAGGTTGCAGATGCGGCTCGAACCTGGTGTTGCTGTGGCTCTGATTCGACCCCCAGCCTGGGACCCTCCATATGCTTTGGGTGCAGCACTAAAAAGAGGAAAAAAAAGAAAATTAAGTGGTGATAAAGTGTCACAGAAGACAAGAACCATGGTGATCCTAAGTGCAAAGAATTTGATTGCTTTGTCATGTTCCAGATAGGAAATGTGCCCACTGTCTGGTATTGGAAAATTAGGGGGAACAGAGTCGGGTCTGCTCTGAGATGGCTCAAGAGAGAGGCTGTTGGCATCAATGCCTCCAAACAACTCTGGAACAAGGGCATCAGGGAACTGGGTCAAGATCAGTTAGTTGAGACATAAAAGTGGCTTGTTTTCTTCTGGCCTGCCCAGGAATCTTTTTCACATAATTGATGGGGAGACAATGGAGGCTTCATTTCCAAAAGAGAGAATTGCCAAAGCAATGACTATAATTACCTGTAACTACAAACCTACAGGGTCCTGACAGAATTTTATTTTAAAAATACTCATTTATATTTCACAGTTTAAATAGCTGTTTCTATGTACTTAAAAGACTTTTAAAACATTTTTTATGTAAAAATGGTATTTTTCCCCCCAGGCTTAGATGGATGGATACGTGTGTTGTGCTGGGGGCAGGACAGGGTTCCCCCAGGCTGTGCTGCTGTTTGCCAACAAACAAAGCAGGAAGGAGTCAGCAGTGTGGGAGCAAGTCTGGTTTCTGGCTCTGCCCTCTTGGCATCATCAGCAGAGCTCCCTTCTCTGGACCAGTTCTTTCTGTATCTTTGGGATGGGAGGGGAAGAGACACTTGCACTTACCAGAGTCATGTTTTAATGCCTCTTCTTTTATCATCCGGAATCCATCCCCACCACTGGCGAGGAAGCTGGGGAGGATCACCTTATACACCTCATCCGTCCTGAGGGGCTCGTAACTGGGCACGCGACACTGGGTGCAAAGAACATCTAATTTGACCACTCTGTCCCCGGGATTTCGGGAGAGATCGTACGTCACGTGAATTCCTAGAAAACAAACCAGTCTATGTTTTCACTGGATCCAAAGGGAAATTTCTGTTTTCTAAGAAAGAGTTTTTGCCCCAGATCTGGAATTAGGGCACTGGGTTTAGTTTTCACTGAGTTTGAGTGAAATTTCAGCAAGAGAGTTGAGTGACATCACAGCTACCCTGTCTTGGTTAGCTTTATCCGTGAGTCCTGGGAGGTCTGAGAACTCCTGGCAGGAAAATTGGCCCTGGCCCACAAAGGCCCAGGGGTGACTCTGCAGGGAGAAACCATGCCTTTTAAATGTCCTGAATTAACTGGTCCAGCAACTTGGTTTAGTGGCTTTGGAAAATGAGAAACAGGTGAGAGGTGCAGAATGTTTGTTACCATTATAATGATATTATAATAAATGTGAATAATTTGGGCTTGGGCCACTGTCACAAAGCATACAACTACCGGGCACTGTGCTGGAGCATCAAAGCTCTGCTCTTCCTTGCACTCTCTCCTGGAAGATGCAGAGTATCTGGGCTACCCCACAGGCAGCTGGCTCAGGCCCCACCACCCTCTGCAGGCCCTCCATCCCAATAGCAGGTGCTCTGCAGAGGGAAGACCTGACAAAGCAGTCACGCCCTTCATGCAGGGCCACCACCTACAGTCCAAACCACGAGGCCAGAATATGGTGTAAGAATCAAATAAGATCATTCATATTAAAGATTCAGGAGTTCCCTTCATAGCTCAGTGGCTAATGAATCTGACAAGGAACCATGAGGTTGCGGGTTTGATCCCTGGCCTTGCTCAGTGGGTTAAGGAACAGGCATTGCCGTGAGCTGTGGTGTAGGTCACAGATGCGGCTTGGATCCTGCGTTGCTGTGGCTCTGACGTAGGCTTGGCAGCTACATCACCGACTGGACCCCTAGCCTGGGAACCTCCATATGCCATGGGTATGGCCCTAAAAAGACAAAAAAAAAAAGACCAAAAAAAAATTTAAAGACTCATTCCTTGCACTGTGGAATTAATTACCGATGAAAGCATTTTCTAAGCCCTTGGCAACTTGGGAAGCATTTATTTTTCTTCCATTTTGACTGCAATCTGTCAGATACACAGGGAGGTTTTCACACCATGCTCTGAGAGGTTGAAGACTTGCCCTAGGTCACGTTGGAACCAGAACCAGGTTTCCGGGTCTCGTCCAGGCTTCCCCTCCCAGAAATCGTCCTTGTTAATACTGACTGGACACTGCTTTCAACCGAACCTCTATGCAGTTCCCAGGCGATTATGAATAGAGCAGAAAAGGGTGTCTTTTTTTTTTTTTTTAAATAATGTTGAATGTTAAACCACTAAGACTTTAATAGAAACTAGACCTCTAGGCAGCTGACCTGCTTGAATTTGGAGGGCCAGCTTCCGCAGAGAATCATCTGGTGTCCAAATCAGACTTGGCAAATGCTGCTGCTTTTAAGGACCTGGGGTCTTTGACCCTGACCAGTGGTCTGGGAGTCCATGGCCATTGGAAGACTATGCATCGGTGGTGGGTGTGGGAAAAGCCAAACAAGCCTGGCCAGGAGGGCTCGGTAAGGAGGGCGCTACTCCAACCAGCTCGGCCCCACCTCCCCTTGGGAGGTGACTTACCGCCCACCTGCAGGAACTCCCCAGTGGACTGGCCATAGCGGTACACGCTGTGCTCAAAGGCCTTCTTCAGGGTGGAGCCTTTTAACTGGACCAGGTCGAAGGTGCCTCCAAAGGGCAACACGGCAGCCAGGTTCTCCCAGGTTATTGTGCCTGAGGGCAGTAAGAGGAAGGAAGAAGGAAAACAGCTTGAGAAGAAGCCCACCCTAAGACCAGTGTCTTTTAGGGGGAAGTGAGGAGGCAGGGCCCCCAGGGGGCTGTCAGGACAGCACAGCTGCATCTCAGTGGTCCTGACACAGGGACAGAAGGGAATCAGGAGGCCTCCGGCCGGGCCCTCCACCATGGCAGGATGGCCAGAGCTTCTAACTGCCCGTGGCTCCCCTGTGCTCTGCCCTGGAGCATCTGGCTTGGGGCTGGGTCTTCAGTGGGTGTGAGCTCTGCTCAGCTTCTCCAGACAGGCGGTGTGTCCCTGTTACCTGGCTCTGTTTGACAACGAGGCCAGCTTGGGGCTCACCCTGAGACTGACCAGTTTCCGCAGAACATCCGGGAGAACTGCAAGAATGCTTGCCTATCTGCCTGGTTGGTTTTGTTTTACCATATGCTATACTCCTGTCTATCTGTAAATGCACTAAAAGGATTTATCCAGTGGCATGTCTTTCCCAGTGAATAAGGTTGGTAATTTGGTCCTCCTCTTTCAGAGAGCAGGGTGGAAGCCGTCAATATTTGGCATAAATCAGAAACAATGTTTTGCTTTGGGAGTCAGAGGTTTAGTTACATTAGCTTGGTTCTGCTAACCCTAGCTACGGCCTCTGTGTGCAAATGCATCTGAGAATGCACAGCGTGTGTGGCTTGTTGGGTGGGGCATGGACTTGAGTGGCGAAGGGTCTAGCACGGTGGGTCAGGGCTGCTGGCAGAGATGGGCTGAGGCTGCCTGGGGGTTTGGTCAGAAAGACATACACTGAGCTGAGGCCCCTCAGCAGGAACATACCATTGTTCCGCTCGTCAATGGGCGACCGAATGCCACCTCCGTTTAAAATGCACATGGACACGTGGTTCCAGGACATCTCATCCGGGTGTCTGAGGTTGTTGTTGATCTGCGAAAGGAGATGCATTTACACTTATTATTCTGGGTCTTCTTCCTCAGGGTCAGTTCCAGGAATTTGGTTAGCACCACAGAGGAAACAACTGTGTCTCTCCTGCTCCTGTGCGCCCAGAGCTCTCAAGTGTAATTCGTCAGAACTAGTTTTATGCTTTGAGAAGCAAAAGTAAGATATTATGACCCCCGTCATATGTCAGACTCTAGGTAGCCAGTAACTCTGAGCACCACCCTGGCCCTTGCCCCTGCCCCCTGCACTCCTCAGGCCATGGGCCTTAGCAAAGCCAGCCCTAACCCACAACCCCCGACCCCAGGGCAGGTCCCACGCTTGCTTTTGAGGCCAGAACCCCAAAGCCCTTCAATCTGGACCACAGGCCATCAAGAACTCTGGCTCCCATGTCTAGATCCGTAGCCAGTTCCCAGGTTGGCAGTTTTAGAGACACAGAGACAGCCCCTGCACCAGGGAGGGAATTGGTTTCATTCTTATTTTTCTTTTTACAACATCTGTGTTTAGTAACAAGAAATAGAATGAACACATTCTCGTTTGGAAAAAAAATAGATGCAAAAGATGGATGGAACTAGAGATTCTCATACGAAGTGAAGTCAGAAAGACAAATACCATATGATATCACTTCTATGTGGAATCTAATATAGGGTACCAATGAGCCTATCTACAGAAAAGAAACAAACTCATGCACATGGAGAACAGACTTGTGGTTGCCAAGGGGGAGGGGGAGGCAGGGGATGGACTGGGGGTTTGGGGTTAGTAGATGCAAACTATTGCATTCGGACTGGATAAGCAATGAGATCCTGCTGTTCAGCACAGGGAACTATATCCAACCACCTGTGATGGATCATGATGGAGGAGAATGTGAGAAAAAGAATGTACATATGTGTATAACTGGGTCACTCCGCTGTACAGCAGAAATTGACAGAACACTTTAATAAAAAATTTTAAAAAACAGTGCAAAAGCAAAAGTTTTCTTTCCCTCGCTCCAGCCTCTGTCTGTGAAGTAAGTACTGCTAAGAGTCTGGGCTGTTTCCTTCCAGACCTTCTTCTATTCATTCCCACTCTGGCTTCCCTTGAGCTGCTTCTCCTGCACTGACTGTGTGGTGCTGAGGAGCCAGCCCTGGCCCTGCCTTGGAAAGCGTGAATGTTGTCATTTCCTTGGCAGACATTCATTGAGTGTGGCTACATCCCAGGCACTGGGTGCCTGGCGCCAAGCCGAGCACCGACGAAGAAATGGCCCCCTGGGTGCCCATGGGTGCAGTGAGTCAGACTTGAGACCTCGGCTCAGCATGGTCCTGGGGGGCTGCCACAGCCAGTCTGCCCACAGACAGGTGCACAGAAGGCGCTCATAGCGTGTGATCCTGCTCAGCCACAGGGTGACTGTTTTCACTACAGCTGCGTGTCGTCATCCTCTGCTCGAGAAGGCGGTTCACACAAATGCCCTGGGGCCGAGAGGACAGATCAGGGAAACACAGTTCCACCTCCTTAGGCCCAGGTGGATGTGTTCTGTCTACTGTGTCTGCCGCTTCAGGGTAGCAGAGTTTGTGGATGCAGATCCTCATACAAAAGGAAAGCCACATCCAAGATTCAGACACCTAAGATGAGCCCCATGAAATAAAGGCTTCTGTCCTTGTTAAGCAATAAAGTGATGATGGTCTGTTGGTCTGGTTCAGGCACCTTCCCCAGGTGTGAATCCACGCCAAGCTTTTATCTGGATGCTCATTTTTATTTAAAAATTTTCTTTATTTTAGTTTTTTGCTTTTTAGGGCCATACCTATGGCATATGGAAGTTTCCAGGCTATGGGTCCAATTGGAGCTATAGCTGCCAGCCTACAGCAGAGCCACAGTCCCAGCAGTGCTGGATCCAGAGTTCCCGTTGTGGCTCAGTGGTTAACGAATCTGACTAGGAACCATGAGGTTGCGGGTTCGATCCCTGGCCTTGCTCAGTGGGTTAAGGATCTGGCGTTGCCGTGAGCTGTGGTGTAGGTCACAGACTCGGCTCGGATCCCACGTTGCTGTGGCTGTGGTGCAGGCCAGCAGCTACAGCCCCAATTAGACCCGTAGTCTGGGAACCTCCAAATGCTGCAGGTGCAGCCCTAAAAAGACAAAAAAAAAAAACCAAAAACAAAAAAAACCCCCAAAACCCAGCAATGCTGGATCCGAGCTGCAGCTCACGGCAACACCAGATCCCCAGCCCACTGAGCCGTGAGGCCAGGAATCGAACCCGCATCCTCATGGATACTAGTAGGATTGTTTCCACTGCACCACAACAGGAACACCTTTCTTTATTTGCTTTTAAAAGTTCTCAGCTCTATCAGGTGGTCTCTCCATCCCTCTTTCCATCTCCCCCCCGAGGTGTGACTCTGGGAACCACTTACCATAGCATCGCAGATCAGGTTGCCCATGTTGCATTCCCGAAAGCGGCAGGACTGAGTGGTGCCATCCAGGTAGACGATTGTTTTCCCCAGCTCCTGGGTCGAATAATTATCCAATTTTACCCTCCAGTTGTTGATGTCTGCTTTTATGGTTGGATCTAGAAGAAAACAAGCAAACAAACAAATCAGCCTGCACTTAAAGCAGATCTCACACTGGCTGAAACGTTGGAGAAAGATTCAAACATCATTCAGCTTCCCTGGTATAAGCATGCATTTCTTTACCATATTTGTGTAGATTTTTTGACAGGGAAATTCCGTAGGAACCTCTATTTTGTTTCCTGGAATAAGACCCAGGATGGATTGTTTTTTCTTTTTAGGGCTGCACCTATGGCGTATGGAGGTTCCCAGGCTAGGGGCTGAATCAGAGCTGCAGGTGCTGGGCTCTGCCACAGCCATGGCAACACCAGACCCAAGCTACACCTGTGACCTATGAAGCAGCTTGCGGCAATGCCGGATCCTCAACCCACTGAACGAGGCCAGGGATTGAACCTGAATCCTCATGGATACCATGTCAGGTTCTCAACCCAATGAGCCACAACGGGAACTTAACCAGCATGCATCTTAAAAATGTGCCAGGTAAACCAGCATCAACTCATCACATCTGAATGAGTACCGGCTGGCCCACCTGGAACTGCATTGTTGGGCTGGTACAAAAGGCCGAGAGGTCCTGCTGTGGAGTCCTGGCCTCTTCCTCTGGCTGTCAGGGGCTCTGTGCTGTGAGCGGGGCTCTTCTGGGCCCCTTATTACCCGTCCTTCCCTCTCTGATCATGGTAAGCAGGAAAGGACAGGTGAGAGAGCAGCACAGGAGCGTGTTCCCAATGGATGACACCAAATATATTACTACTTCGGTGCCCAGACAAAAAAGTAAGAAAGACACATGCTCATTTGATCAACTGAGGCCCGTGGAGACCAGGCAACTTACCCCCTGCACACTTCTCTTGGTGGTGGGGCTAGGGTGGAGCCCTGCTCTCCTGCTTTGAACGCCCTTTGCTTCCATAATCAGCTCACCCCTGGCCAGGGGCTGAGAGAGGCTTTCCCAAGCCAGGGTAAAGCCGGAGAAGGCACAGAAGCAGCAACACAGTGTCTGATGCTGAGAGGGCCTGGACAAGCAAATGGGGTGTGTGTGTGTGTGCTTTCTTTTTAGGCACCCACGGCATATGGAAGTTCCCGGGCTAGGGGTCAAATTGGAGCTGTAGCTCAGGTCATAGGCATGGCAACACTGGATCTGAGCTACCTCTGCGACCTACACCACAGTCTGTGGCAACACCAGATCCTTAACCCACTGAATGAGGCCAGGGATCGAACCAACATCTTCAGAGAGACAGCATCAGGTTCTTAACTCACTGAGCCACAGTGGGAACTCCTGGGGTGTGTTTTAAATCTTATCCTTGAAGAGGGTAGGGTAAACTCGAGGGAGCAGCTTAATTCTTCAATTTTTGTCCTGAAATATTAACCAGAGAGAGAGAGAGAGAGAGAGAGAGAGAAGAGAAATCCAGCTATCTAATCTCTAAATTGGTGGATCACTGCCCTGAATTTCACGTACCTTCAGGAATGCTGCTGTTGAGAAGAATGGGATTTCCATGTGAAGTGATGACATTTCCTTTTTCATCAAACTCCACCTTCAAGTAGCCCAGGTATTTGCCAAAAGCATAGGCCTGGACCACAGGAACCTTCCGGCCATCATCGGAGGTGACTATGAATGGGTACTGCCCCTCTGGTACCTCTTTGGAAGGTGGGTTGCCTGCAAGGAAAGATCCAAAGCTGATCAAGTTGGCCCCTGTTCCCGGCTGGCTGTGGGCCCGCGGGCTCTGGCGGTGACAGCAAGTTCTGAATGGATGATGCGCCAGCTGCTGCTTCACATAGCTGGTCTTTCAGAGCCTTGCTGGGCATCTGCCCCTGTTTCCGAATGTGCCCTTTTGGCACATAAATCCTTCCATTCTCAACTCAGCAGACACTTGCGAGGCTCTTCCTAAGTCCGGGGCCCTGTGCCCAGTCCTGTGCAGCAGAGAGATGCAACCCTGCTCAGCTATCCTCCTCCATCCGGACCCAGCTCCATCCTCAGCCAGGGAGGATCCTCAAGCCACTTCCCTTCACTGTACTTGGGGCTTCCTCACCTGAAAAATGGGCAAAATAACAGTTCCTCCTTCACAGGGCTGTTGAGAGGGTTACACGTCCAAGCTCCCTCACATAGTGCCTGACACATAGTAGATACTCAATAAATGTGTATGCCTTTCCCTTATGAGGGGATGGTAACCTCCAGAAACCCTAGACACATGCTCCAGAGCTTAGACTCTAAAGTTCCTGGGCCAGGGATCGAACCTGTTTTACAGCAGTGATGCAAGCCACAGCAGTGACAACGCTGGATCCTTAGCCCACTGAGCTACAAGAGAACGTTCAGAGCTTAGCCTCTTTAGTGGAAAATGAGCAGAAATGACAAATTACTGTTGTTAGTCTTGGCTGCTGAGTTCTCATGGAAGAGCCACATTCATCCTGGTGGCCAACTCGCCCACACACCACCTGCCCTGTCCAGACCGCACACCCCCCAGGTTCTGCCGAGTTCTGTCTCCAAGGGGGGCGCCTGGGGAGAGCTTGGGGGCTACTCAGCAGCCAGAAGCTGAGACCCACCCCTCCACGGCCTCCTGCTTATATGAGCCCTGGGCTCTGATCACCTGGCACATTTCAGTTCTGTAGCTGCACCCCCTCTCCCCAGGAACATTGCACTTTGTATCTCACCTCCACAGAGACCGTCTGTGACCTGTTTGGGCTGTTCTGGGTTGAAGACTATAGAACAGATGCCTTTGACTCACTACTGTTTTTGTTACCTCCCTTGCCACACACCCACCACCAGTGTTTCCTATTAGATATTTACAGAGGGCCCAGGGAAACTCAAACCTGTGTTGGTTGCTCACTGGACCAGTTACAATTACAAGAGTCGACTGGGAGCTAGGCCCTGGGCTACATCTCACTTAATCCTCCAGGCATCCCATGAGGTAGCTCCTATTATTATTATTGGCTGTACCTGCAGCATGCAGAAGTTCCCAGGCTAGGGATCGAACCTCTGCCACAGCAGTGAGAACATTAGATCCTTAACTGCTGTGCCACCAGGGAACTCCAAGGCAGCTTCTATTACTATCCGCATTGTACAGACTAGAACACTGATTGTCACCGGAAAGGTGCCCCAGGTCATGCAGCTGGTGTGTAAAGGAGGGCGGGTTGAAAAGCAGGGCTGCGGAGGTTTATGTTCTCTCCACTCCCCAGCACGGCTGCACTGTGCTGTTCTCAGCTTGCAAGAGCTGGTTTCCCAAGGTCACTCAGCAAAGCAGGTGCAAGCCCAGGAGCTGCACCTTTGTGCCCCAAGCTGCGTCTGGGCTTCCCCTTTTCACCAAAGGCAAACTGAATGTTATGAAAAAGCCAGTCCTGCCTTGCTCCAAAGCCAAGAGCAGCCCCTTCAGCTCAGTAACCACAGAGCAGAAGTGCTGCAAATACCAACACTTCACAAGCAGGAAATAACTATTGCCAACCTTACGTTCCCACTTTCTTGCTCCCTCTGGAAAAAGAAAAAAGAAAGCTTTGGAACTTTATCTTTACAAAAGCACCTGACTTGAGATCCAGAGCAGGCCCTGTCCATCTGCAGTGCACAGCCTCACAGGCGATAGGCGGATAGTGACTATGACTGTTGTAGGTGGTTGATGCATTCATTGCTCGGTAGCAGGGAAGGCAAATGCTTGCATCCTCCTCATTGCGTTCTGTGATGGTCCTTCTTTGGGCAAGGTTGGAGCCTGGTCTTTACTTCAGGGGACCAGAGTGTGGCAGCCCCCGCCCCGCCCCGCTTCTCAGCTGGGAAGGGTTTGAGAAGGTGGTTCCTCCTCTGAGCCCCAAGAAGCTTGGCAAGTTGCAGTTCTCACTATGTCCACCAGGTGGCGCAGAACGCCCCATCCAGGAGGAAAAGGTACTAAGTCTATTTTAGGAAAGAGGCTGCCTTTATTTTCCTGACTTCCATAAATATATTTGAATTTAAATAGATTGTAAAACAATTAAAAAAAATAAAAAGGGAGTTCCTATTGTGGCACAGCAGAAACGAATCCAACTAGCATCCATGAGGATGCAGGTTCGATTTCTGGCCTTGCTCCGTGGGTTAAGGATCCGGCATTGCCCTGAGCTGTGGTGTAGGTTGCAGGTATGGCTCTGATCTTGCGTTGCTGTGGCTGTGGTGTAGGCCAGCAGCTGTAGCTCTGATTCGACCCCTAGTCTGGGAACTTCCATATGCCAAGGGTGCGGCCCTAAAAATCGAAAAAAGTAAAAGAATGTAAAAGTTAGGAATCTATCTGGACAAATGCCTCATCAGATCAGCTTGCTCTTTACAAACAGGAGTTACTAACCCCAGCTCCTGCAGGATGACGATTTTCTCCAGCTCTGAAAGGCCTTGATATTCCTTTCGTTAGAATAAATGACGTGTCATCTGTATTTTAAACAGACTTAATTAGGAACAACGAGGAGGCTTCCCAGTGGCTGAGGCAATGCCAGTTCAGTTTGGCTTAGGTCTGCCTCCTCCACAGCTCAGCCCTCTCTGCTTCCCCTCCACGCGGCAACCCCAGAAAACCACTGGCAGGGAAAGCAAGTCAGGGCTTCACATTTTCCACAGCACTCTTCAGCCAAAGATGCTCATGCCCCAGAAATTCTCTACAGACCGAGCCACACATCTGCCTTTAGAAACCCAGCTGGTCCTCTCAGCAGGGGAGAAACTGTTTACCAGAACTCAGCTCCAGCCATCTAGCACCTAAATAGTCTTGGCACCAAGCCTGGCGGAGCCCTGAGTTGTGGCTGCCACTTTGAATTGGTAACCTGGCATTTCCTAGCACAGCGAGGGTGCCCAAGGTAACCTAACAGCAGCCCCAGTGACAGCCCCTCAGAATGGTGGGGGTTCCCTGTGCGTGTCGAGACAGGTGCCTGTCCAGTGGCCAGAAGGCGGAAAGGATGGATCCCATGGTGACCGAGAGGTGCCGGAAAGTGAGCCTGAACATGATCACTTGGCTGAATGAATTACAGATTGTTTTAAGGCAGTCCACGCGATGATACTTAATGTCTCATGGAACAGGTTTAAGAACTTCAGAACTTCCTTTAAAGGGACTGCATGGGAGTTCCCGTTGTGGCTCAGTGGTTAACGAATCTGACTAGGAACCAGGAGGTTCCGGGTTTGATCCCTCACCTTGCTCAGTGGGTTAAGGATCTGGCGTTGCTGTGAGCTGTGGGTTGTAGACGTGGCTTGGATCCCGCGTTGCTGTGGCTCTGGCGTAGGCCGGAGGCTACAGCTCCGATTAGACCCCTAGCCTGGGAACCTCCATAAGCCACAGGAGCAGCCCTAGAAAAGGCAAAAAAGTACCAATAAATAAATAAATAAATAAATAAATAAATAAAGGGACTGCATGAAAGTATTTGGCGATTCATCTATTGCACATCAAGACTTTGAAGGGACTTGAGTTTCTCATTTATCTATTCACTTACTTACTTATTTGTCTTTTTAGGGCCACACCTGTGGCATATGGAAGTTTCTAGGCTAGGGGTTGAATCTGAATTACAGCCGCCAGCCTACACCACAGCTACAGCAGCATGGGATCCGAGTCTTGCCGGCCACCTCACCACAGTGAGTGGCAATGCCAATCTCTGACCCGCTGATCAAGGCTAGGGATTGAACCTGCATCCTCATGGATACTAGTCAGATTTGTTTCTGCTGTGCCACAACAGGAACTCCTTGGATGTCTTTCTGATTTTAGCCCAATGCCAATTCCTCAGGAGAACACTCTCTGCTGATCCCCCAGGCTGGGTCAGGTCCTCCTGAATCTGCTCTCCTAGCATCATATGCTTCTCTTTTTATAGCACGCTCTGTAATTATATATAATAGGATTGATTTCTATGCATACTTCAAAAAAATATGATCAGGGTTAATATCCCTTTCAAGACAGTAAGTTCCAGGAGTGCATGGGCTGCTGTGTCTCTGGGGTTGGCCTAGGACATAGTAGGCAGTCGATAAATGTTTGTTGAATGACTAAGCTTAAGTGGGTTAGCCAACACTCTCCACAGATGAGTAGATGCTTTTCCTGTGGAGGAACCCCTAGGTCCAGGGGAGCCAGGCCCCATCCTCCAGCTCCCCTCAATTCAATTTCCTCAACTGATAGGCTGGGTGGAGCTCTTAAAGCAGAACTTGAGACACCAACATCAAATGCTATCATTTATATGTGGAATCTGAAAAAAGGACACAATCAACTTCTTTGCAGAACAGATATTGACTCACAGACTTTGAAAAACTTATGGTTTCCAAAGGAGACAGGTTGGGGGTGGGAGATAGGCTGGGGGTTTGGGATAGAAATGCTATAAAATTGGGTTGTGATGATCATTGTACAACTATAAATATAATAAATTCATTGAGTAATATAAAAAATAAAAAAATAAAAATCAAATTAAATTAAAAAAAAAAAAAAAGAACTTGAGCAGCTTGTCCAGGGAATGGGTTTTGGTGCCAGCTCACTTTCAGTCTGGTGTCATGACCTTGGCAGTGACTTTTAGCTCCTGAGACCAAAATTTATTTCCTGTATTTGTAAAACAAGAGATCTGATTAGTGGTTTAAACTAAAAGTGGTTTAACCTTTTCCCTAAGCTACAAGCATCTTGTGCATGCAGGAAGTCTGGCATTGAGTCATGAAGCAGGCTGGCCACGATACTCTCCACACCCGGGCAGTCAGGCCAGCAGATGTTGAGAGGTGATCAGCAATCAGAGGTGCAGGTCACTGTCTCCTCAGCCATCTCTGTACCCAACCCTGCCCACTGGCCATCATGTCTCCTCCAGGGAGCTTACGAGGCCCCAACAGTCTCCATACTGGGACTGTGTCCCTGTTTTGTACACACTTCAATCTGCTGCCCAAATTCTTGCTCTTGGACACACGGTGACAACTGGGAGGTCTAAAAGAGATGGTGCGTCTCTGAGTAGGACCTGGAGTGGGCACAAACCTCCGTGAGTCCAGTCCTGACTGGCTGGGGCAAATAAGGGGGCCCTGCAGGGTGGCAACGGGCTCACACATTCACTCACTCCACAAACATCCCCCAGCTGCAACACGTGCCTAGTGTGCTGGACTCCACTGCCCGCGGGGCCAGGCCTGAGGGCTTGGCTCCATCCTTCTGAGGCTCAGAGAGGCTACTCCATAGGGATGGGGCAGGGGATGCAGTGATACCCGCTGTCCATCGCCCTCTTCTCTTCACAGAGGACCTAAGCCATGGCTGAGCATCCTTCCAGATGCCAGAGTTCCCATTCACTTTTGTCACAAGAGAACAGGGTTTCACCTAAAAATAAAAAGCCTGGAGTTCCTGTCGTGGCTCAGTGGTTAATGAACCCAACTAGCATCCATGAGGATGCAGGTCTGGTCCCTGGCCCCGCTCTGGCGTTGCCGTGAGATGTGGTGTAGGTTGTAGCCATGGCTCAGCTCCTGCGTTGCTGTGGCTGTGGTGTAGGCTGGCAGCTACAGCTCCGATTGGACCCCTAGCCTGGAAACCTCCAATATGCTGAGGGTTTGGCCACAAAAAGACAAAGAAAAAAAAAAAAGAAAAGAAAAGCCCCACTCTGGTTCTATCACTACTGCCTGTTACAAAGCAGAGTCCAGAGGAATGGGAAGGGGAGGGACTGATGTTCATCTTAACAGGCCTTGTAGTTCTGCTTACCAACAGTGCTTGGTAAAAAGGAGGTACATGCGACCATGAATTGATCTAAACCTGATGTACCGTTTCAGAGAAAACCAGCACTCAGCTGGATAAGGCCTTCCAGGTGGTTCTGTTCACTGGGAAATGTTGGATGTTTGGATTTCTTGGGGGTCCGAGGAGCAGATCACCACAAATCATTAGCTTCTGCCACACACTGAGCAGTGGACACGGGATGCACAACTCAAGTGAACTCATCTCGGAACCTGGGGGACTCCTCGCGGACGCCCCAAGCTCTACTTCCACATCATGACAGAGAGTTTGGTAGTTTCCTAACAGATGAGCCATCAAAATGGACAAATACGAGTTCTAGGCTTGGGGTAAATTTTTAACTGAGGACCAGAGATCTGAGTGAAACACAGCCAGGCTGATTGGGACAAATCACCACACTTCCAGTGTCTTATCTTTTAAAGGTAAGAAGACACATTTGTATATTTAGCTCAGATTCTCCAATTGAGTCTATCTCTCTCTCTCTTTTTTTAATGGGCTCATCCATGGCCTATGGAAATTCCCTGGCCAGGTATTGAATCTGAGCTACAGCTGTGACCTATGCTGCAACTGCGGCAGCGCTGGATCCTTTAACCCACAGCACTTAGCCAGGGATCAAACCTCACCTCGGCAGTGACCTGAGCCACTGCAGTCAGATTCTGTCAGATTCTTAACCCACTGCGCCACAGACGGAACTCCCTGTATCAATCCCCCCTTTTATTTTTTTGCTTTTTAGAGCCGCACCCTCGGCGTATGAAGTTCCCAAGCTAGAGGTCGAATTGGAGCTGCTGGCCTACACCATAGCCACAGCAATTTGGGATCCGAGCCATGTCTGCGACCTACACACCACAGCTCGTAGCAACACCAGCTCCCCAACCCACTGAAAGAAGCCAGGGATGGAACCCGCATCCTCATGGATACTAGTGAGATTCACTTCCGCTGAGCTACAATGGAAACTCCCTATGTCTCCTTTTTTAAAACAACATTTAAAACAAGTACTTCTGTAATCGTTCCACTTGTTAAAGTAACCAGATCGGGCCCAAGAAGGAGCTACTAAGCTAAGCTCACCGTCAGCAAATCAGAACTCCACTATGCTTCTGCATGCTCCCCCAGAAAACGGCAGGCCCGGGCCCCCCAGTCAGTGCTGCCCGAACAGCACACATTCCAAGACCCCGCTTCGCTCCAGGAAGGCAGGGTGCCCTGCTTTAACCTCCAGAAATGCCAGGGCAACTTCCTTGTTCCTGCTCCTTCCCTAGGCCCCTTTCTCTCTGCCAGACAGGATGCTGCTCTATCCATGAATCACTGTGGAAAAGCCTATGGAGCAGTCAATTGTCTGTGGAAAGTTTTCTTTTAACAAACTTTGGGATTAATGGTTCAGTGTATAGGGTTCAGAGAGGTTAAAAAGTCCATTTTTTCCCCCCAAAAGTAAAACTAGCAAGACAGAGTGTTTGGCACACAGAGAAGGAAAAAACATGCAGTTTCATCACCACTGGTGGCATCTCTGCAGCGCTGGGATGCAGGTTCGATCCCTGCCCTGGCACAGTGGGTTAAAGGATCCTACATTGCCACAGCTGCGGTGCACGTCGTAACTGCAGCTTGGATCTAGTCACTGGCCTGGGAATTCCATATGCGGTGGGGCAGCCAAAGGAAAAAAAACATTCTACAGAGTTCCCTGGTGGCTCAAGTGGGTCAAGAATCTTGGTGTTGTTTCTGCTGTGGCTTAGGTCACTGCTGTGGTGCAGGAACTTCTGCATGCTGCGTGCATGGCCAAAAAAAACTGTATGTATGGATAACAGTGGATGGCAGAATCCATTCAAAGGAGAAACCATTTTCTGTTTAGTAAACACCTGTGAGAGGACAAGGGTCTGACAGGGACACAGGGAAGCAGACTCCTCTAATGATAGTCTCAGCTGTTCCTGTCTTCTTCCCCAGAAGGAGGTGAGGCAGACATTTGGGTCTGGTTGTTTGCATAAAAATAGTGGAAGAAAAACTATTTCAGGGGTAGCCTTGGATAAAGGGGGTGTGGACAGGAAGGAGAGTGGGCTGAGGAAAAAGTCAGCCTGGGAGTGGGGTGGGGAGGTGAGGGGTTGTTGGAAGGCAGAGTCATTCCTTGTCACAGGTGTGCTGCACAGCGGTGGTCCCCTGCCATGCTGGGCAGACCGAAAAGGAAGCTGCCTTTCGTGGATGGAATCCTGGGAGATCCAGAAGAAATGTCACTTCCATATTTGGGTCTGTGCTGTGTGAATGAGACTAATGATTTGAAAGCGGCAAGAACAGAAGTGACTGAGAATTCAACATGAGTAAGAATTAGGACCAAGAGGATCAGGAAAAATATAGGTGCCCCAAAGAATGATCAGACTTGGGGGGAAGTGGGTGAGAAGAGCTCTAGTGTTTCCCAAATTTTGTAAGATAAAGAGTCTTTTCATTTATTAAAGGGAGGAGTGAGTGACCCATTGAATTCGCTTGGATTTGTGAGTGTCAAGTGACTACAATCTGGATAAAATATGTTTGCATAACTGTCAAAGAAAACATTTTGTATCTTCCTCTTTTTCATTTCAAATTAGATGCATTATTTTCCCATGTTGCAGAATATTAGAGAATTCATGTATTTTTTGTTTGTTTGTTTGTCTTTTTAGGACTGCACCTGTGGCAGATGGAAGTTCCCAGGCTAGGGGTCGAATCGGAGCTGCAGCTGCCAGCGTATGCCACAGCCTCAGCAACGCAGGATCTGAGCCATGTCTGAGACCTACACCACAGCCACAGCAATGTGGATCCTTAACCCACTGAGCGAGGCCAGGGATCCTCATGGATACTAGGCAGGTTAGTTACCACTGAGCCACGATGGGAACTCCAAGAATTGATGTATTTTTCTTGGACCTATGATGCTCCAGGGCCAAGTTCTGTTCACGTTATCACCCCACTGAATTCCTATAACACTCTCTGAGGTATCGTATCATTGTGATCATTTGTTAAAATAAAAAGCTGAAGCTCAGAGGAGCTGAGTAATGTATCCGAGGTTGGACAGCCAGCAGTGACCAACCCTGGGGGGAAGTCATGTCTGTCACAGTGCAAAGCCCTCTCCACGACCCTGTGTTACTTCCCGGTGAGGTCGGAGGAATGGGAACCTTCTCGAAGACCATCGGGGGCAAAATCAGGGCAACGCAAACCGTGGTCCTGGGAAGACAGGAATGGGCTTTCAATTTCACCATACGGAGCTGGCCATTCGCCTTCCTGACAGCTCAACCCTGCCAAATGACTCGACCGTGTTTTACAGCTGTTCTTTTCACATTTGGGGTTTGGCTCGTCCCACTTTGCCTGGGAAAGCAGTTTCATGAGACGTCACTAACGAGGATCAGTGTTACATGGCTGCAGAAATGGTTAACCAGGGGGCTTTGGCTTTGCTCCATGCAGGAAGCCAGTGCTGAGGCTGGGCTATGACTGGAAGCTGACGGAGAGGTCCCGAGTTGTGACCTTTGGAACGAGGGAGTCCCTGGACCACTCGGGACAGCATCTTTGCAGCTGCCAGCCACGCCTCTGCCCTTTGGCTGAGTCTCCCGGCGCATTCAAAACCCCCACGTCAGCAGTCCTACTGATGCCCAAAGGAAGTGGCTGTTTGTTGGAGAGAAGTTCCCTGTCCTGTGGATGCAGTAAACAATGAGACCATTTTCTTGTTTTAAAAGACAAGGTTATTTCAACAAGAGTGAAAATCCCTGAGACACCTGCACGCCCTTTACCACTTTTTTTCTCCAAGGGCAACAGCAATGGACCAGTTCATAACTCTAGGAATTTAATGCCTTTAGAGAAGTCACCTGCCTCCTAGCCCTCTTCCTTACAGCTTTCCAAGCCTGGTGGGGGAAGTCTGCTCCTCTTTATTTCCACGTGAGAATGTCAGGCAATGCCAGGGTTGTCTGCACGTGCACAGCAGCTGTAATTCAGAGGACCTGCCGTGGCTTCAATATTTGGAGGGGAAACACTCATGCCATGCTTTGGTCATGCCTCGTTTAAAACTGAGTTTTTAAAAATATGGACTGGCTACAGGATGATGAAGCTTATTCAACAGGGGGTCACTAGCATCTAAAAAAAAAATTAAATAACAGAAAATATCAGGTGCAGCCAGATACTTTGTGAAATTTTCTTTCAGGTGAGTGTGTATGTGTGTGTGTTGGGTCCTGTGTTTGTGCTGAAATGGTTCTCAGCAAGACTGAAGATTCCAAAAGATGTATTCTTTTAACTCTCATTTTATTAATCAATCATATTTAACTTCGTGTTAATTCCAAACGCAATTCAGGAGAAGGTTGTTTGTTGTTGTTTGTTTTGTTTTTTAAGGCTGGGAAAATTTATTTAAACAAGAAAATATGCCTGGTACATGGAAAGGAACCTTAAAAAATTGTATAAAAATAAATTTTAGAAAAAGCCTCATTCCCCACTGTGTCCTGAAATTACCTTTTTTGGGGGAATTACCTTTAATTGCTAATTTCATTCCTCAAAATGATGAGTATTAAAATTGAATATTTTCATGCAAACAGGTTTAATCCTGGTCAGCAATCATGAAATGTGAGATAAATGATGGATAGTCTGCAGGGAGTTTTTCCCAGAAACTGTAATTATCTACTGCAAGGTTTATGGATACGTAAGTTTAATTTTCATCCTCAAATCTTCCGTCCATCCAGTCATTCATCATTCACTAAACCCATCTCCTTAGCAAAAGGCACATTCTGTTTAGCAGGATTTCACTGGCTGGAACCAAAGTGACAGGAACAAATGCACAGGCTGCAGAATTCATGGGAGGCTGGGCACAGCCACTGAGCCTCTTCAGGCCCCGCATGGCGCACTGACTGATGGCAAGGGCCACACACCAAGGCTGCACAGGGCAGCGGGGGGCTGTGAGGAGGGCATCAACTCAGAGGGTGTAAAGACAAGTCAGCATCTGAGAGGAGGTGTTGGTCCTTTAATTGTTCAGGCACTGTTTTGGACATGGGTCATGAAAGCTGAGCTGTGCAATGAGATCCCGCTGTGTAGCCCTGGAAACTATGTCTGGTCACTTATGATGGAGCATGATAACATGAGAAAAAAGAATCCATACATGTATGTGTAACTGGGTCACCATGCTGTACAGCAGAAAATTGACAGAACACTGTAAACCAGCTATAATGGAAAAAAATAAAAATCATAAAAAAATATATGGCCTGGCTAACATATGAGGAAATTGACTGAGTGATAAAGGGGCACTTAAAAAATGAAACAGAAGAGCAGAAAATATCAGGGTGCATCTCAGGTGCTTTGGGAGACATTTCATTTAGTGTGTGTGTGTCTGTGTGTCCGTCCGCACTTGCATTGGGCCCTCATGAACAACGCCTTACTATTCATCACAGTCAAATGAGTTTGAAACCACTGCTCTCAAGGACTAGGATGCAGACACCTCACTGCTACTGTGTGTCCTGCGTTCTGACGCTGTCTTGGAGGAAAGCTAAGAAAAAGCCCGGGAGGGTGTCTTATCCGCAGAGCTGGGACATACCTGAAGTTAAGACAGGCTAGCGTTCCAGGCCCTTCACTCCATCCACTCATCGCACACAGGGAGTCACAATGATGCTTTCTGACAAACCCTCATTCTACAGATGAGGGAGATCCGGCCGGGACACCCTAGTGGCCCAGCCTGTCCACACCAGAGTCTGAACCTCCAACCAGAGCTGCCTGCTAACATGCTCCAGTCTTGGTGCCCTCAGTCCAGCAATTCCCCCAAGTTCTGTTAGCGGCTCTCAGATTCTTGATGGCCATGTCACCTGCACCAAGGAAGTTCACATCCCCATGGGCTCCTCAACATCCTTGGGGTTCCCATCATTTTGCACCCACCCACTTCATGAATCAATACATATATATCCCCATACGAGGAATGTCAGGGCCGCATCTACTTTAATCTGGTCTGTTAAAAACCAAACCACTATATTGATTTTGCAACCATGCATGGATGTAATCCAGTTTGATATTAGTCCCTAGCCTGTGTCTACTAAGAGGGAAAATACTTCAAAGGGATTGAATCACTAAGGAACTGAATGCAGATACTGAAGTGAAGGGCAGCCCCACCCTGTGGCGGCGTCCCCAACATCCCTGCTTTGTTGGCACATGTGCTGGCGGGCAGCCCCACTCCACTACACACCAGACATGGTTACGTACAGTCCATCAGGGTCTTTCACAGACACCATCTCATGTAATTTTCATGACAATGAGGCACTTGGAACATTGTCATCCCCATTCTGAAGAGAAGCTAAGAGGTCCAGAGGCGATGAAGGACCTACAAGGTCCTT
Organism: Sus scrofa; assembly: GCF_054392235.1. Taxonomy (NCBI): domain Eukaryota; kingdom Metazoa; phylum Chordata; class Mammalia; order Artiodactyla; family Suidae; genus Sus; species Sus scrofa. Next base: position 54,443,671 of record NC_139383.1, on the reverse strand, counting down.
CAGGTGAGTCAGGAATGAGAACTCTGACCCAATACTGCGTGTGTTTCTTTCTTCCTTTCTTCCATCCTTCTTTTTGCTTTTTAGGGCCGCATCGACAGCATATGGAAGTTCCCAGGCTAGGGGGCGAATCCAAGCTGTAGCTGCCGGCCTAGTCACAGGCACAGGAATGCAGGATCTGAGCTGTGTCTGCAACCTATACCACTGTTCACAGCAACGCTGGATCCCTAACTCACTGATCGAGGCCAGGGATCAAACCCACATCCTCGTGGATACTAGTCGGGCTCATTTCCGATGAGCCACAATGGGAACTCCTTGTGTTTCTTTTCTTTTTATAATTTGTGTGTCTTTGTGATTGCAAAAGTAACACGCAGGAGTTCCTGTCGTAGCTCAGTGGTTAACGAATCCAACTAGGAACCATGAGGTTGCGGGTTCGATCCCTGGCCTTGCTCAGTGGGTTAAGGATCCAGCATTGCCGTGAGCTGTGGTGTAGATGGCAGACATGGCTCAGATGCCATGTTGCTGTGGCTCTGGCGTAGGCCGGCGGCTACAGCTCTGATTTGACCCCGAGCCTGGGAACCTCCATATGCCGTGGGAGCGGCCCAAGAAAATGGCAAAAATAGACCAAAAAAAAAAAAAAAAAGTAACATGCATTTATTTGAAAATACTCAAAGGTGCTAACAAGAAAGTAAAAATTACCCATATGCTCTTCTTAGTGATAACTCCTTTTAACATGTTTGGGCAATTCTTACTGTTTGGGGTGTTTTTTATTTTTGCTTTTATAAATTAGGATCACCTTAGCTAGCTCAAATAGACATGGGTGAAGCATCAACCGGTCCAAGGGGGGCTGGTCCCCAGCAAAGCTTGCCTTCCCACTGCTGCTAAAAGTCAGTTCCAGCCAGGCCCACCTCCTCACCTTCCTTTTCTTAAATAAACTGCACAGAGTTCCCGTCGTGGCACAGTGGAAGTGAATCCAACTAGGAACCATGAGGTTGTGGGTTTGAAACCCAGCCTCATTCAGTGGGTTAAGGATCTGGCATTGCCGTGAGCTGTGGTGTAGGTCGAAGATGAGGCTTGGATCTGGTGTTGCTGTGGCTGTGGTGTAGGCCAGCAGTTGTATCTCGGATTAGACCCCTAGCCTGGGAACCTCCATATGCCCAGGTGCGCCCCTAAAAAGCAAAAAAAAAAAAAAAAAAAAATATTCTGCGAAGCTCCATGAAGCGGTGGTGGGTGGGGGGAGCAAGGTGGGAAAGACTCATTGAGGCAAAGACTTGAGGCAAAGACTTGAGGCAAACCCAGAAGTTTTGGGACATTATAGGTTCAAATGGAAAAAGAAGTTAAGAGTTTTTCTAGCTAAAACTACCTAAGACCAAAGACAGGAAAAGAGAGGGAGGACAGAAGAGAGACAGTGCTCTCAAGAGGGCGGGGGCCTGTGGCTCCAGGACACTCTAGTCCTAGGATGCAGCTGGGTCAGGACTTGAGCCCAGAGTTCCAACTTCTGCCACCTGTGAACCTACCAATCAAGTTTGCCCCCTTGAGCTGTGACGGCCTTATTTACATTATTTTGTTTATGCTTAAAATTTTTATATGACATGCTGTTTTTTTTTTTTTTTTTTTTTTCCTTTTCGACCACACCTGTGGCATATGGAAGTTTCCAGGGCCAGGGCTCGAATCTGAGCCACAGCTGCAACCTGCGCCATAGCTGCTGCAATGCTGGATCCCTAACCCACTCTGCCTGGCTGGAGATTGAACCTGCACCGCGTCAGAGACTATGCCGGATTCTTAACCCACGGCACCACAGTGGGAACTCCAACACGCTGCTTTTTGACATACACTGACTTTTGCTTGGGACTCAGTAAATTTACTGTTATACACATATATTTTTATGCATATGTTATATATATATATATTTATAATGTACATAAATGAATGGAACTGACATAACTATGAAACCATTTAATTATTCTCAGTAATTTGTCTTTGCATGGAAGCAACCAAAGTGTCTATTGACATATGAATGGATAAAGCAGATGTGCTACCTATACTCAATGGAATACTACTCAGCCATAAAAAAGAATGAAATAATGCCATTTGCAGCAACATAGATGGACCTAGAGATTATCATATTAGGTGAAAGTAAGCTAGACAGAGAAAGACAAACACCATATGATATCACTTATAATGTGGAATCTAAAAAAATGATACGAATGAACTTATTTACTAAATGGAAAGACTCACAGACATAGGAAACAAACTTATGGTTACCAAAGGGGAAGGGAGGGAGGCATAAGTTAGGAGTTTGGGATTAGCGGATATACACTGCTATGTATAAAATAGATAATCAACATGGAACTACTGTATAGCACAAGGAATTATGCTCCATATCTTGTAAAACCTATAATGGAAAAGACTCTAAAACAAAAAAAATATATATATATATAAAACATTCTTTTATATTATATTCTTTTTTTTTTTTTTTGTCTTTTTGCCTTTTCTAGGCCCACTCCTGCAGCATATGGAGGTTCCCAGGCTAGGGGTCTAATCAGAGCTATAGCCGCTGGCCTACGCCAGAGCCACAGCAACCCGGAATCTGAGCCAAGTCTGCAACCTACACCACAGCTCACGGCAACACCGGATCCTTAACCCACTGAGTGAGGCCAGGGATCGAACCCACAACCTCATGGTTCCTAGTTGGATTCGTTAACCACTGAGCCACGACGGGAACTCCAATATACATATACTCTTATATTCTTCTGTAATATATATGTATAACTGAATTACTGCACTATGTACCTGAAACTAATACAACATGGTAAATCAACCGCATTGCAATAAAACTTCTAAAGAAATGTCTCTTCGAGCAAAATTTACATGTTAGCCCTTAGTGTGTGCATCATATATATACATGACTGCCTGTATAGGTTATAACGTATCTGCAACATACATTACCCAACCCTCCTCAGCTTTTACCTGTGTAAAGAAACGTGTTGGTGTGTCCTCCCACCACCACGTCCACGCCCTTCACCTTCTGAGCGATGAGTTTATCCATTTCAAAACCAGAATGTCCCAGTGCAATAATTTTGTTCACATTTAGAGTTTTTAGCTTGTCGACTTCGGGTTGCAGTGCAGCAATTTCATCTTCAAATACTAAATTTGTTCCTAAGGAAGAAAATAAATATAGACATTTACTAACAGTCATTTTTATGGTATGGCTTATTATAGAGGCATACCTAGTAAAAACACCTTAACCTCCTACAGCTCTTAAATTACTGAGACCAAAACTTATTTATAAATTCAATATAAAATCCTTACAAAGCCAATACAAACTCACATCAATATCCTTAGTCAATATATTTGCTTAATATATTGCATTGGTTTAAGGTTACAGATATTATGTTGCTTGAATTCAATCTGAAACTATGAGGAAATTCCAACATGGAATCTATTTACTTTTGAAGTCTATTTTTACATTTAGACTACCGTCATGCCCATGCAGAGTGTGCCTGAGCATGTAAGCATGATGTTGTGGATGCCAAGTCATTGCGCTGCTGGATGTCAACCAGATCTCAGGAAAACTGACACAAAACCAAACAAACCAGAAAACAAAACAAAACAGACAGATTAGCTACTCTACACCTTCGTTTGCAACTTCAGCATAATCAGTCTTCAAACTTGAAATTCTTGGCAGCCACTTGTCGTTGCATGCCACTCTGAGGACGCTGCTGACCACTTTGTTCCGTCCACTTGATAAGTCAGCGCTGGAGCAGAATCGGATCTCATCCGAGGACTGGTTCTGAGGGCATGAGCATCCTTTGGGTTGCTCACTGCCCCCACGCAGTGGTGAGCGAAGCTGGTCTACTGGTGCGGTTAATGAGTGCACGTGTGGCTGCACAGCCCGGGTGCTCCATGCGCTGTGGGCACCTGGAACCCAGTGTGGCAAGGCTGCCAGGCTTTCTCTCTGTCCCTGTGGCCAAACCCCAGCTGACTGGCACAGAGGTGACTACAAACACAGATGCACTGCCCTGAAGTCACGTCCAGCAGTCTGTGACTTGGGATCCTCTAGATAGTCCATATTCCCTTATGCTAATATCCCAGAACCATCACTAAAATGAAAATGCCAAAGTATGATCTCGATCTTGTAAAGACCTTTCAAAACCCAGGAGTCTGCCATCTCTAGTCAGCAAAGTATTCATCTTTCTTTCTTTTTTTTTTTCTTTTGTCTTTTTGTCTTTTCTAGGGCCACACCCACGGCATATGGAGGTTCCCAGGCTAGGGGTCTAATCGGAGCTGTACCCACTGACCTATGCCAGAGCCACAGCAACTGGGGATCCGAGCCGTGTCTGCAACCTACACCACAGCTCACAGCAACGCCGGATCCTTAACCCACTGAGTGAGGCCAGGGATCGAACCTGCAACCTCATGGTTCCTAGTTGGATTCGTTAACCACCGAGCCACGATGGGAACTCCATTTTTTTTTTTTTTTGGTATTCATCTTTCTAAGGAGCTACAAGACTGTTAGAAACTTCCCTTGTGATGCTGTGGTGTTTGGGAGTCTCTGTGCGCTCCAGGTAGGGGAGCTCTGGAGTCCCCTGCAGTAGTCAACCCAACATGTGCAAAAGAAGGGTGAAAAATGAACAGCTCCACTGACTGCAAAGCCCTGGGGGGAACTCAGATGGAGAGCCTGAAAACCAGCGGCTCGAAGATGTGTTAGCTGGGACCCGCAGTGCTGTCCTGGTAACTCACAGGTAACATTTAAAAATCAGCAGTTGTAACAGTTTGGCCACCACTATCTGCCATGAGGACATCACAAATAATCTGCTTATTTATTTATTTATTTATTTTTTGCCAGTCATCCCAAGAAGCCCAGAGCTCCTGGGTCACCCTCAGCACCATGTCATCATCTCTGTGAGCCTCTCCCTGAATCTCCCCTTAAGATGATTAGATGCTCCCTCCCCCATGCCACGCATGCCTCTCCCCCCACTGCTTAATTTCTCTCTATGCCATTTACCACCTTCTGATGCACCAAACATTTTACTCATTTATTTGTTCTCTCACTAACTGTGTTAGCTCCAGCGGGCAGGGCTTTTTGGGGTTAGTATCCCTGGGACCTAGAACAGCACCTGGCACATAGGCAGGAAGTCGGGGGAACGCCTGAATGAATGAAACTGAATGAATGTTTGCTGATCCTTTCAAAGAAGACTACCATCCTCTGCTTCAGTGTGGCTGGCAAGAAGGAGCAAAAAGTTCAGAGAAAGGCCTCTGAGGACAAAGGAATGTATTCATCTAACACATCAGAAATCTCACGGGCTCATCATCCCACAGAGAAAAAGCATGGGCTGTATCTCAGGATCTCATGGGGGAGCTAGAAGTATTTCATCATCTAGTGAAAATAAATGTGCTACAAACACAAACTATACCTGTGGGCACCCAGGCCACCAGGATTGGAGGAATAAGGCTGGATTTGGGGCCAGAGATCCTCCGGATGAACCAGGCTGCTGGACCTGTGGTCTTGGGAGAAGCAAGTGTCCCCAGATTCACTGCTCCATCCCTGCCCAGCTCAGCACTGTCCCTGCAGGCAGGGTCCAGCCTTCTCTCCAGGGAGCTGCTGGAAAGAGCATGGCCTCTTGAGACCCCCCCGTCTTTTACAACCTGGTAAAGAACTCTAACGGGGTGCTCTCAGAGTCCCAGCAAGGGTGGTCTGATTTCTGGAGTCCCTGTCTCTTTACCGCCCCCTTTTATCTTTTTTTTTTTTTTTTTTTTGCTTTTTAGGGCCAAATCTGCAGTATATGGAAGTTCCCAGGCTAGGGGTCGAATCAGAGCTATCGCTGCCAGTCTACGCCACAGCCATGCGGGATCCGAGCCATGTCTGTGAGCTACACCACAGCTCATGGCAATGCTGGAACCCCAACCCACTGAGGGAAGCCAGGGATCGAACCCACATCCTCATGGATACTAGTCTGGATTTGTTTCCACTACTCCACGAAGGGAACTCCCCTTTTATCTTTTTATTGGTGACTGTTAAAGAAACAGTAATGCTTTTCTCCAAATCATGCTGAAGTCCTCAGCCTGACTGTGCAATCCTCACCCCACTTTCTAGTTTTCCCTATTTAGAACCCTTCTTCCGGGACAGTGAACACCCTGGCCCCACACCTCCCTGCTCCCTCAGGTTCATTCCGGCAATACTCACTGAGAACCTTCCGTGCTGACACCAAGCAGGTCCTAGCCCTCAGGAGCCTGTGTCCTGGCAGGTGACTCAGACTTCGCTTCTGGAATGCCCTCTGCTCCAGGACGCTCTGCACACCCCTGAAGGGGCCAAGTCTACCCAACCCCCCCCACCCAGCCTGCCATCATGCCTTTCACTCACTGGACCTCCTCCCCCCTCTCTGACTTTGTTTATGACTGTTTCATGGCATTTCATTACATTCTACTCTAAGGGAACTCAAAACTCCCCTAGATGGAATGGAAATTACAGAGACACATAATTATTCAGTTATTCAACATGTCCACATCTTCATCCAAAGATCCTCAGCTCTGTTACGTTCCAGATGTTCCTCAGAGGAGACCCAGCTCTGTCCTCAGGCTGCTCCGGTTATGTAAGAGGCCGGCATCAAGGGCAAATGTGACAAAGGGGAGGTGTTTTTTTGGGGCTGCTAGGCTGAGGGGGACCTGCGGCCAGTCTGGGCCATGTCACCCCAGCTCTCTTCTCGTCAGTGACTGGTTTGCTCTGTAATCTCCACCCTCTTCTGGGCAGCAAAGCCCAAGGTGGCCCAGAGAGGCAGCATCCCCTGAGCCCCGGGGAAGATCTGAGCAGCCTGAGCAGCGCTGTCTGCAGGGCTGGGGAAGGACTGAGGTCTGGCCGGGCCGTAGAAAGCAGCCTGAGGCATCAAAAAGTCCCTCTGGTGGGACCACATCCCTTTTAGTCAGAAGAGCATTCTTAAAACACTTCAAAAGCTCATCACATCTACGACCGCCCTTTGTGGTTTCACTGTGTCCTCAGCCACAGCTATTGACTGTGTGCAGAGGCTTGGTCACCGTGGGGCAGATGCCCAACTGCTGCCTGGGTTGCTGACAGGCCCCACATCTCCACCAGCAAAGAATGACCAAGCTCTGCTGCCAAGCCCTGTAGGACCCTCTCCCTGCTGGGGCTGCTAAGGGTCAAGTTGACCTTTTTGTTGTTTCTGATGGCCTGCACCTATTTTAACAACAATATATATGACTTTTCCAACTGTTAAATAATTAGATGTACTTAATCGGGTAATTCTAAATGAAAACCTTGTTTCTGTTAGCTCCTAGTTTCCTTTTTTTTCTTCAAATGTGGAAAGAAAATTGATTTGGATAATTTAGAAAAAAAATGTATTTTTGGTCTCACTGCCAAACTGTTCTGCAAAAGTGGCTCCAAAATGTTTCCTGAATGGCCTCAGGGTCATACATGTGTGTATGTATATATAAAGCATATATCGGAAGGAGTTCTGGTCGTGGCTCAGGGGAAATGAATTTGACTAGTATCCATGAGGACACAGGTTTGATCCCTAGCCTCATGTAGTGGGTTAAGGAGCTGGTGTTGCTATGAGCTGTGGTGTGGGTCACAGATGCGGCCTGGATCTGGCATGGCTGTGGCTATGTTGTAGGCCAGCAGCTACAGCTCTGATTTGACCCTTAGCCTGGGAACCTCCATATGCCAAGGGGGCGGCCCTAAAAAGACAAAAAAAAAAAAAAAAAAGCACATATATACATAATATCTATCTATCTATCTATATATATATAAGACTATTCAGGAATATATATATATATTTTTCCCCAGAAAGCCAGATATAACAGAGTCATTAAAACTACAAGAGATAAACAATGAAGAAGGGAGAAAGGAGCGTTCACTAGACATGGAAAGGAAAGGAAAAGATGAAGGAAAGAGACTAGAAAAGGAAAGATGAAGGAAATTGAGGTAAAACCCTGGCTCTGGGCTCCCTGGCTCCAGAGGGCATGACTCACATGGCTCTCATTCTCCAGTGAGGGACTTTGTCATGTTTAGCACTGGATAGAAATGGCCTTCTCATCCAATTCTGAATGCACTCAATTAAACAAAGATATTGATTATGTCAACAAAGAAGTTCGCCGAGCAGGAAGGAGAGTGAGTATCTTTCAGAAGTAGCTCAGGACAACTGGAAGCCACTGGATTGGTTTTTATCAACATCATCTAAGTCCCCACGCGTCCAACCCTACACATTGTTTCTACTTTAACCAACGGTCCCTAAAAATAAGCCCAAGCTTCCATTTAGTGCATCTATTTTCAAGCAGTGAGGGCTATAAAAGAAGAAAGTACCTGGATTTGAGAGAAAAGGGGTTTCTTTTGAAGTGTATCCGACAATTCCCACGACTTCATTACCAACAGGAAGAATTTTATAGGGTGAATAAAGTCCTGAAATCTGAGACGCTAGCGGCCCCTTGGCTTTAATGTTTGCACTCAGAATTGGAAATTTGGCCTCTTTGAGGAGTGGATCAATCAGTCCTTCTACACCATTATCAAATTCATGATTTCCCAGGGCCTAGTAGAAAAGGAAAAGAGAAAAAGAATTAGGTACTCTGGAATTGCCAATAAAAGCATACTTTAAAGAACATTACCTTAGCCTGGGGGCCCCCAAACCTGGCAGAGCCCTATGAAGCCAGCTGCATGACCACTATCCTCCTCACGCCCAGAGGTTTTACTCCAGGGCCCCGGAGTTGGGCCCAGGAGCAGCCAGGTCATCTGGCTTAAGTGCTCCCCAGGCCCCGCTGCACCTGCTGAGGGTGACATCAATGCGTGCAGGAGACATGTGGAGACCCGGCTGGACATCCACTGTCCTGCCATTGCCAGGTCTGAGAGCCTTCATTTACCAGGCTCTGCCCAGCCATTTCATACTGTTTTCTCTCACGAGCCCATCTTTCAGTCCACCAGCCCAATCCTTCCAACCCCATTTGACGGGGAGAACAACACGACTTCAGCCAAAGGGTCTGGGAACATGTTACAGACATCAGGGGCGTCCCCTCCCCACTGCAGCTCAGCATCTCCTGGACCATGATGTCATTATGTTCCCATAGCCCTTTCTTCCCAAGGACTCTGTGGTCCTCTTGTCTTCTGGGAACACGAGGCTCCCCAAGGGTAAGGCAACGATCGTACTTGACAGTGGGCCATTGGTTTCTGCCTTCAGTTAGCATGGGGCCACCCTGTGTTTCATTCCCAGCAGCTTCACCTCTGAGAATGAGGAAGAGCAGGGTGGCGAAACCATCACGGGCCCTTGGGGTTCTGGACTGGTCCCAGAGCCAGGGCTTGGGGAGGAGCTGGCACAGTTTAATGCAACCCCTGCTCCCAGCTTCTCTACTCGCCCGAGTTCCTCTCTGCTCTGGGACGGGCTATGAGGCAGGGGACGGGGGAGCAAAGCAACCACTCTGATGTCTGGCTGCTTCCCCTGAGGTGATGCTGACAAAAATGCCATGTGCCAGCCACTTCCCAGAAAGCTTCCCCGCCCTTCTCCACAGGCCTCCTGGAAGAAGCCCATTTCCTCTCGGCACCTACCACCTGCTCTGGCTGCCAAGGCCAACTTGCTAGCTTAGTATGTGAACCTGTGAGTCTCAAACTTTCTAAACACTGCACCCAATTTCGCCTGGAGTGTTGGCCCGTGACCCCTCCACCTAAATTAGATCCCCCCCCACCTCATTCTCTTACTGTCCCCGCCTTCCTCCTTCCTACACCCACCACTGCTCAGCAGCTTGTTCTGCATGTTCCTGGAGTCCTCCCACTCGAGTGCTCCCTGAGCCACTGCATCTGCCATCTCTGCCCTGCTGGGCGCCAGAGCCCCTCGCCTCCCCTGAGCACCTGCACTCAGGGCCACGTGCATCGTGTTCTCCCGTGCAGGTGTTTACACAGAGAGAGCAGCAGTGTCTTCATGTTCCCATCTGTCTGTCTCCCCGATTCAACTCAGAATTGCTGAACGTGCCTTTCCTCCCATCTCTGAGTATCTACTCATTTGTACTTCTTTCTCTTACCTAATGCCTCCCTCCTAAAGGCTGACCTAGTTAAAGGTTCTCCCAGTCTTGGGCAATTATGTTTTTCTCTCTTCTCTTAGAATATCATGGTTTCTTCCTGTGGTGAAATAAGTCTGCCTTATGAGATTACAATAACTATCTTGCTTAATGTAAAGTTTGTTTTTTTTTTTTGGTGGTGCCCGCGGCATGCAGAAGTTCTGGGGCCAGGGATTGAACCTGCAGTGACAAGGCCAGATCTTTAACTTGCTGAACCACCAGAGAACTAAAGGTTTTTTTTTTTTTTTTTTTTTAAAGGAATGTTTCTACAGCTCTTAATGAAGGATTATTCAATGTGGCGTCTGTCGTGCACTTTACCAACAACATTTTACTGCTCGCACTCAGCCACAGCTGGAGTTGCTGCTTTCTTTTATTTGTTTTGCTTGCTGTCTCCTCCCTGGACTTAAGTGTAATGTCCCAAAAGTGGGGACGTTGGTTGCCTTTTCACCTCTCTGCCTGGCGGGTGGCTGGGCGTGGAGCCCTAATGTGGGTGTGGGGTGCTGGGCATGGCTTGCCTGAACGATCTCACTTGCACCCATACCTTCAAGTCCACACTGAGCATCTGCATCCTTGACTTTCCTCCTGACTCTGCTTCAGTATGTCTGACTACAACGTGGACATTGCCCCCCAGCATATCCTAAGTATCTCAAGCTTATCATGATTAAAGCCCCTGCCTCTGGGATTCCTGTTTTGTTGCAAGGTGGCCAGTCAGTAAAGCCAGGGGCCCCAGAGCAGATTTATCTCTCACCCCGATTGCTCCCTTTCCCTCACCTCCCGGAAGCATCTCTTGCTTTTGCCCAAATGCTCTTGTTCAGCCCACCCCGTTGCTACCACCTGCATGTGGTCCTGCCCATTCTCTCCACAACAGCTTCCTAACTGGCTTCCAACCCCCTTTCCTCACTCTCCTCCCCCTGCCATTCCCTTATCTAAATCATCCTGTATATTGCTGCCAGAATCATCTTTCTAAAATGCAAATCTGAACTTGTCCGTCTGGACCTTAAGGTCCCACAGAGGCTCCCCCCATCTCTGTGATCAAGTTCAATGTCTTGAGCTCTTTGACATCTGGTCTGGCCTTGCCCTCCGGCTCCCTCTGACACCCACCCCCAGGCAGTGGGCAGCGGGCAGGCCTGGCTCCATCACTCATAAGCAGTGACCTGGGCACATTTCTAAACTCCAACGTCCTCTTGAAGGGCAGTCAATGAATAAAACAAAAGTTGTAATGAAGGTGAGCCAGCACTTGCTAATGTGATGATGCCACAGGCCAGCATCAGGCAAGGTGCTTGTGTGGAGAAAACCTGCTTTCCTGCTGTGATGTTGGTATTATTACTACGTTCATGTTATAGAGGAGAAAAACTGGGATCTAGAGACATTAAATGAACCATTCAAGGTCACACCATGAAGAAGTGGTACAGCTGGGACCAGAGATACTTCTGTTTGACTCCAACCTTCTTCTTTCTTTAGAGTTTTATTTTTTATCCAATTTTTTTATTATAGTTGATTTACAATGTTCTGTCAATTTCTGCTGTAGAGCAAAGGGACCCAGTTACACATTTATATACACACTTTTTCTCACATTCTCCTCCATTATGTCCCATCACAAGTGGTTGGATATAGTTCCCTGTGCTGAACAGCAGGATCTCATTGCTTATCCAGTCCGAATGCAATAGTTTGCATCTACTAACCCCAAACTCCCAGTTCATCCCACTCCCTCTGCACTCCCCCTTGGCAACCACAAGTCTGATCTCCATGTGCATGAGTTAGTTTCTTTTCTGTAGATAGGCTCATTTGTGCCATATATTAGATTCCACAGAGAAGTGATATCATATGGTATTTGTCTTTCTCTTTCTGACTTACTTCACTTAGTATGAGAGTCCCTAGTTCCATCCATGGCGCTGCAAATGGGCTCCAACCTTCTTAATCTCTATGCTTGGACATAACAGGGTTTGCAGAAGGCCTAGTACAGAGTGAGCACTCAAAATAAAATCCTGACTACTTGCAGTTCTCTGTATTCTCATGTATCTTTGTCCCTCTGCATAAGATAGACATCTGGTGATCAACCTATTAATGCATAAATAGGGAGACAGACCAGTCCTTTCTCATGCCAGGCCTTTCTGACCTTATTTAACTAATGGCTTCAGCTTCTGAAGGCTGATGGTCCTTCCAGAAGAGAGATATCCCTAAACCCTCATGGCCCTCCCGGAGTAAGCTGTCCCTCCTCTGCTCTGACGGTTCCCTGGTGCAGCCCTGGCAGACTCTGCGCCTGCCCACCGAGTCCCTGTATTGCCCAGCACAGTCCCTGGAGCACAGTAAGATGTTGTATAGGATGAATAAATGAGTAAGCAGAAAAATTTCCATCAAATTTCTTTCTTCTACACACACTCTTCCTACAAAAATCAGTCCCCAACAACCCCCTTGTAAACACATATTCTTTAGAAGCTCATGTTCCATTTCTTCACCTTGACCTTCCCCTGGGTTCTCCTCTTCCCTTGACTTATCAGAGCACCACCACTCCTCCGCTCTGCAGAAGGACAGACAGTGCAGGCTCACCCTCGCTCCCACCCTCGCTGCCGGTGCAGCAGGCACTCAAGACATTTTTTTTTTTTTTTTGTCATTCTGCCATTTCTTGGGCTGTTCCTGCAGCATATGGAGGTTCCCAGGCTAGGGATCTAATTGGAGCTGTAGCCACCGGCCTACGCCAGAGCCATAGCAACACAGGATCCAAGCCGTGTCTGCAGCCTACACCACAGCTCACGGCAAAGCCAGATCCTTAACCCACTGAGCAAGGGCAGGGGTTGAACCCGCAACCTCATGGTTCCTAGTCGGATTCATTAGCCACTGAGCCACAACGGGAACTCCAAGAAATGTGTTAAATACGTTACTTATTCATTCATTTCTACTGTTTTTATAAATAAAGTGAGGTATTTATTAATACCTCAGGAAGAGTTTGGTGCAATAAAAGATACAACATAACAGAGCCAAGCATCTTTCCCTGTTCCTTTAACCCTACACAGCATTTGTAGCACAACTGTAGACTGACATTTGAGATGAACTTGTTTTCATGCCTGCACTAATAATTACAAGGGTGGAATCTATGGGCCTGTAATAGCAGTAAGATACATTTGCAGGGAGCAACTCATGCTGAAGGCAATACTTTCAAACCCCTTCTGACTTTTCGCTATTATGCTTATTCCACAAGGTGTGTGGATGGAATCTGCAACCAAATTCAGTTACGCCGCACCCTGACCTCACTGTCCTCTGAGCCCTCATGCCCACGTCCAGGTTTTTTTCTTTCCCAAAGCTTTTCCTAGGAGGAGCTGCCATTTCTTCATAGCTTCCCTTCACCCATAAACACACACTCCCAGTGATATCAGTGAATGAATGGACAGAATAAATAATAAGAATACCCCTCAGGGTGACAGTGAAATAAAAGCACTTGGCCTGAGTGGGTGGGCACTGGGGGCTGACACAGGGGGCTTAAGTCCAAGGCCTGAGTCTTGATGCTTCTATTTCTTGCTCTGCAGGAGGGGACACAAGCCATCTGCTGGCCTTCTATGAAGACCTCTCATTATGCTGGAGTATTTTGTTTTTATGGAGAAATCCTCCACTTTCTGGATTCTCTAGTTACAGCAGATTAAGCAAAGCCATTTCTTCCTTGTTATTAAGGAATATGCATTAATCGGCCCCCACAATCCATTTAAAATATACTTAACACAGAAGAAATGCTTGGGAAATATTTACTGGATGAATGAACAATAAATAATTGGTGAGAGAGAGGAAAAAAAGAAACAGAGAGTGAGTTCCCAAGGCTGAGGTCCTTAGCCCCTGGGCCCTGCAGCCTCTTCCCTGTAATCTGGAATTCTGTGCCAGTGTCAGCCTGTCCACTGTGCTGCGATGGGAACAAGGTTCAGACACAGTTGCTCTGGCCTCTGGCACGAAACTGATAAAGGGATCTGTTCTGAAAGCCTCTGATGGGTGGACACAGCAGCCACAGAGTGATAATTTCAGCAGGAAATGGGGCCACCAAAAGCAAGCATGCAGCAAAAGTCCCGAGAGATGAAAGAGCCTCACAGGTCAAGAACCTTCTAGGTCTCCCCAAATAAATCAAGCTGTGAGGTGGTCACGCTGGCCCAGTGCCTCACGCAGCAACCTTGGCTGGTTTGCCTCCACCTGCAGCAGAGTTTCATTCCAAGTGTCATCAGAAAATTTAGGGTTTTTTTACAAGTTTGAAATGACCACCCATCCTTCCATTTCAGGCCTGCGCGCCTTGATCCCAGGCAAGGGGGTTACCGTTACTGAAAACAGGCCTGCTCAGGAGGGGACCAATGGCAGAGACCTGGGCCTCCTGCCTGTTGCAGGAGATGCTACGTGCAGTTGCCTGGGAATGAGCTGATGCTCACGGCCCTCTCCTCCACCCTCCCCGCTCCCTCCAGCTGTTGGCAGGGAGTCCCCGGCCATCGACCACCAGCAGAAGGACACCAGGGCTCAGTAACCCAGGGAACGAGACACCTGGGAGGAGCACGTGGTACCAGGTGTTGGGAAAGAGTCTCTAGCCGATCTCTGGGTCATGAGGCGCACACAGCTCCTGCCCACTCATCACGGGCCACTGGAATGCACTTCCCCAAACACCTGACCCACTCACTGCTCCTGGCCCTGCTGTCTCTCTGCAAAGGCCCCCCACTTCCTGCTGAAATCCCAGTCCTGACCCCCCTGCCCCACGCTGCCTGCCAGAGCCCCTCCCTCATCCACTTCACTTTTCCTGCCAGACCAGGGGCCCTCGGTTCCAGGAACACGAAACCACCCACATGCAACGAGCTGCCTTAGATGCAGCTCAGGTGTGACTTCCGTGGCGCCTCCATTGCCAACAGCCCTCCTGCTGCAACTGTCATACTCGCTGCCGCTCTTGATGTGTCTTTCTCTTTGAGGCATGAACGGTGATGATCGCCCCAGTGTCCTCAGTGACACCAGCGAGCACCTGGCACCAGTGCCCAGCAGAGGTTTATTGAATGAATAATAACACCATCCACCCCACCTGCTCCTTTCTCTCTCTCTCTTTTTTTTGCTTTTTAGGGCCGCACCTGCAGCATATGGAGGTTCCCAGGAGAGGGGTCAAATGGGAGCTATAGCCGCTGGCCTAGGCCACAGCCATAGCAATACCAGATCCGCATGTGGGGAGCTGCATCTGCGACCTACGCCACAGCTCACAGCAATGCTGGATTCCTGACCCACTGAGCGAGGCCAGGGATCGAACCCACATCCTTATGGATACTAGTTGGATTCGTTTCCACTGTGCCACAACAGGAACTCGCACCTGCTCCTTTCAAATGGCTCCATTTCACTCTATGATTTGGCATGTGAGCCATTAAAACTTTTCAGAGAAGGCAAGATAGAAACACACACCTGTAAACAGTAGTTAAGCAATACCTTAGTTGTAAAACAAGAGAAGTCAAAGGAAGCAGGTGAACCAGCCAGTAAGCTTGGCCAAATGCATCACAACTCATGGCCTGGTTTTCTTATTCCATTGCTTGTGTTTTAATTACTATTGCTATTAATATCTTATTGGCACTTGTTTGTGAATAAAACAAATTTTTAAAAAAAGTGTTCTGAACTCTTCTGGTCTTGGGTGTATACACCTGAACATTATATAGATTTCATGATGGTACTTAGTGAGAAAATGGGACTTTCTGAGGTTTCTTTCTATTGGAAATCTGCTAAGGAGACCAACTCTTTGGTCTGTTAAAGGATAACTATACAGTATCTGAATTAGAAAGAAGATATTTCATAGCCTCGGCTTTGTCACAAAGGATTGTGAAAATGACCAGTGAAGATGACATAAGGGAATTTTAAAAAAGAGAGAAAATTAATTAATTAATTTTTGTCTTTTGTCTTTTGAGGGCCGCACCCGCAGCATATGGAGATTCCCAGGCTAGGGGTCCAATCAGAGCTGTAGCTGCTGGCCTACACCACAGCCACGGCAACGCCAGATCCGAGCTGCGTCTGTGACCTACACCACAGCTCACGGCAACGCCAGGTCCTTAACCCACTGAGCAAGGCCAGGGATGGAACCTGCAACCTCCTGATTCCTAGTCAGACTCATTTCCGCTGTGCCATGACGGGAGCTCTGAAGAAAGAGAAAAAGTTTAAAAGACAAAAAACATGATAAAAAGAAATATTAGTTAAGACTTTCATGCTACATGGCCAGGCTCTGGTCACATATTAACTTGTTCAGTCCTTACAACGCTATGAGGCAGGTGCTATTATCTGTCCTTTACACAGATGGGGAAATCAAGGCCTGGGGCTTCCACAACTAGCAGGTGGCAGAGCTGGGATTTGAACAAAGTGAGGCTTTAGCATCTGGGACTTAGCTACTCTGCCAAGCTGCCACTAATGCAAGCACCTGGAAGGGATGAGAGTCATTCAGCAACCCACTAGTTTCTTCCAGGGGTCTAGAGTGCCAAGTGCCAAGTAACAAGGCCCTGATCTTTGTCCTCAGGAAGGGTGGGGCAGCCAGGGAGAGAGCGGGACATGAGCTCATGCATCCATGCAGCAAGTGGGAATCACAGAGAGGGACGTGTGTAGCAAAGATGCAGGCACACCCTGCCAGTTAAGGATGGTCGGGGATCCAGGTGTGAGCTTGGATGTATCCCCTGGGCAGATACATCCACCCCAATGTTCACTGCAGCACTGCTCACAATAGCTAAGACATGAAAGCAACCTAAGTGTCCATCAACAGAGGAATGTCCAGGCAAAGGACATCAGCTGTATTAACAAATGAGGGGATGAAGACGTGACAGCTGAGACAGTCAAACCTGTCCCAAGTGAAGATGGGAGGCTTAGACACAAGTAGAAGAAAAACAAAGGAAGAAGTAAGAGCAGTGTGGTATGCATGATACAGAAGAAAAGAATTTCTGTTTTAATCCACAGAAAGCAATGTCAAAAAGTCTTATGTCAGAAATGTGGAACACAAGAATTTAGTCATTTAGACACTAGCTCATGCCACGAAGGATTGGAGGCTGCAGGACATGCTATAATTTGAGGGGAGGAACCTGGTCTATGACACAATGGGGCTCAGATGCCAATCACTCCAGGAAGCAGCAACAACCGTAATAGGGGAGGATTACAAGTTAGGTTTGGTTTGGTCAGTACATGTCTGGCATTGAGGCCACTTCTGATGTTGGGTTGTGCTCCACAACCTCAGTCTTAGGCTCTGGAAGGTGTATTTTGGCATCTGATTGAATGGCAGAAAAGATCCCCAGGCTCAAACCAGCTCACCTGTACCTCAGTGTTTGCTGAATGAATGAATGACCAAGAACTGAACAGACAGCATTTCACATTTGCCATATAAGCTCTCTACATGCAAAATACCCATATCGATGTTACATTTAGAATTACCTGCTCAACTAACTGGGTCCCAGGAAGGTTTATCTCTATCTCTGAGGAGGGAGAAGACCGTAGCTAATGCTTGGATTCTACATAGGACCAATTATTCCGGTGAGGGAAAAGAAGTGTCAAGAGGATTTTCAGGTTCTCTTACATAGTTGAAGAACACAGACAGGGAAGGGGTTTACACACCATGCAGATGTATTTGTGAGTGAAGTATGGAAAGCTGCCTATCTGCTGTGTAATTTGTTTAGTTCTTTCCCATTTCCAGTTAAGAAATCACAGAAGCTAGAACAAAATGAACTAAGAAGTTGTCTCTGCTTCTTTCCCTCCATATCTGAGGCTGGTCTTACCCAGCTTAGCTCTGATGTGGAATCTAGCTTGAAAGAGAGGAAGCAGAGGTCCGGGACCTTAGCCACAGGATGAGGTGGGAACTGCTTTCAACACTGAGGCCCGAGGACCCGCAACCCACCAGACATGTACAACTTCCAAAGTCTGAGCTCTAGAAGTGACTACCAACTTTCTTTGCTTAAAAATAAATACCACTGGCTACATATCATATATACAATGGAATACTACTCAGCCATAAATAATGAATAATGCTGTTTGTAGCAGCAGGGATGCAACTAGAGATTCTCATACTAAGTGAAGTAAGTCAGAAAGAGAAAGACAAATATCGTATGAGATCACTTATATATGGAATCTAAAATATGGTACAAATGAACCTACATACAGAAGAGAAACAGACTCACAGACACAGAGAATAGACCTGTGGTTGCCAAGGTGGGGGGTAGTGGGACAGACTGGGAGTAGGAAAATAAGGTCCAACTGCATAGCACAAGGAGCTATATATATCTAATCTCCTGGGATAGACCGCAGTGGAAAATAATATTAAAAAAAGAATATATATATATGAGCAGGTTACTTTGCTGTATAGCAGAAATTGGCACAACATTGTGAATCAACTATACTTTGATAAAAAAAAATACCACTGCCATCAGGTATCACTTTCAAGCTTCCCAAACCAGCACTGCTGATCTGTCTTCCCGGAACATCACTGCTTTTTATTAAAGATAATGTGATTAAAAGTTTCTGGGAACCCTCTTACACCCTTGGTGGAAATGTTAATTGGTGCAACCACTATGGAAAACAGCATGGAGGTTCCTCAGAAAACTAAAAATAGAACTACCATGATCCAGCAATCCCACCCCTGGGCATCTATCTGGAGAAAACCATAATTTGAAAAGCTACATCCACCCCAATATTCATTGCAGCACTATTCACAATAGTGAGGACATGGAAGCAACCTAAGGGTCCATCAACAGAGGAATGGATAAAGCCCTAAAAAAGAATGAAATAATGCTATTTGTGGCAACATGGATGGACCTAGAAACTATCATACTAAGTGAATTAGTCAAGACAGTGAAAGATAAACATCATATGGTATCACTTATATGTGGAATCTAAAAAAAGGATAAAAATGAACCTTTTTGGAGAAGAGAAAGACTCACGGACTTTGAAAAACTTATGAATACGAAAGGGGACAGGTGGTGGTGGGGGAAGGGATGGACTGGGGGCTTGGGATTGGCATATGCACACTGAGGTATATGGAATGATAGGCCAACAGGGACCTGCAGTATAGCACAGAGAACTCTACCCAATATTCTGTGATAATCCATGTGGGAAAAGAATCTGAAAGAGAATGGATGTGTGTACATGTATAACTGAATTGCTTGGTTGTGTAGTAGAAATTGTCACAACCTTGTAAATCAACTATACTTCAATACAACTTTTAAAAATTAAAAAAAAAAGTTTCCTGGATATGAGAGACTTTTTAAGCACTTGAAGGTAGGGTGCTTCTCTTTGCTTAGGGAGAGGGGAAACTGCCCACTGTCAATTTGGCACACACGGTACCTGGCCATTGTCTTCTGCAGACCAGATCTTTAGCTGGAGAATCCCTCAGCACAGATGTTAGAATTTCAGTCATTTTTACTTTACTTCGCTTCTCCCCCTGACCCCCTGCATAGGTCTTACCCCGCCTCTAGATGTGGTTAAAAAGGGCTCAAAAGGTCACAGTCCCATCTACTGAAGAATAATTTCATCCTGGCAGGTCTTGGTCATGTCTGAAGTACTGAGCACAGAGCTGGGCACAGGCTTGTGCCCAGTCAAGATTGGTGGGCTGATGGAGTTCCCGTCGTGGCTCAGTGGTTAATGAATCTGACTAGGAACCTTGAGGTTGCAGGTTAGATCCCTGCCCTTGCTCAGTGGGTTAAGGATCCAGCGTTGCCGTGAGCTGTGGTTTAGGTTGCAGACATGGCTCGGATCTCGTGTTGCTGTGGCTCTGGCATAGGCCTGTGGCTACAGCTCCGATTTTGACCCCTAGCCTGGGAACTTCCATAGGCCGTGGGAGTGACCCAAGAAAATGGCAAAAAGGCCGAAAAAAAAAAAAAAAAGATTGGCGGGCTGAGCAAATACATGCACCTCACAGACAACAGGCTTCAGTGAAACTAGGCTCTTCATCCTCCTGTTTCGGCCACTGTTTTCTATTGCTGTTTATATTATTAGAGTTACTAAGAGAGTAACTCTCCATTCCAAACCCTGGGAGCCTCCTTGTCTGGAAGCACTGACCCACTGGAGGTTCCTGGAAAAGACCCAGGAAGCCATTTCTCCATAAGGAAAGAGCTGCCACGAAAGGAACTATGAAGGAGAAAGAGGAGCTGTTATGCAAACTTAGACTTATGTGTAAAATTAAGTCCTGGGACAAACCAAGCTATGTTGGCAGATGAGAAGCAAGACAGAGGGCTAAGCAGGAGCTGAGGAGCTGAGAAGCCACATGGACAGACCACCTTCTCCAATGTCTTACAGATGAGGATTCTGCTGCCTGAGCTCATACAGCTGAGCTGAAAAAGCCAAGAAGTAAAACCTGTGTGCCTTGACAGCCTGTCCAAATCTCTTTCCACTGCTCCTGTCTGCCACAAACCCACAGGGTACAATCATGTCCAGTAAGTCCAGGAAAAGCCTTTAGATGGCATTTCTGTGCTGGAAATAGTAGGCTTCAGCTGTCAGGGGTGGGTGGGTAAACTTAGGTAGAAGAGTCTGCACGCCTGAGGTGCTGTGTCAAACACTGCTGACTCTCTCTGTGTCCCTGGCTTGAACCCTCTTAGTCATCTTTTGATAATAAATACCCTCTCCTGAGCCACCCCTGCTCAGAAGGTGAGCACGGCCAGTGCTTACTGACCCTGACTGTGGCCAGCACCGTGCAAAGCACTTTTACCCACATTATCATCTCCTTTCCACCCTACAACCACCCACAGCGGGGGCAGGGGGTGGGGTGGGGGGAAGATTGCCACTGCACCCACATTACACAAGATTCAAGAATCTGCTCATGGTCCACAGATTTTAAGTGGCTGAGAGGGGACCTGATCCCTGACAGTCACCTTGAGCTCACCCTCAAGCCCTGTGCCAGGTGCTTGCCTACCGAAACTGGTCCCATAGATTCAGCCTGTCTTTCCCTGTCATCACAGTTCTGAAACAGAGTCCCCCTGAAACTGAGTTCCCTGACCAAGTTTACGATTAATCTCTACTCAAAACTTTATTCTCTGTCTTGTCCTCTCTGTCCTCAACCACGTGCTAACTGAACAGCAATCAACCAGAGTCAGAGGCGGCTGTAGGAGCGATCATCATTAACCTACAAACTCAGTTTGTTCTCCTAATAGACCCCTGAGCCATGGACCACTTGGCCAGAGAATGGAAAACTGGAGACATCCTGACTCCTGAAACTGTGATTAAGAAATGTCACGTGATGATGATGAAGCCCAGCCTCTTTGTTCTTCCCCCTTTAACAACATTCCCAACTTGAAGACGAAGCTGGAGTGGATCTGAGGCTCATCTCCCACTGCCTTGCTTGACGCCCTGCAATAAACCCTTACTTTGATGCAAACTCCTGCCGTCAGAGTTTGGCTTTCTGCCCTTTACCCTGTTATATATAGGCCCCATCATCTCAAACCTAGACTGCCGTCCAGCCTCTCTCTTCTCCCATCCTCTTCTCTGGTGGCTTTGCCCTCCCATCCATTTCTGCTCATCTTCCCAAGCTACAATCTCCCTCTGTCGCTGAGAGGTATCTTCTCCATCAACCAATTCTCTGCTGTTACCAACTGGGTGCCCAATAACTGCATTCCATTCTGCCTCTGTCTACCTGGGGTGAGCAGCAGGGGCTCAGCCGCAAGCCTGCACCCACTTCAGATGCCAGCTGCAATTCTTGGGTCACCTGCACTTCTGACCTACCAGCTATAGAGCAGGGGTTCTCAAGAGACCCTCCACAGGTCAGATAATTTGCTAGAACAACTCACAGCACTCAAGGAAGTGCTTTGGTTACTGTTACCGCTGTACTATAATGATACAACTCTGGAACAGCCAAATGGAAGACATACATGGGGCAAAGTGTGTGTGTGTGGGGGGGTGCAAAGTGCTTCCACGCCCTTCTCTGGGCACACCACCCTCCCAGCACTACAGTGTGTTCACCAACCCAGAAGCTCTCTGAACCCCATCCTTAGAGGTTTTTATGGAGGTTTCATCACACAGAAACGATTAATTAAATCACCAGCCATTGGTGATTAGCTCAACCTCTGGGCCCCTCCCCTGCCCCCTGGAGGTAGAAAGTTCCTACCCTCTAATCATGGCTTGGTCTTTCTAGCCACCAGCCCTGATTCTGAAGCTGCCTAGGGCTCCCCAGCCATCAGTCATCTCATTAGCATACAAAAGATACGCGTCTCTCAGAGATTCCAATAGTTTGGGGCTCTATATGCCAGGAACTGCAGACAAAGACAAAATATTTCTTTTCTTTTCTTTCTTTCTTTTTTTTTTTATTAACCACAACTGCCCTCTACTCAGAAGCCTCCAGTGGTTCCCTATGACAATAGAGGAGAACCCACACTTTTCAGGGTGGCCTGTAAGCTGTCCACAATCCCATCTCCCTGATTCCTGCTGCCTAGCTCTGGTCCAGGCTGGTCCATCTTGCAGATTCCTGCCTCTGCACCTCATTCAATCCTGCCCCTTCACTGAACCGAAATGGAATCAAAGTTATTTCCTAGGATGCCATTGCTTTGGAGATATGAAGAACCTCAGATTTACAGATGAGGACCTGGTGACCAAGAGAGCTGAATGGCATATTCCTAGATTTATAGATTCATTACCTTGCAAAAGGAAGAAAGAACAGTATCCATTTCTGAGTCCTGATGACAAGGACTGAAGATGACAAGCCCTCATGTAAACTTTCAAAAGCACAAACCACAAGGCAAAAAACAAAAATTAATTTGATTATACCAAGTGAAGGATTTCTGTTCATTGAAAAAATACTATGGACAAAATTAACAGACAAAATAGAAGCTATCTGCAATGTCTAAAATTGATTACAGGTCAATACTTAGAACTCCTGAAAATCAAGAAAACTGGAGGAGACCTAATTTTAAACAAAGAGCAAGGAATGTGAACATACAATTAAGGAAGAGAAAACTTTGAAAGTTTACAAACATATCAAATTCATATCAAATTTCTATTAGAAAAAGAGAAGATCAAAAAATGAGATGTCATTTTACACCTCCTGGAAAGCTGGAGAATGCTGCAAAGCAAGGGTCACATCCACCTGGAGGTGGATGGGTTGAGTAGAGGGCTCCAGAAAAGCAATCTGACAGTCCTTAGAGTAAGTGTACACGTCCCTACAGTGGGCCATTTGGGGCAGCCTGTTTGTAGAACTGCAGTGAGACGTGTGCGATCTCCGAACTCACCACTCACAGGGAAACAGATGGTAAAACATGTAGAGGTCTCCATGTATGTGCATGGTAGACACAGAGTGACACTGACCAATGGTAAAAGCAACCAGTTTAGGGCAAAAGTAAAAAACAGAATGAGCTGAGTAACAGGACCAGTTACCTAATTCAAAAGTACAAGCACCTAAATAATAATAAAGGTTCTGCAAGTGCACATAGAACTATACAAAGTATGAACGTCAACCCGTTAGCAACAACGGCATGAGTTATACTGTAGGACATGGGATGTTCTCAACACATTAGAAAGGTTGTCTACAGGTAAGATGGGAAGTGAGGTCTGTGGACAAAAGGGTATCTACTGGCCCTGGTTCAGGCATCTGAAAGCAATTTGCTCAAGCTAAGGCTGCCATCCTTTGAACAGAAAGTAGGCTTAGGGGCCAGGACCCTAGAAGCAGGGCCTTCTCTACTGAAGCTGCCTTCCCTGCAGCCCACCCCGATGGTGTCAGTCCCACCTCTGGAGATGAATCTCTTTGATCCTTTACTTTGGGGGACTTCCTAAGTCCACTCATTGAATAAACACTAAGAACACTTCAGGCAATGGGACTGAGAAAAGAAGGTGGAGGAAGCGGAGGAGGGTGGTAGATTGTGCGGGGTTGTCAGAATCACATGAAGTGAAAACTGAAAACCCAAACCTCCCTTCCTCACGTTTTATTTTGGCAGAGCCCATGGAACTAACCTGTGCTGAGTATTTACACTGAGCCAGCAGGATGCTGGGATTTTTACCTTTATTACCTCATGAATGGCTACACAGCTGGGTGGGGGTGATCCCTCATGTTTTATAGTTGGGAACAGAACGACCAACCCGCCAAGCTATCTGTTTCCCTCCACCAACGTACTATATACCAACTAGGCTTCTTCCAGCCTCCCTCTAGAGTTTTCTGCCTATAGGTGGGTCCAGGGGGTCTCCAGGCTCACTCTGGGGCTCCAGAAGCCCTCCTCGGGACACGAAGGCCTAGCAGGTCTGAGGAATTCCTGGGGTTAAGCTAGATTCTAGAAGCTTCCTCTTTATCTTCCATAGCTGCAGGTTCTTAAATACAGCTCTGCTAAACAGGTCCAGTTTCCACAGAACTGGAGACGCCCTTCCACAACTATTTTCAACCTGCTCTAAATCTCCAGCTTCCTGAGAGTTCATATATGGCAGCAGGTGGGTGGGGTGGGGGAAACGTGGACAGCAGAACAGCAATAAAATTCCCCGACAGCAGTATCAGCAAAATGACAGCGAAAAACCTCTGTAAAACAAGAATGTAAAGCTTTATCCCATCTTTCATAAAAACAAGAGCTTTATCCTATGCGAAAGCATCACAAGAACTAGGATTTTATGCAGGTCAAATCATGTTTGCCAAAGCCCAGAAGTGCACAGAGTAAGTCTCATGAGATGTTATTAGGCACCTGGCCATTGGCCTCACTGTTGGCTCTCCTCCCGCTCCTTACCCCCTGCCAACATTATATAACTTTCCCATTTTGCCTCAGGTCCCAGTCCAACTATTTTGGGTGAAATTTAAAAGAAAGTCATTCCATCCAATAAAAAGTATTATAAACAGTCCCTGTGGTGACGGGTTGTAACTTGCAGCCGAATGCTTCAGCCTCACCCAGAGTCCGGTCATACACACTTGATGTGATGGTTAACACTGAGCCTTATTTGATTAAAGAGGAAAACATTATTTTTATTAGGGAAAACGAGGAATTATTCATTTTTCCCCCACCAAAAGTGTGGAGAAAAGAGTGTCACAAAAAGAAGGGTTGACAAAGTTGCGGTTTAAATACAAAATCTAAACACACCCAGGTAAGATTTATTCTACCCTCTGGGAAGAAATGGAGACATTCACTAGTCTATTCTATTATACATGTATTTATGCATTCTATTATACATGTATTTAATCTGTCATTACTGAGGACAAAACATCAGGCAGGTGGAGCTGTGGAGATAAGAATGCTCAGAGGCCACACACAGAATTCTTGAGACCCACAATTCCTCTGTGGAATCCAGATGCTGATGAGGTCCCCAGATAAACTCCTGGGGTTCAGGGGTCCCTTTGAACTGCTGCTGCTTTGAGCATCCCTGATGACCTTGACACCAACAATCAGAACGGAGAGGCGCTCTCTGCCCACCTCATCTCTCTACAATGAGCATTCTTGGAAAAGTACCTCCACTAAACAACTCTACCCTCTTATCATCTTTTTCTGTCCTCTTCTCTCCAAGTTTCCAGGGGAAAAATTACAGGACTGTGCTTTGCTAACCTCTGCGCTTTTCTGATACAAAGTGTGCCCTCTGTGTCCCAGCTTGGAATTCACAGATTTCCCTGGACCCTTCCTCTGTTCTTCCTCTTCTAAAGCTCCTAGGAGTTCTTGCCCAAGTTTCTCCACAAATTTTTTTTACTCTAGGATTTTATACAGGGTTGAACTTGGGTGGTGGCTTGATTTAAGAGATCATACTTATTTATTCCTGTGTAACTCCTCTCTGCTCCTTTTCTAGAATTTAGTCCAACAAATAAGGCATCGCCTTTAACAGAGCACTGGGGAACATGGACTTAAACTTTGGCACATGTTTTAAGAGCCTCTCCTCTCAAGTTAGACTCTCTAAAAAAAAACCCTGGAAACTGGTTTTATTGAAGTGCTTTCCAGTGTTTTCAGCATTTTGGTCCTCTCTGGAAGTTGCTTTCTTTCTGTTTGCAAATCTATACAGTAGTGTCAGTAATAGTGAGAACTAACATTTAAAGAGGTCATACAATGTGCCAGGCAAGCCTCAGAAATAGATATTATTATTCCTGTTTTATAGAGGCAGGAACTGAGGCCAGAGAAAGTCCATAGCACACAGAAGGCGCCCAGCTGGGATTCTCCCCAAGGCTGCGAGCTTAACTATGCTTAAGTTCCGAGGTCAAAGGGATCTGGAGTTCATTCTTATCCTGTCTCCCCCTCCTGGAGCTGGTGACCTAAATAATGTACTCAACCTTTTTGACCCTGAGTTGTTTCCCTTCTAATTAAATCTCGTTAAAGCATTCTTCGAAAGACCAAGCAGTAAATGAGAGGTTTGTGATGGGTCTATCTTGGTCCTAGGCTTTGGAAAACTGGGGTACCATGCACCCCGGCTGAAACCCTTCATAAGCAGGCTCCTTATGAAGGGTCCGGCTCCTCGAAGTGCCCCATCTCATGGTGGGGGTCCCACGACATCAATCCACTTAGGACGTATCATCCAGGGGACTTCTATATCCCTGTCCACCTGGCACGCTGACCGGAGTCTCGCTTTCTACCCACATCGCTCTGCGTCTCGGGCCCAGGCTCGCCACCTGTGCCCCGGAGGCCTCCCTCCCCGTCCAGGGCTCCTCGGGGACTCTGGAGCCTCCCGGGCTCGGCGTCTTACCATGGCATCGTAACCCAAGGAGTTCATGAAGTGCGCCACCTCGGCGCCCTTATACACGGTGAACCAGATGGTGCCCTGGTACTGGTCGCCGGCGTCGAGCAGCAGCACGTGGGGTTCCGCCCGGCGGATCTGGCGCACCTTGGTAGAAAGTCGCGCCACGCCGCCCACGCAGAGGCTAGCGTTGACGCACTTGCTCGAATCGGCGCTCGTCTGCTCCAGGCGGCTGTGCACGTCGTTGGTGTGCAGGATGGTGAGCTCCCAGGCGCCGGCAGCGGGCCACAGCAGAGCGCCCAGCGCCAGGAGCCGCAGGGCCGGGGCGCGTGCGGCTCGGGGGCACATGGCTGCGGCTGGTGGAGAGGACGCGAACGTGGGTGAGTGCGGGAGAGCCGGGCGGGTGGCGGCGAGCGCGGCGGGCGCGGGAGTTAGGCGCCCCGGCCGGCTGGCGGGCTGGCGGGCGGGGCGGGGCCGGGGCGGGCTCTCCTGCCTCCCGGAGGCAGGCCCCAAGGCCAGGCGCACGCCCGCCCGGTCACCCGATCCGACCCTGGCCCGCGGGGCAGCCCGGGCGCGGCTCGCGGCTGGCACTCACTCGGGGCGGGAACAGTGGGGAGGTTGTTCCCGGCGGGGGGCGGACACGGGCCACAGTCCCGGCCCGACCCGGGAGCCGGGGTTCCACTGAGGGTGGGCTGCTCTTCCCGGGGTGCGAGGGAGGAATTGGAGGGTCCACCCCGCTTCCAGGTCTTTGCTGACCCTCGCCGCTTAAGAATTTTTCTGAGGGGGGATGCGCTGCTTGTGTGGGCTGGTGGTGGCGCGAGCTCATCACTTGAAAGAACGAAAGAGGGAAGAACGAGGAGGTAGAAGGGGAGAGTAGCGAAACGAGGGAGAGGTGAGCTCTGTGCTTTGCGGAGCCAAAGACGGACCGCCAGATGAGACTGTTCGCTTTCCAGTTTAAGAACACACCAAGTCCGCGTTGTTTAGATGTAGAATCTCAGAAGCTGCAAGTCATTCGAATCCAGTCCCACATTTATGGATGAATATAACCATAGCGATAAAACAGCAGCAGTGCGTGGATAGCTAAAATGGACAGTGCGGAGTGAAACCAGTGCGGGTGCCTTCTGTTGCTTTTCTGGGCATTTTTTTCTCTTATTTTTGAGGTTTTAATATTTTAAGAATGGTGTGTGTGTGTGTGTGTGTGTATTAAACGCACAGCTTTTGGCAAGGAAGGCAATAACAGTAGGGATGCATGCAATAAACCATAATTATAGCCGAATTTAATCTTGCTGCAGAATTTGCCTCTGTTTAACGGATTGATTCCTAAGTGCAGTTGTTAATCTAATTGAGAAGGGAAGGAGATGGGAATTAGTTTGGAGCTCCTACTAGGAGTCTCCTTGTTTATGTTTTACAGAACAGAGTATGTAGTCTTTACACTTTTCCAAAATGCATCAGGCGAGTCCTGTTTTATTTTTTTTAAAGCTTGGGGGGGGGGGGCTAAATATACATGATATAATTTATCATTTTAACTATTTTAAGTGTACAGTTGAGTGGCATCAAGTACATTCACATTGTTGTGCAGCTGACTCAGAGAGACAGCAGTGAATGATGGCTTGAAGCAAGATCTCTGCTCAGGAATTGAATCTGGGCAGCCTGGGTGAAATCCAGGAATCCTAGCCATTAGACCAGCTAGAGGTTAGAATTGCCCTGATTCTTGCCCCCTGTTGAAAGCAAGAATGTTTCAAGGAGGCAAAGACTGCAAACAAGTATAAAGTTTGTTATTTTAGACACAGTACAAAATGTGGGAGAGCACACAGAGAAGTAGTTTTTAAAGGGAAGCAAAACAGTAATACACACCCAAAAGAGGAGTGTGGGTGTGGGCTTCCTCCTCAATGAGGATTGAGCCATAGGTGATTTAAATCACTTATATAGGACAGTTCTTCCAGGTCTTTGTTTTTCTTTGGCCAATTATCTTGTTTTATTTCTCAGCCCTTACTGGACCCAAGGCCCTCCCTGATATGCATGGGCATCTTTTGGTCAAGATGGATTCCAGAGCAAAGGGTGTTGGGACAGATTCAGGACTTATTATGCCCTATGCCTCTCCCCCTTTTGACCCCCTAGGAGTCTTTTTGCATGTGTGTTACTGGGGAGGCCTCCTTGACCCCAGGAGTGATTGAGGTAGTTATCTTTTCACTCCAGCTGAGCTCAGTTCCTGCTATTAACTTTCTCCTTGAGGTGTCAAAGAGAAGCCAGGCCTAATTTGCTCATCCTAACAGGTCCCAGCTGTTCTCAGCCCAGGGGCCCAGCTACTTGGTGTCTCACAACCATCACCACCATCCCTCTCCAGAAATTTTTTGTTTTCCCAAACCAAAACTCCGTATCCATAAAATAATAACTTTCCATCCCTCTCTTCTCTCAGCCCTTGGCAATGACCATTCTACCCTCTTTGTCTATGAATTTGAGTACTCTAGCTCATGTAAGTGGAATCACTTTGTCCTTTTGTGACTTATTTCACTGAGTATAATGTCAAGGTTCAAACATGTTGTAGAATGTATCAGAACTTTCTTTTTAAGGCTGAATAATATTCTATTGTATGTATAGGTCACATTTTGTTTATCCATTCATCCATTGATGGACACGGGATGTTTCCACCTTTTGGCTATTGGGAATAATGCTGTTATGAATGAAGTGTACAAATACCTGTTTGAGTCTCTGCCTTCACTTCTTTTGGGTGTATAACTAAAAGGGGAGTTGCTGGATCATATGTCGTTCTATGGTTAATTTTTTGAGGAACTGCATACTTTCTTCTATAATGGTTGCACCGTTTTGCATTGCCATCAGCAATGCACAAGGGCTCGAATTTCTCTTTATGCTTACCAAGACTTATTTTCTGTTTTTGATAATAGCCATCTTGAGGGATTTGAAGTAGTATCTCATCGTGGTTGGATTTGCATTTCCTTAATGACTTTTTTTTTCTTTTTGCTTTTTAGGGCCGCATTTGCGGCATTTGGAGGTTCCCAGGCTAGGGGTCAAATTGGAACTACAGCTGCTGGCCTGCACCGCAGCCACAGCAACACCAGATCCTTAACCCACTGAGTGAGTTCAGGGATCAAAGCTGCAACCTCATGATTCCCAGTCAGATTCGTTTACACTGTGCCATGATGGAAACTCCCATCTCCTTCATGATGAATGATGCTGAGCATCTTATGTGCTTATTGGTCATTTGTGCATCTTACTTGGAGAAATGTCTATTCAAGTCCTTTGCCTGTGTTTTAATAGGATTACTTGGTGGTTTTGTCATTGAGTTGTAGCAGTCTTTATATATTCAGGGTATTAATCCCTTGTCAGATACATGATTTGTGAATATTTTCTCCCATTCTGTGGGTTGTCTTTTTACTTTGATGATGGTGTCCTTTAATGCACAAATTTTTATATTTTGATGAAATCTGATTTTTTCTTTGTTGTTTGTGTCATATCCAAGAAATCATTGACTAATCTGATGTCCTGAAGCTTTTCCCCCCATATTTTCTTTCTAGAAGTTTTATGGTTTTAATTTTTAGGTTTAGGTCTTTGCTCTATTTTGAGCTAAATTTTATGTATGGTGTAAGATAAGGGTGTGGATTCATTCTTTTGCATGTGGATATCCTGTTTTCCCAGCACCAAAAGGATGGATATTTATTTATTTATCATAAGGTATTATCTCATGGGATTATGGCTAAGTCCCATGATCTTCCATTTGCAAGCTGGAGATCCAGGAAAGCTGGCGATGCAGCCCGGAAGCCTGAGAGCTGGAGAGCCAGTGCTGTAGATTCCTGTCTGGGTGTGATGCCTGAGGACCAGGAGCACAGAGAATGGAAGATGGATGGCCCAGCTCAGCAGTCAGGCAGAGAGGGACTTTAACCATCTTCTCTTTTTCTTCTACTCAGGCCCCCCTGTGGATTGGATAGAGGGGGGTCCACCTGCTTTCCTCAGTCCACCTATTCAAATGCTAATCTCCTCAGGAAAAATCCTCATTGTTTACTCAGTTAAATGGGCATCCTGTGGCCCAGTCAAGTGGACACATAAAATTAACCAGCAGGGAGAGTGTAAATCATTTGTCCAGGAAAAGCCAGATTGGGAGCCACAGAGCCTGGAGCCATACGCAATCCCTTTCCCCGAAATTCATGTTTTGCATGGTTTGCCCATTTGGCCAAAAAGTAGAGGGACTGGTAGTTTTTTCTTTTTTTTTTCAACAAAAAGTTAATTTTAGGAGTTCCTGTTGTGGCTCAGTGGGTTAAGAGCTTGACATAGTGTCCATGAGGGTGCAGGTTCAATCCCTGGCCTCACTCAGTGGGTTAAGGATCTGGCGTTGCTGCAGGCTATAGCATAGGTGGCAGATGTGGCTCAGATCCTGCATGGCTGTGGCTGTGGTGTAGGCCAGCAGCTGCAACTCTGATTGGACCCCTTCCTAGCCTGAGAACCTCTGTATGCTGTGCTTGCGGCTGTAAAAGAAAAAAAAAAAGATAAAAAAATTAATTTTAGACTTACAAAAGAGTTGCAAAGATAATACAGATAACTCCCACATGCCCTTCACCAATCTGCTAACAGCTTATATAACCATCAGAACTAAAAAAATAACATTGAATCAAAACTGTGAACTAGGTTGCTGATTTTTTTTGTTATTTCACCAGTTATTCCTCCATGACTTTTCTGTCCTGGGATCTAGTCCAGGGTACCACACTTAGTCCTTTGTTTTTGGTCTCCTCTAATCTGTGACAGTTTCTTGGTCTTCTGTCTCTTATGACCTTGATACTTTTTGAAGAGCACTGGTTTTGCTATATTTCCCCTCAGTTTGGGCTTGATATTTTCTCCTGATCAGACAGAGGTTGTGGATTTGTGGGGAGAATGCCACAGAGGTGAGGTCCCTTTTCATCATGTCATATCTGGGGGTGCATGATATCAACATGGCTTATCAATGACTACTCAGGAACTAATGCTTTATAGTTCCTTGCTTCTTAAACCTGGGCCATTGCCATGGCCTCCAAAATCCCTGTCCTGGGGCTGCCACCAGACTTCTGCTCCAACATCATTCCTCTGTCATTTGTTTGCACGTGAGAATAAAAATTGCTTTGATTGCTTATTGGATCAAATTCAAACTTTCCACCCTGGCCTTTTAAACATTCACTTTATCTATCCAGCTTTACCTTCTACAGTCCCTCACCCACCATCCATGTTTCTTCTTCCCTTCCCTCTGAAACACCATTCCCAGCCTGCCCTCAGGCCAGGGCCCAGGTTCCCTTTAGGGTCTAGTTCAAGGCCCCATGAAATTTATTTCACTACTGCAGACAGCAGTGAACTTTCTCTTCTTTAAATTGATTGTCTATTTTTATAATCTCATTTTGTGGTTTTGCTTTTCCCCTGCAGATGTTTGATGTGTGTGTCTTGTCATTCCTCCAAGTGCCTGCTTCAGTAGTGTGATTCAGGTAGCACCCACCGAAAATCTACTTAGTGATCATTCAACCAGAAGGTGGCAGAGAGATTTCGAATAAAATCGTATGTTAACACTCAGGTTACATGGTAGGGTCCTTAACTGTTAAGGGGTAGATGTTATCATTCCCCTTTTATAGGTGATAACACTCAGGTTACATGGTAGGGTCCTTAACTGTTAAGGGGTGGATGTTATCATTCCCCTTTTATAGGTGATAACATTGAGGTTCTACATGTTAAATTAATTGCCCAAGATCCCACGGGTGGACCTTTATCTTTTATGTATGTGACTGTGAATTTCACACAAATTCTCTGTCCACTCACAGTGTTTATATCCTGGCATTCCTGACATGCAGGGAGTGGGTCTTGGGGATTTCTGAGGCTCAAGAAGCTTGGTATCATCTCCTGCAGCTTTTGCTGTGGTCTCTTTGTGGCCACAGCAGGACGGTCAAGCTGCCCCTTTCATAAACCATAAGTAATGGAGTGGATGGTGTCTGAGTCAGTCCAGGACACATAGGCTGTACGTGTTCAGGGGCAGTGAACAGGGCCTGAGGACACAGGCTCTCCTGCTCATTCACCCTCTCTGTATCTCCTTTTCCAGCATCTTGGAGGCAGACAGATGCTGGATCTGCAGCCTCTTTGTCACAGCCCACTCAACCTTCCCACCCTATCCTAGCCTGCCCTCTTCACAACAGTGGAGGTCCTCCCTCTCTCAGCCTCCATCAGAAGTGACATGGAGTGTGGGTCTTTATCCCTCCAGGTGGGATTGTGGTGCTTCTCCCACAGACAGGAGAACCTATGACTCTTCTGGGACAGAATCCTTTATGCTCCTGAGTGGACAGGTTTGAGTACACGTGTTGCTGCTAAGCCCCCCTTCTGCATCTACGTTTTGTAGAACTGTCTTGCTGGATTCAGAGTCCAAAGAATTCAAATACATCATTCTGTAAGATCCCACCCGGTCACCAGGAAGAGAAAGAAAGGTGCACAGAAAAATGTAAATCCTGATTCCA
Source organism: Sus scrofa (assembly GCF_054392235.1). Classification (NCBI taxonomy): domain Eukaryota; kingdom Metazoa; phylum Chordata; class Mammalia; order Artiodactyla; family Suidae; genus Sus; species Sus scrofa. Next base: position 54,410,597 of record NC_139383.1, on the reverse strand, counting down.
TTTTATACCAGAGGATCAATTTGAGAGCTACTGAAGTTCTTAAAGGGAAAACTCTGGGAGCCTTGTTCTCTGGTTAGCAGGGAACAACTTAAGAACTGCTTTTGCTCAGCCATCCCATTTACCATGAGCCCTAGATATTTATTACTAGTTCTTCAGAAAAACTTCTAAAATGTTTGCTTTCACATGAAATGCTTAACATGCTGGGGTAAAAACTAATTTTTGTTTCAAATTCTTGTAACATAACTTGGTTTCTGTTTCCCAAGTATGCAGGCACTCATGTTTAGAATTAGGGAGATTTCCAAACAGAATTGTTAATATCTTTTTTTTTTGTTTTGTTTTGACTGCATCCGTGGCATGCAAACTTTCCCAGGTCAGGGGTTGAGCCGTGCCACAGCAGTTACAGCACTGAATCCTTAATCTTTAGGCCACCAGGAAACTCCCAGAATTGTTAATATCTTGAATAACACATCAAATCATATCCAGTGCTTTGTCTGTAGCATGTACAGGGTTCATATTTTATGTGATTTGAGAGAAGTCCAAAGAAATTGGTATTGGTACCTGTTTGTTCACGTATTCCACAAATACTTATTGAACGCTTAGTATGTGACAGGTATCAGTGGAGCTCGGGGGGCCAAAATGGGTAACAGGACAGACCTGTCCTTAAAGCACTTACTGTTCAGAGGAGGCCAAAATGTTGTGGGTTGAATTGCGTCCTGCCCCCACCAATAAGATATGTTGACTTCCTGATTCCCAGTACCTCAGAATGTGACCTTATTTGGAAATAAGGTCTTTATAGAAGTATGAAGATAAAACGAAGTCATTAGAATGGGCCCTAATCCACTATGGCTGGTGTACTTATAAAGGGAAATTTGGACACGGAGATAGAAGGAAGGAAGATGATGTGAAGACTGTTGAAACAGAAAACAAGCTCTCAATGGAGTCACTTATGCTGAGGCCCATATCACCAAACCAAGACTTAATTACAGTTTTGGCTCTCCTGGAAATGGCATCTTATACCAGTCAACCAGGAATTGCCTGACCAGCAGTCAGACAATCTGCTTGATAGACCCCTGCCATGCCCTGTAAGGAAAGCAATCTTGCAATAACCAATCTGCTTTTTTGCCTTGTATAACTGCTTTTTCGTATTCCTGTCTGCCTGTAAAATCCCTTGCTTTTCCATCTGTGGGATCCTTTCCATCTATAGACTTAGATTGGATGCTGCCTGATTCATGAATCTTTGAATAGAACCAGTAAGATCTTTCAAATTTACTCAGTTTAAGTTTATTTTATTTTTTAACGAGACAAACACAGGAAGAATATCACATAAGCCTGAAGGCACATAGCAAGAGGATGCTTCTATGAGCCAAGGAACACCCAAGATTGCCTGCAAACCATCAGAAGCTAGGAGAGAGGCACGGAACAAATTCCTTCCATGACAGCCCACAGAGAGAACCAGCTTGGCTGACGCCTTGATTCCATTCTAGTCCCAGAAACGTGAGCCAGTGAATCGCTGTTGTTTAAGCCACTAAGCTTGTGGTACTTTGTTATGGCGGCCTTAGGAAACTAATACATTAAGGCAAAATGAAGCAGTCACAGAACTGTGTGACATGATGGATGGGGCTGTATGTGATCCCGTAGGGGTGGGCAGAAGTCACATCATACAGGACTTGGGGGCCAGCATGAGGGGTTTAGATTTGCTCCTGGATCAAAGGAGGGAAGACTGTGCCCAGACAAGCCAGGAGGTCCATGCCAGCTGGCAGAAGGCACAGGGGGCTTTTTATTTATTCATTTTTTAAAGCACAGAAGGGAACATATTCTTCCTCTTCTCAGCTCTTTGCTTCTGACAGGATAGAGGCTTTCTCAACTGGAAACCCCAGGATCCTTGGAAGCAGAGGGAAGATAAGGAGGATGTAGAAGTTACCCCTCCAAGGGTCTTATACTGAGTAGACATCCTTGTCTAGCCCTACCCCCACCCCCCCATGCATGTTGCTCCAGATGCCACCCAGGCCATGCCGAGGTGCTGTGGGACTAGACCATGCACAGGGCCATTTTGATTTCATGTACTTGCTGGTTTTTAGCCAGAGTGTCTGTGAATGCAGTAATAAAAAACTAAGTGAATTAAACTGTTTTTAAAGCAGTGAATCCTCTCCCCTTCCCCACCCAGCAGAGTTTAAAGCTCAAGAAGCAAATTTATATTGAGGCCAAGAGGAAGCTAAGGAATTGATAAGAAGCTTGGGCATGAAGCCAAGGCCTTAAAAATCTTCCAAAGGCAAAAAGTGTAGATTCTGAAGAGGGGCAGGGAGTATGAACCAACCCTTTGTTTGCTAGTCTTCTCATTTCAAACATAGTATTTCTTTTTCTGCTAAAGCAGTTATTTCTAAGTTTGAGGATTTTGTATTAAAAATCCTTTAAGTTTCAAAAGATGATTTTTAAAAAAAATTGTAATGAAGAATATGAATTTGTGGAGTTCCCACTGTGGCTCAGAGGTAATGAACCTGACTAGTATCCATGAGGATGTGGCTTCCATCCCTGGCCCCACTGAGTTGCTTAAGGATCTGGCGTTGCTGTGAGCTGTGGTATAAGTCACAGATGTGGCTTGGATCTGGCGTTGCTGTGGCTGTGGTGTAGGTCGGGGGCTACAGCTCCAATTTGACCCCTAGCCTGGGAACTTCCAAATGCCGTAGGTGAAGCCCTAAAAAGCAAAAACAAAAACAAAAACAAAACAAAACAGAGGAGGGAATTTTCTTGTGGTATAGTGGTTTAAGGGTTCAGCATTGTTACTGCAGTGGCTCAGGTAACTTTTGTGATGCAGACTCAGTCCCTGGCCTGGGAACTTACACAAGCTGGGGACATGACAAAAAATTAAAAACCCCCCAAATAGAGGTGAACTCCTTCTTTTTTTTATTTTAATGATTTTTACCTTTTTCCATTATAGCTGGTTTACAGTGTTCTGTCAATTTGCTACTATACAGCAAGGTGACCCAGTCACACATACATATACACATTCTTTTTTCTCACATTATCATACTCCATCACAAGTGACTAGACAGTTTCCAGTGCTATACAGAAGGATCTCATTGCTTATCCATTCCAAAGGCAATAGTTTGCATCTATTAACCCCAGATTCCCAGTCCATCCCACTCCCTCCCCCTCCCCCTTGGCAACCACAATCTGTTCTCCAAGTCCATGATGAGATCTTCTATTAGTAGCTAAAAGCAGGTACCATCTATAACCAAAAGAAATTATTAGAAAGTTTTGAACTATGTTCAGAATTGATATTTGTATTGATATTGTATTACTTTTAGCTTAAATTGTGGGATAAAGTAAATAATTATATTGACTTTATCAGAAAAAATAGCAATTTGAGATATTCAATGTAGAGGAAATCAAGAATTTAATAGGTACACTGACCTGTTACAACTGGATTGGAAATATCAGTATGAAATCCATTAGAAAAACCTGTTTAGCTCTTCCACTAAAATCACCCAGGAGCAGTTTGACCCTTATGACATATCCTAATGTGCAGTATCATGATCTCTAATACTATTTTCCTCTAAAAGGAAGGAAGGATGCTTGGGGGAATAGCTAATTCCATGCCTGGGCCTAAAAGGTACAAGTAAACATAAGAATTAGGCAGTGTGTGTAACATGCATCTGGGGATGTGACCAAGGTGATTGCTCTATTCTTGATGGTATGAAAGTAAGAGCTTCATTGTTAAAGGAATACAATAGATGGAATGAAATCAAGAATTTATTGTTAAAACAACTGTAAATAGGGTTCTGGGCATCCCAGCAGGGTAAAAAAAAAAAAAAGATTTTAGGCATCTGCCTGGCCCAAATCACTGCTAGTAGATGAGCTCATTGGCTTTACAACAAGCAGGAAGTGGTTTTCCAGTTGCTATGATGAGAGACTCAGATCATAGCTAATCTCGTGAGATTGCCCAGGATGGTTCCCAAACTTGGAAGTGGTTTTGCTGTCTTCATCAAAGATACTTCTATTCCAACTTCCTTTCAGAAAACCATGAGCTGCCAGGCTACATTTTTCCACACCAGTGCAACCTTTCCAACTTAGAGGTTCTTAAGGTTGTCTGTGCAGTGGACCTTTTGCCAGTCTGGTGAAGTCTGTGGACTCTTCTCCAAATAATATTTTAAATGCATAAAATAAAATAAATTGGAGTACAACATGAACTAATTATAGTGAAATATAGTTACCAAAATATTTTAAAAAGTGTGATATAATAATACTTGTATTCTTTATTAACATATTAAATGATGAAAACATTTGAAATATTGGAAGGTAAGATAAATTTTATGTTTTGAAGACATTAGTGTGAAGACAGGAGTTTCTTAGCTTTTTTTTTTAAACTCAGTGAATTTTTATAGTTGTACAGTGATCATCACAACCCAGTTTTTTAGCATTTCCATCCCAAACCCCCAGCCCATGCCCTCCACCCCACAACCGGTCTCCTTTGGAAACCATAAGTTTTTCAAAGTCTGTGAGTCAGTCTCTGTTCTGCAAAGAAGTTCATTGTATCCTTTTTTTTTTTTAGATTCCACATATAAATGATAGGATGTGACATTGGTGATTCACTGTCTGACTAACTTCATTTAGCATGATAATTTCTAGGTCCATCCATGTTGCTGCAGATGCCATCATTTCATTCCTTTTTGTGGCTGAGTAATATTCCATTGTGTATATGTACCACATCTTCTTGATCCACTCCTCTGCCGATGGACATTTAGGTTGTTTCCATGTCTTGGCTATTGAAAAGAGTGCTACAATGAACATCGGAGAACATGTGTCTTTGCGAGTCGTGGTTTTCTCTGGATAGATGCCCAGGAGTGGGATTGCTGGATCAAATGGTAATTCTATTTTTAGTTTTCTGAGGAATCTCCATACTGTTTTCCATAGTGGTTGCATCAATTTACATTCCCACCAACAGTAAAATAGGGTTCCCTTTTCTCCACACCCTCTCCAGCATTTATTGTTTGTAGACATTTGGATGATGGGCATTCTGGCTGGTGGAAGGTGGTACCTCATAGTGGTTTTGATGTGCATCTCTCTAATAATGAGTGATGTTGAACATCTTTTCATGTGTTTTTTGGCCATCTGTGTGTCTTCTTTGGAGAATTGTCTGTTTAGATCTTCTGCCTATTTTTTTAAATTTATTTATTTATTTATTTTGTTACTGAGCTGTAGGAGGTGTTTATAAATTTGGAGATTACTCCCTTGTCAGTTGATTCATTTGCAAATATTTTCTCCCATTCTGTGGGTTGTCTTTTTATTTTGTTTAGGTTTTCTTTTGCTGTGCAAAAACTTTTAATTTAACTAGGTCCCATTTGTTTCTTTTTGTTTTTATTGTCATTGTTCTAGGAGGTAGATCTGAGAAGATACTGCTGTGGTTGTCAAACAGTGTTTGGCCTATGTTTTCCTCTAAAAGGTTTATAGTATCTGGTCTTTCATTTAGGTATTTAATCCATTTTGAGTTTATTTTTGCCTATGGTATTAGAAAGTATTCTAATTTCATTCTTTTTCATGTAGCTGCCCAGTTTTCCCAGCACCACTTATTGAAGGGACAGGAGTTGCTTAGCTTGAATAAGAGAGTTAAACTGTGGAGGGTCTTTGACAAAGCAACATGCATGTAATGTTGGGTAGCTAATCAATTTTAAGCTCTTGTTTGGATGGTCACAGTATTCAGAGCCCCGTTCTCAAAATACATTGTTGTGATTGAAATTAAAGCTTCCATGGTTCAATTTACAAGGCCAAGATAGACAGACTTATTTCAAAGAACACCACAAATTAAAAAGTTAAATGCCAGTTGTAGTAAAAGTTTTGTCCAAAAATTAATCAGTTCTTTTGGTAGGTCATTATTTTCAACATAGATTCTCAATCTTTTTTTTTTTTTAATGTTTAGCACTTTTAGCATACTGTAGATGACCTGGGAAAGGCAAATATTTCTATAGAAGATCTGAAGTAAAATAGTAAATAGAAATGATGGTAGTAGACATCCTTATGTTCTTCTCAAATTTAATGGAAGTCATTCACTATTTTCACCATTAAGTATGATGGTTTCTGTAGGGTTTATCAGACTAAGAAAATTTGATCAGACTAAGAAAAATCCTTTCTATTTTCAGCTTGCTGAAGGGTTTTGATCATGTTAATTTCTTATTAAAGAGAAATGTGAGAATACCCAAATCATTTCAGAGGTTTTTCTAAAGTTGTATCTATTCTAGATGACATTAAAGTTGAATCATAGATTCACAATTCTTTCCTTCTAATATAAACTGTGTCCTCCAGCATTTAAAAGTTGAAAGGACTGGAGTTCCCTTTGTGGCACAGTGGTTGACAAATCTGACTGGGAACCATGAGGTTGCGGGTCCAATCCCTGGCCTTGCTCAGAGGGTTAAAGATCCAGCGTTGCGGTGAGCTGTGGTGTAGGTTGCAGACACGGCTCGGATCCCGTGTTGCTGTGGCTCTGGCATGGGCCAGTGGCTGCAGCTCCGATTGGACCCCTAACCTGGGAACCTCCATATGCCACAGATGCAGTCCTGAAAAAGATAAAAAGACCAAAAAAAAAAAAAAAAAAAAAAAAAAGAAAAGAAAAAAAAGAGAAAAAGAAACTCTCGGTAAACTAGGAGTAGAAGGGAACTTCATCAACTTGATAAAGAATATTGATAAAAAAAATCTAAAGCCAACCTTATGATTAATGGTGAAAAACTCGAAGTTTTTCGACTAAAATCAGGAACAAAGAAAAGGATGTCCCCTCTCATTTTTGTTTTTAACCATTTTATAGAAGGTCATAGTTAGTATAACAAGAAAAAGAAATTAAAAGTATACACACAGGGAAAGAATAAATAAAACTGTCTTGGTTCACAGATGACATGATTGTCTGTATTGAAAGCTTGAAGAAATTCCTGGAACTAATAGGCAATTATGGGAGGATTGCAAGATTCAAGGTCAATATTCTAAAGTCAATTGAATGCAAAAGGATTCAAGTAGACCACTCTCTTATACCACATAACAATATTGACTCAAAATGGAATAATACTTGAACGTTAAACCTGAAGCCATAAAAGTCTCCTGGAGAAAACATAGGTGGTGTGCTCCTTTACATAGGTCTTGGTGATGAGTTTTGGGATCTGACTCCAAAAGCAAAGGCAAGGAAAAAAAAATAGACAAATGGGATCACATGAAACTAAAAAGTTTCATCAACAAAATGAAAAAGCAACCTACTAAGTGGGAGAAAATATTTGCAAATCACATGTCTGTTAAGAGGTTAATATAAAAAGTATAAAAAACTCATATAATTCAATAGCAAAAAAAATCAGTCCGATTAAAGAATGGGCAGAGCATTTCTAGAGAAGATATACAAATGGCCACCAGACACATCATAAAATGCTCAAATTACTACTCATCAGGGAACTGCCAATCAAAACCACTGTGAGATATCACCTCTCATCTGTCAGAATGGCTGTTTTCAAAAAGACCACAAGAGTCAAGTCTTCGTATGGATGTGGAGAAAAGGGAATCCTTGTTCACTTTTGGTGGGATGTAAATCCATGCAGCTGCTACGGAAAAGAGTATGAAAATTTCTCAAAAAATTAAAAATGGAGCTACCATATGATTCAGCAATTCCACTTCTGGACATTTACCCAAAGAAAAGAAAAAAACAATTCAAAAAGATATATGTATCCCGATGTTTACTGACTGCAGCGTTTATAAAAGCCAAGATACAGAAATAACTTAAGCATTCATTAACAGATGAATGGATAAAGATGTCAGGTACACACACACACACACACACACACACACACACACACACACACACACACAGGAGTACTATTCAGCCATAAGGAATAATGTAATTTTGCCATTTGCAACAACATGGATGGGCCTGAAGTACATTTTGCTAAGTGAAATAAGTCAGAGAAAGAACAAATACTGTAGTATTTCATTGTATGTGTAATCTAAAAAACAAAACAAAACATAATCAACCTCATAGATACAGAGAACAGAGCCATGGTTGCCAGAGGGGAGGAAGGTTGAGGGACAGGAGAAATGAATGAAGGAGGTCCAAAGATACAGACTTCCAGCTTTAAATTAAATGTCATGGGGATGTAATGTATAGCATGGCAACTATAGTTAATAATACTGTATTGCATGTTTTAAAGTTGCTAAGAGTGGAGTTCCCATTGTGGCGCAGTGGTTAACGAATCCGACCAGGAACCATGAGGTTGCAGGTTCAATCCCCGGCCTTGCTCAGTGGGTTAAGGCTCTGGCGTTGCCGTGAGCTGTGGTGTAGGTCGAAGACGCGGCTCAGATCCCACGTTGCTGTGGTTCTGGCGTAGGCTGGCAGCTACAGCTCCAATTAGACCCCTAGCCTGAGAACCTCCATATGCCGCGGGAGCGGCCCTAAAAAGCAAAAAATAAAATAAAATAAAAATTAAAAAAAAAAAAAGACAATGAGATACCACTACACACCTATTAGAGTGGCCAAAATCCAGAATCCGGATAAGACAAATACTGACAAGAATGAGTAGCAACAGGAACTCTCATCATTGCTGGTGGGAATGCAAAATGGTGTAGTCACTTTGGAAGACAGTTTGGTAGTTTCCAACAAAAAATAAACATACTCTTATCATATAATCCAGCAATATTGTTACTTGGTAATTTATGCAAATGAGTTGAAAATTTATGTCCACACAACCTGCACATGGAGGTTTAGAGTAGCTTTATTCAGAATTGCCCCAACTTGGAAGCACCCATGATGCCCTTCAGTAGGGGGGTGGATAAATAAACTGTGATTTATGGAATATATTCCATGCTAAAAACAAATGAACTATGAAACCATGAAAAGATGTGCAGGAACTTTTAATGCATGTTAGTAAGTGAAAGAAACTAATCTGAAAAGGTTAGGTACATGCTGTATTAATCCAAGTATACATTCTGGAAAAGGCAGATTTAGGGAGGCAGAAGCGGGTCAGTGGTTGCCACAGGTTAGGATGGAGGGAGGGATAAAGAGATGAAGCACAAAGTATCCTTAGGGCAGTGAAACTACTCTATACGCTACTGTAATGGTGGGTAAATGTTATCATTCAATTGTCAAAAGCCATAGAATGTACAATGCCAAGCGTGAACTTTAATGTAGATACTCTAGGGCTTTGGGTGATAATCATGTGTCAGTGCAAGTTCATTGATTATAACCCATGTACCACTCTACAGGCTGTTGACAGTTGGGGATACTGTGCACGTGTGGAGCCAGGGGACATGTGAGAGATCTCTGTACCTCCTGCTTAGCTTGGCTGTGAAGCTAAAACTGCCTAAAAAATAAAGTCTGTTTAAAAACAAAGAAGAATGTCAGTCCTGGTCTTTTTCCATCTCAGCAGCTTAGCCAAGAAAGCATACTATTTTTAATTGTGTCCATAATGGTGACTCTAGAAATTTTAATGGGAAGATTTATTTTATTCCTATAAGTATAACTAACTGGCAGATAACACAACTAAAATATATATATAATATATATATATATATGCACACACACACGTATATGTATATATGTATTTTTTCCCCCTTAAGTCAAACAAGAATGAGTTTTATTTTTCTCCTAGTTAAAGGGAAACTTCTACTCATAGTTCGAGTGCTTTTAAAGATTTCCCTCTCCTGAGTGGCAGAGAAGTGATCTCTATCATGTCCCCATTTCTTGATGGAGTCTTGTAAAAATGTCATGATTCAGAGATTTCTTCTTTGGGAAGAACCTCTGCAGTTGTAGCTTTCCTTCTCTTTGTGGGTCTCCTACTTGGAGGTCTGGGGCTTGACCACACCGTGTTTCTGCCCCTTCTACCTGTTTTGTTGTGGTTCCTTCTTTATATCTTTAGCTGCAGTAAATATTTTCTTCTAGTATTCAAGTCATTCTTATAGATAGTTGCTCTATAAAGAATTGTAATTTTGGTGTGCCTTTGGAAGGAGATGAGCTTGGTGTCTTCCAGCTCCACCATCTTGGCCATCCATGGATTGTTTTTGACAAGCCTTGTGGGTAAAAGGCTATTCCACTGAGCAAGTGCATTGTGGGTAAAAGGCTATTCCACTGAGCAAGTGCAGAGTTAGGTCAAGTAAAAACCAGCCCTGTGAGTGGGGGTTTCTAGGGAGTTGCCAGACAGTGTATATAATGACAGTTCTTTGGGAATGGAGATTTTTGGAGTGTCAAACCTGTTCTGCCTTCCCCAGTGAGTTCTAGGTTGCTTGTATTGACAGCTGATTTTGGGTTTTTAGGATTACCCTGGGGATAGGAATAGAGCAAATTAAAATTCCACAGAGCTTTCTTTTCTAACAGAGATTCAGCCATTTTTCTTGCAGAAACAAGAAAAATTGGATTGTTGCAAGCATTTGATTAATTTCCAGAATAATGAAAAAGTTAATTTTAACTATTGTTTTGCCAGTATTCTTTTTTTTTTTTTACATACCACATTGTCTTTATCCATTCACATATTGATGGACACTTAGGTTGCTTCCATATCTTGGCTATTATAAGCAATACTGTGATGAATTTTGAGGTACATGTATCTTTTTGATATAGTGTTTTCATTTTCTATGGAAAAATACCGAGAAGTGGAATTGCTGAATCATATGGTAATTCTATTTTTAATTTTTTGAAGAATTTCCATACTGTTTTCCATCCTCACTGTACCAATTTATATTCCTACCAACAGTGATGAGGGTTCCCTGTTCTCCACATTCTGTTACATGTTATCTTTTTGATAATAGCAATTTTGACATGAGTGAAGTGATATCTCATGGTGCTTTTGATTTGTATTTCCCTAATTATAATTGATGTTGAGCATCTTTTCATATACCTGTTGGCCATTTGTATGTCTTCTTTGGAAAAATGTCTATTCAGGTCCTCTGCCTGTTTTTGAATCAGATATTATTTTTTTATATTGAGTTGTGTAAGTTGTTTATATAGTTTGGATATTAACCCCTTATTGAATATATAATTTGCAAATATCTTCTCCCATTCAGTAGGTTGCCTTTTCCTCTTGTTGAGGTTGCAAAATGTTTAGTTTGATTAGGTCCCATTTGTTTATTTTTGCTGGATCAGGAGACAGATCCAAAAAAGTGTTGCTAATAAGACCAATGTCAAAGAGCATACTGCCTATGTTTTCTTCTAGGAGTCTTATGGTTTAAGGTCTTACATTTAAGTCTGTAGCCCATTTTAAGTTTATTTTTGTATAATATGTATGAAAGCATTCTGGTTTCATTCTTTTGCATGTAACTATCAAGTTTTCCCAATACCACTTTTTAGGAGACTGGCATGTCACCATTGTATATTTTTGCCTGCTTTGTCACAGATTACTTGACCATATAAGCAAGGGTTTATTTATCGGCTCTCTATTCTGTTCCATTGAGCTACATGTTTGTTTTTGTGCCAGTACCATACTGTTTTGGTTACTGTAGCTCTAGTATACTTTGAAACCAGGAGGTATAATACCTCCAGCTTTTTTCTTCTTCCTCAAGATTGCTTTGCATATTCAGGATCTTTTGTAGCCCCATACAAATTTTAGGATCATCTGTTTCTATGAAAAATGCCTTTGGTATTTTTTTTATAGGGATTGCATTGAATCTGAGATTGCTTTGTGCATTAGGGAGATTTTAACAATCTGAGCATGGTATATTTTTCCATTTATTTGTGTGGTCTTCAGTTTCTTTCATCAGTGTCTTATAGCTTTCAGAGAATGGGCCTTTTTCACTTTCTTGGCTAGACTTATTTCTAGGCATTTTATTCTCTTTGATGCAGTTGCGAATGAGATTATTTTATTAATTTCTCTTTCTGGTAATTCATTATTAGTGGATAGAAATGTTTTTTTGTATCCTGAAAATTTATTGAATTAACCTGTGCTTACACACACACACACACACACACACACACACACATTTTTTTACAGCCACATCTGTGGCATATGAAAGTTCCTGGGCTAGGGGTTGAACCAGAGCTGCAGCTGAGGCCTCTTCCATAGTCATGGCAACACTGGATCCAAGCCACATCTGTGACCTACACCACAGTTTACAGCACGGCCAGGGACTGAACCTGTATTCAGTATCACAGAGACAATATCATATCCTTAACTTATTGAGACACAGTGGGTGCTCCTGCTAATATTTTTTTGACAGATTATTTAGGGTTTTCTATGTATAGTATCATGTTATCTGCAGATAATAACAGTTTTACTTCTTCCTTTCCAATTTAGATGCCTTTTATTTCTTTTTCTTGTTTGATTGCTGTGTCTGGTACTTTTTTTGTTTTTTAAGTTTTATGATACCTGTTTTAATATTTTTTTTGAAATTTTATTTTTATATTTTTTACGGAATAAAATACATATATTTAAACACAGTTACATTCACACAGATTATTATATCATGGATCTTAAGAAACAGATTAAGTGACTCCCTCTGGAGAAGTGGAATGGAAAATATGCTGAGACAAATAGGAAATTTATTCTATACTTTATCCCATTTTGTATGGCTTTCATCTTTACTATTAAGTATTATCTATTACATTTCAATTTTTCTTCAAAAATTAGCATTATATTAAAATTATGTATATTATGCAACTAAAATTTATGAAGAAGAAAGCCTTATATACCATTAAATATTTTATATAGCATAATAAAAAGAATAACAACTGGTAAGAATAGCAAAAATAATACACCCTCTGAAAATAAGGAAAATATAAAATGCATAAATTGGTTAAAAAACAGTATAACTATATAAATATGTCCTCACAATTTGTTACATTTTATTGATTCTTCACTATAGGCATTACACCATTCTAGGTGATGTGATAAACAAGACATCATAGACCTTACATTGTACCATGGAAAGAAGTGGTTATTAATAATACAGTTGTAGAACTGTATTATTTAATTGTACAGTTGCATTATTTAATTATAATTATCATAAATTCTTTGATGGAGAGGAAATCAGAATCAGATCTAAGAAGACTTCAGCATTCCAAGAATGATGACATATGACCCCCTTCATGGTGGATTATACACTTATTTACTATGAGATATATTTCTTCTCCAGAGATTCCTTGTTTGTGTATCAAGTGTAGATTTTTGGTTTGCAGTTACTCTGAGGTTTTGATGTAAGAATCTATATGTATATGAGATTGTTTTAAGTTGTTGTTCTCTTAATTGCAAGTTCATCTCCAGTGTCCTTCATTTGTACTCTCATCTTCTCATGATTTCTGATTTTGGTGGCATAATTCTGCATGGATGAATTCATATCTTTACTGTATATATACCTTTACTGGTGAGCCTTGTCATTTGTGGAATTTTGTTTCCTGTTGCTGTCTTTTCTTTACTGCCTAGAGAAGTTCCTTTAGTATTTGTTGTAAGGCTGGTTTTGTGTTGCTGAATTCTCTCAGCTTTTGCTTATCTGTGAAGCTTTTGATTTCTCCTTCAAATCTGAATGAGAGCCTTGCTGGGTAAAGTAATCTTGGTTGGAGGTTTTTTCCTTTCATCACTTTGAGTATATCATGCCACTCCCTTCTGGCCTGCAGAGTTTCTGCTGAAAAACCTGCTGATAACCTTATTGGGGTTCCCTTGTATGTTACTTGTTTCTTTTCCCTAGCTGCTTTCAGGATTTTCTATTTGTCTTTAATTTTGGTCAGTTTGATTAATATGTGTCTCGGTGTAGTCCTCCTTGGGTTTATTTTATATGGTACTCATTGTGCTTCCTGGATTTGAGTGAGTGGTTCCTTTCCCATGTGAGGGAAGTTTTCAGCTATTATCTCTTGGAATATTTTTTCTGTCTCCTTCTCTCTCTCTTCTCCTTCTGGCATCCCTATAATACAGATGTTTCTGCGTTTTTATGTTGTCCCAGAGTTCTCTGAGACTCTCTTCATTTGTTTTCAATCTTTTTTCTCTTTCCTGTTCTGCATCCATAATTTCCACTAATCTGTCTTCCACCTCATTTATTCGTTCTTCTGCCTCCTGTATTCTGCTATTAGCTGCTTCTAGTGAATTTTTTATTTCAGTTATTGTATTTTGCATCTCTTCTTGTTTAAGTTTTATATCTTGTATCTCTTTGCTCAGTGTTTCCTGTAAGTTATCCATCTTTGCCTCCAGTTTATTTCCAATGTCTTGCATCATCTTCAGCATCAGCATTCTAAAGTCTTTTTCCTGGAGGCTGAGAATCTCCTGATCGCTTAGCTGATTTTCTGGGTTTTTTTCTTTCTCCGTCATCTGAATTATAGTTCTCTGTCTTTTCATTTTTATAGGTTTTTGGTGTGGTCACCTTTTTATAGGTAGTAGAGTTGTAGCCTCTCTTACTTCTGGTGTCTGCCCCCCTTGTGGCTGAAATTGGTACAGGGGCTTGCTATGGGCTTGCTGATGGGAGGGGCTGATGCCTGCCCTCTGGTAGGTGGAGCTGATTCCTATCCCTCTGGTGGGTGGGGCTTTGTCTCTGGATGGGATTAGAGGCAGCTGTGTCCCTGGAGGAGTCTTAGGTAGCCTGTTTACTGAGGGGCGAGGCTGTGATCCCACCTGAATTGTTGTTTGCCCTGGGGCTTCTCAGGTCTGATGGGTGGGGCCAGATTTTCCCAAAATGGCCACCTCCAGAGAAAGGCACAGCTGCTGAGTATTCCTGAGAGCTTTGCTTTCAATGTCCTTCCCTCACAACAAGCCACATTCACCCCTGTTTTCCCAGGATGTCCTCCAAGAACTGCAGTCAGGTCCAACCCAGATTCCTATGGAGACTTTGCTTTGTCCTGGGACCCAGTCCGCATGAAAGTCCATTTGTGCCTTTTAAGAATGGGGTCTCCGTTTCCCCCAGTCCTGTGGAGCTCCTGTGCACAAGCCCCACTGGCCTTCAATGCCAGATGCTCCAGGGGCTCTTTCTCCCAGTGCCAGATCCCCACATGCGAGGATTTGATGTGGGGCTCAGAACTCTCACTCCTGTAGGTGAGTTTCTGTGAACCAGTTAGTTTTCAGTCTGTGGAGCTTCCCATCCAGGAGGTATGGGGTTGTTTATATCGCAAAATCACCCCTCCTACCTCTTGACATGGCTTCCTCTTTTTCTTCTGGAGTAGGGTATCTTTTTTAAGGTTTCTGGTCCATTTGGGTTGAGATTGCTCAGCCTTTAGTTGTGAATTTTGTTGTTTTTAGGAGAGAAGTTGAGCTCTAGCCCTTCTATTCCACCATCTTAATCCTCTCTCTGTGTCTCTGTTTTGCCAGTATTCTTACTGTTTTTATGAAGAAATGAATTTGGGGAGTTTTTTTTTTTTTTAAACCATTTTGAAAGTGCTTCCCATGATTTTTTTTTTCTTTTTAGGGCCACACCTGTGGCACATGGAGCTTCCCAGGCTAGGGGTTGAATCAGAGCTACAGCTGCTGGCCTATGTCACAGCCATAGCAACATGGGATCCAAGTCATGTCTTTGACCTACACCACAGCTCACAGCAACACTGGATCCTTAACCCACTGAGCAAGGCCAGGGATCGAACCTGCATCCTCAGAGATATGAGTTGGGTTTGTAATCTGCTAATCTGCTAAGCCACAACAGCAACTCCCTTATGATCTTTTTTTTTTTTAATAAAGAAATTACACTGAAACTTGTCCAGAGGAGAAACAGAAATTTTCCCTTCCTTAAGTGTTACCACCCCCCAGGTCTCTGGTTCAGTTTTGATCACAATAGCTAGCTTTGAAAAAAGTCACAACATTTTTTGATACTTCATCCAATTCTTTAACTCTTAAAGGAGTTTGAAGTGTAAATGTCCCCTTAGGCTTGATAATTAAGGACTTTAGTAATTTTTCCATGACTTTAATTTGGAGTTTAGAGCATTAGTACATATCATACATTTTCTTAAAATTTTAAAATCTCTCTGTCCTTGAGTTTTCTAATATGTAATCATTGCACAGAGCAAGTTAATACACTTATCACTTCCTTTGATGAATAGACGTCTTACAGCGGAGTTGAACAAGGGAGAAATCTTTTTCGTAATGAGTTCCCATTGACTTCTTTTTAACCATTTGATTTATGTTTTAATGGAAAAAAATTTCTGAATTGAAAACTCATGGTGAAGGAGGAGGGAGCAGTCAATGTCAGACCAAACATTAGAGTATTATCAGTTCTTTATGGGTCTTTCTTTCTCTCTCTCTCTCTCTCTCCCTCTCTCCCTCTCTCCCTCTCTCCCTCTCTCCCTCTCTCCCTCTCTCCCTCTCTCCCTCTCTCCCTCTCTCCCTCTCTCTCTTCTTTTTTTTGGCCAAGCCTGTGGCATCTGGAAGTTCCTGGGCCAGGGACTGAACCCACCCCACAGCAGTGACCAGAGCCAGATCCTTAACCCACTGGGCCACAAGAGAACTCTTATGGCTGTCTCTCTCTTAGCATGCCAGCATTTTTCAGCTCTGAGCCTTCCTCTGAGTTCATACCTCTTTTTTCCCTTTCCTTCTTTTCCACTTGTCTCAGACAATGGAAATTGCCCTCAATCACACATCCAAACTGGGAGCATAACCTCTGCGCCTTGAGTTACTCCTTTCCATCTTCTCCACTGCACCAAGCATGTTTCTTGCTGGGCATGGCATTATTATGAAGTATAGAGGAGGTGGAGTAGAAATTATCTGATAACAGTGCACAGGAAATGCCCTGGAGTTGATGACTTCTGAATTATGAGTCTTGCTCAGACTATACTCAATCTACAAATGGCTTTTGTCTAACCAGAACCAAACTAGAAAACTCAGGAGCTATTAAAAAAAAAAAAAAAAAACCCTTCCGGTGTTGAAAGAGACAACAAAACACATGGCATACATGGTCAAAAGTCAGTTCTGGGGCAAGAAGAGGTGGTTGTTTTTGTCATGGTTTCAAGGAGTAGGATGTTTGGGTTTCAGAATTGCGTGCATGCATGCAGCAGGATGGTTGAAGACAGAAACTGGAACTGGATTTAGGATACTTCTGTTCTCTGAAGCTAAGGCTGAGAGTGGTCAGATCCAACGAGCAGAGGGCCAGCATGAGCGGGTTAGGAGGTATTTACCTTCCAGGATGATGTGGGGTGTGGGATTCAGGAATACCTAACATTGATGATGAAATTACCTGTTCTTCCACCTTTCAGAGAGGCTTACTGGGAATATTTTCGAGTATAGTCCTCTTGATTTTTTCCCACATGTAAGTACATATATTATGCATTGAATTACATTTTTGGCTTAATATATCCTGATCAGTTCCCCACATAAATACATATTTTACTTCAACAAAAAAACCCAACTGTTGTTTAGTATTCCATATTGTAAAAAAATCCTAACTTATTTACTTCTCTTAATAGGTCCTTAGTTGTTTACAGTTTTTCACTATTGTAAACAATGTTTTGATCAGCCTTAACAATCTGACCATGAATTTCTAAGCATCTGAGTCAGCACCGATTTTGGTTTTTTAGTTATATCCAAGGCCCTGACTATGTGAAATCAATTTATACTATTACCAACAATGTGTGAGAGAACCTGTATTCCTCTATCCTAACCAAATGCTGAATATTTTAGAAAACGTTTTCCAGTTTTATAATGAGAAAATAATGTCTCATTGTGGTTGAATTTATATATCTTTTAATTATGAGGGCAATTAGGCATCTTTCATAGATTCATTGGTCTTTTATCTTCTGTGAATTGGCTATTTATGTACTTTAGTGTTATTTATTTAGTAAATAGTATGCATTGGAAAGTTAAGGGTGCTAAGGGTGGATTGCTGGAGAATGTGAAAACAAGGCATTTTCATGCCAAATCAGCCTTGTCCACAAAGGAGAACACATTTGGAGTGGGTTTTAAGCTAAGGAGACCACCAGCAAAGCATAGGGCTAGGTGCTATGTTTCGTGTTCTCCTTCGTGGACAAGTCTGATTTGGCATGACAATGCCTTGTTTTCACATGCCCCAGCAATCCACCCTTAGCTAGCTAGGGAGCGCAGCACCTAGGGCCAATCGCAGAAATGGCACAAAACTAGCTTCTGGGAGCTGCATTCTGGAAAGTTAAACTCTACTCGGGAAGCAAACAACAGCCCCAATGCGTGTTTGCTCAGGAAAGCAACACTTGCCTTTTTCTCACCTAGCCCTATGCTATGCATAGGGCAAAGGAAGGTCTGGGCTGCCTCTTGCTCCCTGTGCACTGGTGGTTTGCCACTCAGATCCAAGCCGTGTCTGCGACCTACACCACAGCTCATGGCAACCCCGGATCCTTAACCCACAGAGCGACGCCAGGGATTGAACCTACATCCTCAGGGATACTAGTCAGGTTCGTTGCTGCTGAGCCACAGTGGGAACTCCTGTTTATTTCTTTATAGAAACTTTAGAATAATTATATCCAATTCACAAGAATTTTATTCAGTATTTTGATTAGTGTATCAGTCAAAGAAGAGGAACCATACAGTAAAGTGAATGTGGAATGTTTAATATAAGTAGTTATTAACTGTAACAGAGGCTTGGAGGAATTGGCTGCTAAGAAAACAGAACTAAGGAATGTAGGAATACCTATGTGGCTGAGACAGATGCCCAAGCAAGGGCCCCCAGGCTGAGATCCAGACACAGTGTTAGCTTCTTATTTGAACAATGTATTTGGGAGTTCCCATAGTGGCTCAGTGGAAACGAATCTGACTAGGAACAATGAAGTTTTGGGTTCAGTCCCTGGCCTTGCTCAGTGGGTTAAGGATCTGGCATTGCCGTGAGCTGTGGTGTAGGTCACAGATGTGACTGAGAACTTGCATTGCTGTAGCTGTGGTGTAGGCTGGCAGCTGTAGTTCCAATTGGACCCCTTAGCCTGGGAACCTCCATATGCCTTGGATACGGCCCCGAGAAAAGCAGAAAAAAAAAAGTATTTGATGATGCTAAGAAAGTGTCTTTTGATTCCCACTTTTCTAATTAAAAAGCAATTGATATTGGATCTTACAAATGTCTCTTCATTATTTATTGAGGCAATGAACTGTGTTTCTCCTTTGACCTTTAAACATGGTGATTTGCTGGTAACTTTGCATTGCTAGACTGAACTGCCCTTATATAGGGTTGTGATCTTTTAAAATATTGTTTGATTTTATTTCTATTTTTTCTTTAGGATTTTTTGTATCAAAGTTTGAAAAGTGAAATTGGGATATAGTTTTTTGTTAAATTTTGGAATCAATGTTATATGGTTTTATACAAGTCAGTAAAAAGCTTTCCATTTTTTTCCCGTGGAAATTTTAACAAACATTTAATATTGGAATATTGGAAAGACTTCATCTATAAAACTCTCTGGTCTTTATATTTTGGCGGATAGTTAGTCTTGGGCAACTTTAAAAATATTTTCTGGGGTTATAAGTTTCTTTAGATTATCTATCTTTTCTTGAATTATTTTTGATAATTTGTATCTTTCTCAGAAGTCAAGAATTTCTTTTGGATTTCCAGACTTAGTAATAAAAAGTTTAAATTTCCTCACTCTTGAGAGTTATTTTCATTTTTTTGTATATTTGTACTTTTAATTTACAATTTTATTACATTGATATTGGAAAATGTTATTTGTACTCTTCCTAACTTTGGAATTTATTGAATTTTTCTCTGTGGCCAGTATAGGACTGATTTTTGTAAGTATTTCAGGGGCAAACAATTTACACTTTTTGTTATAGGATGTTCCATTTTGTCATTAAGTCAGCAGAATGCTTTTGGGAGCAGGACACATTCTTTTAAGTCCACACTCTTTCTTAACCAGTATAGTCTAGAATCTTGCTTAAAAATATGGCCCCCAGGAGTTCCTTTTGTGGCACATCAGAAACAAATCTGACTAGTTATCCATGAGGATTCGGGTTTCATCCCTGGCCTTACTCAGTGTGTTGGGGATCTGGTGTTGCCGTGAGCTGTGGTATAGATTGCAGATGCAGCTCAGATCCAGCATTGCTGTGGCTGAGGTGTAGGCTGGCAGCTGTAGCTCCGATTTCACCCCCAGCCTGGGAACCTCCATATGCTGCAGGTGTGGCCCTAAAAAGGGGAAAAAAAAAAAAAAAGGTCCTCAAACCAGCAGCAGCACCAGCTGGAATGGGGGCTTGTCAGAAGTGCAGCATCTCTAGCCCCATCCCAGACTTACTGAATCTGCATTTTAAAAAGATCCAGTGGTCACCCATGTACATATTTAAATTGTACAGAATTTCATACTGTGTCATAATATTTAAAAAGAACATATTCTAAATCTATTATTTATTAACATCGACCTTTTATAGTTTATTTTATTATAGTTGATTTACAATGTTGTACCAATTTCTGCTGTACAGCAAAGTGATCCAGTCATACACATAGATACAATTCCTTTCTTATATTCTCTTCCGTCATAATCTATCCAAAGAGACTGAACATAGGTCCCTGTGCTGTACAGTAGCACCTCATTGCTTAACCTAACATTGTCCTTTTTCAGTGAATTGGATCTATTATTAAAATCTTACAAAAAGTAAGCTTTATAAGGCACTTAATAGGATATAATTACAACGGGGGCTGGCCTCTGGCCACATTCGGATGTCGTCCTTTCCACATGCCCTGCCTTCCTCATCCTCCCTCCTACTGCTGGGGAACTGATTAGGACTCAGGAGTCGTAGCTCTGTGGACCTGGGGAACATGGTCCCAGCTCCAGTGGTCTGCAAAATCAAGTGTAAGAACAATGTTTTTGTCTTTATCTTTTTCTGTGAAGCTCAAGCTTGAGCTCAATCCGCTGGCAACAGTGCCAGACCTTATGCCAAGTGCCAAACAATGAAAAGAAACAAGAAGCACATTCTTTCCTCCCTGAAGCCCAGAAACCCTGGGAAACCTTCGGAAGTGGGGGACAAGGAACCACCAGCAACCGAAGAACTTAAAGGGTTAGGACTGGGCACAAGTCAAGCCAGCAATACGAGGCATCCTGGGAATTGGGCCCTTCAGATGTAGTTAATTGGAATTTATTACATCCTCATCATGCCAGGCCTCAAGGACTTTTCTTTTTCTTTTTGTCTTTTTAGGGCTGTACCCAGGGCATACGGAAGTTCCTAGGCTAGGGGTTGAATTGGAGCTGCAGCTGCTGGCCTACATCACAGCCACAGCAATACAAGATGCGAGCCGTGTCTGCGACCTACACCACAGCTCACGGCAATGCCAGATCCTTAACCCACTGAGCGGGGCCAGGATCGAACCTTCATCCTCATGGATACCAGTCAGGTTCATTACCACTGGGCCACAGCAGGAACTCCTCAAGGACTTTTCTTAAGGGAATCTAATATCTAATCTAATATCTAAATACCTGGCAAGTGTTCTAGGTTTCCTAGGCTGTTGCATTTCATTCTGTGGAACTAATAACTCGAGGACTATCTCTGGCAGGGGAGAATTTCAAGCCAGGCAAGGAGGCAATGGCCCAGGCGGCCCACTCTTATAGGGCCTGTCCAGTCACCCAATCCGGCAGTGTCGTCATGTACAGATCAAGAGCACTTCAGCAAAGGCGTAACTCTCATTTATCTCAGAAAAGAAAGGTGCTGATTCCTGATCTAATAAATAGCCTTAATAAGACTGAATTCTCATATTGATGACGATTGGCAGGAAACATCAACTCAATTGATGTGCTTGAGAAATTGGCCACCCCCTTTTCCACAGACATCTGAAATGTTCTGTGAGCAGGTTTTGATTAATTTAACTCCTTTAAGTTCTTATCAACCAGAAAGGTGTTTCCTGGGTTGTTTTATATTCCTACCTTTTTGGAATCAGGGGTCTGCCTTAGACTGAATTAGGCCTCCTAAACCATTGAGGTCCTAAGTGGACTCCCAGGAAAGCCTTCCAGATACTACATCAAGCCCTCCTCATACAGCTTTCTTCCTCCTCTCTCCCCTTTCCCCTCCTCTTTCTCTCTCTTGTCTTCCATCTCTCTTTCTACTTTCCATTTTTTTTTGCACTAGGTCTAGGAGACCAGTAGCATTAATCAATCAGCTATCCAGCAGACATCTGCTATGCACCAAGCATAGTGCTGGGCACTGTGGAGGATGCAGAAATGACCACAACATGTATTTGTCCTTGATGAACTTATACCGTAGCTAGAGAAACAAGTACATAGAGATGAACTCGCATGGTGCATCCTATGCTGTGAATATTGGTACTAGAGAAGAAATTCAGGATGGGAGAGTTCACCATTGTCTGGGAAAAAGACTTTCCAGGAAAGTTGGGACTTGAAGCATAATCAGGACTCAGCAGCTAGGATAGTCTGCTATTTCTTAAAGAAAAACAAGCAGGAATTCCTGCTGCGAGGTGGGTTAAGGATCCGGCATTGCCGTGGCTGTGGCATAGGCTGTAATTGCGGCTTGGATTTAGTCCCTGGCACAGGAACTTCCATATGCCAGGAATGCAGCCAAAAAAAAGGAAAAGAAGAAAAAAGAAAAACAAACAAATATTGCGGAACTTAGCCCTGGACTAGTTCCTTCTGGACCTATACTTTTTAAAAAGTTTTCTGAAGTCCAAAGTGAGACATCAAATTTCCGGAACAGAATTTTTGTTATGTTTAGAATTTTACTCAGCGTTTACTTATAAAATGAACATTTCTGAAAGTACTATGAGGATTAACATTTTTTTCATGACAAGTAGAGTATTTAAACTTAAATTTCCTGGCATACATTAATTTATTTGACCTTCTCATTTGGCCTTTGTAGGAAGTTGCTTCCCTAAAATCCAAGTTAGTTGACTGTACTGTTTTGTCTTTTTTTTCTGTACTGTTTCCTCTTATCCAAACACTGTATTGACAGTTGTGAGTACTTGGTTATATTTAATTAAAATATTGGAAATGACTACATACTAGCAGCACATCTTCCTTTTAGGACCTAGAGTCTAATCAGAGCAGTTACCTTGTGCCCTAAGAACGACCTAGAGACAAGGGTAAATATTGGGACGGGCTCCAGTGCAATTACTGTATTTTCATTTCTTTTTTCTTTCTTTTTTTTTTTTTTTTTTTGGTCTTTTTGCCATTCCTTGGGCCGCTCCCGCGGCATATGGGAGGTTCCCAGGCTAGGGGTCTAATCGGAGCTGTAGCCACCAGCCTATGCCAGAGCCACAGCAACGAAAACTTGAGTTTCATTTCTTTCTTTCTTTTTTCTTTTTTTTCAATTACTGTATTTTCAGAAGGGCCTGTGAAGATTTTGCCAGAAGTCAATGCTCAGCTTTTGCCTTTCTCTGTAAGTCTTGGCATAAGCTCTTATCTTAAACGTGAGTCAAGTTTGCCCTTTCTTCTGACCCTGGCTTCTGCGGATGGCTTCCTCTTTGTACAAACCTCACTGTGCTTTCCTGACAGGAAGAAAAGGCTGGAAGGTCAGGCACTCGATTTTTCATCGTAGGTTTATGGCTCGTTTTCCTATACTGTTCTCTCTGAGTTGTGTAATTACAGACACATGCACAGTTAAATTTGCTTAGGTTAATCTGTTAATCTGTTACCCTAAATACACATTTTTTTTTTTTTTTAAACGGCTGCACTTGCAGCATGTGGAAGTTCCCAGGCCAGGGGTCGAATTGGAGCTACAGCTGAGGCCTATGCCACAGTCATGGCAATGCCAGATCCAAGCTGTATCTGTGACCTACACCACAGCTTTGGCAATGCTGGATCCTTAACCTACTGAGGTTAGGCATCAAACCTGCATCCTCCTCACAGACACTCTGTCAGGTTCTTAACCCACTTGGCCACAATGGGAACTCATAAGTACGCAGTTTGAAAGCTGCACCCGGTATTCTTATCTCTGAATTCAACAACAGCAAACATCTTTTGTAACAGTCATTTTGTTTGTCTTGCCGTAATAGCGTCATCATGAAATCAGGAAAATCCTTTCTGGCGACAGTTCTTTCAGAGAGAAAACTTAGATCCATGCGAATGGGTGGGATGGTGGAGAGTCACAAAGAAAAAAGTGAGCTGTCTCGCTCGTGTCAACTTTTGAGCTCTCCTTGTGTGGGTTTGCGCTCTGGGTTAACCGAATGGTCAGAAATCCCCACCTGGAATCTGTAGCGATTATTTACCTCAGGCCGGATAGATTATTCTTGTTTAGTTAACCTCATCTCACGGTGTTTGGATTTTGCTTTTCCAGTGAGTAACAAAGTAGAAGTCCTCATTCATTTTAATGGAGAAATTAAAGTGATTCAAGTTCCCTGCCCAAGTCTAGGTTCTTTCCTTTGGGTGCCTTGGTGCTGCCTTGTCCATGGCAGCAGCTGACTAAGGGGTAAGGCATCAGTACCGGCCAGCGTCGGCTCTGCTTGACCAAGGACGAGTTTAGGGCTCAAGTCGGGGAGCGTTTTCTAGCCAGCCTGGTAGGGAAAGCTGTGTTCTTCTGGATCTCTGTGTCCTTCCTTGCTTGTCTATCTCAGGGTTACTTTGCCGCCTCTTGAGTTCTCCTGAATAATATCATTGTTTATCTTGAGTGCTCTCCTCCCTGCTTTGACCAGTTTCCTCTGTGTTGTCTGTATGTTTCACATTTTCCTGAGGTCAGAGCCTGGCTGGCTGACCAGGAACTTCAGTGACAGAAAGCACCAAAACAGCCCTTTAAGTTCTTAAAACACAAGCCTGAGAGGGGGACCAAAGTTTTAAAGCTGAGAGCAAACAGAAGTTGACCACAAATTCTTGTTGCTATGGATGTGGAGCTTCACTTTGTTTTTCTAATTGTGTGTGCATTGGGGGAAGGGAGGGAGAAGAAGGGAGAAAGGGGAAGGGAGCCAGACCATGTATGTGTCTGTATGTGGGGTCTGTCTTTTACTCTAGTTGCATTCATTCATTCATTTTCTCCTTCTCTTTTTTTATGGTTTCAAAATATTTTTTCCCCATTATTCCTGCCATTAAAACACAACCAAAACTGATGTTCAGGCAGTACACAGTGGTACGGCTGCGGTGATTGTCAACTATTGAAATGCTTCTGTACCTGATGGCAAATCACTGTTGCCACAAACCTCACCTGAATGCTCCTTTGCTGCCAAGGGGTCCCCCAGCATCCACACAAGCCAGCCACTGGCAGGTTCATACCTGGCTTGGCTGGGGCAGGATCCTCTGGGACCCTCTGGCAGTATAGCCCTGTCCACATCCACTCTGCTGTACCGGGCATTACACATTTGGTTCTGAAAGTAACAGCATTTAGCCCAGAGAGCACATGGTTATTCAGTCAATCTTACTCCTGGAATTCAACCAAGATTTTTGAAGGAAGCACAAGAAATCCCTGACTGATGAGAATAGATTCCTTAAAATCTAGGCACTAACAATCACACGCTTTCCTCATAAGGAGGAACTTTATGACAATTTATGGTCACAATACGGACCCAGCTGTCTTGCTGAAGTGTGAGCTTCCTGTCACTAGAAACAGACTTGAATGACCTCTGAGCCCCTTCCAAGCAAATGATATTGAAAAAATCATAAACATCGCAAACTCTCTCATAAAATGCATACTTACTCTATTACATAATATTCATAAGAGCTAAATAAGTGAAGAACCAGGTGCTACCTTAAGGCCTCTGTTTGCCTGTCCTGGGTTTAGACATACAGGCCGCCCCAAGAGTCATGTGAGGAAAGCCGTAAGCCTGTATGATGGGACTTTATCCTGGATCGCTGCTCAACCATGGCAGCCAAGGGAAGGGGGGATGAAGTGACAAGCATGTGTGTGGGCTCTTGGGATGTTGGAGGGAAGTGGTTTGATTTTGGGAGTCAGCAGCTGAGCTTCCTAAGGGCAATGATGCCGGTGAGGGAGGAGGATCTGTTTTCTGGGGTATAACAGATGGAAGGATTTCCTAGTCTCCTGAGAGCTGCAGCCTCAGTTCACTCCAGAAGGACATCAGCACCGTAGCTCCTCGGGGTCTCCAGGGTTTGGGGTCTGGATGTAGAGGTTCTGGAAGCCCAAGGTTAATCCTCTGAAGAAGCTTGTGGGTGAGAACCACTGGGAGTGAAGGAACCAGATGCTGGGAGTCAGGCACACAGGACCAGTCAGTGAGACTCCAGGGGATCCAGGTGGAGTGTGAGCGTGCCTCCTGCAGAGACTTCTGCCAGGTAGCTGACTTGAGTGTGCTTCAGTTTTCTCCTTTGTGAAACAGAGGTTATGATATTGCCCCCCCCACCCCCACCCCATACCTTTTTTTGGCAATTGTAAGTTGTGTGGTTGTCCATGGCAAGTGTCAGTAAGGATTGGCGAGGAGCCTGGGAAGCAGAGAGCCCCTGGCAAAGGGGAACACCCTGGGGGCTTGCAGCCACGAGACACCCCCGGAATCCCACGTACTTTCTGACCAAATCTGATTGACTTCTATACCTGTCTTATATTAACAAATTCGAACCCTAGGAAAATTGAAAGAACAGAATAATTAACATGCATACACTGGTCTAGATTCACTAGCTGTTATCATTTTCGCACACACCCCCCCCAACACCCCCAAAAGCAGTGTGTAGGTGTCATGATGTTTCACATGATTCTAAATAATGCATTTCTCATAAACAAAGCCATTTTCCCTTTCCTTTTTTTTTTTTTTTTTTTGTCTTTTGTCTTTTTGTTGTTGTTGTTGTTGTTGTTGTTGCTATTTGTTGGGCCGCTCCCGCGGCATATGGAGGTTCCCAAGCTAGGGGATGAATCGGAGCTGTAGCCACCGGCCTACACCAGAGCCACAGCAACGCGGGATCCGAGCCGAGTCTGCAACCTACACCACAGCTCACGGCAACGCCGGATCGTTAACCCACTGAGCAAGGGCAGGGACCGAACCCGCAACCTCATGGTTCCTAGTCGGATTCGTTAATCACTGCGCCACGACGGGAACTCCCATTTTCCCTTTCCTAATCAAAAATCACAATATCCTTTCCACATCTAGGGAAGCATTAATTCAGTAATATCCCACACAGAGTCAACTATCATATTTCCTAAATCATTTCCAGAATGTCATCAGAGTCAAGGTTAATGCGTTGCCTTCACCAGCTGTGTTTCTTTAGTAGACGCCAGTTTGGAGCCCTTTTCCTTCTGTCCTTTTGTGTTGAATCCTGGAAGTGTCCAGGCCAGATGTCCTGCAAAGGGCTTCATGGCTTCCTGTCACTGTTTCTGTGTTGGGTTATATTTCTGAGGCAATCTTTCCAGCCCTGGTTTTCTGAGTCATGGGTTATCTTTGATGTTTTAGCCTTGCCTTAGAATTTTACTGAATGCTTAGGGTAAGCATTTAGAGGACTAAGAATATATCTTTGTACACATCTGAAGCCCCAGTCTCATTAATATGCTTCCGATGGACTCCAGGTTTATTCAGTTCCCGCTCTTCACCACCTTAACCTGTGTTTTTCACAAAATCAGTCATACTGGATACACTGCAATTTCTGGCATAATTTCTAAAATGGGAAAAGCAGAAAAGGAACAGGGGTGTTTGATTGATTTTTGCCTCTGCAGTGGTTATGTGGGCTCACTTTCAAGGCACAGGAGTAAAGTGGAGGTTGAATGCAAATTTGGAGAAGTTGTGTTGCTTCTTTCTTGGGTATTTGCCTGTTAAGGACAGACACACTGTAGGTTGTAAATTGGGCTAAGGCTTTGAGTTGTGAAATGTCAGGTAAATGGAGTGGGTGGAAAAATAGGTTCTCACCGCCACAAGCCACTGCAGCATTTATACAGTTCCTCTCATTTCCCCAGGAATCTATAATTATGGAGACCGAAGGGATCATTCTGCAGATGAGGCCCAGAGAGTAAAGTGATGTGACTGATGCCACCCAGCTTGCTGGTTGGTAGGTCTGGGATAAAGCCTGTCTCCCAAGTCCAGCCCTGTGCTTCGTCTGTTATCCGTAATGATTTTGTATTTAGATGCTTGAGGAGACAGTTTTGAGATATCAAATGCTGGGAAAGAGGAGAACACGATTAATTCAGCAGACACAAGGGACTTTCATAGTTGTTAAAATCAGAGCACAGTATTCCACTGTCATATCTTTGACTTTTTAAAAAGCCTTTTAAAATTTTATTTTACTTTTTTCATTTTGAAAAACTTTATTGAAGTGTAGTTGATTTACAATGTTGTGTTAATTTCTGCTGTACAGCGAAGTGACTCAGTTATATATTTATACACACACACACACACACACACACACACACACATCTATTCTTTTTCAGATTCTTTCCCCATATAGGTTATCACAGAATATTGAGTAGAGTTCCCTGTGCTATACAGCAGGTCCACGTTGACCATCCATTCCATATACAATAGCGTGCGTATGCCAGTCCCAAATTCCCAATCCACCCCCCACCCACCTTTCCACTTTGGTAACCGTAAGTTTGTCTTTGAAGTCTGTGAGTTTTCGGAAGTTGCAATTGTATAGCAAATTTCAGGTCATGATCTAGACTGTACTTCAATCTTAAAAGCAAATTTAAGGTATTTTTTCTCAACCAAGTTGCAAATACTGCTGGGAGGTTTTTGGAAATAAATTTGTTTGTATCATTTTAAAAGATTCTACATATAAGTGAGCATATGATATTAGTCTTTGTCTGACTTACTTCACTTAGTATGATAATCTCTAGCTCCATCCATGTTGCTGCAAATGGCATTATTTCATTCTTTTTTATGGCTGAGTAATATTCCATTGTGTTTGTGTGTGTGTGTTGTGTGTGTGTGTGTATACCACATCTTTTCTATCCATTTCTTGGTTGATGAACATTTAGTTTGCTTCCATGTCTTGACTATTATAAATAGTGCTGTAACAAACATTGGGGTGCATGTGTCTTTTTGAATTATGGTTTTCTTCAGATGAATGCCCAGGATTGGGATTGCTTGATCATATGGTAGTTCTATTTTTAGTTTTTTGGGAAACCTCCATTCTGTTCTCCATAGCAGTTGTACCAGTTTACATCCCACCACATATCTTTGAATCTTGCAACATGGCAATATATGGATAAGATAATGGCATTCTCTAAGAAAGGGCAGAGCCCTTTGCTTCTTGAAAACGCTTTCCCCTTTTTAATTTAATTTATTTATTTTTTGGTCTTTTATCTTTTAGGGCCACACCCACGGCATATGGAGGTTCCCAGGCTAGGGGTCTAATCTGAGCTGTAGCCACCAGCCTACACCACAGCCACAGTAATGCAGGATTTGAGCTGCATCTTCGACCTGCACCACAGCTCATGGCAATGCCGGATCCTTAACCCACTGAGCGAGGCCAGGGGTGGAACCCGCAACTTCGTGGTTCCTAGTCAGGTTCATTAACCACTGTTCCACGATGGGAACACTCCTCTTTCCTCTTTTGTTAGACAAAATCATACTCTTAACCTTCAGAGTTTGAATCAAGATACTATGCATTTATGGGTAAGTAATTTTTTCTTGGGCTGTCATGATGGATTGTTGATTTTTCACATTGCAAACTGAATCACTTTTGGAATCATATCTTTTTTAAGGCATTTTCCTTCTGAAGTAATTTTGCAGAAAATCTCTCTTCCTCCTCCACAGGCATATATATAAATACTCTTTGCAATTACCAGGTGTCTGACTTCACCTGTCTATTGCAAAGAGAGTTTTCAGAAGTTCCAATTATATACTAAATTTCAGATCATGATATAGATTGTACTTTGATCTTAAAAAAAATTTTAAGGTATTTTTCTCAACCAAGTTGCAAATATTGCTGTGGGTTTTTTTCGTTTTGTTTTGTACATATATTTGTTCAACTAGGTCTCTTTTTCATTCTTTAAGAAATGTGTCTTCAATTCCCTGTAGAAAGTAAGGAAGGAAGTGGCAGAGGGGGAGAGGAAAGGAAGAAAGAAAGGATGGAAGGAAGAAGAGGGAAATTTACCATCAGTCAGTTGCACTTGGTCACAGTTCAGCTTTTTTTTTTTTTTTTTGTCAATTGTCTCAGTTACGGATTTTTGAAGTTCTTTTAATGAATATGAAAACCTCCTCCGGAGCAGTAAAGGAAAGGAGAATCCATAAAATGCACATCTGTATCTGTTAGATGTTTTGGCAGCAATTAGCAGAAACAAAGAAACAAAAAATCAACCTGCAGACAGCTTTATATAGTAAAATTTTATGGCTTCTTATATAATGAGAAATCTGAAAATGGGGTGGCTTTCAGGGTACGTCGGCTGAGATGCACTAGGGACTCAGGTTCTTTCCATTTCAGCTGTCTGCCAGTCATAGTATAAACTTTGTTCTAAGACTCGATATTCTGGGGATCAAAATATGCTTGTCAGTAGCCATCAGAGTGGCTGGTTA
Organism: Sus scrofa; assembly: GCF_054392235.1. Lineage (NCBI taxonomy): Eukaryota > Metazoa > Chordata > Mammalia > Artiodactyla > Suidae > Sus > Sus scrofa. Next base: position 54,380,432 of record NC_139383.1, on the reverse strand, counting down.
GTCTCTTCAAAAGAAGGTCCTATGCCCCTCACTTCCTTCTGCAATAGTAGACACACTGGGAGAGTAGCAAAATTGGACATACCACCAAACTGGAAGGGAGTTCCAGTATTTTTTTCCCTCAGGTATCTCCTGCCTGATCTCACGTAGTCAAAATGCAGAAGTAAGCATTATGGAGCAGACAGAGAGGCACTCAGGAAAACCCTTTTAGTTTGACTTGAGTTGCAGAGAGGAACTCCTGAAACTGAGAGTTGAGGGAATCACCCTTCCCCTGCCGCCCTTCTCCTTTTTCTCCATTTTTGTTCACCCCAAACCCCAGGCAATTCTGTGGTGGGGGCAGTGGTAAGAAGACAGCCAATGTGAAAAACTGCAGGAGCCACAGTTCCGATGGAGGAGAACTTGCATTTTTCATTTGGTAGAGCTGCTGTTCAAGAGGCAGGGCCAAACCACCTTCCCCTTCCTTTTTTTCCTCTTTCTCTGACCTCTTCTCATTTGGACCCCAGATGTGACTCAATCACAGGAGCAGGTGCCTTTTGGCTGTTGGACTGAAAAAAGGAGGCTCAAGAAACCAGACAGTACTGGAGAGATAGCAGAGAAGAAAGAGGCGAGGAAATGGACTCCATAAAATTTTTTGTGAGGATCTGGGCTGATCTCCCAGGGTATGGTGGGTCTGCTCCTAATTAGCATTCCAAAAACTAGAACTGAGCTAACAGGCCTCTTCCCCTGTCCCAGTTTAATCATGGAGTGACACACTTATAAGACACAGCTAAATAGCATGTAGCCTTTGAAATCTGAAATGCGATGGTAACCACAGCACATAGAAAGTGAGCTGGAACTTGTGACTTGAAATTAACCAGGCCAAATGGCTGCTATAACAGAAATATCAACAGTCTTGCATGGGATTTAAAATGGACCCAGAGTCCTATAATGTATTATTAAAAATGTCTATGATACAATCCAAAATTACTTGGCATATGAAGAATTATTAAATTCTCAACTGTTTTTGAAAGGACACTCAACAGATGCTAAAGATGAGATAATATAATATTTGACAAAGACTTTGAAACGAATGTGTTCAAAGGAGTGGTCATGAACACTCTTTGAAACAAAGCTAAAATAGAAAGCTAAAAATAGAAATAGAAGATATAAAAAAGAACCAAGTGAAAGTTTTAGAATTGAAAAACACAGTAACCAAAATTAAAAATTCACCAGAGAGGAAACCAAAACACCTCTAACTTAAAACCAGACTGAACCCAGACTGGGACTTGAACCCACATGTCAGGAATTGAGCCCAACCTAAACCCAGGTTGGGACTCAAACCCACAGTTTTTAAAATTAGAATCACTTACCTGGTGTCTGGATTTATTGAGGCTCAGGTTCTTTGTGTCCCAACACAAAAGGAATTCAGTGAGAAACGAAGTGATAGACAAGAAATAGATTTCTTAAGATAGGATGCTTGTGAAGGATACAGGCAGGCAGGTGAGGAGGCTCTGCCTTGAAGATTAGGTGGGCTACATTCTTATAATCCAAGGAAAAGTGGGGAGTGGGAAAAGACCACCTTTTCCCTCATTTTTCAAGTAGATGTCAGGCTTGCATCACTAGTTCCTCCTTCAGGTCGGGTAAGAGAGTATTTGACCCTATGAGGTCAAACTAGGACTGTCATGGTGCTTATTCACATCAGCAGAAGGGTGGTAACATGCGCTAAAATATGTTAAATCATTTCATGTTTCTATATAATGAGAGTCTCCAACTTTGGAATGTCATCTTTCCCTCCATGGTTCTAAGGATCATTATCTTTGAACTTGAAGGCATGCCTCATTTTATCTTTTACTTAATGACCTGAAGCATATGTCATGCTTTTATTTATGGCTTTATAGTTAAACAAGTCTGCTTTGTTCCATGATGTTCTGTTGGCTTTCTTGAGTGATTATTAACTTACAGTGGTATCCCAAAGTTCCCTAGGTCTCCTTCTCTATCTGTGGTCCCCTACTGGGACTTCTACAACTACCTCTGTAACTATCCTACTCTATCCCTCTATCAGAGGGATTCGTTAACAGAATGAAGAACAAGGGAAAGAAATAGTGAACTTGATGCCAGATCAATGGGAATTATCCAATCTGAACAACAGAGAGAAAAAAGATTGGAAAAAAAAAAAAAGACTAGAACCTCAGGGTGCAATGGGACAACAGAGTGTCTAGTATGTGTGTCATCAGACTCCCAGAAGGAGATAAGACAGTGGTGCTGAAAAAAATGTTTGAAGAAATAATAGTTGAAAACACATATCTACAAAGTTAAGAAGTGGAACAGACTCCAAATAGAATAAAGTCAGAGAAATCTGTGGCCAAACATATCATACTTAAATTTCTGAAACATCAAAGAAGAATTCTTGAAACAGCTAAGAGAAAAACTGTTATTTGATGACAATGATTCTTTCATCAGAAATTATAGATATCAAAAGGAAGAAGCATTTTTCAAGTCTGAAAGAAAAGAATTGGCAGCCCAGAATTCTGTGTAAAGCAAACATATCTTTCAGGAATGAAAGTAAAATAAAGGCATCATGAGAAGCTTAAAAATAATTGCTAAAGGGAATTCTGCAGACAGAAGGGAGGCGATACCAGGCAGAAACTGGGAACATTGAAAGCGAGAAAAAGGAACAGAATTGGTAAATATTTAGGTAGATGTAATAGACTATTCTTCTCTTATTGGGTTCTTTAAAATACATTTTATAGTTGAAAGCAAAAATATAACATGATCTGATGAAGTTATCAGTATATGTGATATCTAAGACAATACCTCTAACATAAAGAAGGGCAAGGTAAGGGGAACTTTATGGTGTTGTGGTTCCTATATTGCAATAGACATGACAAAATATTGATTATAAATATATTGTAAAAAGTATATATTTTGTAATCCGCAGAGCAACCACTGAAAAAACTATAGATAGTGTTAAAAATTGTAACAGATAAATTAGAATAGAATACTAAAAAGGGCTCAAATAATGTCCCCCCCCAAAAAAAAGGCAAGAAAGGGGAAACAAAGAAATGAGAGAACAAAGAGAAAACAATAATAAAATGCTAAACACATTTAAACATATCATTAATTTCACTAAATGTAAATGCTTTCACTTTGCCAGGTAATATACAGAGATTGTTAGAATGGATTTAAAAAGCATGTCTAGGAGGTCCTGTTGTGGCTCAGTGGGTTAAGAACCTGACATAGTGTCTGTGAGGATGTGAGTTCCATTCCTAGCCTTGCTCAGTAGGTTAAGGATCCAGCATTACTGTTATCCAAAGTATAGGCTGAAAATGCAGCTTGGATCTGGTGTTGTGGTTGTGGTGTAGGCCTCAGGGGAAACTTCAATTTGACCCTTAGCCTGGGAACTTCCATATGCTGAGAGTGTGGCCATAAAAAGAAAAACAAAAAAAAAAAAAAAAAAAGAAAGAAAGAAAGAAATGCCAGGGATTAATTGTTTTTTGGCCTCTTTTGCTTTATTTCCTTTTTTCCTCTATCATAACTTTTATTTGTTCTGCTATATCATTTACTTCTTCATGTACAGCCAACAAGTAAGCAAATATTAGTATTTTATCAAGGTTTTCCTCTACTGGTGACATTAATAATTTAAAATGTTTGAGCAGTCATCTCATTTTTTTTTTCAAATAATACTTCATATGTGGGATTTTTTTTTTTTTTTTTTTTTTTTTTTTTGTCTTTCTAGGGCTACACCCATGGCATATGGAAGTTCCTAAGCTAGGGGTCAAATGGGACATACAGCTGCTGGCCTACACCACAGCCACAGCAGTGCCAGATCTGAGCCGAGTCATTGACCTACACCACAGCTCACGGCAATGCTGGATACTTAACCCACTGAGCGAGGCCAGGGGTTGAACCCAAGAGTCCTCATGTGTACTAGTTGGGCTCATTACCAATGAGCCACAACCGGAACTGCTGGAAATTTTTTTATTGTCTATAAAATTGAGCTATTGAGGATAGTTTGCCATTTTCTCCAGTCTTAGATATTATAAATAGTGAAACTAATCGGATCTTCTTATAATACTTAACAGGAACTTGTCAAGGGAGCCAACCTTGAAGGAGAATATGGAATCAGGATAGTCCATTTATGTTTTGAAAGATTGGTTAGAAGGGGTGGATTATTGTGGAATCAAGCTATAAAGGATACCAGTAGATAGATGCCAGTTTCCAACTTGTGCTGCTCCTTGATGTAAATCATCATCATGGTCCTTGCTGTGGCCCATGACCTGCAAAGACATGGACTCTTTGGACTAGAGTTGGGCATGTGGCCACGCCATGCTCTCAGTTCTTAGTTTTGCTTTTTTTTCCTTTTGGCTATCCCCATGACATGCAAAAGTTCTCAGACCAAGGATCGAACCCATACCACGCACTGACAATGCCGGATCCGTAATGTGCTAGGCCACCAGGGAACTCCCTTAGTTTTGCTTTTGCTTTAAAATTTTGTGTCTATAATAATACTTTGATATTTTAAAAGTGACGTAGGTCATAGTCAGTTTGGGTTGCTGTAGCAGAATGCCATAGATTGGGTGGCTTAAACAACATTTATTTCTCACAGTTCTGGAAGCTGGGAGTGCGAGATCAGGGTGTCAGCAAGTTGGGTTTTGGTGAGAGCCCTCTTCCTGGTTTGTAGTGCCTCATGTGGTGGAGAGAGGAAGAGGAAGCAAGCTCTCTTTTTATAAGGGCACTAATCCCATCACCAGGGCTCCTCTCTCTTAACCCAATTACCTTTCAAAGGCCCTATGTCTGTATTTTATCACATTAAGCATTAGGGTTTCAAGAGGACATATTCAGTTCATAGCACCATATTAGAAATAGACCTTTCTACTGTGGTACAATAGAGAAAGAGGAGGGGTTTTTTTGGTTTGTTTTAATTTAAAAAAATTTTTTTAATTTTAATTTAAAAATTTTTTTGGGTCTTTTGTCTTTATAGGGCCACACCCGGGGCATATGGAGGTTCCCAGGCTAGGGGTCTAATCAGAGCTGTTGCTGCCGGCCTACACCAGAGCCACAGCAATGCCAGATTTGAGCTGCGTCTGTGACCTACACCACAGCTCATGGCAATGCAGGATCCTTAACCCACTGAGTGAGGAGGTCAGGGGTCGAACCTGAAACCTCATGGTTCCTAGTTGGATTCGATTCTGCTGCGCCACAATGGGAACTCCTGGTTTTGTTTTTTAATTCTCTGCTTCTATTTCAGCATTTTTATCGCAGGCACTCTCATAACTCATTGAATGATAGGCAAACACAACCTCATCTACCCCATCCTCTATTACAGGAGCATTCTGGATATGCCTAATTTCACTCAAAAGCAACAACATTCTCTATATGTTCACACTGACCCTTTCTAATCCTGCCCCACCAGCTTCATTGCTTGTGTTATTTGCAGTTGCTGCTATGTTGGTGAGCAAATGTATTTTTACATTGCTTCCAGAGAGTGACCTGCCTTGACATACAGGTAGATTAGTTTATTGAGATGAGGTTGTGCCTGCTGTTTTCTTCTGTTCCCCTGAGTATTCAGAAGTGTGTTAGTTACATGTGGACAAGCTGAAAAGTGTAGAGATGCAGATGTAATTCCTCTGCCTGGGCTCTGTAACTCTCTAGTCTCTTCAGCTGGGGTGGCTTCTACCCCAGGCATATGGATGGGGGTGGGAGGTGGGGTTGGGGTTGGGGATGGGGCTGGTATTTTAAGGGACTCAGTGTCAGTAGCTAAGGCAAATTAAAACTCATTCTTGATAAATTTGATTAAGTTGAAGAGTCATGTAGAAATATCAGGAGAAAAGGCAGATGGTTTGACCCAAGGCGTGGCAGAGGGTAGCGTCCCTGTGGTTCAGATGTATTTCTCAGCATGGCAGATACAGAACCTAGATGTTTTTAAATGGGCTGGGTTTTTTTTTTAAAGAATAATTTTAGGTTCACGTCAAAATTGAGCAGAGAGTAGAGTTTTCCCACATATCCCTTGTCCCCACACATGTATAAATCTCCCCCACCTGAATGGTACATTTCTTACGTCAACAAATCTGCATTGACTCATCATAATCGCTCAAAGTCCCCAGTTTACATTGGGATTTACTCTTGGTATTGTTCATTCTGTGGGTTTGGAGAAATGTATAATGACATGAAACCATCACTATAGTATCATACAAAATATTTTCACTGACCTAAAAATCCTCTGGGCTCTGCCTTTTCATCTTTCCCTTCCTCTCCCAACTCGTAACCACTGATCTTTTTTATTTTCTCCGTAGTTCATAGTTCTGCCTTTTCCTGAATGTCATATAGTTAGAATCATATAATATGTAGGCTTCTCAGATTGGCTTCTTTACTCAGTAATAAGCACTTAGGGTCATGGCTAAATAGGTCACTTCTTTTAGTTTTTTTTTTCCCCCCTTTTTTGGCCACCCTGCAGCATATGGAGTTCCTGGGCTAGGGATCTGAGCTGCAATTGCAACCTACCCTGTAGCTGCAGCAACACTGGATCCTTAACTCACTGCCCTGGGCTGGGGATGGAACCTGCATCCCAGCGCTCCCCAAATACTGCCAATCCCATTGCGCCATAGTGGGAACTCTCTCATTTCTTTTTAGCACCGAATAATGTTCCATCATCTGGAACACAGTTTATTTATTCATTCAGCTACTGAAGGGCATTTTGGTTATTTCCAAGTTTTGGCAATTATGAATAGTTATTATAAGCATCTATGTGTGTTTTTGTTTTCAAGTCACCTGGGTGAATACCAAGGAGTCTGTGATTGCTGGATCACATGGTGAGAGTATCTTTGGTTTAAAAAAAATCGCTGTCTTCCACAGCGGCTTTACCATTTTGCATTCCTGGCAACCATGAATAAGAGTTCCTGTTGTTCTTCATCCTGACCAATATTTACTGTTGTCAGGGTTCTAGATTTTGGCCATTCTAATAGATGTATAGTGGTATCTCGTTGTTTTAATGTACATTTCCTTAATGATGTATCATACGGAGCATCTTTTCATATGCTTATTTGCCATCTGTGTATCTTCTTTATTTTTAATTAATTAATTTTGGGGCTGTATATCTTCTTTGATGAGGTATCTGTTAAGGTCTTTGGCCTATTTATTTATTTATTTTTGCTTTTTTTTTTTAGGGATGTACCCACAGCATATGGAAGTTCCCAGAGCTACAGCTGCCCGTCTACACCACAGCCACAGCCACATCAGATCCAAGCCATGTCTGAAACCTCCACCACAGCACATGGTAATGCTGGATCCTTAACCCACTGAGTGAGGCCAGGGATCGAACCTGAATCCTCATGGATACTAGTCGGGGCTTGTTACCGCTGAGCCACAACAGGAACTTCCATGGCCCATTTTTAAATTAGGGTTTTTGTTTTCTTGTTTGTGAGTTTCAAGAATTTTTTTGTATATTTTGGTTGATAGCCCTTTATCAGAAATGTCTTTTGCAAATATTTTCTTTCAGTTTGTGGCTCTTCTTTTATTTTCTTTGAAAATGTCTCTCACAGAGCATAAAAATTTAATTTTAATGAAGTCAAGTTTTATCAGTTCTGTTTTTCATGAATCTTGTCTTTGGTGTTTGTCCACAAAGGCATCACTAAACCCTAGATCATGAAGTTTTTCTCTAATCTTATCTTCTATGTGTTTTATAGATTTAAGGTCTGTGATACATTTTGAGGTAATTTCTGTGAAGGGTGTAAGGTTTGTGTCTAGATTCTTTTTTTTTTTTTTTTTTTTACATTTGGCTGTTCAGTTTTTCTGGCACAATTTATTGAAAAGACCAACTTTTCTCAGTTGTATTGCCATTGCTCTTTTGTCAAAGATAAGTTGACTATTCATTTGAATCTATCTCTGGACTCTCTGTTCTGGTTCATTGATATATGTATCTGTTTTTTCACTAGTTCCATGCTGTCTTGATTACTGTAGCTTTGTAGTAAGTCTTCAAGTTGGCTAACATCAGTTGTCCAATTTTCCTCTTTTCTTTCAATATTGTGTTGACTGTTAAAAGTTTTTCCCTCTCCATAAACATTCTAGAATTTGTTGGTATCAGCATAATAACATGATGATATTTTGATTGGGATTGCTTTGAATCTGTAGATCAGGTCGGGAAGAACTGACACATGGGCAATATTGAATCTTCTTGTTTATGAACACTGGATATCTCCCTATTTATTTAGTTCTTTGATTTCTTTTGTCATTCCCTCATATAGATCTTATACATATTTTGTTAGATACACCTACTTCATTTATGGAGCTGTTAGTGAAAATAGTGTTGTGTTTTTCATTTCAGATTCCATTTGTTCATTCCTGGTTGTTGGAAAGCAAATGGCTTTTAAATATTAACCTTGTATCCTGCAAACTTGCTATAACCGCTAATTAGTTCCAGGAGTGTTTTGTCAATTCTTGCAGATTTTCTACATAGATGATCATGTCATCTGTGAAAACTCAGTTTTATTTCCTTCTTCCCAGTCTGTATACCTTTTATTTCCTTTCTTGTCTCATTGCAGTAACTATGACTTGCAGGACAATGGAAAGCAGTGGAGAGAGAGGAGAATTCCTTGCCTTGTTCCTGATCTTAGAGGAAAAGCTTCCAGTTTTTCTCCATAAGGTGTGGTGTTAGCTTCAGGTTTTTTGTTGATATTCTTTATCAAATGCCCTCTATTCCTAGTTTACTGAGTGCTTCTCTTATGAATGAGTGTTGGATTTTGTTAAATGCTTTTTCTACATCTATTAATAGGATTGTGTGATTTTTCTTCTTTAGCCTATTGATATGATGGATTACATTAATCTGTTTTCTAGTGTTGAACTGGCCTTACACACCTAGGATAAATCTCAACTGATAGTAGTATGCAATTCTTCTTATATGTTGTTGGATTTGATATGCAAATATTTCATTGGGGATTTTTTTTTTAAGTCTATGTTCATGAGAGATTGGTCTATAGTTTTCTTATGTCTGGTTTTGGTATTAGGATTATGCTGGTCTCATAGAATGGGTTAGGAAGTATTCCCTCTGATTCTAAAGAAAGAGATTATAGAGAATAGGTATAATTCCTTCCTTAAATGTTTGGTGGAATTCACTGATAAACTTATTTGGGTCTAGTTTTTCTGATTTGGAAGATTATTAATTATTGATTTAATTTATTTAATATATATAGACCTATTCAGGTTATCTATTTCTTTTTTTTTTTTCTTGGCTGCACCTGGGGCATATGGAAGTTTCCAGGCCAGGGATCAGATCCGAGCTGCATCTGCAACCTACACCACAGCTGTGGCAACACTGGATCCTTAACCCAACATGCCACAGCAGGAACTCTGAGATTATCTATTTCTTTTTGTGTGAGTTTTGGCAGGTTGTATCTTTCAAAGAATTGTTCCATTTCATCTCAGTTATCAGATTTGTTGGCATAAAGTTGTTCATAGTGTTCCTCTATTGTCCTTTATTATTCATGAAATCTGTAGCAATGTGTCCTCTTTCTTTTCTGACTTTAGTAGCTTATGCCTTCTCTCTCTTTTTTCTTTAGATAGCCTAGCTAGAGGCTTATGATTTGGCTGATCTTTTTGTGACCCAACTTTATTGATTTTTCTCTGTTGATTTCTAGTTGTCAGTTTGATTGATTTCTGCTATAATTGTCATTATTTCTTTCATTATGTTTACTTTGGGTTTAATTTGCTCGTTCTTTCTAGTATCTTGAGGTGGAAGCTTAGATAATTGATTTTGAATCTTTGTTCTTTTCTAATGTATACACTTAATGCTATAAATTTCCCTCTAAGCACTGCTTTCACAGCATCCTATAAATTTTGATGAGTTGTGTTTTCATTTTCATTTAGTTCAAAATATTTTAGGGATTTCCTTGGTGGTATAGTGGTTAGTATTCAGTGCTGCCACCGTTTTGGCCTGATTTAATCCCTGGTCTGGGTACTGAGACCCCACATCAAGCTGCTGCATGCTGCAGACCCCCAATTTTTTAAAAAAATTTTTTTTCTTGAGATTTCTTCTTTAGCTTATTCATTGTTTAGAAGTAAATTGTTTAGTTTTCATGTATCTGGGGATTTTCTAGCTATCTTTTTGTTAGTAATTTCTAGTTTAATTCTACTGCAGTTTGAGAGAAGGCATTATATAATTTCTATTCTTTTAAATTGTTAAGTTGTTTATGGTCCACAATATGGTCTGTCTTGGTGAATGTTAGTATATTCAGACTTGATCTTGAGCTGAGTTATCCTGATCAAGTATAAGAGAGATTACCTGTAAATCAGAAAGTCACTTTATCTATTTACCTAAGATATGATTTTTCACATGAATATTTGTATCTGTGGTCCAGGCCTCCCCCTAGTCCTGGTGCCTTTTGGTATGAATGTTAATTAAAAAGTTGCTTGATGAGTTTGGATCTCAGACCAAGGAAAGAGTCATCATCTTCTGAGATAAAGACAGGTCCATCTGAATCACTATTACATTGTTTTACAGCAGAAATTATCACAATCTTGTAAATCAACTATACTTCAGTAAAACTTAAAAAAAAAAATGAAAGAAAAAGAAGACAAATCCATCTCCTGGTTGACCTGATGAGTCTGGTCCTGTCATGTTCAAACTGACCAGCTTCATGACTATAAACCACTGTGCAGGCTTGGCTGAGTGTTTGACTTTGAAGCCAGGCAGTGGTTTTACTACTTGTTGAGGGACCTGAGAGAGGTTATGAAACTAGAAATGTAAACTTCTCTATGACTTAGCTTCCTCTTCTATAAAATGAGAACAATAGTTGTCCCCACTTTAGAGCATCATTGTGAAGATTAAGTTAATTGAAACCTGTAAAGCATTTTGCAAAGAGTTTGTGTCATGCAAGTGCTCAAGAAATATCAGCCGTGAAGATGAAACCAAACCTGTTCCTGGGAACTCTTTAACCCTTTGCCCTAGAGCCTCACCTCTTCTCAGTGATTAAGGCTACCTTATTGCTCACACCTGGAATCCCTGCTCTTACAGCCTTCCCAGTTATTCAAGTTCCCCCAGATCTAATTCTAAGACCTAACACTCATTTCCAGACCTGAGGGGGCCAGGGAGCTAGGGAGAACTGATAGAAGACATTAAGAGCTTTGTAAATTCTCAAAGGACAGGTAGATCTGAGAGAGATGAAAGAATGGGGACTGGTGTGGAGTGGACAGTGGGAACAGAGGCATGGAGAGAAGCACATATTGGTGTGTGTGGGAAGCAGCAAACTCCTAAGTGGTTCCTTCCTTCACCACATCCTGGTGTCAGTAGGTGAGCTTTGCTGTGTGGTGGGCAAGAGGACCCAAGTTTGGCTTGGTGATCAGATGTGTAGTTTTATCTGCTCCTTCTCTGTTGAGCCCTAGGGGGATAGCTAGTTAAGAACTGTTTCTTTATTCGCTAGTCTTGTGGGACCCATGAATGGAAGCCCCATTGACTCTCAAAGCCAGGTGATCTATAAACCTGTTCCTGGAGCACAAAAGCCAGGGCGCAGTTATGTGTACAAAACTGGCAACTTAGTGGGCGAGAGGGAGAAGGCAGGGCTGGTGTCTGCCAGTGTCCCAAGTCTCCAGGGAGGATTGCAGATGTGTGCTAAATGAGAAGCCCGACTCTCAGGCAGCATCTTTCAAGTTAAGCAACTTTTCAGGTTGAGACTAAGAATGGGTAGTTTTTGCTTGCCCCAAGATTCCGTTGTCAAAACTCGGTCTCTGTTCACTGGAGCAGAATAGAAACTCAGAGACAGGGTTTTGGGTGAAGTAGAAAAGAGTAGCTTTTATTGCTTTGCCAGGCAAAAGAGGCCACAGCAGGCAAATGCCCTAAAAACTATGCCTTCCTTTGACAGAGAATAGGAAGAGGTCTTAGAGTTTAGCAGTGGCAAATAGGGCGGTAGATAAGGATCAGGATAGAGGCAAGCTTGAATTCTTCTTCACTTCCAGAACATTTCAAAATCGCCGGAGTTGGTGTCAGGTGCTCCTGGGATGTGTTCAGGTGGTCCTTGAGGTTATCAAGCTGTGACCTTCTCTCTGGAATGAAGAGTGCTTCATCAAGTAGTTACCATCTTCCTTTTGTTGGGGGTTTTAGTTCTGCAGAAGAGCTCAAAGATGCTGTTTATGTGTATCCCTTAAAAGAAACCAGGACCCTGACCCAAGCCTGCACATTGTTTCTTGACCGCTCCTCCCTTGTCTCCACATCCCATCCCTTCCCTGATTAGCAACTCTCTGAACCTGCCTCTTGGAACCCAGGAAGGTCATGGAGGCTGCATGAAGCCTATTTCCTACAAACAAGAAACAGGGGACACAGAAAAGCTTGTGCCCAGGAGCCCCACTGGGTCCTGCTCAGTTTCAGTGCTGACTGGCCTCCCTGCCTGTTTTCTACCCTGCCCTCAGGGGATGTTTCTAAATCACTTCTGTTCATGCCACCCCCCAGTTGCTCAGCAAGGTGCAACAATCCTGAACTCTTTCCTCTTCTCCAAACTTGACATGATCTCTTAGGCCTTGAAAACTTTGGCTTGTGTTGTGTTCTCCCCGGGATGTTCTTTCCTCTTCCTGCCTTGATGAGCCCCAATGTAACCATAGAAATCCAGTCTGTCATCACCCCCTCACCCTTGTGGATGAGACCGAGGAAGAATGTTGAAGAAACAAACTATTTGGTAGAAATCTCATGTTTCTGCAAAAGGGTGATCAGGGATACTTCTCTCACAGATCACCATGTCGCATTATACTGCTCTTGTGGGCATAGAATCTTTTAGGAATAATCATGATAGGTGCGGGGTTCTGCCTCTGGGCTGACATGGGTTGACAAGGCATGTTCCCAGAGACAAGGACAAGTGACCTCTGTTGCCTCTGCTACATCTCTGCTCCCACCACCCTGGTTCATAAGCCCAACATGGCTTCCACATTCCAGGGCAGCTCCTCTACCTGGAAATGCTTTGTGTTTTGTTTGCTTGTTAATTATCTGCTTTCCCCACTAGAGCAGGGATTTTATTTATAATTTATTTATTTGCAACACCTAGAATCTTTCCTGGAAATGCAATATATATGCACTCAGTGAAGGCAGGAAGAAAGCCTCCTAGCACTTCTTATAATTACTAAGTCATGTATGCCTCCAGGTTGGAGAAGCCAGGGAATTTTGAATTATAGCCAAAGCTCATATTTATCTGTGCACTTTGCTTCTCAGAAGTTTCACATGTTTCTGGGCTTCTGACTGGCTGTGGTATAAATGCTATAAACTTCAACCTCTTAACATGGTGAGTAGGGGAGATGTCTTTGATCTGCTCCCTGTTTACCTGCTGATCTCATCTTTCACCATTACTAGGGTTACAGGCAGTTTTCAAGCTGAAATGAAAGGACACTAATTAATAACAGGAAAATGTGTAAAAACATAAAACTCGTTGGTACAAGTAAATATATGGTTAAATTCAGAATATTACAATGTTGTCATGGTGGGGTAAGTCACTAACTCTAGTGCAAAGATTGAAAGACAATAGGTTTAAAAGTAGCTACAGTAGGAGTTCCCGTTGTGGCTCAGTAGTTAACGAATCTGACGAGGACCCATGAGGATGGCAGGTTTGATCCCTGGCCTTGCTCAGTGGTTAAGGATCCCATGTTGCCATGAGCTGTAGTGTAGGTCACAGACAACAGCTGGATCCCGTGTTGCTATGGCTGTGGTGCAGGCCAGCAGCTGCAGCTCCGATTTGACCCCTGGCCTGGAAATCTCCATATGCTGCAAGTGCAGCCCTAAAAAAGAAAAAGAAAAAAAAGTAGCTACAGTAATTCGTTAATGGATACACATAGCTATAGTAATTTGTTAATAGATACACAATGCAAAAAAGATGTAAATTGTGACATCAGAATCAAAGTATGTGGAGGAGTGTAAAAATGGAAAGTTTAGACTTTTATTTGTCAGTTATTCCCCAATAAAGCTGAAAGAAGAAGATAGGTAATTCCATGCAAGGGACTGTTATGCAGCCATTACAACGTTTCAAAAAGGTTTTTAATGGCGTAGGAAGATAAGTATGATCATGATGCAAAAAAGTCCAAAATTCCTATTCAATAATTTGGAAAAAAAAAAGAGAGAATAGGCTTATATTTTCCACAGTAAGCAGGAATTGTTTTAAATCACAAACAAACAATATATAAAACAATGAGAAAGAAGGGCCCTGGTTAAGGTCCCCTTCTTAACCACTTTTAATTAGCATTATCCTGAGGCTCTTTGGAAGGGACAAAATGCCAGATGATCTGGAACCTAGCTCAGGGTGGTTCCCATGTGTGCTGTAATTTCCCACATTGGGGAGAGGAATGAAGACAGAGTCATGGAGTGTATATCTGTGCGAGCCTGTGCCCTCAGGGGCACCATCCATCAGCCAGGCTGGCAGGTATATTTAACAAAGGGACTGAGTAGGCTGGAGATTCCCCTGAAGGGTGCATCTCACTGTTAGGGTTGTGTTCCAAGTCACAGCACCAGAATGTTAGGGCTCGGATTCCTGCCTGTGGCACACAAAAGGATTGAAGAGGCTAGTGTTTGAGATGCAGGCAAGCTCTCTCGTTGGGACCTGGACCATTGCTTTGGGATCCAAGTAGCAATGGAAACCCCCTTGAAGTAACAGCATCATGAGTCAAGTGTTAAAGCTCTTACTGGAATGCTTTAAGGGGGCATCACCAGGTCTGCCAGAATGAAAACATTGCCCCCAAGGGTTGCCTTGGAAACCACAATCCAGTTGAATCAAGTTCACAGGAATGGAAGTGTGCAGCAGATTTATTAAAGTGAAAATATACTCTCAGAGAAAGAGTGGGCTACCCTGTGAATAGGGACTGGCCCTGCTTTACAATTGGGTTTTTCTTATATCCCCATGCTGCGGACCTGAGTGGGGACCTGGTTTTTCCTGCTCCAGCCCACTGATTCTTCCTGCCCTGGCCCAGTGTGTGTGCATAAGGGCTGAGTGTTGATTGGTCTCTGTGTGGGGCATATGTGATCTTCTGATTGGTCTCAGGAAGGCTATCTCATTTGCATGGGGTATGGGTTATAGGGAAGTTCCCTGGAGAGTCCTTTGATGTTATGCCCGCTAGGCCTGGTTGCTCAAGGTGGGGAAAGGGGCATTACAATGAGACAGATGGGATTATTAGAGAAATGCAAATCAAAACTACCATGAGGTACCACCTCACACCAGTCAAGGAGGATGTTACTATTGTCAACATATATGCCCCAAATACAGGAGCACCCAGATACACACAACAAATATTAACAGACATAAAGGGAGATATTGATGAGAATACAATCATAGTAGGAGACCTAAATACCCCCCTCACATCAATGGACAGATCCTCTAGACAGAAAACCAATAAAGCAACAGAGATCCTAAAGGAAACAATAGAAAAGTTAGACTTAATTGATATCTTCAGGACACTACATCCAAAAAAAGCAGAATACACATTCTTCTCAAATGCTCATGGAACATTCTCAAGAATCGACCACATATTGGGACACAAAGCGAATCTCAATAAATTTAGGAGCGTAGAAATTATCTCAAGTATCTTCTCTGACCACAATGCCATGAAATTAGAAATCAACCATGGGAAAAGCAAAGAGAAAAAACCTACTCCATGGAGACTAAACAACATGCTACTAAAAAACCAATGGGTCAATGAGGAAATCAAGAAGGAAATTAAAAACTACCTTGAAACAAATGATAATGAAGACACAACCTCTCAAAATCTATGGGATGCTGCGAAAGCAGTGCTCAGAGGGAAATTTATAGCAATCCAGGCCTTTCTCAAAAAAGAAGAAAGATCCCAAATAGACAACTTAACCCTCCACCTAAACGAATTAGAAAAAGAAGAACAAAAAAGTCCTAAAGTCAGCAGAAGGAAGGAAATTATAAAGATCAAAGAAGAAATCAATAAAATAGAGACTCAAAAAACAATAGAGAAAATTAATAAAACCAAGAGCTGGTTCTTTGAAAAGGTGAACAAAATTGACAAACCCCTGGCCAGACTCACTAAAAAGAGGAGAGAAAGAACCCAAATAACCAAAATTATAAATGAAAAAGGAGAAATCACAACGGATACAGCAGAAATACAAAAAACCATAAGAGAATACTATGAACAACTGTATGGCAACAAGTTTGACAATCTGGAACAAATGGACAATTTTCTAGAATCTTACAGCCTGCCAAAACTGAATCAAGCAGAAACAGACCAACTGAACAGACCGATCACTAGAAATGAAATTGAAGAGGTCATAAAATCACTCCCTACAAATAAAAGTCCAGGACCAGATGGCTTCACAGGTGAATTCTATCAAACATATAAAGAGGAACTGGTGCCCATCCTCCTTAAACTCTTTCAAAAGGTTGAAGAAGAAGGAATACTCCCAAAGACATTCTATGAGGCCACCATCACCCTCATTCCAAAACCAGACAGAGATACCACCAAAAAAAGAAAACTATCGGCCAATATCATTGATGAATATAGATGCAAAAATTCTCAACAAAATCTTAGCCAACCGAATCCAACAACATACCAAAAAAATTATACACCATGACCAGGTTGGGTTCATCCCAGGTTCACAAGGATGGTTCAACATACGCAAATCAATCAGCATCATACACCACATTAACAAAAAAAAGGTCAAAAATCATATGATCATCTCAATAGACGCAGAAAAAGCATTTGACAAAGTTCAACATCCATTCATGATCAAGACCCTCGCCAAAGTGGGTATAGAGGGAACATTCCTGAATATAATCAAAGCCATTTATGATAAACCCACCACAAATATAATACTCAATGGGGAAAAACTGAAAGCCTTCTCACTCAAATCTGGAACAAGACAGGGATGCCCACTCTCACCACTGCTCTTCAACATCGTTTTGGAAGTCTTAGCCACAGCAATTAGACAAACAAAAGAAATAAAAGGCATCCATATAGGAAGAGAAGAGATCAAACTGTCACTGTATGCAGATGATATGATACTATACCTAGAAAACCCTAAGGACTCAACCCCAAAACTCCTTGAACTGATTAATAAATTCAGCAAAGTGGCAGGATATAAGATTAACATTCAGAAGTCAGTTGCATTTCTGTATACCAGCAATGAAACATTAGAAAAGGAATACAAAAAAATGATACCTTTTAAAATTGTACCTCACAAAATCAAATACCTCGGAATACACCTGACCAAAGAGGTAAAGGACCTATATGCCGAGAACTATAAAACTTTAATCAAAGAAATCAAAGAAGATGTAAAGAAATGGAAAGATATTCCATGTTCCTGGATTGGAAAAATCAATATTGTGAAAATGGCCATCCTACCCAAAGCAATCTACAGATTCAGTGCAATCCCTATCAAATGACCCATGACATTGTTCACAGAACTAGAACAAACAATCCAAACATTTATATGGAACCACAAAAGACCCAGAATCGCCAAAGCAATCCTGAGAAACAAAAACCAAGCAGGAGGCATAACTCTCCCAGACTTCAAGAAATACTACAAAGCCACAGTCATCAAAACAGTGTGGTACTGGTATCAAAACAGACAGACAGACCAATGGAACAGAATAGAGAACCCGGAAATAAACCCTGACACCTATGGTCAATTAATCTTTGACAAGGGAGGCAGGAACATCAAATGGGAAAAGGAAAGTCTATTCAGCAAGCATTGCTGGGAAACCTGGACAGCTGTATGCAAAGCAATGAAACTAGAACACACCCTCACACCATGCACAAAAATAAACTCCAAATGGCTGAAAGACTTAAATATACGACAGGACACCATCAAACTCCTAGAAGAAAACATAGGCAAAACACTCTCTGACATCAACATCATGAATATTTTCTCAGGGCAGTCTCCCAAAGCAATAGAAATTAGAGCAAAAATAAACCCATGGGACCTCATCAAACTGAAAAGCTTTTGCACAGCAAAGGAAACCAAAAAGAAAACAAAAAGACAACTTACAGAATGGGAGAAAATAGTTTCAAATGATGCAACTGACAAGGGCTTAATCTCTAGAATATACAAGCAACTTATACAACTCAACAGCAAAAAAGCCAATCAATCAATGGAAAAATGGGCAAAAGACCTGAATAGACATTTCTCCAAGGAAGGTATACAGATGGCCAACAAACACATGAAAAAATGCTCAACATCGCTGATTATAAGAGAAATGCAAATCAAAACTACCATGAGATACCACCTCACACCAGTCAGAATGGCCATCATTAATAAATCCACAAATAACAAGTGCTGGAGGGGCTGTGGTGAAAAGGGAACCCTCCTGCACTGCTGGTGGGAATGTAAACTGGTACAGCCACTATGGAGAACAGTTTGGAGATACCTTAGAAATCTATACATAGAACTTCCATATGACCCCGCAATCCCACTCTTGGGCATCTATCCGGACAAAGCTCTACTTAAAAGAGACACATGCACCCGCATGTTCATTGCAGCCCTATTCACAATAGCCAGGACATGGAAACAATCCAAATGTCCATCGACAGATGATTGGATTCGGAAGATTTGGTATATATACACAATGGAATACTACTCAGCCATAAAAAAGGATGACATAATGCCATTTGCAGCAACATGGATGGAACTAGAGAATCTCATACTGAGTGAAATGAGCCAGAAAGACAAAGACAAATACCATATGATATCACTTATAACTGGAATCTAATATCCAGCACAAATGAACATCTCCTCAGAAAAGAAAATCATGGACTTGGAGAAGAGACTTGTGGTTGCCTGGTGGGAGGGGGAGGGAGTGGGAGGGATCGGGAGCTTGGGCTTATCAGACACAACCTAGAATAGATTTATAAGGAGATCCTGCTGAATAGCATTGAGAACTATGTCTAGATACTCATGTTGCAACAGAAGAAAGGGTGGGGGAAAAAACTGTAACTGCAATGTATACATCTAAGGATGACCTGACCCCCTTGTTGTACAGTGGGAAAATAATAAAAAAAAAAAAAAAAAGAAAAAGAAAATTTAAAAAAAAAAAAAAAGAATGGCCATCATTAATATGTCCACAAATAACAAATGCTGGAGAAGGTGTGGAGAAAAGGGAACCCTCCCACACTGTTGGTGGGAATGTAAGCTGGTACAACCACTGTGGAAAACAGTATGGACGTACCTTAGAAAACTATACATAGAACTACCACATGACCCAGCAATCTCACTCTTGGGCATATATCCAGACCAAACTTCCCTTGAAAAAGACACATGCACCTGCATGTTCATTGCAGCACTATTCACAATAGCCAAACATGGAAACAACCTACATGTCCATTGACAGATGATTGGATTAAGAAGATGTGATACACACACACACACACACACACACACACACACACACACACAATGGAACACTACTCAGCCATAAAACAGAACAAAATAATGCCATTTGCAGCAACATGAATGGAACTAGAGACTCTCATACTAAGTGAAGTAAGTCGGAAAGAGAAAGACAAATACCACATGATATCACTTGTATCTGAAATCTAATATACAGCACAAATGAACCTTTCCACTGAAAAGAAAATCATGGACATGGAGAACAGACTTGTGGTTTCCAAGGAGGAGGGGGATGGAGTGGGATGGACTGGGAATTTGGAATTAATAGATATAAACTATTGCCTTTGGAATGGATAAGCAATGAGATCCTGCTGTATAGCAATGAGATCCTGCTGTATAGCATGGGAACTATGTCTAGTCACTTATGATGGAGCATGATAAATGTGAGAAAAAAGAATGTATACATGTATGTGTAACTGGGTGACCTTGCTGTAGAGTAGAAAATTGACAGAACACTGTAAACCAGTTATAATGGAAAAAATAAAAATCATTATATAAGGAAAACCAATGAGGAAGATGGGGCAATGATAAGGGTCTATAATTCTTGTCTTGGCCAGAGGCTTTGAGTTTAATCTCCTTGAAGGGGACTTGAAGCCTAACATCACTGTAGAGAGAAAAGGCAATTAAAGGAGAATTAGAGAGGGTTGTCTGAATGGAGAAGGCCATCCTAAAAAAAATGTTTCTCTTCTTAATTTTAATATAGTACAGTGGGAAAAAAAAATGAATGGAGAAGGCCAGAAAACAGGAGGAATGTTGACAGTTATCTCCAAATGGCAGGGTCCACCCAGATCAAGGATTTCCCAAGTCTGAGTCAAGGCTGACTTGGCTTGGTTGGAGCTGGGGCAGCCCTCCATCCTGGACGTTGCCCTGGCTTATCAGGCATTAAGGTATTAAGACAATCCCATCTGCCCTTAGAGGAAGGAATTTTTCACATTTTATACCACTTGGCTTTTAGCCCTACTCTTGTTGGTTTGAGCCAAAGATGTGTGCTTTCTTGTTTCTGTGCAGAACTTTGTGGCTCTCACAATCAGCACTGTTTATTTTGAATTCCTAGCCGCAGCTTGAACTGGACTGAAAAGACATGGACCGGAATAAAATTTGAGGGCTTGTGGTCTGGACAGAGGTATTGCTTTTGCTGAGAAGAGAAATGAAATTTTCTCTTGTGACTTGGTGTGGTGTCTGTGCCCTGTGAATTTTGGCACCTGTGATTCCTCTATATCAGCTCTGCCCTGAGGGAGCTCTCACCTGTGTTCTGGTGCCTGGGAACCCTTCAGCCAGGTTTGCAGTCAATCTCTTTCGTCTTTGTTGCTGAAACTTGGCCTCTGTCCACCGGTGCCAAATAGAAACACACAGAGAGAGTTTTGGGTGAAGGGGAAAAAAATTGCTTTATTGCTTTGCCAGGCAAAGGAGGCCATGGCAGGCTAATGCCCTAAAGACTGTGCCCTTCCTTGGGAGAGATTAGGAAGCGATTTTTTAAGTTTGGGAATAGAAAATAGGGCCACAGATAGGATCTGGGTAGATGCAAGCTTTCATTCTTCTTCAAAGTAGGTGTTTAGTGACCCCAGGAACTGGTTCTGGTGGTCCTCTGCTCTGGTTTTCATTTGTTGGGGGTGCAGAAAAACTCAAAGATACTATTATGTATATTCCTTAAAGAGGGACCAGGACCCTTTCCCAAGGCTGCATTATTGTTTCTGGACAGTTCTTTCCTTGTCTCTGTGTCACCTCCCTTCCCCGATTAGCAGCTGTTTGACCCTTCCCTTTGGAACTCAGGGAAGGCCATGGAGGCTGAAGCTTATTCCCTAAAAATAAGAAATGGGGGAAATAGCAAGGCTTGTGCCCAGGAGCCCCACAGAGCTCAGTTTCAGCTTGACCAGCAAAAGACAGGAGGAAGTAACTGGGTTTAAAGTCATCTGCCTATGACTCCTTCCCTGTCCCTCATTTTTAGCATTGAGAGGTCATTCTAATTGCCCAGGAGCCCCACAGAGCTCAGTTTCAGCTTGACCAGCAAAAGACAGGAGGAAGTAACTGGGTTTAAAGTCATCTGCCTATGACTCCTTCCCTGTCCCTCATTTTTAGCATTGAGAGGTCATTCTAATTTTGGAAGGTAAATGAAAATCATGCCTGTGTCTGGCAGTATTATTTATTTGCATAGCACAGATGGACCTCGCCCCATTTCCTGAACTGCCCCCAGCTTGACTCACTTCTCCCAGTAATGCCTAGTTATTCCCTCAAAGCTGAAACACAGGGACAAATGGTGTGGCCATAAAATAATTATATTGTTCTTTCTTTAAGAGCTATTTTTGGATGCAGACTTCTAAGTCTCTTTAATTTTTCCAGCACATTGATAAAATATGCTCTAAATACATATAGCCTCACCTTGGTAGCTCCCTAATGTTATTCCTTTTTTCGTTTTTGGCTGCACCATGGCATGAAAAATTTCTCAAGCCAGGGATCAAACCCCTGCCACAGCAGTGACAGCACCAGATCCTTAACCATTAGGCCACCAGGGAACTCCTCTAATATGGTTATTTAGAAGGAAAGTGGTTTAAGGGTAACTTTAGCCATGCTACTCCTAAAGCCGGATTCTTGGCTCTCTTCATTTATTGAGGTAAAGGAGTAACCCCACTGAATAAGGGCTCTAAATTAAGCCAACTTGCCTTTTGCCTGGACAAACACCTGGGCACCAATGCAACCCATCTTGAAAATCAGTACCAGAAGATACCTGTTTCCAGGCTTCAATCGATTGGTTAAAGTTGCATTAATCCAGTGAGTGAACCAAACTAGCCTTATTTTTTAAGATTTTCCAGAAGGCTGATTTGCTTAACTGGTTGTATTTCTTGAGAATGTGATTCATTCATACTCAGCAGAGGAGGAAAGAATCACATTTGAAAGCCCACGTAAGGAGGAGTGATTAAAACTCTATTCTGTCTGGGAACCTTGTGTTTGCCAGTCTCATGTGGATGTTTTTGGCATTTCTCTCTGGGGCAAGAGTTGGAGATGAGGTTTTCTTTGGGGCTGCAAATGGGGATGTGAGGACAGCTTGCAGGTCCAGCCCAAGGCTCTGAGAAAGGGATTTTCTGTTCTTTGAAGACAGGCAAGCAGGCCCTTTTTGGATTGGGGATATGTGTTCCCTGACCATGGGGATTTGCAGCTAAAACCACGTTTCTGTGCCCTGCTCCAAGGTTGGCTGTGCGGCCTGGTGAATCAGGGAAGGGGGTCTTTTCTAGTGATGAAACCAAGCAGGGCCCCGCAGGGCCCACCCAGGTACAGAAGGCTTTCTGTGTCCTTATACAGAACCATCTGATGTATATCTCTGAGCTCTTCTACAGGAACTAAAGCCCCACCCAGGGGCTTAGAACATCCTGTTTAGAAAACACTCCAGCCTGCCTCTCTGTTACAGGCTTTTATTGCAGCCCGATACCTTGTTCTGACTTGTTCATTCTCATGTATTCTGCACCTCAACCTGCAATCCAGCTTGATTTAGACACACACATGTCTAGGTTCCATTCATTCCTTTATTCGTTCACGCCTTTACATATTCCAACCAATATGTATTAAGTGCCAACTATGTGCCAAATGCTCACTCAGTTATCCATTTATATGAATCCATTTTATTCACTGAAATTTGGGGGAAAACTGGGAATGACAGGGGCTGGCCCCCGGAGAGAAGCAGGCAGGGGACAGGGCTGGGCTGGACTTACAAAAATCTCAGTAAGCAGGGTGCAGGTGGACGGCTGGAGCTGGGGCTTCTGGAGACCAGGGTGTGGCTGTGGGCTGGCCCTGGGAGAAAGAGAGGAAAGGGTTGGGTCTTCTGTTGTACTGTGATCCACTCCCAGGATCCCTCTGATCATCAGCCCAGCAGCCAGAATCATATATGTTCATTGTGACTGGGTTTCTTCTTGGGCAGAATGAGAGGAGTGGATTTTGCCTCTAGGTTGCCTGAGGGTGGAACTGCCTATGCAGAGGCAGGAGCAGAGACAAGGGTGCCTCAAGGAAATAGAGTTGGATATTACAGCTCTCATGGGGAAGACAAGACACCCCTTCAAGGTGGTGCCACTGAGAGGCCTGAGCCAGGTTCATCTAATTTTTCTGAGGGCAAAGAAATCCTTAAGTGACACCTTCCAAGTTTCAACAAGTTTTGAATTAGTTATAGCCCTAGACCATGTACTATTGATAACAGTAGGTAAGTGCGTCTCATTTCCAAGGTGAGACTCCCAAGAATTGGCCCAACTTTTCGGGAAGTTTGTCTTTTAGAAGATAATTACTTAAAGATGCTGATGATAATAATGCTAAAAGCAACTGTTCATTCAGTACTTACACTGTGCTATCAACTTTATAAAACTCTCATTGTACTGACTCCTTCCCTCCACTTGAGGCTGCTGGAGTGTGGGCTTGCTTAGGGATGCTCATTTCTTCTTTCTAAATGTTATCAGTCCCATCCCCAGCTAGGCTGCAATCGCTTCAAAGCAAGGGCAGAAATGTCTGCTTCTTTGCCTCCCCCAATACTTGGCTTGATCTCTCGAAAAAGAGTCCATACATACTCGTGGGTATCTGAATGATGGCTTTCTAAATAGGCCATCCTGGGTTTGGTACAGTCAGGAGGAAACAGAGAAAGTTCCCATAGGTAGAAATCTGCCTGTTGAAGTGTCTGAGTCTATTCAGTATAATAATTTGCAAAAGCTGCTGTGAACTGCAGCTGTGAACACATTTCTTGTTAGTGGCTGCCACTTCTGTTTTTAAGTTCTTCCCAAGATCCTCATGGATGCTGAGGATCATGCCATGCTTCTGCTTTACTGTTTTTTTTTTTTTAAATGAGCCTCTCTCCCCCATTTATTTGATAGCATTTATATCACCATGAGCTGTATATTTTATTTATTTATTTATTTATTTATTTATGTTGTCACACTCATGGCATGAGAAAGTTCCCGGGCCAGGGATCAAACCCGCGCCACAGCAGTGACAACACTGGATCCTTAACCCACTGAGCCATCAGGGAGCTCTAGTCTGCACCTGGCCCGTACATAGGACTTTTGTTTTTGTGTTTCCTACTTTGTGCTCTTGGGTGTTCCCTCCCTTTCCTGTTTCTTAAAAATGTAGCCATGGAAAAGCTACAATCAGTAAGCTCTTTGACTGAGGTTTCCTGGTTTTCATGTGACTTTGAAAATTTTGTTCATTGAAGGTAGTCGTAAAATGTGGGTACTGAGAGTATTTGGCATTAATTAGGCAGTTTTATATTTGTGAATAAAACTGGTAGGAGATCACAGCTTACCTGAATAAAATGATGTCCTCTCAGCTTAGCACCATAATAGAGTTTGAAAATAATAGTAAAAAAGGAAGCAGTCCAAACAGAATAATTTAAAAGTTTCGTCCTGGGGAAACTTTTCACATTTTTATTTTGCCCTAGAATAGTAGTTCATAAAGATCGTCATCTTTGGTTTGGTTTAGAGCTTGGTTTTGAGAGTGTACACAATTTCCCAGAGTTGCTTATGTTTATTTAAGGTTTCCTTCTGAGCAGGGGTTTGTGCTAAGCCCTGGTCAAATGTTCATGCATCTTTAAGGAATCTGAGCCTGATCTGAGAATCTTTGCTCTAATTTAAGGTGTCAAATTAGAGATATTACAACGTAAGAGAACTGGAATTGATGAACAATGATAAGCAACCCTAGGTTTTATTACTGCTTTTACCTAGTTGATCATAGGTGAATCTTATCATTATTAATGTAGAAAAATGTAAGATGTAAAGATTGATGTTCCCCCAAGAAGTTCCTGTGTAAACTGTATAGCCTGATTAAGAATATTACATGTTGGCATGAAGATTATTAGCCTCTACTTTTACCACCCACAGTGTTTAGGGGAAGCATTGAGGTTATCCCTATTTAGAATCCCAGAGTTGTTTGTGTGGTCCTGTGGTCCTGTGTTCCTCCGGAACAGCAGCTCTGTGGAAACATAAAATCATGGTATTTGTAGGAGGAACGAAAATATGATGGAAGCATGAACAGAACAGTTAGCGAGGTGGAGAATCAAGGACGTGGGTTGTGTGACTGGTTAATTTCTTGTCTCACTTGATTGGGCTTTCGGAAAAATTGAGAAAGTTGTTTTTCCAGCCTGAGAGCTGAGTTACTTTTTGGATCTGGACAAGTCACTGTATATTCACAAGGAGTATTTGAAAAATGAGAAAGGTTCCTGGTAGCCATTAGCTTTTACATTCCTCTTCATCTTTTACAAAACTCAGGGGCTTTAACAGTCTCCTTAACAGAATTGGAGGATAAAATATCCATGATCTCTATTCTAGAAGACTCCAGAATTGGGTCTTAGAACATTATATGTTAAGTGGGTTAACTAGAATAGTGGATAAAAAAATTTGGTGTAACTTTTTTAGATGGGTGACTTTAAGTTATAGGTGGTGATGGAGTTCTCTTGTGGCTTGGCAGGTTAAGGATCTGGTATTGTCACTGCTGTGGCACAGGTTCCATCCCTGGCCCCAGGAAATTTCACATGCTGCAGGCATGGCCAAAAAAAAAAAAAAAAAAAAAAAGATACAGAGTTTATGCAATGTTTATTTTTTCATTCATTCAGTACAAGCTATCAAATTGAGCCCCTTCCTTGAGTTCACCTGCAGTCATAGCAGACAGCTCCTGGGCATAAGTGGCAGCTTCCCACCTTAAAGGTTCATGTCTCTTTGCTTCAAGAGAAGGAAAGTAAGGAAGACCTGCAACCAGAAGAGTTTGTTCCGCGCATGTGCAAGGCTGCCAGAAGCGCTGGAAATGAATGCTCCCAGGTCAGTCCTTAATCAATGAAGGATGAGGGTCAGTGGATAAATACTCCAGCTTTGCCATTCCTTGGCAGCTAATTCTGAAGGCTGCTTCTCAGGGGGTCTTCAGCGGGACTGAGCTCTAACTGCCCTCAGTGGGCATCAGCTCATCCACACATACTTTATTGGCAGCCCTCCCTCTCCTGCCTTGCTTTCCCCACTTGCATTTCTTAGGATTATCTTCCCAATAAACTGCCTAACCCAGGATTGCCTCAGGATTTCTTTCAGAGGAACCCAGAGGCCCACAAGCACATATTGTGGCTAAGGCGCTATGTTAGACCAGAGACACTGGACGATCTAGTAATGGAGACAGAGAAAGGACTAATCAAAAATATATCACCAGCAGGATATGCCCACATGCTATGAAGGGTACAGAAATAACAAGTATAGAGGGATTCAGAGAAAGGAGAGATGGCTTCAGTGTGGGGCAAGCAGGACTATGGAAGAAGCAGCATAAAGTTAGGACTTGAAGAATGAGTCAGAAGTAATAATCTGCCTCCAGATCTTATCTTCCCCTAGTATAGAAGAGCATGATTACTGTTACATACTTGAAGAGCAATTAGTAGTCATTTTCTCCGTGGGGACATAGTTGTCACGGTTAAAAGTTATGTAAACTGTTAAATTGGTTTGAAAGGCTAAACTTTTTAAATTAAAAAAACTGCTAAGAAAAGAAAAAAATAAATAAAGAGAAAAGGCAATAAGAATTGAGAAAGGATGAAAGCCTGGAGACTTCTCTCGACTGCAGTTTGGAATTCTGTGTTTCTTTAAATGGAGTTTGCTTTTAAATGGGTTTAATATGGATAATAATTTGCCTAGAAATTTTGAAATTCAAGGGGTTTATACCTAATTAAAAAAGAAAGAAACAACTTGAAAGAGTGATGGAATGTAATTCTAACACTCTTTCTTCATCCCCATGGCAAAAGGGAGATGAAGATGAGGAGAGAAATAGGAGAAGAGAAAGGAGTGGGATGGAAAGTTTACTTTAGCATCTTAGAAACACTAATGAGAATAAAAATAATAATAGCTAACATTGATTGCATTCTTATATGGGTTAGCCACTCTTCTAAATACTTTACTTATGAAGAAACTGGTGAACAAGATAAGTGATTTTTTGCTAAAATGGGTCTCGTATGAAAGCCAGGCAATATCAGGTTCAGAGCATGTGCTCCAAGCCTCCATACTCTCTAGCTTCAATAATGGTAACAAGAGTACTTGATGAACTTTTTTGTTGTTGTTGTTGTTGTTGTTGTTGTTGCTATTTCTTGGGCCGCTCCCGCGACATATGGAGGTTCCCAGGCTAGGGGTTGAATCTGAGCTGTAGCCACCGGCCTACGCCAGAGCCACAGCAATGCGGGATCTGAGCCATGTCTGCGACCTACACCACAGCTCATGGCAACGCCAGATCGTTAACCCACTGAGCAAGAGCAGGGACCGAACCCGCAACCTCATGGTTCCTAGTCGGATTCGTTAACCACTGCGCCACGACGGGAACTCCCTTGATGAACTTTTTAATGTGCTCTCTGTGGAAGATATTATTTCCATTTTACAGAAAAGGACATTGAGTTTTGGAAAAAGTAACTCATCAAATAGCTCAAAATCAGACAACATAAATAATGGAGCATAGGTTTTAGTGCAAGTCTAATTTCAAAATTTGTGCTTTATGGGCTATGGTTCTTTTTTTTTCCTTTTTCTTTTTAGGGCCGAACCCTTGGCATATGAAGTTTCCCAGGCTAGGCGTCAAATCAGACCTGTAGCTGCTGGCCTACACCACAGCCACAGCAACACCAGATTCAAGCCGCGTCTGTGACCTACACCAGAACTCACGGCAATGCCAAATACTTAACCCACTGAGTGAAGCCAGGGATTGAACCTGCATCCTCATGGATACTAGTTGGATTCATTACCACCAAGCCTCTATGGGAACTCTGGGCTATGGTTCTTGAAGTTCAAGGTCAAAGAGGTTATCAAGTAGCTTTTCAGAAAGAACTTTCACCTTTCTGTTCTCGGAGTTGGCCTTAGTGTCCAGTGCCATGGCCAGGAGACCTGGTTAATGGAACACCTGTGGTCCCTGGGACTATTCCTTGTGCTAGTGTTTAGATGAGCAGGCCAGATCAGAGGCTTCCAGGAGGACTGAGCTGCCTTGCTGCTACAAGTTCAAATGCTATATGAACCTCTTTCCAGCTTAAAGCTCAGGAATGTTCCCTCATGGACCCAAGAGCACATCTCTTTGAAATGTAATCATCTAAGAAGGTAAGGTCCTACCTCCAGCTTCCTGGGAGAAGATGGGCCTAATATCAACAGGCCCCAACTCCAAATGACAAATCCTACCTCCAGTCATAAAGATATGATTGAATTAGCAATTTTATCTTGAACACATAAATGCAGTGAATTGTATCCACTTAGCTGCATAAAAGACTTTCCTGTCTTTGCAATCTCTTTAGTGAATTGCTTGTGATGAGTATCACATTCTGATTTTATTTGATAATAAAATTGTTTTCTTTTTCTTTTACTTTGGTGGAGAGGTTTTCTACTCTGGGAGAATATTTTGTTTTTTAATTAAATTTCCCAAATAATGCCTTATGTAGCCTTGTTTGGGAGAGTCCAGTAAAGCAAACTGCTCCTGAGAAGGATCTAAGGTATGCAGGAAGGGGAAGGTGTACCAGACTAGAAGGGCTTCTCATATCCATAGGTTTTATTGTCTGGGTCATTTATTAATTAATTCACTATTTTTTGAGCACCTGATATGTACTTGGCCCTGTGCTTGAGTCAGAATGTCAGAGAAATACAGTTCCTGGTCACAGCCCATTAGGGGCTGGGTGATCGGAAACATACCTGCTCCTTGGGCTCCTGGGGCAGGAATTAGCTATGGGTTCCCAATCTGGGAACCTGGGAGCTCTGTAGGGTGATAAATAGCTATAGAACCTAAAATCTCTTAAAGAAAATTTCAGCATATCTTCTTGGAATTGGACCTTGAAGAAGACCTAGAACTCTTTTTTTTTTTTTTTTTTCCCCAGATGGGCGTTCTTAGATGGCACAGATCCTGTGTTAATATCTTCACATAGCCAGCCTGAGTGTCTAATATGCATTAGTTAATCTATAAATGGCCATTGACTAAATGAATGAAAGGAATATATTTTTCCCCCCTCTGGCCAGGAAAGAATTAGAGACAGAATTTACTATGACCTTTTGTCAGCTGAAAGAAAAATACGCAAGCAACATAAGAGTTTTGAGTTTAGGAGTTCCCAATGGCTTTGATGCAATGGGATCAGTAACACCTTCACAGTTCGAGGACACAGGTTCAATCCCCAGCCTGGCACAGTGGGTCAAAAGGATCTGATATTGCCACAGCTTTGGTGGAGGCCACAGCTGAGGCTCAGACCCGATCCCTGGCAAAAAGAGTTGTAAATTTAAGTTTATTCAGGTACCTTACTGTTGTGGTTTGTGCACGGGTTGGAAAAAGAATTTCCAGCATTGTGAGGTGAAGAAAAAGAAGAGTTTATTGAGATAAGAAACACTGCTAGTGCAGTGGGATGACCTCCTGATAATCAGGAAGAGCCAGTCTCAAGTGCATGTGTTGCATCTGTTTTTATGGCCCAGGGAGATAAGAGAGGTTTTACAATATACCTACTGACCTGCTGATTGGTTGGGGAAAAAGGGGTCTTATGATACACTTGCTATTTGGTTGGAGGTGTATAATGAATGCCCCCATAGGGGCAGGGTGAGAAGTGACCCACATACCTTTCCTAGAATGGGGTGGGAAAGGAATAGGCCACGTTGCTCAAGGCATGGGGCAGGAGGCATTACAATGAGATGGATGGGTGATAAGTTTCTGATAATTCTTTTTTTTTTTTTTGTCTTTTTAGGGCAGCATATGAAAGTTCCCAGGCTAGTGGTCGAGTCAGAGCTGCAGCTGCCAGCCTATGCCACAGCCCTAGCAATGCCAGATCTGAGCAGTGTCTGTGATATACACCACAGCTCACAGCGATGCGGGATCCTTAACCCACTGAACAAGGCTGGGGTTTGAACCTGCATGTTCATGTATACTAGTTGGATTCATTACCACTGAGTCACAGCAGGAACTCCTGTTTCCCTTTTTCTTTTGGATTCATTTCTCTCCTCTGTTCTCCTTGTCCCTCCTTCTCTCCTTATCGATGTTCAAACAATACTGAAACTTAACAAGTAATTAGCCATTTGAGCAGGATTATTTTTTTCCTTTAAATGTAACATAATGTCTTTTCATTACACAAGACACACTTTCCAAGGTCTTCTTGTCATTCAAATTTGCCGGTTGGCAAATTAGTGGTGGATGGTACATATATTAGTTGCTATGGCTGCTGTAACAAAGTACCACAGACTCGGTGGCTTAACCAACCGAAATTAATTTTCTCACAGTTTTGGAGGCTAGAAGGTCAAGATCAAGATGCCAGCAAGGTTGGTTTCTTCTGAGGTCTTTCTCCTTGGCTAGTAGATGGCTGTCTTCTCCCTGTGTCTTCACATGGTCTTCCCTTCATACTTCTCTGTGTCCCAATTTCTTCTTCTTAACAGGACACTAATCATGTGGTATTAGGAGCTACCCTAATGACCTCATTTTAGCTTAATTACCTCTTTAAAGATCCTGTCTCCAGAGAGTCACATTGTGATGTACTGGGGTTAGGACTATAACATATGCATTTGGGAGAGTGTATTTGAGCCCATAACAATACGTCTTAAAGTTTGTGGGGGATTTTGTTTGTTTGTTTTTTGTGGGTTTTTTTTTTTTGTTTTTGTTTTTTTATTTTCCCACTGTACAGCAAGGGGGTCAGGTTATCCTTACATGTATACATTACAATTACAGTTTTTCCCCCACCCTTTCTTCTGTTGCAACATGAGTATCTAGACATAGTTCTCAATGCTATTCAGCAGGATCTCCTTGTAGTTCTATTCTAAGTTGTGTCTGATAACCCCAAGCTCCCGATCCCTCCCACTCCCTCCCCCCTCCCATCAGGCAACCACAAGTCTCTTCTCCAAGTCCATGATTTTCTTTTCTGAGGAGATGTTCATTTGTGCTGGATATTAGATTCCAGTTGTAAATGATATCATATGGTATTTGTCTTTGTCTTTCTGGCTCATTTCACTCAGTATGAGATTCTCTAGTTCCATCCATGTTGCTGCGGATACAGCAGAAATACACAAAACCATAAGAGAATACTATGAACAACTGTATGGCAACAAGTTTGACAATCTGGAACAAATGGACAATTTTCTAGAATCTTACAGCCTGCCAAAACTGAATCAAGCAGAAACAGACCAACTGAACAGACCGATCACTAGAAATGAAATTGAAGAGGTCATAAAATCACTCCCTACAAATAAAAGTCCAGGACCAGATGGCTTCACAGGTGAATTCTGTCAAACATATAAAGAGGAACTGGTGCCCATCCTCCTTAAACTCTTTCAAAAGGTTGAAGAAGAAGGAATACTCCCAAAGACATTCTATGAGGCCACCATCACCCTCATTCCAAAACCAGACAGAGATACCACCAAAAAAAGAAAACTATCGGCCAATATCATTGATGAATATAGATGCAAAAATTCTCAACAAAATCTTAGCCAACCGAATCCAACAACATACCAAAAAAATTATACACCATGACCAGGTTGGGTTCATCCCAGGTTCACAAGGATGGTTCAACATACGCAAATCAATCAGCATCATACACCACATGTTTTTTGTGTTTTAAATCACTGGTCTAAAATAGTATTTGCTAGGAGTGGCAGATCCTGAGAATTACCTGGGGAGATTGAAAAATACAGACTTCTAGACACTCCCCAGGAGATTCTCATTCGGTGGATGTAAAATGGGAACGGGAAACTATACACTTGAAAAACAGCCCAGGGAATTCCCGTCATGGCTCAGCAGAAACGAATCTGGCTGGCATCTGTGAGGATACAGGTTTGATCCCTTGCTCAGTGAGTTAAGGATCTGGGTGTTGCTGTGGACTGTGGTGTAGGTCAAAGATGCAGCTCAGATCCTGTGTTGCTGTGGCTGTGCTGTGGGCCGGCAGCTACAGGTCCAATTCCACAACTAGTCTGGGAACCTCCATATGCCATAAAAGACAAAACAAACAAACCAAGCCAACGTAACACAACTTTGTGAGTCAACTATATTCCAATAAAACTATAAATCAAAAAACAGAAGTTAACTCTTAAAAAAATAAAAAATAAAAAACATCCCAGAGAACTAGCTAAGTTTGACAACCGCTGTTCTAACTAATCCCTGGCATGTTTATTATTGTGCTAAAAAGACCAAGACAAATGAAAGAAGAGGAGTTACTCAGGAGAACCACGGAAGGATTACCCCTGGTGAGGATTCCTCTGAAACTTTACTGTTTTCTTTCATTTGGTTTCATGGGGTTATTTTCCATCTTCTTCACTGCTTTTCATGTTTGCATGAACTCATTAATATAAACTCTTAAGGCACCCAACAGACTCTGGTCTATGTTTTATGACTTAACTAGCCACATCTCTTGGACTTAGGTTCCAAATATTTCCTGACTCATATACTCCTATCTCAGCTATGAGTATTAATTAGGTATCTTATTTACTCTGCATATGCTAGTCATGGTAGACAATGATGACATAAAGAAGGGTACAGTAAGGTCAAACAGTTGGAGGACTTTACTTTGTTAGATTAGCAAAGACATTATCTCCTAATGTCTTTTAGGATACCTGTTATTATCTTAAACAAAATCATACCTTTGGAGACTTAATGTATTTTTGGTTGTTTTGATGGGGTTCTTTTATTACCCTAGCTCTGGTGACACATGCATTGGTAAGTCTATGACTAAACCAGAGGTTGGTTTCCTAGGTTCTGTACCTTGAGGCTGCCACCTTGAGAGTTTGATATTAGTTGTCCCCTTGTCCCTAGCACTGTGGCAGCCAAGGCGGTAGAACTATGACTTAGTGCCTTTCAAATGTTTACTAAGCACAGTACTCCCTAGATAGGATTTTGTACCTGATTAAAACCAGTCTTGCCAGAATGCTTTCTAGATTCCAATGAAGTGATGCCCATTTCTGTTGAAGTAAACCCAACTGCTATTGTAAAAATAGGAGATCCTTTAGGAGTTTAAACATGAAATATAATCCCTCGGTTAAAAAAAAAAAAACATGCAGCGTCAAGAACAGGGATCTTTGGTTCCTTGGAAAGTCATCATCTATGTTACCTTGAGGGTAACATAAAAAATGATTATAGATTTTAAAATTTGCTTCATGTCTGTTAGAGGAAGAAAATGAGGGAGAGTAGGTTCTGTTGTTTTGAGATGCGAGGTGGAGGCCAGCTTGTGCTGTGGACTTCAGAACATTAGTGCTCTTTGACTTGTTGTCCATTTGTTTCTTCTTTTGCTTATTTCTTAAATCATTTATCAAACATTTATTGAGTATTGGCCCTGAGTTGTAGAGATAAGTAAGATATCTGTTTTCAGGAAGCTCAAAGTCCTGGAAGAAATGGATACATCCACCAGTAGTTCAGTAGGTGTGATGGGTGTATAACAGAGCTATGCTCAGGGCAATGAAGAGCCTGAAAATGGATGACCAGCCACCTGTCTAGGGTAGATGTGGGTTCAGAGGAGGAATTGCTGAGCTGAGCAGAAGAGAAAAGAAAACTATTTCTTGCAGAAGGAATAGCATATGCAAATAGAAATTACCCACCCCCTCGCCGCCCCCAGCAAGTAGTTGCTTAAGTCTTGCTCAAAACTTTTCATCTGACATGCAGGGTAGCTAGGGTGTCCTATCTTGGTAGATGTGCTTCTTGAGGTTGCAGCAGTGAGAACAGCAAGAAACATTTCGTACCTCCAGATCTAATGAAACCTGGGCTGGGTGCGGGGGAGGAAGCACATGCCTTCTTTCCAGGTCACCTTTTTTCCAGTTGCTATATTCCTGGCCCTAAAGAGGCATTAAATATATATTTGTTGAATTTGATTGGATTGACTTGATTTTTTTTCCCTTATGAAGATAAGAGAGTAATAAAACAAATCTTTCTTTGCCTTCAGTGAATCTATGGTAATCAAATCTCATCTGTGGTATTTGTCATACAGAAATGTAACTATCATTGCGGTATTATTATGGGGTCAATATTCCATGTCAGTATGTTTTGAATCCACAGAGCAAAGGGAAATGACAATCCCACTACAAACCAAAGGGAAAAAAATAACAACCCACCTACTCTTCTAACAGTGTGCACCAGAATTTGTACTCGAGGGTGACTCAACTGATGCTCCACCAGTAAGACTTCTAATCTATGTCTGTTACTTTCTCCTAGCAGAGAAAGGATCCAGAAGCCTTTGCACTTAAAGACATATATCTTTTAAACAAGTAGGTATCCTTTAAACAAGTGCCCGCTTCATGCTAGGCTAGAAATGCTGGGTGTGGTCAAAGCCAATCACAAAGTACCTCCTATGCCCTCACTCACTCCCCCTTGCAAGGTGATTCTGCATTTCTGTCCACTAATGGAGTCTCTTTCTCCTTGCCCTTGAATCTGGGCTGGCTTTGGAGCTTGCTTGAGGGTTAGAATGTGGGGGAATGATGTTCAACATTCAAATTCAAGAGGCCCTGCCCAGGAGCTGGTACTGTCACCCTTTAGGAATGCTGCTATCAAATGGAGACTCTCTGGTCAGCCTGATGGAGACACGTGGGCCGCCCGGCAGACAGTATCAACTTTCAGACATTGGACTTACACTATCTTAGGTGAGCTCTTAGATGGCTGTAGCTGTGTGAGTAACTCTGGCCAGAGCAAGATGAACCTTCTAGCTGAACCTAGGCCAAATGTAGAACAGAATTGTAAGCAAATAAGGTGGTTCTTGATTAAGACACTAACTTTTGGGATTTGATGCACTAATCTAATGCTTGTTTTCCTTGTGCAGACCTCAAAGTCTTAGTCTGGAATCAAACCAGAATCTGTAATCTTGCTTTTTCAGTGCTTGGCCACAATCCATGGGTTGAATAGACGGCAGCTGCTCATTTATTTTCACTCTCATATTTATTATTTGCATGTAGACTGAATGGAGCTCTGTTCTTTAGGACGGAACTGCTTTAAAGCTCTTCAAGAACAGGAAGAGGAGTCCATCACACACAGCCAGTTTGAACTGTGTCCTCAATAGAGGCATACAGACTGAGAGCTGAGGGACCGGAAGCTCATTTAGCCTCACTCTCTCATTTTGCATTCAGACCAGAAAGGTGAGATAACTGCCTTGAGTTCTCACAGCTCCTGCGATAGTGGCACAGTCAGGACAAGGACAGTGTGCTCCTGATTACTAATCTAGAATGCTTTGAGCATTTGAGTTTAAGATATGAATTCAAACATTTTAATGTGAATTTCTTTTTGAGTGAGGGGCAAGGCTGATCACTTTCAGGTATGATTTTGGGGTTAGAGGACTTCAGAGACAAAAATGCCTCTGCTAATAACCTGGAAATGGACCTGATTTTAGCTGTCCCCTGACTCCAACTGGCAAACCCTATTTCTAATCATAAAGACAAAATAAACTTAATTTCATCTTGAGAATATGAATCTAATGGGTTGTGTCTACTTAACTAAATAAAAAAGTAAGATTTCCTTCTGTCTTTGCAATCTCCAGGAAATCAGCATGACACTCTTGCTTAATGATTATTTAGTAATAAGAAGTATTTTTTTTCTTTCTCTCCTACCTTTGTAGAGGGATTTTCTGGGTTAGGAGATTTTGTTTAAATGATATTTCCCAACAGTGTATGACTTTCTTCCCTTCCTCTTTCTTCCTTACTCCTTTTCTTCCTCCCCCCTCTTTCTTTCTTTCTTTCCTTCCTTCCTTCCTTCCTTCTTTCTTTTTCTTTCTTCCTTCCTTCCTTCCTTCCTTCCTTCCTTCCTTCCTTCCTTTCTTTTCTTTCTTTCTTTCTTTCTTTCTTTCTTTCTTTCTTTCTTTCTTTCTTTCTCTTTCCCTCCCTTCCTTCCTCTCTCTCTCCCTTCCTTTTCTTTGCTTTCTTCCCCTTCCTTCCTTTCCTTTCCTCCTTCTTTCTTTCTTTCTTTTTTTGTCTTTTTGCTATTTCTTTGGGCCGCTCCTGCAGTATATGGAGGTTCCCAGGCTAGGGGTCGAATTGGAGCTGTAGCCCCCGGCCTACACCAGAGCCACAGCAACACGGGATCTGTGCCCCGTCTGCAACCTACACCACAGCTCGCGGCAATGCCAGATCGTTAACCCACCGAGCAAGGGCAGGGGCCGAACCCGCAACCTCATGGTTCCTAGTCGGATTCGGATTCGTTAATCACTGCACCACGACAGGAACTCCCTTCTTTCTTTCTTTTTTTAAAAATGGAATATTTTTATTTTCTTCAATGATTTTAATTTTTTCCAATATAGCTGGTTTGCAGTGTTCTGTCAATTTTCTACTCTACAGCAAGGTCACCCAGTTACACATACATGTGTACATTCTTTTTTCTCACATTTATCATGCTTCATCATGAGTGACTAGACATAGTTCCCATGCTATACAGCAGGATCTCATTGCTTATCCATTCCAAAGGCAATAGTTTGCAAGTATTATCCCCAAGTTCCCAGTCCATCCCACTCCCTCCCCCTCCTCCTTGGCATCCACAAGTCTGTTCTCCATGTCCATGATTTTCTTTTCAATGGAGAGGTTCCTTTGTGCCATATATTAGATTCCAGATACAAGTGATATCATATGGTATTTGTCTTTCTCTTTCTGACTTACTTTACTTCATGTGAGAGTCTCTAGTTCCATTCATCTTGTTGCAAATGGCATTATTTTGTTCTTTTTTATGGCTGAATCTCTTTCTTCTTTCCTTTCATCCTTCTTTCCTTTCTTTCCTTTCCTCCCTACTTTGCCTTTGCATAGCCTGCTTGTTTTCATTTTGTAGAAGTGTATCCTTCAGTACTTTTCCAGCGAGGGTCTCTGAAAGGTTACATCTTTGTCTTTGTATGTCTGAAAATGCTTTTGTTTCCTCTAAATTCTTAGAATGTAGTTAAGCCAGATATAGAATTCTGGACTGACAATCATTTTCCTTCATCATTTTAAAGGTAACCAGCCACTGTCTTTGGCATATATGGTTGCTGATGAGAAATATTCTGTCAATCTTACTGTTGTTCCTTTTCAGGCAACCCATCTTTTTCTCTCTGGTAGCTTCCAAGATTTTCTATTTATTCTTGATGGTTTGACAGTAGATAAACCTTTGCTTTTATTTATTTTGTTCAGTTTTGTGTATTTTCATCTGACATCTCGTAACTTTCTTTAAATCTGGAAAATTCTCCACTGTCACCTCAAAGATTCCTCTTCCCAATTCTCTTTGGTCTTTTATTCTTGAATATTAAACATAGGTTAGAACTTTTCATTCTAACTGCCACATTCCTAACTTCTCTTTCATATTTTCATCTCTTTTTCTATCTATTACTGTTTCTGGGTGATTTCCTCAGATCCATATTCCAATTCATGAATTGTTTCTTCGTCTGAGTCTAGTCTATTGTTTAGCATGTTTAACAAGTCTTTCTATTTGACTACTGTATCTTTCATGTTTAGAAGTTTGTAGTTGGTACATTTTCAAGTCAACTTGTTCTTATTTATTCTGTACTATTTGAAAAAGTTGCATTTACATTTCCTTTTCTCCCTTAGTATACTTTCTCACTTGAAAATCTGTTTAACAATTCTTATTTATTAAGCATAAATTATTCTGTTTTGGGGTCTTTGGACTTTCCCTTTTTGCTTTATATTGCCTCATGTGTTTTGTAATTTATGTCTATAAGTTCATCTTTAGGAATAGTTATCTTTAGAGGGAGTCCTGTCCATGCCCTGGGTTGTAGAGGCCTCTGATGACAAGGTTCACCATTGTACTTCCCCAAGTCCTACTACATCATTGCTTCCAAATCAATTTTGACATTGGGTTCTCAGCTCCAGATTCCCATATTGCACTGTAATGGCAAGGTGGCTTGTTTTGTGCTGGTGCATGCTATAGGCTTAAGGCTAAAACTTTTTTGCATATGTGGGAGTAGCTGTTGAAATCTCTCTCTGAGAGCCTGAGAAAGTCAGCTTGCTTTTTCCTGAAACCCTGGGCATGTTAAAGGAGGTTTTCAGGTAATGTCTATGCACTTTTCAGCATATTTTGTTGACAATCGGTGTGATGCAGAATGCGCATTCCTATTTCTTGGTGTATATAAGGCCCAAGGCTTAAATTCCTTTCTCACAAAGGTATGAACTTGTCAACTCTTAAAATATCTGGTCAAGTTTCTTCCAAGGACTATGTGATATTAAAAACTTCATGTATTCATGGTTATATGGTCCCTCTTCATTTCTGGCATATGAACATGTCCATTTCTTTTGAGCTCGGTTGTGTCTTTAACAAAAATATAGTTTCTTTGTATTTTGAATGACACTGGAGATTAGATAAACTAACATCTTGAAGGAGGTGCCACAGGACCATTGTTTATATTGTTTACATTTCTTGAAATGCCCTTCTTGGCCCTTCATATACCTGTTCCCTATCTCTCAGTTACTTCTTCTCCCTCTGATTTCAGTTCAAGCATTACCGACTCCAAGATCCATAAGATCAGGGATGTGAAAAAAAAAAATCTGTTCTAGTTTATCACAGCTTTACCTACTCCTACTTGTAATTCCTAGGAAAAGTACTATTCCAGGTGTCAAGGGCTAAGATAAATGAAGACAACTCAATGTCTGTAAATCCAAGCCCACATTTAGAATTTTTGTTTTCAAATCTTGGACAAGTGTGAAAGGTGTTGTGAAATTATGTGTTTTTGCATGTATGCTGTGACATGTCGGTGTTTATGATGTTGTATTATCAACCTATTTTTATAAGTAGGTTTAATTGTAGGGCTTGAGAGAATTACATGTGATTCAAATCTGTCTGCAACT
This sequence comes from Sus scrofa, assembly GCF_054392235.1. NCBI lineage: Eukaryota > Metazoa > Chordata > Mammalia > Artiodactyla > Suidae > Sus > Sus scrofa. The sequence continues at coordinate 54,341,402 of NC_139383.1, read as the reverse complement.
CCGCCTCAAACCGAGTTGAGGACTGGCTGCCTAACCTATTTTTGGTTGAAGCCAAATGCCCTCTAGGAAATGTAAGGGTGAGGGAAGAGGAATTAGTCCAGATCTAGCTCACAGAATAAAAACACGGACAAGAATATCCTTAGGTGGCTCCACAAGCCTTTGAAAAAATTAAGCCCTAGAATCCACATGCCTAGCTAAACCCCTGGTGGAATTCACGAGTTGAATTTAGATTCAGAGCTGCACAAAAGGAGGACTTGAATTGAGGAGCGTGTTTTCAATGAAGTCATGAAAAGTTATTTTAGCTTTGCATCAAGGAAAGGTGCTACAGAGCCTCCTGGAGGGTACTTGAATAGCTTAATTAAGTTGTTAAGTACCATTGCTCCCATTAAGCAATTAAAGCTGAGGTAATTATGGGGGTGCTTCCTTGGGCTGTTCCCTCCTCCTCCACGAATGTCTCCTTTCTTCTCCTCTGACTGTGCTTTCAACAAGTGTTGGTTGAGCAGCTTTGGGGATCAGGGTGTCGACTCAGTGCTGTGGAGGGAAGGGGCCATCAGAGCTCAGTGCCAGCCCTCAACGGGTTGTAAGATAGTCTGGGGACAAGTCACAGGCTGAAGGAAAATGGGAAGACATGCCATCTTCAGATGACAGGCCCGGGGAGACAACAGCAGGGAAGCTGTAAGGCCGAGGAGTGGTGTGGAAAGCCGAGGTGGGGAGGTGAAAGAGGTGGTGGAGAGCAGAGTGTGCACAGGGAGCTATGGATTTTGTCTCCTTTGGGGTCTTGAGGCCCTTCCCTCTCGAAATGAGCAACGGTTTTCTTCTCTAGGCTCTCTAGCACAATTTCTGGCCAAACAGGATATGTTTTTCATGCCTTTAAATTCTCTACTGAGAGATTAAATGAGATAATCTGTACAAGTGCATGACCTAATACTGGGCACATAATAAATCTTTAATGCGTATTTGTTCCCGCCTGTGAGGCCTCTGCGTTCTTTCCAAAATGAGGTCATGACTGGGTAGCCCGTAGCGGAGCTTTCCCTGGGTAGGTGAGTTGAATTGATGTCCAGAGGCCCCTAGGAGAGTTTGGAAACCCAGAAAGGAGAGGGGGTGGGGCTGAGGGAAAATCATAGCAGGAAACGGTGTGAGTTTAGCAGGCAGACAGTTAACTGGCAAACTGATCTGAAACTTAAAAACGTCCGTTGCAGGAGAACTTTGGCACAGGTTTAAGGACGGTGAATGAAGTTAAGGGATCAATCAAACGGAAACAGCAGGAAAGTTTTCAGACTACAGGACTGTGACTGAGATTTGAACCAATTAAAAAAAAAAATCTTTCTTTTGAGTAAGTCTGATGACTGAGTGTGTAAATTGGCTCTGGGAGCCTTAAACACAGAGGATTAATTTACTGGTATTTCAAAATCAAGCCCAGAATAATGGTAATGGAATTCCTGTTGTGGCTTAGTGGGTTGAGAACCCGACAGTGTTCGTGAGGATGTGGGTTTGATCTCTGGCCTGGCTCAGTGCGTTAAGAATCTGGCGTTGCTGTGAGCTGTGGTGTGGGTCACAGACGAGGCTCTGTGACTGTGTTGCTGTGGCTATGGTGTCGGCTGGAAGCTGCAGCTCCGATTTGACCCCTGGCCTAGGAACTTCCATATGCTGCACTTGTGGCCCTCTAAAAAAGCAAAAAACAAACAAAAAATCATTTTTATTTACCTGCTCTAAAGCTGTCCTCAAGGACCTGAAAGCTCACATCAGCACTTTTACCTTTGTATCTTCAGAGCCTGGAACAGTCTGGCTCTCAAGGGCAGCTTAATTAATGTTGGCTGAATCGACTAAGAATTGAGCTTAGCACTTAAAATGCAGGAGAAGGGCACCCGAAGTGGGGGTGGGACGATGATGTCAACAGACTCTGATTGCTTTAGATCACTGCCCAGCGCTGTCCACAGACCTCTTCCCTAAGCAGAGGACTTGAGTGTAAAATGAAGGACCATCAGTCCTGCCAGTCAAGGAACGTGATTTATACCTGAAGGGAGTTACTTGAAGCATCAACAGTTTTCCTTGGTTTTTGTTACAGCTCTTTTGTTTTGTGACTCAGACACCAGGATTTGAATCACTCTGGGTGGGAGTCTGTGCGCCTACCCTGTCTCCCCTCTCCCCTCTAGAGGAACCCACGCGGGGCCATCAAAATCATCTGATTCACCCGCTTGAAGGCTTGTCTTGTGTCTTGTTTTGCTTTAACTTGAAGTTTTTCCAACTTTGTTGTTGTCTTTCACAACATTAACATTTTTGAAGCGCTCAGACCCTGGCCCCCACCCCTCTTTTCTGCTTTTCCCTGGACTGTCATCCCTTTTCTGGCTTTTATACAGATTCTTCAGGCTGTTTGGCAGTGTTAAACATCGTCCTCTTCCAGCTGTGCACGCTCCAGTTGCCTCCAGCCAGGAAAAGGTGGAGCTAAGTTCTATGAAGCTTCCTCTGAGCATCCACTCTCATCAGTCAAATGACAATGTTAGGCTCAAAATTTGGGTGTCTGTTTACACGGTGGTGAGGACTTTGCCTGAAATTCTAGGCTCACAGAGCAGAAATCCCAGGATCCCGGAAATCGGTACCCAAGACTGCACGGCGCTAAGCTTTCTATGTTAAGGGATAAAGAATGTGAAACTCAGACTTGTTCACATAGCTAAGATTTGAGAAATGGAAAGCAGTTTCCCAAAATGATCTTGTTTTCATTGGTGTTTTGTTTTGTTTTGGTAGCTCAAAGTGAAAACACAATGCATTTGGTGGGAAAATATCCACATTGAATAGTTGTTTTCCAGGAACCTTTGGGAATTATGAAGCTTTATAATGTATTTGGTGTGCCAACAAGTGTCAAATGGAAACCCTTCCAGATGTTTTGCAGAAGTTGCTAAGTGATTTGTGGTGGTTTACAGGGGTACCCCTTGCTTCTCCAAGCTCTAGTCTGGGGAGGATAATCAAGGGGGGGGGGTGGTGACAGCCACAGAGGCATCAGAACCCCCTTATGCCTCAAGCTCCAGAAGTCAGTGGCCACATGTGGCCAGTGGCTGCCATGTTGGATGACATAAAACATTTTCATCGTCATAGAGTTTTATCGGACAGCGTTGCTTTATAGGAGGGGTTGGCAAACATTTCCTGTGAAAGACTAGGTAGTATGCATTTTAGGCTTTGTAGGCTAAGAGGCAGTTGATGATAGCACATGTCTCTGTGGCAACTCCTCAGCTTCTCCAAAGCAGCCACAGATGATGTGTAAACAAACGGTCGTTGTGTTCCAAGAAAACTCCTTGTACAAATAGGCCTATTTGCTGAGCCCTGCTTTATGGTGTTGGCTGCTGTGATGCTTTCTTTGTGGCTTTGGCATAAACCCTGCTAATCTACTAATCTTCTGTCCCAGCTGGGTGGTCAATAGCACAAACCTTTGATATCACTTAGCAATTTCACACACAACATTGTCAATGTATGTTTAATACAAATGTGAAGAACTAGAACTTAAAGTTTCTTTTTTGTGGGGTTAAAAATACCCCTACTTCAGCATGATTTTGTAGTTTTATCAGTTTGTAAAGTCATCATCTCTGGTTCTTTCCTCAAGCCCTAACCTCATCTTGACGATGAAGGAAGTGTCCAGTTAAACATGATGGGGACTTAAAACTGGCACAGGGGATCCTACGAAGTTCAATAAAAAGTACAGATATCATCCATGATCCGATTTAGACTAATCTGATTCCTTGTGTGCAGAATCCTTTGGAGGGCTGCTAACAGACCTCCCAGAACACTGCACTGGAAGGCAGAGGTAGTAAACATTAACTAGCTTTGTGACCTTGGGCAAATAATTCACATGATCAGGCTTGTGTTTTCTAATTTTTCCTTCCAGCATTTAAAAAATTCTGTTGGAGGCTTATCCTAATTAATTGTCCAAAGCAGCCTCCCCTACATGTGCACTTTTGATTGGATGATGTCGCCCTCTACTGGATGTCTTCTGTATCTGCACTGTGATTTCTTTCCAGTGCACCCTTTGCCTTGCTTTGCTTTGTTTAATTTTGCTCAGTCACTCAGGCATGGCTCCTCCATATGATTATATCATGAGCCACAGTGGTTCATTCATGATCAATAAGACATAAGCATAGAGAGAGAATTTAAATAGCCCCTTCACTTATTTTGTAAAAATAGAAGAAGCCGAACAATACTGTAGAATCAGAGTTACAAAAGACCTTAGACAGCACGCCAAAAATTTCATACAAATACCATATACTGTTTTCAAATACATAATTACCTTGTGAGAAAATAAAACATGGGAGGGAACAACACAGGCCAACTTCAGGGTGGAGATTGCTCCTGGGAGGGAGGGAGATAAATGGTATCAGGATAGGGGGACTTTGTAAAGTTTTACTTATTGAAAAGGCAGATCTGAGGACAATATGGCAAAATATTTAGTAACAGCTGGACTGAGTAGGATAGGTATCACACAATAGTTGTATGTTTTTATAACACTCTTTGCACATAGGCCTATGGAAATCTTTTCCTACCTCTGGATGATATTTTTGGCAGACTCCAGTGTTTCCTGTCGTTTTAGGTATTAATTCATAATCTCCCTTAAAGGTGCTCAGAAAGCCATTGAGCTCAAAAAGTCCCTTGAGCTCAGGGACAGCTACACACACACACACACACACACAAAGCAGGGGCAAGAAGGAGAGGTCAGAGCAGAAAACTGGATGGCTGACTCATCTGCGGTTGGTGGTGCCTGCTGGCTTGGGCAGATGCCATGTGATGTGGGGACACATCTGGGCTCTTGGGAACATCTCCCCTGTGAGGGAGTCTCCCACTGTGCCTTTGTCTGGCCCGTTCCCCCCACCCCCATGCTTCTGGCAGATGGAGCTCTGGGGTTGTCTGGGATCTTATTCATCTGCTAAGGAATAGTGATATATATACAGATAGAGGCCGTGAATGTACACACACAAGGACTTGTTGAAACTAAAGACGTATTGCTCCAATTAGCTGATGATTTTGGTAATTAACAGTTAAGCCTAGTCTCATTTTATAAAAAGTAAACATATGCACACTGAGGTACATGGAACGATTGGCCAATGGGGGACCTGGTGTATAGCACAGAGAACTCTACCCAATATTCTGTGATAATCTATAAGGGAAAAGAATCTGAGAGAGAATGGATATGTGTAAGTCATGGTCCAGTGCAGAGCTCATTAAGCACTTTATTATGACATTGAAAGTTTAAACAACCTTCTTCTGTCTTCCTGGGATTGTTATCCATCAATTTGTCCATCCTTCCATCCATCCATCCATCCAACAAACATTTGTAAGGACAGGACTCTGGAGGTTTAGAGGTGCACCCAAAGGTGATGGAATTGTATTAAGTATATTGAGGGTTTTGAGCATGTTTCATTCCTGCCCCCCCGCCCCCCGCTTATGAACAGGTGTGCTTGGCAGTGAAGAGGTGCGTGTGGCACCTCGCCATGAGTGTACAGTGTGTGTGCAAGCATGCATGGAAGCCTGGAGTGTTGACTTTTAAATGAGGTACCTCTAGATGTCTCTTTTACCTTTGGTGAGTCTTTAAACAGGTGAAACGTCAGAATGCTTCAGAGTATATGGAACCCACGTTTCCAAAGGCCATTTTCAGGATTTTAAAATTTGAAGTGAACTCAGTAATTTAATTATTTGTTAGGATGAATAATATTCTCTTAGGAGAACAGCTGCTTCCTTCAGTTCATGGATGGAAAGAGACTAAATACTTGGACATTTTCAGTCTCTTGTTAAGAGTTTGTCAGCATATGGAACATGTGTGTATTTGCAGGAGTAGGGGGGCTTCTGGGGTGGGGAGGGAGCTGGGGAGAACACAGCTGGCTGCTTAGGGAGGGTCCCAGACCACCCCCTGTGGTAAGGTCACCTCTGGGCCAGGGAGGTGCGTAGGGAGACTCCTCCCATATGGAGTTTTGTGAGTGTTGAGCACAGGTCCCTGGGTGTGTGTGTGTGTGTGTGTGTGTGTGTGTGTGTGCGTGCGTATGCATGTGAGAGAGAGAGAGAGGGAGGGAGAGTTAGTTAATTCTATTAACATTCCATAGATTTACTTTTTTTGTGAAAATCAGTTTGAGAAAGTCTGTTCTAGGTAACTAATAATGGTAATTACAACCAGAACATTCTCTTTCTGGGATGGTACCCAAAATTACCATGAGGTTTGCAGAATCTCCCTCCCCTGGCCTCAAACATCCCTATCTTTCTGTGTAGATACAAGTCTCCATCATATCAACAGTTGCTGTGAGGCAGCTTGCATCATGGTTTCCTTGCAGAGACTGAGGAAATAGTCCCCTCCCTGTGTGAGATGTGGGATGCATCCCGTTCTCACTGGTGCCCGTGGGGACTCCTGCAGATGACCCACGTCACTTCCACACTCACGTTTATTGGCCTCACAGTTGGAGGGGGTACCGAGTAAATGGTATCTCCCCCAAATTCATGCCCATTAGGAACCTCAGAATGTTCCCTATTTGGAAATAGGGTCTTGGCTGATGAAATTAGTTAGGGATCTTGAGATGAAGTCATCCCGAATTTAGAGCAGGTTCTGAATTCAATCATTGGTGTCATTACAGAGGAAAGAAGAGGGGGATTTGCATGGAGGAGAGATGCAGAGAAGATGGCCATGGGAAGAAAGGGGCAGAGGATGGCGTGGGACAGCTAAACACCCGAGAGCGCCAAGGACTGCAGGACTCCAGGAGCTGGAAGAGCCCCTGCAGGTGTGTGGCCCCAACGATCCTGAGATTTCAGTCTTCTGGCCTCCAAAATGGTGAGGGAATACATTTTAAGCTATCAAGTGTGCAGTCATTTGTTGGAGCAGCCCTAGGAAAAATAAAGGGTGTTATTTCTTGGTATTTCTTCCTATATTATTCAAACCCATTGATTACATTCAATGCAGAGGGTCTTTGGTTAAACAAATTGTGTTCCCAGAGTTCCCGTCGTGGCACAGCGGAAATGAATCCAACTAGGAACCATGAGGTTGCAGGTTCGAGCCCTGGCCTTGCTCAGTGGGTTAAGGATCCGGCGTTGCCGTGAGTTGTGGTGTAGGTCACAGACGTGGCTCGGATTCTGTGTTGCTGTGCCTGTGGTGAGGGTGGCAGCTGTATTTCCGATTAGACCCCTAGCCTGGGAACCTCCATATGCTGTGAGTGCAGCCCTAAAAAGCAAAAAAAAAAAAAAAAAAAAAAAAAAGCAAAAAATAAAATTGTGTTCCAAACTTTGTTGGGAACTGCACTTATGTTTTTCCAACAGTTGACTAATGGAAATATATAGCAGCTCTATTCTTAGGATAGTCATTCCTTCACTTATTTTCTCATGTAAAATACACACGCATATGTAGTTTCCTAACGTTTATGAGTCAACAACTATTTTCTCAAGGGCTTATGAACCCCTAATAGGGAGCAACTCACAGTAGTACCCTGAGTTCTGCGTTAATTCTTTGGTGCAGGGCAGAGGAAAAGAAAAGACATTATTCCCTTTTCTGGGACAGAAAATCAACCAGACCCCATTAAAAAAAAAAAAAAAAGATTGTTTGTTCAATATCCTTCTCCCTAATGTTAACCCTATTTCTAACTCCAGAAAGGATCCTATGCTCTAAAACTGTTACTGCCATCAGTACCCATCCCCCACCTTCCAAATAAAATTCACTCCTCGTGCAGTTTATCTTTTCTGGGATGTGCTTAATCAGATTATTTCTAGTTTAGATTAACCAATGAATTCTTGACTTTCTTATAAACTAGGAACTAGCCTTTTAAGAGGCTACTTGTGTAATTGTTACCTGCTTTACTTTTAGCCACTGAAAGGTTGGAATGAGCCTTAATGCTTCAGCTTGAAAAATTAATTAACATTTTAATTAAGCTATTGTTGATTTACAATATTGTGTTAGTTTCAGGAGAGCAGCAAAGTGATTCATTTATGCATGTACATACATATATATTCTTTCTCAGATTCTTTTCCATTATAGGCTTTGCAAAATATTGAATATAGTCCCCTGCGCTATGAATAAATCCTTGTTGTTTATACAGTTATATATAGTAGTGTGTACCTGTTCATTCCATACTCCTAATTTGTTTCTCCCTGCGTTCTCCTCTGGGTAACCATAATTTTTTTTCTAATTCTATGAATCTGTTTCTGTTTTATAAGTCAGTTCATTTGTATCATTTGTATCAGCTGCAGGTCTGATTTGACCCCTAGCCTGGGAACCTCCATATGCCAAGGGTGCGGCCCTAAAATGACACACACACAAAAAAGTCTAGATTAATATTTTTGATCTCAAAACCAAGTGAAACACAATAAATCTTCATGAAGAAAAAGTGACAAAATATTACCTCATTCTCCCCTTTCGTGTCGCCTTTGACAGCTGGTGCCTGTCTGTCCACATCCCCTGTGAACATGTTGTTCTTACTGTTGCTCTCTTTGGGTTTGTTTCCCCCCAAATGAATTACATTATAAACATTTTGTGACACTTGCTTTCACTCAGTCGTATATCACGGACATCTCTCTGGGCAAACTGTTCAATAGTTGTAATATCCCACTGCATGGACTTAAAGAACTTTATGCAATCATTTCCTTCAGGACAGACCCTTTGTTCCCCCTCCGGGTTTTTGACACTAAAAACATCATTATTCATACATTTGTACATATTTCTTGTAGCATAACATCCCCCAAAGTGGGGCTCTTGGGCAGAGTGTGTGTATTTTAATAGATATTTCTGATTTACTTTCCAAGAAATGTGATTGCATTTTACACTCTGAACTACAGTGTAAGAGTCTGTTTCTGATAGTCTTGCCACCACCGGATGATATCAGTGTCTTTTATTTTTGCCAACCAGATGGATGAGTGATGTTTTCTCCTTGCTGATTTCACTTGTTTTTCTCCTCTGTAAACCTAAAGAAGAGCTTTCCTGGGGAAAAAAGTGACAGATGTAGTTTAAATTCTGGCTCTGCTTACTCCTTGCTCTGTGGTCTTGGGAAAGTTAGTTACCTTTTCTAGTTCTCAGTCTTGCAACCTGTGAAATTGTTACAGGCATTAAAAATAATAATACAGGAATTCCCACCATGGCTCCGTGGGTTAAGAATCTGACTGCAGTAGCTTGGGTTGCTGAGATTGCACAGGTTTGATCCCTGGCCTGGTGTAGTGGTTTAAAGGATCTGGTGTTGCGGCAGATGTGGTGTAGTTCACAGGTGCAGCTTGGATTCAGTCCCTGGCATGGGAACTTCTATATGCCAAGGGCGTAGCCATACAATTAAAAAAAATACACATAAAGCTCATAACTCAAGGAGTTCCCGTTGGGCTTGTACTGCTATAAACTTTCCTCTTAGGAGTTCCCGTCATGGCGCAGTGGTTAACAAATCCGACTAGGAACCATGAGGTTGTGGGTTCGATCCCTGGCCTCGCTCAGTGGGTTAAGGATCCGGCGTTGCCGTGAGCTGTGGTGTAGGTTGCAGACGCAGCTCAGATCCCACGTTGCTGTGGCTCTGGTGTAGGCTGGTGGCTATGGCTCCGATTTGACCCCTAGCCTGGGAAACTCCATATGCCACGGGAGCGGCCCAAGAAATGGCAAAAAGACAAAAAAAAAAAAAAATCTCATAACTCAATCTCCAACAGTTATAAGATCTCAATACATGGTACCTATTATTGTTATAATTAATAAATAGTGATATAAAACTCTGGAGATAGAATTTCAGATTCATTATTACATTATGTCTCCTGGTTACCAATGTGGTTACCTCAATTTACAAGCTAAGTTTAAATGAATTAAAAATATGCTTAAACTGGAGTTCCCATCATGGCTCAGTGGTTAATGAACCCCATTAGTATCCATGAGGATGCAGGTTCGATCCCTGGCCTTGCTCAGTGGGTTAAGGATCCGGCTTTGCCATGAGCTTTGGTGTAGGTTGCAGATGCAGCTTGGATCCCATGTTGCCGTGGCTGTGGTATAGGCCAGCAGCTGCAGCTCTGATTTGATCCCTAGCATGGGAACCTCCATATGCCGTGGGTGCTGCCCTAAAAAGACACACCCGAAAATATACTTAAACTCTCTATATTTGATTTTATCTTATAGGGGTAGTTTACTGTTTATTATATCATTAATTTATTTTTTTTGGCCATACCTGTGGCATGCAGTAGTTCCTAGGCTAGGGATTGAACTCCAGCCACAGCAGTGACAACATCTAGTGCTTAACTGCTAGGTCACCAGGGAACTCATAAGTTATTAATTAAATTACTCATTTCATTAAAGGACAGTTTCTCAAGCAATGGCCATATCATAAGGACTGTGCTAAGCATTAAGGATTTATCAGTCATGATAGGTTAGGCCAGGCTGTGATAAAAAAGCATTCTAAAATCTTGGTGGCCTGGAACTGGAGCTCAACTTCTCTCCTAAAAACAACAAAATTTACAACCAAATGCTGAGCAATCTTCAACCAAATAGACCAGAAACTTTCAAAAAGATGTCCTACTCCAGAAGTCAAAGAGGAGGTCACATCATGAGGTAGGAGGGGCGAGTACACAATATAAGCAACCCCATACCTCCCAAGTGGGAAGTCCCACAGACTGGAAAGTAACTGTATCACAGAGACTCACCTATGGGAGTGAGAATTCTGAGCCCCACATCAAACCTCCACGCATGGGGATCTGGCACTGGGAGAAAGAGCCCCCGGGGCATCTGGCATTGAAGGGCGGTGGTGCTTGTGCACAGGAGCTCCACAGGACTGGCAGAAATGGAGACCCCATTCTTGGAAGGTGCACACAGATTTTTCATGTGCACTGGGTCCCAGGGCAAAGCAGGGTCTCTGTGGGAATCTGGGTTGGACATGGCTGCTGTTCTTGGAGGACCTCCTGGGAAAGCAGGGGTGAATGTGACTTGTTGTGAGGGAAGGACATTGGAAGCAAAGCTCTTGGGAATACTCATCAGTGTGCCTTTCTCTGGAGGTGGCCATTTTGGGAAAATCTGGCCCCACCCATCAGACCTGAGAAGCCCCAGGGCAAACAACAAGCCAGGTGGGATCACAGCCCCACCCATCAGTAAATAGGCTTCCTAAAGACCCCTCAGGTGCACAGCTGCCTCTAATCTCACCCAGAGACAAAGCCCCACCCACCAGAGGGATAGGAATCAGCTCCACTTACCAGAGGGCAGGCATCAGTCCCTCCCATCAGGAAGCCTACAGCAAGCGCCTCTACCAATTTCAGCCACAAGGGGGGCAGACACCAGAAGTAAGAGAGGCTACAACTCTATTATCAGTAAAAAGGTCACCACACCAAAAAGCTATAAAAATGAAAAGACAGAGAACTATAACCCAGATGAGGGAGAAAGGAAAAACCCCAGAAAATCAGCTAAGTGATGAGGAGATTCTTAGCTTCCAGGAAAAGGACTTTAGACTGTGGATGCAGAAGATGATGCAAGACATTGGAAATAAACTGGAGGCAAAGATGGATAACTTACAGGAAACACTCAGCAAAGAGACATGAGATATAAAACTTAAGCAAGAAGAGATGCAAAATAAAATAACTGAAATAAAAAATTCATTAGAAGCAGCCAACAGCAGAATACAGGAGGCAGAAGAACAAATAAGTGAGGTAGAGGACAGATTAGTGGAAATCGTCGATGCAGAACAGAAAAGAGAGAAAAGATTGAAAATGAATAAAATGGATTCTCAGAGAACTCTGGGACAATGTTAAATGTGCCAACATCTGTATTATAGGGGTGCCAGTAGGAGAAGAGAGAGAAAGGGACAGAAAAAATATTCCAAGAGATAATAGCTGAAAACTTCCCTCACATAAGAAAGGAACCACTCACTCAAACCCAGGAAGCACAATGAGTACCATATAAAATAAACCCAAGGAGGAATACACCAAGACACATATTAGTCAAACTGACCAAAATTAAAGACAAAGAGAAAATCCTGAAAGTGGCTGGGGAAAAGAAAGAATTGACATACAAGGGAACCCCAATAAGGTTATTGGCAGATTTTTCAGCAGAAACTCTGCAGGCTAGGAGGGAGTGGCATGATATACTTAATGTGATGAAAGGATAAACCCTCCAACCAAGATTACTTTACCCAGCAAGGCTCTCATTCAGATCTGAAGGAGAAATCAAAAGCTTCACAGATAAGTAAAAGCTAAGAGAATTCGGCAACACAAAACCAGCTTTACAACAAATACTAAAGGAACTCCTCTAGGCAGAAAAGAAAAGGCTGCAACCAGAAACAAAAATACCACAAATGACAAGGCTCACCAGTAAAGGTATATATACAGTAAAGATACAAAATCAACCATGCACAATTATGCCACCAAATCAGAAATCATGAGAAGATGAGGGTACAAATGCAGGACACTGGAGATGAACTTGCAATTAAGAGAACAACAACTTAAAACAATCTCATATATATATAGACTCTTATATCAAAACTTCAGAGTAACTGAAAACCAAAAATGTATGGTTGATATACACACACAAATAAGAAAAATCAACTCAAATACAACACTAAAGAGAGTCATCAAACCACAAGAGGAGAGAACAAGAGAAGAAGGAAAGAAAAAAAGAGCAACAAAAACAAATCCAAAGCAATTAATAAAATGGCAATAAGAACATATATATCAATAAGTACCTTAAATGTTAATGGACTAAACATCCCAACCAAAAGACATAGACTAGCTGAATTGATACAAAAACAAGACCCATATATATGCTGTCTTCAAGAGACCCACTTCACTTCTAGGGACACATACAAATTGAAAGTGAGAGGATGGAAGAAAATATTCCATGCAAACGGGAATCAAAAGAAAGCTGGAGTAGCAATGTTCATATCAGACAAAATAGACTTTAAAATGAAGAATATGTTAAGGGATAAGGAAGGTCACTACCTAATGATCAAAGGATTAATCCAAGAAGAAGATATAATAATTTTAAATATCTATGCCCCCAGCCTAGGTTACCACAATATATAAGGCAACTGCTAACAACCTTAAAAGGACAAGTCGACAATAACACAATCATAGTGGGGGACTTTAACACCCCACTTTCAGCAATGGACAGATCATACAGACAGAACATCAATAAGGAAACAGGCCCTGAATGAAGCATTAGACCAGAGGGACTTAATAGATATTTATAGGACATTCCATGCAAAAGCTGCAGAATACACACATTCTTCTCAAGTGCACATGGAACATTCTCTAAGATTGATCACATCCTGGGCTACAAATCAAACCTCAGTAACTTTAAAAAAATTGAAATCATATCAAGCATCTTTTCCAACCACAGTGCTGTATGACTGGAAACCAACAACAAGAAAAAAAAACTGCAAAAAAACACAAACACGTGGAGACTCAACAACATGCTACTAAACAACGAATGGATCACTGAAGAAATCAAAGAGGAAATTAAAAAATACCTGGAAGCAAATGACAAAAGATATGACACTCCAAAACCTATGGGCTGCAGTAAAAGCCGTTCTAAGAGGAAAGTTTTTTTTTTTTTTTTTTTTTTTTTTTTTGTCTTTTTGCTATTTCTTTGGGCTGCTCCCACGGCATATGGAGGTTCCCAGGCTACGAGTTGAATCGGAGCTGTAGCCACTGGCCTACACCACAGCCACAGCAACACGGGATCTGAGCCGCATCTGCAGCCTACACCACAGCTCACGGCAACGCCAGATCCTTAACCCACTCAGCAAGGCCAGGGACCGAACCCGCAACCTCATGGTTCCTAGTCGGATTTGTTAACCACTGCGCCATGACGGGAACTCCTAAGAGGAAAGTTTATAGCAGTACAAGCCCACCTCAGGAAACAAGAAAAAGCTCAAATAAACAAACTAATTTTACATCTACAGCAGCTCAAGAGAGAAGAACAGACAAAACCTATAGTTAGTAGAAGGAAAGAAATCATAAAGATCAGAGCAGAAATCAATGAAATAGAAACAAAGAAAACCATAGAAAAGATCAATGAATGAAAAGCTGGTTCTTCGAAAAGATCAGCAAAATTGATAAACCCTTAGCCAGACTTCAGAAGAAAAAAAGAGAGAGGACTCAAATCAATAAAATTAGAAATGAAAAAGGAGAAATAACAACAGACGTCACAGATACAAACGATCGTGAGAGACTACTATATGCAACTATATGCCAATAAAATGGAAAACCTAGCAGAAATGGACAAATTCTTAGAAGGGTACAATCTTCCAAGACTAAACAAAGAAGAAATAGAAAAGATGAATGGACCAATCACAAGTACTGAAATTGAAACTGTGATTAAAAAACTTCCAACAAACAAAAGTCCAGGACCAGATGGCTTCACAGGTGAATTCTATCAAACATTTAGAGAAGAGCTAACATCTATCATTCTGAAACTATTCCAAAAAATTTCAGAGGAAGGGACACTCCGAAACTCATTCTATGAGGCCAACATCACTAGGTGATACCAAAACCAGACAGATACCACAAAAAAAGAAAACTACAGGCCAATTTCACTGAGGAACATAGATGCAAAAATCCTCAACAAAATACTAGCAAACCACATCCAACAATACATTAAAAGGATTGTATATCATGACCAAGTGGGATTTATCCCACGGATACAAGGATTCTTCAGTATCTGCAAATCCGTCAGTGTGATACACCACATTAACAAACTGAAGAATAAAAACCATATAATCCTCTCAATAGACATGGAAAAAGCCTTTGACAAAATCCAATACCTATTTCTGATAAAAACTCTTCAGAGAATGGGCATAAAAGGAACCTACCTCAACATAACAAAGGCCATATATGACAAACCCACAGCTAATAACATCATTCTCAATGGTGAAAAGCTGAAAGAATTCCCACTGAGATCAGGAATAAGACAAGGATGTCTGCTTTCGCCACTACTCTTCAACATAGTTTTGGAAGTCCTAGCCACAGCCATCAGAGAAGTAAAAGAAATAAAAGGAATCCAAATGGGAAAGGAAGAAGTAAAACTATCATTGTTTGCAGATGACATGAGACTATACCTAGAGCATCCTAAAAACTCCACCAGAAAACTGTTAGAGCTCATCCATGAATTTGGCAAAGTCGCAGGATACAAAATGAAAACACAGAGATCGACAGCATTTCTATACACTAACAATGAAAGAGCAGAAAGAGAAATTAGGGATGCAATCCTTTTTACCATCGCATCTAAAAGGATAAAATACCTTGGAGTAAACCTACCTAAAGAGACAAAAGACCTGTGCTCTGAAAACTCTTAGACACTGATGAAAGAAATCAGAGATGACACAAATAGATGGAAAGACATACCATGCTGTTGGATTAGAAGAGTTAATATTATCAAAATGACTATACTACCCAAGGCAATCTACAGATTCAGTGTAATCCCTATCAAAGTACCAAGGACATTTTTCACAGAACTTGAACAAAATATTTTAAAATTTGTTTGGAAGTGCAAAAGACCCAGAATAGCCAAAGATATCCTGAAAAAGAAAAATGGAGCTGGAGGAATCAGGCTCCCTGACTTCAGACTATACTACAAAGCTACAGTCATCAAAACTCTATAGTACTGGCACAAAGACAGAAATATAGATCAGTGGAACAGGATAGAAAGCCCAGAATTAAACCCGTGCACCTACAGCCAACTAATCTATGACAAAGCCCAGAATTAAACCCGTGCACCTACAGCCAACTAATCTATGACAATGGAGAAAAGACAGCCTGTTCAATGAGTGGTACTGGGAAAACTGGATGGTCACATGTAGAAAAATGAAATTAGAACAATTCCTAATGCCATACACAAAAATAAACTCAACATGGATTAAAGACCTAGATATAAGACCAGATACTATAAATATCTTAGAGGAAAATGTAGGCCAAACACTATCCGACATAAACAACAGCAGCACCTTCTCAGATCCACCTCTTAGAGTAATGACGGTAAAAACAAAACTAAACAAATGGGATTTAATTAAACTTAAAAGTTTCTGCACAGCAAAGGAAACCCTAAACAAAGTGAAAAGACAACCCACAGAATGGGAGAAAATATTTGCAAATGAATCAACTGACAAGGGATTCATCTCCAAAATTTATAAACATCTTTTGCAGCTCCATACCAAAAAAAAAAAAACAAACAAAACAAAACAAAACAAAAAACAAGCAACCCCATCAAAAAATGGGCAGAAGATCTAAACAGACAGTTCTCCAAAGAAGACATACAGATGGCCAAAAAAACACATGAAAAGATGTTCAACATCACTCATTGTTAGAGAAATGCACATCAAAACCACTATGAGGTACCACCTTCCACCAGCCAGAATGCCCATCATCCAAATGTCTACAAACAATAAGTGCTGGAGAGGGTGTGGAGAAAAAGGAACCATAGTACACTGTTGGTGGGCTTGTAAATTGATGCAACCACTGAGAAAAACAGTATGGACATGCCTCAGAAAACTAAACATAGAACTACCATTTGATCTAGCAGTCCCACTCCTGGACATCTATCCAGAGAAAACCATGACTCGCAAAGACACATGTACTCTGATGTTCATTGTAGCACTCTTTTCAATAGCCAAGACATGGAAACAACCTAAATGTCCATCGACAGAGGAGTGGATCAAGAAGATGTGGTACATATACACAATGGAATATTACTCAGCCATTAAAAGGAACGAAATACTGTCATTTTTAGCAACATGGATGGACCTAGAAATTACCATGCTCAATGAAGTTAGTCAGACAATGAGACACCAACATCAAATGCTATCACTGACATGTGGATTCTGAAAAAAGGACAGAATGAACTTTTTGCAGAACAGATATTGACTCACAGACTTTGAAAAACTTATGGTTTCCTAAGGAGACAGGTTGTGGGGGTGGGGGGATGCACTGGGGATGTGGGATTGAAATCCTCTAAAATTGGATTGTGATAATCATTGTACAGCTATAAATGTAATAAATTCATTGATTAATTAAAAAAATAAAGTATTAGGTATTCTGGGAAAAATAAAATCTTGGTGGCCTAAACAACATGGCTTATTTCTTGCTTTCACTACATGTCCATTGAGGGTCATCTAGTCTTTACCTTGGGACTTGTGATAGAAGTCTACTCTCTGGCAGAGAGGAAAGAGTACATGGCAAATGCACATTGATTCATTGGCCAAAGAAATTCACAATAGAGAAGTGCCATCCTGCCATGCTCCAGGATGGAGATACTTGTATTATTCATGAACTGTCCTAGAGACAACCACAGAAAATGAAGATGAAAAAAGACACAGTTTTGATGTTGAAGAAGTTTCCTGTTGGGAGGGGAGAACAGCACAGAGACAGATATTTCTAATTAGGTGCTGGAAGTAGTAGGAGCTCAGAGGAAGGGAAGACTAATTCTGTTGGTGCTGGGACATGGGGAAGATTTTCACAGAGATGCTGCTACTTGAGATTTAAAAAATTACTATTTTTAATTTTCCAATTTTTTATATTAAAAAATGGTAAAACACACAGAACATAAGATTTGCCGCCTAAACCATTTTTAAATGTACAGTGGCACTAAGTACACCAGCATTCTTGTGCTACAGTCACCACCATCTATCCACAGAACTTTCATCTTGCAAAACTGAAACTCTATATCCACTAAACAGTAAATCCCCATTCTCTCCTCCCTCCAGCCCCTGGCAGCCACCATGCTACTTTCTGTCTCTATGATGTGACTACTCTAGGAACCTTATGTTAGTGGAACTACACAATATTTGTCTTTTTGTGATTGACTTACTTCACTTAGCATAGTGTCCTCAAGGTTTATCCGTCTTGTAGCAAGGGTCAGAATTTTCTTCCTTTTAAAGGCTGAATGGAGTTCCCGTTGTGGCACAGTGGTTAACGAATCCGACTAGGAACGATGAGGTTGCGGGTTCGGTCCCTGGCCTTGCTGAGTGGGTTAAGGATCTGGCGTTGCCGTGAGCTGTGGTGTAGGTTGCAACTCAGATCCTGAGTTGCTGTGGCTCTGGCGTAGGCTGGCAGCTACAGCTCCGATTCGACCCCTCGCCTGGGAACCTCCATATGCCATGGGAGCGGCCCAAGAAATGGCAGAAAGACAAAAAAAGTAAATAAATAAATAAGAAATAAAGGCTGCATGACATTCCACTGTATGTACACACACTTTCTTTATGCAGGCATTGGTTGATGGACGCTTGGGTTGCAACCACATTTTAGTTGTTGTGAATAGTGCTGCTATGAATATAGGTGTGCAACTCTTGGAGTCCCTGTTTTCAGTTCTTTGGGGTATAAACCCAGACGTGGAACTGCTGGATCTGATGCTTGTGTTTTAAGGGATAAAAAGCTCACTAGGCACACCAGTTGGGAAGGGTGTGCCAAGCAGGGACAGTAGTGGATACCAACAGTGGAGAAATCAGAGAATGCTGAGCCCTGGGGAGCAGCAGATGGTTTGCTGAGGTTGGAAGATGAATTGGTGAAGGAGAGTTTGGAGCCAGTTAGGGCCAGAGGGTGGAGGCAGAGCCTTATGTGCCTACTCGGGGTCTTGGCTTTGACTCCACAGCTCTTGGAGGATGGTCTTAATGACAGTGTCACTCTGTCAACTGACCATATGTGCTGGAAGGTCCACAAAGAGCCCTTCCAAAAGACTTTAAATGATTTTTTTCTTAATCAGTTCATCTCAAATAGTTTAAAAAGTGTCTAGTATGTTGTTGACACTCAATAAATTACTTAATAATGGTAATTTTATTAGAAGAAAATAGAGGAGAAAATTCATATGATCTCCAAACTCCGAGTTTCTTTAATTCGCTGCAGACTTCCTGCATCCTTTTCCAATTAAATAAAACGCAGTATCAGGCAGTGTTGCCACAAATGGCCAAATTGCTTTTCTTAAGTGGCCACGTTTATACCCTTTTCTACTGCTAGACAGAACTTTAATAGCATTAAATACACTCAGAGAGAATAAATAAAATTTTCCAATAGCTGTTAACTTTAAGTATCTACCGTGTCACGGTCCCACGCCTGTTCCACTCACCCAGACCCCCTTAGGACTCCAATCAGAGAAAAATTATTAAAATTCTTATAAAGGCGGGAGTTCCCATCGTGGCGCAGTAGTTAACGAATCTGGCTAGGAACCATGAGGTTGCAGGTTCAATCCCTGGCCTTGCTCAGTGGGTTAAGGATCTGGCGTTGCTGTGAGCTGTGGTATAGGTTGTAGACGCGGCTCAGATCCCGCGTTGCTGTGGCTCCGGCATAGGCCGGTGGCTACAGGTCCAATTAGACCCCTAACCTGGGAACCTCCATATGACGTGGGAGCAGCTCAAGAAAAGGCAAAAAGATGGAAAAAAAATGATTATAAAGGCAAAAATGTGCCATGGACATCTAAGTGTGCCAATATTTTATTAAGAAGCAAATAACCTGTGTTAAATGAATACATTCAGGGTGCTTGTAAAAACCGCCTGCTGGAGAGTGGGATCTGGTCCAGGAACCGTGTTCTTTGAAATGTACAACATTCTCTCCTGGCCTTCTTCAAGTCAGGAATTGTGGGTTCTATCACAACCACCCTTTTCAGGGCCCTATGTTGTTTAAGGATGATACCTGGATTTTCTTCAAAATGGACTTGGGAAAAGGCAGGTGGAAGAAACTGTGTTTCAGATAAAACCACAGCTGAGTGTTTAAGAGATTGTATCTCCAAAGATATGCCATCTTTGAAGGGGGCTGGACCTTGGGGAAAAATCAGTTTCCTTCCAAATTCCCACCTTTAGTGGGAGAAAAATCAAATCTAATGAGCAGTAAAGCCATGGTAATGGAGAGAAAACACCAAAAGCTCAACTTGAGTTAGAGGGTGTGTTTGGGTGGTGCTAATGGTGGTGGCTGGATTTTATGAAGCATGAGTGCTTATGCTTGCATTTCTGTTTTTGTACATTTTTCTCTTCAGTGAAGGGAAGCACAGCCTTCCTTTTCTAAGTTAATGTGACATTATTCGGGGAGAAAACTTTTGCCCTTTGTTGGAACCCTGAAGCCTGTCTTCATAGGAAGCCAGAAAGCTTTTGACTCAGGCTTTACTATAAAGTTTGGGATCCTCTGTCTTAGAAATGAAATGTCCCCTTTGTTGTCTATTTGATGGGGATGGAAGGTGGGTATGGAGTGGGGATATATACTCTCATCAGTCAGCACAGATGTATTGGCACCTCAGCTGCTAATCAGAGTCAACCTTGTGTTAGCATAACCCAGTCTCTACAAAGGCACGGGCAAAATGATGATACACTGAAAATGAGGTTACAGTTTTGTTTACAGTTAGCATGTTTGTTTGGTTATATTTTGGCCATGCCCATGACATGTGGAAGTTCCTGGGCCAGGGATCGAACCTGTGTCACGGCAGTGACCCTGAGCTATGGCAGTGACAACACCATATCCCTAACCCCCTGAGCCACACAGGAACTCCTCTGTTGGTGTGTTAAGCGTGAAGTTGTCTGGAAGTTCTAAGCCCCAGCCCCAGGTGTGCTTGGGGGACCCAGACTTCAGTCTGAATCCCGCTGCTGACCCATGTGACCGGGATCTGTTTTCACATCTGTACGATGGGAGAACTGCTGCCTGCAGGGATCACCTCGTAGTGTGGCTGTGCGTGTCAAATAGATGGGAAAGATGAAGTCCAATGCAAACATAAAGGACTTGTTAAGGAATTAATATTACTATTTGATAAAAATGAAAATATAGGTGTGGGTAAATGTGGCTGGGAGGAAAGGCGAGAGCTCAGGTAGGCTCATTGGGTGCCTGTTTCCTAAATTGTTGTAGAATCTGTCTCTTGCCCTGTAAGCCAGGGTGACGACCCCCTCTCTTTCTGTGCCCCAGGAGTCTTGAGGTGCTGCTTGGGCCTCTCTTTGCTTGGAGTCAGCATCTCTTGCTTTGGTCTTCTCTCTGCCACATTTGAGCTCCTGGCTCCTCACTCCTATTCTGATTCTGTGTCTGGACTTGGCATTGGTATGTGATTGCCTGGAGGTATGACTCTTCACTCTCCAGCATTGAATTTGGGTTTGGGTTATCCCTGGATGCTGCCACAGCTCTCTTGGTGGACCACTGGTCAAGTGCAACCATTGGCTCACCTTGAGTGGGGAACTGGTCCATGCCACTGTCAGCTCACGGCAACGCCAGATCCTTAACCCACTGAGTGAGGCCAGGGATCAAACCTGCAACCTCATGGTTCCTAGTCGGATTCGTTTCCGCTGAGCCACGATGGGAACTCCTCGGGTCCCTTTTTACAGAAGAGGACATTGAGCATTTAAAAGGGCTACACGACAATTTAGACTTGTAGTTAGACTGTATCTTCTGCTTTCGTTAACCCTTCCTCACTCTGTTCCAGCCTCAGTGGCTTCCTGGCCACCTCCCAAACCAGCCCAGTATTCACCCTAGTGCTTTTGTCCTTGCTATTCCTTCTGTCTGGAATGCTCTTCCCCCATTTATCTGCATGGCCTGTTCCCTTACTGCTCGACCACCTGCTTATAGATGCCTTAACCCCGGGGCACTCTGTCCCCTTCCCAGGTTTTACTTTATCCACAGCAGTTTCTACCTGCTAACACAGTTGTTAATTTTATTTATTGTCTGTATACTTCCAATAGAATATAAACACCCCAAAGGATGGGATTTTTGTCTATTTTATTCACCATTGTATCCCTGCAGTGCTTAGCCCTATGCTTGGCAAGGAGGAGGTCCTCAATAAATAGCTGTTCAGTGAAGGACGAAAGGCAAAGATCCAAGGGCCAATCCCAGTCCGCTGACTTCAAGTCCTGCCTTCCGTCCACCTTACATGAGGTAATGGATTCTAAACTGACAGATGGATGCAGATGTGTGTTGGCAGTCTTGGTGGAGATGGGAACTTACCATCATAGAACACCTTCAAAATAGGTCAAATTCTTTGTGTGACTTTAGAATGTAGAACACCTACAACTTGACATTCTGAGCTGTCATAACCCTGCAGGTTGGGCCATCTCATGTCCTTATGGTGGATAAAACCTCATGCCAGGCTGCAATTTGCACAGCTCTACAGAGGCCCCGTCTTCATTCCAGCTGGGAAAATGCAGCCTTGTGTTGAAGTGGGTCTCAGGGCCTATGGGCTTCTGAGTTGGGGAAAGAGGGGCTTCTGTCTTTGCAGAGTGTCCTCTGGAGTCACCAGAGCTGCCAGGCATGTTTGGTGGGTGATAAAGGGGGAAAGGAGTGTACTATAGAGAAAGGGGAAGATTCCACTTGGGTCCCTTGCCTCAGAAGTGCAGGGAGCAAGGCCACCATGGAGCAGCGTGGGGTAGCATGGGTGCAGCTACCCAAGAGGCTCTTGTGAGGGGCCGAGTGACTCACCACTCCTGAAGGAGTTGAGGAAACCAGATTTCTGAGTCAGAGCTGTGGAGGCCAAGGAGCCAATGCCATAATAATCTCACTATTAATCTGAGAACTCAAGGGTGAGTGTACAGACCTTGTGGTGTGAGCTGGTGTGTGATTTTGGACACTTGGCCAGGGCCCTGTGAGCTTGGCCGTGTGTCCAAGGATCTAGGGAGCATGGTTCCAGCTCCAGGCGGTGTTTGCTGGGAAAGAACGTGTGACATCCTTTGTTCTCTGGCCACTTTGTTTAGTAAATTCTTTCTTTCCTCAAATGAAATTGGTTGATTGGAAACAAATTGCTAAATCACTGGGCACAGTATCCACCAAGTTATCTGGCTTGGAGTGCAGTGGGTGGGTCTTATCCAGTGCTGCAGATTTAGAAGATCCACCTTGGAGGAGGGAATTAGTCAGTGTTCCATGGCTCAAGGCCACTGTGGGGCGTGACATAAGTAAGGGTCACTGCTCAGAGCTGGCCTGAAGATCAGCTCTGGTAAGACCGTTCCTGCCCCCTCCTTGCCCAGAAAGTCCTCAGAACTGCAACTCCTCACAGTGGCATGTGAACAAAGGGGCTAGAAAGGGAGAGGAACCAAGATTCTTGAGATACTACAAGTATCCAAGAACCTTCTCAGTTACTTTAAAGAGTGGTTTCTTTTCTGTTGTTTCAAAACCTTGTGAAGTATGTTTGTCTCTGTAGTGATTTTGTTTGTTTGTTTTTTGTTTTTTTGTTTTGTTTTTTTTTTGGTTTTTTTTGGCCACACTTGTGGCATATGGACGTTCCCAGGACAGGGATCAGCTCTGAGCCACGGCTGTGGTGATACCTAATCCTTAACCCATTGTGTCAGGCTGGGGATCAAGCCCATGCCTCCGCAGCAACCCAAGTTGCTGTCGTCAGATTCTTAATCTACCTCCCCACAGTGGGAACACCTCTCTCTTTGTACTGATGAAGGAATTAGACCCAGACCAGTAGCCTCAGTTATGTAACTTGCCTGAGTTACACAGCTCACAGGGGCTAGAACTGGATTGCACACCTGAAGCTGGCTTTCTTCTGGGTCATGCCATCCTCCTGATGGGGATAAACTAGAACCAGATAAACACTTACTCAAAGTTTCCTGAAACGGGGCCTGTGCTCCAAGGTACACAGACTCCAGTCCTGTGGTTGAAGTTTGAGTGGGTTGGAGTCCATTCACAGATCACAAGATGACTTCCTGATTTCTGGAAGGAATATAAGGCTGATGGTGCCCGTTGCAAGATAGAGGCTACAACAGGAGAGACTGAGGCAGACTTTCCCGGTAAGGATATCTTCTTTTCTTTTTTTTTTAATTTTACAGTCACACTTGCATCATATGGAAGTTCCCAGGCTAGGAGTCAAATTGGAGCTGCAGCTGTGGCCTACACCACAGTCACTGCAACGCTGGAACCGAGCCACATCTGCGACCTATACCACAGCTTGTAGCAACGCCAGATCCTTAACCCACTGAGCAAGGCCAAGGATTGAACTTGTACCCTCACTGAAACAATGTTGGGTCCTTAACCTGCTGAGTAACAATGGAAACTCCCCTGGTGGGGATTTCTATGGTTAGTTGGATAGAATAACCAAAGCTCAGGAGAGAGAAATCTCATTTTGAATCTTGTGAAATAGGCAGCCCTGGGAAAAGGACCTGAGCTGAACCTGGAGGGATGGAGCTGTCCTGGAGCCTTGCCCTCCTCCTCCCCCTCTGCACTCCTTGTTGGGCTAACTGCAGCACAGCCCCACCAGAATAATCTTTTTTTTTTTTTTTTTTTTTTTTTTTAACCAAGAGCCCTTCCTTGGAGACTATTCTGAAATATTTACATATGATATAATATAGTATTTGAAATTCAGTTAAAAATAATACAGAAGGTGAAGAAGCACATGGGCCCCATGTGCTTAGAAGGGTCCTATATTTGATTTAATCTTCTGATGTTGCTGTCTTAAAGTTCTTAGTAATTCTTGAACAAAAGACCCCCTATTTTCATTTTGCACTGTGACTTGCAAATGATGTAGCATGTTCTGATTGGGTGAAAAATGAGAACAGGATTCAAAAAAAGGATCCCTTGTAACGAAGGTGGGGTAGTTTGCTCTTCCGGCCAAGGCAAGACACCACATGTAAATCCTAGAGCTTAATGAATTTGAGAAGAAAATATCTATGTTAAAACTTTTCCATGGGTGTCCATGACATAAAATTCGCCCTAACATTGGAAAATCGTGACCCAGAAGAAACCGTGGAGGTTGTCCTGCTTCTTGGTTCTTTTCCACCAGACTAATGTTCACTATCACGAGAAGCATCTCTTCTGGGAGGTCCACAAATGTGGGAAAATCTGGCATGTGTCTTGTATGTTTCTAAATTTACTTTTTGTGTTAATACATATGCACACATATCTTAAATCCTTTCTAAAGTGAGGTAAGGTACATAAACATGAACATGGTATGTGTTATGTATTGGATTGTGCTCCCACCCCTCCAAAAGTTATCTTGGAGTCCCAAACCATGGTACTTCATAATGTGACCTTATTTGGAAATAGGGTATTATCAGAGGTAATTACATTAAAAGGAGGTTTTAGATGGCCCTAATCCAATATGACTGATGTTCTCAAATAAAGGGGAAATTTGGACATGGAGACAGACGAGCATAGGGAGAAAATGACCTTGAGAGACATAGGGAGGAGGCCATCTACAGCTTCAGGGGAGGAAGGACCAGGACACATCCCTCCCCCATAGCCTTTGGAAGGAACCAGCCTTACCAATACCTTAATTTTGGTCTTGTAGCCTAAAAAACCACAAGACAATACATTTTTGTTGTTCAAGCCACCCAGTCTGTGGCACTTTGTTACAGCAGCCCTAGCAAACTAATGCAGTATGTATATGTAAAATAATATCATCATAGTAATTTTATCATCGCATACTTATCCAAGTTATCTGATATGGATATATACTAAAAATTTAACTAATTCTACAAGGCACAAATGAAAATTAGCTTTATTGATTATAATCATACTCTAAATAAGGAAAAATAACTGTATCGATACCATGAAATACATTTGCCTTCAAATTCCTGAAGTGTGCCATGAAGAAACCGCAGTAGTTTTACTTTTCTGAATGCTTAAGGGCATTTATTTCCTGACTAAAATTCATGAATTGGCTGTTCTCTCATAATCTCAGCATGAATTTGGTTGTTAACATCCTCCTTGATCTCTTCCATTTTTTTCTTCCAGGTTTGGTCTGTATTTTTAGTTAATATTGGCACCCATCACATTGGAAAGAGCAGTTTGGACTGGTTTCAGCTCAGACTTTTATTTTATTTTATTTTATTTTATTTTATTTTATTATTTTTTTAAGGCCATACCCATGGCATATGGAAGTTCCCAGGCCAGGGATCGAATCAGAGCCACACCTGCCATCCAAAATGCTGCAATCAGCTTCTTAACCCATTGCGCCACAGTGGGAACTCCAAGGCTTTACAGTATTGTGAAAGGTGAATGCAGCAACTGCAAGACAGTTGTTGCCATCTCATTGTACCTGGTACCTTGCTTATCACACCTCTTCGGTCAGTTGGTTTTAATTGTGCAGACTTGACTGAAGACTATTTATGGATGAGGAAAGAAGGAGGAGCTTCAAAAACAGTGGGCATCCTGAAAAAGAGGAAGGAATTTTCTGGTAATAAAGTTAAGTGATCCAACAGCTATCGCAAAATTGATCCAAACAAAACACTAGTTATTGGTGAAACGAACTTCGTTAGGGTGGGGATGTTTTGACTGAGGTGGATGATAAATTCAGGAGCAGAGATTTTGGATGTTGGGTTGTTTGGTTTTGCTTTAAAGACCTCTAGCTGTAGAGCCAGATGAACAATTCTAGGCACTTAAGAATTTGGAAACCCCCTTTTTGTTTGGCGTCAAATAAGAAATCAAGTCTGAATTAAGATGATGGGGTCCAAACTAAATTCAAAAGTGAGAAGTCTATAAATCACAATGCCAGGACCTGAAACTCAGGGATGCTGGCCATAGGCTCTGGCTGGAGACTTCAAGCCAATGCCAAGACTATGGCCACAGGGCAGGAAGTAAGGCCAAGAAACCAAACAGGGCTGCAGGCATTCCCACTGGAGACAGAGCTAGTTCTGTAAGCCAGGAGTGAGACAGCCAAGAGCACTAGGGTAAAACATGCAGCCAGGACTCTGGTCAAGCAGACACAGAAGCAGAATCAGGGCTTTAGGAAACCAGAATTAGGTACTGCTCCAGCGGTCCTCCAGGCTTGCCCTTCTCTGTGGCATAGCTGCCCAAGGGGTCAGTGAATGGGAGAAGGCAGGGAGAGGAAGCGAGAGTGGGCAGTCCCTGGTCTAAAGATCCAAGAACAAACTGGAGTCCAGGTCATCCAGAAATATCCTTTTCCGAGGTGTGCCAAAGTTAGGACTTTCTAGAATACCAGCCCTTTCATAGGGACCTACTTGGGTTATGGGACTAATCTCAAAATTATCTGTTCCATATAGTGTGTAATAATCCTGTATGGATTATTGGAACTAACCTAGATAAAGGCAAAGTCTCACTGAGCTACCTTGAAATACTTACTCATGGTGGGAAAGGGAGGAGCTTTCATTCAACATGCAGTGTTTTCTATGAATCCAATGTTGTACGAGGCAGTGTGGGTACAAAGATGAACAAGACTCCATCACTGCCCTCGAAGAGCTCACAGACTAGAAAGGCAGGTAGACAGAAGGCAGATAGCTTCATTGGGGCAGGATGTGCAAGTCAGTGCTGTGTGTGCCACGTGACTCTGAGTATTACAGGGGCTTGAGGGTAACAGACTCATTGACCGGTGGTGGCCACAGGAGGGCTTGTTTTGAAGCCGAGTTTGCCTCCAAGCATTACATTCCTTACTCTGGGAGTTCCCACTGTGGCACAATGGGATGGGCAGCGTCTCTGCAGCCCCAGGATGCAGGTTTGATCCCTGGCCGGCACAGTGGGTTAGGGATCTGGCATTGCAGCAGCTGTGGTGTAGGTTGCTTGCAGCTTGGATCCGATGTCTGGCCCAGGAAGTGCATAAGCTGAGGGGTGGCTAAGACAAACAGACAAACAAAAATTCCTTTCTTGAGTTGTACGTTTTTTTTGTGGTGGTGTAAGGATAGAGTTTTGCACCAGCAGAGCTGGACCATAAATCATGAGGGGTACTTGCTTTGAGCATAGCATATAAGGGAGTGACCCCCCAAATCAGTTATCAAGATAATTGAAATTATAATGCAACATTAAAAAAATAATGCAAAAATCTACGATGAACAAATATTACAATATTCAGTAAAGACAGGATCAGTTCTGAACCATATTAGAGCCTGAAGCAAAAGGAAAAAGCAGGGATACTGATCCTATTTTTATCTGAAATTTTGATGCTTTGTTCGATTGGAATTTTTGCATTGATTTTTCTTACTAAAAACATTACATTTAAATATGACTTATCTTCATTTTGCTAGGTGAAATAAGCCAGTGGTAATATTGTGTAATTGCACTTGTATATAATTGCTAGGCAAATTTCTAGAGGCAGAAAGTAGAGTAGTTCTAACCAGTAAGGAATGCAACTACTCTAGGTAGAGTAGT
Organism: Sus scrofa; assembly: GCF_054392235.1. Classification (NCBI taxonomy): domain Eukaryota; kingdom Metazoa; phylum Chordata; class Mammalia; order Artiodactyla; family Suidae; genus Sus; species Sus scrofa. Next base: position 54,313,466 of record NC_139383.1, on the reverse strand, counting down.
TCTAATTCTGAGGGGAATTGAGGAGTTATTGTTTAATGGGTAAAGAGGTTGTGATGGGAAGAGGAATAATTCTGGAAATGGATAGTGGTGATGGTTGCAGAATGTTGGGAATTTACCTAATGCCACTGAATTGTACACTTAAAACAGAAAATTTCATGTTACATATATCTTCCCACAATGAAAGTATTCTTTATCTCAATTACCAAATGCTTTGGCATCCTCTGAGAGATGAGCTGCCTTCTCTTCACTCTGGTTCCCAGACTGGCACCAGCACCTTATTCACACTATTTAGAGAGCCTTATGCACATGGTTTAGATCCTGTGGGGTATGGAGGGGGCATGCAGGGTGTCAGGGGGACCTGGCAAGGGAGTTACTACCTGGGTCCCCAAGAGGAAGATGGGGAGACTTTCCTAGTAGGAAGACCAGCATATGGACAGCATGGAAGGGTGATGGAGTGTGGGTCCCTGGAGGAAGGCAGTGGGACAGTGATGCTGGAGGAGCTGGTGTGAGGTGGGAATGAGAGTCAGTGGAGGTTTGGGAAATGATATTGCAGAAGTAGGCAGGTTCCAATTCACAGAAGGTCTGATGTGAGGGCTGATGTCTATCTGTAGGCAGTGGTGGGATCCTGAAGGTTATACACAGAAAAGATACTTGTTTCTGCAGTGTTGTGACATGGTGTGGGGTGGAGATGAGGAGGGAGGAGGACCTGGAGCCCAGAGAGATGTGAGGATGGTGGGCTGCTCTGATGGTCACTGGAGATGATGGAATGGGCAAAAGCCAACAGGAGGGACACAAGAAGAAGTATTTGAGATGGATATAGAAGGTGGAATTGTTGGGAGTCTACCCTTCTGAGACACACACTTTACAGCTAGATCAAAAGGGCTATTGGTTGAGTGACTCTTAAAATTGATCAAGAGAAGGCTGCCTGGAAGTGATGATTGGTAAACAATTGGTTTCCAGAAGCCCAGCTGTGGCTCTGCCACCTACTGACCGTGAGCAACTTTAGGAAAGCCTCTTATCCTTTTGGTGTTTTGGTTTCTCCATTTGTAACATGCAGATAATGTTGGTAACTACCTCATCGGATTACCATGGAGATTAAATGAGTTACTATTTGTGAAGTGCTAAGCACTCACTGGGCACATAGTAAGTTCTAAATGAGCGTTTGTTAACATAGCAGACATAAATAAATTGTTGCAGATCATCTTTTTGAAGCATTGTCAAAGAAGAGTAGGATGAAATTCTGGAACTTTTAAATGTGGAGTCACTATTCAGTACAGGAAGAATGCCCAGCATCTGAGAAGTTGAGAGATCATGCATATGTTATTCATACAAGAGAAAACTCTGGCCCTGGGCACCTGGGGTGAGATGCTGTAGGTTTGCAGAAATAAAGCCAAGAGCTCAGTGGGGTCAGAACTCCCAACAGGTAGACCTTAGAACTTAGACCCATTTTGTAGAAGCCTTGGCCACTGTGCTCATTTCCTGAGACAGAATCTGATGAATTCAGAATTGCTGTGGAAATGTGGTCAATTGCTGGGAAAGGTTTATTGGCGTGTGTGTGTGTGTGTGTGTGTGTGTGTAGGAGTCTGTTTTATAGAAACACTGTCATAAAGGCGTAGACACCACAGCAAGTTCACAGCCAATGACTTGACCCTCTCTTCCTGGCAGTGAGTTGTTTTTCACAGGTTCATTGCTCTGCGTGGAAGGCTCACCCCCAGCTTTCAGTAATCCCTATTTTTCCTCCTGTTCTCAGTTCTAATGTCACTTCCTCGGGGAAACTGTGTCCACTCCTCTAATCCTTTCTATACCCCAGGGCACCCTGTTTTTTCCTTCATGTCATCTACAACGTTTGTAATATGTTCTTTTTGGGATTATTTGCCTAACGCCTATCCCCCCACCCCCCACAACAGGCTCCATTAAGGGCAGTTTTTATTTTTTGTTCACCATCGTATCCTTGAGGTCTGTGCGGTTCCAGGACAGTGTAAACAAGTGTATGTGCTCACTGAATACTTGTTTAACACAGTGATATTTTTGTTGAATAGTTAATGGTTGCATCAATACCAGGCTATACCCCCCAGTCACCCAAAGGGTCTCTTGGTTTTCTGGATCCATAGGGATTCTTTTGGTAGCAAATGGCCAGGGTATTTGAGCCTGACAGCTGCTTTCTGATCAGGATTTGTAATTGATGATGGGTCAGATGATCAGGGATTTCTTACCTCAGGCTCAATCTCTGAGTTGGTCTCCAGAATCATAAGGTGAATGACACAGAATCAGAGTCAGTGGGCTCTCCTTGTCCTGCTGTGGTTCCCAAGGGACCAGCTCCGAGATCGCCTGTGGTGCTGGTCTCTTGTCCAGCAGTGGGAGTATTCCTTAGAGTGGAAAGAGTTGAGCCTCCTTAGTTTTGTCTCACAACATTTGTAATGGGGAACAAGGCCAGCAAGGTGTCATCAGTTCTAATGTGACTGGATATATTAAATACTAGAAATAATAATGGGAGAAATGTGAGCCTGTCTTTACTGTAGTGTGTGTTGCGGAGGAAATGAAGAACGTTGCACTCAAACCCCCATTTCCCTTTGAACTACAAGGGATTTCAGCATCAGACGACTTCATTGCCCAGATTTCCACCATGTAAAAACGCAGGCCTGCCAAGCAAACCAGCAGGGGGCGCTGCTACACTTCCTAAGAAGCCAGTGGAGCTCCCTGGAAGACAGTGACATCTGGATTCTAGACCTAAGATGATCAAGTCTGATATTTCTGACACTCTAGTTACAAACCCCCAAAGAGAAAAGTTGGTGTAATTTATATGCTTTCTTTAAAAGTCACATGAAGCTGGTTTGTGTAAGCAATCCATTTGCCACGTAAAAATTCTTTTAGTTTGGGAAAATCACCCTCTGGAAGAAAGGATGACCTGGGCTCTGGGAACAGTGATTTAACGGGATCCAAATTCGCACATCAGTTCAAGGTCAGCTGAGCTGTTAGGGGTCATAGGAACTTGGATGTGATTTCTCAGTGAGAATGGAAATAAGTAAGGAAAGGTGAAAGATGATTATGATAAATGAAGGGGGGGCATTTCATAGTTATTACACCAAATATCAAAATCTGATTGTAGCTCAAGGAAGGCCTTGGGAGGAAACCTGCAGCCAGAAGGAAGTTAAAGGAAAACAAGTGGCCTTCTCTGCCGGGATCTCGTGGGTTTCTCTAACTCTCTGGGATATGGTTCTGGTTTGAGGGGCCTGGGTTTTTGAAAACCTGTGCCACCTTTCTGAAGGCCTGTTTCCAGCTGGGTCTTGGTTTTCTCTCAGGGTTATGTCATCGTAGACCAGAGCGGACCCTCACATCAGTAACCCCAGGCCCCCTCTCTTTCTGCAGCTCGAGGCCTCTCTGCTTCTGTTGCTGAAATTGAGGCAGAGGGTGCAACGGCACTCGCCTCCCACAGAGGGGTGGTGGTTCTCCGCCAGTCTCCAGGGTGGCCTGCTGAGGGCAAGGGTGCAGTGAGCACCCCAGTTTCCTTATGGAATCTGAGCTGCTCTGGTTACTTACTGAGAATCCCCATATTTTCTTCTCAGGCCATTTGGTGACCATTTTGGGGGGGGGTGCTTAAATCACTGCCAGGGGCAATGGAGGAGAAGGTATTTTCAGGAGCCGCTGGGGACAGGAAAGCCGGTGCTCCTCCAGCTGATGGCGGGTGGCTCATTTCTCACCCAGCTTTCTGGCCACAAACACGTCCCAGGAAACATCTTTGTTAGTATCTGTTTCTTTAGTCCTGGGGCTCTTTCTAGCACCTCCAATTCGTTCATATTAATGAGAAAAAAAGCTTACTTCCCTGCTGCTTCAAGCTAGCAGAGCGGGAATTCTGTTAGAAGTTGGCTCTACCAACCTTGAGGCTTGGTTGGGAGTTTGATTTGGGGAAGCTAAATAATGATAAATCCGCTGTTGGAAAAAAAAAAGAGCAAATATTTTCCTCTCAGGTGTCCCATGCAGCCTCCCTAATAGATGATCTATGAATTTTTTTTTTTTCCTTGTGAAGAATAAAACCTTCCAGTCTCCCCAGTGTTTGGAAGTTTGCTTCCCTCTCAGAGATGGAAGTGCTGCTAGTGGTCATGTGGGGGCTAGTGGTTGGGGCTTGGCTAAGACCCACTCCTGTGTCTTGGCCCTGATAGATGTTAGAACTGGCCTCTGCTGGCTTGGGGGCTGGGTTGGGCAACACCAGGCACATATGCACCCGCAACGCAGATGTTGCGATGTTTAGAGTTGAGACAAGGGGGCTGTTCCTTTTTGCTGGGGTGGGATTGATTAATGGGGGTGGGGCCAATGCAAATTCAACCAGCCAAGTAGGCTGCTGGCAGGAGAGCCGATGTTTGAATACTTTTTGTAAAGACTTCGTGGAGGTCTTTAAAAACAGGGTAAGTCCCCATGTGTCTGGAGTTTTAGTGGGAGGTCTTCCTGTAAGCATGGGTGTAGATTCGATGAACCCTCAAAGTCTTTCAACGTCCTGATTCTGTGGTCAAGATTAGACAGACACATGTGGCTGCAAAAGAAATAAAATAGGGATCTAGTGGAAAGTTTTATGTTCTGTATCTTTAGTTCAGTGCCTGGTTCCAAATGGGAGATCCTCTATTGTAGGCTGCAAAACTGGTCCTGGTCTTCTCTGTTTCAAAAGCTCAAGAGAATTGCTTCTCTTCATCTTAGTCTTAGCATTCTGCTTTAATGTAGAAAGATTTGTTCCAAATTCTTCTAAAAACCTGAAGCAAAGGGTCTGAGAAAATGTATTCTTCCAGCATGTTACAGATGTACTTCAGGTTTTGCATTGTTTTGGATTGAAGTAAGGTGATGTACCACATTATATAAGGGTCAGGTATACAATGTAGTGACTCACAATTTTTAAAGGTTATACTCCATTTATAGTTATTATAAAATATAGGCTATATAGTCCCTGTGTTGTACAGTGTATACTCGTAGTGTATTTATTTTACTCGTACTAGTTTGTACCTCTTAACCCCCTACCCCATCTTTCCCCTTCCCCCTCCCCTCTCCCCACTGGTGACCACTGGTTTGTTCTCTATATCTGTGGGTCCCCTTCTTTTTTGTTATATTCATTGGTTAGTTGTACTGTTTACATTTCACATGCAAGTGATATTTGTCTTTGTCTGACATATTTCACTTAGCCTAATACCCTTCAGGTATATCCACAGTCCTGCAAATGGCAAAATTTCATTCTTTTTATGGCTGAATAGTATTCCATTGTGTGTGTGTGTGTGTGTGTGTGTGCGCGCGCGCACGCACGTGCGCGTGCACTTGTGTGGGCATACTCGCCCCCACATCTTCTTTGTCCATTCATCTGCTGATGGACACTTAGGTTGCTTGCTTATTTTGGCTGTTGTGAATAGTGCTGCTTTGAACATTGGGGTGCATATATCTTTTCAAAATAGTGCTTTTGGTTTTTTGGATATATATTCAGGAGTGGAAATGCTGGGTCATATGCTAGTTCTATTTTTACTTTTTTGAGAGATCTCCACACTGTTTTGAATAGTGGTTGCACCAATTTACATTCCTACCAACAGTGTATGAAGGTTCTTTTTTCTCCATATCACAGGTTTACTTATTTGATATCACTCATTTAAACTCATCCCCCCAATTCCATCAAAATAATTTGTTTTTTTCTGTTAACATTTAAAATTTGTCCTAAAAGAGATAACAACTGTCCACAACAACCCAGAAATCCAACAGTGTTTTACAGAAACTGTTTTTCTTTGGAGGTGCTTCTTACTTGAAACAGGAGGATCTTGTGGTTTGATAAAATATATTTTGAATACCCAGGGAGGGCCTCCTTTTGAAGGCTTATACACACTCAGTCCCTCTGAAGATTTGAACTTATTCAGAGAAGAAAGGTGAACGGCATTTGCTCCAAGTAAAATATACATCTGTATTATTCACCATCGCACCTCTCTTCCATCATAAACAAATACTGACTTTGTTCTTCTGATGTGAAGCCAGAGGGGGTGTGAAATATAGCAAGGAGAATAGTCTGATGCAGAAACGTGAATGGTTCAGGCAACAGAAACACCATATTTAAAAGCAGTAGAGAAGGTCTCAAGTTGGTCTTTCTAATTCCTGTTCTGCTTCTGACCTTGGGGAAGGTAATGCAATCGTGATCAGTCACTGAGGGAAGATTGCCTACATTATTTCAGATTGCCAGTTGGAATTTTTTTCCTTAGGATCTATTTCTTGGAAGTTCCTCTGTTTCTTTCTTTAGGCTTTAAGAACTTTTTTGAGAATTTTTTTTTTTTTTGGTAAACTTTTGACCTAGATACTAGAACCAGTTTCCATTTGGATGCCAAGCAAATTCCCTCCTTTCAGTGGAGCTGGGAGTTACTCCCCTATTTTTCTCTGCGTGACATCCTAGGAAAAGGCTTTTGAATGGTCGAAGAACTTGGCAAATGTACTAGAAGAAAGAATAGGAACACAAGTTGGGAAAAGATGCTCCAGATGTGGGGTTTTAATGTCAAATGAGAACCACTCCCTGTGTTCAGTGTTTTCTTTTGTAAAGTAGGGATAAAAGGAGGATTAAATGAGATAATACAGTTGTTTCTCCTACAGCATAGTGTGTTTTCCAAAAAATGGAAACATGATAGAATTTCAGGCAATAAAAATGATGGGGCTTATGGGAAAAATAGAATTGGGTGGAACATTCAACACCTGTATAGTCTAGTAAGGAATACTCTTCTAAAAACCTAATAAAAGGTTTAAACATCTTAAATCCCTAATAAATTAAAAAAACACTGTGAGACCTAGAGTATTTCACCTTTCAGAAAGCACGAGATTTTCTAGGTGGAGTTGTGTAGTGAAATGGGGTGGGGGGGGGTGGGGGGCTTCTATGTGACAGGGAAGAGGGGGAGGGAAGGAAATCCTCGGACCACATGCCATGGCCCTGGAGGTGCTCTGGTTTGCTTGTCCTGTTTTCCTTCTGCCTTAACTTTAAAAAGACATCTTATGTTTGTTGTTTTGCTATTTCCTCCTTTCTTTAAGGAGCTGCACCTATGGTTCCAAGTGCAGTGGGAGGCCACAGAGTGCTGTCTGCTTACATGGCATTGGATAGTGGCCATGCATCCATGCAGGTGCCCCATGCCAGAAGCAGACCTGGCTTTGGTGTGTTTGGGCCTGGCGGGCAGCCTCACCATCCATATCTGCATCAGTACCACTTTTTGCAGCCTCCTTGGGCTCCTTTAGGAGACCCTGCAGCCCTTCCTGTTCCTTCCTGTTCCTCCTGCTCAGCGGCTGTCTTTGATTTTTTTACTGCATCATCCCTGATGGTGCATGACATTGATTTCCTTAGGCTTCTTGCTCTTGTGATATCACACGTTCTGCTGTCTCCTGTTTTATCATTTTAAGCTTCTTCTCAACATTGAAGCCTTTTGTTGCTTGCATTCATCAACTCAGGATGCTAATTCATGTTTGAAATGTTGCAGTAAATATGTTTTGCAAGAAAATTACATGAATTTGGGATGAGCTATACACACTCATAGGGCAAAGCATATATGGGTCAAGTGGGATGAGAGAGAGAAGATATGTTTCCTCCACAATCATTGCGTTCAACTCATTGGTGGTTTTGAAGTTCCTTGGTGTTTCTAGGTGATATAAATAATGGTTACCTGGTGAAAAATTATGTGTGAGCTGCCATGATTTTGTGGCTTAGGGACTGTACCCCCTATTTTTCACCTTGTTAAATTGACACATAACAAAGTTTGTAACTGAAAGAGAGTATGTGTGAAAAATGCTTGCAGCCATACCAGTCAGATAATATAGTAAGCACTCAATAAATGTTAGCGAGTGATATGTAAATGAACATTTAAAATTTTTATTTTATTTTAAAATTATTTCATGAAGTATAGTTGATTTACAGTGTTGTGTTAATTTCTGCTGTGCAATGAAGTGATTTCATTAGATACATATATTCTTTCTCATATTCCTTTCCATTATGGCTTATTACAGGATATTGAATGTAGTTCCCTATGCCATACAGTAGGACCTTGTTGTTTATTCCTTTTATATATAATAATTTGCATCTGCTAATACCAAACTCCCAATCCATCCCTTCCTCATTCCTCCCAGGTGGCAACCACAAATGAATGAGACTTTTGAATTGCCAGCTCAGACACCGAATAGGGCAGCTGATTTGTGTGGTGAGGCTTCCATTGCATATAGAGTGAAGACAATCAGATGATCCCTTGCGGAGTGAGGTGTGAGGTAGTGCGTGCAAGGCTTGCCTCCCAGCCGTCCCGTTGCCACGTCCTGGCAGTCAGGCCACAAACAAACCGTGCCCCGCACCGCCCCCGCCCCCTTCAACTCTCTAGTCTCACTCCTGAAAAAATGGAGCATTTCAAACCTGCCTTTCCTCTGTACCTACAGGAACTCCTACCTGTGAATTCTCAATGAGAAAGTAAATCAGAAGACTCTGAAAATAGTGATGCACTGTGGACATATGCAGTTTAAATACAGTCATGATCTAGGGGCTAATGTGCGGGAAGGTAGAAATTGTTTGCAGATCTATAAAGGGCATTTTCCCCCTTCTCACAGGAGTGTCCTTTTTACTTTCATTCTCACCTCAGTGGGATAGCTAACCACATACTAGGCACTGCAGAATTTCTGTGTGTGTGTGCATTCTTTGGGCTTGTGTCAGTATTGTGAAGAGAAAGTCTCTACCCAGGATGCACTTCGAGCCAAATCAAGGTGGAGATGGTATAATACTATAAGCTGTACTTTCATCACCAAATCTCGTCCAATAGATAGTGCCTAAAATTCCTCCATGTTTTTTTTTTTTTGGGGGGGGGCTGTTAAACAGAAGTGATGTTAAGGTGGTCATAAAGGTGATACAGTTCCCACATTGTCATCTGGAACACTTATCCTGGAGGAAGAAGGTTGACTATCGTGAGGCCACCATATTATGAGGAAGCCCAAGCCCTGGAGGGAGGCCAGGCTGGGGCTTTGGTTGATGGTCCCAGCTAAGCTCTGCATTTGGGTCATCCTGGCCTAGGTGGCAGATGTGTGAGTGGGGAAGCCTCCAGATGGTTTCTGTTGCCAGCTCTTGAGTCACCTTCAGCCTTAGCATTTTCCCAGCTGAGACCAAAAGATGAGTATCCTGGCTGTGCCCTGTTTGATTTCCTGACATAAATGAGTGGTTGCTTGGCGTCACTAATTTTGGGGTGATTTGTTATGCAGCACTTTTTTTAAATTTAGTTTTTATTTATACTGGAGTATAGTCGATTTACAATTTGTGTTAGGTTTGTGTGTAGAGCAAAGTGTTTCCATGATACATATACATATATCCATTCTTTTCGTCTTTTTTTGTTGTTGTTGTTGTTGTTGTTGTTGCTATTTCTTGGGCTGCTCCCGCGGCATATGGAGGTTCCCAGGCTAGGGGTTGAATCGGAGCTGTAGCCACCGGCCTACGCCAGAGCCACAGAAACACGGGATCCGAGCCGCGTCTGCAACCTATACCACAGCTCACGGCAACGCCGGATCGTTAACCCACTGAGCAAGGGTAGGGACTGAACCCGCAACCTCATGGTTCCTAGTCGGATTCGTTAACCACTGCGCCACGACGGGAACTCCCATATATCCATTCTTTTTCCGATTCTTTTCCCTCATAGGTTATTACAGAATATGGAGTAGGGTTCCCTGCGCCGTACAGTAGGTCCTTGTTGATTATCTATTTTGTATATAGCAGTGTGTATATGTTAACCCCATACTCCTAATTTATCCCCCTCCCACCCACCGTCATGTTTCCCCTTTGGTAATCATAAGTTTGTTTTTGAAGTCTGTGAGTCTATTTCTACTTTGTAGATAAGTTCATTGGTATCATTTAAGATTCCATATGTAAGTGATATCATATATTTGTCTTTCTCTATCTGGCTTAAATCACTTAGTATGATCATCTCTAGGTCCATCTATGTTGCTTGTTATACAGCACTCTTAACCAGAACAGCAGACAGCCACAGATATCCACCTCAGAGATGGACTACCCTGTGTTCTGAGCACCTTTACCTCATTCTACATGTCAGATTTAAAGTTGTATATAAGTAAAAAGAAATATAGTATCTTTAAATTTGTATAGGAGTAAAAAGGTTAATTGAGCCACTTTAAAAAAGATTAGTACAGGACTTAATCAAACTGACAAGCTTTTGCACAGCAAAGGAAACCATAAAAAAACCAAAAAGGCAACCTACAGAATGGGAGAAAATAGTTTCAAATGATGCAACTGACAAGAGCTTAATCTATAAAATATACAAACAACTTATACAACTCAACAGCAAAAAAACCAAAAAAAACCAAAAAAACCCAACAACCCAGCTGAAAAATGGGCAAAAGACCTGAATAGACATTTCTCCAAAGAAGATGTACAGATGGCCAACAAGCACATGAAAAAATGCCCCACATCACTGATTATCAGAGAAATGCAAATCAAAACTACTATGAGGTACTACCTCACATCATTCAGAATAGCCATCATTAATAAGTCTATAAATAACAAATGCTGGAGAGGGTATGGAGAAAAGGGAACCCTCCTACACTGTTGGTGGGAATGTAAATTGGTACAACCACTATGGAAAACAGTATGGAGGCACCTCAGAAAACTAAATATAGAACTACCGTATGACCCAGCAATCCCACTCTTGGGCATATATCTGGACAAAACTTTCCTGGAAAAAGACACACGCACCCGCATGTTCATTGCAGCACTATTCACAATAGCCAAGACATGGAAACAACCTAGATGTCCATCAACAGATGATTGGATTAAGAAAATGTAGTATGTATACACAATGGAATACTATTCAGCCATAAAAAGAACAAAGAATGAAATAATGCCATTTGCAGCAACATGGATGGAACTAGAGACTCTCATACTAAGTGAAGAAAGTCAGAAAGGTAAAGACAAATACCATATGATATCATTTATATCTGGAACCTAATATATGGCACAAATGAACCTTTCCACAGAGAAGAAACTCATGGATTTGGAGAACAGACTTGTGGTTGCCAAGGGGGAGATGGAGGAGGTGGGATGAACTGGGAATCTGGGGTTAATAGATGCAAACTATTAGTTTTGGAATGAATAAGCAATGGATCCTGCTGTATAGCTCTGGGAACTATATCTAGTCATTTATGATGGAGCATGATGGAGGCTAATATGAGAAAAAGAATGTATATATGTTTGTGTGACTGGGTCACTTTGCTGTACAGTAGAAAATGGACAGAACACTGTAAGCCAGCTATAATGGAAGAAATAAAAATCATTTAAAAAAAGATTAGTGCATTTACTCCTAAGCATATGTGCAAACCAAACTCTGGGTTTAGTTGTTTAAAAATTCCAGAGCCCACCCCCAGACCATGCTCCATCAGCCCCTTCAGGTGTGAAATCAGCAGGTCATGTTCAAAATCTCTCCAGGCTACTCAGAGGCGCACCCCTGGCTAAGCAATGTTGACTTAGAAATTCTACACGAGCCATTAATATCAACATGCAGTTGATGTCAGGATGATAAATTATTGACAGAATGCAAAATGTGAAAATGCGTGAATCCTAAGGGTTGATTAAAACTTGAAATTGGTCCTGCTTTCAAGTCTTTCAAAGCATGTTTCAGATATGTTAACCGATTATCAATTCTGCATGATTAGTTAAGTTGGGAAGGCCAAAGCATGGCATAAGTTGGACGTGTTTATTTTTCCAATGTACTTGTTCTTCTTAATGAATTAATCTAGATTGTTATGTGTTGAAGGGTAAATGGACCCACAATTACCATTATGAGTGAATTAGGAACTTTCCAAAAGATTTTGAAAAACTGCATGTTTTGAAATTAAATGGACACAAAGCATCAGCGTACCATTTGGCATCTTTCCGAGGCCCCGGGCACGCCCCAACACACAGCATTACTGCTTGGGGTCACCCTCTAAGATTCCTAATAGCTCTGTCTTGAGCGTTTTCTCTGTACTTGGCAAGCCTGGCTGGTCACATGGAGGCCATTCACAGCCACACGTGGTCCTCGTTAGCACTTCATTGCCCTGCATCACAACGTCTAATTCCCCGTTGATTAATTGAATGCTATCAGCAGCTTTGGAGTAGACGTACTGAGAAGGCGAGACCACTAAATGCGGGCTGACGGTGCCATGGTGGAGCATAAAGGCTCTGTTCAGGACACTTCTGTTTTATGATGACTAGAATTTAATGTGTGGATTTTTCCTCAGAGTGGTAGGTGCCGGTTTAATGATTCCCTTTGCTTCATATAATTGGGAAACACCTTCTCCATGTAAAATTTGCCTTTTGAGGATTTTGTTTTTAGAGCCCTGGGTCAAAAAGTAGAGGTTGACTTTATTTTCTTTGGGTGGTGAGCAGGGAGCTGAAGGAAACTGGTGTGAACTCCTGTTTTTCCCACCTTCACCCCTGATTGGACAGAAGGTACAGATGATAAAAAATAAAGCGTTTGGAATTTGGGGAAATTATAAGAACTTTGTATGGAGGGTTACTGCAGAGACTATATTGTATAAAAACATCTGATATAAAAAGGGAAATTAGATTTTCCAGTTCATAGAGGGAAAAGTGATCAGGCTACAGTATTCTGGAGCAGCTCAGAATGTATTTAATGGCATTGATGAGTAGTAAGAGTTTTCATTTGAGCAGGCATGTGTGATTTAGAGCAAAACAAAAGCGATATTATTTGGGAACATGCAAAGCAATGGCCAGCCAATTTGGAGCCTATTAATAATAAGCCATGGTGTTGGGGAAGCCATGTGGGTACCTTCTCAGCCGTGAGCATGAGGAAATGTTTTAGACCTTTGAGGGTGTACGTGCTGCCAGTGAAAGTTGGGCTGGGCCTGGGATGGGCCAAATGTTTGCAGGGTTAGATCTTGAGGTGTGCATGGTGCGAAAGTAAGTCTAAATCTTACATCCCCAATGCAACATCGCCTTCAAGAGGGCAAATATTGTTATTGGGGGGCAAAAGAGATAACTTTTTTTTAGTATATGAAGCATGCATATGCATACATAAACATATGTAATAGTATATCTGTGGTATTGCAATCTCGTTGGGAAGGGCAACTAGGAGTAAAATAGTGTCAAAATCTCCCTCGAGGGCAGTCATGTAAAAGCTTTCACAACCCTGATCTAAAGGGAGGGGAAAAATTGCCCCTCATGCCATGATCCAAGGAAGTTAAGCATTTCCATTATCTAGAACAGTCTTTCCAAGTCCATGTCCAGAAAGGCACAGGAATGTCATCACACTCTTGGAAGCTGCTTTGCTGTTTCCCTTCTGACATCACCAGAGAGGTTCCATGTGTGTTTGGAGTTCCTGGGAGTACGAGTCAAGAAAGAGCCAGAATCCCTGTCTTGCAGTTCCTGCTTGCACCTGCTCATGCAGGACCACAGCACCTCCTTTTATTTTGGGGAGGCCATAATTGGCTTTTTTTCTCCCATTTTTGGCCACCCTGTGGCATATGGAGCTCCCAGGCGAGGAATCAGATTCGAGCCATAGCTGAGACCTAAGCTGCAGCTGCAGCAATGCTGGATCTTTAAGCCACTGTTCTAGGCTGGGGATCGAACCTGCATCCCAGTGCTCCCAAGATGCCACTGATCCCATTATGCCACAGAGGGAGTTCTGGGGAGGCCCTAATAGGGCTTTCTCTCAAAGTGTATGGGACTTAGTGCCTCTGTTGGTGTCCACTGCTGACTGAGAGTAGTTGAAGGAGGGACTTGCCCCTGTCTTGTTGTTGGTGCTGTCTGCTCATCACTGCAGCCCCAGAGAAAGGGACACTGTCCTTGCCTCTTTGGTCTGATGGTGCGTCGGGTCTGGGCTGGAGCAGGTGCTGTATCCTGCCCCCATGTTGTTTTCATCTTCTCCATCTCTTTTCCAAATTCCTAGCACAACACGACTTTCTTCTCATAGGATCCTTATTCCCCCCCACCCCATATCTTGGTCTGTTTGGGTGGTTGGAACAAAACACCATGGACTGAGTAGTCTATAAACAACAGCAATTTATTTCTTACAGTTCTGAGGGCTGGAAGTCCAAGATGGGGGTGGAAGTGTGGCTCAGGTGAGGGTCCTCTTCCAGGTTGCAGACCTCTTGTTGTGTCCTCACAGGGGCAAAAGGTGCAAGAGAGCTCGGTGGTGTTTCTTGTAAAAGCTCCATGCTCATGACCTAATAGCATGACCCACCTCCTTACACCACCACAGTGGGGTTAGGATGCTAGCATATGCCAATTTGGTGCATTCAGACCATAGCACCATGTAAACGAACTCATTCATTAGACACTAGGTGAGGGCAGACCCCGGGCTCCACACCCAGCCCTCTGTCAGTTTAGGTGCCACTAGGACCACCCAGCTACAACCTCATGCTAATGATCAGCTGGTGGCGAACGTGGAAGTTAGCAGGGCTTCAAGTGCAATGGGGTGTCCTTTGCTTTAGGAGAACTCACTCATTTGTTAACATTTAGCCTCAAATTCCCAGAATTTTCATGGGTTGCTTTTTATTGGAGACATGTTGATAAGTACCCTGGCCCATTAAGAAACTGTAAACACCCAGAGTAAAGGAATGGAAAAATGAATTTCTGGGAACTTTTAGCAGAATATGAGAGACATTTTTAAAGAGTGGCAGGGTGGAGCCCTGATGGCTGAGGAGACACCCCAGAGCTGAGAAGGGGCTAGCTAAGGAAGTGAGTGTTTAGGGGACCTCCCAGGATTCAGGAGAACTAAGATGGCAAAGGCACCCCGGGGCTCAGCATGCCTCAGCCCTTGAGCACAAGCCGACCTTCTTGGTAGCATTGGTTTACAACCCTATGACCAAGTCTGTTAGGAGGTTTTCTCTGGGGATAAAAACCTTCTGTTTCATACTGAAATCAAAGTAGGAGTTGCATTATCATTACACTATTCTTTTGAGCCAGCTTTGCTGCACTATATCTCTACAGAAATACAGAGTTATTTAAACATTGGCTTCTTACTTTCTTTAACTGTGAAATTAGCCCATTTGCCCCTGAACTAGACAAACTTTGATGACCATAAAGGGAATCAGGAAATAGGTGCCAGAGAGAAAATGAATGCAGTTTGCCTATTTCCAAGAATAATACTGTTTCTGTCTGTCTATTTCCAACTCCACTTCCATCTCCGTCTCCATCTCTGTGTCATCACACACAGCACAGGCACTGACCAGTCAGAATGGCTCCCTCTGTAGGTGCCAGGCATTAACCCTTTATTTGCTAGATTAGAGATGACTGGGGAGGGAGGGGGCACTCTGGTGGTCAGAAGTATTTCAATCCCTTAAACAACTGGAGTAGCCGTATTGGTGAATATTTGTTGAATACTTTTCCTTTATTTAGGCTTTTCTTTATCTAGCATTTGGTTTGTTTATTACGATCTTCCTAGGAGCTGGGGGCAGGAGATGAAATGATGACCCCGTTTTGTATTTTTTTTTGTTTGTATTAGACATACGGGCAGGGAGGACCTGGATTGGGTGAGCATGGCCAGGGCCAAGGAAACCATTGTAAGCCTAATGGTTTTGCTGTTAGAAGCTCCCTTATTTTTGAAAGCTGGGTGCAAGAGTGATTTATTTGCGAAAAGGTACTTCAGGAAAGGTTTTTTTTTTTGTTTCTGCTGTTGAAGGCCACCCGGTTCAATAGTGTAAAAGTTCCTAGGATCAAGTATGATTCCAGACTCACTGTTTAGTTATTCAAAGACTCATTGGTCTTTTAAGAGGGTGACTGGAATTATTAAAAAAATGGGTAAGGCCTTTTTATGCTCCATTTAGTTCCAACCATCCAAAAGTGCCAAGAAAACGTTCTCAAATTCATCTTACATGGTGGACAGCTTTGAGCTTGAAGCACTATAATGTTTATCATTTTGCTGTTTTTACATTGCTGCTCCTCATTGTGGGATGGTAGCATCATTTTTCCAGGGGCATGACATAGAGCCACTTTTCATGTCTAAACTTTAATTAAGTCTGAGAGATTGGAAAGTATAATGATACTTCTTTTCTCAGGATTGTACTGCAATTTCTGGTTTTTTATCTTACAACTGTTGAAGTCATGTATAGGTTTATGGTTTGAAATAGAACAGAAGTATTATTCATGGTTCAATTAAGGTAAGTAAGAAATTCTATTCCTTTTACTGAAAGTGCTGTAGTGTATAGTTGGATCCCACCTGTGAATACTGGGAAGAGTGGTTCTAGTAATAACATTTCCTTTTGTGGGCCACCCACCCCTCTAGCATCAGTTCCAATCCATACTCATTATTTTCTCTTCAAATCATCACTTCTGTCAAAAGGTAGCTTTCCCCATTTGAATCCACCCTACTGAGTACCTCATACTTGGAACCCCTTTAGCAAGTAGTTTATACTATAGAAAAAAGTGATGAAACGTGATTTGCTCATTAGACCTTGTCTTTCAGAAATGAGCCCTCCTATAGCACATCATTCATTCATTCATTCATTCATTTGACAAATACTTTTTGAATGTCTGGTCTGTGTACCATGTCTTTTATATGTTAAGGGCTGAATGACTTTGGGGGGAATGAGTAAATACCAGTCACTCTATTGGTGCTGACCATCCAACATTGAACAAAAGAGAGAAATTTCCAGACCTTGTGGAACTTACAGTGGGGAAAGAAGATAGATATTAAAAATGATATACAATTACATAATCAATATTTTATATATTTTATAATTATATAACTAATCACTTAGCTATCACTACTGTAAGAGCTACTAAGGAAAAGCGTGTGGTGTGCTATGAATGGTTAGTAGAGGGATCTGACCTAATCTGGGAGTGAGGACAGGTTTCCCTGAGGAGGTGGCCTTTGAAAATGAGACCTGAGGATGAATAGACGTTGCATTGATAAAATTTGGGTGGGGAGTCCTTAGGGTTATTGCATCTCTTGAGTCTAGCACAGTGCCTTGTGCCAAGTAGGTACTCAATAAATGAGAATAAGTAAATCTAAAAAATGAATATTAAACACCTATTATAGGTTGCCCACCTGAGGAGTATGGAATTTGATTATAATACGAGTATGCCTCTCCTACCATTTTGTTGTGGTTCTTTCTTTATGTCTTTGGTTATAAAATATCTTTTTTGGTAGGTTCCAGTCTTTTTTTAATTAATGGTGGTTCAGCAATTAGTTGTAATTTTGGTGTGCTCATGAGAGGAGGTGAGCTCAAGGTCCTTCTTTCTAGTCTGCTATCTTGTCCATCCTCCACTAGATACTTATTATGAACCAGCTGGTGAATATTCTGTTCTTCTCAGTGTCTGTTGGTCCTCCTCCAGTTACCCTTAATATGGTGGTGGTGGTGGGGATGCCAGGTTCTTTATCCTCTCTCTTATACACTTCCTCAGAGACCTGACCAGCTCACTCCTTTGCCTTAAACTGCTATATATATGCATATGGAACCCAAATCTACAGTTTCAGCCCAGACTTTGTTCCTGGTCTCCAAAATGATTTATCTGATGCCTTCTGGACATCCCCACATATCTTTGATACAAAAGCTTCAAATTCTTCAGTATTGCCAATATTGAGCTCATTCTTTGCTCCACAAGCCAATCCTGTTCTTTGTGTTGTAAATATCACTACTTCATGCCTTGTTACTCCAACTGGAAACCAACAGTCATCTTTGACTCTGCCCTTTCCTTTTTTTTTTTTTTTTCAGTTCCTAACTGATGAACATGTTGTGTGTATTCTCAAAGCCATACTGTTGGCTTCCATTATTTCTTACCTGAATCATTCTAACAGCCTTCTAACTGGGACCCCTCCTTTCAGTCTCTGAAGGCTCCAATCCATCTTCCATGCTTCTGTTCAAAGAAGCTTTCCAAGATACACAGCAGATCATGTTGCTCTTAATTTAGACCCTTCAATGATTTTCCATTGCTAAGAATAAACTTAAGACTCTTTAGGTGGCTTTCAGGGTATTTCATATCTGGACCTTGTCCACTGTTCTGGTCTTACCTTTTCTTATGCCTCACCATATGTAGTTTCTCATACTACTTCATGACTCCATGCTTTGCACTCGTGTTTTCCTCTGTGTGGAAAGCTATTTTCTACTTTAACTTATGAGTTAATAGTTGAGCCCGTCTTAAAATTTGGTGCAAGGGCCAAGAATTTCTCAGGCTTAAGTGCCTATGCATGTCTTTATGTGTGTGAGTGATATATAATTCCCTCATATACCCCCCGGAAACAAACTCAAGAGTTAGGGAAAGAGATATCCATAAGTCTCTTGGGAGTCTTTAGCTATGCATATATCATCCTTAAACACAATGGTCCTAATACATTGGTTAGGAATTCTTCCACATGGTAGGCCCTCAGTAAATATTGATGGTTGATCAATTATGTGACAGTGAACGTCACAGGTCAAAAATGGCCTTCACAGCTTAAGGATTGAAAGGGGGGTGGGTGGGTTGGGAGGGGGCACAGAGCTGTGCCCAGGCCCCTAAAAGAGTAAAGGAAAAATAGGAAGCTTTGGTTTCCTCATTTAGTGTCATGGAATATTGGTAGAGTGAAGTGACAGCTGGTCATCGGGTGGTAGATATTTATGTTGCCAGGTAAATATCTATGTTGTCCCTCTATTGATAAAGTGAAGTGACAGCTGGTCATCAGGTTGTAAATACCTATGTGGGTAGAACATAGGTCACCCTGACTATTCTGTGTCATTTCTTATTTTGGCAAAGTGAACCCACAGGTCAACAGGCAAGTCTGTTACCTCAAGGCTATCTCCTAGCTACCTGTTTCTCTTAGTGAACATGAAAGAAAAGATAACATGAGAAAAATGCACATACATCTCCAAAAATGCACATGTATCTCTGAGGATACACAGTCTTCTGAGAACAGGTCTGTTTAGCAAGTTTGCGAATGCCTGCTAAACCCCAGTAAAGCCCAAGAAAAAGAATTGGTATTTCTTTCTAGTTGGCAGAGTAAAAGGCAGTTGGAGTGTAGATGAAAGCCAGTGTTAATAAATAGGATAGAAGGCTTGACTCTTTCTAAATGTGCTGTGCAATTTGCTAATAAAGCCACTTATTTATTTTAGAAAAGCTATAAGTTTAGCCAGACTTTGGTTTTATAGGCTTAATATAGTTTCAGCATCATTTATTGTAATCTCGCTCTTACAGTTTTTGACCTTAAGAATCTTGAGAAGAAATAAAAGAGGAAAATATATTGGACATTTCAAAAGTGGAGGCAAACTTTTCAATGGAAATTTAATAGTAAAGAGTAAGCTGGAAGCAGATTTCAACTTGGTTCTCAAATTAATTTTAGTCTGAGAGAGTTGCTGGAGTAACAAACCTATTTATTTGGCTATGTAAAATGTCAGACTCCAGGCTGGCAGTCAGACTCCCTAATCCTGTCAGGTTTACTCCCTTAAATAGGAAGGAAAAAAAAAAAAAAAAAACCCGCAAAAACCGAGAGAAGTTGGTAGGGCTGCTCTGGAGAATAAGTTTAAATTAGTGTAACTCTGAAGTGGGGCTCCTGTTGATCCCACTAAATCTCTGCTCCAGGAGAGTAGCAGCCACCTCATTGCTGAGGTTTAAAGTGTGAGGTAGTCTGAATGCCATTCACTGGAATGACTAGAAAATCTGCTGTTACCATCAGGGCGCCTTCTTGGCAGCACAGTCCTTGGACATCTCCCGTCATGGGCTCTCATGCTCTGTGTAGGGGTTCCTTGGCGTACGTTGGGTGGAGAATCTCACATACCTAAGGAATCTTAAAGGTCAATTGGTCCACCAGGCTTCTCTGTCCAGAATCCACGTACAGGTCTGGGAGAGCCAACTATTTCCTCATCTCAGAGCGAAAATGATCTAGGGTTCTCTAACATCTTTGCAGACATAAAACCACATTAATTTGATTTGATGGTTTTTAATCTCCCTCAGACATGCAGAATGGCTCCCATTTAGTTTGAGAGGTGTGTGTTAGCACCTGAAGAAGCCTCCCCATGAGCCTCGTGGGCTAGCAGTGCTCAGCCACCCAGCATAGGCTGTTTTCCCCATGAAATACTCATAGACACTGATGTGTACATCACAAGGCTGATTGGTTTTTAAAATCGAAGTGTAGTTGTAAAATATTATATAAGTTACAGGTGTACAGTGTAGTGATTCACAGTTTTTAAAGATTATGCTCCATTTATGGTTACTATAAAATATTAGCTATATTCCCCATGTTGTACAGTATATTCTTATAGCTTATTTTATGCATAGTAGTTTGTATCTCTTAATTCCCTACCCCTATATTGCCCCTCCCTCCTTCCCTCTCTCGACTAGTAACCACTAGTTTGTTCTCTATATCTGTGAGTCTGCTTCTTTTTGTTAGTCACTAGTTTGTTGTGTTATTTAGATTCCACATATAAGTGATAACATACAGGATTTGTCTTTCTCTGACTTATTTCACTTAGCATGGTGCCCTCCAAATCCATCCATGTTGCTGCAAATGGCAAAATTTTCTTCTTTTTTATAGCTGAGTAGAATTCCACGGTGTATCTATACCACATCTGTATCCATTCATCTGTTGATGGATGCTTAGGTTGCTTCCATACTTGACTATTATAAATGATACTGCTATGAACATAGAGGTGCATGTATCTTTTCAAATTAGTATTTTTGATTTTTTCAGATATATTCCCAAGTGGCTTTTTTTTTTTTTTTTTGTGGTGAGAGATGTCCCTGGCAGAGTCTGGATACTTGAAAGTTGGCAAGTACTTTCACTCCACAAAGGTTACTTGGTAGCTATGAAACAAGAGCCATGAGAATTAGGACCATGTAGGATTTTTTCTTCAGGCCATGGGGTTTTTCTGCTCTTCAATGGCGTCTTCCTCAGACTTAACTCCTTTTTATAATTCAGTTTTTTCCTTCCTTGACAGTTCTGAATAAACTTTGATAAATTTTGACTCTTTATATAAAATATCAAGGTTCTGTAAAGAAGAACGCATATGCTTTCCTCAGGTATGTTGATGATGCTGATAAGACTCAAGATTTTGTTTACATTTCATCAAGACCGAATTGTTTTTTCCAGCTCCCCTCCTTCTGTTTTTGATGTGGAAGATCCAAACTTTGTGCAGATATCAGATGTCACTTGCCATGTGTTGCTTTTAACCAGTTTAACCCTTGGGATTCAAGGGTTTCTTACTCCCCATGTACTAACCACAGCATATGTTTGCAATTTTTAATTAAAATGAGTTACAGTATGTTTTGTTTTGAGAATTTTACAACACAATTGACAATAGTAAGATACTAAGAACAGGTTAGAAAATGCCTGCTTTAGAATAATTACAAAATGATTGAAAAGCTTTTCATTTGAGAAACTCAAAAGGGATGTTGAAATTTGGAAAAGATATTGTGAAAGACAATAACACATTTATAATAGCAAAGTAAGCAAGCAGAAATTGTTGAAACATAGATGAGGAAAACTCTAAAATATCCCAAGAAACACAAAAGTAGGTTTGACCACATAGAAATACATACTAAATTCTTGGGTAGAAAGACTTAACATCATAACGATGCCATTCCTTTCTTAGTTAACCTACACATGTAATGCACATCCAATGAAAATATCATGAGGTTCTGTAAAGGAGAAAAAAGAAGCAAGACCATATAGGAAACCCTTGAAAAAGAAGAGCAATGAGAAGAGTGATTCTGTCAGATATTAACACATATTGTAGTTAAAACCGCTGTAGTATTGGTTTGTAGAGAATGGAACAGTGTAAACTCAATTGCAATAGAAATAGTGAATATAGTGCAGGCAGGACCTGAGCTCAGTGGGGGAAAAATGGAATTTCGTTTTGTTAATTGCATAGTATAAAGAACTCCCATATAACCTTCCTCAAGGTTTACTTTATCATTCCCATTCCCTCTTTCTTCCTCTCCCCCACCCACAGTTTATGTGGATATTTTTTCTAAATCATCTGAGAAAAGCTTTTGAGAAGAGTTATACACATCATGTCCCTTTACCTGGTAATATTTCAGTGTGTTTTTCCTAAGAACAAAAATATTCTCATATGTACCCAGAGCATAGTTACCAAATTTAGGACATCTAACATTGATATAGCACTTTAATATGCAATTCATAAATCAGTTCTGTCAATTATCCCAACAGTGTCCTTCACAGCAAATTTTTCTCTAGTTCAGTATACCAAAGGGAATCACATATTGCTTTTCATTGTCATATCTTTTGTTGCTTTGCTTTGCTTTTGTGCCATTTTGTTTATGTGCTGTATTTTGAAGAATACAGGCAGTTAATTTTAGAGAAAAATCTCTCCCCCTCTTTTTTTTTTTTTTTTTTCTTTTTGGCCATCCTGTGGCATATAGAGTTCTGGGGCAAGGGATCATATCCAAGCTACAGTTGTGGCAATGCTGGATGTTTAAGCCACTACTCCAGGCCAGGGATCTAATCTGTGTCCCAACCCTCCAGATTCACTGCTGATGTAGTTGTGCCACAGTGGGACCTCCTAGAGAAAAATCTCTTAATGTTGGGTTTCTGCGATGTTTCCTCTTGATTAGATTCTGCTTTAGTTTTTATTTTTATTTTTTTACAGTTTTCTTGAGATATAATTGACCTACAGCACTGTGTAAGTTTAAGGTATATAGCATGATGATTTGACTTATGTAATCGTGAAGTGATTATCACCATAAGTTTAGTGAACATCCATCATCTCATACAGATACAAAACTAAGAAATGGAAAAAATTTTCCCTAGTGATGAGAACTCTTAGACTCCAGTTTCTCTCTTAACTACTTTCATGTATAATACACAGCATTATTAATTAAATTTATCTTGTCGTACATTACATCCCTAGCACTTATTAATCTCGTAACTGGATGTTTGTACCTTTTGATTGCCTGCATCTGATTCCCTCTCCTCCCAACCCCACCTCTGGGTGACTGCAAATCTGACCTCTTTTTTCTACAAGTTTGTTTGTTTAAAGCATAATTGACCCACAACACTATGTTAGTTCCTGTTACATAACATAGTGAGTCAGTGTTTCTATATATTTCAAAATGATCACCATGTTAAGTAAGATAGACTTTTAAATGAATGGTATTAGGAAAAAAAGTTAACTATGTGGAAAAGGATACCATATACCAGGATAAATTCTAAATGTATTAGAGATTTGTTATCCAAAAATGAAACCATATAATTACCAGATTAAAACACAGATGAGTTTTGGAGTTCCTGCTATGGTGCAGCAGGTTAAGGATCTGACGTTCTCTCTGTGATGACTCAAGTTCAATCTCTGGCCTGACACAGTGGGTTAAGTAAGGATCTAGCATTGCCGTAGCTGTGGCATAGGTTGCAGCTGTGGCTTAGATTCAGTCCCTGGCCCAGGATCTTCCGTATGCTGTGGGTGTGGCCAAAAAAAGAAAACAAACAAACAAAAAACTTAAATGAATTTCTTTATAAGATGGAAAAAAAATTCCTATGATTCAAAATCCATTAGCAAAGTGAATTGATAAATATGTAGGGAAAATCATTTTTATGCTTTTCCTCCAAATGACATTCATAAGTAAAGTAAAATGGCAAGCTGGCAAAATATTTGCAACTTTTCTTAGGTAAAGAATTTATATCCCATTATATACAGAGCTTCTAAAAATAAAAGGAGTGAAGTAAGTCAGAAAGAGAAAGACAAATACCATATGATATCACTTATATCTGGAACCTAATATACGGCATAAATGAACCTTTCCACTGAAAAGAAAATCATGGACATGGAGTACAGACCTATGGTTGCCAGGAGGGAGGGGGAGGGAGTGGGATAGAATGGGAGTTTGGGGTTAATAGATGCAAACTATTGCTTTTGGAATAGGTTAGCAATGAGATCCTGCTGTGTAGCACTGGAAACTATGTCTAGTCACTTATGATGGAACATGATAATGTGAGAAAAAAGAATGTGTACATGTATGTGTAACTGGGTCACCATGCTGTACAGTAGAAAAAAATTGTATTGGGGAAATAACAATTAAAAAATGATTAAAAAATTTAAAAAAGGCCAGCAATCCTATTAAAAATTAATAAGAAATTGACAAGTCTTAGCAAAAGAAATTCAAATAGCCCTTTTTTTGGCCTGCTCCTGCTGCATGTGGAAGTTCCTGGGCCAGGGATCAAACCTGTGCCACAACAGTGACCTAAGCCATAGCAGTGACAACTGCTGAGTCACCAGGAAGCTCCCCAAAAAGCTTTTAGAAAGTGAAAAAAAAATGCTCAGTTTTGTTTCTACCTAGAAAAATATAAATTACAGTATCTCTGAGATAAAAAGTCTCCATTATCACACTTGCAAAACTTTAAAAGTTTTACATTAAACACTCTCAGTTTGTGGAGAAATAAGTACTCTTAGGCGTTACCAGTAGGAATATGAACGGTTGCAGGATTTTGACAATAACTAGCAAAGTAACATATCCATTGGTTAAGCAAAACAGCAACTAGGAATCTATCTCAAGGACACAGCCTATTCCTGAAGTTATGTCCCCCAAGTTATGCACAAGACCATTTATTGAAGCAGTATTTGTAATAACAAAAGACTGGAAACAACCCATGTGTCCATCAATAGAGGACTGGTTGAATAATTTATGGTATAGTGACTCATTGGAGTACTATATAGCTATAAAAATATGTGAGTACTATGTAGCTGTAAAAACAAATAAGTAAATGAGTATGTCTATTGATTTTTATGAAGTGGTTCCCAGGATATTTTGTTAATATACTGTGATCAAAGAAATCTCTAGAATCTCAACTTAAAAAATCAATCAAATGAATACAGCTGAGTATCAAGTTGGTGATGGTGACACAACCACATAAAATCTATTCCAAAGACTTTAAAAACACATCTCTTTATACACCCTAAAGATTAAAAGTGTTCCCTAAGAATTGTCTGACTTCAGCTCTGGAGTACAAAACATACACGACAAGCCTGGAACATCTTACTATAACATAAAGCAAGGATTTTATTTAAGAATAAGGTTTTTTTTTGTTTTTTTTTTTGTTTTTTTTTTTGTTTGTTTTGTTTTTGGTCTTTTTAGGGCCATGGAAGTTCCCAGGCTAGGGGTCAAAATGGAGCTGCAGATGCCAGCCTGCGCCACAGCTCACAGCAATGTCAGTTCCCCAACCCACTGAGCAGATCCCCAACCCACTGAGCAAGGCCAGGGATCAGACCTGCATCCTCATGGATATTAGTTGGGTTCATTATCTCTGAGCCATGACAGGAACTCCAAGAATATGGGATCTTGACCAAAGAACTCAGGAGCCACTTGAAGGGATTATTATTCGTTAAAAATGAGACAATTTGAGGAGTTCCCGTCGTGGCGCAGTGGTTAACGAATCTGATTAGGAACCATGAGGTGGCGGGTTCGCTCCCTGGCCTTGCTCAGTGGGTTAAGGATTTGGCGTTGCCGTGAGCTATAGTGTAGGTCGGATCCTGCGTTGCCGTGGCTCTGGCGTAGGCCGGCGGCTACAGCTCCGATTCGACCCCTAGCCTGGGAACCTCCATATGCCGCAGGAGTGGCCCTAGAAAAGGCAAAAAAAAAAAAAAAAAAAAAAAAAAAAAAAGAGAGAGAGAGACAATTTGAGTATTAATAAACAATAGACTAATAACTACAGTGGACTGAAATAAAATACTTTTAAATTCATGAATTCATAATGATATTCAAAAATAAAGAAATCCTTTTGAGGATGTTCAGGAACTAACTTATTTGTTTGAAAGTTGATACAGGGAAAGAATCAAGCCTTTTACCTTCTTTTCTGTGCAGTGCGTACCTTAGGGTAATTGTTGATGAAGAAACTATTCTCTCTAAAGAAATATCCAAACAAACCATAGAAAGAATAGAATGAGAATATCTCCATTTTGCAACCACTAATGTAGCAGTTAATTCAGAAATTCAGACATGCAATGGCTACTAACATTAAAAAAAAAGAGGAGTGCCTGTCGTGGCTCAGCAGTTAACGAACCTGACTGGGATCCATGAGGAGGCGGGTTTGATCCCTGGCCTTGCTCAGTGGGTCAAGGATCTGGCATTGCTGTGAGCTGTGGTGTAGGTCGCAAATGCAGCTTGGATCTAGTGTTGCTGTGGCTGTGGTGTAGGCCAGCAGCTGATCCTTAGCTTGGGAACCTCCATATGCCATGGGTACAGCCCTAAAAAAAAAAAAAAAAACCCAAAAAGGACAGCTGGCTATCATGTGCTTCCTGATGCCTGTATTTAACCACTCAGGAATTATTTTTGTAAAAAAAAAAAAAAATCAAACCTGAATGTAATCAAGGCTTTAGATGTAACTAGTAATTTACAGGAAGAAGGGAAGAGAAACATGTTAAAAGATGCTATGGGAATACAACCAGCAAAATTCAGAATATGAGAAATGATGAGAGAGTGAGAGTCAGATTAAAATATGAGCCATATCAATTGAAATATATGTGGCCCTAAATTTTAATGAATAATAAAAATCTTATGAGACAATCAAGTAAGGTTTATTCTTGACTGGATATTTGATAATATTAAGAAATTAGTTACATTTTTTTTTGCATTTGTTAATGCTATGTTGAAAAAGAGCCCTCACCTTTTAAACATACACACTGAAATGTTTACAGATGAGATTGTGTGATGTCTGGGATTTGCCTTAAGGAACCCCGTGTTGGTGGAGGGGAGTGGATGAATTATAGATGAAAGATGATTGACCAAGAGTTGATAATTGTTGAGACTAGGTGATGGGTGGCAGGTTCATTATGTTAGTCTCTACTTTTGCATATGTTTGACATTTTCCATAAAAAAAGGAAGAAGTGTACTTAGAGATAGGACTCTTTCTCACCCAGAGGTGTGGTGAAACCATGGAATAAACTGGCCCTTGCTTCATGAAATGGGAAGCTTAACCGCCATTTTGGAATTTTTGGAATACCCTGAAGAGGGTAGTTGCATCCCCTAGAAACTCCACCATGCCCTTCCTGGAGGTGTTATATGCGTCCCCTCCAGGACACCTTTTGGATCCAAGGTCAGCTCTTGCAGCTTGCTCTCAGAAGGCTGTGCCAACAGAGTGTTTTGTCCGTGAACTCAGAGAGTAAGTGTGTGTTGCTCTCTCTGCTTCTGTTCTGGAAGCATTTCTGACTCCCCTCTGTGTTGTCAGTGGCTGATCAGGTGCTGAATGGGGTCAGATGGATCCCTCACCAGGAGCCAGGCTGAGAACTCCATTTCATTTTGCTGAGTGAGGCTGTCAACTGGAATTGGTTTCTTGAAGGGAAAATCTATTTCTCGTTACCGTTGCCAGAGCCTGTCTTTCCCACCAGTGGTATTTTAATTGCATACCAAGCAGCTGTCTGCATATTTTGTTGCCCAACGTGTCTAAATTTGTCCCCAAATGATTCCAGGGCATTTTCTCTCTCTCAGAAGCAGGACAGAATATTTTCCAGGAGGATGTGCTATACAGGCATATATCAGGGTGAGGTCCCTAATTGTCTGGAACCAACACAATGACTCTAACTTATTTTGACATCAAAAATTGTATTTCTTGAAATGGTACAGTTTCCTCTTTCACACATTTGGAGGCAATATTAAGATTACAAGAGATATAAATCATTGCTCTGGTGAAGTTGAGAAAATGTGTCAACTTTGGACTGTTTCTGTTTTGACTATACGGTCTAGAAATAAAACTGGGTATGTTGGTCTCACCCCATTTTATTGCCTGTTCCCATGGGTAGCTGAGGGCATATTCCCACAGATGGAGGTTCTCAAAAATGTCTTCTGGGCCTGACTTGACTTGAGAAATAAGACTTAAGGCTGCTGGATAATCTCTGGGTTGGCGGGCAGGGGTACTAGTTCAGAACCAGTATCCATACCCTTTTCATACTCACCCTGGTTGAATCTGTTGATGTTGGTGTCTGGGGGGAAGACATTTTCCTCTACCTTTCTAGATTCTTCTGGCTTGTCTAAGAATTAAATTGACATGAGATAAATTAACAGGAGAGAATCGAAGAAACATTTAATAACATGTATTCTTGGGAGAGACCCAGGAAAACTGAATAATTCACTCAAAGGGCCCAAAGCCTCACCTTAAATTACCATCTTCAGCTCAAGACAAAAGAGGATGTTGGGGGTAGTGGTTTGAAACCCCAAAGGGGAGAAAGGCAATTAACACGGAGCTAGAAAAGCAAATGATGGTAAACAAATGTTTGCAGGGTCAGGCAGAAACCTTGAACACAGAAAGGAATTTTAACAAACAGACTTTGCTAGGTTCCTCCCTGCCTGCACACCCAGTTTATACTATAGTTATCCGTGGTGACAGCTCCCTTCCTGGAACAGGTGCTTTGTCTACATTCTTGTAGGCAGTTAGGGGGAAGGTCAAAGTTTTGTCCAGAGTCTTTGGGGCCTTGATTGTTTCCAGCTCAAAATAATCTGCATGCTGAAGGGACATTTTGGGGTGGCAAGTTTTGCTTTGGCCTGTGCCTGTCCCTGGCTGTGTCACACACCCAGAGCATTTTTACTCCCAGTGAGTGTGTCCAGAAGGCATCAACGTAGAATGGCGGACAGATGTGTGGGTAGTCACTTGTCAAGACGTTGAGTTTCAATTTGGGGTAGAGCTGAGTCTACCAAAGCCTCTGGAATTCCATTCTCAGCCTGTGTTATTTCTGGATTTTCTTCTTCAGTGTATCATTTCACTTCGAGATGGAATAAGTACAAAGAGATTTTTTTATTTTTAAACATTGGGTTCTTGGGATGGGGAAGCTATATCATCAAAATTTTTCAAGATCTGATTAAAAAAATGTCATGGCCAAAAGTCATTAAACTGATAGACGTTCAAAAGCATTCACTTAGTTCACAAACATGGATCACTTCCCAAGTGTGGGGAGCCTGAGGAAGGCACATTATCCTCTTCAATGAGTTCTCAGCACAAGAGACCTAACTGGACCTTTGATGTTCATGGATTTGATAGGAGAGATTTTGAGTAAGTTTCGAGTTATTCTCAAGGCTGAACATAAGAGCCATTTAGAATTTTGCTGAGGGCCAGGTCATGGTTGGGAGGGGGCATTGAAGCAGTGATTGAGTCCAGCAGGCTGCCCCATTGCTTTCCTCCTTTCATGGCCATCCCTTTGGGATTCAGTTTTGTTGTTATCTACTCTAGTAGCAGTTTTATAGTGGAAACTATAAGCTTCATGATATTGAGGGATTTTCTGGTATGTGAAGATTTCAGGAATGCTGAGCTGATGGTGGAACAGGCAAGGGCACTGTGGGAGCAGGCAGAGGAACTCAGACCCTGCCTGGGTGGGTCAGGGAAGGCCCCATGGAGAATAAAATGCCCACGCTGAGCCCTGGAGAACTGGTGGGAATGGGCCCTGGAACACACAGTTGGTGGTCACTGAACATCTGGAATGCATCTCTCATTTGGGGCAGAGGAAACAGCACATTGAGAGAGCAAGACAGTGGATCTCGTGGCGTATTTCAGGGGAAAGTAAGAAGTTCAGCCATTCAACATTTGGCAGATATTTATTTATTGAGCATCTACTACATGCTGGGCTCTGTTGCAGGGACTGGGGATACAGTGATGGATGAGATTAATAAATTCCTGTTTTTACAGAGCTTGGGGGGGACAGTCATTAAGCAGTTGGTCAATAAGACAGTTTCAGGTATAACTGCAAGAGGATGTTCCAGAGTGATCAGGAGGCAGGCTAACAATTTGGTGTACTACTACCCTCAGGGCTTTCATATTAAAAAGGGTGATACATCACCAGACATGAGATTAACCTTGCCCATGGGAATAAGTAGGGGCATAGGTAGTATTTAACAAAGGAAAAAAAGGAAGAAAATAAAGGTGCTAGGGAAAGAAGGAGGAGAAATAGAGTGGTACAAAGAGTGAACGAGAAGACCAAAGAGAGTATTGTGGATGGATTACCAATCCTAATTTCTGACTTTTTTTTTTTTTTTTTTGAGTTGCTTATTATTGGTCAGGCCCTGGGTTAGGTGCTTTTGATATATTAAGTCATTTATCTTCACCACAACCCTTTGGGGTAGTTACCAGTATCACCTTCATTTTATACTTATGGAAGCTGGGGAAGATAGGGGTTTGGTAACTTGTCCAGGGCTTCAAGCCAGAGGTGAGATGCACACCCCCAAAGTTCAGACTCCTTACTGTGAGTTTTGCCACTACCGCCAATGGACTTGGATGGCTCAGTGGCCTCCTGGCCTGTGTTCATTTACTATGGACACATCCTTGGAGTTCCAGAGCCAGATCAATCTTGTGACTTCACAAACACAGTTTGAGCTTTTCTAGTGTCATAACTTTGGGCTCCCTGTTCTTTTGCCTCCTACGGGTGCCGCCCAAGTAGACTTTGAGACTCCAAGGAAAATGGTAAAACCCAATACAGATTGTTATCAAAATCTCTGTTCTGCTGCCCCTGAGATAAGCTTCCACTGGGGTGCAAGAGTCCCTGATTTATTTCTCAGCCCATACCTTGACCACTGGGATGTCCTGTGACAACCAAGGTGCTTTAGAGTCATGGAACTGAAGCCTGGAAAGGAAGCATGAGAAGTTCCCTGAGGGATGTCATGATGATGAGGATTTGGACATGAATTCTAATGACCTCCGGGAGAGGTGACTTCATTCTTAAGTGGTTCATTCACATGTCTGGCCATCTTGTGATCAGCACATTCTTTCTCTAAGTCTTATATTTATTTTGACTTCATTGAAAATAAAAAAAAATTGCAGAATTTTCTATTTAGGCTTACTACTCATCCTTCTTTATAATACAGATCTTTTTACAGTTTCTCTAGGAATTTTATACTTTTATCTCAAGCCTTAGAAGAGTGTTTTGGGAGAATTATGTGATGGACATAACTTTCCTTTGATTGTCTTGCTCAATTTACAAAATCTTTCCAGAATTGTAATTTGATGTCTGCATATTAATTACTGCCAAATGGCTTCCCTGTGTGGGCATGAACATTGATTTGGATGATGGGAGACAACAGACATCATAATATTGATGCTTGTTGATATAATGCTATGATATGATATTATGATTTTATCATGATATTATCAATATTATGATGTTTGTTGATATAGTGCTACATTGGGGACAGGGCTGGGTTGGGCAGCCGTTTTAAAAGTCAGGAACACCAAACTCTTAGAGACGAAATGTAGGATGGTGCTTCCCAGGAGAGGAGGGGGAAAGGGGAATAGTTAATGAGGATAGAGTTTCAGCTGTTTTGTTGTTGTTGTTTGCTTTTTAGAGCCATACTCGCAGCACATGGAGGTTCCTGGGCTAGCGGTCCAATCGGAGCTACAACTGCTGGCCTACGCCACTCCAGATCCTTAACCCACTGAGCTAGGGCAGGGATCGAACCTGCAACCTCATGGTTCCTCGTCGGATTTGTTTCCGCTGTGCCACAGTGGGAACTCCCTAGAGTTTCAGTTTTGCACCAGGAGAAAGTTCTAGAGAGCTGTTGCACATGCACCATGTGAATATAGTCAGCTTTACTGTAGACTTAAGAATAGTTAAAATGGTAAATTTTATGTTATGTCTGTGTGGTGGTTTTTGTTTTTTGGGCTTTTTTGTCTGTTTTTTTAAACCGTAGTTAAAGGTCAGAGACTCTAGTGAATGTCTGTGTTTTGTATCTCAGCATGAATGTTCTTTTTAAAAAATGAGTACACTAAATGAAGTCATATTTATCTTGAAGTTTACCTGCACTTAAACTCCTAGACACATCTGACTGGTTCCCATCCAGAACTCTCTCTCTCTCCTCTCCCCTACTTCTCTTTCTAAGAAAAATTGTCTCTCTCTCTCTTTTTTTTTAATGGTTGCACTCACAGCATATGGAAGTTCCTGGGCCAGGGTTTGAATCTGTGACCTATGCTATAGCTGTGGCAACCCTGGATCCTTATTTATTTATTTATTTTTTGCATTTTAGGGCCACACCACAGCATATGGAAGTTCCCAGGCCAGGGGTCAAATCAGAGCTGCAGATGCCAGCCTACAGCCATAGCCACAGCAAGGACTGCCTTATCTGTGACCTGCACCACAGCTCCTGGCAATGCCGTATCCTTAACCCACTGAGCAAGGCCAGGGGTGGAACCTGAATCCTCATGGATACTAGTCATTTTCGTAACCAGCCTAGCCAAAATGGGAACTCCCGTGGATCCTTTAACCCACTGTGCTGGGCCAGGGATTGAACCCAGTATAAAACAGTATCTGACCCAAGCTGCAGTCGGATTCTTAACTCATTATGCCACATTGGGAACTCGCAGAATTGTTCTTTTTGAGTGCATTTTAATGGTGAGGAGGTTGTCACAGAGTTCCTAAAGTGAAGATTGTTTGGCTGGATTCCTTTATCTTCAAGAACTTTTCCTTCAGGATGGGCCTGGAAAAATTTAGAATTTATCTTCAAGTATCCTGCAGTGGTCTTCCTCAAAGCTGGTCCTCAAAGCCAGAGAGTTGGCATAGGCTTACACTGGGTTTTCAAGCAAAGAGAACTAGAGTGATTCCTGCTTCTGTTCACAGCATGTGTCTGAAGGAGGTCCTCCACGCTGCTTTTTCAACACTTTGTTGGATCCCCTGTGTTGACATGATGACTTGGAGGAGGGCTGTGCTTCCCTGTGAACATAAGAGAATCTGCCTTGTGTGAGGGCCGGGGGTACTTCGAGGTGGGCCGAATTGCATGCTGTGAGCAGGAGCAGATGTTCCCTCCTTCCCAGCAGCCTCCACCCCACCCCTTTCCCTAGATTCTTTTTTGACTTGGTGCCAGTGTCAGTGTTTCTCCACTGTGCATGCTGATAAAGGGAATTTTTTCTTTTTAAAATTTTTTATTATAGTCGATTTACCATGTTCTGTCCATTTCTGCTGTACAGCAAAGTAATCTAGTTGTACATATATACACTTTTTTTTTCACATTTTCCTCCATCATGCTCCATCACAAGTGATTGGATATAGTTCCCTGTGCAATACAGCAGGATTTCCTTGCTTATCCACTCCAAATGCCATAGTTTGCATCTACTAACCCCAAACCCCCAGTCCATCCTCCTCATTCCCCCTCCCTCTTGGCAACCTAATAAATCTGTTCTCCATGTGCGTGAATTTGTTTCTTTTCTATAGATAGATTCATTTGTGCCATATATTAGATTCCAGATA
The DNA here is from genome assembly GCF_054392235.1 of Sus scrofa. Taxonomy (NCBI): domain Eukaryota; kingdom Metazoa; phylum Chordata; class Mammalia; order Artiodactyla; family Suidae; genus Sus; species Sus scrofa. The sequence continues at coordinate 54,280,370 of NC_139383.1, read as the reverse complement.
TAAATGATATCATGCAGTATTTGTTTTTCTCTTTCTGGCTTAGTTCACTTAGTATGAGAGTCTCTAGTTCCATTCATGATAAAGAATTCTTGATAGCTGCTAGAGTGCCAGGAAGTTTTAGAAAGGAAAATCTGAACATTCTTCTAGTGAACACTTAGAAATTCATGATCACTGCCTGCCAAAAAGAAAATGGAGATTCCACAAAGGGACAAATACCCAAAGCATTTGTTTGGGCGGCTCCTCCTGTCGTGAAGCTTCTGTCCCCGTCTTACCTCCTCCTGGTGGATTCTTGCTTTCTTTAAAAAAATTTTTTTTTTTATCATTTAAGGTTTTACTGAAGTATAATTGATAATTATGTTATCATAAAAATGTTGTGATAATTTCTGATGTAGAACAAAGTGATTCTGTTACACATGTACACACACCCGTTGTCTTTCAGATTCTTTTCCCATATAGGTTATTATAGACTATTTGGTAGAGTTCCTTGTGTGATACAGCAGGTCCCTGTGGCTAATCATTACATATACCTCAAATGTGCATATGCCAATCCCAACCCCCTGGACTCTTGCTTTCTGATCACTTCAGGGCAAAAGAGAGATGCTTCTTGGTGGGCATGTGGCTTTGTGCTGGTGAGGGGGGTAGATCCTCCAGCTGAAAACAATAAAATCCACCTCAGAAGAATTCTTCACAAAGTCAGATGATGGTTTGCTAGTCCCCACATGCTCACACAATCCCTGCAGCTGTGCAGTACTTTTTTTTTTTTTTAAACAAAACGAAACAAACTCCCCCCCCCAAAAAAAAAACAATAAGCTTCATGGAAAAAAAAGGAGACAATAGTTCTGAATCCCTCTTGCCACCCCAACCCCATGTCTGCCCCCATAGAAGCTCACTTGCATTGATGTTAATTCATGAATCGTTGCAAACACCCCTGTTCCGACCTCTCTGAAGTCGGCTACAACATTTCTTTACTCTTGGTAAGAAGTGTGATCAGTTTCATCCTCGTCGATTTTTTTTCTGGATGGAGAGCTGGTGCCACTGTCAGCCTCTGGAATTTTCCAGTTTGATGAGTGGCTAAGAAAACACCCAGCTTTTCTACTTTATTGAGTCTAGGTCACCTTTCAAGTTAGCACTGCTGCACCCTTTAGAACTTGGAGAGGCATGGGTGCTGGATTGCTAACTTAAGCATGGTTTCCCCCCTCTTTTTGAGGACTATGGTAAGAGGTGATGTCACATCTCAGAAACTTGTACATGAATGTTCATATTAGCCAAAAGGTAGCAACAACCCAGTGCCCATCAATGTAAGAACAGACAAACAAAATGCAATCTATAAATTATTCAGGCATAAAAATGAATGAAATTCTGAGACATGGTACAATTTGGATGAACCTCAAAAACATTATGCTAAGTGAAAGAAGCCAGATACAAAAAAGATGCATATTGTATGATTCTTTTTATATGATAAAACCAGAAGAGGTAAATATGTAGAGCAGAAAGCAGATGGGGGCAGGGGAGAATTGTGTGGGTGGTCTGGTGTGAGGAAAAAATTTTGAAGATAGAAAGAGGTGGTAATGGCATAACATTGTGACTGCACTGCTGAACTGTACACTTTATGTGGTTGATTTCATGTTTTGTGAATTTCACCTCAACAAAAAAGAAGTGTAATTTATTTCATTTTTAAAGAGGTATTTCTGTTGGATGTGGGGCTCTCTTCCTGTGCCATCTTAGAGAGGCTCATTCTTCACATTCCATCCACTTGATCAGTTTTAAGTCCTTGGACTAGGCATGGTTGCCATTTAACTCATCTCCTTATCCTTTCCCCCCAGAAATTTATATAAGCATAGCATCTCCCAATTTGCCACATTCTCTTAGTGGCAAATGCATTTTTTTAAGAGTGTGTCCAGCTATATTCAGGGTTCTCCCTGATTGCAAGTGAGGGGAATTTTGGTAAATTGGTAGAATCTCTAGAACTGGTAACTTGAGATGAATAATCTGTCAGCTTTTCAAAGCCTGTGAGTCTGAGTGCAACAAGTGCATTTTTTTTGTCTTTTTTTGCCATCTCTTGGGCCGCTCCCGTGGCATATGGAGGTTCCCAGGCTAGGGGTCTAATCGGAGCTGTAGCTGCCAGCCTACACCAGAGCCACAGCAACAAGGGATCTGAGCCGCGTCTGCAACCTACACCACAGCTCACAGCAACACCGGATCATTAACCCACTGAGCAAGGGCAGGGATCCAACCCGCAACCTCATGGTTCCTAGTCGGATTCGTTAACCACTGTGCCATGACAGGAACTCCAACAAGTGCATTTTAAAAAACTGAACACCTCCTTTGCTTCTGTTCTTTTATTCAGTTTTCTTGGCTGGTTTCCTTGGTGGAATGTTTCAATAAAGGAAAAAGTTTTCCTCCTTCCCCGTTCTCTATTGGAGCCTCAAAGTAATGGGAGATGCACAACTGAGCCTGTTTGTAAAAGTAGAACCTTACAAATCTGGCTGTCACTGGGGGGTGGTACTTTATATTCTAGAATCAGAGTGCCTCACTCAGAGAACAGGCCTGGGAGGCGGCTGCAGCGAAGGACAGGAAGAACGAATAGAAGGTGAGTAGAGGAGTCAACTGGAGCCCATTAGAAGCAGAGGAAAATGAAGGAGAGTGGGCAGTTAGAGTTCTGGGCATCCTGAATGCATTGTGGGGCAAGACTTGTAATAGACCCCAGCCCCCATGATGCTACCAGGACTTCAGGATAGAATTATATCTCAGTTTGGTGGGCTGCTTCTTCTTTCACATCTTTTAGTCACAAGAGAGAGAGCAGTTTTCCTTCTAAAACCAGGACAACCTAATACTGAATCAACTTAGTGTTAATTAAGTCACTTGGGGGCCAGGTTGACCAACCAAGTTCGAACTGAGGCACTGCAGGTTCAATTCCATGTACTGAGGATGAAAGCCAGTCTTCTTATTCATAGAAAAAGGGCTGTGGCAACTTTTAGAAAACTCTGGGCTTCAGATAACTTAGTCAACATTCAGGTGCGCTAAGTGAAATTTAATCAGAAGCGCACACATTGGAATTTATCTTGAAGCTAATGGGTTTTAAAAGGACAGATCAATTCACATAAAAGTTTGAGGAATTCCAGCAAAGTGCTTCTTGTATTGAGGTTGTAGGCATTGAAAGTCTTAGGTAAAAATTCAGATTGTCCAGAAGATTCTGAAACCAAAGTAGATCACTCATTGTAAGTATTTATTCTTGGTGTTTCAACAGGGGGTCCTTTCATATGAGTTTCAAGTTGAAGCCTAGAGGGACAGTTCTTAAAAGAATAAGGTTTTGGGGAGTTCCCATCGTGGCACAGCAGAAACGAATCCTACTAGGAACCATGAAGTTGTGGGTTCGATCCCTGGCCTCGCTCAGTGGGTTAAGGATCCGGCGTTGCCATGAACTGTGGCGTAGGTCACAGACGCGGCTCGGATCCCACATTGTTATGGCTCTGGTGTAGGCCAGCAGCTGCAGCTCTGATTATACCCCTAGCCTGGGAATCTCCATCTGCCGCAAGTGCGGCCCTAAAAAGATAAAAGACAAAAAAAAAAAAAAAAAAAAAAAAAAAAGAATAAGGTTTTCAAGTAAGAATATTATTGTTTTGGAGTAAAATATAAAATTAAGGCAACAGAAGATCAATTTGACCTATCTTGCCTGGGTGTTTCATCATTTTCTCCAGGTACACTCTCAGAGTGTCCAAAAGGAGTTCCTGTAGCCATAGCTGATTGGATCAGGGATAGGCACATGACTCAAGACGGACCAGTCAGATTTTATCATCTGGAGGAACGTAGACTTAGGTCATGGAGACTGTGTCAGTTCATTGTGAGTATCAGGGAGTCATGTTGGCAGATGAAGTTGCCATTGCTGATTAGTGAATGATTGAATTGTGAAGCTGGCTTTGGGATAGAAGTGAATTAAATATATGTACGGAGAGACACAGCAATAAGAGAGTACTTGGCCCCAAAGAGAGGGAGGGTAAAGGTGCCTGGTTACTTGCTCGTTTCCTATTGCCCAGCTCTGTGCTTCTATCTGGCCTCCTCGAGGTTCCCTTGTGCTCTCATGATAAACTCTTTTCATTCATGTTTCTCAGATGAGTTTTGGTTTCTCACAGCCCCCAGATGATCCCCAAATAATTCCACCCTCTGCTTGCTCCCCAGAGCCAGCCCCTCTAGGGTAAATAGTGATTTCCTTCATTTAATAAAGCTTTTCAGGGATGGGGTTTCCGACTCTCATAAAAGCCTACTGCAATATTGAGACACCTTTAATTAGAGTCCTCCTTCTTCCACACCAAACTTTTATAGAAATAAGAGCTCATTTTGGGGCCATTGTTGTTCCTTTGTGTTCAGTGGGACAGGTAACAATGTCCTTTCTTACTCAAAGTAGACTTCGGATCCTCATTTGGATTTCCTAAACTTGCTTCATGGTAAGAGTCACCCAGGAGGTACCTGTCATAAATTCAGATTCTCTGTGTCTTTTTCTGGATCTGATCCAGGAGGTCTAGGGTGGAGCTAGGAATCTGTATTTTTAACACGCATCCCTAGTAATTCCTGTCGTCAGAGAAGTTGAGAAACATTATATTTAAAGGTAGTTAATAAGTTCCCGCTTGTGATTTACTGTTGCCAAAAAAATTTCCTTACCTCTAATTGCCTCCCCACATATATCTACGAGTTCAAACCCTTCATTCTCTTCAGGGCTCAGGACCAATGCCAGGGTCTTCATGATCCCAGAGCTGGAGGAAATTCTTCCTCCATTTCAAGTATAAAAAGACAATTCCTGAGCAGTGATTGGTGAAGGGCAGTCTCTCCTTGACCTTTATCTGTGGCTCCTTTATGGAATGTGTTCTGCTTTGCCATTATGGTTATCTGGCTGCTTATTGAGTATCCCCTCGCAGACTGTATACTCATCTACTCTTGAATTCTTTTTTTCTTTCTTTTTTTTTTTTTTGGTCTTTTTGCCATTTCTTGGGCCGCTTCTGCGGCATATGGAGGTTCCCAGGCTAGGGGTCTAATCGGAGCTGTAGCCACCGGCATATGCCAGAGCCACAGCAACGCGGGATCCGAGCTGCGTCTGCAACCTACACCACAGCTCACGGCAACGCCGGATCGTTAACCCACTGAGCAAGGGCAGGGATCGAACCCGCAACCTCATGGTTCCTAGTCGGATTTGTTAACCACTGTGCCATGACGGGAACTCCTACTCTTGAATTCTTTGGAGCACCCAGCAGAGGGCTCTGCAGAAAATAGATTCATAGAATACATGTGATGGAGATCTTCCCTGGAAGCCATCCCGCAGTAGGGCTGTAGCTCAAGGTTACAGTGGCGCCCCCTTTTGGGAACGCTCGCTAAATTCTCTAAGGCCAAGTCCAAAGAGGGCTCACTTCTTAATGTGAATCTCTCCCACCTGACCCCTGTGAGAGAGGCTCGGCTGTTTAGAAGCCTTTATCAAGGACAAAATGTCAGGGTGAGTGGGGGAAGGAGCTGATTTGGGAGGAGCACAGAATTTGTTGAATGGCAATGGTATCTTCCTCCTCTCTTTGCCTTCCTTCTCTCTTTGTATTTGATCTGTGCCTTCGGCTGTCTACAAGATTGGGGTGCTCAGACTATTCTCTCCATAGTGAGGAATGGGTAAAATAGTCTCTTCTCTGAAAGTTACCATGCTCCCCAACCCCAAAGCATCGGACTGTGTGCCACTGTTTATGAGAATAAGCAGCAGGAGAGAGATGGCAGAAGTGAGAAGGGGTCTTGGGATGGGGTGGGGGGCAGTCTGCCTTCTCATTGTTTGACTTGATAAGGTGATGTGGGAGATCCCTGTGGTCACATGGAAACCTCAGATGGGGCTTGAGCTTAAGTAGGCTTAATCTTGGGGGGAGCCTCTAAGAGGGATGTCCTTTTTGGTGGGGGTATTGAAGCCACAAAAGGGTAGGGATTGGGCCACCCATTTTGGTGGATGAGTGTGGGAGCAAGAGGCAGAGCTTCAGAGCCTCAGCAGATTTCATACTTGGAGAGAGTGATTCAAGAAGAGGTCACCAAGTGCCCTCTGAAAAGCAGCATATGTGCCCATGAAACAGTTGGCATTTGGGTGCCTGCTATGGGGGGAGAAGCTGTGACAAAAGGGAAAAAAGGGACAGTGGACTTGCCACCTGTGGCTTATGGTCACTGAAGCCATGATGCCAAATCCCTCCCATTGCCCACCACCACAGCTTTTGTAGTGAGCACATGCTGGGGTGGAGAAGGAAAAAGAAAGGAAGTGAGAGGAGAGTGGAAGAGCAAACTACTCCTTCTCCAACCCAAGCAGCTGGAACCAAGAGTTCAGCTAGAACTGGAGAGAACAGAAAGCTTGACACAGAACATGAGATGGTTTTACCTGCCAAATGCAATGGAAAAATAATGGAACCAGAACTGAGATTTTGCTAAATCTCAGTGGCTATTCAACAGAAAGGGGTTTTTGAAAGGGTGAAACTAGTAGCCATTATTTAGAAAATTGAAATGATTCCATGTTAATGCTTCCTAGTCCAGGCAATTACATAGGCAACGAATAGATCTTCTCTTGAATTTCATTCTATGACTTTTCAAACATGGACCCCAGATCAACCTCTGTACTTGAATAAGGATATGAGCAGACTGTTACAATGGAAAGATTATTTGCCAGCTCTTGCACAACAATGCCATATTGCTTTTCTGACAGTAATATTATAAAAATAATGTGTAGTTATACTGCGTTATCCATTATCATGTCAATTCTCTTCTTTCTTCATTTGGAATTTTCTACTTAATTTGTATATGTGTGTGTTTTATTGAGATATAATCAACATATAATTAATTACGTATGTCTAATATGTGCAGTTTTATAACTTTCAACGTCTTAATATAGAATCAACATCTAATAAATTATGTTCTCAGTTTTATAGAGATGTAATCAGCATATAATAAATTATGTATATCTAATGTGTGCAGTTTTTACGTGTCCATATATGTATACCACAGTGAAACCATCAACACAATCAACGTAATGAACATATTCCTCACTCCCAAGTTTCCTTGTGTCCTTTTATAATTTCTCCCTCCAGCTGCTGCCCTTTCCAACCCTTCTCATGCCCCATGGCTCCCATCCCACAAGCCCCCAGGCAACCACTAATTTGCTCACTGTCATTTCTTTCTTTCTTTTTTTTTTTTTTTTTTTTTTGTCTTTTTGCCATTTCTTGGGCCGCTCCAGCGGCATATGGAGGTTCCCAGGCTAGGGGTCGAATCAGAGCTGTAGCCGCCGGCCTACGCCAGAGCCATAGCAACGCAAGATCCGAGCCGCATCTGTAACCTACACTACAGCTTACGGCAACGCCGGATCGTTAACCCACTGAGCAAGGGCAGGGATCGAACCCGCAACCTCATGGTTCCTAGTCGGATTTGTTAACCACTGCGCCACGACGGGAACTCCCTGTCACTTCTTTTTTTGCCTTTATCTTTAGGGCCACACCCACAGCATATGGAGGTTCCCAGGCTAGGTGTTGAATTGGAGCTACAGCTTCCAGCCTGTACCACAGCCACAACAGTGCGGGATCCCAGCTGCATCTGTGACCTATGCCGCAGCTCACGGCAGTGCCAGATCCTTAACCCACTGAGTGAGGCCAGGGATTGAACCTGCGTCTTCATGGATACTAGTTGGGTTCGTTAACCGCTGAGCCATGTTGGGAGCCTCCTCTTTGTCATTTTTTGATGAGCTTGCATTTTCTAGAATTTTCTATAAATGGAATTTTTCACTATATATTCTCTTTTTTGCTCCTTTCACTCAGCGTAGTTATTTGCTCATGCATGTTGCAACTCATCCATGCAATTCATCCATGTTGTGTGTATATTAATAGCTCATTCTGCATTAACTCTAACTAGTATTCCATTGTATAGCTATGTCACAGTTTTTTAAATCTATTTACCTGGCAATAGATGTTGGTTTCTTTCTAGTTTTTTGGCTATTGCAAATAAAACTGCTACCAACATTAGTGTACACATTTTTGGACCTATGCTTTCATTTTTCTTGGGTAAAAACTTAAAGACTGAAATGGCTAGATCACATGGTAAATGTTTTAACTTTTCAAGAAATTGCCAAACTATTGTCCAAAGTGGATATAGAATTTTGAGTTCCCACCAGCAATGTATGAGAGTTCTGTTTTACCCACATCCTCACCAACACCTGTTATATTCACTCTTTTTAATTTTAGACATTCTACTAGGTATGTAGTGGCATCTCATTGTGGTTTTAATTTGCATTTCCTTAATGATTAATGATGGGAAACATCTTTTCATGTTCTTATTTGCCTCCTGCATGTCTTTTTTTTTTTTTTTTTCCTTTTCCCTTAGGGCCACACCTGTGGCATATAGAAGTTCCCAACTGGAGCTGCAGCTACTGGCCTATGCCACAACCACAGCTTCCTGGGATCTGAGCCACATCTGCAACCTACGCCGCACCTCTAGGCCACACTGGATCCTTAACCCACTGAACGAGGCCAGGGATCGAACCTGCATCCTCATGGATACTAGTTGGGTTCTTAACCCACTGAGCCACAATAGGAACTCCCCTTACAGATTTTCTTTAATTGTCTGTTCATATCTTTTGTCCATTTTAAATACTTGGTTCTTTTCTTACTATTGAGTTCTTTTGAGAGTTCTTTATATATTCTAAGTATGAGGTCATTATCAGATATATGATTTACAAATATTTCTTCTCTGTGCCAATTTTTGCTGTACAGTAAAGTGACCCAGTCATTCATATATATACATTCTTTTTCTCATATCATCTTCCGTCATGTTCTATCACAAGAGATTGACACAGTTTCCTGTGCTATACAGTAGGACCTCATTGCCTATCCATTCTAAATGTAGTAGTTTGCATCTACCAACCCCAGACTCCTGGTCCATCCCACTCCCTCCCCCATCCCCCCTTGGCAACCACAAGTCTGCTCTCCATGTCTGTGAGTTTGTTTCTGTTCTGTAGATATTGCTGTCAGGGTGGCCGAGTGTTATAAGGTGCCAGACTCAAGTTTCTGCTTCCCTCTCTTTTACTTTAATTGAAGGAAGCACATACGATCCCCCCCCCCACTTTTCCACTCATTTTTCAGGGTCCTCTGGTAAGTTCAAAGCTCTTCTGCTTCTTCTCTTAACTTCTCACGAGTTTGCAGGGAGCTCACAGTCCATCATTAGGAATTCTCTTCCCCACCAGCCTTTCATTGTTCAGCCTTCTTCATGGCTCATATCTACTCTTCTTGGGTGTCTTGCTTCCAGCTCCACACACATTTTAGAACAAAGTTTACTCATTCTATCTTCAACCACAATTCAACATGCTTCCCTTTGTATTTCCTGCCTGGCTGTTTTCCATCAGATTTCCACTTCTTATATCTCCTTTCTTTGACATAATCGCTCTGTTAGAGACTCAACCTCATTGACTTTTGTAGAACAATCAGAGTCATGATTCTTCCTGCATCTGTCCACCATCTTGCTACAAAGAGGCTAATTGTCTTGACATGCCAATTTGTCAACATGAAATTGTAAAGTATTTTATGTAATCTTTTTCTGCAGTCCCTTTAGCAAATTTGGAGATTTGAAAGTATCAGTTGGTACTCAGCTTCAATTTGACCCTGATAGTCCTGGGACATTCTAATATATAAATATTATATAATATATATTACATATTATATAAACACAGTATTGTGTATATATGTGTATATACACACATACACATCTTATGTACACACACATATATATGTATTTTGTGTATGTGTGTATGTATATATCTTCATCTCTGATAGGTTCTCAGGTGAAGTGTTTATAGCTGAGTCACAAATATTCACTACCTTTATTCAGTGATAAATAAAACTGGTGCTTGACAGTTGTCAAGCCAGCATGCTTTGGGCTCCATCTGCTTCTACCTGCTTTTCCTGGGTTACTGTTTTATTGTTACACCAGCACCAGAGAGAGAATTTTGGTTTGATATGAAGTAACATGTGAAAATGTGATCGTGGGTTCCTTCCCGTCTCCAGTGGAAATTTGTCCACATCAGAGAACCTCTGCATGAGGTGGCATGATTGGTTTTATGTGTTCCAGGGAGGCCTAGCATTTGACAAGCTGGGAATGTTTTGGATTAAAATGCAAGCATGTTGGCAGAATGATGTGAGGAAGCTTGCATAATGTATAATGCCTGTCAGCACCCTGCCCTGATCGAGCCGGTGCTTATGAGTCCCTCAGTTTAATGAGTCCAATATACACCTATGAGTTTTTATAAGCTAACACCAAAGCAAGTTAGAAAGAGTTGAAACACATATGTTTTTTGACCAACTGTGATATTTTCAGGAACTTACCCATGAGACTTTAAAATGTCTATAAAGTTTTCTGTTGGAAGCAGTTTCTGGAAGCAATAGTGTGCTTGGGGTCTCAATTTACACAGCCCCCCAAAGGTGCATCCTTTTCACAGTCTGATGACCTGCCTTGTAGAAAATCCTTTTCCTTCATCCTTCTATAGTCTTGCATTCATTTATTTTGGCCAGAAATGAAAACCTTTTGCTTAATCTAATGCCCCTTGATCCATACATTTATTCAAATAAAAAAATGTCCTGGAATTACCGGAAGGGTTAGCAGAGGGTAGAGTTGGAGAGAAGAGGGGTACTTGTGATTGAATTAACTTGATTAATTAAGGTCTGACAATGAATCTATTTTTCTTTCCCTCCTTGTTGATGAAAATCCTATTTGAACTCTCTCCTAACCTTAGTCAAGTTCTATATAGAAAACATAAGAAAACCTTTCCCTGATGATTGAAAATGTTGTTGTTCTGAGGTTCCCATTTCTTTTTTTTATTTTTTTTTATTACTCAAATGAATTTATCACATCTATAGTTGTATAATGATCATCACAGTCCAATTTCACAGGATTTCCATCCCACAACCCAAGCACATCCCCCCACCCCCAAACTGTCTCCTCCGGAGACCATAATTTTTTCAATGTCTGTGAGTCAGTATCTGTTCTGCAAAGAAGTTCCTTGTGTCCTTTTTTCAGATTCCACATGTCAGTGAAAGCATTTGATGTTGGTATCTCATTGTATGGCTGACTTCACTTAGCATGACAATTTCTAGGTCCATCCATGTTGCTAAAAAAGCTGGTACTTCATTCCTTTTAATGGCTGAGTAATATTCCATTGGGTATATGTACCACATCTTCTTGATCCACTCCTCTGTTGATGGACATTTAGGTTGTTTCCATGTCTTGGCTGAGGTTCCCATTTCTGAACATTGACTCTCATTAGGAACAGTCCTTAGCCAACAGTAGGTGCTTCGTGAATATTTGATGAAAAAAGTGAATGCTTGGCATAGTACTGCTGTTACAGAGATGGGAGAGAAGAGCTTAAGTCTGTACTGACACCAGGGCATGTGTTGCCTATTTTCCTGTAAAAGATTATCATCTACTCTTTATTATTTTTTTTCTAAAAGTGAAATGCAGAAAAGATCATCCATTTAAGCTGTGTAAAGTTGAGATGGATTTTGATTAACAAATGATATTTTTCTCCTTTTGTCCTTTGTAGAGAAAATATTCAAAAAGACTGACAGTATTAGTAAGAAACAGGTTTGGTCAGATGTAGCTTGAAACATTGTAAAGCTGTCTCAAACATTCAAGAATGCAGTGGGTTTTGTGAGTGCCAAAACCTTTTAGCTTATACCCTCCCAACTTCAAGATCAGAAAGTTCAACCATCCACAGAGTCAAAAGGAGCACAGCTCAATCCAAAAAGAGTGACAGGATAACCAGTACATATTGTATATTGCCCTCTTTTAAGAGATGCTTTTTCAAAGAAGACATGAAATGAGAATTCCCTAGCCAAGCTCTCTACTGTCATCATTACAGCATAATTGGCACAATGGTTTCCCTGACATCTGTACCAAAGATGTTGCTGATTGCTGAATGCATGATACTGGCAATGGTCGTCAGCTGTTCTGGGTTAGTGTAGCTGATGTAATCACTAAAGTTTCATTCATAACAAGCGCTCATCTTATATGGCCCCTTAACCACTTGAATATGGATTTGTGCTGTACAGGTCAAAGTTCGAGCATGTATGCAGCATGAAGCAGTCCAGAATGTTCTGGTAGGTATTTTATTTGCCAACAATGTTTCTTTCAGTTCTGTCCAATAAAAATAGTTTGAGTGGATGGATGGTGTGGAGAGACAAGGTTCTTATACCTCTAGGTCTCTCTGATCTTTCATCTTTCCCCCTGAGATCTCTACTACACATTTCATCAAAAGCACCAGAAACACGCTTCTTCAGAATTGATTCTCTTGCCCGTTTCACAGCAATTGATGATGTGTGCTTTCCTTGTGTAGCCATGTGGATGGTGTAACTGATCTTCCTTGTTCAGCAGTTAATAAGCACTTTTCTCTGCCTGGCAGGCTCCTACTTCTCTTTTAAGACTTGGCTCAGGCATCGCTCTGTAAAGGTCATTTCTCGACACCTCCCTCCCCCAACACCTCTGCTTCTGCTCTCATAACATCATGTGTTTATGTCTGTCAAAGCACTCACAACACTGTATTGAAATTTTGTGGTATATATCTGTCATCCTCTCCAAAGTGTAAGCTTTTCAAGGTCAGTGACTGCCTGGGATTTCAACTCCAATTTTTCTGATCTCAGGCCCCTTGCAAACTCTCACAGTCTGTCACACGTGGGTTACAAAGCGAAGCTTTGGGGGCCTGAGTTCTAGAAGTCTGGAAGAATAATATGTTTAAACATGCACATGGGGTGCACACGATTGCACACAATCAATTTCTTCTTTTAAAGAGACAGACCAGTGTCTGAGGGCTCTAGCAAACCATACACCAGAGGCCAAAAGTATTTAAGAATTGATCATTCATTGTCTGCAGTTTCACGCTGTGAACATTATTTTTGTGTAGAGTTGGATGGGCTGGAGATATTTAGGGTCTGTGCATTACTTCCCTTTGTTTCTCATGGTTTTGTCAGAAGATGGGAAGCTTAAGTGGTCTTAAAAGGAGAAAGAATAATGTTGACTCAGACGTGGTGGCTGTGAGCCCAGGAGGTTTGGAACAGAGGAGGGCTTCACCTCTTTCCTTCTTTAGTCGTGAAGAATCAATGCCACCGAGTGGCCCTGGAGAGTTTACCCCAAATTCTTAATTCCTCTACTGTGCAAAGCACAGTGAAGCTATGGAATCTTAGGATTGGAAAGCACTTCAAAGATTGTCTTAACTTATTGGTGAAAGATAGAGTAGGTAATTATAACTTTCCAAACCTAAAGTGTTTGAGAGTTGGTTAACAAACCGACTATCAGTTCCTTGCCCAGACAAGTGTTTGCATTAACAAGTGGAAATACTTAAATTGTTTTGCTCCATTAGCCTGATCCATGACACATAACCACTTGATACAGTATTTTAGAGTGGTTTGCATATGTCTCCATACTGTAAAATTCAAAAACCATTATATACAATATATAAGTACAATGTATTAGTCATATTCTTAGGTGTACAAAAAAGGAACTGTTTTCAGTTTTCTATAACTAATATTTATCTCCATCTTTCCATCCATACCTTTGCTGAATATGAAGTCTTAGAAAATGTCAGACAAATATAGTCATTTTAGGTTAAAATTCAATCTATTGAAGATTTTCTTTTTGCCTCTTTCTGCAGATTGTGGCATCATTTTCTAGGGTTCCATGCAGAAATTCTTGGACTCCCAGACTTATTGGAATATTCTGTAACTTTACCTATTAGAGCTGAGAGGGTGGGGGACACAATCCAAGGATTCTAAGAAGTTGTCATCAGTTGCTAACTCTTGCTATTCCTCTAATTCTTCTTGAGGATGGTCTTAGGAATCTTTATAGAGTCTGGACAGAAAAACTTGTTATAACCAATATTACCTGCTTCTGTGCTTAGTGTTTAAATCAGAACTCAAACAATGGAAAAAATTCTGGGTTCTGAAGCTCAAAAGTCTTCCTCACAAAGCCATTATTTCTTCTAAGGATTCAAAATTGTATTTTGAACCTCAAAAACTCACCCTGGATCACTAGATGTTGGGCACATTGGAGTTGATTTTATTATGCTTCTTTGTAACATCTTATGTAGTTTTCCCAAATGAAATATTTAAAAAACCCAACCTGCATAGTAACTGGTTCTGTGAAAATGTCTGAGTATCATGGGAAATGATGGGGATGTTTCTGAGACAGGGAAGGTGATGGCAAGCCACCAGAAACTTGAAGGCAAAAGGCCGATTCAATCCAGTGGCGGTGTGGGGGATGGTGTTTCTGGGACAGGTCTGGAGGGAGGAAAAATCTGCTGAAATGAGTGACTTGAGGTCAGGGGTGATATGAGTGATTTGCACTCATGAGAAGGTGACATAGGGCTCCTAGGGGAAGGATGCAGCTGAGAATCCTGCTGAACCATCCAGATGGAGGTGTCTTGTTGAGGTTGGAAGGGAGTTGGGAGCTCAAGGGAGGGTCTGGTCTGAGCTAGAGAATTTGGAGTTACTGGCATATGTGAATGAACTGGGACAGGGAATGAAGGGGGTGAGGAGAGCGGTGGGACAGGAAGGACCCTGGGGGACTCATATTTAAGGTGGGAAGAGGAAGAGGAGACACCAAGGAGCCTGAGAAAAAAATTAAAAGTGGGGGAAAGAACAAGAGTACAGGGAGTGGGAAGTTAATGGGAGGAAACCAGTGTGGATGACCTTTAAAAGCTTGGCTGGTAGGAGAGAAACATTAATTCGAAGGGAATAGGCAGAAAGTGGGTGAGCAGAGGGAGGTTTGGATGTGAAGCCATGAAGGTCCTGCTGGGATGGTCCAGATGTGGGGTTGCAATTGCATGAACCAGAGTGATGACAGGAATTAGGAGGGAAGAAAGGAGCACCAGGGATGGTAGGAAAGAAGTCTCTCTAAGGCTGGGAGACTGGGCAAACGATAATGCTGTTGTCAGGAAGAAGGTCCTCTCCAGTCAGCCTGTTTCCAGAGATACACTTCTAGGTTGAGCAAGATATGGAAATTACAAAATAGATTGGGATGTGCTGGTGTTATTAAGATCAGATTCTATTTGTACGTACTAGCAAAAGTGTTCAAATCACATTTTTGAGGTATTCAGTTTTTATTTAACTGTGCTGAAGCTGTGGTTTAAAGTGACAAATCAAGATAATACCAGTTTGCACCTCTGATTGAAAGGCAGGTGGTATGACAAGTATGTTGAAGCACCCAGCTTCAACTTGTTTACATTTGTCTAAAAATCAGGGCAATAGAATGGTTTCTTGAAAGGGTTTTTGTTTTAAAATGGAAGTATAGCTGATGGTATAATATTATATAATTTGCAGGTGTACAATATAGTGATTCACAACTTTTAAAGGTTATACTCCATTTATAGTTATTATAAAATATTGGCTATATGCCCTGTGTTGTACAGTATATCCCTAGAGCTTATTTTGTACCTAATAATGTGTACCTCTTAATCTCTCACCCCAGAATTCTCCTCCCCCCTTCTCTCTCTGTACTTGTAACCACTAATTTGTTCTCTATATCTGTGGGTCTGCTTCTTTTTTGTTATATTCACCTGTTTGTTGTATTTTTTAGATTCCACACATTAGTGAAATCATACAGTGTATGTCTTTCTTTGTCTGGCTTATTTCACTTGGCATAATGCCCTCCAAGTCCATCCATGTTGCTGCAAATGCCAAAATTTCCTTCTTTTTTTATGACTGAATAGTTTGCTATTGTATATATGTTTGTGTGTGTGAGTGTGTGTGTGTGTGTGTATATATATTACACACATGTACCATATCTGTTTTATCTGTTCATCTGCTGATGGACACTTAGATCGCTTCTATATCTTCAAAAATTTAAAAGATGCTGCTGTAAACATTGAGGGTCATGTATTTTTCTGAATTAATGTTTTTGTTTTTTTCCTGGATATATACCCAGGAGTGGAATTTCTGGGTTATGTGTAGTTCTAACTTCCGTACCATTGAAAGGGTTTTTTTTTTTTTTTGATGATTAAATGATATCAGCATACATGGAAGCATAGTGGCTGGCACATAATAAGTACAGAAAAGAAGGTTAGTTGTTTTTTTTTAGTTATTTTTTTTATTCCAAATTTGACAGTTACAAGTGATTTTTATGCAAGTCTTATGGGTTTTTTTTTAACAGAGTTTCAGTAACTTAAATTTTTTAGTAATAATAAGTAAATTTATATTTACTTTTGAGCTGTTAGTAAGAAAGAGATATTAGCTAAATATAATTTACAGAAATCATTAAAAGGAAATATGCACCTACTGAAGAAAGCTGATTTTTCATCATTTTAGGAAGTCTCTTCACAGCACATGATTGAATTCCAAGTAAAGTAAAGCTTATGGGCAAATCATTTGGGCACATTCAAGTCTGTTGTTGAGTGCAGAATATCGACTAAACAACATTTAACCCAATGAAGCCACAGGGCACTGAGCCTTAAAATTGTTTTTGCTTGTGTATAATCTATAGCAGAAAAATCATTCTGAATTAAGAAAATTCTTCTCTCCAATCTATCAGAATTACTGAGGAGTTTGGATAACTTTACATTTATTTTTGTGATTATCTTGCCAAGACTAAGAGAGGCCTATGTTCCTTCTATGATGTAGCATTTTCTGGGACCACATTCTACATACAGTAGGGATTCAGTAAATATTACTGGTATGAATGCAGGAATACCAGTACAATACAATTTTTGTGATAATTTCTGAAATTGGTTTATTATTTCATGCAGTTATTGGAACATTTTTGTATTTAATTTAGTCATCAAGTGTCAGGATGGAAAGATATCTCCCTCTAATTAATGGTTTCATTTTATTCTGGAACATGTATCTACAGATTATTTCCCTTTCTTTCCCAGAGAGTAGACTAATTCATTATGGATACAGTTCCTGGAAATCTGATACTTAGCATCAGGCTGTGGTTATTATATTTATGTGGGACATGAGTCAGATTTCTATTCTTGTGGAGGATTTAGGTTTCATATCAAGGAATATTCATTTATCAATCTCATTTCCTCCACATAACTCTGTGAGATATGATATGTTTTAAGGTCAATCTGAAATGCACTAAGATTGCAACCATCTTGAAATAAAATTGATTCCTAAAAAGGTTTTTCAGTTCACTATGGATTTCCCCGTCTACAACTGTGGTGTTGGCTTTCATTATAGAATGAAAAAGAGAGACAAGTTTGGTCTTCCTGTGCGAGGGTGCAAATCAGAAGCTCACTTATAAATAAGAAAATGCCAGGTCCTTTCACTGTCCAGAGTGAATTTCAGGCCAGCTTGAGTTAAATCAAGGGAGAACATTATCACATAATCTTTCCCTTCCATTCTAGGTGATATTTTTCATTGATTCTGACTGAGGTCATTTTTTCCCCCTATTTGATTATTTCTGTTTCCTCTCTTTGGAGAAAAGGAATACCTTTTCAGAAACAAGTCTGAAGTGATTCCAGCATGGTCAGTGTGGTTTAATTTGGTTGTGGGTAGAGGGTTCATGTTTGAGGGACAGGGTCAGCACTGGGGAAAGATATCTGCAAGATTCTGGAGTCCCATCTGGACAACATTTTGAATCTTTCTTCTTCAAGATCTTCTCTAAAATAGGAATTTCAATAGGTTGTATTGCATTTTTAAGATTATTTATAGCACTTCACTAAACCCAATAGCTTATGTGTATCTATAACTCTTTATCTAGTTATCAGTGACAAATGACATGAGCCTCAGTGATGAAATCAGATAAGTCTAGGTTCTTCCCAGTTACTGTTTGTTTGCCCATTAAAAAATATGCACTGATAATTGGCTGTTACTTATTGAAAGCAAAACAAACAGAACCCCGTCTTCAGAGCCTGGTGCTTGATGAGATTTGACAGAAGAAAGAAGTTTTGCAATAGATCCTTTGGTCATAAGTCTAAGGAGCCACTAAAGTTAACATAGACAGTAGGCATTTAAAAACATTCTCGGTAATCCCTTTTTTCTAAGACATATTGTGGATTTCCCAGTCCTCCCTTCTTTCACATTGATTTTATCTGTTCATTGAGGTTTCAAATTCCCTTAAAAAGAAGATAAAGCCTTTTATTTCCCAACTGTAACTGCGATTTCCAATGTACCTAGAGTCGGAGTTCCCGTCGTGGCGCAGTGGTTAATGAATCCGACTGGGAACCATGAGGTTGCATGTTCGATCTCTGCCCTTGCTCAGTGGGTTAATGATCCGGTGTTGCCGTGAGCTGTGGTGTAGGTCACAGATGTGGCTTGGATCCCGCGTTGCTGTGGCTGTGGTGCAGGCTGGCAGCTATAGCTCCGATTTGACCCCTGGCCTAGGAACCTCCATATGCTGTGGGAGTGGCCCAAGAAATGGCAAAAAGACAACAACAACAACAAAAATGTACATAGAGTATAGGGGCTGAGTAATTAAAACTCACATTAGGAGGTCCCCATCGTGGCTCAGTGGAAATGAATCTGACTAGCACCCATGAGGACACATGTTCAATCCCTGGCCTAGCTCCGTGGGTTAAAGGATCCTGTGTTGCTGTGAGCTGTGGTGTAGGTTGCAGATGCAACTCAGATCTGGTGTTGCTGTGGCTGTGGTGTAGGCCAGCAGCTACAGCTCCAATTTGATCCCTACCCTGGGAACCTCCATATGCCGTGGGTGCAGCCCTGAAAAGACAAAAAATAAAATAAAAGTTGTACTAAAGTGTAAATGACTAACACCAGTCTTTCCACAAAGCAGGGATCCTTTGCTTCGTACCTGGAGGGCCTGAAACTGGTTTGTTCTAGGAGCAGGCATAGTGCAAATTGGACCTGTTGTTCACCATTTCTTCTCTTTCTGTGTGACTCTATGTCTTGAATCAACAGATTGACTCTATATATCACCAATAACACATTCATCATTTCTGCATGTTATCTCTTGGCTTTTGAATAGTGTGTGGAGTTGAAATAATTATAACTCAGGCTGTTTTGTTATATGTTTTGTTATAGATTAGAAACATATGATTTGAAACAAACATACCTTTAAGAAAAGACAACATTTGGAACTTGTTATCTTTGTAAGCATGGTTTTATTATTATTATTTTTTTTTGAGAAGACAATCGTATGGGATTCTAATGCTCTGACTGACCTAAGAAAGAGCAGTCAGGGACTTAATGCTTTTCTTTCCTCACACAGCTTTCCTGGCCAGGGCCTGTGATCTGAATGATTGGCAAGCTCCGTAACTGAGTTCTCAGGAAAACAAATGACCTCATAGATGGAGTGACTCCATGTTAGGAAGTGCAAAAGTTATGAAACCCAGTCACAGCAGGGAAAGAAGTTCGTTTGCATTTGGATGGGGGCTTTTTGTTTCCAAGGTGCTACAGGGTGGGTCACGTTAATAACTGCCTCTACTGTGGTCCTAGGGAGGAATTCTGCTTTTTCTTCTCCCCTCTCCTCCCATTTAACTCTTTTTTTTTTTTTTTTTTTTTTTTTTTTTTAAATCTGGGTTTTTGGCAGTATTCCTGAATCATGTGATATGCTTGAGGCTACCAGGTGAGAGCCTTTTGGCTTGTATTTGCTTCTAGGAAGCAGAGCTTCCTGGTTCCTGGCTTTTTAAATTTTTAATTAATTAATTTATTTTGTTGGCCACAGTGTGCTGCAGCTTGATGTGGGAATTTCAGTTCCCAGGGCAGGGATTGAACCTGGGCCGCAGCGGTGAAAGTGCCAAGTCCTAACCACTAGACCACAAGGGAACTCCTTTTCCCAGGTTTTTTAGAACATTCATCCCTAAACCTCCCTCAGTGGTCTGTAGCCATTTGTCTGTGTTGAAGTGATGTATGTTGTGTCTGATATTGTTATAGGAATTCAACAAAGAGTTTAGTATACCCTTTGCATCCTCTCATATATTCAGGAAGCGGGGGGTGATGGAGACCCTGCCCTGGGGACTCAGGCCAGGAAGGAGAGGTTTCAGCAGATGCTCAGTTCCCGGCACATCTGGTCAGTCCAGACGGAGTCAGTTCTCTTTACCACTGTCTGGGTGGCTCCCTGCAACCTAGATTCAGTTTTTAACTTCCCCTTGTTTGCTCCTATGTACTGTCCTGGACATCCTGGCTCAGAAGATTGTTAACGCAGAAGACTTCTTCCTCCAACTTTCTAGTTTTCATCTCCAAACCTATCCTGATTTTTCCCCTTTTAAATAGACTCCTTTTTAAAGAGCAGTTTGGGGTTCACCAGAAAAATTGAGCAGATATTTCCTTATACTCCCTTCCCCCACCGTCTCCCTCACTGTCAACATCCCCCACCAGAGTGGTACTTTTGTTACAACTGAGGACCTCCATTGACGCATCATTATCACTCAGAGTCCATAGCTTACATTCAGGTGGACACTTGGTGTTGTATATTCTGTGGGTTTGGAGAAACGTTCAATGACATGTATACACAGTTACGGTATTGTACAGAGTGGTTTCATGGCCCTAAAAATCCCCTGTGCTCTGCCTGTTCGTCCCTCCCTCCCTCTTGACCCCTGGCAACCACTGATCCTTTTACTCGCTCCATAGTTTTGCCTTTTCCAGAAGGTCAAATATTCATAATCAGACAGTATATAGCCTTTTGACTGGCTTCTTCCACTCCGTAATGTGCATTTAAGTTTCCTCCATATCTTTTCATAGTTTGATAGTTCATTTCTTTTTGGCATTGTATAAATCCTCCATTGTCTGGATGTACCAGAGTTTTATTTATCCATATGGACATCTTGGATGCTTCCACGTTTTGGCAAATATGAGTAAAGCATCCTTGTGTACTTTTTTTTGTGTGGACATAAATGTTCAGCTCCTTTGGGTAGAAACCAAGGAGTGTGATTAATGGGTTCTATGGTAAAGACTATGTTCATCCAAAGTGTCTTCCAGAGTGGCTTCCATTTTGCATTCCTTCTAGGATTGAATGAGAGTTCTCATGCTCTGCATTCCTGTCAGCATTTGCCGTTGTCAGTGTTTTGGATTTTGGCCATTCTAATAGGTGTGTAGTGGTATCTCATGATTGTTTTAATTTGCATTTCCCTGATGAGATATGATGTAGAACATCTTTTCATATGCTTATTTGCCATCTGTGTATCCTCTTTGGCAAGGTGTTTGTTCAGGTCTTTTGCCCATTTTAAAAATCACATTATTCTTTTTTTCATTGAGTTTTAGAAACCTCTGTGTATTTTGCATAATAGTTCTTTATCAGCTATGTTTTTTGCAAACATTTTTCTCCCGGTCTGTGGCTTGTCTTCTTATTCTCTTGGCAGTGCTTTTTGCAAAGCAGAAGTTTTTACTTTTAATGAAGTCCAGCTTATCAATTTTTTCTTTCATGGATCATGCCTTTGGTGTATATCAAAAAATCATCACCAGGAATTCCCATCGTGGCTCAGTGGGTTAAGAATCCAATTAGTATCCATGAGGATGCAGGTTCAATCCCTGGCACTGCTCAGTGGCTTAAAGAATTTGTCATTGCTGTGAGCTGTGGTGTAGATTGCAGACTCGGCTTGGATCTGGTGTTGCTTTGGCTGTTGTGTAAGCTGGCAGCTGTGGCTCCAATTTGACTCCTAGCCTGAGAACTCCCATATGCCATGGGCATGGCTCTAAAAAGACCAAAAAAAAAAAAAAAATCATCACATACAAGGTAATCTAGATTTTCTTCTTTGTTATCTTCTAGGAGTTTTATAGTTTTCTGTTGCATTTAGGTCTATGATCCATTTTGAGTTAATTCTGTGAAGGGTGTAAAGTCTATACCCAGGTTAATTTTTTTTTTTGCATGTAGAAGCCCCATTGCTCTAGCACCATTTGTTGAAAGGACTTTCTTTTCTCTATTTTATTGCCTTTGCCCTTTTGTCAAGGATGAAGTGACTCTATTATGTGGTGTATTTCTTGGCTCTCTATTGCGTTCCGTTGATCTATGTATCTTTTCTTTTGTCCATACCACACTGTCTTGATCATTGTAGCTTTAAAGTCTTGAAGTTGGATATTGTCAGTATTCCAGCTTTCTTCCTCTCTTTCAATATCGTGTTGGGTATTTTGGGTCTTTTCCTCCTCATATAAACCTTGCATCCAGTTTGGTGATATCCAAAAAACCAACTTGTTAGGATTTTGATTGGACCTGTAGATGTGTGGACTCCATTGATCAAGTTAGAAAGAACTGATCTTTTGATAATATTGTTCCTGTTTATTTTTTAAGTTTGGATGTGTTTAGTCAGGCTTGATCTCATTTACAACTCATAATAATTTCATGAGATGAGCAAAGGACAGAAACTGAGGATTGGAGAAGTGGGGTCCTTAGTTCAAGGTCACCAGGTGGGAAATGGTAGACAGGATTTGAGTGCCGACATGCCATGTCTGGAGGTGATATCGTGGAGTGCTTCAGGGCACAAACTCTGTAGTCGTACCACCAGGGCATAAACTTTGGCTCTGGCACATGCTAGACATAGGACCTTATGTATAGGATAACTTCTCTTGCACCAGTTTCCTCATCTGTAAAATAGGGGTGATAATCATAGTACTTGCTTCTAGAGTTGTTTTAGGGATTAATGGAGTTGGCCACATGCAGTGATGTGAACCGTATCTGGAATATAGCAAAAAGTAGTAAGTTTTATTCACTGCTAGTATGCTTACTCACTGTTGGTCATGATGTTCTTTGGAGCCTAGGCTTTGGCATTTATGCAGTGCGGTTTCAGTATTTGTCTAGCATGTGTGGAAGAATGCTTGCTCCTTGGTGCAAAGAGTTCTTCTCCCTAGTAGGGGTGAGTGCATGTGACGTAGCAAAACCTTTCATTCTGCAGTATGATAAAAGCCTGAAAATGCAGATATGTCTGCAAAAGACAAATCTTGGCTTAAAAATTTTCTAAGGTATGCAAGACTCATAACAAATATTTTTCTCAGTACAAAAAAAATTGTGTACCAGAACCTGGTTCCAGAGACAGAACAGAAAGGGAAGAAAATGTTAAAATTGGGACTCTGAGACACTGAAGACAATCTTTGTTACTAAATAATGTAAGAAAACATCATTCTCAAAACCGAATCTGATGCTATTTCTTGATCTAAACGAATGTCTCAAAGTTTTTTATTGTCACCTCTTTAAGGAGAAAACTAAATTAAATTTAAATAAATGAATTAAATTAAAATGAAAAGGAATTTAATTTCTCTCTGAGAGAAAGAAAAAATCACAGCTAGTGTTTTGTCACAGATATCATTGTCATGAATATTATTATAAAATATTATAATGTATATCTAGATTATACTTACCTCATCTCTCACATGAATTACTATGATAGGCTCATAACTGGGCTTGCAATCTTTAAAATTTTTAAGCTGGTCTACAGACCAAAGGACTTTGGAGGGAAAGTTTAAAAAAATTTATTGAAATATAGCTGATTTACAAAGTTGTGTTAATTTCAAGCATACAGCAAAGTAAATCAGTTATACGTATACAGATATCTATTCCTTTTCAGATTCTTTTCCCATATAGGTTCTTACACAGTATTGAGTAAATTTCCCTGTGCTATACAGTAGGTACCCATTACTTGACTATTCTATATGTAGTCGTGTGTGTATATATAAATCCCAACCCTGTAAAGTATCCCTCCCCCACCATGTTTGATAAACAGAAGTTTGGTTTTGAAATATTTGAGTCTGTTTCTGTTTATAAGTTCTCTTGCATCATTTCTTCCTTGCTTGCTTCCCCTTCCTCCCTTTCTCCCTCTCTCCCTTCTTTCCTTCCTGAACCCATGGCATATGGAAGTTCCTGGGCCCTGTGATTGAATCAGAGCCACATCTGTGACCTGTACCATAGCTGTGGCAATGCTGGGTCCTTTAACCCACTGTGCTGGGCCAGGGATTGAACTGGTGCCTCTGCAGCTACCTGAGCCACTGCAGTCAGATTCCTAACCAACTGTACCATAGCAGGAGCTCCTATACTATCATTTCTGTTAGTGGTTTCATGTGATATGTGTCTTTCTCTGTCTGACTTACTTCACTTATAGTATGATAATTTCTAGGTCCATCCATGTTGTTGCAAATGACATTATTTCATGCTTTTTTATGGCTGAGTAATATGTCATTGCATATATGTACCACATCTTCTTTATTCAGTCCTCTATTGATGAACATTTTGGTTGCTTCCATGTCTTGGCTATTGTAAATAGTGCTGCAGTGAACGTTGGAGTGCATGTTAGCTGGAGGTTTGTTTGGTTGGTTGGGTTTATTTTTTTTCCTTCTTACGGCCACACCTGTGGCATATGGAAGTTTCTAGAGTTGAATTGGAGCTGCAACTGCTGGCCTATGCCACAGCCACAGCAACTCCAGATCTGAGCTGCATCTGTGACCTACACCACAGCTCATGACAATGCCAGATCCTTAACCTGCTGAGTGAGGCCAGGGATTGAGCCTGCTTCCTCATGGATACTAGTTGGGTTCATTACCACTGAGCCACAATGGGAACCCCCTGAATGGAGGTTTATTTTTGGTTTGAGACTGGTGGGGAGAAGGGGGTGAGTTTGGCATCCCTCTTGACATTTCCTTGCTGCTTTGTTCCTGGGTTTGCACTTTATATTTGGGTTTAGTATGATAGCCATGACTTTGTCACCACATTGTGCCTATATTCTCATTTTAGGCCTCTGGCAAGGGCTGCTTGATACATAATTCCTCTGGCTTCTTTGGACCCATCCATAATAGCTGCGCCTGTCACTTTGCTTTCTTCCACATCTACATGTACCATGATTTTCTCCATGATTCCTTATTAGTGCTTTTCTGTCCATTCAAAAAACCCTCCATATCTTTGCAGCCAACACAAACACCTCTTTTTCATTAACAACCAGCTCAAGAGCCATGTCTCGTTTTATTCAGCCCCACATTCACCTCTTATTTCTCAGCAGATCAATTGTCCTTCATCTGTGCTACACAATCTCACCCTTGGCAAGATGTGTGTGTGTGTGTATGTGTGTGTGTGTGTGTGTGTGTGTGTGTGTGTGTGTGTGTTTTAGTTCGCTTGGATGCTTGCTGTTTTACAACTAGATTGTAAATTCTTTTTTGAAAGGGAAAGTTCTTGCTCTCTTCACTAGGGATTCTAAGATCTGTACCAAGTCCACAGAAGATGGTCAGGAACCACTTCTAGTCTTGAAAACTCTGCTGTCTGTTAGAAATCACTTATGTTGGGAATCATTATGGAAATTTCACATTCATCTGCAGTTGCCATATTTAAGCTGCACTTTTCAGGAGGGAGACTGGATTAGCTCTCGGAGTTTGGATTCCATGAACCAGTAGAATCTCAAAAACACACATATATGTATAAATATATAGGGGCATTGAATAGTATGGTTAACTTTTTTATTTTGCCAGTTGTGGACAAAATGCTAACAACTATCTCATGTTGTTACATTAT
Source organism: Sus scrofa (assembly GCF_054392235.1). NCBI lineage: Eukaryota > Metazoa > Chordata > Mammalia > Artiodactyla > Suidae > Sus > Sus scrofa. Next base: position 54,254,966 of record NC_139383.1, on the reverse strand, counting down.
TTCATAAAAAGGACACTAACACACCAAAAGAATAGGAATGACATAATCTTACAATTCTGTAGTCCTTTAAATTGAATAAACTTAATGAAAAACTTACCGTATTTTCCTTATTGTTTCTAAACTTTCCACCTATGAGGGAAAGCAGGTATGCCCTAGTGGTTTCCCAAGGGTGAGCTGATCAGATCTGTCCTCCTCTGGTCCATTCTAATATCTCTGCCTTATTCTGGAAGTGGCCCAGTGGCCCCAAATAATATTTAAAAATCCATTACCATGGTAAAAAAAAAGTGATAGGAACTGTGTCCTGACCATTTCCCTATCCCTGTCACTGCATATATATATTTGAGAGTCAAGTAGAAAAATGCTCTAGTGTTGGTATCATACTGACTTCTGCATCACCTGTGACACAATTCCATCCACAACTTATTGTGGCCTTTTTTTTGTTTGTTTGTTTTATTTAAAGACATTCGTAAAGCCGTGATGTATTGAACATCAAAATCTGTAGCAGCTGGCATTTTGTTCCAAAATTTAACTTAATGAAAACAGGGCACCCAATTTCATTCAGCAGATTTAGATGGGAACAGCTATGTGTCTGTGTTTCTGCATCATTATTACTGGGATTCTGAAATGGCCGGTGTCCTGGAGAATATGGCTATGGAGAATATGGAATAAACTCTTGCCAAATGATAGAACATCAGCTCTGATGTCCTCAAAGGAATGATGATGCTTATAAAGGTCCCACAGAAGTTTCATGTATTCATTTTGGTCAGCAAGGCACACACAGCAGGAGTTGGAACTGCTGCTCAGCTATCTTCCCACTTTGCTTTCTGGAGCCAGGTGTGGTCTCTGGAATGTTAAATTGCACTTGATTTGTGAAATGCATGACACTCCTCATAGCCTGGTCCATGCATGTGAAGTTTCTAATCTCTGCATGTGAGAAGTTTCAGGGCCAAGATGTTTATTTCACCTCGAGGTGGATTGGGTGTGACCAAGCTGTCGGAGAGAATACTCCCTTTGGATGGGGCCATTTTAAAGTTCCACCCACTCTTGTGGGCATCCATATCAGAGGCCTCCCAGCCCTGGGGAGTTTTATTAAATCAATGAATTAACCTTCTGCTAACAGGTCATCTCGGTTAAAGAAAACATTCTGATTTCTAAATCATGCCCATCACCTTCCATACTGCTGTAAATTTTAGAAATATTTGAGCATTATTGTATGTCACCTTTATTTTATTTATTTATTTAAAAATTTTTTTTTTGTCTTTTTTTTTTTTTTTTTTTTTTTTTTTTGCTATTTCTTGGGCCGCTCCCACGGCATATGGAGGTTCCCAGGCTAAGGGTCGAATCGGAGCTGCAGCCACCAGCCTACGCCAGAGCCACAGCAACTCGGGATCCGAGCCACTTCTGCAACCTACACCACAGCTCACAGCAATGCCAGATCCCTGACCCACTGAGCAAGGGCAGGGACCGAACCCACAACCTCATGGTTCCTAGTCGGATTTGTTAACCATTGCGCCACGACGGGAACTCCTGTGTGTCACCTTTAAATGAATTCTTCAATTATTACTTCCCCATTTCTGAACACTTTACTAGGAACATTTTTATAGCAAAACACCAAAATGTTTAGTGGTTTTCTTGCCGACCTTCTACAAGACTTAATTACGTTTTTTTGGGGGGGAGGGGTTGTTTCAAATGAAGAAAACATTACTGAAGGCTTGAACTCTGTTCTCTCTTGCTGTTATAAGTCTGTTATTGAACAAGTAGTATGGTATTGTTTGAGGAGTGGACTCAATAGTCAGTATGGGATAGAAAGTTCTGGCGGGTCTGGGATAGACTTCCTAAGTGGGGAAGCCATCATGATGTGCACTCAGAGGGGTGATCGTACCTCTGAGAGGTAAGGGAGGAGGTGGGGGGAGGCACCCTGTGAATGGCACACCTCAAGAGATCATCCCTTTTATTCCAGGTCGTGGGAGTGGTCACCCAGGAGAGATTTAGAGGTCCATGATTCAGAAGCATCTGTAAGCATTTTGAGTGTTTTTGAGGAAAGATATCATGGTTAAGATAGAAATGTGTTCTGGTTCAGATCGCTTGCTGCCTCTTATCATCTATGATTAATTTCTCCATGACTCAGTCTTCTCACCTGTAAAAGTGGAATAATACTGCTGGTATTTCCTGGGAAGCCTTTGCTGTCGTTCAGGAGTACAGTCTGACAGAGGCGCTGCCATCACTAGGTCACATGGCCTTCAAGCATGCGGTGGTCTCCCATCCCGGTTAGCTAGAAGGGGAGGAGCATGGAAGTGAGACCTGGAAGTGGCGTATCCATCTTACACGCAGACTTCATTGGCTAGAACTCATTGCTGCAAGGGGGACCTGCAAAATGGGGATTAGCTGTGTGCTCAGGGAAAGGAAGAAGGAAACGACACGGATTTTGGCAAAGATTGGGTAGTTTCTAGTAGAAGGTACACTAGTGCTTAAGAGAATGTTTTTGTTACCATGACCTCTAAGCTTAAAGTACTCTTGTGTACACAGAAAAATACTTATTCATGCATTCTCTTGTTTAATCATGCCACATGTATTTGTTACAACCTACTGTGTATCATTCATTAAGCTAGATTCTGATAGCTGAAACTGAGGTGACTGATTTTTTTTATTTTTTTTGGTAGCAAAAGAGAGAAACTTCAAAATTTCAGAACAGATTTGTTATGTTGTTTCATAACCTATAATTGAAAACAGAAGTCATGAAAAACTCTTGTCTATTTTGCATCAGTCTTATGCATCTTCCAGGTCTCCTTTCTGACTTGGCACAGTTCTGACTGAGCACGTAGTAAGCATTCAAATATATGTTGATTAACAGTGTATTTATTTGATCAAGGAACAAGTGTGCCTGAAACCCATTAATAAATATGAGTCATTCTCTCCAATATGTTCCCTAAAAGGATTTGAATTCCAAGAGAATATATTTTTTTATTAGGGATTTTGGCTAAATTCATTGACCACTTCATTTAGTGCTGTGTAGACAGGACCTTTACTTCTTGGGGTAATAGATCTTATGGGACCAATTATGTTTTATCCAGGAAAGCAAATTTCCCTCTTCTGAATGAGATCTGATTTTCATTAGATAGGTTTGCTGCAAGATTATTTGGAGAAAGAAATACCCAGAAGCTTCTGACTCAATTCAAGTTTAGCTTCTCCTCCTCCACCTGTATCCCTGTGGTGCCTGGGTCGGAAAGCAGGCTGGAATTCCATTTGGGAAGCTCCCATTAAGGCAAACTGGGCAGAAAGCATGGCTTTCTATGGAAAATGAATGAAAGGATGCCGGGGCATGACTTTTCTCAGAAGAATAAATTAAGGATTAATACTGCATTTCAGCTAGAGTTGGTTAATGGTTGTTCTTTGCACCATGGTTTCAAATAACATAATCTTAGAGTGAATCACAGAAGTAAAAGGAAGGAAGAAAAGAAGTAGACCAGCTCATGGGGGTAAATTGTATGGGAAAATATGCTGAACCACTGAAAGAATATTTTAATTAGCCGCAATGGAACAAGCACTAAATTAACTATGCGTTGGACTCAAGATACCTTGAAGCAGCTAGAGGGACTTTGGGGGATGAATAGCTTTAATTTTGTCCAAAGAAGCCATTATACAACACATCTGTTGATGGTTAACAGATCTTCAACATGTCTAAATGACTGAAAATATTATACATTTAAGGAATACAGCTTTGAATTCAGCAGTAGAAAGGAAAACTTATAAGAAAATAGATCTTCCAGACGTATGAGAACTTCTAGAACTATTCCAAGAAGAAAATTCCATCAACCTTCATAGCACCTGTAGGAATCCCAACGACCCAAGAACATTTAAAATAGCTTCTCACCCTAGACACTAGGCCAGCAAAAGTGTATGCTCGTTATAATTGGGCAGGCAAAATTGTTGACCGTTGAAGGCTCTCAATTCTGTATCATGCACTTTCTCTTCTTGTCTGGGTAGTTGTCTCCTTAGCACATCTTACAAGGTACTGCAGACTGGAAGAAGTTTGTGTATAGATTGGGAGTGGGAATGGTGCTGACTCAGGATGTTTCCCTGGAAAGGCTGGTCGTTAGAGCAGAGAAGAATCTAGAAGCAGTTTTCATAGCTGCTGGGCTGCTGCCTCCAAGTTACCCTGTTAGCTATCTTGATGTTGTTTTTCTCTCAGTTGGGAGAAGATGCCGTGGTTCTCAGTGCTGGCTGCATGCTCAGAGCTTTTAAAAAAAGAAGATGCCAAGACTCACTCAGATATTTGATTGATTTGGGTTGGGATCTAACCATGTGTATTTTAAGATGGTCCTCAGGTTGTTGTGCTGTCTGCCTTGAAAACCACAGAGACAGCCCTATGCTACCAAGCCCCTGGGGACAGTCACATACTGGACAAGTTGCTTTCTCCTACAGCCACTTGCAGTTTGTCGTTTTCAAAGCCCAATTCAATGTCTCTGCCCTTGTCATTTACTTTCCTATTAGGAGACATTTTGGGGATAGGTGTAGCATTATTCTTTTAATAGTTCCCATTTTTCATTCGGTCCACATTACTTGTAAAGTGCCATTTCCACTACCACAATTAACTGGAATAATCCACACTGGCTTCTGATTAGGGCCAAGCTAAGTTCTCTGTGATGCTTTGAATTATATTATGGTTTCATTGATTTATTGTTAATCAGTGGTATGGGAATAAAATTCATATGCATTGTACATAGTGTATAATGGTAGAGTCTGGCATGTGGAGTTCAGTGACGCTACAGTGAAAGTATCCAAACCATCTCTTTACCTTGACCTTTCCTAGCATGTGTACTCTCATTCTTTCAGCTGAATGTACATACCCTTTTATATGCTGTAGTTTATGCAAACCATATTTTGAGAATGCAGTCAGAATGATAAGTTGGCTTGTTGAGCTAATCCTGTATCTTTGCATGTATCTTAGGTTATGGTCTTAGCTTATAGTCCCATAGTCTTGGTTCCCTACAGACTGAATTGTCTTGTTCCCTATATGGTAGAGCCACTTATTTGCTGGATTGAAACTTAGGAAAATCTTCTTGGGAAAGTCAGTTGTAAACATCAGTCATTAACAATCAGTTGGATAGATTGTGAGCCTATTATTTGCTTTGTTAAAGGGATTCTCACAGGCTTTCTTTAAAAATCTGATTTACTGAGGTAGTTAAGGTGGGTCACACATACACAGAAGGATGTGATAGCTTGTGGATTGGCTTCCCCAAGGAACACCCCGTGGTATTCCATGAGAATCTTTACTGCAATTTTACATGAAACAATAAAGGTTCATAAGGGTAGTTTTCATGATTAGTAGGTGAAATGCTTGGCTAGTTCTAAAGATAACAGTCCTGGGAGGCTAGAGGAAGAAAAACGTATTAGAAGTGACACTAGACTGGGAGCTGGGGACAGCCTGGAGCTGGTCTTCTGCTTGCTCCATCTGTGAAGTGACTTGGCTGAGCTAGACTATGCCTTACTTTCTTTCCAGTCCTAACAGCCTAGGTAGGTTTTTGTTCGCTACCATCGTTTACATCTTTGTTTCTGTATATTAGATGATTGCCTCATCATGCTTAGGACCAGCATTTATATGATCTTATAGGGCGTTTCACTGCTTCTCATTCTCCTTATTAAGTTCAGTGATGGTCTTGAAAGGATTGTTAATTGTTTATTTTAATAAAATCAGGCTCTTTGTGATCTTCTCAAGGTATCTTAGGAGGGGCTAGTTACTGAGTGCCTTGGAGAAAGAATTGTGGATCTGGGGAATTTTGAAAGGAGGAGGGAGGGAGTGAGAAGTTTGGGTGGGGGAAGTGTATGAAAGAACATGGAAACAGTGGAAGAAGGTAGAAATGGGGGCAGGTTTTATTTAAAGCCTTCTTTCCTTGACTCCATTTGCAGTTGAAATCCACGCAGATGCCAAATCCATATGATTTTTTAGAAAAAGTTCATGAATTGTGGTTGTTACTTTGAAGCTTTTCCCAACCATTTGAAAATAAAGATTACTGAGAACAAATCTCCTACAAGTTAATCTACTTGAGTCCAAGTGCCAACTTTGCCAACTGTCCAAGCTGTAACTCTGGGCTGATGTCAGATTGGAGATCAGATCACGAACAAAGATTTCTATTTTTGCTAATCCCTTACCGGCTCTCCTGGGCAGTGTCAAAGCCAAATTCAAGGAGGTCTTGGAGGATGTGGCTTCAGAGCTGGCCTGAAGGGAGAATCCTTTAAAATTTCCATGGTTTTTTTCTGTTGTTTCTACTCCATGGAGGTCCAGGATGAGACCCCAGCTCCCCATGAAGCAGCAGGTGAAAAGGATGGACAGGACCAGTGGTCACATCATTGGGGGAGCAGCTCTGGGGACAGGTTCTATTAGCATTGAATTAAGAATTTTCACAAACTGGACGATGTGTTGCAACGAGATAATGTGCTCTTTGGATTTCTTTTTTAAAAACTCTTCTTTTTTGGGGGGGGTTCTTTTTGGAGCCACACCTGTGGCATATAGATGTTCCTAGGGGTCAAACTGGAGCTGCAGCTGCCAGCCTACACCACAACCACAGCCATGCCAGATCCAAGCCGCATCTTCAACCTACACTGCAGCTTGCAGCAATGCTGGATCCTTAACCCACAGATCAAGGCCAGGGATTGAACCTGCATCCTCATGGGTACTAGTTGGGTTTTTAAACCACTGAGCCACAACGGGAACTCCCAAAACTCAAAAAATACGTTAAACATGACTTTTGATCAGTTTGTTTCACTTTAATCAAGCATTAAAACCACTGGATATGTTTACAGGTTGGAGTTGGGACTATCTCAAGGAACATTTTAATTTTTGTCTTCTACCTTTTCCCCTCCCCTTAGTTCACTGACCACTTCTTTGGGCTGGAATCCTTCTCCCAGGTGCTTGGTGATGCATCCTGAGACCCGGAGACCCTCCCCTGTCACTCACTGCCTGGGCTCTTTGATTTCCTCCTACATTCCACCTCTGGCTTCCTTATTAAACAACATACTTTTTCCTCAGAGCTGGATAGGACAGGGGCGAACCTAGTAAAGTGATTCAGGATAAAGAGTTCAGGGGCCACAGTGGTCCAAAGGAAGGGCCCACAAACTTTGTCTTTGAAGGGCCTGATAGTACGTATTTTAGGCTTTGTAGGTTTGGAGTTTCTATCACAACTACTTGACTTTGCTCTTGTTGTGAGAAGGTAGCCATAGACAGTGCATGTAGCTGTGTTTCAAGAAACCATTATTCATGAGACACTGAAATATGAATTTCATACAATTTTCACTTGACATAGAATATTTCTCTTGCAACCATTAACACATGTGAAAACCGTTATCAGCATGAGGACCATACAAAAATGGGCGACAAGCTGGATTTGGCCCTGGGGCCGTAGTTTTCTGACCCTAGGTCTAAAGTCTAAGTTCCTTCAGATAGTTTTTCCATATATCCTGGAACATTACATTTCTTTAACCAAAGAGGTAATTAGCTATTTCAGACACTGTGTGTGTGAGGGGTAGCGGGGAAGCTTTCAAGGGCTCTCAGTCACGGCTCGGAGACCACTGCCTGTCTCTCTTGCTTCCAAAAGATCACCTGTGGAAAGAGCCCCATCATTCAACAGCATCTGATCAGCTCCATATAAACTACTGAGTAGGTTTCACTGGATAAACAACCCACATGCCTCATTTAGGTTGTAGAATGCAGAGAGCTCTGATTCACAGTGTGGGTCAATTATAGAGCCCCAGTGATTCCTTTTTAGAAATATCCGATGTCCTGCTATATTCCTTGTCCAGAGTGGTGTACCTTTCTTGTGCCCTTCTTTTGAGGATATGCCAGCTGTATGGAGTATGTAGCAACTTTAAAAATCCCAGTGGCTCAATAAGTAAAGGTTTGCCACACTCCAGGGCAGAGTAATGGCAATGAGTTGGGGGTTGGGGTACAGTTGGGAGAGTTCTTCAGGAAGCTAGGCTCCTTCATCTGGTGGTTTTGTCATTCCCAAGACCTTAGAGTATCCCACTGACCCTCTGTGTCTGAACAGCAGACAACAGGATACGTGGAGGATCTTGTGAGGATGCTTTAGGGGCTAGGCTGGAGGCCAGACTGGAGGTGTTGGCCTCGATTCCTCTCCCTGTGGACCTCTCTATGGGCCTGCTTGGACTTCCTCCCAGCACGGCAGCTGGATTGCACTGGCAAATGAAACCAACAAACAGGAATGAGAAGCTGTCAGTTTGGAAACTGGTATAGCATACACACCCTTCTGCTGTATTCTATTGGTCAAGCCATCACAGAGACAATTCTGATTAAAGAAGTGAGGGTAACCATCTTACTTCTTCCACCAGAAGAGTTTCAGAGAATTTGCAGCTCCCTTGAATCTCCCTGGCTGTTATGTTGAGAGTTTATATGAGTGAGCGTCTGAGCATGATGCTGACACAGAAGTCCATCTCTAGTCACGTCCACTATGAACTATGATTGGCCATCCCAGAGGCATGTTGGAGCTACACGTTGATTCTCTAAAGCAAGCCTCAGCAAACTACAGCCTTTGAGTCGTATTTGGCCAATGTCAATGTTTGTCAATAAAGGTTTATTGAAACGTCACTATGATCAGTTACTATATGTAATTTGTGGCTGCTTTCAGGCTACAACAGCAGAGTTAAATAGTTGTGATAGAGGCTGTATGGCCTGTAAAGACTAAAATGTTTACTCTCTGATTTTTACAGAAGTTTATTGATGCCTCTAAAGAGACTTAGAGAATGACCATCATTAGGTCTAAGGGCAATCCGCTTTTAAAAGCAGGATCTGCCTTTGTGATTGACCCGAGGGCAAGTATGTTACTAACAACCAGGAGTTGCTCTGGCTTTGATAACAGAGCCCTTTAAGAGTGTGCAGGTTGTGTATTTTGCCATCAAATCACCCAAATCTCCAGCAGGATGGTAATTGTCTTGGCAACCTCTGTCCAGAAGCTGGCAACAAGCTGTATGTTCCCCTTTACCTTCTTCCTTGGCACCCTTCAACTCCATCGCTGCAGTCCTGGTTGCAGTTGGCAGGACCTGGGGTGTGTTTGTCCAGCTTGAATAATTCGGACAGGGTTGCTGTAGGAGGCTCTGGAGCTGAGTTGGTCTGGACTTTTCTGTGGGTCTTCTCAGACATAGCTTATGTTATTGTCGATGGAGAAAGATCTCTCACTTGACAGCCTTTCTTCTAAAGTACAGTTCCAAGCACTGGTCTTAATGTTTTCTTTTTGTTTGTTTGTAAAGTCAGTTCTAGGTTATTGGTGGCATGTATGTGTACATGCTGTAGGATATATTAAAAATGAAGAATAATCATCAGTCATTTGAAACTGACATTTGGAATTCTCTTTCTTCCTGTTTTTTCCCCCCTTGTGAGGCCCCACTTTAATTGAGTAAGCATTTACTATGAAAATTCACATATCAAAAAGCTAATTGTAGGAGGTCCAGAAGTCACTTTTTACCTCCTCCCCTCCCCCTTTTGAAAGGGCTTAGACACCTGAGAAGGATGCTTTAAATTCCAGGTGTTGTGTTCTACTTGTGCATCATGAGTCTCTTGATTGACATTTTGTTTACACACATGTGGATGAGGATCTTTGCTGAACCTATGCTTTATCATCTTATCATTCATTACCAACGAATAAACGGAAACCTAAATATTTCATTCCCCACAGAAACTAGAGACTTGAAAGTATCCAGGACAGAGACTTTCTGCTTTCTTTAGACTCCACATCAACATGATGTGTATTCTCCTTTATTTTATTATTATTATTTTGCAAATCCTAAGTATATATATTTTTTAGCCATGCCTGTGGCATGTAGAAGTTCCCAAGGCAGGATCGAACCTGAGCCATAGCAGTGACCCAAGCCACAGTAGTGACAACGCTGGATCCTTAACCAGCTAGGCCCCCTGGGAACTCCTCTAAGTTGTTTTTTGATTTCGTTCCTTTGATTTGTATTAATGTAAAACAGGCTGTTAATCCAAAACAGCAGAAATATTCACAGATTTGATCCTTTAATACTTTGTAAATGTTTAGCCAAAGCCAGAATTGTAGAGGTGATAATGAAACGTGTGTTAGGCAGCCCCCTGCCCCCCACCCCCAACCGTAGCCCATCCAGTCAAGCCAAGTCACCATTAGCACACAGTGTAACTGTGTTATTACCCCTACATTCACTGGCTTCTCTTAACCACACTGGAAACAGTAGAGGCTTTATTAGAAAAGGGAAGTGGCAGGGGAGACAGCTATAGGACTTAACAACTTAGGCACATCCTCTCCTCCAAGGTAAATGTGTACATTCTTTCCTTAACAGAGGGTGAAAGCACGCTGGAAAGTTCTTATAAGAAAACACAGCTAGTTACATGCTCACAACCAAGGAACTTCCCTCTTCTTTTTCTTTTCTTTTCTTTTCTTTTCTTTTCTTTTCTTTTCTTTTCTTTTTCCCTTTTTTTTTTTTTTCTTTTTAGGGCTGCACCCATAGCATATGGAAGTTCCTGGGCTAGGGGTTAAGTTAGAGCTGCAGCCACTGGCTTACACCACAGCCACAGCAACACTAGATCTGAGCCGTGTCTGCGACCGACACCACAGCTCACAGCAATGCTGGATCCTTAACCCACTGGGCAAGGCCAGGGATCAAACCCTAGTCCTTATGGATACTAGTTGGGTTCGTAACCTCCTTAGCCACAATGGGAACTCCAGGAACTGCTCTCTTCTACCTGCAGAGATGTCCATCATTCCTTCCCATGTGAAGCCAGCTTGACCAGCTGAATACGTTTGGACACCACTAGGATGACCAGTGATCCAGCCAAATTACCCTGACATTCACTCTGGTGTTCTATTTGATACCTCAGTTAGTGCTCTAGTGTGGTTAAAAAAGCTGATGTCCCTTTCAAAATAACCAAACACGTATCATAAAATACCTCTGCTTTGGAGAGTTATTTAGTTTGTTTCATCCTTGGTATCTTTATCGAGGAAGTAAGAATGAGGACTCCATCAGTCCTGGGTATAACATTTTGCAGATAAGGAAACAGAGCAGAGAGGTGGCTGATGTCTTGCTTGAATTCTCTGAGCCAGCCTTTAATAGTCACTGGATCACAGCTTTCCTTTCTGCCTTTCTCTTTCCCAGTCTTGGGGTACGTTTTCTCCACTGAATTCCTGTCACACTCTGGGCCGGCGTATGTGACGAATGCATGGCTTTCAGCTCTGGCTGCTAAAGCTCTTGATTTTCCTCTTTCCTTACACAAAGTCTCCTCTGCTGAACTGTCCCGTGCCCGTGATTAGAAGACACTTGTTTTCCTAGCAGTTCTCAGCAGTCATTTCTCTTGGGCAGAGGTTCACTCTTTGGGGACCCTGGCATTGGCTGGTGTCAAGCTTGAGAGAAGAGAGTGGAGCTCCTCTGGGTGAGACCGAAAGAGAAATCTGTGGGCTGCTGAGAAGTTGGAGAGGAAGGAGGGAAAAGGCTGTGGGATGGTGGGGTGCTATGCAGTACATGATGGGGCCCTCCCATCGACCACTGACATCGCTTAACTTGGACACCATTTTGCACAAACAGATTTCTTTGTGTAAACCGGAGAAGAGGCTTAGTTTCTGACTGAGCTAGTGTGGAGTGAAACAGAGACAATTTTCTCAACACTGAGGGTGTAGAAATTGAATTGAATTGGAAGAGACCTCATGAAAACCAACCCTAAGGGAGTTTTGGAACCCATGGGAGGGGCTGAACTGTCACAGGCTATGAAATTGATTGCCCAGGTCAATCAATCAATCAATCAGCCAATAACAATCAAATCCATCAATCAATAAAAAATAAATCAGTAAAGGCTCTTGAGGGTTGGGACAGCCTCAGATGACATCTGGGGTACACAGGTCTGTTCAAAGCAGAGAAGCTTTGGTAACTATTGAGTTAAAACATTTATGGAATCCTTTATTCCTCCAGTAGGGAGGATTGAACTTGACCAGAAGTTCTCACCTATTTCTTTCTGGAGCTTAACTTAGGATGTGTTTGAGTGAAGTCAGCAGAGAAGCACGTCTTTAACCTCTGTGTTCTAGGGATGGGGTGCAGGGAACAAGGTCAGAGTAGCTAGTAGACTTATGGACAACTGGACTGTAATCTTCTGTGCACCTATCTTTGTTTTTCTGTCTCTTTTCTCTCTCTTTCATAAGAAGGCAATTCAACCTGAAGGAAGCAGGATAGAGAATGATGGAGTGGAGTCATCTGGGCTGGCATTTTCCCTGGGCAGAAGAGGTACCTCACTTTTTCTGATCCTTCTCCCCAAGGCTAAGATACCTTGACCAACTTCTTCATCAATTGAAAGTAAGGAAACAAACTCTTTTTGGATTTATTTAAAAAAAAATTTAACTTATAATTGGTTTACAGTGTTTTGCAAATTTCTGCTATATAGCACAGTGACTCAGTCATACACACACACCACACACACACACACACACACACACACACACACACACACACACACACACTCTTTCTTTAAAATATTATTTTCCATCGTGGTCTATCCTAGGAGGTTGGATATAGTTCCCTGCACCATACAGTAGGACCTTTTCATCTATCCATTCTAAATGTAATAGTTTGCATCTACTAACCCCAAATTCCCAGTCTATCCTACTCCGTCTACCTGCCTCCTTGACCACAAGTGTGTTCTCCACGTTTGTCTTTCTCTGTTTTGTAGATAGGTTCATGTGTGCCATGTTTTATTTTATGTTATTTTATTTTTTAAACTAAGGTATGTACATTGCTTTATTATTTATTTATTTAGGGCCGCGTCCATGGCCTGTGGAAGCTCCCAGGCTAGGAGTCAAATCAGAGCTGCAGTTGCCAGCCTACACCACAGCCACAACAACACAGGATCCAGGCCGAGCCTACGACCCCCACCACAGCTCACAGCAACGCTGAATCCATAACCCATTGAGCAAGGTGAGGGATTGGACCCGCGTCCTCATGGATGCTAGCTGGGTTTGTTACTACTGAGCCACATCAGGAACTCCGTGTGTGCCATATTTTAGATTCCACCTTTGCACTATAGCTCAATGGCCAGTATCAGGACCTGGGATGGAGAATAGGGAGGAAGCAGAGCCTGAGGAAGGCTGGGACACAGGAGGCTGGTAAAACTTAGGGAGTATCCACACTTTTAGACTCTTGTACATTTTAATCCTTGCAACAACTCCCTCAAAGATGGCATTATTTTCTTTAGTTTAAAAATGAAAAGAACAAGTCTTTTGGTATAAATAGGGAAACCAAGACACAGAAAGATACCCAGTACCAATGGATACTCGGCAGTGTTGAGCTGAGGGGAGAAATGGTGCATAAAATGTTTGAGGAACATGTCTTCTTACTTCATGATTTGCCTTGGGCTGGCTATTGTGGTTGTTATGGCAGGATGAGAGGTGGGGAGGAAAAGGCAAAAATTGAGTGAATCAGGGAGGGAGAATAATCAGATTAGGGGAATGGCTGAACCTGAGAGAGGAAAGGGAAAAGCTGCAAAGAAAAGGTAGTGAGGAGAAATGAGAGAAGAGCTCCTTCTTGTAGCAATAGGTATTCTTAGGTGATTTCTCTTTGTGTTCTACCAAATCAAAATAAATGCAATAGGATGTCATAATCGAAAGTCAGCCAAACTAGTGTGCATGGGCTGGAATGAGTTTTAAAAAATCAAAACAGTCTGGAGAGATGCTTTATTTTTCTGACTTAAAAAACGTTGCAGATAAATGTGCTTCTGATCAGAGGGGAAGCAAGAAGAGGGCACTGGGCCAAACATATGCAGGCAGGTGCTGTACACGTTCTCCACACGGCTCTGCCAGAGCACCCTGCCGGTGACCTCGGCGTGGAAAGGAAGATGTGTGTTTCTCTGCAAACACGTCGGGAGAAGGATGAGACCTCCCAGCTGATCTGGATTCCATATCAAGATGATATTTGAGTGCTTCACTGCAGAGGTGTCGGAAGGGGCAATTCCCTCTCCACATCTCTTCCCGCCCCACCCCACCCCTTTACCTAAACTCACTGGTGTCCTGAGTGTCATTTATCTTGTAACAGAGGATGGAAGCCTTTTTATCTCCTAGAATAAGGAGGCTGCTGAACATCAATTTGTTGGTGGATTTTGAAAAAATCACAGAAAATGAGTCTGTCTCCTGGCCTCCTCCCCTTCCTTAGAATGAGCAAGCTTTTCTGCTTTGCCTCTTAACTTTCTGTGGTGAGCAAATGCAAGGTTAGGGAAATGAAGCATAAGGAGATGAGGGTGCATTTATACAGTCTCAAAACAGGTGTGGTGGGGGCCCTGGCTTCCGCTGAAGTGGGTATTGTAGTCTCCTAGGGTTGTTGTAACAAATTACCATAACGTTGGTGACTTTAAACAACAGAAATTTATTATTTCATAGGTTTAGAGGCAGGAAGTTCGAAACTGAGGTGTCAGCAGCCTCGGTCCCTCTGAGTCTCCGGGTAGAATCCTTCCTTGCCTCTTCCTTGCTCCTGGTGCCGGCCCTCAGACCTTGACATTCCATGGCTTCTAGCCACATCGCTGCAGTCTCTGCTCTGTCGTCACATGGCGTCCTCCCTGTGTGTCTCTGTCTCCGCATGGTGTTTTCCTCTTCTTATAAGGAGACCAGTCGTATTGGACTAGACCCCATCCTAATGACCATATCCTAAAAGGATTGCATCTGCAAGGATCCTATTTCCAAATAAAGCCACAAGTCACAGGTACCAATGGGTTAGAGCTTCAATTTGTGTGTGTGTGTGTGTGTGTTTGTGTGTGACAATTCAGTCTATATCAGGAGGTATTCATGCTGGTATGCTAGTGGGGCAGGAGCCTGGGCAGGGGGTAACAGGAGGTGGGGGAGAGGCAGAGTTGGTTGAGATGTATTGCAAACCCTGGTTCACTCCAAGGAGGCAAATTCGAGGCTCCTAATAGAGAAGGGCTGCAGGTTCCGTTGTCAGAGACTCTGGGGGGCTCAGCTCACAGATATGGCTGCTCTGGGGCCCAAGAGATGCAGTGTGCAGAGAGGGAGAGGGAGAGAGACTTTTTTCACTTTTTCAAGGAATGCGGTGTGACTTTGGCACATGGAGGACCCCAGGGACACGGCACTCCTTGGTACCTTGAGGGCTGGCAGAATCCAGGGTGCTGGGAGATTATTAATGGGGACAAATGGCAGTGTCAGAATGAGACCCTCTCAAGATGTTTTGGGATAGAAGTAAAAGAGCAAAGGATAGAGAAAAGCCCTGAGGATCCCAGAACTGTTGGCTCTTTAGTAGAATGGCCATAAAGATAATTGTGTGAACTGGGAGAATATGAGGGTAGAAGGGGGTGCCATCAAGTCCCACCTGGACAACAGGAACTTGTCAGGCAAACAAGACACATGGTCTCCCAGCCCTTCAGAGATGTGTATAATGTGGGTAGGACACTCTCATTCTGTGCTGACCCTAATCACAGGCATGGTGGGCCTATTGGATTATATTCTTTTATTGAATTGAATTGGTTTAGAAGTGGGCTACAGGGTCAGTAAAGTTTATTGTTTTAATTTCAGTCTTAACTTTTTAAAAATGCCCTTTATAGGGTAACTGAAGTGACTGAAGCTTCTGCCATTGGACTAAACTTCAGAACAGCGCCCTTTGTTGAGACAGTGCAGGGATTGCAAGAAAATGCTCAAATGCTGATCACACTGGGGCAGAGGGCTGGGGCTGGGGAGGAAAGCTGTCTCCTCCCATCAGACTGTCAGACTGTTGTTATTGGTGGATCATTAGAACAGCAAGTGATCACCTTGAACCAAACCTTGAGGGGATGAGGGTTCTGTTGAGGAGTTGGGGATTGGGAAGGGGACTGTTGGCTGCTTGCCTGGCTCCAACCCCCAACTTAGGGCTGAGGATCAGAGACAGGGTAGGGGGAATGGTGCTAAGAAAGGATCTCAGGAGGAGTTTCTGTTGTAGCCCAGTGGGTTAAGACCTGACATTGTCTCTTTGAGAATGTGGGAGTCGATCCTTGGCCTTGCTCAGTGGGTTAAGGATCTGGCATTGCTGCAAGCTATGTTGTAGATTGCAGATGGGGCTCTGATCTGGTGTGGCCATGGCTATGGCATATGCTGCAGCTGAAGCTCTGATTTGACCCCTGACACAGGAACTTCCATGTACTGCAAGTGCAGCTGTTAAAAAAAAAAGGAAAGGATCTTAGGAAAGGGCACATGGAGAGCTAAAGTTATGCCAAGCCTGCTTCTCAAGGGTCTAGAAACAGTCTACTTATGCCTGGAGGGAGTCACTGGTGGAGGAATTCAGAACCATTTAATTTCTCTCCCTGGCTGGGTTACCATCCTTCCCCAGGCACCAGGCTGGCTGGCTTCTCTGAAAGATGTTAGGTTCCAAATATGACATTGACAACAGAGATGCCACTCTGATGTGCCATTGTTAGGCGCTCCCTTCCTGTTGCTCTGAAAGAATGGAAAGAGTCTAGTTCCCAGAGGGGCTTCATGAGGATCAGAGAAATTCACACCAGTGGTCTCAGACAGGCATGGAGAGTCTTTGAGGCTGATTCTGGCTCTACAGCTTTGCAAGCTCGCACTGCCACTTGGAATGCTGGCAGATTGAACATTTGTCAATGAAGGTCATTTTTTCTAAGTATCTCTGCCTTCAGTGACTCTTAATTGCAAGAGACTGTTAGCTTAGTGACATTCCATTCCATTTCGTGACTAATGACTGTTATTTTTCTGAGTTTTATTTTAGTCATATTTTGCCATGCATGGTCCTTGGGATCTTCAGTATTAAAACACTGTGACATTTCCTCTAAACATGCATTTCTCATAAGCTCCTTTCATGGTGACCTCTGTGACCTCATATTTTCCAATTTCATAAGCTTCATCAGCTGTTGGATACCATTTACTTTTTCTAATTTTATCTTTCATTGTTCCCTTCTTAAAACCTATAGCTACTTAGTAACTTAGGGCTGGTCCAGTGGGAAACCATGTTATTGAGCCCAGATTCAAACTCTTTTGCATGGTAATAATTTGAAAGTTGTAAATTCACTTTTCTCTTTTGCCTTAATGAAAATACAGGCTTTGCTCTACTTGGACTTAGGCATCTCTTCGCTTCAGGGAGAGGAGGGCTTGTTGTTGGCACTGTGTGATGAGAAAGGATATTCAGCTTCTGTGTCTGCCAGGATCAGTCAGGGAAGCAGAGCCACTATGAGGATGGAAGGAAGAAGGATTTAGGGTAGGAGTTAGACTTCACACAAACGAGGGAGGAGCTAGGGAAAGGGTGGCAATCCAGATCACTCTGCTGATCAAATGCTGCTAAGAGGAAGTCTCTCGGTTTAAGGAACAATGCAGCTGGGAAGGCAGGTGTTGGGTGAATGGTGATGTAGGTGAATAGGGGCATGGCTCTTGCACCCCCACTGCTTTGTCAGGGGGTTGCTTTACAGGGGTCTGTTTTATAGTTATGGTTGAAAGAGTCCCAGTTCATTATTCCAGATACATAAGTTCTCCATAGCACAAAATGAAAATGTCATCACCCAGATCAGCATTGTATCAAATGTGAAAACTTCAGATCTAGTACCTGACTGAATATGATCTCTGCTAAGTAAATTAAAACAAGCACACAAAATAGTAGGAAGAAACTATCTTTCTACTCTTTTAAGTTTAAAAGACTGGGTTATTTATTTTACCATTTTTCCACTTTCAAGGTTACTACCATTTCTACTAGATTAATTTAATTTCCTACCCCTTATGAGATCTCTGTTTTATGTTCACGATATTGTAATGACTTCTCTGTCATTTGATGAAGGCTCCATCCCGACCTTTCTTGCCTTCCTTTTAATTTCCCTCATTCTTCTGTCCTAAGGTTGTTACTATTGTATGTCAATGACAATTTTATTCTCATCGAGTCTCTCTTGAAGATACCAATAGAGAAAAACTTAGATATAATCTTTCCCCAAAGAAAATTCAATTAATTCCCTTTATGGGATAATCATATAATGGGAAGCTACAAACTTATAATCACCTATGGAAATATGTGTAATGAGTTGATGGCAACCCCAAAATAAATGGATATTTCCATATGAAGCTTTTAGCAAAGAGCCTAGCTCTTAGAAGTACTTGGGAAACATTCACAAGCACAATGACAATGACAAGAATGGTGGTGGTGGTGGTAACGGTGATGCCAGAGACGTACATGTGTGTGCACATACACACAATGAAACCTACTATAGGGACAGTTCCAACTGGAGGTGTCCCCCTGTCACTTCAGACTCAACATATACCAAACCAGCCTCACAGTATTCCATTCTGAGCCAGATCTTCCTCTTCACTTCCCTATTTCTATAGGACCACTGTTCTTTTACTCACAGAGTTTTGCTGCCTCTCTCTCCAGCCCTCTCTTTGTCTTCAGGAGTGTAAGAGTCTAGGGACTAGACTGTCTCCAGGAGCTTTCACAATTAAATGAAGGAAGGGCTGAATTTATGCAGTTGCTAAGTCCAGTTGCTCAGTTTCCATTCTTTCCATGCATGTTTATCATGCAGCTGTGATGTGAAAGGTGCTGTTTTGGCTGTGTCAATCCTCAGAAGTAGAAGCTGTATTTTTGTGCCAAGAGTGGTCATTCAGTTTCATTGGACTTAAACACGTAGTTGGAATCATTGTGTTACCGACAAGAAGGACAGGTAGATGGAAAGCATAAGGAAGCAGCCAAGAGACTTTGAAGTCTACCATTTTGTAATGATTTGGACACAGATTAATTCATAGCTACAGTGGTAGCTGAAATATTGTTAAAATTTTTGCATAGCTTTGGCTGTGATGGTGTTGGTGAGGAGATGGAGCAGAGTGGGGAGAGAAGAAGAGAGACTGAAGATAAAAATTGCCCAACGCAAGCATCAAACTAATACTCAGTAAACTTCTCCACGGCAGACATTATTGGCTACCTGCTTCAGGGCCACTCAGCCTTGTTTCCTGTTAGAATCCTGGGTTTATCCAGGTATCCTTGCTTCTTTCATGAGTTATGAGTTTCTTTTCTTTTCTTTCTTTCTTTTTTTTTGTGTCTTTTTGCCTTTTCTAGGGCCGCTCCTGCGGCATATGGAGGTTCCCAGGCTTGGGGGTCTAATCAGAGCTGTAGCCACCGGCCTACGCCAGAGCCACAGCAATGAGGGATCCAAGCTGCGTCTGCAACCTACACCACAGCTCACGGCAACGCCAGATCCTTAACCCACTGAGCAAGGCCAGGGACCAAACCCGGAACCTCATGGTTCCTAGTCGGATTCATTAACCACTGTGCCACAACGGGAACTCCCAAGTTATGAGTTTCTGAGGAGACCAGCATCATTAGTAAACTCTGAGTGTTTACCAAGCCAATCATGGTGATACTCTTTCCTCTGTCAATAACATTAAAATGTGTCATAATTCTGACAAATGAGGAGAGATAGCTTGGAGAAATTCTAGTAAACATTTTCTTTTATCTTAAAAAGATCCTAATGTTTTCATGCCAGTGTGATATCTCGAGCTACAATCAGTCTGTGACCATGATGCGAGCTACCCTGAAGATGAGATTGCTATGCTGAAGATTGCAGAGTGGGAAGATAAAAATAATGAGCTACCCTGGAAGTGCCTTAATTTTTCCTTGATTTTCCAAAGGAGAATTTTGCTGAATAATGGGTTATTGATTGATGGTCTTTTTCTTTCTTCTCTTTGAATATGTCATTTCACTGCCTTTTGATAGCCGTGGCTTCTAAGTCAGCTCTTGAGCTTACTGAGAATCCCTTGTACATAATGGATCTTTTTTTTTCTCTTCCAATTTTCTTTGTTTTTTGACTTTTGAGATTTGACTATGAAGTATCTAGGTGTGATCTCTTTGAATTTATTCTGTTGGGATTTTGCTGAGCTGCTTGAATATGTGGATTAATGTTTTTCATCAAATATTTGAACTTTTCAACCATTATATCATCAAATACTTTTTTCCCCCCTGCACCCATGGCATATGGAAGTTCCTGGGCTAGGAGTTGAATCTGTGCTGCAGCTGTGGCCTATGCTGAAGCTTTGTGGCAAACTGCATGACAACACTGGGTCCTTAACCCACTGACCAAGGCCAGGGATCAAACCTGCATCCTCATGGACACTATGTCAAGTTATTAATCCACTGAGCCACGTGGGAACTCCAATCAAGTACTTTTAAATGCCAAATCTCTCCTCTCTTTTGAGGGCTCCCATTATGCATATGTTGTTACATTGATAGTGTCTTGCAGATTCACTTTTTTCTCTTTGCAAAGATTCATTTTTTTCCTTATCTTTCTCAGACTGAGCAAACTCTATAACCTTTCTATAACCACTGATTCTTTGTTCTACCAGTTCAAACCTGTTGTTGACATCCCCTAGTGATTTTATTTTCATTTCACTTATTGTACTTTTTCATTCCAGAATTTCTATTTGGTTTTTATTTTTGTGTATTTATTTATTTATTTTTAAGAGTTTTAAAAATTTTTTATTGGGGTACAGTTGATTTACAATGTTGTATTAGCTTCAGGTTTACAGCAAAGTGAATCAGTTATACATACACATATATCCATTCTTTTTTCCCATATGGGTTGAGTATACCTCCCTGTGCTATACAGCAGGTCCTTGTTAGTTATCTATTTTGTATATAGTAGTGTGTATGTGTTAATCCCTTCCTCTTAATTTATCCCTCCCCTGCCATGGTTTCCCCTTTGGTTTTTATATCTTTATATTTTCTACTTATTTATCGATATTATTACTTGATGAACCATACTTGTAATACTTTCCTTTAATTCCTTAGCTGATTTAAAATCCTCATCTACCAAGTCAATATCTGGTCATCCTCAGGCACAATTTCTATTAACCAATTTTCCCCGCTGTGTGGACTATACTTCCCTGCCTTTCCATTGGCTGAATCCTTGCCAGGAACAAGAGGAGTCTTTCTCCTTCCAGAGTGTGAGAGCTCCCCCTTCTGGTCTTTCAACTCTAATTGAGGTATTTGTTTATTCATTTATTTACATTGTCCCCTTTAGATCATGGTCTTTCTCTGAAAGCATCGCTGATCACGAGTCAGTTTTACTAGTTTCCACAGCTTTTTGTCCCTCAATGCCAGGAAGGATTTCTCCTGGGTGTAATGTTTCATGTCAGGGGGAAATGCACAGACTAGAAACCTATTGAGGTCACATTTGAGTAACAGGAAGTGTAAGAGGGAGAACTCTCAGGCACTTTTAATCTAAAGTTTATATGTTATCAATATCATAGTTGTTGGAGATCATCTGAAGCCTTATGTCATCAACAAAGTTTTGGCAGTAAAATTCTAATATGCCTGGTCTGGATATCTTGGAAAACCTGTCTCATCAGATATGTGCTTCAATCTCAGGAAATGTTTTCTTTCAGGTCATCAGATGACATCAGGTCTACTCAAGATTTGATGCTTTCTTTAGGTGTGTCTTATGACTCCAAGAGTCTACTTCTTGGTGTTCGGCAGTGCAAGAGTTGGTTGGTAGTACTTGATAAGAGCCTCTCCAATGAGGTTGAAGAGAGTTCTTCTGGAGGTGTCTTTTTCAATAGACAAAATCTCCAGCTTGCAAAATGTGATGCTTAAGGTCTTTGTCTCTGAAGAGTACATTGTGAAAAGAGAGCTCTACCAAAACATGCTTATTTTTAATAGAAGTGTGTTTGACTAAGTAAGAGGATTGAGAGTGATAAGCACAATGAAAGTGTTGTAAAACCAGCTGAATAGCACAGACTTATCAAAGTACTTGGCCAGTAAAATGGATTCCTCAATCCTATGAAGTTCAAGAGTTCTCCAGATAGGAATAATCTTTTCCAAAAGGACTTTTGCTGTAGAAGAGGCAATAGCTTGTCTGCAAGGGAGAGCTTTGGTGCAGTGTGAAAATACGTATGCCAAAACTAAAGCATATTTATGTCCATGAAGTGGAGGAAGTTGTGTGAAGTTTATTTGTCAGACTTTGAATGGTCCTCCAGGCAGGAATAGTATGAATAAGCTTTTCTAAGTTGTGTTTCGAGCAAGTAGGACCAGTGAGGTAGACACTTTTTGTGGCCTTGTTAATATTTCCCCAGCAATTCATGATTCATGAAGGCCATCATTTTGTCAGTGGACAAGTGGTTTAATGATGCAGAATAGTGAGGAGTGGGAATTTTAGAGTATCTGGTAAGAATGGTTTGTTATTTCATCCAAACCCGAGCTTTCTCTTTTTATCAAACCAATAATTGTTAAATTTCTAATCTTGTTTTTCTTTACCTGAAGCCAATTGTTGGATTTTCTAAGTTATCACTTGAAGACAGTTACAGAGTTTTGGCTGATGTTGCTTTCCTTAAGGGCAGCATTCCTTGTGAGAATATCAGCAAAATGGTTTCTCCTAGCTTCCAGAGAGTCGAAACTTCGAGTGCCCCAGAATCTTAAGAATAGCTAAAATATCAAGTAGGACTACTGTGTCTAATAATTCCTGAACATAGGGACCATTTAAAATTTTATTTCAGCTGGATGTAAGGAAGCCATGTTGCCTCCACAGTATTCCCAAATCAGGAGCTACTTCAAAAGTACATCTACTATCATTATAAATATTGGCAGTTTTTTCCCTTCCTTGGCTAAAATAAAAACTTGCATAAGAATGTATAATTCAGCCTATTGTACTGACATAGCCATAGGCAAAGACACTGCCTCAACAAAGGAGTCGAAATAGCATTCTCAGTACAATATTTTCCATTGTCACTTTTTTTTTTCTTTTTGGGGCTGCACCTGCGGCATAAAGAAGTTCCCAGGCAAGGGGTTGAATCAGAGCTGCAGCAGCTGATCTACGCCACAGCAACACCGTATCTGAGCCGCATCTGTGACCTACATTGCAGTTCAAGGCAACACCAGATCGTTAACCCATTGAGCAAGGGCAGGGATTGAACCCACATTCTATGGATACTAGTCAGGTTCTTAACTCACTGAGCCCCGTAAGGAACTCCCATTGTCACCTTTTAAATAAGAACCATCAGTGAACCAGCATTACCCAGGGGAATTTCCTATAGATCATCACAAGGAGGCGGGAGGTGGTCCATTGGCATTAAGCAACTGTGAAGAACTTTATTAATGACAAAGGGGAGAAGAGTAGCAGGATGATGGTTAGTACAGTGTAAGAGTTATGTGAGGACCAGTTAACAAAAGGACGTAATGAAAGGTATGGCAGCAAAAATAAATAAATAAATAAAGGGTATGGCAACTGGCTGAGGAATGTTGAGTATGAAGAGAATTAAGGAGACCTTCTACTGCACAAGGTATAAAAATGGTTAAGAGGGATCCCGTAATGGTTTTCTTGGTTATCTTAACTAAAAGGACAGTGGCCATAATGGCTTAAGGCTCTGGGGGGTATCCCTGTGCCACAGGGTCCAGTGCTGGCTTTAACACCCTTTGGGTTGATGATGGTTCCTGGGTTTTTGAGTGAATACCCCTGGGACATTCCCTTTTCATATACAAAAAAGAACAAAAGGAATCAGATCATTGGGATGCCCAAGGGCCTATGGGCTCCTCAAACACTCCTTTAAAGCTTTCAAACTGTCATTTGGTTCTTTTGGGTTGAGGTTGTTATTATTTATTAAGACACACAGAAGTTTGGCCATGATGGAGATTTGGAATCTAATTTTGGTAATAACCAACTAGCTCGAGAAATATAGGTAAGAATTACATGAATCTCCTTCTATTATTTAAGAAAACTGGCAAATTTTCAATTAGTACTGCACATTACTATTTGACCAGATGCTATGATGCTTTGTAGTTGGTGCTTAGTTTTGGGTTTGAAAAACTTGGGATACCATGAAGTATTATCTGTATCTAGGTATATACCTTGCTTTGATATCAGATGCCCTAGATATCAAACCTGGGTTTGGGCAAAGTCATTTTTCTTCAATGACTTTATGTTCCTTTAAGGCTAAAGGCTTCAGCAAGTGGATGCTTTCTTCCTGTGAGGAGGCTTGAGAAGGAGGGCAAAAGATCAAATCATTCACATATTGTAACAAAGTAGGACCTCTAGGGAACCTTATATCATCCAGATCAGCCTTCAAGATTTGAGAGAAGTAAGCAGGACTCTCATAAAACCTTGAGGCATTACTGGTGGATTGTTTTTCTTCCCAAGTGAAAGGAAAAGGTATTGGCCAGCTGTAATGACTGGAATACTAGAGAATGCACTGCATCGATCAACTACAGTAAAGGATTTACTTCTGGTGGAATAACAGGGTTCCATTTAGGAACGGCAGAGCACAGAGGGATAACAATGTTGCTTATTGCTTAGAGGTCCTGGAAAAACCTCTTCTCTTGGCTGTTAGGTGTTCTCACTGGATAAATGGGAGTGTTACAGGAGCTAATACAAGTGTTGGTGAGGCTTTTATGGGATTTATGCCTTGAAGGGCTTCTTTATTTATAGGATATTTATTAATTCTGGGAGGAGGTTTTCAGGGATCTATTTGAATCGTGATGGGAGGTACACTGTGAATTCTATCAGTATCAATTGGAGATTGGTAGGAGCTGATTCAACAAGGACAAATGATCAGTGTTTCTTAGAATAACTCTAGTATTGCCAGAGATGGAACAAATAAAGAAGTCAGAGGGTCATTTAATTCACCTGGTTAGCTGTTGGATGACTGCTATCAAATTCTAGAATTATTTCCCCTTTTTGAGGGAAAGAAATTCTGGCATGGTACTTCTCCAAGAAGTCTTAGCCTAATAAACACAGAAAAAGGTGTGTATCTTTCAAAGGACCTAAACAAAAGGAGACAGGAACCTCTTAAGGTTCTTAGAGATCCCTCCTATTTGAATGGTTTTAGTACTTCAAGGCTGGGGCTGTTTTTTAGTAAGTGGCGTGGTTGAGCACCAAGAGGGTGGCTCTGGTGTTACTTAGGACTGGAAGAGGTTCCTTCCCAATCTAGAGGATGTTTCCCTGAGCTGATTAAAAGGGAGGATTGGAAAGAGCCTACTAGTTCCCCAGAGCCTTGTCATTGAGAATTGACAGGAAAGGTTGGTTAGGGGCACTTAAATTTATAACTTTTAGATTTATAACAATCTCTTTCCCAGTGTCCTGGCTCTTTGCAGTGGCTGCAGAAACTAGAAGGGTTTTGGTTTCCTTTAGGAGCCTTCATTTATTGGAGTTGAGGATTAAGAATTTTGGTGGTCTTCCTTTTAGATGAGAGAGTATGAGCGAGCTGGTTTGTCAGATTAATCAAATCTGAAGTGGACGCAATTTCCCATTCCATCTTGATCCTTTTTACTAGAAGGGGAAGGTCTCAATTCAGCCCATTAATAACATAAACATACAGTTAAAAGCTACCCCAGTGGAATCAACAGCTGAAGGAAGATAAGAATTTTTTTTTGTCTTTTTGTCTTTTAGGGCCACATCCATGGCCTATGTAGGTTCCCAGGCTAGGGGTCCATTCAGAGCTGTAGCTGCCGGCCTATGCCAGAGCCACAGCAACACGGGATCTGAGCCACATCTACATCCTACACCACAGCTCACAGCAACGCCAGATCCTTAACCCACTGAGCAAGGCCAGGGATTGAACCTGTGCCCTCATGGATGCTAGTCGGGTTCATTAACTGCTGAGCCACGACGGGAACTCCCAAGAATTTTCTTTTAAAATAATCTCAGTTGATTGCAGAAGTGACAAACAGGTCCATCATTTTTGTGTGCGGGCCTGAATTTTGTTCCAATCAACAGGTTTTGGAAAAGCCTAGTGATTGCCTGAGTCTGATCATATAATAAATTGTCAGGTTGGTAACAAGTTGGAAGTTATCAGGTTAGTATAATGTTATCACATTGGTCTCCTGGTTGTAATTCTAGAGCCCTTTTAGGGTTTTCCCCTTTAGTAGTTTTCATCCAGTAAGGGGCCTGGCCTTCATTGATAAGCATATGGACTAGCTAATCTAAGTCCGAGAAACCAAATTTGTAAATTTGAATGATTATATTAAATTTCCTAGCAAATCTGTGAGTCTCTTCAGTTACTTTGGGGAAACCGTTGGCTATGGCTCACAGTCCAGCTTTAGTCTAGTGAATCTAAGAGATTAAGGGTTTAGCCTCTGGATCCTTAGAAGGCTTAATTTTAAAGGGAAGGGTTTCAACAAGTTCAGAGAAAAGAGGGGAGAGAAGAGTTTCAGAGGAAAGAGGAAATTTGGCAAAATAATTAGTATGATTAGTATGGGGTAATTGAGGGTACAGAGGAGGCATAGGCAGCAGAGAAGGGAAGGAGAAAGATGGTGAAGGAGGCAGAGTCTGACCATGAGGAACCGAGGGAGATAGACAAACTGGCGCTGGAGACAAAGAGGCCAAGGAAGAGGAGCCTGAGGCTTTGGGGGAATCTTACCTTTCTTTAATCTTTTGTTTGCCTCAGTTAGAAAGCCTACAAATGCCAGTCGAAATAGGTATTCTACTCAGTTCTAGAAATTCTGGAGCTTTTATAGTCCAATTCAGTTTTAAGGAAATTAAGTTGGGGGATTTCAGCAGTGCCCCATAACAGCCACTGATATTCTAAACTGTCTTTAGTCAGGTCAGTCCATTTAGTTAGAAATGCACATGAGGTTGGACTTTGGTTTTTAAACATTCAATTGGCTGGAATCCCTGTGGGTGGAGGACCCTCAAAATATTTAGATAACTGGGATCCTGTTTTTCAGAGGTTTTTCTCTAGAGTAAAAGCACAACTTTCAAACAGCTTAAATAGCTCAATTAAAACAGCTTGCAACTCAAACATCTTACAAGTTAATAACAACCATTTTAAGGAAACAGGAGGAGCCAGGACAAAGGCTTTTCAGCCAGTTTCCAGAAAACAACCCCTATCCCAAAGGAATGGGCCAACAACTGAAAAACTAGCATAGTTTTGGTGAAGCAGCCCCTGTTCCCAAAGGAATGGGCTACCAGCTTCTTAGCTGAATTCAGCTGAAATAGTCTGATCTTAAAACCAGACTGAAGTACCAAATGAGTACTCACATACAGAACAAGGCCTTAACCAGAAAGTACAAAATCTTAAAACAGATCCAAATAATGCCTGGAGAGTTTCAAACACAAAGTGGGTGTGTGATCAGATCTGGAGAAAGATGTACCTTCAGAGTCCAGGTTTAGCGAGAAAAGCAGTGAGAGACAGTGGGCTAAATGTTGGTACCACCCCTATTTGCTCACCAGCCCCGGAGTCTTTGGGAGTTCTTCTCTGGTCTTTATATGCACCACCAAAATGTTGACCTGAAATATATAGACTGCCAGATATTTCTCAGCAGAGATGGGTTTATTTGGGATCTGCAGAGAATTACAACCCAGGATCTGCAACCATGGCAAGCCATGTGCAAGTCCCTGTGCAGCATGGGAAGGAAAGCATTTTTATAGAAGAGAAAAAGAAGTGGGGAGGGCTATAGTAAACACAGAGTCCATGGCTTTCCATTGGCTGAGTCCTTGCCGTGAAAGAGTAGGCATCTTTCTTCTTACTGTTAGGCTGGGCTTTCATCACAGGATGTGAGAGCTCCCTCTTCTGGTCTCCCAACTCTCTTTCATTGAGGTTTCTGTGTAATAATTTTTTACAGTCAACAACTGGTTGGTCAAAAGATTTCCTTAAATGCCTTGAACCTGCCACCTTTTGATATGAGGTGTGTGTGTGTGTGTGTGTGTGTGTGTGTGTGTTGGGGACATACCTTCAACTCTCAGGCAGTTTATAAGCCTAGCTTAGCCTTCATTTCCTGCTTTTATAAGGTTTCAAGGTCAGCCAGAGGTGAGTGACTGGTGTCATCTCTGGTCTTCCTTGAGAATGAGAACAGCACTGCACATGTGTTAGGTCTTCTAGAGTTCCCATCATGTCAGAGTTTTTCAAAGCCCTCTATGCAAGTCTCATTTCTCCAGATCTTCCTTTTATATATTTTTGCCAGGCTTTTATTTGCTCCAATTAGTATTGCATTGTTAGTTAAAAGGAATTTTTTTTTTTTTTGTCTTTTGTGTTTTTAGGGCTACACCTATGGCATATGGAGGTTCCTATGCTAGGGGTCTAATCAGAGCTACAGCTGTTGGCCTATGCCAGAGCCACAGCAACGCCAGATCCGAGCCACGTCTGTGACCTACACCACAGCTCACTGCAATGCCAGATCCTTAACCCACCTGTAACCTCATGGTTCCTAGTTGGATTTGTTTCCGCTGTGCCATGACGGAAACTCCAGTTAAAGGGAATGTTAAATAATGGAAGCTGATTGTTTCTGGCAATGCTCTGGGGAAGGATTTCCTGCAGCACTGAGCTCCAAGTGAGTCAAATACACAACACCCTGTTGACTGTGGCTATTTCAGGGAGCTGTGAGTCATGGCTTGAGGATAGGGCTTTTTGAGAAGCTGCAGAGCCTGTCTACCACTCTGGTGGCTGTACTCTCTGGCTTTCCAGTCCAAGCTAATGGTGTGGACTTGGGAAAGGAGGTAGATAGGAGTAACCCAAGTTAAAATGTCACAGTCCCTGGTCTTCTTACTAAGGTTTGGCCGTTTTTTGGAATAAATTCTCTTCAGATTGTTGCAAGCCTTTGGTTAATTTCCAAAGTTCTAAAAAAGTTGATTTTGATAATTTTACTGGTAATTTCATGATTCTTGATGGAGGATTGAATTTATGGAGGTTCTGACTCTGTTTTCCAGAATCCTGTCTCCCTCCCAGTAGTTCCATTTTGTTTTCATTTGGTTTTATGTTTTGGTTGTTTCACTCTTCATGGGCAAAGTTCTCAATCCAGTAAATTCAGAGCAGCATTTATATGTAACTCTAGCCAAATACTCTGTTTCTTTGCATTGAAATGATTATGATTCCATGGAAGGAAAAAATTTATATCCATAATGTACATCCTTGGACTCAGAGGTCGTTTGTTTTCTATGCCTAAGAATGTGGGAGTGGTGTAAACATTCCAAACATTCTGGATACTCTTCAGCAATATTGAGTTAAACAGAAAGAATTTGAAACAAATACTGGTGGGAGGGAACCTAAGATTTATTGAGAACTTAGTACATGCCATTTCTCTAGAAAAAAATATTATCTTAGGTATCCAATGCATAGTATAAGCAGTGAATTCTTCTATTGGATTCTTTTACCAGAGGTAAGGGAGAATTCCTGGCAAGAAAGTGTTGAGGCCACTTTAATACACTTACCTCCCTCTCAGTATAATTTTTACTTATTTTTGCATGTAACTGAGAATGTTGCGTGTGTACACATAGCAAGTAATAAATGTTGAATGACTATGTTAATACATATATGCATTTAAGTTTGTGCGTTTTTGCTTTTGCAGATGTTGGTAAATTTTCTTTTGATTGCTATTCTCAATAGGATCCTAAGTGATTGGCCTATTTCTCTTTATTTCA
Organism: Sus scrofa; assembly: GCF_054392235.1. Taxonomy (NCBI): domain Eukaryota; kingdom Metazoa; phylum Chordata; class Mammalia; order Artiodactyla; family Suidae; genus Sus; species Sus scrofa. The sequence goes on along the minus strand of NC_139383.1, from coordinate 54,225,646 downwards.
TAAATATTGCTGATACAGGCCCATCTCTGTGCATAGCACATGTTCAGAAAACTGCTGACTGATTGATCGTCCACTTTGAAACCTCTTCTGAGGCTGGGGAATGTCATGGCTATTCCCTTGAAAGAGTTCTACCCTAGTTCACAAAAAGTGAAATTTCTATAATTCTTGTGTACAAAAAGTGGCTTTACATTATATGCTGAGGCATTGGTGCCAGAAATATGCCAAAAATGAAGCAGATTTTTGCTCTTTTTTGATTTTCATAATAACCAAAATTGCATGTAAAAACTTAAGGGTGTGTAGTTATCGAGAGGGAGGAAAAACTAGTGTGAATCAGACATCACCTTCCTTCTCTCTTTTTTATCCCCTTGACTCTGCTTCCATCCCACTCCCCCCTAGTGGGTTGCGGTTACACATCACACTGAGGCTGACAGTTCGGGCAAGGAGGTGTAGGGGGAGAGGGCTGAGAACCCAGCACATGGAGGCAGGCTGGTGCCTGAAGGAGGCAGAGAAATCAGAGAATCCTGGATTACTTACTTTTCTAAATATTCCAAAACTATGTGTCAGTACTTAACTATCTAGCGTAGTAATGTGAGGGGACGTTGAAGAAAATACAGAGAAAAGTCACTTTCATATTTAGTTATTATTTATTTTTCTTTTTAGGGCCACACCTGTGGCATATGGAAGTTCCCGGGCTAGAGGTGGAATCAGAGATGCATCTGCGACCTATGCCACAGCTCACAGCAACGTCAGATCCTCAACCTACTGAGCGAGGCCAGGGATCGAACCCAAATCTTCACAGACACTATATCGGGTTCTTAAACTGCTGAGCCACAATGGGAACTCCATTTATTTATTTAAATTGAAGTATAGTTAATTTACCATGCTGTGTTTCAAGTGTGTAGCAAAGTGACCCCTATAAATATGTATATGAATATGGGTAGCTTACCACCTGCATGTTGTTCTCCCCGCCTCCCCAAAGTGCAGTCTGGGACTTGGCCAGCCCTTAACACAGAACCAGGCCTCAGGAAGTGCTTGATAAATGCTTGATGAGTGCAGTTGAGTAGGGCTGCCCATGTATAAATAAATCCTCTTCCTTTTTCTCTCTTTTGGTTTTCTTTAGCTTTCCTGTTGTCTTGCTGCAAGCCTGCCCCCAAGCCTGCAGTTTTAATTACTCCATCAAAATAACTGCAGTCACTACTCACCTTGCTGATTTTCACCTATTGTTTTCATTTCCATTGAAATGTCAGCGCTGGAGAGGACTTATAATTTTCTATATCTTTCTCCTTTTGCTTAATCACTAATTAGAATCTTCTCCCTTGGACATTCAGGTTTTTCGGAACCTTATTCCCATTATGCTTTCTGTCCAATTATGACCAAGCATAGCATATGACAAAAGCCTATCTTCATAGTCTCCTGGTAAAGAGTATGTGGATTTCAGTGTCTTATTGTAGATGCCACAATGCACAGGTAGTAAGTAGCTACTTTAGGCTATGAAGCCAGTTAATAGCAAAGTCAACAAAAGCAGTAGATTTTTCACTTCTCAGGTTAGTGTGTTAGCTGGGGCTCTAAATTCCCCTAATTATTCTTAAAAGGAAGGAAAGAAGAAAGTAAGGAAGGAAGAAAGGCAGGCAGAAAGAAAAGAAAGGAAGGAATAAAGGAAGAGGGGAGGAAGGGGGAGAGAGAGGAAGGAAGGAAAGAAAGAAGGAAAGAGAGAAAGACAAAAAGATACATGCACCCCAATGTTCATTGCAAAGCTATTTATAATAGCCAAGACATGCAAGTAACCTAAATGTCCATCAACAGAGAAATGGATAAAGATGTGGTACATATATACAATGAAATATTACTCAGCCATAAAAAAGAATGAAATAATGCCATTTGCAGCAACATGGATGGACCTAGAGACTAGCATACCAAGTGAAGTTAGTCAGACAGTGAAAGACAAACATTATATGATATCACCTACATGTGGAATCTAAAAAAAAAGAATGCAAATGAACTTATTTTCGGAACAGAAACAGACTCACAGACTTTGAACTTATAGTTACCAAAGGGGACAGTTAGGGGAGGGGAGGGATGGACTGGGGGATTGGGATTGGCATGTGCATATTGAGGTATATGGAATGATTGGCCAATGGAATCTGCTGTATAGCACAGAGAACTCTAACCAATATTCTGTGATGATCTATATGGGAAAAGAATCTGAAAGAGGATGGATGTGTGTATATGTATGACTGGGTCATTTTGTTTTACAGCAGAAATTATCACAACCTTGTAAACCACCTATACTTCAATAACCCCCCCCCAAAAAAAAACCCCCATAAATCCAAATATGTAGAAAGAAAGAGAGAGAGAGAAAGAGAGAAAGGGATAAAAAAAGAGAAACCAAACTAGATCTGTATTGGTATCTTGGTTTTCTAAAGTCATATTAGTTTCACCCTCTTGTAAGATGCGTGGAGGGAAAGATCTTATTGCGGTCCGTATTGAGACAAGCAAATCTGGTTGCTTCTTTTTTGCAGAGACCTGGAACTTTTGCTTCTGGGAATCATATGCTTCCTACCATCATGTTTTACATCATATTCTTCTTTTGTAAACGTTAAGCTATTGTTTGTGAAACTGTCAAAAAAGTACAGTGTTATATTTTGTAGCTGACTTAGAAAAAATACTTACCACTAGCTTTTTAACTTTTTCATTCATGAGAGAAGCTGTGATTGTAATTTTATTGGGATGCTGCTGGTTGGATGAAATATTTAAATAGCCAACTTCACATTTAAATAACTTTTTTTTCCAAGGCGAATTTATTCACTGGCTCTCTATAGACAGATTTTACATTATAATAAAATAGTTTTCTCTACATTTAGGAAAAAAGTGTCAGTGTTGACTGCATAGGCTTTTAACCATCAGATCGTTTGGGAATTTGAAGTGTCACATACATTTTAGCAAGGCGTTCAAACAGTCTCTCAGGATTTTAAACACTCCTGGTTATGAAAACAAATTTTCATCTTTATTTTTCCAAGCTGTCTCCTTACCTATAGCACTTCAGAAAACTTACCATTACTGGTTTTACTGCCTGATTGCTTAAGAGTTAATTGGTTCAGCACCTGGGCAGGAAGCTATTTTGGCAGAAACCCTGTTTTCTTCAAGTTCTAGCCATAAAATTCTGGATAGTGAATTGTAATCAGGCACTCTTTTTTTTTTTTTTTTTTTTTAACTACAGAGCACACAAGAATACTAATGTGTTAGCTGAAGGAACTGCAGAGCTGTCATTTGGAATATGGATGTAGTTTCTTGGCTATAACTTGGCACTAAAGGAGTGCATTTCTTATTGGGTTTTGGGTCTACATTTTTTATACTCATTTAAAACATACAAGTTAATCTTACATACTTCCTTCTTACCACAAATGCTCCCCGAATGTATTATTTCATACCATTGGATGAGAAAGGGGCTCAATGCCCTAAAGTTTTACTCTCTGATTCTCCTAAGTTGTTAAAATAGAGAAGGGAGGATGAGAAAATGGGCTAATATATGTGTGTGCATGTGTGTTTATATGTATATATATTTTGGCCACAACTACAGCGTGTGGCAGTTCCCAGGCCAGGGATCGAACCTGCACCACAGCTGCAGCAACCCTGGATCCTTAACCTGCTGTGCCACATGGGAACTTCCCTGGGCTAGTGTATTTTAAATAAGGCCACTCCTGACAAGTTTCATACTTCTGTTTCTCAGCACCTTCAATGTCATTGTCCTGTCTTTTATACAACCTGTCTTAATTTATAATGGCCAAAATTTGTAAGATGGTAGTGTTCACAGCACACGTCTCTGTACCTCCAATCTGACAAAGAGATGTATAATTATTAGCCCAGTAGTTGGTGTGGAAGGAACTGCAGGGGTGTGGGAAGGGGACGGGAGAGTGTGGAGCTTAAGTAAGTGTTACCGAGGACTGTGAATTGGGATCCTCATTATGGTTTTCCAGAAATATAGCAAAGAAGGGAAATCCTTTTAAATTAGTTTTGGCTATTGAACTGTGTTTCTTGAACGCATTACAGCTCCAAGACTGAACCATGTGGGGCCAGGTTTCATTAGGGTTACATGTTTGTTAGAACGAAAGACGACTTCCTCCATGTGCTTAGCTTTTTCATAATTCTTTGTCCACTCAAGCCCTTCTACCCTTGTTCTTAAAGAGCAGAGTGTAGGTAGGTCGCACTGTACGAGTTCAACAGAGCTCTGTGTGTTAATTTCAGCCCTAACTGGGCATTTTTACCCAGTTTGTTTAAAAGCATATTACTTTCACCTTTGAAGTGCTCTGTACTGTTTTACAATCTCATTGCTTGGCCTTCCCTTTCATGGATGAGCAGGACTCCAAACTGTGTTTTCCAGTTTCTGCTTTTCTACATAGTTTCACCACATTTTGTGTGGTGGGCTCTTGAAATTTCAAAACTTACACCTTTTAGTTCTGGGAAACTTTTTCCAGTGATTTCTTCAATGATTCCTTTCCTTCCTGTTTTCTCCTTCTGAAACTCCTATTATTATTAATGTAAGATTTCCTAGGGTAGCCTTCAAATTGTCTTTTCTTTGCTATTTTTCATCTTTTTAATATTTTTATATACTTTCGGTGATTTTTTTTCTCAGATTTTCCCACAATGTTTTTTTTTTTTTTTATTGAGTTTGTTATTTATACGACTATGTTGTTAATTTCCAAGAGCTCCTTTCCTTCTTTTTTTTTCTTTTTTGTCTTTTTAGAGCTGCAACCAAGGCACACGGAGGTTCCCGGCTAGGGGTCAAATTGGAACTGTAGCCACCGGCCTATGCCACAGCCAGAGCAACTCAGGATCTGAGCTGTGCCTGCGACCTACACCACAGCTTACGCCAACACCAGATCCTTAACCCACTGAGTGAAGCCAGGATCAAACCTGCGTCCTCACGGATGCTAATTGGGTTCACTAACCACTGAGCCCCACGGGAACTCCAAGAGCTCTTTTCCTAATTTAAAACAATGAAAAGTAGTGTCCTGTTCTTGTTTTACTGTTGTAACATCATTTCTTATCTTTTTGATGACAATTATAATAGTATTTTTCCTTCTTTCTCCATAATCTTTATTTCCTCCAGTTGCTCTTGTTTGTTTGGGGTCCTTACTTTACAGCCGGAGGTCTTTCCCAGTTGCTGGCTCTTCTGTGTCTGCCTAGTCACATGTAAGAGTGGGGCCGTGAAAGGCCAACTGGAAACTTTCTGCTGATGGGTGGGTCCCAGTGACAGACTTCACTGGAGGGTGACTGTATAATTTCCTTGGGGGGCCTTAATGTTTATATCTTTAGCTCTTTCCTCTTGAGATGGTTTGATTCCCCAGGGGAGACTATTCCAGTCTCTAGTCTAGAGCCTATTTATCTGGTTGGCAAATGGAGGCAACGGGAGAAAGAGTGGGGAGTTTAAGTTTTCAGCGTGTAAAGTGTTTTTTAACCTCCTTGTTTTTTCAGTATTACACATTCTTAATTGTGCCTAGTGTTCCTCAGTCCATAAATTTCTGTTTTATCTTCTCCAGATAATAAAATTCTGGTCTATTGCTAACATGAGGGATGAAGAGGGAGGTAATCATGTTTTAATCAGATATTCACTATACAACTATAAATGTAATAATTTCATTGAGTAATAAAAAAAATTGGACATTCATTCAGTTCTCCATCTCTCCCTTGCCAGAAGTACCTGGTGACCCCAATTCTCTAGCTTTTGGGTATTCTGCAGTGTAAACTAGGATTGAGTCATGGATTTTCTACCTTGCTTAGCCCTTTCCCAGGTCAGTTACCTATCATGTGTCTGTTTTCTAACTTCTAGAGTTTTTTTTGCCTAATGTCATCTTGCCTTCCCTCCTCCTCCCTTTCCTTCTTCTTCCAGATTTAGTGACAAAAGAATCATTACAGAAAAGGTTTCACAGGAGTCCCCTGATGGCCTAGTGGTTAAAGGAGCCAGCATTGCCACTGCCATGGTGCCGGTTCGATCTCTGGCCCAGGAACTTCTGCGTGTTGTGGATGTGACCTAAATAAATAAATAAAAGTTTTTAAAAAAGGAAAAGAAAAGGTTTCATGGAGAGGAGGAGGGGAGTACTGATATGTGCCTACACTAGCCTTAATGCAGAGTCCCATGTTACTTTGGAGTTCTGCATTTAGAGGGCTAAATGAGGATAGTAAGGTAATCGGTGATTTTACTTCTTTAACTTTTGGTGATACTGATTAGAAAAGGCAAAAGGGAGGGGATAAGGAAAGTTACAATTAATCTGAATTGTTTATACAATGCTGTGCATTTTTAAAAAGATGAACAGTAAAACAAATGAAACAAAGAACCCATCTTAGACATTTAGCATAAAGAATGGTATCCATTTTCAGTTTTCAAATTTTAAAGGAGGAATTTTAAAGGACGAAAGTGTCCCAAGAGTCAAAGGAACAAAACCTGCAGAAGGGTGGAGTGGGGTGGAAGGGGAGTAAATTCTAGAGTTGAAAAGCAGTTTTGGATAAAAGAAAAAGAAAATTCTCTAGGGATCAAATCAGCTGTGGGCCAAATTTTAATCTCTATTCTTTTCCAAGTTGAGAAGTTCCCGTTGCACATGTGCCTTGGATGTTAGAATTGAAACCCTTTCTTTGCCTGCCAAATCTCTGGCTTCATGATTTTAATGATCAAACTGTAGAGAAGCTCCGGTTATGATGGTTTTAAAAAGAAAAGATGGAAAATCACTAAGAAGTTTGCAAAGCAAAAAGGGAGTCAGGAAAGTTATTTTAACCTAACAGTCTATAGAAAATACACAGTATACCTTGTTTTTTTGGCTAGTTGACAGCTGGTGAGAGGATCTGGAATGTTGTTGAGGCAATAGGGGGTGCTGTGCTGGAAAGCCTCTTGAGTAAGTGAGGTGCAAAAGGAACTTGGGGTCTTTCTCACCAATATGCTTGTCTCTGCTTCTTGTCGGGGATGGAGACTTGGCTTTCACTACTAGTTCACCCAGGTGTCTGTGAAACCTTTGCAAGCCAGGTGACAGTACTGCTTCTCGGGCACCCCAAACTGTCCAAACATGATCCAAGAGTAGAAAGAGCTTAGAAAGTACTTATCAGAGATAAGTACTCCAGTGGGGAATGGGGTTCAGAATCTCTTGAACTGGTGGCTTGTACTGTCACGTAACTGTATAAGTTCCTGTGTGTTTTATCCAGTCTTCTCTATCAAAATCATCAGAAGCTTGAGGCACAAGTCACATTCATTGTTCATTCACTCAACAGTTGTTTAAATATAGTTGATGTACAATGTTGTGTCAGTTTCTGCTGTACAGCAAAGTGATTCATTTATCTATTATATATATATATATATATATATATATATATATATTCTTTTTCATATTCTTTTCCATTATGGCTTATCACAGGATATTGGATGTAGTTCCCTGTGCTGTATAGTAGGACTTTGCAACAGTTTGTTTATTGAGCAGCTCTTATTATTCTAGTCATTGTTAGTGTAGAAGGATTTGAAGATGACGAGCACAGTCAAGGAGTTTGGACTATATATTTTTTTAGCATTTTGTTGTTTATAGACCAATTCTCTTCTACATTGATTCTTAACTGATTAAATCTTTGATATACAGTTGATCTTTGTTGTTTGTAGATTCTGTATTTGCTAATTTGCCTACATGCTAAAATTCATCCATAACCCTAGAATCAGCAGTCATGCTTTCATGGACATTCCTGGACATATGTATTGTTCAGAGCAGTGAAGAGTTGGAGCTGCTTGTCATGCTCGTTCCCAGCTGAGACTGATCAAAGCAGCTCTTTGCCTTCTTATTTAGCCCTTGTGCTGACAACAAGTGTCCTTTTTGCAGTCTATTTAGTGCCATGTTTTTTGCATTTCTGTGCTTTTTGTTGGTGATTTCGCTTTTGAAAATGGCTCCCAAGTGTAGTGCTAAATGCTGTCTGGTGTTCCTAGGTGCAAGAAAGGCTGTGATGTGTCTTATGGAGAAAACACACGTGTTAGATAAGCCCTGTTCAAGCTTGAGTTATGGCACCGCTGGCCATCCTTTCAATGTTCATGAATCAACAGTATATTAAACAAGGTGTCTTTAAGTACAAACATGCATAAAACAAGGTATGTACTGATGGGGTGACAAAAATGTGACCAGAGGTTTACTGGGACCTAACCCCATATTTTCCCCTAAGGACAATAATTTAGTATTTGCCCATTCAGTATGCATGGGGATTTTATAGAAAATAATTACCATAAATAACAAGAATCAGCTCTTCATGTTACATTTATTCTCATTTTACAGATGAGGCAATTTCAGCTCAAAAGAGGGAATAGCTTCTTTAAAAAATATCACTTCAATAGTGGAGTTGAGGCCCACTCTCTGAAACTATATCATCTGATTCCAAAGACCACAATTTGCCCACCATAGCATGTTACTGAATGCCTTTATATCACCAAATACATTGCCTAATGTAAACCTTCCAGGCGTTCCCATTGTGGCTCAGCAGGTTAAGAACCTGACATAGTGTCTGTGAGGATGTGGGTTCCATCCGTGGCCTCCCTCAGTCGGCTAAGGATCCGGTGTTGCCGTAAGCTGTGATGTAGGTTGCAGATGCAGCTTAGATCTGGCATTGCTGTGGCTGTGGTGCAGGCCGGCAGCTGCAACTCTGATTCGACCCCTGACCCAGGAACTTCCATATGCTGCAGGTGCAGCCATAAAAAGAAATAAAATAAACCTCCCAATACTAGTGAAATAAACCATGTGAAGACCTCTTGAGCTGGGAAAGTCCCAACCTAACTTAACATTTATAAAGCTAAATATGAATATGAACTAATTGAAACTAATCCAGTTTCAATATTATCAAATGGCACTTAATTAAATGTATATGTGCATCATATTTTATACGAATCATATATATGCATATAGAGCTAGGTTTCCATTTGAATTTATTTATAAAAAGGACAGAAATAATCTCTAAATTTTTTTGATGAGATAGGTGACTTTGGCATTTTAGTTTTCAAGTTTTTATGCTTCTCAAGGTCACAGTGCTTTCCTAAGATGATGTTTTACCTTCAAACTTTTGTGTTCCTTTTGATACCTGACTAATTTCTTCAGTAACAGGTTGTATGTAGCCATGATAAAAGAAGGCCTGTTGTTCACCAGGACACTGATGATTTCTAAGAGACCAGGTTCCACGATATTTGCCACGTAGTTCAGAACAGCAACATTGAGATCTTCAGGTTGGAGTCTGAAATGCCAAGGAAAACAGCATTATCTGGGCTTGTGAAAGCAGAGTCATGAAACCAAATGAACCCGGTTTCCACAATGCTTCTTTGTAAATGACCATGCACTGGAGTTGGTCAGTAGGATGTAAAATTCTCCCAGAGGAAAAAGTTTTACCTGTTTTTTTTTTTTTTGTTTTTTTTTTTTCCCTACGGAGAATGATTCAGGAGAATTCCTAGGAAAAGAGACTTTTCCTTTATAAATATGATTATTGAGGTTGATATGAGATGACAACCAGGCCCCCTGTTTCTCTCAGAGTGCAGTGCTCAGTGGGGGTGTCTGGGTGGCCTCAAGCCCTGTGATGATTTTTTTTTCTTTTTAGGGAGGCTCTTGGGACATTGGAAGTTCACAGGCTAGGATTTGAATTTGGAGCTGCAGCTGCCAGCCTATGCCACAGTGACAGCGACAGCTTGCAGCAATGCTGGATCATCAATCCACTGAATGAGGCCAGGCATCGAACCTGCAATCTCATGGATACTAGTTGGGTTCTTAACTCACTGAGCCACAATGGGAACTCCCCTGTGATGTGCTGAAGGCACCCTCAGTGGGTCTGCTCTTTACATTTTTCCTAGATATTGCAAAATCCTTGAATGTAGCGGACCTATATTAAGGTAATAAAAAAGTCCACATCATGGCATCATCTTCGCTGAGTAGAGAGGTCTTTAGTTAGGACCTGTAATGAAGAAAGAGGGCTTAAGTTAAATATAAACATGTTCTAAATGAGTTGTAGCTGATTACTACTGCAAGTAATATCTTTTGACTTCTTTTGGTGCCAGTAGAATTGCAAGGTGTATTTGCCAAAGCTCTGTTTTTGAACTATATCTCTGTGTATGGAGCAGTAAGAGGCAGCAGTGTACCCAGTAGTGCCCTTGAGCTATTTTGATCCTGATATGTTGTCCTGTGGACAATCTAGTCAGCTTCCATGCCCTGCCCACCGCCCCCCAGCCCCTGTACACTAGCAGCATAATTAGCAGGTGTAACCGTAATTCACGGAGCATCAAGAGATGAGATTAGCTGTGGATTTTTAGAGGGTGATGGTCCTGAGGACATGGAGGGAGGCATGGACACTCAGGGAGTCAACAATCCTGTCTCTCTCTGATTCTGGGCAGCATGGTATAGTGGCTAAGAACACAAAGTCTGGAATTAGACTGTGACTGGAATTCTGAGTTTACTTTATTTTACTTAATCTCTTATCCTAAATTGCTTGTGCTCTCAGAATTTCTGAGGATTATGGGATTAAACTAAATGGATGAATATCCACAGCACTTTCTGTGTATGGATAACACTTTAGCACTCAATAAATGTTAGCTATTTTTATCTTCCAGCTAAAATTGATAAGTTTGAAATTGATAGCTTGATAGTTGCAAGAGTTGTTGGAGAAGATGATAAAGATTTCATTGACATACTTTAGAAATGAGATAACCTTTCTGATATCCTGGCGTGGTTTAAGGTGCTGTTGGACCTGGTCTTGGCCAGGGTGGGGGTGGGGTGGGGGGATCTTTGTAAGATCCTTCAGGATGCCTTTCAGTTCAGTAAGCTGATCACATCTACTTCTGTCTTTCTTATGGATCTCTCTGTTCACTGGAAGAAAAGTGCTGGAACTTGTAGGAAGTAGATTGTTCCTTAATATAACTCATTTTTTTTTTCTTTCAGAATCCAGCAAGCTCAGACATTTGTTAGGTGTTTATGGGCTTTCATAACAGAATCTATCTTATGAATACATTGTATCCCAAAAGTTCACATAGAAATTAGATGTCTGGAACTTTTCAGATTTCTCCATGTAATTCTATAAATGGCATTTCAGTTTTTAGACAAGCCTAATCAAATATATTTGATGCTAACCATGAGTAAACTGAAAATGCTTATTAAATTACTATGTATTCTACGTTGTGGAAGTCAGGGCCATGTGGTCCAGAAGGAGGGGAAAGAGATACAAGTTTTTTAATCCTTTACAGAGTATGAGATTGAGTTCAATGAGATTTCCAAATGGATATGCTTTTGGGAGGAGTCGCTTTGCTTTGACATTTTTTGCATCCTAGCTTATTCCCCAGCTCTTCTATCTTTAGAGCTCTTGGGCTGCAGAAATTACATACTTTTCCTTTCCTGGAAATCACAAGTTTACCACTGACTATCCTAAAGGCAGCTGATGCCAACTACAAACTTACAGGAAAACAGTCTGAATTTCTTCACACTAACCTACCAATGATTGGTAATTACTTAACTCTTCTAGTGGGATAATGTTTTTAAATTAAGGTCAAACAAGTGTTTAATTAGCAGAAATCCGGAGAATTTAAGAAAGTGAAATGGATACCTCTAAGAATTGGTGAGGGAGTACATGTATTTTGCAGGAGAGAAACACTTTGTAAAGAGTTCCAGTCTGTCCTTCAGAGCAGACATTGAAGTCTTGCATCTAAAACTGGTCACCCATACATCAGCCTGGGCAGGGGACATGGTATACATTCCTGGGATATCAATTTACATCATGGTAATTAACTTAAAGAATACAAATATTAATGGAGTTCCTGTCATGGCTCAGAGGTTAACGAACCCAACTAGTATCCATTAGGGTACCGGTTCGATCCCTGGCCTCACTCAGTGGGTTAAGGAGCTGACATTGCTGTGAGCTGTAGTGTGGTTCAAAGAAGTGGCTTGGATCCAGCCTTGCTGTGGCTGTGGTGTAGGCTGGCAGCTACAGATCCAATTCGACCCCTAGCCTGGGAATTTCCATATGCTGCCAGTTCAGCCCTAAAAAGACACACACACACACACACACACACACGCACGCACGCACGCACACACACGCACGCACGCACGCACGCACGCACACACACACACACACACACACAAAATACAATTTCAAAACAAATACAGAAGTATTAGCGATAGAATGCAGACTGATTTGAATAAAAGGCTAGACATCAATTACATTTTCCATTTACAGTGGGCCCTTTCAAGCTGTCCCAGCAGACCCTCCTCAGGGGGAACCATTTTGCAGCTCTGCTGTCCTGGATCCTCAGAGGAAACATTTGAGAAACACTATACAGGACTTTTTCTGAGTTTCCCAGTTTCTTTGTTGTATGATCTCGTAGTTTCCCTAAAGGTTCCAAGTTCTCTCAAAAGCTGGGTAGGCCGCTCTGAGAGGCCAGGAAGTGAGTAACTTTTCCCCTAGTGTTTGCAAGTTGGGGACTAATTGTATTTAAAAATTTTCAAAGCTTCAGCCAATTATAGTTGAACATTGATGAAACAAAGGTAACAAGGTCTTCTAGATCCTCCAGCATTTCCCCTCATTTCAGTCCATCATCTCAGGGCTTTTCTTGAGGGGAATGTCGTTAAAATAAGTAAAAGATGGTAGAGCACCTCATGCCATTGTTGATACTACATTGGAAAGTTTTTTTGTAGATTAAGAATGCAAAACAGAGAGAGAAAAAAAAGATTTTTGTATTTCCCCTCATTTCTTTAAACATTAGATAAAATCAATTCATTTTCATGAATGTAAGAAAATTCCAAGGACGAAACTTTTCTGGACAGAAGAGTGGAATGTAGGGTTAAGGTGTTTGACTTTTGACTTTTAACGTGTACGGAATCCGGGGCTGGTTTGTAAATGCCTTGAATGTATTATGATTTTAAGTCTAGGTGGGAAGAGAAGTGGGATTTGGTTCTTTCCTTCCCTTCTTCCAAAAACAAAATTGATTAAATCTCTTAATCTAGGCTTAGAGTGGAACCCAAACCACGCGGTATAATCAGGAACAGGAAATTCATCCACGTGGACACCCTGACGGTTCTTCTATTTTCAGTATTAAAAACAGACCTGCTCTCAATGAGCCTATAGTGGACCTTTATAAGGGCAGAAATTTCCAGTTTGGTTAGAGTCTATTCCTGTGGCACTGAGGAACTCAGAGAAGTGAGTGCACACGTCATGGTTAATAGGGGATAAAAAAGGTGAGAATTAATTACCTGTTTTTGTACATTACCAAACTCAGTCATTTCCTGTTACTTCCTTCATTCAATCATTTGTCAGGATGTTTGGTCGAGGTCATGAAATTCACAGCTCCTATAGGGAAATCCTGATTTAAAAATTGAGGGAAAAAACCATGAGGTTTTATGCATTAATCCATTGATCTTAAGAGTCCACCAAGGGTAGATTTTTTTTTTTCTGTTGAAACAAACCTTTGCCCATTACCCAGTTTCTAATTGCAGTACTTCATTAATCATTATGCACAAACTAAAGCTTTGACATGTCTTGTGAAGATTTGATTGCTTATTTTTATTTTATTCACTAAAAATTAATTTATTGAAGTACAGTTGATTTACAGTGTTGAGTTTCTGTTGCACAGCACAGTGATTCAGTTATATACATATATATATATATATATACACACACACATACACACGTTCTTTTTCATATTATTTTTCATTATGGTTCATCACAGGACATTGAATACAGTTCCCTGTGCTGTATAGTAGGACTTTGTGTTGTTTTGAGTGCTAATTTTAGACAGTTAAATTTCAAGGCCCTCTTCCTTGTTCTGGGAAGTTAGAGTATGAATGAGTAGGGAGAGAAGAAGGGAGGGGAAAGAGGCAGAAAGAAAGAGAGAATAGGTTTGATTGATATAAGGCTCTTGCATAATGGTAATTATAAAAGAGTTCAAAAGGTTATTTGACCTGTTTGTTAATGTTATTCTCAATTTTCCAAATTTCATTTTCTTGTCTTCTTTGAGAGGGAGTTGGGGCTAGTGAATTCTCCAGGTAATTTTTGCCATTTTTGTCTTGCATTTCCTTGTTTGGCCAGAAAACTGAACATGCAGGCAGTTCAATTAACTAAGGATGGCGGCCCTTTAGAGAAAATATGATGGCAGTAGTCACAAAAGGTCCAGTCTCAGTTTGCACAGTCTAAGTCCTAGCACACTATAACATCAACATCAGCAATGCTTTCTGACTGTCATTCAGTTACTTTCAGCTTGTATGCCAACAAGCTTGGTAGTAGAAGCCACTGGCTAACCCCAAAGCAGTGGTTTTCTTATAAAATCCTTAGCGACGTCATCTCCAAAAATCTCAAATGAAAGTTGGAGGTTGCTGTTGTTATCATCTTAGGATACAGATATTCCTGGAAAAAGTTCATATTGAACACTTGAAAAAATGAAATGGACAGTTCTTCAAAGTGATCCAAGATTCTCTCTGCCCTCCAACATAATTGGAGTTCCAGAATCTGCCCATTTGGGGGGCAGAAGATCTAAATAGACATTTCTCTAAAGAAAATATATAGATGGCCAACAGGCACATTAAAAGATGCTCCACATCACTAATTATTAGAGAAATGCAAATCAAAATTATAATGAGGTATCATCTCATACCAGTTAGAATGGCCATCATCAAAAAGTCTGTAAATAACAAATACTGGAGAAGGCATGGAGAAAAAGGAACCCTCCTGTGCTCTTGGTGGGAATGTAAATTGGTACAGTCACTATGGAGAACGCTATGAAGGTTCCTTAAAAAACTAAAAACAGCATTACCATATGACCCAGGGATCCCACTTCTGGGCATATATCCAGAGAAACCATAATTCAAAAGGATGCATGTACCCCAGCACTATTTACAATAGCCAAGACATGGAAGCAACCTAAATGTCCATTGACAGATGAATGAATGAAGAAGATTTTATACACACACACACAGGCACACACGCACACACACACACGAATATTACTCAGTCATAAAAAAGAATGAAATGCCATTTGCAGCAATATGGATGGACCTAGAGATTGTTGTACTAAGTGAAGTAAGTCAGACAGAGAAAGACAAATATATATTGCTTATTTGTGGAATCTAAAAGAGTGATACAAATGAACTTATTTACAAAACAGAAGTAGACTCACAGACATGGAAAACAAACTTATGGCTAACAAAAGGGGAAGGGATAAATGAAGAGTTTAGGATTAACATATACACACTACTATATTTATACATGGATAAACCAGCAAGGACCTCATGTATATCACAGGGAACTATACTTAATATTTTGCAATAACCTATAAGAGAAAAGAATCTGAAAAAGAATATATATATATATATATATATATATATATATATATATATATATATATATAACTGAGTCATTTTACTGAACACCTGAAGCTAACACAACATTGTAAACCAATTATACTTCAATAAAAATTAGTTAATTTAAAAAAGGAAAGAAATCTGGCCACTTTTCCCTCCTGAGGTTTTGCTACCCAACTTGGAGACCACAGCAAGTTATCAGAAGAGGTTTCAGGTGGAACGCTGCAGATTTCATCATTCACCATCTTCTGGTGGAGTTGCTTAACAGCGAATGACTCTGCTGGGAATGACGAGGTGTCAGTCCACATGGCAAGCACACTCACCCCGCTGTCAAGGGAAAGGTGAGGAACCAGCTGAGAAGAAACTCTGCTTTTAAGGACTGAGAAGATGCTGTGTTCTCTCAACCACAGCATAAGCTGCATGATTCTTTTCTTGTTAGTGTTCTACTCTGTCTTATAGAGAAAAGAAGAATAGTTCAATCAAATCTGAAAAATAACTGTGACATTTGAGTCTCTCCAGCCCTGTGAAAGACTCCTGGGACTTGTATCTCTGGCCCTTTATGTGTGTCCCCTTGTAGCACTATGTGTTGCAACAAAAGGATGTTGAAAATGTCCCTGAAGAGGAATCTGAATGTTGGTCATGAATTCCTAATGGGTCTGGTTCTATTTCTTGTAAATTTATGTTATATTAATGTAATTTTGTATTTTCCACCCAGGGCTAGACAAATTGAAATCCAAAATTATATCCCAAAAAAACAGTTCTCGGGGGTTGCAAATGAGTTTTCATTGTGTCTTATAGATGGCCAGTCTTGAAGCCATAGAAGAACAAATTTAGTACATTTCCCCAGGTCCCAGCCTCACCTCTGTATGATCAGTTAAGGGCCCCATGTATTAACTGTGGTTCAGAAGATTATCTTCACCCAGTGCGAGGGTAGCTGCTTCCATCTGCCTTATTGCCTTTGTGGTTCTTGGACACTTTCTGACCCATCTCCATGAAGATAATGTTGACTACTGCCAGAAGCATACTGCCAACTCTTTTTTGCTTTCAATGCTGTTCCATTGCATTGTGATGTTTGCAAAATGCATTTAGAATTGACCTTCAAATGTGAGCTGACAGTCAAGTAGGATTTACATGGTGTGTGTGTTCAAGTTGGGTCTCTTTCTCCACTTCCACATCCTGCCTTAAGTGTGAGTCACGGTCTCCGATTCCATACAAAGCACCCTTTTCCTGAGATTTGAATCGGACTCTCAGGTTCATTTTCAATGTTAAATTTATGTTCTGCTTATTTCCTTGCTTCTACCCAAAGCCTGGAGATATATGACTGCTCAAGAAATGCCTTTCCAGGACAGATGCTGGCCTTAAGC
Organism: Sus scrofa; assembly: GCF_054392235.1. NCBI lineage: Eukaryota > Metazoa > Chordata > Mammalia > Artiodactyla > Suidae > Sus > Sus scrofa. The sequence continues at coordinate 54,208,953 of NC_139383.1, read as the reverse complement.
TATGAGTATGTGCCAAAGGAGTATTGCCTTTCCCACAGTTACTTTGCCTGCCTGATGGTCAAAACCAGATTCCTGTTTCAACTTTGTGGCAGCTGTATGGTGGTGGGAAGAGTTTTACTCTTTTGTGAACACAAAACTTCGGAGACACTCTGCCAAGTTTCTGACTCCTGAACCTGTGGGGGAGATGAGAAGAGCAGACAAGAAGGATGGGAGAGGATGGAGTGAATGGTCCTGCCCTGATGTCTCAGCCCTTTTTCTGGATGCAGAGATGAAAGTGGGGAGAGGATGGAGTGAATGGTCCTGCCCCTCTGCTGGATGTTTCCATCTACTCTTCTGCTTTTCCTCTCCATCCTTCTCCAGCCTGCTTTCTGCCCAAAGGCCCACCTGTGCGGGTTGTACTGGTGGACTCTGACAACTCCTGGCTTCTTTTGAACTCAGCCAGTGGGGATTGGAGGGAAGGGAGGTGGTGAGGTCAAGGTTGTTATTGTCTGGCCTCTCTTGGTCTGACTAATCCCCTGATGTAAGGTAATTTTTCCTCTCTAGGAAACTGTGAATCTACTTCCAGGTTCTGGGACTGTCTTCTGCCCTTCGTCCCTTTGGGGCAGTAGCTGCTCTGCTGCTATTGGCCCCAGGTTCCCACATTATCCCTCCTGGCTCCTGTACATCTGCTGAGGACTTGGTGATCAGGCCTTGGTAAATGATCTCTCCTTGACTTATCTTCATTTGATAATGTTATTTGAATTGTTAGGACCCTGGCTAATATAACTCCTCTTTGAACACATTCGCTAAATGAGTTGTTTGGTTAATAAGCTACTCATTTACCAAGGAAATACATCCTGGTAAGGTTAATCCTGTGTTCTTATTATATTATGAATGAAAAATCAGGTTTTAAGGAATCTGGGATTTTAACTTTCTTATTTTTTGGTCTTTTTAGGGCCATACCTGAGGCGTATGGAGGCTAGAGGTCAAATCAGAGCTGTAGCTGCCAGCCTACTCCATAGCCACAGCAACTTGGGATATGAGCTGTGTCTGCAGCCTTCACCGCAGCTCATGGCAACCCCGGATCCTTAACCCTCTGAGGCCAGGGATCGAACCTGCATTCTCATGGATACTAGTCAGAGTCATTTCTGCTGAGCCATAACGGGAACTCCAGGAATCTGGGATTTTTAAATTGGAGCTTCGAAGGGAGGGAAAGGAAGGGGGGCATTTTTGAAGCCTAGTGAGAATAAGGGAGGTGAGAAGGTACAAAAGTCAAATGCAGGCTGCATCGCACTATTTTTACCCCTGCTTATCTCTGATGATTGTCTATTTTATAATGAAGGGGGTAGGAGACTGCCTGCTGTTTCTCTACCCAAAAGATTTTCTCCATGAACATGGTCATCTTTCTGGACACACCCGTCAGAAGCATGTGTGCCATGACCCCTTCAGCAAGTGGATTAAGCTGCTTGTCCAAGCACACACAGTTAGGAAGTAGCAAAGTCAGGGTTTCAACCCAAGGAGGCTGACATCAGAGTGCAGGCTCTTAACCACCAAATGCATGTCTTTAACTGTGCATGGCCTTTAGTGGCCTTTATGTGTCCAGGCCACAAAATAAATGGAGAAACCATTCCTTTGGTGGGAATCATGGGATTTCCAGCATTTAAACCTGGCTGAGCTGGAGAGGTTAGAAATTTATGAAAACTGCAGAGACTTACAAGAAAGCAGAACGAAATCCATTTGGAATTTGTGACCAACATTCAAATGCTCCTCTGAGACATTTTTATCATCTTGTAGTTGTGAGACTTCTTGTAAAGGGACCAAGAGAGGAGCCAGAACCACGGGGAACGATCAGGCCCGAGAAGACCTGTAAGGAAGTAATAACGACTTTCACACTCACCAGCGACCAGGATTTCCACGTACTATCCACCGAGGTTGTCACCAAATCAGACACCTAGAGCCGAAAAAACTCTTTATCCCACTAGTAATCCTCTAAGCCACTTAAGCACTGGACTTAAATATTTTTCAGCTGTTTTCCAGCCAGGTTGTGCCAAAAGCTGTTTGGAGATGGAGGGAGTGGGTGTGACTATTGGAGTGAGCAGGCTGCCTGCACCCTCGTGAGGTCATGTTTTGGGGTTGGGGCTTAGATACAAGCAATCAGGCAGGGGGAGCCTGCAGGCCGGGAGATGCCTGGGGAATCTCCACTCTGACAACAGAGGGTTCATTTCCACAGCCTCACTGCTGCCTCAGCCATTGGCGCCATTTGCTGAAGGCACACGTCTCATAGAGGAGAGCAGAGCACACGTTTTTATGCTTCCCATGCACCTACCAGAGTATTAACACTGCAGAGAAAAAGACCTTGATGTCAAGAAGCAGCTGGGCTGGACTTACACAGGCCATGGTTCAAAAGGTGATACACACAGTGTGTTTAGTCCACCTCTTGTGAATCTGAGATTTAATTTTAACTGAAACCCGATGATACGTGAACTTGAAAATTTATTAGCTGTAACAGAAAGTAACTCTTCCACTCCACTGAAATCTCTGACATGCTTTAAAGACAACAGCTGGTTTATTAATTTAGCCGACTTACGTGAAGTTTAATCATGCCTCAGCCCTCCGAAGGACCTTAAAACTAGATGCACGCAAATATCGAACAAGCACAGTGACTGCTGGTGTTTCCTTAGTGGATTTTTGTGTTGGATGGGTTGAGTTGGAAGTCAGAGCTAAAGCACACCTTGGTTTCCCAAAAAACAAAACAATAAAATGAAAAAAACAAAACCTCACTGGATTCTGATTACGGGCATTCGTGGGAGTTAGCCGTGAAAAGAACTTAGTTAAAGACTAACAAAGAGAGGGGGACTTCTAATCTAGTAGAAGATTATAAATCTATAGATTTATATTTATATTAGATTTCTAATCTAATCTAGTAGATTTCTTTTAATATAAAAAAGAATTTACGTTCTTTTTAAAAATATTATTTTCCATCATGGTCTATCCCAGGAGATTGGATATAGTTCCCTGTGCTTATTGTCTATCCATTCTAAATATAATAGTTTGCATCTATCAACCTCAAACTCCCCGTCTATCCCACTTCCTCCCTGCTCCCTCTTGGCAACAAGTCTGTTCTCTATATCTGTGTGTCTATCACTGTAGATAGGTTTATTTGTGCCAATTTTAGTTTCCATGTATAAGTGTATCATATGATATTTGTCCTCTTTCTGACCTACTTCACTTAGTAAGAGAATCTAGTTCCATCCATGTTGCTGCAAATGTCATTGTTCATTCTTTTCTATGGCTAAGTAGTATTCCATTGTATGTATGTACCACATCTTAATCCAGTCATCTGTCAGTGGACACTTGAGTTGTTTCCATGTTTTGGCGATTGTGAGTAGCTAGCACTGCAGTGAACATAGGGGTGCATGTATCTTTTGGAATGAAAATTTTGTCTGGATATATACCCAGGAGTGAGATTGCTGGATCATGAAGTAGCTCTATATTTAGTTTTCTGAGGTACATCCATACTGTTTTTCACAGTGGTTGTACCAATTTACATTCCCACCAACAGTGTAGGAGGGTTCCTTTTTCTCCACACCCTCTCCAGCATTTGTTATTTGTGGACTTATTAATGATGACCATTCTGACTGGTGTGAGGTGGTACTTCATAGTAGTTTTGATTTGCATTTCTCTGATAATCAGTGATGTGGGGCATCTTTTCATGTGCCCACTAGCCATCCATATATCTTCTTGGATCTTTTGCCCATTTTTCTATTGGGTCATTTGTTTTTTGGTTGTTGAATTGTATGAGTTGTTTGTATGTTAAATGTGTGAATTTAAAGGCAAAAATTTATGCTTTAACGAACTATCCAAGTCCAGTTTGAAATTTAGTAGAATCTGAAAGTGGGTGGAGAAGAAGAGGGAGGAAAAAGTCTTTGGGCTCCATCTGTTGTTACCTTCTTATTTTTTTTCTTTCCTTATTTATTTTTTGGCCATTGAAGCTACATTTCAGCCCACTGTCTTTATATGATAAAATGTTATTAATTTATGCTTTTTTTAGATTAAACATTGTAGCATTTTGGACACAATGATTCTGATATGCTCTTTGAAGTTTTTGTGAAGAAAAAGATTTGTTAAAGAATAAAGAGTGCAACATGACTTGCAAGGGATGTTTTAAAATTAATTAAGATAAAATCCTTGCAGACTTTCTCCTTTGACTGTCAGCTACTATGGACAGTTGCATCTTAGTGATGTAACTAGTGATAAGATGATGAACTGCTTATAAAACTTTGGCACGTTAGTTAATCATAGGCTTTTCTTCTGTAAAGATATCCCATTTGATTTTTTTTTTTAACTTTTCATTTCCACTGTGCCACAACAGGAACTCCCCAGTTTGACTCTTTAGACTCAATTTGTAAGCATATTTCCATACAAGTTTCACATAATTTAAATTTGAGCTTTGTGATTAGAGTTCCTGTTGTGGCTCAGCAGGTTAAGAACCCGACTTGCATCCATCATGATATGGGTTTGATCCCTGGCTTCACTCAGTGGGTTAAGGTTCTGGTGTTGCTGTGAGCTGTGGTGTAGACCACAGATGAGGCTTGGATCCAGCTTTTCTATGGCTGTGGTATAGTCCGGTGGCTGTATTTTGACCCCTAGCTTGGGAACTTCCATATGCCTCAGTATGGCCCTAAAAAAAAAAAAAAAAAAAAAAAAAAAAAAGAAAAAGAAAAAGAAAAACAAATATTCTGCTTAAGTTCTTAAAGGCAGATGGAGGATATTAATTTTCCTAGGTAATTTAGAAGTCTATTCACTAAAGAATTAGGAAACCCCGGCTAAGCCCCCTGTGGTATATCAGTGCTGACACTGTAATGATGGTGGCAGGATAGTGTCTAATGGGGAGACCCTTGAGCCAAAGGATGATGATTCCACAGGCTGGGAAGGGCTCCAGTGCAGGGAAGACAAAACTTGTTGGAACTCAAGAACAGGGCATGCAACCAGCCTGACATGAGGATCAGGCATGTCTGAGGTGATATCATGGAGCTTGTGGAGTTGAACAGTGCCTTCAAGAACTGATCAGGAAGACTTTAAAGTGTGTTCCTTTCGCATCCTTATGCTCCTTTGGATTTGAGTGTGAAGTAACAAGTTGACTACGAGATCACAGGGGCATCCCATCTTCTCAGATTCCCCCCCCAAATCTTCAACATGATAAGTTCGTGGCAGCTTTTCTCAGAGGTAAGTCATGCATATGTGTGGTTTCTTAAACTTAAGGTGGGGAAAATGCTTTCCATGACACCCTGTGCCCCTCACTGGCCAGGTTTCACTAGCTCCAAATCCACAGGGATTATCACTCAGGGTTCCTAACCTGACCTGAGGATTTGGTGATTTACTCACATGACTAGACATCCACTTTTGGACCATTTTTCTGATGAGCAAGCAGTTCAGGGGCTGCGTAGGCAGGGCCTCCACAGTGAGTGCTTAACTGCTCCTGAGAAAGACCCTCCAAGTTCATGGTATTACTCAATCCAAGGTCTGAAAGATTTACAAACCGGCAGACCAAAAAGTTCACCTCCAGCTGAGAACACTTTAATTCATCTTAGCAGCAGTTGGAGAAAGAGGGTCTATGTATACTTAATAAAATATTCAGTCAAAACATCTTTTTTAATAGCAGCAATTCTCATGGGAATAGGGTGCAGGAAAACGGGGTGAGACATTGTCTTTGCATAAGATCGCTTGATTTTTGGCTTTAAATTCTTGACTTTTTCTTTTAGTCACCTTTCTAGGAATGTTTTCTTTAGCTTATGCCTGGCATTTTGTAACTTGTCATTTACATTCCACTAGATTGTAAAGTTTCTTATTTGACAGCAGAACCTTGATGAGGCCAAATAATATCTAGCCTTTTAATCCAGACGTTGTTTGTCCAGCCCCCATCGCCTCCATCCCCTATTGCCTTGGGAACCTGACTTGTTTTCATTTTCTGCCTAACTCTTCTAGGATGGAATCCCAGTTCTGCTTCACCGTGCCTCAATCTCCTTATCTGTGAAATGGGATGTTTTCATCTACCTCATCGGGCTTTATAGGGTTGAAAATGTTCCTATAGGTTAAGATCTCGGAGCACATTGTAAAATGCTCCACTGACATCAGTGAATGTTATTGTTATCATCATCATCATTTTTTTTTCTTGCACAATTTATCTCCACAAAGCCAGGAAGAAGAACAGCTTTTGAGGAAAAGACATGTAAGAGGGAAAGACAGTGTCTGCTGTGTAGCAATTATGGTTGACCTTGAAAAAGCTGTCCACAGGCTCCAGCTGGACAGCAAGGCTGCAGGGAGGGCAGAGAGAAAGAGGGACCTACGGGCCGGCAGAATTTCCCACAGATTCAAGGTGGCTGAGGGACAAACAGAGCTTTGATCCTTAGGGTCTTGGTCTATGCAAAATCACCTTCAGTGAGCATGACTGACCTGAAGGACTCAGGGCTGGGGACCATGTCATGAAAGCTGTCAACCCCTAGTGGACAGCACAGTGAGATTGACGGCCAGGCTCCAGGCTCCTCTGAAGCTGGCACTGCAGACCTCTCGGCTGCAACAACACAGGTCGGTTTCAGGATTTTATTGTGTCATTGAGAATCTCTCTGAATTCGGGTAGCAGTTCTTGAAAAGCAGCAAAAATTTTTCAGCATGAGAAATTTTTTCTTTCAAAGTTAATTTGTCAGGCTTATTTGAGATAAAATAACATTTCTAGAGAAATCACGGAATGGTTTTACAGACAACAGAGTAACTGCACTTATAAAATACTGAATTTAGATTTTTTTATTTTACACATAATTAATATACTGCATGATGGGGCTTAATATGAAAATAGACTCTGCATGTGGATCATACATTTCCATCAAGGCACCAACTATTAATTTCACACTGTACTTTGAAATAATATTGCTCCACTTGGAGAAAATGCCATAGCTGTTAGTACTGCTCCCTGAGATCCTTTAAGGCCGTGTTTTAAAGAATTTGTCATAATTGGCTGGTTTGATGAAATAGACATAGACATTTATACTTAACAATTTTGATGTTGTTGTATTCATCCAGAAGAAAATTTTCAGTCTTCAAGTCCCTAACTAGCCTAAGAAAAGTGAATGTTATCTAGTAATATTAGTGTTTTGTGTTTGAGAATATTGCAGTGGTCGGCTAAATAGAAATCTTTTTTGACCTGAGCCTTAAAAGTGAGAATGGGTTAATAAAGTCCTGATTTCCCCTCCAAAAAAACCACCAGCAAATAGGGCAGTATGCATTCAGATTTCTCTTCACAGCTTTGAGTTGACATCAACACGCTGCTAAACTGGGAACCATCTCATTTTAAAATGGGAGACTTGCTGAGAAATAAATGATAAGCGGTCCTTACATGAATAATTAAGAAATTGACCATGCAAGTAGAGTCTCTCCTTTTTGTTTGTTTGTTTGTTTGTTTAGGGCCACACCCACGGCATATGGAGGTTCCCAGGCAAGGAGTCGAATCGGAGCTTTAGCCACTGGCTATACCGCAGGCACAACAATGTGGGATCTGAGGCATGTCTATGGCCTGCACCACAGCTCATGGCAATGCCAGGTGCTTAACCCACTGAGCGAGGCTGGGGATGGAACCCGCATCCTCATGGATACTAGTCGGATTTGTTACCGCTGAGCCACAACAGGAATCCCGTGTCTCTCCTTTTCTCCACACCCTCCAGTGTGGGTGGAATTTGGCCAATATGAATGCATCCCCGAGTGTCTGAGAAGGCTCTTCTCAGGAGTCTATGTGGAAGAACACAGGAGTATTGTCATCAGATATCATAGGAGCCACTTTTGTGTGTGTGTGTGTCTTTTTAAGAATTAACTCACTGGGGGAGTTCCCGTCGTGGCGCAGTGGTTAACGAATCCGACTAGGAACCATGAGGTTGTGGGTTCGATCCCTGCCCTTGCTCAGTGGGTTAAGGATCCAGTGTTGCCGTGAGCTGTGGTGTAGGTCACAGACGCGGCTCGGATCCCGTGTTGCTGTGGCTCTGGTGTAGGCCGGTGGCTACAGCTCCGATTCGACCCCTAGCCTGGGAACCTCCATATGCCACGGGAGTGGCCCAAGAAATGGCAAAAAAAAAGAAGAAAAAAAAAAGACAAGAATTAACTCACTGGAAAAATGAAACAAAGCTCATCTCCTTTTCTCTCAGTGACCCAATTGTGTGATTCCTTTGGGAGGGCTGAGTCCCCTAAGCAGAGTTCCAGAGAAAGACCCCTAAATTGCAGTACCCTTGGGAGGTACCGGTGATGGCATGGCCAACTCCAGGTTTCCTTGGTGACATTCCCAGGGGTGTCAAGGGCATTCAATAACAGGATAGATTTGTATGTTCACCACATATGCAAAGATAATGTATGTAGTAGGTGATCTCTGCATATATTTTTAGCCATAAATATAACAGGGGAGAGAAGGGCAGGGCAGAGCTTAAAACAAGTCAAATATGATCATGATGTATTACAGATATATAATAGAATCCTACTCAGCCATAAAAAGAAGGACGTAATGGCGTTTGCAGCAACATGGATGCAACTAGAAATTCTCATACTAAGTGAAGTAAGTCAGAAAGAGAAAAGACAGGTATCATATGATGTCACTTATGTGTGCAATCTAAACCATGGCACAAACGAACCTATCTATGAAACAGAAACGGATGCTCGGGCATAGAGAACTTGTGGTTGCTAAGGGAAAAGGAGGAGGGAGATGGACTGGGAGTTTGGGCTTAGTAGGTGGAAACTAGTACATTTACAATGGATAGATAAAGACCCACTGTATAGCACAGGGAACTATACACAGTCTCTTGAGTTAGACCATCATGGAAGATAATATAAGAAATGGAAAAAATATATATATAGCTGGGTCACTTTTCCATACAGCAAAAATTGGCACAACATTGTAAATCAATTATACTTCAATAAAAAAATAAACTTAAAAAATACAATCGTGAGAAACAAGAAGACTTTAGGCATCATTTGTCTCCTCCTCCCTCCATGCCCACATGGTCTAGCAGAGGTGTTTGTTTTTCTGCTCATCTCCCCTCTCTTTGACTTATAATCTTATTCAAGGGAGAGGTGATGGTACAGGTGGAGTGGGGACCCAGCTGGGAGAGGGAAGCTGAGCAGGCCCTCCGAGTGGATTCTGCTGCTTTCTTCTGTTCCGACCTTGCTGCGAAGAATAGCAGAGCCTTCTGCTTCTCTAGTCACGGCTGTGTTTATACATCCAAACAATTAAACAGGTCACCAGGGTGTCTGCTTTAAAAATAACCAGTTATGAAAGCATTTGCCAGAAACCATTTCCCCTGCAAGACTTGCTCCGAGGTGTGTCTTCAGCATTGTTCCCATTTTAAGTCCTTTATCTTCCTTTCCTAGAGTTTGTTCCATTTGAGGAGCCCATGCATTGGTTTTGTTTTGTGTGCTGTGGAAGGGGGTCATGTGTATGGGAGTGCCAGGATGACCAGGAATGAAAACCTAAAGCACTAAGCTACAGGCTGGCTTGAAATCCCTTTCTAGCTCCAGAATTCTACTGAAAGGGGGGCAGGGGTGGAGGACAGTGATGTGGAAGGAGCTATGTATAGTTTAGTGTATTTGGGATCTTGGGAATAAGTAACTCTGATCTTTCCCAAATCATAAGACATTTTATAAGGCATTTGAAAAATCTGGGTGGATGGAAAGAATAGACACATTGTAAACCAGCTAATACCATAGGCTGGCCTCAATAGAGATTCCCCCAAATCAGCAAACCCACAAAAATTCTCCAGAATCCCTCTCACATTCATCAATGCCACATCCTATTATGTTGATGTATTTTATTTAGAAGAAGATAGAAAGTTTCTCTCCAAACTATAGCCCTAGTTTTCACGTAAACACAGTTACTTATGTGCTCGAACTAAGCCCTGGAAAGGAGAGGAAGAGATGCTCACTGTGGCATCGGTTCTCTTCTCACGTGGGTTGTGTGGGCTGGGGCTCATTTTCTCACGATGGCGCACCCAGAGACAAGCTTCTCAAGGACCCTGGTCTTCCTTCTAGCTGCATTTAGCACAGACCTTGTGCTAGGGTCACTGTCAGGAATTGGCATGTCAAGGGTTTTGTGGACATGGGGGCTTTTGGTGGCTTTTTCTCCCTCGGAGGAGAGAATGCACTAAAGCACTAAGTTATAGGCTGACTTGAAATCCCTTTCTGGCTTAGTGCATCCAACCTAGGAATAATCTTGTGCCAGCACATGTGCCCCACGCAGATATGACCTACCTGGAGGATGTCTTCACTTTCCTTCCACTTAGGTTTTTTTTTTTTTTAATTGAAGTATAGTTTTTTCCAATGTTGGGTTAATTTGTTCTGTATGGCAAAGTGATTCAGTTATATACATATATTATTTTTCATATTCTTTGTCAATGTAGGTTATTACAAACTATTGGATATAGTTCCCTGTATTGTATAGTAGGTCCCTGCTGTTTCACCTAATTTCTTCTTTCCTTTTTTTTTTTTTTTGCTTTTTAGTGCTGTATCCACAGCATATGGAGGTTCCCAGGCTAGGGGTCTAATCGGAGCAACAGCTGCCGGCCTACGCCACATCCACAGCAACGTCAGATCCTTAACCCACTGTGCAAGGCCAGGGATTGAACCTGCCACCTCATAGTTACTAGTCACATTTGTTTCTGCTGAGCCACAGTGGAAACTCCTCATTTAGTTTCTTTTGACATCTTGTCCAGGAGGTTGCTGCCAAGGCATAGCTCTATCACCATGTGATAAGAGATGTCTGTCTCCATTGTTCATCTAGCCGGGTAATAATGTTAGGGTGTTTAACCATGTGCTGGATCTGAGATTCCACCTTATGTTCTTTAGATATATATTCTCACTTGCTTTTTTCTTGATAATTTTGATGGCTTCCTACATCACTGGAGATGTAAGTGATGCCAAGTGAAGGTTAATAATAAAAACAGCCAAACCAGGGAGTTCCCATTGTGGCTTAGTGGTAACAAACCTGACTAGTATTCATGAAGATGCAGGTCTGATCCTTGGCCTCGGTCAATGGGTTAAGGATCCTTCATTGCTGAGAGCTGTGGTGTAGGTCCAGACATGGCTTGGATCCCCAGTGGCATAGGTGGATAGCTGCAGCTCCAATTTGACCCCTAGCTTGGGAACTTCCATATGCTGCAGGTGCAGCCCTAAAAAAAGCAAAAAGAAAAAACCAAAAAAAAAAAAAAAAAGAAAAAAAAAGGCAGACAAACCAGGCTCAGTGACACACTTACACACACACACACCCTCCCCCACCAGGGAGAATGCATAATGATAGATACCATATTTTAGGTACATCTGAAGCTTAACTTTTTTTAGTAGCTTGGGATTGATAGTAACTACTCCAAAATGTAATTATAGTTCAGTACTTATTAGCTATGCTTTGTGGACTTTTCTGACATAGCTGTCAACAAAGCTGATAGGGTTATCCTTTCAATTGTAGAGGACACATTTATTAATAAAAATTTATAAATGGCTTATATCTTAGAACACATATCAACCAAAACCAAAGACATAATTAGTTCAGAAATAAAGATAATTAAGTATGGAGAGAAATCCTATGCACCAATAAAATTAGCTATAGGGCGTTCTGGGAAAACTCATTAAAATTCCTGTTCTTTTTTTTAATGGTTGTTAGTTTGGCAGCAAGAATTTCTCCTTTTTTTTTTTTAGTAGGATCAGATAAAGAAGCATTTTATTTGAATGAGAAAACCAAGTAGAAGTTATACTGTGATAGTTTTTATATTGTTTCCTTGGATTTATTTTGTCTATTGTGAAAATGAATTGATTTTAATATATATGAACATGCTTAATTGGGATACACACACACACACACACACACACACACACACACACACACACACACAGAGTTCTTTAGCAAAGAACCCTTGTTGATCATTTCGTTCACCAAATATGTCCCAACCTGCATGGTGTGAGAGATCATCTCTAGATCAAAGAGATCTTCCTGAACCATGCAGATACCTGAGGTCTCCTTGTTTCCTCTCCAGGGCTGAGAATGGCCTGTCCAGGTGACCGGGGCTGGTGACATTCACCGTTGTGAGCATCCTCAATGACAGCATCCTCTGTAAAGGAGATCCATCCTGTGGTCCTGAAGAGGTGACTTGTGACCATTAACAGCTGTTGCTGTCGATTCTGTGCAGACATTTCTGAAGTCCCTGGATAAGTCAGGTACCAACACTTCTTCTCTCTCCCCCTGCCTTCAGGCCCTGATCTATGTGCTCAGACACGCAGGTTGCTCAGGCAGAATCAATGTGTAGACTATTAACCTAACCTGACATGTGATGTCAATGAATGACTTGCGGTTCTCTTGACACCCAGTCCCAGGCCTTGTACAAAATACACATTTCTCTTCGCAGGGCAAGGAGTTAGACCATATATGTTAAGTGTCGTATAAGGGAAAAATCAGCTAAATTAAAATCTGGGCCACTTGACTTGCTTTTTAAAAAAATTGGTATTCTTTATATTTTAGAACAGACTAATTGAACACACAATACCCAGTTCCTGTAAACCTCGCTCCCCCGTCCACAGTTTCTCCTATTACCTCTTCATTAGTGTTACAATTAATCAACAGTGGATGTTGATACATTTTTATTAACTAAAGTCTATAGTTTACATTAAATTTCACTCTGTGTGGAACAGTTTTATGGCTTTTCACAAATGCGTAGTATCATGAATCAACCATTACAGTATCATATAGAACATAATTTTTATTTTGAAACTGTTTTAACTCAGAAATAGAAAACACCTTGGAAGAAAAAAATTGAAAGAAAAACATAAAATATATAGGCAAATATTTACTCCATGAGCTTCTCAAGTCCTCAATTGTTCACCAATCCCCAAGGTGAAAACCACTTTTCTAAAAAAGTATTCAGCCACCAACAATGACGTTATTAATAGGAATATGGATTAATTTAAGAAAAAGTCGATGAATCCCATTATAGAAAATGAAATTATAGTTTCACTGCCCTAAGAATCCCCTCTGCTTCATCTATTTCTCCATCTCCATTCCCTTCAAATTTTTGGTGACTACTGGCCCTTTTACTGTCTCTTCATAAAATGATGCCTCTTCTCTAATGTCATGTAGATGGAAATATAAAGTATATAGGTTTTTCAGACTGACTTTTAGAAATCCATAATATGCATTTAAGGTTCCCTATGTCTTTGTGTGGCTTGAGAGGTCATTTCTTTTCAGCACTGAATAATATTTCACTGTCTGGATGTACTAGAGTTTAGCCACTCATCTGCTTGATGGCTTGCAAGTTTTAGCAACCTGGAAGAAAACTGCTATAGAGGTTCAAGTGCAGGTTTTGGTATGAACATAGGTTTTTAGCTTAATTGAGTTCAGCTGAATTTACTTAAATTCAGCTTAATTTACTTAAATTCAATGTAATTTATGTACAGGAGCATAAATCACTGGACCTTAGGGTATGCTTAGCTTTGTAAAAGAACAAACTACTGGCAGGGTGGGGAGGGGCAATATAGGGATGGGGGAGTAGGAGTTACAAACTCTTGGCTGTGAGATAGACTAAAAGTAGGTATTGTACAACATAGGGAATAGCCAGTATTTTGTAGTAACTGTAAATGGAGTATAAGCTTTAAAATTATATAAAAAAGTAAAAAGTAATTAAGAAACAAAAACAAAGTGGCTGTAATATTTTGCATTTTTACCATCAATGAGTGAGAATTCCTGTTGCTCTGCATTTGCACCAGTATTTGGTATTATCTTTTTTTTTTTTAATTTTAGCCATTTTAATAGGCATATAGTGATTTCCCATTGTTACTTTAATTTACAGTTCCTTAATGATGTTGAGTATCTTTTCACATGTTTCTCTATGCTGTCTATATTATCTTCTTTGGGGAGGTTCCTAGGTTTTTTTATCCATTGTTCATGGGATTGTTTGTTCTCTTGTTGTTGAGTTTTGTGAGTTGCTTTGTACATTTTGAATATAAGTCCTTTATCAGATATGCATTTTTCAAGTGTTTTCCTCCAGAACTGCTTTTGTACAGCTGGAAACAGTGCTCTTTCTCCCTAAAAGACATTATGCATATGTAGGTCAATAAAATGCAATTAGCTGCAAACTTGTGGTAAGGGCTTTAAAAGTGCTGAGGTTACATCGATGCCTGAGCATGTATGACCTACCTTACTGTTTTTTATTGTAGTAAAGCAATTATTTTTTGTAGTCTTTTCTGGAAATATCTCTTTTTATAGTTAGGCAGACTTAAGCTACAGCTAAAAGTTGGCTAGATTTTGTGTCTTAAAAATCCTTACTGTTAAAGGGATAATGCTGACTATACATTTCAATTCCAAAGGGAAACTTGATATACACTGTTTAAAGGCCAAAAACTTTTTTTCTATGATATTCTAAATAAAGAGTTGTGCCGTGCAAATCCTTCTTACCACTTTACAATAGTGCCTGCCACACAGCTAGTGGCATGTGGCATGTCATATCCGAAACAGTTTCTTACCTTGTTTGAAAGAGGTGGGCTCCATGGTGGCTCAGAGCTCATGCTGGATCAGATACTATGGCAACTGGCTCTAGAGGTTTCAAGACCCCCACTCAATTCTGCTACCTTTGACCCAGTAGTAAAGATTGTCTTTCTTTTTACTGAAGGAAAACTTTATGCATATAGAAAGTTTTGTTGAGAAACACTGAATGGCACTGGAATTTTTTCTTTTAGTTAGAGAAGCTTGTATTTTCTGGACTGAAAGAAACAACGTATTTTTTTTTTTAGCCAGAACAGTCAGCATTTTCCATTTCTCCTAGTTGTCCTATCACAAACCTGCTCTTGAGGTGATTCATCACCTGATAGTTATCCACATAAAATGGACTTGACTGATAGTTATCCACATAAAATGTGATGCTTGCTTTGTGGAGTGCTGGCAAAACACATCTTTGGACACTGATCATCTCCAAAGCATGAATCCCATTTCAGGAGGAAGTTTGAAGAACAAACATTATAAAGGCTAGGAAGTATTCTTCTGAAAGGATTAGGAAAGCTAATTGATATATGTGTTGCTATCAGGGATTTTTTTTTAGTGAAATGAAGAAATCAGTCTTATTGACCACAATCACTGAGCTTGAGCTCTTGCAGTTAAAGCAGTCTGTCCTATTACATAATAGTGATTTTCATTATAGGAAGAAATATAATTCAGTATTTTCCAGCCACCAAGTATTAGGACTGGCTCACTGCTGCAGTAAACAATTCCAAGTCTTGATGGCTTGACACAGTAAACATTTACTTCTTTCTGATGTCATGGTACAATATTGGCTGATGGGAGGGTGTGTTGGGGGGTCTACTTCTTATGGTCATTGAGGCTGTGCCTCATTCATCTCAAAGATCCCTCATCTCCAGACCTCTAGAGTCCTCTTCTGGATCTTCTGCATCTGACTTGCAGTGAGAGATGAGAAGGTGGAAGGATTTTTATGGATCAGGCTTGGAAGTGGCAAACATCCTTTCTGGCCCACTTTCCACTGGCTAGTCGTATAGCCCCACCTGTCTGTGTGGGAGACTACGAAGATAGTCTGGAAGGTGTGCCCATGAGGGAAATGAAACAGAATTTAACTAATCGAAGTGTCTTTGCCACTTAGGACTACACACACACACACACACACACACACACACACACTCTCACACTCACACACACACACACACTCACACTGAGAAACTTCAAAATAGGATGAAATTTATAGTTATACTGCTTATCTAGCCTCTTTCCATACTTTTAGGAATAATTTACTTCATCGACATATTCTTGTATTTTTGAAAACTTTCCCCCTTGATAAATGGTCATCCATGAACGAATGTGCTGCAAGATTTGGGAATTTTAGGCAAGATGTCCCCTGAATGGTATCCCATAGTGCTGGATGGTTCCTATTCGCTCCTGCCTTCTGCTGATTGGATTTGAGGTGGTGATAGAGAGATGGGAGGAAAAAAGATCTAAGATGTGTAATTGAAAAGCACAACAATGGGCTTGAACTGGTGTTTACTTTGGGCATATTGTTGAAGGGAGAGAAGGAACAAAAACCCTCTTAAAAATGCCACACATTTTAAAACCTGACATCTGACTAACCTATGGATTGCTATTATTGGGAGTCAGCCCAGATTGACACCTTGAAAACTTTCTGGGGTCAAGACACGTCCACAAACATTTCTTAAAGTCATTCTCTTGGCACCTCATAGAATCTTTTCAGAAAAGAAAATTTGCTGGGGGGGGGGGCTTTTTTTTTTTTTTTTTTTGGTTTGGGAATATATTACTTTTATGGACACCTCCACTCCCCGTCAATTGAAGTCAATCCTCAAATACAAAAGTGGTCGCAGATCTGGGGAGGCAATTTCCCTCAGGGCTGGATTTGCAGCCTGTGTTTTAATGTCCCGCTACATTGAAAAGGCGTAGGAGAAATCACAGATGCAACACTTGGTGAATGGTTTCCAGTCTGTGGAGAATAAATAGACTCTCGGAGAGAGGGGCTATTGGAAAAGTCACAGTGTTGATCACATGGGTTTCTGTTCAGAAAACCACCATGCTTGAGTTATCCTCCTGGAATTCCATTGCCCTTTTAATTTTCCTTGTACTCAAAGGGCATTTCTATAAGGAATGAAATGAGCTGAAAAAGCGTGTGCTGTTTCAGAAATAAAATCACTTTTGGATCTGGATATCAAAGGAATGAATGAGGACTTGCATTTCACTATGTTTCTTTCTTTTTAAAATTTCTTTAGAAACTGCTAGCCTAAAAAGTAATTGACAGTGTTCGAACCACTGGAACAGTTGGCGAAAAGTATTAGTCCCTGAAATTTGCAAAATGGCAAAAAAAGAAGTTAATTCTTTGCTTTTAGCAAATGTAAGAATTATTATTGCTCTCAGCATTTGGAATTTGCATCTATCAGTAAGGTTTAGAAAGCTTTGTAAGATATTAGGCTGCATTTATGGAGATATTATTTTAGCTGAAACATTTGGAATCCTAAGGAATTTAGAATTTACATTTATTTCAAAAAGTTTTTTAAAAATACTTCATGTGTTATTAATATTAATTATTATTATTAAAATTAATTGGATTGTGAGCCTATTTCTTTTTTAATTTGGGTGGACTCTGTTAATAGCTTAGCCCCCCCCCCCCGCCCCGCCCAGGTTCTTGTGTTAAGTGGGTTTGTGCCTTTGGCAGAGTCTTGTGTTTCAGGGGACAGATTTCTATGTTATATTCTCAAGTTACTCATTGTAGGCATCACATGCAGGCAGTTAGTTTCTAGGAATATATGGGGTACCTTCAGATAGGTCCCATAAATTACAGAAATGTTGCAGGAAGGGAGATCCCTTCCAGGGCCTAAGAGTGAGTTCTTGTTTAACACTCAGAAATGAATTGGAGGATATGCACGTGCTGGCAAAGCAAGAGACTTTATTGGGCAGGGGCGCTGGGTGGAGAACAGCAGGGTGAGGGAACCCAGGAGAACCGCTCTGCCACATGGCTCAGTCTCAGGTTTCGTGGGAATGACATTAGTTTCTGGGTTGTCTCTAGCCAGTCATCTCGATTTGCTCGTACTCGGTCTGACTCAGGGTCCTTCTTGGTGGCGCGTGCCTCTCTCAGCCAAGACGGCTTCCAGCACCAAGGATACTGGGAGGTTGGTTGTCTCGTACCCTCTAGTGGCCCCTGCCCAGTCCTCCCAGTTAGTCTTTAGGGCAGCACCATGTTCCTTATCAGGGCCTCCTGCTGTGAGACAACTCACACAAGTGGCAGTTATCATGCCTGGCAAGGTGGGCAGTTATAGTCAATCATTCCCTAACAGAAAGGTCTAGAACTTTGTATTTTTGCGTGTGTATGTTTTATTTTATTTATTTATTAAAAATTTTTTTAAATTTATTTTTTCCATTCTGCAGCATGGGGACCAAGTTACACTTACATGTATACGTTTTTTTTCCCCCTCCCTTTGTTCTGTTGCTATATAAGTATCTAGACATAGTTCTCAATGCTACACAGCAGGGTCTCATTGTAAATCCATTCCAAGAGCAATAGTTTGCATCCGATAACCCCACACTCCCGATCCCTCCCACTCCCTTCCTCTCCCCCCGGGGCAGCCACAAGTCTATTCTCCAAGTCCATGATTTTCTTTTCGGTGGAAATGTAGAACTTTGTATTTTCAATGATGAATCTGGAGAATAAGTGCCTGTAGATGTACATATTCCTGAGCAGGAGGTGGGGCGGGGGGCGGGCATTTCTTGTGTCAATGTTCCCAGGCTGGAAAATAGAGTGAAAAAGGAGGAAGGGGATTCTATTTGGGGGACAACTTTTGGAAGTTTATTAAAAAAAAAAGTCAATATGCGTCTTCTGGTGACCCGAGCCCTGCATGGATTGTGGGAAGACTTGGACTTTGTCTTAGGTTCCCTCTCCCCCCAATGGTGCCAAGATGTCCCATTTTAATGGGTTAAATCATGTCCTATCGTGTATAACTTACTTTTTTACATACATCTTGGCAAGAACATAGTTTAAGAGTTACTGGTTTTGTGGCTGCAAGCTCAGTAGTTTTATAGGCTTTCTTTTTTTGGGGGGGGTTGTATAATCTATGAAGAAGGTGTAAATTTTTGGCCTTTTTGATCCACTAAGCCCCGTTTTCCTGACTCAATGGCAAACTTTAATGAGAACAGTAACCACGAATGCACAAGACTTTTCTCTGCCATGTGAATGTCGGAACATTTAGTCAAGTAATGCTGACTGGAAGTGCAGGACAGTGGGCAAACTTCTAGGCAGTTTTTGTAATTTTGGTTTTTACGGAACCACTACAGAACCATAATCTATGTGAGGTCTGTGCTTATAGTGTCAGTGTTTAGTTTTAGCTTAAAATTAGAAAACCACAAAATCCTGTTAGCAGCATTGAATGACATTCAGAGTTGCCCTTCAGTGATGATGGAGAGGTTGAAATCAGAAATTGTCAAATAGTTGACGGTTACTGCCCAGGGCTTTTGATCTGTGCCACCAGAAAACACCTGTGCAGAGAACTCCATACTCCAGTGAGATATTTTTCCTTTTCATGTTGGCATTGATTTTGGAGACAGTGCCATTGATAGTAACCCTGGCGGTTGGTGACAGTGCTTGTTTTCCTTATTCTTTTGAAGGTCATAGGAAAATAGGAAGAAATTTCTGAGGTAGAACAAAGCAGTGTGTGTGTGTGTGTGTGTGTGTGTGTGAGGATCTAGGTCTAAACAGTGTCTAATAAGTATTTGATGTAACAGCAATAGTCCTTCTATTGTATTGAACAATTAATGCTTGGTGATGCTAAGGATATGGGCTTCTAATACTTCTCATTCATGCTCAGAGGCTTAACAAAAGTGTTTCTTAACTTAAGTGGGAAACTATTTGCCTCTCCTTCTAAGCCTGGAGGAGAGGTGGGGCTGGGCTGGGTCAGTTCAGGGACTGTTAGACTTTTGACCTATGGTCACTCTTGGTTTTCCCAACTCCCCTCTCCCTCACCACTCCCATCTCTAAATTGCCTACTTCAGGTAGATTCTTTTGAAAGGATCCCCTTTTATCCCAGAAAGGGAGAACTTTTATTGTATTATATTTTCTTATGTTTCCTCAGAAATGCAGTATTTTCTTACATGGAATATATAGTGCCAGAAATTAAGAAATACTGTGCTTTGGAGTTCCTGTTGTGGCACGGTGGTTAATGAATCCGACTAGGAACCAGGAGGTTGTGGGTTCGATCCCTGCCCTTGCTCAGTGGGTTAACGATCCAGCGTTGTGGTGAGCTGTGGTGTAGGTCGCAGACACGGCTCAGATCCCACGTTGCTGTGGCTCTGACGTAGGCTGGCAGCTAAAGCTCGGGTTCGACCCCTAGCCTGGGAACCTCCATTTGCCGAGGGAGAGGCCCTAGAAAAAGCAAAAAGACAAAAAACAAAACAAAACAAAACAAAACCCAATAAGAAATACTGTGCTTTCCACAGAGGTGCATGCATTCTGTCAATCAAGCCCAAAGAACCACCTCAATAACCCATAATTGTCACTGACTGTATAGTTCACACCTAACATGTAATCATCCCAGACAATGGTTTCATAATTAGCCCTCTGACTAGCTAAGGCGAGAAGTGTTAACAATGAAGAGGGGTGTGTTGTGCAGACCAGTTGCCAAGGCTACAAGCAAGTTGACCCACCCTTCCCTGGTCCAGAAAGGAAGGTTCTACTCCCCCTACCCCCACTAATAAAACATGCATCTGCAAGTGTTCAAATTGAGCATGATGATCCCAGTGCCTAAAGAAAAGTCATCTTTGGATGCTCTTTGGAGAGAGCTTTCCCACACTGCACGGTTGATGTGGCAAATTATAGGGTGCATGGCCAATTTGGAAGAGAGGCTAGAAGACTCTGAGTTGTAAATTCTTGTTTCTTTAGAGTGACAAGTCAATTTTAAATATGTAGACATCATCTTGGATAAGGGAGACCAGAAACTTTCCCCAGAACATCCCATGGTTCCGAGTTCCTTCCAATGGTACATATGCTCAGGTTGGAGTCCTTTTGCCCTAGTGACCAGTGGCTTAGGGAACACTGGGCTGACAAGGAGGCTGTGGACAAAGGCTGTGAAGGTGGGTGGCCAGGTATGTCTGACCCAAGTGTTCTAAAATCTGACCCTGTTGCTCAGGGTTTCCTGTGACAAGGAACAGATTCCTGCAGAGTAGGAGTCCAGGCTTCCCCAAGGGACCCCCCAGCTCCATCCTTACCCTCTTGGGCTGCTCTTTCCTCTAAATACAAACACCATTCTTCACCTTTCCCTCGCTTTTTCATTAATCTATCTTTCCATCCAGTGTATATTTGGTTGGCTACCAAATAGCCCTGAACTAGGCAGGGGGAAACAAAGATGACAGGGCACAACCTCAGCCTTCAAGGAGTTCATGTTGGGGGACACAGATAGGTAAACAGACAATGTCAACACAACAGTAGAAAAAGCTGTATGCCTGGTATTGTGGAGGCTCAGAGGGGACACGGCAACTTTTTCTGGGAGAGTTGTAGGTGTGGTGCTTAGTAGAAGAGTTGATGTTTGAGATGGGTTGTGAAGGAGGAGTAGAAGTATGCCAGGCAGAGATGGAGGAAAATGAAGGTGCTCATTTGGCAAAGTTTAGAGTGTATTGTGTAGGTAACATCCATCCATTCTAAGCAGGGAGGGGGCGTGGTTAGACTATCAGAAAGATAACTCCAGCAGGGCATCTTAAAGGCTTTTAAGACAAGGAGACAATGAAGATGAGATGTATTAGTTTGGCAGGCATAAATGAGGACCTGAAATAAAGTGTTAGTTCTAGGTGTACATGAGAGTGTGTATAAAAATGATTTCTCAGAGGTTGAATTGACAACTGTCGATTGTCAGATAATGACAAATTTACCTCGGTCCCTTATCTAGAAGCTTTAACTATATTTTCAATGTTATCATTTGCTTCTCATCTCTTCAAAGCTAATTTACCTTTTAAAAAAATTGGTTTCTGGAAATCTCACTGTGTCAGTGAGTTAATGATTCAGCTTGTCTCTGTAGAGGCACCAGTTCAATCCCCAGCCTGGTGCAGTGGGTTAAGGATCCAGTATTGCTATATATGTGGCATGAGCTGCACCTCTGGCTCAGATTCAATCCCTGGTCCAGGAACTTACATATGCAATGGGTACAGCCAAAAAAGAAGAAAAAATTAAAGTTTCCATTAGTAAACATGAAGACTTTAAATTTTTTCAATGTTTTATCAATGAGTAGCTGTAACTTCTTTTAACCTGTTATCAAGTATGATTTTTAGCATATTACTTTAATTATTTTTAAAAACTCAGGCTTTTAGATAATATGAGCACTTTCATTAATTATGTTATAGTTCATTTATCCAAAGTCTAGTCATTGTAAGCCAAAAGGTATAAAATAGGTGTATTTAAAATCTGTTAAGGGAGTTCCCACTGTGACACAGTGGATAAAGAATCTGACTGCAGCAGCTCAGGTTGCTGTGGAGGTGGTTTCATCCCAGACCCAGCAAGGTGGGTTAAAGGATCTGGCATTGCTGCAGCTGTGGCTCAGATTCAGTCCCTGGCCCGGGAACTTCCATATGCCATGGGTGTAGACATAAAAAAATAAGATAAAATAAAATAAAATCTGTTAATCATACTTCTTCCCAAGTACCACTAGACATATTCTGCACAATAGGATGCTAGACTGAGTTAGGGGTGTGCTTTGATGCTTTGATACTAACACTAGAGGCGGTAACAAATGATTCTTTTCTTTTGTTACAGCAACTCTAGGCCCTTTGAGTTAGAAGGCTTCCGCACTTGGGCACAGTGCCCCCAGGGCTGTGGGGATGGTGGGGACAGAGTGGTTGGGCAGGCCTGCTTCCTAGTCCCAATCTTGGCCTCCTTGGGGCTGCCATCCCAGGCCCCTTGAGGGATGGCACAGGTTAGAATTGGAAGCTTGGAGGCATTTCTCCCAGGCTTCCTAGTCCTCAACCTTGGCCAAAAGAGCAGACTCTCCATGAGGATGACAGCATCTGAGGCCCTGATACCCTCACACCAGATGGGAGCTGGTGAATAGATGTGGCCTCCAACCTTGGCAAGATGGTGAATCCCTATTCTCATACAGAATTTGCTCTCCTTTCATACTTATTCTGTGAAATAATACTGTGTTTCTCTAAAGGCATAATGATTTCAAAGTCAGGTTGACATTGGCAGATGATAATCCTTGTTAAAACTGAATAAATCAGGAATTCCTATTGTGACTCAGCTGGTTAAGAACCTGACATAGTCTCTATAAGGATGCGGGTTTGATCCCTGGCCTCACTCAGTGGATTAAGGATCCTGTGTTACCACAGGCTGCAGTGTAGGTCGGCTCTGATTCAACTCCTTGCCTGGGAACAACCATATGCTGCAGGTGCAGCTGTAAAAAAATTAAAAAATTGGATAAATCGCATGAATTATTTATTCTCTCACTAATGAGAAGGTGCATTCCTAACTTGAGTTAAATTCTTCTTCTGTTCTTTTGGTATTAGCTGTGGAGGTCTTTGAACTTTTCTTTCGCAAATTGCCTTAGAACCAAAGGAAAGTTCAGCGGAATCTCCTCTTATGAGGAGCAGCGTGAACAGCCTGGAATCTTCTGTCCCCAGGAAGAGACCAGGGAGGATCTGCTGATATGATTTGCCTTATGACATAAGGCAGCTTTCAGATTTTGTGTTTCTGTTGCTGCTATTCTAGGGTACAGATTTATTTGCAGATGCTTTTATTGGCTTCTCCGGAGAACCATTTGGTAAACTTCAAAGTACCAACATTTCTGTGGTTGTAAAACAAGTGTCAGAATGTTTATCAGTCTATTTTCCTGATGTTATTTCTGCTCCCTCTCCTAGCCCCCTTGCCCCCTTAACTGAGAAACAAAATTTAAAATCTCACAATCAAGTACTTACCATTAAATATAAAAGGATTACTGCAAAAACAAACATCTTAAAAATGTCTCCAAAATCTGACCAAAATCATTTATGTGGATGACAAAGAGAATTGGCTCAGATTTCTAAGCTACAAAGGATGCAGTGCAGTCTTTCTTGGAAGGAAGATTTTGAGGGAGTTCCCATCGTGGTGCAGCGGAAACGAATCCGACTAGGAGCCATGAGGTTGAGGGTTCGATCCCTAGCCTTGCTTAGTGGGTTAAGGATCCGGTGTGGCCGTGAGCTGTGTGTAGGTCGCAGATGCACCTTGGATCTGGCATTGCTGTGGCTCTGGTGTAGGCTGGCAACAATAGCTCCGATTAGGCCCTAGCATGGGAACCTCCTATGTGCCGTTGGTGCAGCTCTAAAAAAAAAAGAAAAAAAAAAAAAAAGCCAAAAAAAAAAAGAAAGATTTTGAATCAAAAATGTGTTTTTCTGGTTTGTACCCACAGCATATGGAAGTTCATGGGCCAGGAATCAAACATGCACCACAGCAGCGACCCAAGCCACTCCAGTGACAAGGCTGGATTCTTAACGTGCTATGCCACCAGGGAACTCCTTGAATCAGATTTTAAATGGATGAGGCAATTGAGACTTGCAAGATCCACTGGTTTGTCCAAGGTGATAGATACAGCTGCTAATTTTCTTTTGTGTTGTGTTTTTTTTTTTCCCCTGCTTGGCTCCAGATGGAAAAGAACACATCACCCTTCTCATTTTTCATGTATGAATAGTCTCCCTCCTCATAACCCAGTTATTTCTGGTTCTCTTCTTTCCTACCATATGCCCATTGGGATTTCCCTGCCTTTACCTTAAATCAATCTGAGCCCCTCAGGAACCCCTCTTGTCCCTTGTAGAGGTCATTGCCCCCAAACATGCTGTTCTGTTGCTTTCTTTAGGGAGTGACTAACAGTCCATAGAGGTGTCACAGGTCTGTCCATTGCTCAAAATTATAACTTCCCTCTTCTATCAAGGGGACTGAGAAGCAGTTTATAAAGCCTTTCAAAACTGGCTAAATTGGTGATCATTAAGATGGCCAGCTCTATTCATTGCTATCTTGGGCTGTTTCCCCATTAATAAGAAACATCTTCTACACACTTCAGTTTGTCGTTTATGACAATAACAGATTCTCGTTGAGGAGAAATGTGACCTTCTGCTTTTAGGCTTAAGACTAACGAGCCCTTCCTTAAACCTTACCTCCTGAGTTTCCCAATGCATTTTTTTCTTACCCTCCTCGAAGCAGAACTGAGGGATGAAACAGTGATGCAAAGTGATGGATTTTCACTTCCCTCTGTGCACACAGGTATGCCTGCAATCCTCAGGTTATTTCCTGATGAGCAATACTAAAAGTCTGAAATTGTGCAATGGTTAACTAATATTATTTTATTTTAAGGTACCCCAAGGATGGCAAATACAAGACTTCTCTGGGGCCATCTGAGTCTTAGTTTGGCCTCAGAGTCCTTCTTAACCCAAAGCACCAGTAATGGGATGTCAGTGCTTTGTTTATTTCTGAGTTGCAAACTTTTTACCCCCTGTATCCCTGGGTTTCTGCATTTTGAGATTTTATTGTTGATGTTGCTTACGTATTTTCAAGTGTTTTAAACTTTTAATTCTCTACATACTTTGGATTTTAATGGGAGGAGGGGTTATTTGTACAGCCATGAGTCTAAAAGCATCTGGTTCCAAGACTCAGTTCCCTCCTTTAGTAAAAAGGGACTATTTCTCTGGGATTGCTTTCTTTCTTAGCCCAACAGATGAGGACAATAGAAACAAACCTCCAAGCCCCCATAGAAAGTAGGTAGAAAATATGCATACATATATAAATCTAAAGAAGAAATGGGGGCAGATAAGAATCTGAGAGAAGAAAATCAGGAAAAAGATGTCACAATCCAAAATCCCAGACTCAGTTTGGATTCATCAATGAACATGCATCGGGACATCTGCTAAGTGAGACACTGGGATGCAGAGGTACACAACAGTTCTTGCCTTCGAGGGGCCCAAAGTCTGGTTAAGAAGACAGATGTGCAGAACAAAGCCCATAATTACCAGGCACTGTGGCAGGGGCAGCAGTGTGTCTGAGAAGAGTGAGATTGTAGGATTGGGTGTCTGAGTGGCCTGATGACATTAAGTAAAGCAGCCCCTGCTGATGCTGCCTCACACCCCTTGTTTCATAGCCTAAAGTTTGACTATTAATTACTGAGTTGTTACTTGACTTGCTCTTGTCTTATGTGAAACCCTAGTGTTTCTTGTGAGTCTTAGGAACCAGGTGTCATGATGAATAATTAAAAAACTCAGGCTCTGGAATCCAGTCATCCTAGCTTTGAATCCTGACCTGTTGTTTACTTATTTTATGACCTTGGGATGATCCATAATCACTCTGGCTCCAATTTCTTAACTTAGTAAGTTGTCATAGCCATTATGATATGCCTAGGGCACCTTAGGTGATAAGTAAGTAAAATGTATCATTATTGACTAATTCTCATATTATATTCAGCTCAATGACGTTGCACTCTGTGCCAATATTTGTATTTTATTTGTCCACTTCCAATTGGAAGTTTATTGTTTCAAATTACAAAGAAAAAGATGGCACTCAACTTGGGACCAAGGGACAAGGCTTGAGGACTTGGCAGTGGTTGGGGGAGACTTGGGATTTTGTGTTTGGGTTGAGGGATGGGGCTGAGAGGTAAAGATTCTGCTTAGGGAGCAGAACCACTGGAGTGGCGAACATTAGAGGTCCCGGGAAGGATGAACTGAGCGAGGGGTTAGAAGATGGAGAAAACTGACAAGGAGAAAAGTCTGCTCCTCCGTGTCCTCCAGGGGCCCAGAGCAAACTATCTTAGACTTTGGGAACAGTTTTGTTGATGTGTTGACAGCTAAGGTTAGAGTGCTGTTTGCTTTTGAAAATCCCAAGTGTGTAGAGAATGAGCTCTTGCAGAATATTTCAGCTTCAGTTCAATTTCTTCCTGCATAACCAGTGTGTGTGTGTGTGTGTGTGTGTGTGTGTGTGTGTGAGAGAGAGAGAGAGAGAGAGAGAGAGAGAGAGAGAGGTTTGTTGATATGTCTGTGGCCTATGTGAAGTCAACTGTGTCCTCAGAAAGGAGATCTGCCAGGACAGAAGAAATGATGTAGCAGGGATCAGATAACCACAGTAGTTTTGTTTATTTTGTGACCAAGCAGTAGGCAGAGTCCAGAACACTTGATTGATACAGAGACCCTTGGGGCAGAGGCAGCCATAATTCAGTGTTCTCAGAATTTGGTGTCATCTCCATCCCATGATAGCAATTTGGGATTGAGTAAAAATTCTAGCCAATCAGGGTAGATGGTCACCAAAAGCTGTCTAGAACCTGAAGAATTCCAAATAAGTGATGTGACAAAGCACCATGCAGGGACATATTGACTTAAGCAAATAAGCTATAATAATACCAATTTCCCAAACAAAGTAGAGTGGGTGGGAATATTACTAGTTAACATTTCCTCATAGGTTTCAACAAATAATCTCTGAGTTTGGTATTGTTATCTAGCCGCCATTGTATAGGCTCCGAGGTTTGGAGTAGCTTGCCCAAAGTCATCATTTACTGTGGAACCAAGCTTGATTAGAACCAGGTCTGACCAGTACTAGAGAAGGAACTCTCAACCACTCAGCTTTGCAGTCTTCAAAGATGACTTAACTTAGTGGTCCTTCAATACACACACACACACTCTCTCTCTCTCTCACACACACACACACACACACACACACACAGAACGCAAATGAGGAATTTACAGCTGAAATAAGATCAAAGCATATCTTTTAAAGACCAAATCTATTGTGTAGGACAAATGCCACACTTTCTATATGTAATTTTTCATTGGAACGTATAGATAAAGGTCTAACTTTATCTCGTATTTCGTATATTCTTGTTGGTAGAACAACTCTCTGATGTTCTTTGTTGCTGAAGTTCACTAGAGTAACTCTAATCCTAGTGACTTTCCGTGGCAGGGAATAAACTAAAACTCTTTCTTCTGGACGACTTCACTGTTGGATACACCATTCTCAGGCAAACACCACATGTAAGTTTCGATGTCCTGAGAGCAGATGTGCTTGCAAAATATGGGGAGCAGTGGGCTTGTGAGAGGGGAGGTTATGGTAACTCTCAGACCATCACTGGTGCAAAGTGTC
Organism: Sus scrofa; assembly: GCF_054392235.1. Classification (NCBI taxonomy): domain Eukaryota; kingdom Metazoa; phylum Chordata; class Mammalia; order Artiodactyla; family Suidae; genus Sus; species Sus scrofa. The sequence continues at coordinate 54,181,342 of NC_139383.1, read as the reverse complement.
AGAGGAAATGGTGCATATTACAGGGGAGCCAGAAGGATTAAAAAGGGGGGATTGAAAGGGGAAGGGTGGGATATTAGGAGGTTGGGATTAACATACACATACTACCGTTTATAAAATATGTAACCAACCTGGTCCTACCATATGGCACAGGGAACTATATCAATATTTTGTAATAACATGGAGGAAAGGAATCTGAAAAAGAATATGTATATGTATGTATATGTATAACTAAATCTCTGTACTGTACACCTGAAACTAACGTGATATTGTAAATCAACTAGACTTCAGTTTTTTAAAATGCCTGTCTTAGTAAAGAGTTTTGTTCATGAAATCAAAGAACTGGAGGCTTGGGGCACATGGGTGACCCAGATCCTTCTTATTGAATTTTCTTTTTCTTTTCTTTTTTTTTTTTGGTCTTTTTCTAGGTTCTGCACCCGCGGCATGTGGAGGTTCCCAGGCTAGGGGTCTAATCCAAGCTGTAGCCGCCAGCCTATGCCACAGCCACAGCAACTCGGGATCCGAGCCGCATCTGTGATCTACATCACAGCTCATGGCAATGCCGGATCCTTAACCCACTGAGCAAGGCCAGGAATTGAACCTACAACCTCATGGTTCCTAGTCCAATTTGTTAACCACTGAGCCATGACAGGAACTCCCCAGATCCTTCTTAAATGTACTGAATCTGCAGATGTCTGTCTCCTGGGTAAGTACAGGAAGTGCTGGTCAGTTGGGAGGAAAGGTCAGCCATTCACAGCCCAGAACACTTCTGGGTTCTGACAGTCACAGGGGACAGGGGACCGAACAGGAGTCAGGATTGCAGCAGGGCCCTCCTCACCTTCCTAAGCCTCTGGACACACCTGGCTTCTATGACCTGGGGGCCAGAACCATGGACGATGCAGCAAGGAGCCTGTTCTCAGTCTTAGATTGAGCCCGGGGCTGAAGGGGTGGAACTCTCCAAGGACCACCCTGTGTCTTCAGGGGATTCCTGCTGACAGCTGGGGGGGTCTGTGGGCAGTGCTGCATGTGCTCTGAGGGAAGTCTCCTCTCTGCTGCAAGCCTCCTCTCTGCTACATCTTCTCCCCAAATTCTAGTCCCCACGTGAGAGGCCAGCCACAAATATCAAGGATTCTTTTAAGAACCTTAATATTTGTTCCTCTTCTGTGGTAATTCATAGAACATGTCATCAGTTTAGTTTAGATGTGAAAAATCTGAAAGCATTGCCTGCTCTGGTTATATATTGATATCTCAGTTTCCATATCGCAGAGTTGGTGAGCATAGATGCGCATGTGTGTGCATGTGCATGTATGCAGGTATAGGTAGACACACGAATATAAATACATGTTCTCGTTTAATCTCCGTAATTAGATAAAATAATATTCATATGTACATAGGTAATGCATGCATCTGTGTACATAATGCACACATTTACATACATATTAGCTTTATAAAATAGCACGCCTGTTTTATTAAAGAGAAAAATGGAACTTGGAGAAATTGACTGACAAGCTGCAGTGTTGGTGCTAATGAGACACAGTCCAGATAACAGCACAGGGCTTTGGACTAAGTCCCAGATCTTTTGATGCCCACCCCCGCCCCACCCCCAATTTCAACTCAATATGAAGCCCACTGACTGTCCGCTCCAGGTATGCTCAAGTCAGGACTGTCCTGGGATGTTTAGGCACCTGGCACAAGTCATCAAAATAAGGAAGCCAGAGTGCCCCCACAACGCAGGCGGAAGCATGCCCCATGCCGACAGGGTCCGAGTTCACTGAGCTTGATTTTGTTCTTACGGGACTGGGGTTAGGCTTTCATTGGCTGACTTTCCAGTGGGGAGTTCAGTCGACTGTACAACAACAGGGGAGGCAGTGTGGTGTAGAGAAAAAAGGGGGCCAGTTTGCAGTCACACTGACTTGGGTGTGATTCCTGACTCCAGCACCTATGGGACCCTTACATGTCCTTTGTAAATTATGTGGTGAACTTGGTTTCCTAATCTGTGAAGTCAGATGACATACTGGTCAGAATTGAGATTAGGTGCTTGGTGTGGTGGCAGGTGACTCATTGGAGCTATTATTATGACCTCCAGAGGCCCAAGTGGTCCAAGATGTGGAGGAGGGGGTCCTGCACGGCCATCACCTAAGGGTCCCAATGACCAATTTTAAGAGACCAGAATGTCAAGGATCTGAGTGTTTCTTCTGTCTCCCCTCACCTACAGAGCCTCTGTCTGGCTCTGGTTGCCTATCTTTCCGTTTTGCCAGTGATGGGGTGATCAGGGAGATGCCGTTTCTGCGAGGCTCAGAAGAGGTTTGCAGAGCTTTCCTCCTGGTCTGGGGCTCTTGGGAGTTGCTTCTGAAGCTATGTTCTCTAAAATGTGCATTTTAACTATGTGGGCATTCCTGAAATTCACAAATCCTGGAAAGATTTGGGCAGCGGCTTATGTACATCATTGACCAGTGTCCCTGCAATAGGAATAGCATTTCCATTTGCCCCATTGCTTCTTGGCAGTCACCCTGGGGGACCAGCTTTGATATCATCCTGGTGTACTCGGGCTGGTAGACAGCAGAGGGCACCTCTCACCTGCACTGGGAATACTAAGGACCCCCCGCCCACACACACACACCTCTCACCCCTCCCCACGGGGAAAGCATAGAGATGAGAAATAACCCATCCCTGTGTGGGGGCCACACTCGCTGCTCTTCCTTTCCACTTCTCTTGCTTCAAAACACTGCATTCGTTTCCCCCACATTTGTTCCTGGCTCCTCCACCTCCCGTGTCTTCTGGGACAACCCGTTGGTCTTTGATGACTTTTGAGTGAAGAGAGAGCTTTGGACTCGGAGGGGGTGGCTTCTCTAGAAAGCCTGGGGACTGCCCGCTGTCACTCCTCCAGGTCTTTGTTGAGAGAGGCCTTCCAGTCGTGTGTGGAACTTTGGTTTATTAAATCTGATGAGTTCTATATTTCTGCCACATGTCACAGATCACCCACGTTGACTGAGCCCTGCCAGAGCTGGGCTGCTGTTACCCTGAAATGAAGCCAGATTTTTTTTTTTTTAAGTGGGTGGGGGTAATTCCAGTTTGGTGCAATAAATTATATGGTTCTGCCTGATTTGCTTTGCTTTGGGCTGGGAGCACTCATGATGGAACGTATCTTGCAATGTGCGTCTATCAGGGTGGTGGAGCGGGAGTGAGTGGCAGTGGGGGAGGGAATATTAATTTTCTATAGTGAGCGGGTTGAAGAATAGATACAAATATAGCCCCTGGCTTTTCTCTTCCACCCTCTTCCCCAGCTCAGCCTCTCCTTTCTACTTTTATGCTTTTAAAATTTGGGGCTGGCTTTCTAAAATTCCAGAAAGAAATTTTGGGATTCAAGTTACCCATGAAAGGGGTGACAATTCCTTGTGCTCCTGTATACTTCTCTGTCACAGGAGGAAACTCTGGGGATTTAGAACACCAGGACATATGCCCTTTAAAAGTTCATTATTTTTCTATCAGGAGGCTGTTGAGCTTTGAAGGAGGATGCTGGACCAGAGAGAGACCTTTGGTTCTCACACATGTTTAAGTGTGGTTAGGTTTCTGGGAAGATAAGCATGGAACTGCATAGGTAAGGAAAGATGGCTTAAACCTTATCTTTCTCTTCACTAAATGGGAGATTAGAGTCATCTGGACTTTGGGAGCAGGGGACTGGTATATAAAACATTTTATGGGAGAGTCCAGAGAAGATTAAGTGAAAAATCTGTGCCTAAAATAATCCAGTTCCTAATCTAAGACTCACTTTGTTAATCTGTGAAACTGGGAATAAAATCCACTTCATAGGACTGTCATGGTTTAGGTGAGAAAATATGGATGACATCAAGAGAACTTAGTGAACATTTATTTTTTACTTTCAACACAGTTCTGAGGAGGAGATTCAGGCTGTTGTCAGGGAATATTTGTCTTCCCCGACTTTTCTTTGAAGGGGCAGGGCTGAGCACTCAGACCCAACAATGTGACTTTCCTGGCTTTGCAGGTCCATAGAAAAGCCTACAGATCCAAGAAGGACTTTTTACAGAGAAACTTGGAATCACATTTTGAAGACACTTTGTATTTATAAATGTGCCCTTCATTTATTTCCAAAACAAAGAGATTTAATTCAGCCCAAGATTGTATTCCTTATTCAGGATCACTGTGTGTAATTAATTCCAGGTTTGGAAACTTACAAATAAAGTTCTAAAAAATTTCAGTGAGATATCCAAAAGGCATCTGAAAAATTCCTCAGTGAATAAATAAAACATTTTTTCCCCAAGTTCAGAGAATTCTAAGTTATCCATTTTGTAAAAAAAAAAAAAAAAAAATTGCTTCAAAAATCATACTTTTGGAAAATCTTAGCTGACCAGAGTGGCGAAACCTTCTTTCTCATTATAACATTTACTAGCACTTGTGCCCACATGGGAAGGACTTAAGTTGAGGGTGGCTGTGTTGGAGTGGTGGATGGAATCTTGGGCTTTCTCCTTCACATTATGTGATTTGTTGAAAGCTTGAACTCTGGTGAGAATCATTGCTTTCCAAGTAAAAATGAATCTCCTTTCTTTGCTGATCTCTTCGTTTTGTTTTAAAAAGCTCTCTGCTTTTTGGATAGCACCTAAATACCTATTTCAAGTTAAAAAAGTTCTTAACATTTTTGCCTATTATAACCTTGTGGATAAAAAGCTTAATTTTTTTTTTAAAGCTGATAGATTAAAAAAACGATTTATAATCCTTTGGCAGTCAAAGGATTGAGCTAGGAAGACTAGTTCATGATCCCATGAGGATGCCATCCTGTTAGAGAATCCTTTTTGCTTCAACTCATTGCCCTTCTCACTGTTGGCTTCCCAGCTCCCCCCTCCCCACCCCCATCCCCAATCTTTTACTCTTCTCAACCCAAGTACCAGTGAGCACTATGTTTCTTCATGTTCTCTGCCTGGGAATGGCCATTCTCCATCACTCAATCTTCCCAAGATATATTATTACAGAAAATTAACTAACAATGGTGTTGAAATTAACTAACAAAGGAGGTGGTAACCCTCAGCTCTATCTGCACGTTCTTCCACTATGCCAGTATTCATTTTTTCCCAATGAAACTTTTCATAGTGATATTTTCTCCTCTGTTTGACCTGCCAAAATGTGAACCTTATTAAAAGAACTTATTCATTTAAGGTCTCTTGAGTAATAGATTTCACTCTGTGGGATCACATGGAATTTGCTAAATCTTTCCTGAAGCACTTGACTATAGAATGCCACATCTATATCTACTTGAATTTCTCCAAACTGCTCTATTAGTAGAATAAGCACTTAGGATTTTCTTTTTTTTTCTTTTTTTTTTTTTTTTTTTTTTTTTTTTGTCTTTTGTCTTTTGTCTTTTGTTGTTGTTGTTGCTATTTCTTGGGCTGCTCCCGCGGCATATGGAGGTTCCCAGGCTAGGGGTCTAATCGGAGCTGTAGCCACCGGCCTACGCCAGAGCCACAGCAACGCGGGATCCGAGCCGCGTCTGCAACCTACACCACAGCTCACGGCAACACCGGATCGTTAACCCACTGATCAAGGCCAGGGATCGAACCTGCAACCTCATGGTTCCTAGTCGGATTCGTTAACCACTGCGCCACGACGGGAACTCCCAGGATTTTCTACGTATGTTGGAGAGTGAACTGGTACTAAAAATAAAGAATCCTTTTCAAAATGAGAAAAAAAATTAGGTAGGCTTTGAAGATCATTGAAAAACCCTATATCCATCAAAATGAAGAGCTCAGTGCTTGTTATCATAGCCACAGGACTCATATTTTTTAATGCCTTGGACTCTAAATAGATTTATTTTATACTTTTCTGTTTTCTGCATCATTATAACTCAGTACTCATTGAGTTCCCTTTTTGTGCTAGAAGACATTATATATTCCACTGGGCAGGACTTGAAATGCCCAAAAAGAGGCGTAAGATTTCATCAGCTCTGACCACATCTCTGGTCTATTTTTAAGAATTATTAGCTTTATCTTTGAAGTGGATCAGCATTGAAGGCAAAAGGGAGGTGGGGGTGGTGGGCCTCAGAGAGGTTGGCACCTTCTTTGACAGAACTGAAGTTATGCTATATTTTGTCTTCTGTATAGAATTTTGCATAATGAGCAATTATTTTCCAGAATCCATCAAAGAACTTCCTGAGTCTTCCTTATTCCCCTGGTTTACTCAGTACATACTTGCTGAGCATCCCAATGTTTATAGCACTGGTTTAGCGAGAAGGGGAAGCAACACCATAGAAAATAGTGCCCCCACCACTTTCCTGAAAATTTCTCCCTAACGCAAGTTGCAGTTAGGGAGAAAATACATAGAACACAACATATTAAGTAACAATGAATCAGTAAAAGAAAAAATGAAGGTATTAAATTCAATAAGAGCCACATCAGTGCATTTTCAAGGAGCTAGGAGGGAGGAGAGGGCACAAATGTGGAGCTGACAACTTGGGTGAGAGGAAAAAGTTTTCTGTGTTGGTTATTCACATACACAGATGCACACACGCATGCATGAACATACATACCCATTTTCTGCCCTGCTCTGAGTCTTCGAAGGAAGGGTGACTTCCATGGACTGCATTTCCAGTTTCCTTGCACTCTGGCTTCCTGTTGGTTTAATCAATAGAGGGCTTGCCAACAGCAGGCAAGCTGAGAGGCTGGGGAATTCTTCCTCTGATCCCTGCTTGACTGTGACTTTGACAGCAGCTTCACCATCCTCTGTACTTTCCTTCAGATTCTTGTCAGGCAGCCCCACTTCCAGGTAACCTGATCTCTCTTGCTGTGCAGGTGGAGGTGGAGGGCCTGCCAGTTCTTTGCTGTAATTCCCTACACACTCACAGTACCTCTATAAAGAGTCCTTTCATTTGCTAAGGCTTTTGAGTGCCATTGTCCTGCCTCCTACTGGGACTCCGATAGACACCAGAGGTTTACCAGGTGCAGAAAACAGAATAGATGGATACCAAGGGCAGTAACAAGCTTGGGCAAACCCACTCGAGCAGAGGAATGGGTTTAGTGAGAGGATGTACCACACAAGGTAAGTTTAGAGAAGGTGGTAGAGGCCAGATAGGGAAAGACATCACATACCAAGATGGTGGAGTCCTCCTATGAAAAGAAATCACAGGAGCTTTTGGGGTAAATAAAGCATAAGACAAAATGGTGTAGAAAAATCAGTCTGGTGGTTAAATACAGATTAGGCTAGAGAAAGGACAGACTGGAGTTAAGAGAATCATTGGAGGAGTGATTATAGAAACCCTGGAGTTTTTGTTGAGGAAGTGTGTTGGTCTGTCGAGAGCACTCTTGAGATCTGAGGTTTCAGCCCTACAGACGTCCTGAGTCTGGAGAGGTCACAGCTTGGCTGCCAGCTGAGACTTCCAATACATGTGTATATCGGAAGTAATTTTGACTTCTTTTGGGTGACTGTGGAAGTTAGAGAACACCTTAGCATCTGGTAACACGCCTTTGCACAATGAAAATGACTGAACAAATGACCCAAGGACTTTGCAGCAAAGGAACATTTTAAAGGGGACATGTTTTCAGCTCAGTAATGTGTTTTGAGTTAGGGAATCCAAATATTACACTTCTGACAGATGTTGGAAGAGTATCTGCATTTCCCTGATTAGTTTCTGGTGGCTGCAGCTGGGTCCCACTCTTAAGGTCTGGAAGTCCTAAAATTTGGATGATGCAAGTGGTGAAGCTGTAAGGTAATTGGTCCTTTGTAAACGTAGTTGGTTGGAAGTCATGGGGACCTTTCGAGAGCAAGTCTCAACTTGCCTGAGTCTAATTTGAAGTCTCACAGGCAGAAAGGGTATGGAACAAGATGTCCCAGTGATGATTGTAGCTGTTCCTCCTTTTTGCTGTGCATAGTTGGACTTCAATATAGTATTGCCCTAATAAAGACATGAAATGCATGGAGATGCTAAGAACAGGGTTTCTCAACTGTGGCATTGTTGACATTTTGGGCAGATGATTCCTTGGAAGCTGTCCTGTGCATTATAAGATGTTTCATGGCATTCTTGGCCTCTACACACTAGATGCCAGGAGCGCTCCACTCTTCCCTCCCAGTTGTGACAACTAAAAAATGTCCCTAGATACTCTCAAATGTTCCATGGGGGGAAAAAAATCATACCTGATTGAGAACCACTCCTAAGAGAAAGTGATAATAAAAGTACTCTCTTTGGTAAATTAAAACAGTTCTTTGCAAGTGACCAGTGATGCACATTCATAAGAAACTGATAGCAGTAAGAGCCTGATGTGATACACCCTTGACCTCAGCCACTCCAGCACCATGTTTTCCTGCTCTCTAATTAGTCAGCTAAAGACAATGGCAAGCAATACATTTTCTAGCCAGGCAGTGTAGCTTTATGTTTGATGGTCAGCTGGACCATCCATGGCTGTTTCACTTCAGCTTGGGAATTCTTTATTGGTATAACCAGGAAGGCTCCTAGTACCTTGCTGCTACTTTATTGTATAGTCTTAGAGTTTGATTACTCAGTTAGGACAGGAAAAGGAATCTATCCTTGTAAAGTTTTGGAGACTCTCTAGTAGTTAGAAATGTCTAGGAATCCCTAGATCAATATTTTTCATCACTGGCCCACTAGTTTTGTCCCATTTGTAGATCATAAAGTCGTTAGTGGGCCATAGTCAATATTCTTTAATGAAATGAAATAAAATTGAAAACATTAGATTGCATCACACAAGATGTGAGTAAACATTGAATTGAGAACTTTTGGTTATGTGTGTGCAGGTGTGTTTTCCTTGGGTTATTACAAAGTAAAGTGATTAAAATACTTGATTAAGAACAGGCATGATGCTAGGAGCTTTGGGAGTTTAAAGATGAAGAGAATGTAGTTTATGCTTTCAAAATTTAAGTAGTACAGGTTTCAAATACTGGCTTATGATGTTGATGAAGCTTTGCAGTTTCTAGTTGACAAATATGTGAAACAGATATGGGCTTCAGAAATCTCTGAAGGCTGGGATGGCTTGTTAAAGCCCTGTGGGGAAGACAGGGTTAGGGTGGGCTGGAGCCTGTAACCAGAAGGAGTTGTGTGTGTCTGTATGGGAAGGGGGAGTGGGGCAGTGCAGGCTGGTGGTAGAATGTGATGGGAGAAAAAAAAAAAAAAAAAAGAATGTGATGGGAGACAGTGAGTAGACAGTTTGTCAGAGGATTTTTATCTAGGCAGTTTAGAATAAATTCTAAAGTTGTGTAGGGGCCAACTTTGGAGAGAAGTCCAAGGGGTTTGACTTCTTCTTAGTTTAGGCAAAGTCATGGAAGGCTCTGGGGCAGGGGTTCCCAGATGAGCAGTATGTGTGTGTGTGTGTGTGTGTGTGTGTGTGTATGTATGTATGTATATGTGTGTGTGTGTGTATAGTATTTTTCAGGGCCACACCCATGGCATATAGAGGTTCCCAAGCTAGGGGTGTAATCGGAGCTGTAGCCACCGGCCTATGCCAGAGCCACAGCAATGTGGGATCCAAGCCGCATCTGCGACCTACACCACAGCTCACGGCAATGCCAGATCCTTAACCTACTGAGCAAGGCCAGGGATTGAACCCATAACCTCATGTTTCCTAGTTGGATTTGTTTCCGCTATGCCACAACGGGAACTCCCAGAGCAGGATATTTAATTTATTCTTTTCATTGAACAGTAGTTGTCAGTCACTTATTATATAAAGAGAAATGAGGTTAAAAAGATGAGTAATACCTGGGTCTTTCCTCAGATTTCTTGAGGTCTGGAGAGAGAACCACACAAACAAATAGCCTCTGGAGTAATACAAAGAATGACTTACAAGCCATCACAAGAATGGGAGATTGAGTTTGCCTGACCCTTCAAGGATTTGTAGAGATGGGCAGGGAAATCATGGGCAAAGTCAGAAGAAAGAGGAATGAATAATTAATCCAGTTGGACTGGGGCATTTGCATGTGAAAGGAAATGTTTGAGTGCAATAAAATTTCATGATGTGGAGTTCCCACTGTGGCCGCCCATCCCATTGCACCACAGCAGGAACCCCACCCCATGAAATTTTATTGTATCCCATCCCTCATCATCCTGTGAAGTCTAGGGTTAGCCAGGCTTTCGTGTCCCTGGGATTGAGGGCACCAGGTGATCATCAGCAGGTTAATAAGGAATAGCAAAGCATGTTGACCCCTGCTAAACGTATTCATCGAATAGAAGAGGAATAAAAATAATAAAAGAATTTGGGGTGTTCAACTCTTTTTTCTTTAGGTGATCTTTTTTTGTTTGTTTGTTTAAGCATTGAAGAAAAGAAACAATAAAAGGGCAATATTCAAACAGCTCCTAAAACATGACATCAAGTCTCCACTTTATTTCTAGGGCCCTTGGCCCTGGAGAGCAGCTTGTACAAGACCAGATTTCTAGGGCCTTTATATTTCCTTCCCTCTGTGGATCAATAAATTAAGCAACACGTCAATACCGAGATAGCAGATGAACATCTGTCAGGGAGAACTGGTCCTGGGGGCTTTGTGCTCTGGTATGGAAAGTGTTTGATCTCGGTGTGCCGTCATAAAAGATGGGAGAGAGTTTATTATCTTTTATGATCCCAACTTACTAACAATACCTGACAGGGTGATTGTGTCTCGACCTCTGGTTGGAACTGGGGATGTTCTCATTGGCTTATGCCTGTATGAGGCACAGGAACTTGCTGGTGAAACATCAAAACAAGCTATAATAGGCCTCTGGCAATGGGATTCAGAACAGCTGCAGGGCTCTCTTCTATAACGGGCTGGCAGGAAGGAGAAAAATGAAAGTAGAGCAATCAATCTCTATAGCATTCTATATATTAATAATCTTTGCCAGCTCCAGACCTTGTCTAATCAATACCGGATGCAGGGGGTTGCAGTGCTCTGTGCTACTCCATATGCCTTGTCCAAACAGCCTGAGCCCATGGTCCAGAGAAGGGGGTGCATACGGTATCTACAACCTGACCAAAAAGTTAATTCTTAACATTTCATGATAAGCACCGATTCCCAAAGAGGCTGGACAGCCCCCTGTTTTTCCTCCTGTGTCTGTTTCACACGTCTTGTTTCTGATTTCTTTAGTGCCCAAGAGTTTTCCCGTGAGACCAGCAGAGAAGCGTGGTGTAGCCGCCAGGGGGAGCCCGTGGGGCAGAGCCCTCCGGATGCTCTGAGCGAAGAAAAACATTGATTTCATGGAGTTCTGGGATTAGCGATGATTGTAAACACTTGGGAGACTCACTGAGTGCAGACATTTGTAAAACAATAAAAGTACAAACGAAAATCATCTCATGCCATCGAAGAATGTTATTTAGCTTAAGTTTGAAGGCACAGAGAAGGATTTTCCTCTTTGGAAGGTTTCATTGCTGGAAGGCAGTGGTGAGTCCCCCAGCAGTTCTTGCTAGCAGGGGAAGTAGAATGTTGCATACACAGATAGGGGTGCTGTGGGAGAGGCATTTCAGCTCGTACAGTAAATGCAGTGGAATAGGTGGATTTATTTTGAGGAAGTCAGTTGTTGTCTGCAATCTTTTCCGGTTGTCATGTGCACTAATTAAAAAAAAAAAAAATCATCAAATGAAGCCATCACTGCAAACAAAAACAAAAAGCAAAACTCCAACCTCCAAGTTCAGCCCTTTTATTTTCCACAACTCCTACTTCGCCTGCACCCTTAACATATTTTGGCAACATTGTTTAAAGGCTGAATCTGCTGAGAGGTTTTTTCACAAGTAAAAAGTGTGTGAGCACACATGCATCTAACAAGCTGAAAACTGAAGCTGAGGTGGCAATTTGCTCATAAACCAGATAATTAAGGATGTGCCAAACTACCTGTGGGGGCCTCAGGATTTATCAATGGTTTTTATTTACTGTTTAATAGTATAGCATGTTATATAAACCTTTAAGTAAAACAATTTGATTATAAAAAAAAATAGCTTTTTCAAAGTCACAGCACCTCCCCTACAGAGTTCTAAAATCAGTAGAAAATGGGCAGCATCAATAAACCCGGGGACTTAGGTCAATAAATGTTCTGCCCACCCGGGTACCTTGTTACCTGGGAAGAGTACAAGGGCCAGGGTTTAAATACAAAGATGTTTGCCAGTTTTCCTTACATCAGTAGGATTTTTAGAAGTGTAGATTTATCTTTGATCATAAAACTGAAAACTTTCTTTTTCAATGGATCTACTTGAAGGTAGGCCTTTTCTACCTATATTTCTTGTTTCAGTATTTGCTTATTTTTTAAAGTTGATTTTTGCTAATGGGACTGGAGCAGTGCTTCTGAAACCTGGCTGTACATGGGAATTTTCTGAAGATTTTTAAAAAGCACTGATGCCTGTTTGTTTTTGTTTGTTGGGTTTTTTTTTTGTTTTTTTTTTTTTTGGTTTGTTGTTTTTGTTCCTTCAATTTAGACGCCTGGGTTTCAACCCCAGCAATTCTGATATAATTGGCCTAGGATCTGATCCCAGTATTAGTATTTTAAAAGTTTCCCGGGAGTTCCGTTGGGGCCCAGTGGTTAATGAATCTGACTAGGAACCATAAGGTTGTGGGTTGGATCCTTGGCCTTGCTCAGTGGGTTAAGGATCTGGCATTGCTGTGAGCTGTGGTGTAGGTTACAGACACAGCTCTGATCCCTCATTGCTGTGGCTCTGATATAGGCTAGTGGCTACAGCTCGGATTAGACCGCTAGCCTGGGAACCTCCATATGCCACAGGAGCTGCCCTAGAAAAAGGCAAAAAGACAAAAAAAAAAAAAAAAAAGGTTTCCCAACTTGAACATGCACAGTGGTGACCTGGGAATCCTTGCAGGGGCTAACTTGATAGGAGGATGTAGGGAGAGGCAGTCTACCTTTTTAACAAGCTCCTGGGTGACACTGCTGCTGAACGCTGAGAACCCACTTCTTGAGTAGTGAGTATCTGAAGGAAGTGGTTTTGATGTATAAAGGAGATAGAAGGTGGTGTGAAAAGTTCTTTCCATTGTTTTCTGGACCCATTGGTCTAGATCCTTTCACCATGTCTAGTGTAGGTAAACCCTCTTATAAGGTAAGATTTTCCTAAGACCTCCATCTGTTCTCCAATGCGTCATGCTAAGTGATGGTTTACATAGCTAAGGTGTTTCTAGGGATGGCTGGAGGCAGAAAAGGAAAGAGAAAACATATGGTCTAACCTTGGTTGAGTACTTACTATGTGCCAGGTGCCATGTGCCAAGTTCTTTGCATGTAATTGAACCTGGGAAGGTGAGATTGTTCTCTTTTCACAAGTGTGGGAATCAGGGCTAAAGTGGGGGGGGGGAGTTACTGAACCAAGAACAGAATTAATGGGTTGGGGGGATGATGTCTCTGTGTTGTCCATCCACACTTTTGGGGTCCTGACTGCTCCCTTCCCCAGCCATAGTACCTGTCCCTTTTTGGGAGCCTGGCTTGTCCCAATGGGATAACTTATTCTTTATCAAGACAATAAAGTCTTCTCTTTGGCTGAGTCGCAGCTACTCTGGTAGACTGATTTATGTTCACATATTTTAAAGGGTTTTGTGGGTTCATTATCATTGTCCCGTGACATAATTATTAAGTGTTTTCTCTTTTATCTTCATTTAAGAGCGATAAAGTTCTGATCGAGTTCCACTGTTTGCCTCTTGGCTCTTAAGTGATGCCAAAGTAACCAGTCAGTTCATTAGGAAAACAAATCTGTCAAGTGGCGCATTTGAGGTCTCGTGGAACAAGCAACTGCTTGACTGACAATGTTGTTTTCTTTCCTCTGGTTTGGTTGGCATCGGATGAACCCGACCACAGAATCTTAAGTACTTATTTTTAAAAACCTTTAGCTGCTGACTCGCATCCAATCCGGGTGGCTTTCTCTGCGCTCACAGTAATGCCATTCATCACTCCTGGCTGAGAAGGATGCAGAAGCGGGGTGGGGGTGTTAGGGCCTGAAATCACAGGCAGGCCCTCCTGTGACTTGGCCTGACCCTACCCCCTCCCACTCTTCATCCCTCCAAACCCCAGCGTGCCCTCGAGGAGCAAGATGGAGATTGCTGTCTTCTTTTTCCCTCCTGAGACTTTCTAAAGCTTGGGGCACTACTGTGCAGATATTTGTGTGGGGGAGAGAACAGTGGTTCTTATGGACTCATGAAACAGGTAGCAAGGACTTCGGCTGCCACTCCCCGCCCGACGCTGCCTCTCCTCACAGCTGCAACTGCTAAAACAATCTTGTTCTTTTGTTTTCCACACTTAAAGAAAGGCCTTCAGCCAAATGGTCGCCTCTGACCTTGCTTTATATTTCCAACATGCATTTTATTAACTCCTTTTGCATATGGTACATATAAAGCCTGCCACCAGATGAGAAGGAGGCGAATTTTGCAGTCCTAATGGAAAGAGCAGTGGTGAGCCATGAGAGATGCGATGAACAATTTTTGTAGCACATATATCTTTCCGGTCGATCTGAGTTCCATTTGGGTAAATAAGCTCCAGGCAGAGATGATAAAAATGCATTCAAGTGGTACAAGCCGCTTAATTAAAAAACAAATACAAACCAACCCACCATTAGCTATGAATTTGAAGCCTTCTTAGAAGAAGTCACTTTTGACTAGAAGATAATTGCAGAGATTTAAACGAGGATGCTCTGCCTGCTGGTGGCACTTCTACTTTGGTTCTTCAACTTGGCAGTTCACCCAGGTGGACTTAGGAAGACATTGGAGTACTGTAATGCTTTAAAAAACATATCCAAATAAAACTCCATCTTGCATACCCTTTCATTGATTTCTAACAGCCCTGTTCTTTACAGAACAACAGCCGGGAAAATAATTTCTGTATGGAGGAATGATATACTGCCACTCCCCCCCCCAAAACCAAAGTTAAACTTTTTCCCCCGTTTTTCCCCCCAGAGTGTGTGCCTGTGTGCAAGGGTGTCTATCTAATTGGCCACAAGAGGGAATTAAACTAAATAAAATCACTGTCCACGGGGGGCCTCTAAATATGCCTTTTTAATTTGAAAATTTTTGTGGGTTACAGTGTAATTCAAGCTTTTCAAGGTTTATTAGTGCCTAGTTGTTCCCGGGTCTCCCTGAGCTCAGGACTCCCAGTCCGATCCGCCAGCCATGGGTCATAGACAAGCAAAGGCGTCTTTCATGTGCCGAGCGCCCGAAAGTGACATAGCTTCAAAAAGGCCTCCCTCCCATCAAACACATATTAATAAAAGTGACTGAAGGGAGTTGAAGTTGGTAATTTGTGCTGCTGACTTGACACCGTGTTCGTCATTCCGGGTCCTAGGAATTCTGACAATTCACTGCTCAGTCTGGGGACCAGGGGGCTTGATGATAAAGACGTTGCTGGCAGATCAGAGAGTCAGTGCTGGGGACTGGCCGGGGCCGCTGCCGCCGAGTCAAAACACGCCGCTCTGGGTAATTAATTGCTGCGAGAGGAAACGGACCAATGGCGCCTTCTGCTGTGAAACTGTTAATGGAGAACTTATGGAGAGAAAGTCAAGTCCTCCCATCCAAATTGGAATGTGAAAGAAATCTGTTGGAAGGTGATGACAGAAATGAAGTAAAACAGTTGTTTCCTGATCCGCGTGCCAGGTGTGTCTCATACTGTGATAAATAAGATCTGCGTCTTACACTCCAGAAATTGGGGATATTACAAGCGTTTATTATGGGGAGGCACCAAAAAAAAAAAAAAAAAAGTGCTTGAAATGCTTTGTTTCTCCTGGCACCGAACAGTGAACGGTTACGGCACAAAAGCCTGGAGCTGCTAATTCCTTTGTTTAGGTTCTAGCCAACATGGACTATTAAAAGCTTAGATTCAATTTTATTGTTAAGGTATTTATTAACTGATTATGAAAAGACATTAAAAGACTCATAATTAAGCTACTAAGTGGCTTCTTACCTTGATTAATTCTCCCCTTTTCTTGCACAACAGAAACTGTCCCTGGGTTTTGATGAAACTGTTCACTACCTTGGCTGTTATTTGTTTCAGCTCTCACCTCAGCTCCAGCCAGAGCCTTAAATAAAGGGAATCTGTGAGAGCCAGTGGTCGGGTTACAAGCGTTTCCCCACAGCTATAGCTGTGTGCAGTGCCCTGCAGACTTCTTACTTGTTCAGCGGCTGTTGCTAAAACTTCCATGTGCATTTGTGTGGAAAGGCACACACAAGTGATCAGGGGGTGTGATGTATCCACGTAGCTTATGTGTGGCTCGATCTTGGCTCTCCAAGTTAAAATGATCATTCTGCTCAAATGATTTTCCTTTCTTGTTTTTTTAAAGTTGTAAAGTGCTGTAATGTATTTCAGCAACTGTTTGCTTTCTCTAGAAACTTCAGGAAGAAAATATACAATATTTTTTTCTTAAGGACAAAAGAAATTTTATGAGAAATCACTGGACATCCTGACCATAAATGATAGTCTTTTTAGCTATATAAAATATAATTTTGTAATATATATACGTCTCTTTTGACAATGGAATTTATTTATTAAAACTTGTTTGAAAAGGTTGTTTTAAGTAGCAATAATTAATTCTTGGATAAACCTCGTTGGCTGCAATACTGCCTGTTAAAGCAAGATTTGAAACTAAGAAAATAAAGGAATTGTACTCACTTTGAAAACACAAACTATCTTGTTACTGTCGAATCACATATTTTATTAAAATCTTTGATTTCAGTACCACATCCCCCTGCTACTGTTCAGTCGTTTAAAATTGGTTTAAAAGAAGAGGAAGCCTAATTCTTAAAGAGGCCCCTTAAGCATATTAAGGAAGTTAAAACACACTTAAGTAGAATTGCCTGCCTAACAGGTGTGACTTACAAAATTATAAAATATCAGCTACAGCTATGCTTCTTTTAAGGATCAAGTATAATATTTGTACTCATGTGTATCATCAGGAATTTATAGAATTAGTACTAAAATTTTGAAAGAGATTTCACTTAAAAATAATATGCATATGACCAGTTTAAGGAAATGGGAATTTGGCATCATCTGAATTTTTAAAGTGTTGATTTACTGCTAATTTCAAAAATCTAAAATAAATGCCCACTAAAACTCATGTTCTTACATAGTAGTCTCAGTGTAAATTTATCAAAATAAGAGTTGTTGTTTGCCATTTAAAATCGTCTTCTTTATTTCTTAAAAACATTGAGAATGAACCACTGTTTCCGAAGTAAAAGTAGCTTTTCTTATTTTATTTATAATCAGTAATATTTTAAATAATAATCTTTATGTCATACTTGTTTAGGAAAAATAAGAATTGTTTTATCTGAATTGTTCTCAGTGGGATTAATTTACTGGTCCTTTCCCCCTTCATTAGTGAAAAACATAAAAATAAGATTTCATAGTTACCATGCATCTTGGACATGTAAGAGAAGTCTGCTTCTTTTTCAGTCTTTCAATATTGAATGAATGGGTTTCTTTCACTTATTCACTCACTCACTCACTCGACAAGGACCAAGTCCCTGTCATGGGCACTTTGGGATCCTGAGGACTGATAGGAGCAATAAAGCATAGTTTTTGTCCTGTTGTGAATAGAGGAATGTATAAGAAAAAGAGGACTTGGGGAAAAAAACATGACCCGGTTTCCTGTTTTGTATCTTCATATTTTCAGCAGAGAATCTGAGAATAGCAATCTACATATAATTCATATTTGACTGTGGATGAAACCATCTACCTGATCGTCTCATCTCTCATTCCACTCACCAGTCTCTCGGCCTCTGTTTTCTGTCTCTGTTTGGGCTCCTTTCTCCAACTCTCATGGTACTACTTGCCTCAAGTTCAATCCACCCACAGTCCATAGCCCTTCTGTGGTGGTTCCTGATGTCCATCAAGTGTCAGATTATAGCCTCTTGTTCTCTAGATGGTCTCTTTGGGCAGAAGAAAACACAATGCCCACAGAGCACGTATGGGCTTCTGTGATCTCCCCTGCTGGACTGTATTGGGTTCAGTGTTTATAGAAGGCTTTTAAGCAGAGGAAGCCGCAGAAGAACAATTTCCATGTCCCTTCAGAAAAATCCCTCAGTCCCGGGGTCCAAATGGGAAGAGTGATGGGGCCATGAAGGAGCTTTCTCATTGTAACAGCATCCCCCCTCTCCATCCTGGGTTGTCCCAAGCCAATGGTATTTGCCAGGCAAACATTATCTGATGTAGGGCTGCTGCCAGCATACCTCCCACTGCCTGAGTCAAGGCCTGTTGGCAGCTATAGAAGTTAGGTGTTGCTGACTGACGCATAATTATGGCAAACAGAAAAATGTAGACGTGTTAGCAAAGTCAATATTATGGAGACCTCTGTCTTCCCAAATATTGTAAGTAAAAGATACTTCTAGGGTATAGCCAATTACATTCTCTGTTTTTACAACCAGTCACAAATGTATTTTTTATTAGCTGGTGTGTTCAATGTTTTGAATGCATAGCCCTTATTTCAATCTCGTTTTAGTTTGTGGTAAGTGCAAAAGGATTTTTTGCTGACTTGAAATAGCAAGGCTGCTCTTTTTAACTGAACTGCAAGGGTCTGTGGCACTGAGAGTTTATTCCACAGCCTTCTGTGACTCCTGACTGTAAATTAGTCTGTGAAGTGGTGTTTATTGCCAAACCGGGAGGTTAAGACAGCCTAATTATATGTTTGTGCAGGAGAAAACACCATGACCCCACCATGAGCAATTATTCTGTCCCCTGTTCATAGCTTAATCTAGCTCCAGCTAAGAAGAATGAGGAGATGGCCTGTCTTCACCACAAACTTAGCTACTACGCATTTTCAAGGTTAATTAGAAGCTTCGTTGACTGGAAGAGTGACTTCTTCCACAACTCAGCCTTCTGCCAAGTGGAGGGCACCTGGTAAGGCGACTTGAGGGGTCTTTGTGGATTCATTCTCTAATTCTACCCATGGGACAACATGCAAGAGGGACTCTCGCCATGCTCTCAACGTCATTGCATGAAGCCAGTTTTCCTTCTTTATATGTTTAAAGCTCCATATGGCCAGAGACTGTTAGGATACTGGGGCTCTGTGTACTTTTTTTTTTTTTTTCCTTTTTCTAGAAATGAAAATCCTGCTTATCCTAAGGGACTTTTTCTAATGTTAAGAAGGATGTAGCGAATGAAAACCAGAACGAGATCAACAGGTCAATGTCTTTAAAGTTGGTCATAAAATGTATCACAACAAAGAATCCATGGGGTAGGAATGGCATGCCAAAATACCTCTGTCTTTGTTCTTGGACACTTCTCTGTCACAAGGGCAGCATACTTCTGTTTCTCTTCAAAAGCATTTGGCTTATATTTTTTCCTACACAGGCACATGGTGAAGTCTTACAACGCATAGGTTCAATTTCCTCTTAGGAAAATAAAAGATGCCCTTCATGTCTTCTCGCACTCAACTAGAAATGCTCATTGTCATTGAAACGAGCTGAGGGAAGAACCAGTTCTCTAGGAAACTTCATCTCAAGCATGGTCCAATCTGCTTTGAAACGATGAGTTGCCTCTAGGGAAATAGACTTCTCATTACTAGCAAATTTCCAAGCTATCACTCAGTTTTCCCCTCTTTATCCCATTTCTATGAGTTTTGTTTCTAGGATGAAATAACATCTATCTTCTTTCTTTCCTTTTTCTTTTTTTCTCTTTCAGCTCTCAACTTTCTTTGCTTCTTAAGCAAGACTCTCTTTCTTTATAGTTTAACCCTTTCCAGGTTCTCTGTTAACTCAGCTTTGATTCTCATTCTTTTTTTTGGCCACAGATTATTCACACACTGTGCAGTTTTTCACACAAGAAAAACTGGAAAGCAGTGTAGAGAGGAGGTTGACTGCTTTTCCACTCCATTTATTTTAAGAACCTAAAACCTTCTCACCATGTTGTAGGACAGCCAAGCACTCAAGGGTGTTCCTTTGATGACTGTTTACCAGCCTTCTTTCTTTCCCACTTTCTTCCCTTCTATCCAGGGAAATGACTGGGGTGTATGGAAGCTGGCATAACTTTCCAGTATCTTCCTTATTTTTAACTTCTTTTCAAATATAGTCTGAAAGACCATGTACATCCCAGTAAAAACTTATCAGGGCTTCTTGTCCATTCTCCTCCTATTCTATGATATGCCACTGACTTTTTCCAGCTAGAAACCACTGACCTTTCATCTGGCCTATCATTATCGTGAGCTCATTCATTTAGCAGACATTTGTCAAGCCCCTACTATGTGCCAAGACTTATTAATATAAGCTGCTGCCGGCCTCTTGGGCTTTTTTGTGCTGACTTAGAGCTTGTCTTTGTTTTTTGACACACACTTTTTTTTTCAATTTTAATCCAAATTTCTCTGAAACAGTTTTCATCTCATGAAGCAGCAGTCTGTTTTAACCCTTCAACTTGCCAGAATGACAAAGTAATTGTCTTCTCTAGAGGTGTGTTGATATTGTTTAGGAATCTCAGAGTTCCTGTTGTGGCTCATTGGGTTAAGGATCCAGTGTTGTCTCTGTGAGGATGCAGGTTCAATCTCTGGCCTCAATTAGTGGGTTAAGGATCTGGCATTGCTGCAAGCTATGGCGTAGGTCATACATGCAGCTTGGATCCGGTGTTGCTGTGGCTGCGGCATAAGCCTCAGTTGCAGCTCTGATTCAACCCCTAGCCTCGGAACTTCCATATGCCTCAGGTGCGGCTATTAAAAAAAAGAGAAAGGAAGGCCAGTGAATGGTGATCTGGTGGGGTGCTGGCGGCAGGGGGCAATGCTATGGCAGTTGTCCCAGAGAAGTCTCACTCATACTTTAATCCATGACTATTTTTGACATACATTCTGCTTTAGCTCTCTCTATATGTTAGGGAGTAACATGAAAATGACAGGAGAACGTTTTGAATCTATTAATAAATTTGAAAAGGCTCTTTTAGTTTGGAATTCATGTTGAATCTGGCTGCAGAAAGCATAGGTTTAACCTTTGCACTCTATCTCTTCTCTGAAGGCCAGAGAGTTGAAAACCCAAAGTCCAAGGTCACATGGCTAATTAGTGGAAGATTGGGGCAAGAACACAGGGTGCCTGAGTTCCATTTTCAGCACTCAAACCACACACCCCATGGGGTGATAGGGGATACATAGCCCAAGGAACCATCTGCCATATTACTCACCATCTCAAGCCTTGACTTCGTTCAATGTTCAATAATCTTTGGGATGTTTTCAAAAGGATAGCTGGGGCATTCTTTCTTTTTCTTTTTCTTTCCTTTTTTTTTTTTTTTTGGTCTTTTTAGGGCTCCATGCATGGCATATGTTAGTTCTCAGGATAGGTGTCGAATTGGAGCTGTAGCTGCCAGCCTACACCACAGCCACAGCAACACGGTATTGTTAACCCACAGATTGAGGCCAGGGATTGAACTCTCATCCTCCTGGATACTAGTTAGGTTTGTTACCACTGAGCCACAGTGGGAACTCTTGCAGGAAGCACAGGTTTAACCTTTGCACTCTATCTCTTCTCTGAAGGCCAGAGAGTTGAAAACCCAAAGTCCAGGGTCACATGGCATTCTTCTCCAGGTCCATCTCAAGACCTAGAAGTAATCCTTGATATAAAATTCTATAGCTTACTGTATTAAATCCGTGCTCAACTTTGCCTCATTCCTGGCTTACATTTCAGCTTTAACCAGGTTTCTTGGGGCTGTTACGTCTGAATTAAAAGCTAGCTGACTCTACCTTATATTAAAGTGTGCAGGCACTATGTCTGTGTTGGAGTCAGGAGACTGCATTCAGGAGTCAGAAGAATTAGTGTTCTTCTGCTGGAGAGGTCTATGGAACAAGAAGGTGGCAGCATCAGAATCCCTAGGAAATAAGCCCTAGTAGGGAGGTCCGCTTCCCTATGAGAAGACCTCGTGGATTGGAGTGAAGATTTGAGTCCCGGCTGTGGGAGGCAGATTAAGGAGGACCCTCTAGAAAATCCAGCACAAGACATGGAGGAAAGGACATGGTCATCAAGGGTGGAGAGACTCAGGTCTGAATACTAACTGTGTGCTCTTAGGGCAGTTTTCTAGCTTTTCTGAGCCTGTTTTCATGTCTTAACGTGGGGTCAATAGTGTTTAATTCACCATGAGTAATGACTGGCAAAGGAAGGGGTGGAATATGTACACATGACACTGTGCCTGAATGCTTGCTACATGCCCATTCCCTTTTGTTCCCACAGGCAGGTGGCATTCTCACCCATCCCCCCATCCCAGATGCCTGATGACATATGCTTGACCAATGATTTTCATGCTCATTAGTGAGTTGAAAAATCAATGTATTGTTCATGGTTATGGTAGACAGAGGAATGGCCCTCCACCAAAGATGTCCCTATTCCAATCCCCAGAAACTGTATGTTACTTTACATGGCAAAAAAAGGCTTTGCTGATGTGATTAAGGATCATCAGACGGGGTGATTATCCTGGATTATTTGTGTGGGTCCAGCGTAATCACAAGGATCATTTTAAGAGGCTAGGCAAGAGGACCACAGGAGAAGTACAAGCTGTGACAGCAGAAGCAAGGGGCTGTTGGAGTTATGTGAGAAAGGGGCCATGAGCCAAGAAATGCAGGTGAGCTCTACACGCTGGAAAAGGCAAGAAAATGGATTCTCCCCACAGAGCTTCCAGAGAGAACCAGTCCTGCTGATGCCTTGGTTTTTGCCCAGTGAGACTTGATTTTGGAATTCTGATCTTCAGAGCTAAAAGATGCTGGTTATATGGTTTTGAGTCACTAGTTTTTGGCAACTTGGGACAATGGCCATAAGAACTAATACAATGGCCATCGTGTTATGACAAATGAAACTGAAGAGCAAATGCAAGTTTGGTTTCAGCTTATGTGTACGTGTGTGTGTATGTGTGTGTGTTTACGTACCCACATGCACACATCTGCATATGGTATGTAAGTACTGGATTGCCATAGTATATTGCATGGTATTCCTAACTGTGGCATGTGGGGAGGCAGCCACTGCCTCCCTTGGTGTTGCTGGATGGACACTTCTTGCTCCTTTGTGCTGTGCTAACAGCCTGGGGAGTCCTTGCTCTCAAGAGCAGCTGAGTTGGCAAGACCATCTTGCCTTTCCCAAACCTTAATTATTCTTCACAGCCAAAGCCAAATGAAAGTCTGGCTTACAGGAGGCATATGGAGCAAGTGCTGATCTGGGCTCCAGAGCAACATATGAGCTCATCTACAAATCACGAGGCTGTGTCTGACAGCATTTCACATTAAAGTTCGAAGTGGTGTTTCTGTCAGATGTGAGGTAAACTGAGGTACGGTGGGACTCAGCTGCAGCTGGAAAAGCTGTGTTACAGATGAGTTGGGCACATGGTAGGTGTGTTGCTGATAGATTCTTGCAGGAAGTAAACTGAAAAAATACCACGACCGATAGTAAGTGGATTGTGTATTTGCAGGTGCAGTCTGTGAACTCAGAATGAGTTCTTTTTAGAATGCAGGCAAAACTTTCTTTGAAACAAGAACGTAAGTCCTGAGTGAGGAGTAAATCTCAAGCCAATGACGGCAATGGCCAGCTAGCCGAGTCCTTAATGACAGACTTTCAACATCAAACTCAACTTCAGGGCAAGTTTTGTCAATGGCACCTCCTATGTCTTAGCATCGAGTGGTGGGCAAGATTTTCCAATAATAACACCTCCTGCTGGGATGTGAAGAGTGGGCCCTAGCCCCACTAGAACTTGTAAAGCCTCAAGAGAACCTCTGTC
Source organism: Sus scrofa (assembly GCF_054392235.1). NCBI lineage: Eukaryota > Metazoa > Chordata > Mammalia > Artiodactyla > Suidae > Sus > Sus scrofa. Next base: position 54,157,734 of record NC_139383.1, on the reverse strand, counting down.
ATTTTGCCTTAATGAAGACACCTAATGGCTTCTCTAGACCATCCCCACTCTCACTCCTTATCTCCCCTTTCTCTGTTAACTAGATGCATTATCAAGTTTCTGGTCATGCCCCGTGGGGACTCGATCAGGTCTTCAGGAAGCAACATAATATAAAGGTTAAGCAATTAGACTTTGGCATTAAACTGCCTGGGTTACATCACTTTCTAACCAGGTGGGTTACAAGTTACTTAGCCTCCTCAAGCTTCAGATTCCTCACCTATACAATAAGGACAATAATCATACCTACCTCTCTGGGTTTTTGTGACAGTTAAGTGAAACATCACAGGAAATGTTTGTTGCAAGGTAGTTGTTGTTAGTATTTTTCTCTTATGCTAAGTTGGGATCATGAAAGTGTAAAATTATCCATAGCATTATTTTTATAACTTACATTTATGCTAGTCTGATGCAATGTAAACTCACCTCAAGGGGCTGAGCCTGTAAATATTCTTTGGCTGTTATCTTCCTCTCTTCAAGTGTAAGAGCTAGAATTATGACACAACACATGAACATGACACGACTAAACCCCTGTAAGCTCACAATCCTGTGATTTCCTCTGAGAAATCAGTGGTAATGATTGCTATTATATGATGGTGCAATTCAGTTCTTCCTTTATCTAATAAAAGCAAGTCCAGAAACAAAACCTTCTATAATTACATTAAGAATCCTATCATTTTCTGCTTTATTTAGGAATCCTAAGATAGGAAAGGAATTGGGATATCATAATTTCTCCTTTTTGTGTTCAGGCCAAATTGCCACTTGTGTGTGTTTTGAAGAGTTTGGGAACAAACAACGAACTGACACTCAACACCAACTCAAAGCATGTATTGCACCTGGATTTTTTCACCTATAAGTCTTGCTATCAGTGTGTCCAAAGAGCAACTAACTAGTGAAATACATCCTGAAATTTCAAACTAAAAACCTGTATTTTGCAAAGCTACCTAGCATTTGCTTAGGAAAAAATTTTTGTTTGCAGCTTGGGAAAAAGAAAAAAAAACACTAGAAATTTATCAACATGGATTCCAATGCATGGTAACTTTAGGTTCCTCTTGTTAGGATTATCATGGTAATAAATAAAATATATTAGTTTTCTTTGAGTAGTACTTGTCTCTTAAACCATTCTTGCTTTCCATATATAGAAATTCACATACATAACCTTCCAGAGGTACTGAATTCTTTGATTTCCTCTTTGCAAAATTCTGACAAATCCAAAAGGAAGAGGTATATATCAGAATACTTGAGGTATGGAAAAGTGTTCTCATTTTCAAAATGGAGGTATGGGTTGGATCAAGAAAAATATTTGTATACTCCTGTAAATTTTTTCTAGTTTAGCTAATTAATCAGATTACTTATAGACAGAATGAGAAGCAATGAAGTAACTAGGATCCAGAGTTCAATAAAAATAAGTTTCACCAAACTGAACTTTTTTTTTTAGTGGGGTTAATTCATCTTTTAGATTTTTTTTTGATATAACCACTTCCCAAATAGTTAAGTTTCTCAGCTATTCATGGGTGGAGTAATTCACTCATAACAGTATTCCTGCAGCTGCCAAAAACTGGCATGGTCCCTAAGCTAGAAGTCCAAGGATTTCAACAGATCCTTGAGGAATCTCCTCATGTACAATATGGTGAAATGTGGATAATGATTGTTTATCTTGATTCATTGATATATGCTTGAACAGTTTCTCCCAAAGTGGGTTGCTTAATGGATCAATAGCAGCCAAGAGATGAATGGCTTGCCTAGGGGCTGTGTTCATGCCCTGACTGGGAAACCACTGAAGACTAGTCAGATCTGTGGCAAGCACAGAGCTGGGATGTGAAGCATGCAAACAGGGACGCAAATGACAAGCTAAAAAAGGGGCCAAAATCATATGCTATGCTAACATTTAAAAATGAACAATTAGGAGTTCCTGCTGTGGAATCTGTCTTCAGTGGCTTGGATTGCTGTGGAGGTGCAGTTTCAATCCTCAGCCTGGAGCAGTGGCTTAAAGGAATTGGTGCTGCAGCTGTGGCATAGGTTGCAGATGTTGCTTGGATTCAGTCCCTCCCCCGGGAACTCCCATGTGCCATGGGTACAGCCATTAAAAAAAAGAATAATTGTGTAGTTGTGTTCAAAAGCCAATAACACAGCTACTGAATGATAGTACTTTGCTTGAGAGCAGTTAATCATTAAAATAATAATAGGCCACAATAGTACATAAAATAATGTAAAAGTGATACCAGTACCAGTCTATGCTTGCTGGAAACCGTCTATCTCCAAGCATCCTTAAGTGCTTGCAAGCATTACCTAGGTTTCTATGGAAAGGAACCATGTATGATGAGAAAATAAATACAATCTGAGATTCTACAGATGGGTCCAGATGAGAAGTGAGTCGCCCTGTATTCTGTCCTGACTGCCCAACAGCTTGCACAGTCATGTCTGGTTCCCGATGCCAGATGTTAACAGCAAAGTGTGAGGAGAGTTATTTGGTTGAAGAGCAGCTCCTGCTTCAAACTTGGAGCTGAGGTGGCGTGGTAGCTGGCTTCACCTACCTGGATGAGGGATAAAGCAGAGGCAGGAGGACTAAAGCAGCATCACAGGGTAGAAGAAAACCTGAAGACTCTTTGCTTTCTAACCATCAGAGCCACACAGCTCCCACAGCAGGCACTGCATGAAGCCCTAACCTGAGTATTCTGGGACTGTAAAGATTCAAACTGAGGTGAAATACCCCTTCTTTAGAGATGTTATGTATAAGAATCACAAAATCAACTGAGAGCATATTCTCTCCCCCATCCCCATCTCATCAATCTGTTTTACTTCTATAATGCTGCATGGATTTCAAAACACTGGTCAACAAAACCGTACTTTATGTCTTTTTTTCAACATGCAGATCTTTAATGCTAAGTTTTCTGCAGTCAGTGATGTTGAAATGCCCTGCCTGTCCTCTTTGCCCGTCTTTCTTCTCCACTGAAGTAGGAAGCGTGGGGCTCAGTTCGCTCTTGGGTTCAGAGAAGAGCATAATCATGGAGACAGGCTGAGGGGGGAATTCTTTCCTGATGATTTCAGTCTAATCAAAGGGGTCACGATGATGACAATTATGCTTCTAGGTCACTTGTTCTTCTTTGTCTTTGTTCCACAATTCAATCCTGCGATTGCTTAAAATGGAACTCCCTTGTGCTTTGGCATTAAAAATATTGAGAAGGATGCATGCTTTTCTTTAGGGAAACACCCATTCCTGGTATCCTGTGTAATGAGCATTTTGTGATCATTGTAAGTTTATCAGAGAATGTGTGGGGGCCAAAAAAGTCACTGGGTAAAAAAGCCATTGAGGTATTATTAGGTGTGCTTCCCTATTAATGTCAGTGAAAGTCAGTGCCTGTCATTAGCTGTTTGTTTTCAACTGTATATTCTGCTCTTCCTTCTCCACCATGGACTGTGAGAGACCAGGTTCAGCCATTGGAAGGCACTGCAGGGCAGGTGAAAGGTAGGAGAAAGGACCAGGTCAGGACAAGAGGACCTTCTCTCTTTCTTCCAGATGACCTCAAGGCAGTGGTCATGTTTTCTCAAAGGTTCCAGTTCCTTCTTGAAAGACCTTCCCTTTGTGGTCTCACTCCCACTGGGCAGCCTCCACTGAAGGGCTGCTTTCCATCATCAGCCCTCACTCCCTTTCCTGAGTGCCTTCAGCCCTGGGGCTGGTTGTGGCTTCCTGCTTTGTTACTAAGCAGATTCTCTCACCAGGCTTTTCAGCTCTCCCAGTGCCTTTGTAACTATGTCTCGATATGAATCCTCCCTACAAACTGCCTAACCTGGGCTCTATTTTCCTGCCTGGATCCTGACCAATGTAATGTCTAATCAAGGTTGGCACAGACAAACATCAGTGTTTAGTGCCCAGAAACAATAAACTTTGGCTGACAAGTTATATGCTTATTTTCAGGGGAGCATTCTATGGAGATGTCAGGCTAGATTCTGAGCTGGTAGGAGTTCTTGATCTTCCCAGGATCCATAGCTAATGGTGGACTTTCTCAAGTCTGGAACCAAGTTATTTCAGATACAAAAACCTAACCAAACTGGCTCAGATCAAATAGGGCTTTATGAATTTTGTGTCTGTTGCTATTTTATAAATAAGTTCTCTTGTGTCATTTTTTTTAACATTGCACATATAGGTGATATCATATGTTATTTGTCTTTGTCTGACTTAGTTCACATAGTATGATAATCTCTAGGTCCAACCATGTTGCTGTAAATGACATGATTTCATTCTTTTTTATGGCTAAGTAATATTCCATTGTATATATTGTACCACATCTTCTTTATCCATTCCTCTGTCAGTGGACATTTAGGTTGCTTCCAGGTCTTGGTTATTGTAAATAGTGCTGAAGTGAACATTGGGGTACATGTATCTTTTTGAATTAGGGTTTTCTCTAGATAGGTGTCTGGGAGTGGGATTACTGGATCATGTGGTCGTTCTAGTTTTGGTTTTTAGGAAACCTCCATACTATTTTCCATAGTGGTTGTACCAGTTTACATTTCCACCAATGGTGTAGGAAGGTTTCCTTTTCTCTGCACCCTCTCTAGCATTCATTGTTTGTAGACATTTTGATGATGGCCAGACTTTGTTTTCTCACACACAGAAAAGGAGGAGGTCAGCAATTGCTGATCTTTGTTTAGCTGCTTTGCACTATCAGGGTTTTAGCTTGGCATCTCTTTGATGCCCTGAGGGAAGTCAATTCTTTCCCTTATGCTCTCAGGGCAGTAATAGCTACATCCATCTTCGGGTTCAAAGCATGAGGCAGGAAGGCAGGTCAGGGAAGGCAGTGTAGCTTGCTGCATCTGTTAGTTTTATTGGGAAAGTAAAATCATTGTAATGGATTCTTTCTTGTATCCCTTTGGCCAAAACTTTGTCACAAGGTTACCCACAGCCACAAGGGAAGTTGAGAAAGTGGGAAATGGGAGTGTGGTGACATATGTGAGGATGGAGAGCTGCTGCTGACAGTGGGAGAGATGCTTCTTCCCTGTTTTCATTCTTTCCCACTATTTACTGCTCCCTCTCTTTGTCTCTCTCTGTCCCTCTCTCTCTCTCACATTTATTCTTCATCTTGTCAGATAGAGTTTGTTCCAGAATGATACAATTGCAATTTCCTCAGTCCCTGCCCTGCCATAACAAAACATTGAAACAGTGGGCATTTTACAGATTTATTAAAGGGAAAGTACATTTTCAGGGGGAGAGAGAAAGAGAGAGCACGTGCACACGTGCGTCTGTGCACAGGTAAAAAGGAGGGCCCACCTCCCTTTATTGACTTTATATCCCCACGCTGTGGACTTGAGTGGAGACCCAATTTCTCCTGCTCCAGGCCCCTAAGGTCTGAGCATTGTTTGATCTCCGATTGGTTTATCTTCTGATTGGTTTGGGGCAGGATACATTATTTGCATGGGGGAACAGGTTATATAGAGGTGGGGTGAGCAATGGGTGACATTCCTTCCCTAGGTGGGGGAAGGGGCATTACAATGAGACATGGCCACAGGGCTTTGGGTTTAATCTCCTTGAAGGGGACTGGATGCCTATAATTGTCTTATCTGTTTCCTAGGGAAATGTCAACATTAAAGAGTTTCTTTAGAGTTTCTTGTAAGTCACATAGCTATCTGGCATAACCATTTTGCCCTCTACAAGAGGCACTTTGTCCCAGGGACAAAGTGCTCTGTGATGAGAGCTCAAGACACCTGGGTGAAAAGGTTTGAACATCTTCTCTAGAATAACCGAATAGCCACATGGGAGAAAGTTCTAAGCTTAGGCAAGTATCCCGAGGAAGGCAAATTCTGTTTGGCATGGAAGCTGATCATTTGGAGGGAAGCATAAATTAAAAAATTGGGCCCTTTAATCAGGGGAAGATCTGCTGCCTACCTCATGCAAGATGTGTATGAAAAGTAACCACGTTTTAAACGAAAACAACCAATAATTAAAATAAGAGTTAAAATTAATTTCCATGTCCTGCCTCACAGCGCTTTTAACTCCTTTAGGAGCAGCTGTGAACCAAGTACAGTAATGGTTGCCAGATGCTGAGTCTTGGTGAGTGTGGATCATCTGCTCTGGGGAGGGGGCGGGCAGTGCGCTTTATACCATGTATTTCTAGTTCGAAGTCACTATGAAGGGAAAGGAAAAAATCAAATTGCTTAACAATCACAAAGGAAAAAAAAATCAGTACCCTCTACATTTTGTGTCCCATGTAAGCAATTAGGCATATTTGTGGTTAAAACATCAGATGGAGAGGCCTTCTGATTTTAAACACTGACAACTGGTACACTAGGACCACTGTGGGTTCTGACAGGATTGCAGACAATGAGGACAGGAGACTATAGGGTCCTTGCAGTCTCTCTGAAGAGTTGATGTCTTTGGGGAAAAGAGATCCTGCCAGCAGATGTGCCTTAGTTGGTCATGTTATCCCAAAATCCCATTTTTTAGTCTCTGTCCTGGATTCATTGCCTCTCATGATACTCCAGGACAAAGAGGGAATTTGGGAGTTGAAGTGGATTTTAGAATTTTGGTCAACAGCCTTTTAACTGGTATCCCTGCCTCTACTTTCATCCCCCACAAAATCCATTTTCTCACACAGCATAAAATCTTAGCACTCCCCACGGTCTATAATGACCTTTCGGTCCCGACTTTCCTCTCCAACTCGTTCTTGTATTCTTTTCCCCTTTGCTCAGCCACACTGGATTCTTTTTCTTCCTGAAACGTGCCTGCATGCTCCTAACTAATAGGAGGGCCTTTGTTCTTGCTGTTCCCTCTGCTGGGATGCTTTCCACATCTTGCATCTTCTCATGGGCTGTTCCTTCTTGTCACTCAGAAACCAGCACCAAGGACATCTTCTCAGGGAGGCTGTTTCTGACTCCTTCGTTTTAGTAATCCCCTCCCACATCACAGCATAGAAAGATTCACTGCACTCATGGCCTTTTTCATCCATTACTATACTGTTCGTAATGTATTTTCTATTTGTCTCCCTTTCCAAGAATGAGAGCCTGATGTTCTGAACATCCGTCACATCTGTCTGGTTTACTAAAGTATTTCCCCATCACTCAGAATTGGAGCTGGTACAGACTATGGTTTTCATTGAATCTCCATGTAAAGGGGAGGTTGGAGTGCCCATGAGAAATCGTGGCACCGCATAGGCTTAGTCAAGTGAAGCTGTAGAGCAGTGTCTTGCATAGATGCTGCTTTTGTCATGACTAATACCCCCTCTCGAGTGAAAATTCAACTGAATTACTTTCTGACAGTGCTGTTTGGGGCTGGGGTCAAATATTACCTAACTAGAGTCTATCAGAAGGCCCTTGTTATGCTTCATGACAGATGTTACTCATACTCTACTTGAACAGCATAGTTATGAATCATTTGCTGGTTTTCATTGGGATGGTCCTCAGCATTTGGGGATGGACATTAGCTTTATCTGACTTGCCCAAGCATTACTAGGACACTGGACATCTTTGGCCCCTGCCCCATCACTGTGACAAGCCTACATGTACCCACACATTTGCAAATGCTGGGAGGAGTAGTGATACTAAACCTGGTTGAGAACCTTAATTAGAAAGTATTCTACTGAGTGATGTTAACCAATCATTTAAGTAAGTTAAAGAAAGGAACCCCCCTCCCCCCATTTATGTGCATTTTAGTAAGGGGCTTCTTCATCCTCCCCTTTTCCTGATGGGCCTGTGAGGATCACCTGGAGGGCATGGTGTGGAGACAGGCAGGCCTGGGAAGGTGAGTGGCCTCTGCTGGGGAGAAACCTGATTCCTACTCAACAACAGAATTTGTACTCCGTCACTGGGCAGAAATGAGTTAAGGCCTGCGTCTGAGAACTCCTCAAAAACAAGCTGCCTTTATCTCCCAAACACTCATGGGCCCGTTGCTCTGCTTTGTTCCTCTTTCAGTGCTGTGCTTCCCTATTTTGTCCATATATGCCTCGCATGTGTGTACACCTCTGATGCCTACCCTCACACACTGTGAGTTTGTCAAGACTGGGGTGGGGGTTATTACTCGTTTCTGGCATTTTATTGTCTCTGCCTTGTATCCAGTGCAGGGCTCTTCTCACACAGTTATAATACAAAGTATTGCCATTGTGTCCTGGATAAAAATTGTTCCCCAACCATCTTTATGCTAGACTGTGCTCTTGGTGGTAACCACATTGCATTGATGTCTCCATTGGAAGAATGAAGAAACTAGATGAGTTATGTTTTTGAGGACAGGTGGTGATGATGATGATGATGGTGATGGTGATGACTAGGTAATGGCTAAGTTTACTGAGTACTTATTCTGTGTCAAGCGCAATTGTTGACAATATACAGTCAGCCCTCCACATCCATAGGTTCTGTATCCATGGATCAATCAACCAAGGATCAAAAATATTCAAGGGGGAGAAAAAAAAGAAAGCTCCAAAAAGCAAAACTTGAGTTTGCCTCTATTAGTATCTACATGGTATTTACGGATATTTACATGGCATTTGCATTTCATTATGTATTATAAGTAATCTAGAGATGACTTAAAGTATATGAGAGGATGTGTATAGTTTATATGCAAATACTATGCCATTTTATATAAGGGACTTGAACATCCTTGTATTTTAGTATCTGTAGGGGTCCTGGAACCCATCCTCATGGATACTGAGGGATGACTATAGATTGTATATATTTTAATTCATTTAATTCTCACATCAATCCAGTGGGTGAATAGTATAACCCCATCTTATATTGAAAAAGAAAACATATACTGTATAGCACAGAAAACTATTCAATATTTTGCAATAACCTATAATGAGAAAGACTATGAAAAAAATGTATAACTGTATTCACTGCTATACAGTAGAAATGAACACAACAGTGTAAATCAACTATGTTTCAACAAAAAATAGCAAACAAAACTAAGACACAGAGAAGCTAATTAAGTTGTTCAAGCAGGTAAGCTGTAGAACTGTGAGACTTCCCCTATGGTCCAAGGCAGATGACATGAACAAGAAAGTGGGCCAGGTCCTGGGGGTGAGCAGGGTGGTGGGAATGGTGAGGATGTGGAGCACACATTCCCTGCCTGGGGCAGACACCACTCACTCCAGCCCTGTGGTCAAGCAAGAAAGGGGCCTGGCTTACTGTTGCCAAACTTTCTGACTTCTTCTCAAGGGAGGCAGACAATCTGCAAAATCTCTCAATTTTAAAAGATCGATGAAATTAAAAACTATTCTATGACCTGCATGAAATATTGATTTCTGCAGCAGGAGAACGCCATGTCTCTGGCGATAAGTTTTTCTGATTAAAATAAAAACTGTAGGCTCACGTCAAAACCCAAACTCTAGACTTCAGGTCATTAATAAGGTGGGGTGTGCCGGATTTTCTCCATTCTGTTTTGGCTCCAAGAATGTTCTCTTTCTGTGTTCTCAAGTCACAAACATCTGTTTATGGCCATCCAGCTAATTGGGCTCCATTGAGTGTTCTAATGAGGGCAGAGTAAGCAAACCGGTGGATTTAATGCCCGTGGAAATGCATGTTTCTAATTGTGCATCCAGTGAAGGTGGAAAGGTTAAAGTAATGAGCTGCTCTCAAGAGTTCTGGCCAAGAGAGAGAGGGCTTTGTTGTTTCACATTCCATTTTTGTTATTGTCACTGAGATGTGCACTTATTTCCACCATGGCATTGATTGCCAAGAGGCTCTGCTATTACATTTCATTATCATGCCATTTCTGAAGGAAGGGAGCCTGTTCTTACTAAGCCATGACAGTGTGCAGGCAACCAAAATCGCCCCTCTCTCTGCTGCATGCCCCAACATCTTGTATACAGCTGTGAAGGACTGTATTAGTGCCAATTAATCTGGGGGAGGTTTCCAGCAGGAGGAGGCACTGTACTGTAGAAAGGGATGGTCCCTGAGTTTTCCAAGTGGCTTTTCTAGAGAAGACATGGTAACGGAAAGGAGCAGACAGACCAGGAGGCTGTCAGTTTTAAGTTTAAGTGCAAGGGATCGATATCTCTACATTGTACCTCTCGCCCAGCATTCTCAAGTCAGTATGGAGGCAAGTCCAAGTCAAAGGGCTGGATTTAGAGTCTAATTCAAGGCATTAGAGATGTGTGTTTGAACACCTTAGGAAGGCCTGCTTTAGTTGATTTACAGTCAATTTAGTGACCACTAGTGCTGAAGAAACATTGCCGTTTTATTAATTAATTAATTAATTAATTAATTTATTTATTTTTGCTGTTTAGGGCCGCACCTGCGGCATATGAAAGTTCACAAGCTAGGGGTCAAATGGAAGCTGCAGCTGCCGGCCTACCTCACAGCCACAGCAACACGGGATCCAAGCTATATCTGGCACCTACACCACAGCTCACCACAACGCCAGATCCTTAACTCACTGAGCAAGGCCAGGGATTGAGCCTGCATCCTCATGGATACTAGTCGGGTTCATTATCACTGAGCCAAAGTGGGAACTCCTGAATGGCTTACAAATGGAGGATTTCTGTTGGAAGGAGACCCTAATGTTTGAGCCCTGGGGCCACAGAATAATTGGGTGTGGTAGGAGGAGGCTTTTCCTTGCAACATTGTTGACTATCGAACATTTTCAAACTGTCATAAAAGAAATAGAATCATGACTTCTGTTTCAGAATTCAAAGTTCTGACTGTCAAGAATTTTTCCCCATTTTACTTTCTTTCTGCCAACCCCCTATTGATTATCCTGTGCTAACCAGGACCTCCTGAAAGTCAACACTTTGAAGATGAAGTATCTCATTTAGATGATTTGGGATTAAAATATAAATCCTGGCATTGGACTCTATTTTCAAATTTAAGGGAAAGGAGAAGAAGCTCCAAACCTCTTATCTTGGCTGACCTGGCCTGGCCTGACTGAGCTCCTGCTTAGCCAGCTCCCCGGTGCTGTCTGCTGTCTATACCCCCCTCTTGCTCTCCTGTAGCCACATGGGTCTTCTCTCAGTCTCTTAATCCTTCTGGCTTCATTTCCACCTCTGAAACTTGGCACATCCTCTTCCAAAGTGCTCCCCATCCTCAGGTTTTTGCTCAGAGGTCTCCTCTTAATTTGTTCAGTCTCAGCTTAAACATCACCTCTTCCGAGGAGCTCCTCTGGCCATTTTTACTGATTTCACCTTCAGACCTTCCAAGATCTCCATCTAAGCACCATTAATTTCTTCATAACATTTATAACAAACACTTACTTTGTTAGGCTTCTTTTTTTGCCTTCCCCACTCGCTTTCACAAGAATTATAGTTCTCTCGTTGCCTGTATCTCTAATATCTGGCTTAGGGTACATCATTCATAAAATGTAGTGGGGATAATCCAAAAGATATAAAATTAAAGGACTCAGTGTTAGTTGCTTCATTTTGAATTCCCTCATATCTGTCTTCTATTTTGGATTGCTTAGCTAGAGGACTCCTGTACCAGGTGACAGTTAAGAGGTGGATTTTGCTATTGATTACTACCTTGACCCTCGTTTCCTTAGAACAGAGACTGAGGCAAAGCTTAGCTTTATTGTAGGTGATTAGTAAAGGGAATGAGGCAGGGAAAGAGGGAAAGCAAATACAAGGGGTGTTAATAGAGCTGGCCACAAGTAAACACACCCTTGAACTTTGTCCTGTGAACCATTTCTGGATAGACTTTCTGGAAATACTCTACCCTGGAACAGTCCTTGAAGTACCCAAAACAAATGTATATACTCTCATTGGCCATCTTTTTATCCATTCATCTGTTGATGGACACAGGTTGCTTCCAGATCTTGTTTGCTGTAAAGAATGCTGCTGTGAACATTGGGGTGTATGTATTGCTTCGTATTAGTTTTTGTCAGATGTGTACCCAGGAATGGAATAACTGGGTCATATGGTAGTTATGTTTTTAGTTTTTTTGAGAAATCTTCATGCTGTTTGCCATAGGGTTCCCTTTCCTTTACATCTTCACCAACATTTGTCATTTGCGTTCTTTTTGCTGCTAGCTGTTCTGACAGGTGTGAGGTGATATCTTATTGTGGTTTTGTTTTGCATTTCTCTGATAATTAGTTATGTTGAGCAACTTCCCATATGCCTATTGGCCATCTGTCTATTTTCTTTGGAAAAATGTCTATCTAGGTCTTCTGGCCATTTTTCGATCAGGTTGTTTGTATTTTTGATATTGAGTCATATGAGCTCTTTATATATTTACAATATATTTATATCATTTACAAATACTTTCACCCACTCAGCAGGTTATCTTTTTGTTTTGTCGATGGTTTCCTTTGCTGTGCAAAAGCTTTTCTGTTTAATTAGGTTCTGTTTATTTCTTTTGCTTTAAGAGACAGATCAAAAAAATATTGCTATGATTTATGTCAAGGAGTTCTCTGCCTATATTTTCTTCTAGGAGTTCTATGAATTCCAGTCTTACATTTAGATCTTTAATTCATTTTGAGTTTATTTTCTTATATGGTGTTACAGAATGTTCTAATTCTGTGCTTTTACATGTAGCTGTCCAGTTTTCCCAGCACCACTACTGAAGAGACATTTTCTCAATTGTATATTATTGCCTCCTTTGTTGTAGATTAATTGAGCATAAGTGCGTGTGTTTATTTCTGGGCTTTCTATCTTGTTCCATTGATCTATTTTCCTGTTGTTTTTTTTTTTAATGCCAATACCACACTGTTATGATGACTGAAGCTTTGTAGTATAGTCTGAAGACAGGGAGCCTGATTCCTCCAGCTCCATCATTCTTTCTCAAGGTTGTTTTGGCCAGTTGGAGTCTTTTGTGTTTCCATACAAATTTTAAAAATATTTTTTCTAGTTCTGTGAAAAATATCATGGGTATTTTGATAGGGATGGCATTGAATCTATTTTGTTTTCTTTGGGTAATATGGATATTTAACAATATCAATTCTTTTGAACATAGAATATCTTTCAATTTCTTTATATCATCTTCATTTTACTTTATCAGTGTTTTATAGGTTTCTGAGTATAGGTCTTTCACCTTCTTGGTTAAGTTTATTCCTAGGTATTTTATCCTTTTGATGTGACTTTCAACAGGGTTGTTTTCTTTCTCTTTCTAATTGTTCATTATTAATGTATAGAAAAGCAATAAATTTCTGTATATTAACCTTGTAACTTTACTGAATTCATTTATTAGTTCTAGTAGTTTTTTTGTGGAGACTTTAGGGTTTCCTGTATATAATATCATGTCATCTACAAATAGTGACAGGTTTACTTCTCCTCCAATTTGGATGCCTTTTATTTCTTTTTCTTATCTTATTTTTGTGGCTGTAACTTCCAATACTATATTAAATAGAAATGGTGAGAGTGGGCATCCTTGTCTTGTTCCTAATTTTAGAGGAAAGGCTCTCAGCTTTTTACCATTGAGTATGATATCAGCTGTGGGTTTGTCATAGATGGCTTTTATTATGTTGAGATACGTTCCCTCTATACTCACTTTGATGAGAGTTTTTAATCATGAACGGATTCTGAATTTTGTCAAATACTTTTTCTACATCAAGATAATCTTGGATTTTTATTAATACAGTTTATCACATTGCATGATTGCAGATATTGAATCATACTTGTATCCCTGGAATAAACCCTACTTGATTATGGTGTATGATCCTTTTATATATTGTCGAATTCAGCTTACCAATATTTTGTTGAGTATTTTTGCATCTACATTCATCAGAGATATTGGCCTGTAATTATATTTCTTTTTTTGTAGAGTCTTTGCCTGTCTTTGGTATCAGGGTAATGGTGGCCTGGTAAAATGAATTTGGGAGTGCTTCCTCCTCTTCAATTTTTTGTAATAGTTTGAGAAGAATAGGTACTAGTTCTTCTTTATATGTTTGGCAGAATTCCCCTGTGAAGCTGTGCAGTTTTGGACTTTTGTTTGCTGGGAAATTTTTTTTATTACAAATTCAGTTTCACTACTAGTGATGGATCTGTTCAGACTGTCTGTTTCTTCTTGACTCCGTCTTGGCAGGTTGTACATTTCTAGAAATTTGTACACCTTTAGGTTGTCCAATTTGTTGCCACATAAATGTTTGTATTGTAGTTCTCTTATGATTTTTTGTGTCTTTGGTATTGGTTGCTCTTTCTCTTCTTTTATTTTTTATTTTACTTATTTGGGTCCTCTCTCTTTTCTTCTTGGTGAGTCTGACTAAAGGTTTATCATTTTTGTTTATTTTTCAAAACATTAGCTCTTGGCCTCACATTTCATTTAGAATTTAGAAATCTAGATATAGATTTCGGGTTTGAAGTACTATTTGTCTCTCTTAATTAAACATTTTTTTCAATGTATGCTAGTTTTTGTTGTTATGATTGAAGATCCAAAGCTCTTTTACACTTGATCCTTAGTTTGAAACCTATTCCCTCTCATTTCCCCTCTACCCCAATTAGAGAGCTCTTAAGACTTGTCCTTTTTTCTTAAAAAAAAAAACTCAGGCAGTTTGAAAATTAAGTGTATTACAGGTTGGATTGCCAGGAAGCAGACCCTGAGATGGAGGTCAGTTTAGGGGAGGTTTATTGTGGAGTGCTCCTGGATCAATACTTATAGAAGGAAGGAGGGGAACCATGAAAGTGGAGAGAGTGAAAGGGGGGAGAGAGAAGTTGACTTGTGATGTGATCACAGAGAAATCTTAGCAGGTGAGGTTTGTAACTGGGATGACCCTTTATAGTTTTCTGAATGGGGAAAGGAGGCTGGTCCTTTATAGCCCCATGTTGATTGGATATAGGATGCCCGTAAAAGGAAATCTGACCTTAGGAAAGTGAGTTTTCTGCTATTGAGGCATCCCAAAAAGGACTAAAAGCACTCCTTGCCAAAAGCACTCCTTGCAGCAAGGAGAATAGTTTTTTCCTAAGAAGAGATCTCAGGAGTGCATCACAAAACTATCACAAGGTGCCTTGTGGCATAAGCCTAATTTCATCCATTGTGCTAGTGTGTGGTGAGTCTTTTCAGTTGGAAACTCATCCATTCGTCTGGACCATTTTCTTAAATTACTTCTTTGGTTTGCTTCTTCCATCTTTATTTTTTTTTCTGGAACTCCTCTTATTCAAGTATGGGATTACTTCTAATTTCTTATCCTTTTGACCCTAT
Source organism: Sus scrofa (assembly GCF_054392235.1). NCBI lineage: Eukaryota > Metazoa > Chordata > Mammalia > Artiodactyla > Suidae > Sus > Sus scrofa. The sequence goes on along the minus strand of NC_139383.1, from coordinate 54,142,653 downwards.
TATCCCCTTTTTGTCTTTTTGGCTCTTCTTTCTGTGATTTTTGTCAGCTTTAATTTCCAACCAATGTTGGAACTTTAATTTCCTTCCAATGTTCCCTGAAGGTTTTTTTTTTTTTAATTTTTGCTAGAGTATAGTTGATTTACAATGTTGTGCCAATTTTTGCTGTACTGCAAAGTGACCCAGATATATATATATATACATATATATATATATGTGTATATATATATATATACACATATATATATAATTCTTATATTATCTCCCATTATATCATTCTTGTTTAATGGGTGCGTATCTTCTCTTTCGGAGAATATTTAGCAATGGCTTTAATGAAATTTTCTTCTCTTGATTGTTTTTACCTCCATGTAGTTTTTAAATGTTTGTTTATTTAGACCTCCAATTTTTCATATTAAACACATTCCTCAAAGTTCAGAGAGTCATGTATTTGCTCACATTTAAGGGTAGGGTACTACAGAGCTAATTGCAAAATCTTAGCATGTTGCTGAGGGCAATTGTGGGCTGAAATTCAGGATGGTCTGTTTCAGTTGTTTCACTGAGGCAGTGCTAATGTCAATATCTTTGGGCATTTTTTTATTGGGATATTCAGATTCTCTAGAGAAGGATATTACAATGCTTTGTTGGAGGAAATAGTCCAAGTTTCTGGAAGGCAAATATGGAAGGAACTGGAAAGCAGAGGTTCTTATTTCAGCGTATCCCTGTCATTAATTGAGCCTGGTGTCCTTCAGCTCAGAGAGCCTCTGTTTTATCTTTTTTTGGAGGATAAACATTTGTTTCCTTCCGTGGTAAAGGTCAGCAGTCACCTTGCTTTTGATTTTGAAATAAGTATTTGGGAATCTTATGAGGACTGTCAGTCAATACCCTTCACCCCTGTTTCCAGAAATCCTAGATGCTTCCAAGTCCTGAACCTCTTGGAGGTTCTATGGCATAAGTATGGTTTCGTCTTGGCTTTCCTTACTGCTGTTTTAGCAGTTAGCTCTGTTGGGTCTGCTAAACCTGTTGCTCTCATTCATTTTATTTCTGGAATCCAGAATTTTGTTGCTTCTAACTTCTCTTCTATTCCCTTGGTCTTGTGGATTTCTGACTTAAAAAAAAAATCTTGCTGTCCTTCTAGGAGAATCCCTCTAGCCGAGGGAACAGAGATGATTCAATAAGCTGCCCTCCTTAACCAGAAGTAAATACACAAAATCCTTGATTTTCGTATTTCTCCCAAATACCCTTGAAGTATTTTAAATGAAACCAGATTGATTTCGGTATCCATTAAAACCTTCAAACTGTAATCTCCTTCTATTTAATTTCATAATTAACATTTTATCATTCTCTAATTTGTAAATTTTCTCTGTAAACATGGGAATTAATGTGGGAAAAACAATACATTGTCCAATCCACAAATTATGAATTGAAAGTTAGCAAAAACACAGCAAAAAGAACTCTGCATTTGTGCCTGGTAGCATTTTTGTGGTAGAGACAGTAAAAGCTTGGATCTCTATCTTGCCTCTGCTACTTAGTAGCAGAATAAAACTTAATCCCTTTGAGGCCTCTGTAAAATAGGCATAATAAACAAATACTGCATTTAGCTGAAGGCAAGGCTGAGTAGGGGATGGATGTAGAAGCCACCAATGCCTAGCATATGGGCTAGTGCACAGCAGAGGTCGGTTCTCTTCCCTGGCACCAGAAGGAAGTGGGAAGAATGGCAGCACCTCTCAGGGGAGGTGGAAGAGAATGGGGCTGGGAGATACTACCCATTCCTCAGGCCCTCAACTAATCTTTGGGCATACTTAGTCATGTGGAATGTACTTGATTCCAGTGAGTATAAAGAATTCAAGAAAAGGAGGCCCTTGAAAAAAGAGGGTTGGCCAGCAGTGAACAGGAAAGAGAGAAGGGAAAAAAAGAAAAAAATGAGGAGGATAAAATGAAAGGCATGTTAATGGGCACATTATTGGCAGTGGTGGGACATCTGGTCAACTCGAGCATAATATCCAGAGTAAAATCATGCACTTAGTAAATTAACCTAAAACCAAGGAGAAAACACACCCAACTTTGACTCAGGGGTGATCGTCCAGTTTAGGGGTTTATATGATTTTTCTTCTTGGATCTCCTTCTCCAGTTGCCTGACCCTGAAAACTCATTAGTCTTCTTATTAGAGGAACAGTCAGATAAATAAAAGGAGGTGAAATTTGAACTAGTCCTTTATACTGATTTGAAATAACTCTGGTGAAAACTTGGAAAAGGAGAAGTCAAATGAGCTTTCTTTATCATAAGTGGAATTAAATTATGCCTGCTTTACCTAGTTTCTGTTATTGGAGATAATTATAAGTCGGATGCATGTCAATTTAGAGGAATGATTTGTAATTTAAATAAATTATCTGCATCTAAAATTTCTGTTTCTCTACAAATATCTAGGGCCAAGTAAAATAGTTGCATGACTTTCAAAAGTTTGCGTTTGTCAGATTTTAGTGGTCATTAGGAGAGAAGCAGAAAGAGCAGCAAGTTACCTGAGGAGAGAGATTATTAAAAAAAAATGTTAAGGTAACAATGTGCAGCTCTGCCCAAGTTAGGAGTCTGGGTCAAGCACTGCTCCATGAATAGGGCTGCTTTTTATCCTTTGTTATCATCCAGAATCCTAATTATAGCCCTCAGTTGGATCCACCCTGTATAAGTACCACTATAGAAATCACTGGAGGGGTTTCTTTACTCAGAAGCTTGTGAATATAACAAAGGAGTTTGAAAATGATTGAACCTTTAGTAGGTGCAAACTATTGCATTTGGAGTGGATAGGCAGTGAGCTCCACTGTATAGCACAGGGAACTACATCTACTCGCTTGTGATGGAACATGATGGAGGATAATGTGAGAAAAAGAATGTATACGTGTATGTATGACTGGGTCACGTTGCTGTATAGCAGAAATTCGCAGAACATTGTAAATCAACTATAATAGAAAAAATAAAAATCTTAAAAAATTTAAAAAAAGAAATTGATTGAAACTTTACCACCGAGTGAGCTCTGTAGCTTATAAAACAGTTAGACGTTTACTTAAGAGAAAATATACTTATGAAAGCAATTTTGATATGCAGTGGTGTATCTGGTATTGTTTCCAATTTCCCATCCCTAGACCATCAGCATAACTCTTCGCCAGGTGCAGTTAAAGGAGTGTTCATGCCTGGTTTTATTCAAACCATCCTCTTCTTTCATCGTCTTGTTCTGCATCATTTCTGATTTTCAGTGTCCCATGATGCTCTGTATCCCATTTGACCAGTCACATCTTCGTAATGAGATGAAGATCCAAATTGTGGCAATTCTCACTGTCACTGCTGCATTTGCCCAGAATTCATAAAGTGTCATCACTAGCTGTACTTCTACACTGAGTACACCTGTTGTTTCTAATTTGCTCACACAGAACTGATACTGCCGGGCTGAAATATGAAGGAAGGCCTCTGTCCTTCATCATGCTGCTCTCAATCCAGACTCTTGACTGTCTCTGGGCTTTGTTCCTGTGCTCTGCACATGCTCAGGAACACTAGACGTTTTATAGACAGCCACAACTTTACATATATATGTATATGTGTGTGTGTTTGTTTTTTTTTCTTTTTGCTTTTTTAGGATCACACCCACAGCATATGGAGGTTCCCAGGCTAGGGGTCAAATCAGAGCTACAGCTGCTGGCCTACACCACAGCCACAACAACTTGGGATCCAAGCTGCATCTGCGACCTACACCACAGCTCACGGCAATCCTGGATCCTTAACCCACTGAGCGAGGCCAGGGATTGGACCCGCAACCTCCTGGTTCCCAGTTGGATTCACTTCTGCTGCACCATGATGTGAACTCCTGTATGAACAATCTTTTTGCTGAAATTTCTACCATCTGGAAATTTCTCTTCCACTTTTTTGGAAGTCATTGACTGGAGTATATCTCTTGGGTTATACTTTCAAATATTTTTCCAAAAAAAATAATAAAAATATCTTTCTAACTGTGGAGCTGCAGGATTTGTTATTTAACAAATAACATTTTAAAGTATTTGTTATTTAGCTCTTTGAGGTCATAGGACCCCTATTCCATGTGGCCATAGGACCACTTATTAATTTTATAATTACCGTAAATGTAATTTTAAAATTTTATTGTGAAATATCCCATACAAAAAGTGTGCATAATATACATGTACAGTCTGAAGAAGACAAATAACTAGAACCTAATTAACCTACTACTTAGCTCATGAAATACTACATTGTCAGGGTATTTATTTATTTATTTATTTATTTATTTATTTATCAGCCGCCCTGCAACATATGGAGTTCCTGGGCCACGGATCAGATCCAAGCCACGGTTGTGACCTAAGCTGCAACTGCAGCAATGCTGGATCCTTAACCTACTATGCCAGGTCAAGGATCAATCCTGTGTCCCAGCGCTCCCAAGACACAGTCAATCCCATTGCACCATGGTGGGAACTCTTGTCAGTCCTTTTAAAACCTCTGTGTGCCTCTCTGATCCCTTCCTTCCATCAAAGGTAATACTAGCCTGAATTTTGAGTGAATCATTCCTTTGCTTTTCTTTATCATTCTAACACATATGTAAATCCCTAAACAATATATTGAACTTTAAGTAAATGGAATTCTACTGTATGCATTTTTCTGTGAGTCTTTTTTCCCACTCAGTTTTACATTGGCATCATTGATATCAATGCATATAGCTATAGTTTGCACCTATTCATCATCATATAATACTCCATTTTTTGAATATCCTGTAATTTATTCACTCTACTATTAGTAGGCATTTGTGGATTGCATTTTTTTTTTTGCTCTGACACTTAGTGATGCTCTGAACATCTTCACGTATGTGTTATAATAAAACCTATGAGAATTGCTGACTTAGAAGGTATTTATGTGTTTTCAGTTTTCCCACATAACCCCAGTTTTTTTCAAAGTACTTATAACAGTTTACTCCCTACCAGCAGTCTATTAAAGTCTTCATTGCTGCATATTCTTGCCAATACTTAGTATGGCCAGAGTTCTTAATTTTTGCTAATCTAATGGCTGTGAAGTAATATCTTGTGTTTTTGTGTTTCTTGATTACTAAATGAAGTGAAAACCATTTAAAATGTTTGCTACACATTTCAGTTTTCTCTCTTTGGAGTGCCTTTTCAAATCTTTTGCTCATTTTTCTATTGGTTGGTGTATCTTTTTATTAATCATCTGTAGAAGTTCTTGATATATTCTGGATATAAGTTCTTTATCATTAATAAAAGTTGGAAATATGTTTTCCTACTCTGTGATTTACTTTTTTAGATTGAAGTATAGTTGATTTACAATGTTGTGTTAATTTCAGGTGTACAGCAAATTTATTCAGTTATATTCAGTGATTCTTTTCCATTACAAGATATTGAATATAATTCCCTGTGCTAGACAGTAGGTCCTTGTTGGTTATCTGTTACACATATAGTAGTGTATATCTGTTAATCCCAAATTATTTATCCCTCCTCCCCTCTCCCCTTTGTTAACTGTAAGTTAATTTTCTATGTCTGTGAGTCTATTTCTGTTTTGTGAATAAATTTATTTGCATCAGTTTTTTTAAGATTCCACATATAAGTGATATGATATTTATTTTTCTCTGTTTGATTTACTTCACTTCGTGTGAGAATCTCTATATCCATCCATGTTGCTACAAATGGCATTATTTCATTCTTTTTTAAGGCTGAATAATATTCCATTGTATGCATATACTACATCTTCTTTATCCTTTCATCTGTTGACTGGCATTTAGATTGCTTCCATGTCTTGGCTATTGTAAATAGTCCTGCTATGAACTGTCTATGACTTACTTTTTATTTCCTTTAGAGTGTCTTATGATGAACTGCTTTCTTGATTCTGAGATAACAAAATTGCTAAGTCCTTTTCTTTATGGTTAGTGCTTTTTATATTTTACAGAATTCTAGCATCCCATGAAATCCTGAAAACATCCCCTTCTAAGATCTTTTTTCTCATCTAAAATTATTTTCTAAATTATTATACACTAGCTTTTAAAATCTTTAGAGCTTTGCATTTCATAATTAAATTTTTAATTCTCCTGGAATTAGCTTTTGGTATGTTGTGAGTTATGAGTTTAAATCTTCCTTATAGATAGCTATTTTCCTAGCATCATTTATTAAAAAGTCAGGTTTTTTCCTCACTGACCTGCAGTGCTACTTTATTTCCCTCCAGAAATCAAGTGTCCATATTTTCATGGTTTTCTTCCTGGGCTCTCATTTGTGATCTATTGGCCTACTTTGTTTTTCCCTGATGTAATTCTATGCTAACTTGAGTGCTGTCATTTTATGAGTCTTCATATTCAGTAGAGCAGTTCTTCCCACCTCTTTTTACTTTCTCAAGAATGTCTTGATACTTTACATATCGTATAAATTTCAGAATTAGCTTGTTGAGTTACACACACACACACACACACACACACACACACACACTACTTACTGTGATTTTGATTGAGATTTCATTGCAGCCACAAATCAAATATGGAGAGAATCAATAGTTTTGTAAAACTGAGCCTTCCAATGGGTGGACATGAAACCCTCCCATGAGGCTACCATGCTACAAGGAAGTCAAGCACATGGGGAAACCACATGTAGCTGTACCTGTCAGCAGTCCTAACTCAATTCCTCCCAGCCCAGAGGGCGGGCATGTGAGTGAACAAATCCTCATATCATTTCAGTGCCCAACTAGAGGGTCATTCCCAGCCTTCACGTATTTGCAGCCTCGGCTCTACATATCATGAAGCAGAGACAAGCCTTTTTTCCTTTTCTGAGTTCCTGACCTATGGAAAATGGGTCAAAAGAAAGTGATTATTATTTAATTTTTTATTTTTTAAAAATTTATTTATTTAATTAATTTATTTATTTGTCTTTTGTCCTTCTTAGGGCCGCACCTGGGCATATGAAGGTTCCCAGGCTAGGGGTCTAATCGGTGTTGTAGCTGCCGGCCTAAGCCACAGCCACAGCAATGCCAGATCCAAGCTACATCTGCAACCTACACCACAGCTCATGGCAACGCTGGATCTTTAACCCACTGAGCGAGGCCAGGGATCAAACCTGAAACCTCATGGTTCCTGGTGGGATTTGTTTCCACTGCACCATGATGGGAACTCCTGATTATTGTTTTAGACCTCGGAGTTTGGTTGTTTGTTGTGTAACAATAATATAATAGATAAGTTTAATTTCTCTCAATAAACTTGTATAATTTTTCACTAAATGTCTTATACATGATTGTTAGATAAGTTCCTAAATATTTGATGATATTAGATATTATTATAAATAACATATTTTACATATTTATTGATTATGGGATACATTGTTTTATTTAATTTTTTAACAGCTTAATTGATTTTTAAAAATTGATTTTGTAACCAGCAACCTTGCTAAGCTCTCCTATTAGTTTAAAAAAAATCTTGTACATATGTTTTTGATTTTCCATGTATAAATTTTGTCAATTTTGTCTCTTCCTTTCTAATACATGTAAAATGGAGGATACATATTTACTTTTCTTGCATTGCAGTTCTGCTAGGAGCTCCAATACAATGAGACAAGAAGTGGTATTGGCCAAAAACCTTATCCTATTCCTGTTTTGAAAAGCCAGAATTTTTAGAGATTAGGCCCTTGTCATTTGCATCATTTGAAATGATTTTCTCCCATTCTGTAGGTTTATGGTTTCCTTTGCTGTGTGAAAGCTTGTCAGTTTGATTAGGTCCCATTGTTTTATTTTTGCTTTTATTTCTGTTGCTTTGGGAGACTGACCTAAGAAAACAACATATATAACTCAACAGCAAAAAAGCAACAACCAAATGGAAAAATGGGCAAAAGACCTAAATAGACTTTTCTCCAAAGAAGATATATAGATGGCCAATAAGCACATGGAAGAATGCTCAACATCACTGATTATTAGAGAAATGCAAGTCAAAACTACAATGAGGTACCACCTCACACAGAATGGCCATCATTAATAAGTCCACAAATAACAAATGCTGGAGAGGGTGTGGAGAAACAGGAACCCTCCTACACCATTGGTGGGAATGTAAATTGGTACAACCACTATGAAAAACAGTATGGAGGTACCTCAGAAGCCTCTATATTTATAGAACTGCCATATGAAGAAGCAGTCCCACTCTTGGGCATATATGTGGACAGAACTTTCCTGGAAAAAGACACAGGCACCTGCACGTCCATTGCAGTACTATTCACAATAGCCAAGACATGGAAACAACCTAAATGTCCATCGACAGATGAATGGATTAAGAAGATGTGGTATATATACACAATGGAATACTACTCAGTCATAAAAAAGAACAAAATAATGCCATTTGCAGAAACATGGATGGAACTAGAGACTCTCATACTAAGTGAAGTAAGTTAGAAAGAAAATGACAAATACCATATTATATCACTTATGTTTGGAATCTGATATATGGCACAAATGAACCTTTCCACAGAAAAGAAAATCATGGACTTGGAGAACAGACTTGTGGTTGCCAAAGGGGAGGCAGTGGGATGGACTGGGAATCTGGGTTAATAGATGCAGACTATTGCCTTTGGAATGGATAAGCAATGAGATCCTGCTGTATAACACTGGAAACTATATCTAGTCACTTGTGATGGAGCATGATGGAGGCTAATGTGAGAAAAAGAATGTGTACATGTATGCGTGGCTGAGTCACTTTGCTGTACAGTAGAAAATTTATAGAACCCTGTAAACTAACTATTATGGAAAAAATAAAAACCATTTAAAAGAAAAAAAAGAAAGAAAAAAAAGCCAGTGCTTTACCCTAGGCTTGTTATGGATTCATTATAGGTTTCAGAAGTTATTTTTTAATTTTTAGTTTACTAAGAGTTTTTATTAAATGTTTAAAAAGTCTAATGCCTGTTCTTCATGTATTTAGATAAACATATGTTTTCTATACATTTCTGGGTTTGGCTTGCAGATATTTTGCTTAGACTTTCTGAATTTATGTTTATGATAGGCCTGCAGTTTTACTTTCTTGTTCTGTCTTTGGTTTTGGTATCAATGCTATACTAGCTTCATAAAATAAATAGAGAAATATTTCCTCTTTTTCTATTCTCTGAAAGAGTTTATAAAAATGGAAATGTTTGTTCTTTCAGCATTTGGTAGAAATCATGTTTAAAATAATCTGGTTCTGGTGTTTTATTTTGTGTGTAAAGATTTATAACTCTGGAGTCAATTTCTTTAGTCAAGAGAGGAAAAGTCGATTTCTATTTTTTCTTGAATTAGTGTGTAAAGTATATATTTTTTAGAGAATATTTCCATTTTAACTACATATTTAGTCTGCGTGCTATGAATTCTTTGAAATTTGTGGATATTTACTTTATGGCCTAACTTTTGTTTAATTTTTATAAACTAAAAATAATATTATTTTATTGTCTTTTTAATCCATCCTACAAACATGGAGTTATAATCTTTTTAGTTCTTACTACTGTTTATATGTGCCTTCTCTATTTTGTTCTTGATCGATTTTTCAAGAGATGTATCAATTTTACTAGATTTAACAAAAAAAGAAGCAAACTTTTAAATATTGATTTGTTCTGTGTCATTGTTTTATATTTCATTAATTTTCACTCATATTTAGCCCCTTTTTAACATTTTTGTGATTTATTATGTTTTTTATTTTCCTAGCTTTTTAAGTTGATGCATATGTCAATTATTTTCATCCTTATTTATTTTAATACAAACATATAAAGCTTTACATTTTTCCCAAGCATTATTTCCAAGTTTTATCATTATTCTTCATAATTATTCATTTTTTATTATTTCAAAATTTATTTGATATGTATTATTTACCACTATCTATTTCAATTTCCTAATACAAGTGTGTTTTTAGTTACTATTTTCTTCTTAATTTCTAACTTAATTTTGTTGTCATAAAATGTGGTTTTCATGCTATAGAATCTTTGAAATTTGTTGAGAACTTTTGGGTCTGCTCCTTGTTTAATTTTTGTAAGTGTTTTTGTGTGCTTGAATAGAATGTGTATTTTCTAGTTGCTGGGTGCCATGTTCTATATAGGTCTTTTGGCTCAAGAATAATATTTGTGTGATATCATCTATTACAGTATGTTTCTAATGCCCTTTGATTGTGAGCTCTGGATTGACACTTGAATGCCCCTGTACATTCTTTCTGGGTTAACTTTCCTTTGCTTCTGTCGGGTGGGCAATGAGGGCACTGTCACGTGAGACCATTTAGAACTACATTTTTGGTTTAGGTTTTTTATTTGCTTATTTGCCCTTTGACCATGGAGGTGGTATAAATTCAGGTTCCTATATCCATTCCCAGTGAGCATGGCTTCAGGTTAGGAATTAGTACCCAGTTGGAGAGGCAGAGGGGGCATGCATTGGCATTATCTCCTGCCATGGAGTGGGTTTTATTCTACTTCACCCACTGAGAAAACTGGTCCCCAAAGGTCCTGGCTTTTAAGTTGGGGTTTGTGCAACCTGAAGCCTGCACTGCTCAGAGCACTATAACAATTGGCATGTATCTCCCAGGCAGATGCTGGCTCTAGCGTTTACTTGCCCCTGAGGATTTATGCTCTCTCATCGTTCCTGACATCTGAGGAATTCCCTTACTCTCTGGCCGACTTTTATCTTAGGTATTAAAATTATGATTCTATATTTTAACTAGCAGTTTTATTTGTGCAATAGTTGGAGGGGTTTCCACATTGCTAGAAAGATAAGTCTTTAATGTATTTTGGGAACCAGAAAAAGTTAGAGCAATCCAGTATCAAACTATGATTTCAGGTGAAGACGGCTCTGGATTTAATTTTCAAGTTGGACTGTTCCAGAGTACAGGAGGAAATAATGTAGTTAAAGGATAAATGGAAAAAGAACTAGAGTGCATGGAAGATTTCTTCTTATGAGCTCTTTCCTATCTGCCAAGCCAGTGCAAAAGTTTCTACTTCCTCTGAGTTGCTCTCTCTGTAATGAAATTAATATTGCTACTTTCCAGATCTGTAAAGCTTTAATAAGGAAACACCTATGAAAATGCTGTACATAGGACTTTGCATAGAATAAGCATAGAACATGTGGGGTAAAGTTGATTCTGAGCCTCCTAGTAGGACTTTGATAGGTATGTCCCAGAGTTTTCCAAGAGACACAGACAATGCTTCATGCAGGTGATAACCTCAGTACGAGAGCTTAGACTACATCAAATAGAATGGCAAAAGACAATTCCATGGGAAAAGAATCACTTTGAAGAAAACTTTCTGATGGGTGCCCTTTAAACACAGGTCTCAGAGAATTCCCACGGAATTTCCAAGGAATATGAACTCCCAATAACTCAAAACACTTCAAGCCTGATGAATTTTAGACACCATTCTGATACTCTGATTCAACAAGGCTGCTCGTTTGTGATGGTGGTAAATGGGAGACACTTCCTTGGCTCATAGAGTCAAGGATAAAATGTCCCAGCTTACTGCCTGCACTCTTATTTGATTTTTTTCCCATGTACTTTTTTTTTTTTTTAATTCTGTACAGAGTGGGTTTTAATTGCTGAAGGGAAGACAACTTTGGGTCATTTGAGTACGCAGCCTGGGAATCCCAGGATGTCTTACAATCTGGTGAAATGTAGAGGCTTTGACTTGGCTCACTCAGGGTGAGTCCAGATTATCTTTGACATTTACTGGACAGCAACATTCTAGCCATAGGATTGAAGTGTTTTCTGGTTTGTTTTCAATGGAGAATGCTCAATTCACTGTGATAGTTGGTTTAGCAGTGTTAGTTGCTATTAAAAACTCCCCCATATTGAATTAAACTTAAAATGACTCTGAACCCGGGTAAAGAAGGAAAACTTGACAAGGTAACCCTGGGCACTGCGTATGAGTCATTGCAGAGGAAAGACATCAAGGGCGTCAGTCACTGCATGTCTCAAAGACCTCGAATGATGGGGGAAATGGACTCCAACTGGTCACCTGGTCACACCCATAGCTTCCTCCCTGCCTCCTGGACCACTTCTCATGTTACTTAACTAAGGCTGTGGAAAAACTGCCTTTAGCATATATTACTCTTAGGTCCTTATAACTGCGTGCTCTCTCTCACACACACACATTGAAAAGGGCAATGAAAAGAATAAAGATAAAATGAGGTGTTTTCACCAATGGTTGGAAAATTTGCAAGGCAGGAAAGCAATGTGGCGCACATGAATTGCTGGAAGAAAAGCAGGGTTCGTTAAAGAAACATATTATGGTTTCATCTGCATTTCTTTCTGCCTCTGGGCATGTAGGGGTGAGTTAATAAGCTTATAATGTGCACTATACAATATTAGGCTCTTATCAAAGGCCTCTTATCTAAAATGTTATTAGATTGATTCATGAGTATGCATATTTTCCGATGACAAAATGGGACCTGGAGAATATTTTCAATTGCATCTATCATTTCTTAATGAATATGATAACAACAGTTACTCCTATGATTTATTTCACTTTAATACTGGCAGTAAAATGACTCTAATTTTTAGGTTATTATGTTACACATCCCCATCAAGAACATTCATGGTACTGATTAAGAGTAGCATTAAACGATAGGCCCTGAATCAAACATTTTGGTTCTCTGAAATGAGATACATTTTTCTTTTCTAGAACATAATAAACACTTCCTAAGGCTTAGCTCCCCATGAGGTTGAATTTTGATTCTAATCTGCAAATCAAGCATTGTCTTATTTTATTCATTGATTAAAAATTTGACATCATCTATGTGAAAATAGGAGAAAGATTCGTTTCCTTTTGAAAACAGTTTTCTCCAGTGGGTAAGCTTTCCTATCCTGAGGCCACGAATCTCCTGAAATGTGTAAAATTTTGTGTGTCAGAAGTAGTGCATCTGTGCCAGTTTCTCTCTCTCTCTCTCTCTCTGTGTATGTGTGTGTGAGAGAGAGAGAGATGTTGTTTGTTGATGATGTCATTTTCTTCTAGGGCAAGGTCTACAGCTTTTATCAGATTCTTAAAAAAGGTCCATCATTAAAGATCCTTGTCTAAAGGTAAAAATACCCTCTCAGGTGAATTATTTGGTTATAAGAGATTTTTTTTTCTTCCCCTGCAGATGGAAGCAGATTGTGTTGTATTTCTGAATAATAATTACATTTATCATCAAAAGTCTCAATGTTTGAGAAGGTAAAATGGAGCGTTCTCTTAGTAAGAAAGAAGTGTGCAAAAATAGCTTTTGGGAGCGCCCCAGGATTTTACAATATTCTGCAAGTATGGCCTATTTTCCTGAGGCATTAATAATCAAGATATATGGTTCTATTTGACTCGACATCTGAAAGCTTATAATTTAGTTGTTCCATTTTACTTTGTTGTTTGCCAAGTGTTCACATCCATGGTTCTTCAACAGTGTCTAAAATTATGAAATTCAATTATGAGATGATTGGGACTTTAGGACAGCATTCAAGTAATCACCCTCCCACTTTCCTCCCACCCTTCTTCCCTCTTTTTTTTTCCCTCCTTCCCATTCGTCTTGTTTCATTCTTTTTCCTTTTTTTTTAGTAGTCTAAAAATGGATGTGTTTTGCAAAGAACCCTGTACAATATTATAAATAATAACAATAAAGCTTAATTACCTAAGATCTTTCTCATATTTATTGCTTTTGATTTATTTCTTTAAGAAATAGGAGAAAAAAGCTCCTACCTCATTAAGTAGGAAAAAACATAGCTATCCTTATTAAACATCTGATCTACTGTAGCCCTAACTTCCATTTCAAAGCATTAATAACTTCTCATGGGTAGAAGTACTTTGAATAGCATACCATCCCTGATTGACTGCAGGGCCATAATTCAATCACCAGCCTCTACTGACATTGTGATCCCCAGGGGTGCGGCTTGAGGCTTTAGGAATGGCAGCTAAGTCCCAAGGCTGAATTACGGCTCCGTTATTCAATCTGGAGCCATGCTTTGTTATTTATAGTACATAGAAAAAGAGTGTGGACTTTTTGAAAGAGGAAAACAATAAATCACACTAACAAGATGACTGGCTCTAATATTAAAATGTAAACCTCTATGATGTAGAGGTAGAAAGATTAATGAGCATATGACGCAGGGTTATTAAAGGTGTGATGGGCAGGAGAGGGAGTGGATTATGGGGAAATTAAATGAAGTATTTCACTGGAAGGCAATCAAGTTCCATGGAAGTTTTTAAATGACCAGCTAGTAGAGCTGGTTTTATTACCATAGTGACCTAACCCAGACCCACAGGTCTTTCTCAGATACCTCTTCCCCTAAAATCCCCAAGTCTTGATGTCATGACATATGATCATAATGGCACGCAAGCACAACTTCATGTTACAGCATTGCTACTGATTCCTTTTTTCTTTCTTTCTTTTCTTTTCTTTCTTTCTTTTCTTTTCTTTTCTTTTTTTTTTTTTTTTAGCAGTTATTGCTCTACTGGGATGGGTGGTCATGACATTTTAGAAGGCCTGAAACAAAGGAATAATAAAGTGATCATTGTCAGGAATGATCGCCAAGTAATAAATGTATCAAGATCATTTATCTCAGGTCATTCAAAGATAATGAATAGGAGTTCCTGTTGTTGCGCAGCAGAAACAAATCTGACTAGTATCCACGAGGACACAGGTTCGATCCCTGGCTCCTCTCAGTGGGTTGGGGATCCGGCGTTGCTGTGAGCTGTAGTGTAGGTCACAGATGCAGCTTGGATCCTCAGTTGCTGTGGCTGTGGCTGGCAGCTGTAGCTCCGATTCAACCCCTAGCCTGGGAATTTCTATATGCTGTGGGTGCAACCCTTAAAAAAAAAAATGGTAATGAATATAGGCTTAAAGAATGAGAGGAAAAGACAGGGTTTCTGATGGTTTTCCTTGAGATAGTGAGGGAATTAAGATATTCACGAGTTAATATCAGAGGACCCCAGGTTATTGGCTCCCATGCCTATGTAACAGAATCAGTTGCTAAAACCAATTTCTCAGCATACAGCCTTTAACCTTTGCTGTGGTGTTTTTGCCATCCATTTACCTGATCCCTCCCTCCCCTCTCCTTCATCATCCCTTCAATACTTTAAGCCTCATTTCCTGTCTAGCAGTTCATAAAAGAAAAATGTCACCCCTCTAACCCTCACCCTGGCCACCCTCCCTTTCCTTCAAATTTATTGGTCTTTGTCTTACAGTTAGTTATTGCACCTTTGTTTAAAGTCTGTCAGCGTGTCAAACCCAGCGAGTCCAAAAGTTCTGAAATCTGAAAGTTGACACTCAGTTAAACAATGGGGGTATCATTTGCTTCAATTCAGATTCCTGATGTAGTATCAGCAGGTCCACTGTGAAATATGGAAAAGGAGACAAATTTGATGTTAAAAACCCACTGCCCCCCAAACAAAAAAAGCCTTAACTAGATATGGTTTGTAAGTTTTTTCAGGGTATATGAATCTCACTGGAAGTGCCTCATTCCATGGGTTAAGGATCCAGCGTTGTCATGAGCAGTGGTGTAGACCTCATACTCAGCTTGGATCTGGTGTTGCTGTGACTGTGGTGTAGGCCAGCAGCTACAGCTCTGATTCAACCCTGACCTGGGAAATTCCATGTGCTGCAGGTGCGGCCCTAAGAAAAAGTGAAAGACAAAATAAATAAATAAATAATTGCAGGGACTGTTTAATGTAGTTTCTTATGGAGAAATGAACATTTTTAAATTTGTGCACTTCAAGGTTATTCTTACTACTGAGCAACTGAGTCTTAAAAAGTGATTTTAAAAAATTCTTTATGTAGGTCTTTCTAAGGGGTTCTCTCTGCCTTCCTTTTACACCCCTCCACACACACACACTGGTGGGGGTGGGAGAATTGGGGGTGGGAGTACAAAACGGAGCCACAGAGAAAGCAGGGGGCAGAGCCAGTGTTCCCACTGGGAAGTGATTGGTAAAAATGCTCCACAGAGTGTCTTTACTAGTAACACAGACACAGGTATTTTAGTTCTGCTTCTCTTGCAGGGGTAGGAGGGGCTAAGATCTTGGCGCTGGACGCGGACACTAGGACGCTAGAACATGGATGGTAGTCACTCACTCATGAGTGAAAGAAATCAAAGAATAAAAGAATAGCCCTCACACGCTGAGTCATGGCATCCAGCTAAGACTAAAGACTGAATCTCTTTTTCATAGAAACCCCTGGCTTATATTTGGGCCTCTTTTAGACACAGTAACTGCTCAGAAAACCAGCTACCTAAGCTTCTCAATATGAACTGGGAAAGTGACCTCATGAATTAGTTCCTGAACCAGTCTGTGCCTCACTCTAGTCTCCCAACCTTAAAATGCCTTTTCTATGGACTACTCATTAGTTATTTTATACAGTAATTTAAACCTTGACTAAATAACTTCTTTTTCTTTTTTAAGATACATTCTCCTCTAAGTAGGGTTGCATGATTCTCTGTATGCACATAGACACCTAGGTGCATCATAAACCTAACTGGAAAATTCTGTAGATCCCTCTAGAGGGTGTGGGTTGAGCCCCAATCTCCTACCTCTTATGGTTCATCTGTCGTCTCTGACCTTTGGTCAACCTCTCTCCCTGTCTCTGTATCTCTTATTTAGGTTTTGCTCACTAGAAATAACTATCTCTTTGCTCCTGTTGGGGAGTGATTAAGCATTGGAGATTCCTGGGGAGGAGTCTGAAATTAAAGGGTCTGAGTTATGGAAACCAAAGTGGTAAGACTGATCATCATTATGACATTCTTCACTAAAAGTTATGGCATCTTAACTTCTTACATCTTCTAATTCACCCCGTCCCCATTTTTTTCAGGACAGTTTTCCCCTTCCTTTCCTTGCCACTGAGTAATTCATGTAATTTATGACTTTCAGATCTTACAGATAAATTGGCCATTGGAGATATTCAAAAGAGGTATAAAAGGACAACTGAAGAACCGTCTGCTAAGAATCACATCAATGTATTATTAATAAGCTTAGACTGAGGTCTTCCCCTGCCCCAACTTTGCGAAATGATGCCGCTCACTCCCCTCTCCTTCTGGAGGCACCATTTGTTGCAGAAAGTATAAGCCCGGGTCACACCAGGTGGAGAGTGAGGAGCTGCCTGGGTTTCCAAGTGGTGCTGCAACAAGGTGAACTGCAGGCGACTCTAATGTGGCACAAAAAGCCATTCTTGAAAACAACCTGAGAGAAGAGTAAAATCCGGAGACTTCTCTTTTTAGTGACAGAAAATAGTATTCTGATTCGAGTCCTTCAAATCCTCATGGACTGTTTTCAAAGTAAGCTAACACTATTTCTGCAATATGCCATCTGTGACATAGCAGATCTGCCTTCCCCTTTGAGTCTGGGTTAATCCAAATTTGGCAGCGAGAAGGAGTGTTAGATATTATGCTCAAGGAGTTGGGTTGGATTGTTGAGAGCTAAGGAGTAGCCTCTCTTACCCTCCCTGTTCTCTTAAAATTATCTGGAACACTTTTCCTCATACTCCTTAAACTAAAATATCCCAAGTGAACCAAGTGAAACAAATCACCCTCCCCTTTAGACTTTCAGAAATATAGAGACAGCCAGGGTGGAGGGCAGGTGATGTAATTACTATGCATTTTCCCACCTATGATTGTTTTTCCCTGTGAACTTTGTATCCTTCAGTTTCATCCTGGATAATCCACCGCCTTAAATGGCTGTCTCATTGTGTCTTTGACATAGTTCTTGCTTCTCACACAGATTCCAAGCTCTTTAAATTTAGGACTGAGACGTGGAATTCTCTTCTACTCTTCAAGCATCAAACCTAGCACTCAAATATGTATGATTTAATTAATTGATGAAAGAGAGGAGCAAATAATTTGATAGGCAAGTGAAGAGACAAAGAAAAAACTTAGGAAGATCTTTAACATTTGAAAATGTCAGTGTCACAGTTTCCACTGTGGTGCAGTGGATTAATGATCCAGCTTATCTCTGTCGCGTTGCCAGTTCAATCCCCAGCCCAGCGTAGTGGGTTAAGGATCTGGTGTTGCTGCAGCTATGGCATAGGTCGCAATTCCAGCTCAGAAACCATCTCTGGCCCAGGAACTTCCATATGCGGCAGACATGGCCAGAAAAGGAAGAAAAAAAATGAAAAAAAAAGGCAATGCCATCTTATGTTTTCACTTTATATGGGTGTAGAACTATTCACAAGATCTCAAGGACCCTGAGAACCGCCCTAGATGTTTCTTCAGGAGATGTCTGACTGATCATGCTACTTCAGCATAGACAGTGACCTGAAAATGCTTAATGACTGTGTTTCCTGGAAATTCCCGGTCTTAGATGAGTGGGCTTTACCCATCTGAAATTAAGATCTAATGACATCCAACATTAATTGACTGACAGGTTGTACCAGATGTGTTTGATATACCTCATGCAATCTTCATGATGATTCTGCATGGGGAGTACTAGAATGCCTATGTCAAGGATAAGAAAATTAAGCTTTAGAGAGTTTATCTGACTTGTGGAGGTCACATGACTTGTAAATGAACTTTGTTTAACTCAGGAGCCTTAACCAACCACATCACCTACTTCCCTTTCAGCTAGGTTTGTTGTTTTTGTTACTGCTGCTTTTTTTTTTTTTTTAAACTAAGGCAAGATGTAGAATGCATTTAAAAGAATAAGGAAAAGGAGAAGCACTTGCAGTATGCATAGAAAAATCTTTGGAAGGATTTAGAAGGAGGTAAACATCTTAAGTCTTTTATTGATAAAGATGTATTGTTTTTGTGGTAGAAGAGTAAAAGTAATTTAAGGGGTAAGCTGACATTTAGAAAAAGAAATTATTCTATTGAACAGTAAAGCCCTCTATTTCTTTAAAAATAGACTTCTTAAAAACAAAATAAGACACCAGAAAGGAATTTCTGAAGGGGTGGTTTTATTTTGCTTCTTCAGAGATGAATTATGTTTGCAGATTACATGTTGTACATGTTTTATATTCAACAGTGTGTGCACAGTCTAAAGATAGAACCAAGACAAGGGCAGTTGTTCCCAACAATATGAATAATAAATTCTTACTCACCCTGGAAAAGCTGTCTTCATAGGGAAATTTACTTTGAGATAATTTTCCTTATTTTTAGCCACTTAGTTAGATATGCTTTTTCTTTTTCCAAAGTCCAATTTCCAGACTTAGTCTAAGTCTGGAAAGTTATTAGAACTTATTTCTGTATATTCTTTTTACCTGTGGTTTAGGGAAAGACACATTTCTTTCCCTAAAGAAATCACTGCCTTGATGGACCAAACTCATATATATCCTGTGTATTATTGGGGATTTGTGTGAATCATATAATTGTAAATTGTGTATATATTTGATCATATTCCCAGTAGAAATTGGTTAGAAAAGACTTCTAGAGCTGTTTAGTTTTAATAATCATTAGTCAGTAGAAGTCAACAGAATGGAGTGGTGGGAAGACCATGAGCTTAAGAGGCAGACCTGCCTGAGGTCTAATCCTTGACTCTGTCCTTGGATAAATTATGAAACTATGAACCATTATTTTCTTACTGTATGATAAATAATGCCCTGAATTTAAATGAGATAATATATACAAAGTATGGCTCTTGGTAAGCACTTAAAACTTTTTGTTTCCTCCCTCTTTTCATCAAGCTTATTTCCTGTTCAAAGATAGAATTCTGGTGAATTACATGGGCACTTGGGAAAAACTTCAAGGCGGATTGCTGTTATTTAATAAATTCATTGGTTATTCCTGCTAATCTGAACCCACAGACATCCCTGTGAAATCCTGCCGGGGGTCCTTTGGAAGATGGCATTAGAATAGCATTGACAGCTAAGGGAACTGGAAATAAGCCAAAGGTCATACACTGCAAAGCCTTTTACAATCCAAACGTGATGGAAACTGTATGCCATTTTGGGGGTGATTAGAAAAGCACATGGTTTGGAGTTATTTTGATGGATTACGTATTTTTCCTGAATCATCTAGGTTAGAAGATTAAGACTTGATTATAAAATACCAAAATGTTTTTAGATGTAGGAATAGTTGAGCATAAATCAAATACTCCAAGTTCATGAGAAAATAATCAAGTGAACAAGTGAGGTGGTGTTCTTTCAGGTCTGATCTTGGAACTAAGAAACATCACAGTAGTTTATTGTTCGTAGAATAATATATTCTTGTGGAATTATTTTGGAACGCAGGCACTACCCAGAGCTGATTGGTGCTTGGCAATACCCCAAAATAATGCCCATGATGAAGGAGAATTATGAGAATGTAAACATTTTCCCCTAGCACCTTAGATTTTTTACTTCGAATCCAGATAGAGGTGGTTTCATAACTCTTCTGTGGTTGAAAGACATTCCAGGATAGATGCTCACTGGCAGAAAGAGTTACATGATTGTCTAAAGCAATGGAGCTTAACTTTTGGGGTCATAGACCCATTTAAACAAACTTTGTGGAAACACTTAAAGTCTGCATGATAATGTGAAGCCTCCCCAAATGGCTATAAGGTGCCATTCCAGGTTCTTGGCAGTTATAGCCGGTCTCAGGGGGACCTAATATGTGAAATCCTAACCCTTGTCCCCAAACATTTTTTATCCCGTTCTCAATAGCTATTCCTTAATTTCCTCTTATTTTCCAAAATGCTTGCCCAAATGCAGTCTCAGCAAGGATTTTTTTTCCTTTCATTAAAAATTTAAAAAATGCTAAGAGAATGAACCACCTTAATATCCTTTCCACTCTATCCCCATCAGTCTCTCTTTTCCTCCTTCTCTCCTTCTGGAATTCAACCACCTGTGCCTCAGACCCCAGGGAGGTCCCTTCTATTTCTTCCATGACTTTGCTGGGTTTTTTTTTTTTTTCTTTTCTGTCTATTGTCCTTTTAGGGCTGTACCGGTGGCACATGGAGGTTCCCAGGCTAGGGGTCTAATCAGAGCTGTTGCCACCAGCCTATGCCACAGCCACACAACACCAGGTCTGAGCCATGTCTGCAACCTACACCACAGCTCACGAAAACACCAGATCCTTAACCCACTGAGCGAGGCCAAGGATCGAACCCGCAACCTCATGGTTCCTAGTCGGATTCGTTTCCGCTGCGCCATGACAGGAACTCCATGGAAGATCTTTTCTTTTCCATGATCTTTTAACCTCTCCTTTTCTAGTGGCAATTTCTACCCCTGAGACAAGCCCTCTCCTGCCTGAAATTATGCTAAGAAAACTGGAAACAGGAAAGCCCTGTATGTATGCACTGTGGAAAGTACCAGAGGGAAAAGTTGAGACCTCTGCCTGGGTAGCCAACATGACAACAGCAGAGATGAAATGTAGGCTGTGGGTAGGTGGATATGAGAAGAATTTCCAGGCCACTTCCAAGGACCAGCATGGTCCTGGGGTGGAGTGAGGTAATGACCTAGGGAAGGTGTTGCCAAAGTGAGACTCAAAACAAAGCCCTAAAAATGGGGGAGAGTGAGCACAGAAGGACGTGAACAATGAATCTCTGTGCACCAGCCCAGGAATAAAATTAAATATCTCTGATTGTGGAGGAGGTAAATAGGTGGTGTAGACCAAACTTACCAGAATTCTCAGTGATTCTAAGTCTTTCATCCATGAACGACTTAAGATATGCTCTATAATAAGGCATTTTTGATGTGTCTTCATGCTAAGAGTGTTAATTCAGTCTTTCAGTGTTCCCAGGAGTACTGGGAAAGGGGTCAGACTAGGAGAGGAGGGCTTGGAAGATGAAAAAAAAAAAAAAAAAAAAAGGAGCCCATGGTTTAAGTCCGTGAATAAGATCTTATCCAATTAATAACCAGAGAAGTGAATGTAAAGAAAGCATGGATTGAAAGATTCTTGTTAAGTAAATGGCTAAGACAAAGACCTACCCACTGACTCTAAAGCCCTGATTTACTTCTCTAAGAATTCTTCAGTAAAATTACATACCCTGAAAGCCTTGAAGAAAGAGAAGCCTCCTTATGTTTGTGCAGTTATTTTCCACTAATTATCACAGTTCTGCTACTTAGGTGGGTAAAAATAAGAGTTTCATTGCTCATCATTTATATAGGAGAAAATAGTTGGTTGGAGAAGTGAGAGTGGTTTAATCAAGGAAGGAGAGAGTAGAATGGAATCCTGTTGACCTCACTAAAGCCCAGCCACCCTGCTGCATCCAAATCATGCCATGATTTGACCTGGGCTCTGGAGAACACAGCGATTCTAGGGGACCCTGGTGCCCTCCCTGCGCATGGGAGCCCAGGAGAGAGCTGCCCCACCCCATGGCCCTGCTGGCTGTGGAAGACCAACCTCTTTCCCTTTGCCTTTTAAGGAGTACTTGGTGTTCTCGCTCTTTATAAGCTTCAATTAGATTTGGGTGATGGAGGGATTATTAGTACTGTTTTATGGATGTTTTAACACATTTTTCTTAGCTGGAAGCTAGTTTAGGAGCCAGTCTGAGAAGCTTGTAAATGAGAACTACAGGGAGTGGTCTTTGGCTAATATATCCCACCAGTTGGCTTCCTAACATCACAGGAGTTTTGGTTATTTTCCCAGTAGGCTTTTCTTCCTTGATACCTCCAAGACTTGTTGTTTTGTAGGATAAATTGGACAAGAGCATACATGGGAAATAATTGCACAGCCGTTTGAAAGCCCTCAAGCCCTGAGTCGTGTTCTAAGTGTTCTAAGTGCATGAATGAGGCGGGTTCTGACCTGCCATTGGGGGCCAGCCCTTTGAGGGCAGGGTGTACCTGGATGGGCAAGAACCCCCATCCCTAGAACAGCAGCATCTGTGGAGGTGGGGGCTTCATCTTCCCTTCCCAAGCCTGGAGGCCCCTAACTTAGTTTTTCTTAAATGGTTAATTTTAGAATCATTTCAGATTTCCAGAAAAATTGCCAGGTTAGTACAGAAAGTTCTCACACACCCCATGCTCAGTTATCCCATTCGTTCACATCTTACCTGAGTAAGATGAGTGCATATGTTTTCATGAAAGGACCAATACTGATACATTACTAATACTATTAACTAAAGTGCACAGCTTATTTAAATCTCCCTGCTCTTCCCCTCATGTCCCCTTTCTATTCCAGGATCCCATGGAATAGAAATCCATTGCATCTAGTCACTTAGTTATCCTGTCTCACAGGCTCTTCTCGGCTATGGCACCTTTTTTGGACTTTCCTTGCTTTAGATGACCTTGACAGTTTCGGGGAATACTGACAGGTGATGTGTTTGGAACAATGTACCTCAATTAGGATTTGTCTGCTGGGATTCTCATGGTTCTATTGTGATTATGGATGTTGGGGAGGAAGAGGTGAGCTGCCGTCCTTAGCACATCATATGAAGGGTACACCTTATCAGCATCATTGTTGATGTTGACCTGGATCACCCAGCTAAGGTCATGCTGGTCAGGCTTCTCCACTGTAAAGTTACCCCCCCCCCCAACCTTTCTGTGCTGCCTTCTTTGGAAGGAATTCACTTTGTACAGCCCATGCTTGAGAGGGAAATTGTGCTCCATCTCCTTGAGGGAAGGGTATTAATGTCAATTATTTGGAATTATTCTATGTGGGATATTTGATTTGTCCCTTCTCTCCCAATATTTATCTACTTATTTATATCACTATGGACTTATGGATATTTACTTTACACTTTGTTAGAATCTAAATTATTTTATCTCTTTCGTTGCTCAAGTTTTTCTAACTTTGATTCTTGGGAGCTCTGTCAGTTTGTTCCCCCATCCCTTTGACATTCCCCTATTTTACAAGTTTAAGATTTTTGAATATTTCCTTGCTTTCTGGCACTATGAGATACTCTAGGCTCCTATTGTATATTTCCAGACCTAGAATAAACCATTTCTCCAAGGATCCCTGGTTCCTTTTACTGAAGGATAGTATTAGAAACTGTGATCTGTGTCCTAGATATGCTGGTTGCTACTGATATGCAATTGCTGCCATGCCTTGTCAGCTAGTATACACATATACTAACGTATGTGTCTAGATACTTCTATAGATAGTCCCATAGGCAGCCATCTGTTTCTGTATGTAAGCATGAGTTTATACCAGTGTCTCTAACTCTAGAGAAGGGGACTTAAATTTTATGTATGATAGTAGGTTGTCTCGTTTATTCTGGAAAGTTGTAGCTTTCTTCTAGTTTTAACCAGAGAATAGAGGGGTGGCAGGAAGACAGTGCAGAGAGTGGGAAGAATTACAAAGCAATTTGAGAAGCA
The DNA here is from genome assembly GCF_054392235.1 of Sus scrofa. Lineage (NCBI taxonomy): Eukaryota > Metazoa > Chordata > Mammalia > Artiodactyla > Suidae > Sus > Sus scrofa. Next base: position 54,118,524 of record NC_139383.1, on the reverse strand, counting down.
GCAGAGGAAAACAGAGGCAGCCACAGTTAGCAGAAATAGAAGAAATATCAAGTAGAACACATACCTCTTTGGGGGTACCTTTTGGTGTAAGAGGCAACAGTTTGATAGGTCAGTTATAGCCACTAGAGGGAAGTGTCAAGAAAGAGAGTCAGAACTCCCACAGGTTAGAACACTTGAGAAGTCTGGGCCCTTAGAGAAATAATTACCTGTGCCGACAAGTTGGCACAATCACCAGCACTGTTCCCAATGGCCCTGGTCACCAAGAAAAGGTGTGGCATGTCTACTCTGTTTACCATGGCTTGGGGCGTTTAATATATTTTGGAAAGATTTATGTTAAAATGGCTGAAAATTATTTTGGTGCTTTAAGCAATTTTTAGATGTGAGGGTTTTTTTTTCCATTTAAAATTTTTTTTAAATTAAAATATGGTTCATTTACAGAGTTTTTTTCAGTTTCAAAATTTCAGCTTTCTGCCCTCGAATGTACATTTGCTATGAACCCAGGTTGCTAAAACCAAAGCTTCCCATTGAGATTTCTAAGCCCAAATTTGTAAAAAAAAAAAAAAAAAAAAAAAAAAAAAATTGCTGCTCATGAGAGAATTTGAATTTAATGAACTTCTGGACAATGTCCCCTTGAGTGGTAGTGTTACCCTGCCACGATTTGCCTTGGTCCTGGCCCTTGGCAGCCAGAACTTCCAATTAATCAGTCCCCCATTCCCAGGCCTGAGGAGTCTGCCTTTTTTGAGCTAGTTACTGCCAAGGAAGTGACTGTTGCTAAATGAAGTCCAAGGAAGTTGGTCCCAGCTGGGTGGAGGGTCTGAACACCTTGGACCCTCAAAAGGTTTCTTCAGGGAACAGAGACACGTGCCTTCCTCACCAGCCACTTAATCCCCCTCCATCATCCCTTTCTGAACAGTCAGGGGCAGCAGTGCTGAGAGGCTGAGGGAGAACAGGGAAAGGTTCTGTGTCTTGCCTTCTCTCCCTCTCCTTCCCCCTCTTTCTTCTTGATTTCTACTCCCTCTCTTATTTGTTCAACAAATACATCTGCCCCTTATCGTGTGCTGGCACTGTGGTGGCCCTGAGGAGGCCAACAGTGCCCTGGCCTTGGATATCTTGAGCCTTCACTCTATTTGGAAAACAGACATGAAACAGTGCACTCAGTTCCTCAATTACTAAGTTGTGTTAGGTGCCAACAGAAATGGGATCTCACCTGTTTGGTAGAGGTGGGTTGTGGCTTCTCTGTTGGCTGAGATCTAAAGGATTCTGGTGTCCACTTGGAATAACTAGAGCTGACGGCCCTAGACTATTTCTCTGTGTTGGGCTCTGGGCTAAGCATTCTGCTTGTGCTGTCCTATCTAATTCTTCTACTGATACTAACCTACTTGCCTATCCTTAACCTATCTTATCCTCATTTTACAGATGAAGATCTTGAGATTCAAAAGGCAAGGGCTTAATCTCCAAAATATACCAACAACTCATACAGCTCAATAGAAAAAAAAAAAGATAAAAAATGGGCAAAAGACCTAAACAGACACTTCTCCAAAGAAAACATACGGATGACCAATAGTCACATAAAAACATGCTCAACATCACTAACTATTAGGTAAATGGAAATTAAAACTCCAATGAGGTACCCTCTCATACCAGTCAGAATGGTCATCATTAATAAGTCTACAAATAACAAAAAGAGGGTGTGGAGAAAAGGGAACCCTCCTACACTGTTGGTGGGAATGTAATTGGTACAACCACTTTGGAAAACAGAATAGAGTTTCCTCAGAAAACTAAGGAACTACGTTATAATCTAGCAGTCTTATTCCTGGGCATATATCCAGACAAAATTTTTGTTCAAAAAGATACATGCACCCCTATGTTCATAGCATTACTATTCACAAGAGCCAATGTGTGGAAACAACCTAGATGCCCATCTACAGATGAATGGATTAAAAAGATGTGGTTCATATCTACAATGGAATACTCCTCAGCCATAAAAAATAAAATAATACCATTTGCAGCAAAATGGATGCAATTAAAGATTATCATACTAAGTGAAGTAAGTCAGAAAGAGAAAGACAAATGCCATGTGATGTCACTTATATGTGGAATCTAAAATATGTCACAGATGAACCTATCTACAGAACAGAAACAGACTCACAGATGTAGAGAACTGACTTGGGGTTGCCAAGCGGGAGGGGGAGAGAATAGGATGGATTGAGAGTTTGTGCTTAGTAGATGCAAATCATTGTATTTAGAATGGATAAGCAGTGAGGTCCTGCTGTATATAGCACAGGAAACTGTATACAGTCTTTTGTGATAGAACATGATGGAAGATAATGTGAGAAAAAGAATGTATATAAATGTATGACTGGGTCACTTTGCTGTATAGCAGAAATTGAAGGAACATTGCAAATCAACTATAACAAAAATTTTAAACAAAAGGGCTAAGGAGGTTGCACAAGGGCCCAGAGCAATGAGGTGAATGTGTCAGGACAAGCTTGAGGTCAATCTGGTTGCAAAGCCTGTGCTTGTTGTCAGCTGGTGTCCTGCCTGCCCTGCTTGGCAGTTCTCATCAAGGGAAAAGCAAGCTGGGCAAGTGATCAAATAGTGAGTAAAGGGGTCCCTATGATCAACCATTAGGTCACCTCTTCTACTTATTTCACCAGCTACCATTGAACAATGTTTAGTTATAATTATTTTATAAAGGCCGACCAAAGATTTTCCTCTTTGAGACCCACAGTAGTCCTTGCCTGAGCCTTTTGGGATGGATTAGAACAGAGCAGTGTCACCTGCTTTGGCCACTGCAGTTACTACGCCACATAGAGTGTTCACTGAATATATGTGATAGGTTGACATTGGCTAATTTGTTTTCTTTGAGACCTTTTAATCCTCCTCACCAGCCAACCTCCACTGCCCTTTTTTTTTGAGTCATTATCTCTTGCTTGAAATCTTGCTTATCTCAATGCAATGGCATCTTAACTGGTTTTTCTGCTCACCTCTTTTCAATCTATTTTCTGTTGCTTCTTCTGCTTAAAACCCTATAGAAGGAGTTCTCATTGTGGTATGGCGGAAACGAGTCTGACTAGTATTCATGAAGATGCGGGTTTGATCCCTGGCCTTGCTCAGTGAGTTAAGGATCTGGCATTGCCATGAGCTGTGGTGTAGGTTGTAGGCGTGGCTTGGATTCTGTGTGGCTATGGCTGTGGCTGGCAGTTACAGCTCCAATTCAACTGCTAGCCTGGGGACTTCCACATGCCACAGGTACAGCCCTAAAAAGACAAAAAAAAAAAAAAAAAAGAGAGAGAGAGAGACAGAATCTGTATTGCCAATAGAATAAATCCAGCATGATCTCCTTATAACCTATGGACATTTGCCCTTTCTCAGTTTCATCTCCCATAACACCTTTGTCCTCCCCTGGGACCTAACCATTCTAAGAAGCCTCCCCCCAACATCCCTGCCAACCTTTTACCATTGTCCTCTGCCTTTGCTGCTATTCCTTGCTGATCCACTGTGCTTCCTGCTCTGTGCAGGTGCTCCTTGGTAATCCAGCCCCTTCCCTATATTCAACAGGGTAACCAGCCCCTGTTGACTATAGAACAGCTCTCTGTTATCATATACATCACGCCACATTGCGGCAGTCAGCAGACTTTTTCTGTAAAGGGTCAGTTAGTAAATATTTTTGGCCTTGCAGGCCACAGCATCTTTGATGCAACACCTTAGATCTGCCATTATAATTTGAAAGCTACCATAGACAATATTGTATATAAGCCAAGGAATGTGTCTGGGTTCCTATAAAATGTTACATACAAAAATAGGCAGCAGACTGGATATAGCCCACAGGCTGTGGTTTGCTGACCCCAGAGATATTCCCATCAATTGTTTACTTGCCCCTCTTCCTCACTAGCCTGTGTGTTACCTAAGAGGAGAGCTGGCCTTGTTCATCTTTCTATTTTCAGTGGGGCCTGACACACAGAGCTTAATAAACGTGGCACAGATGAATATGTGAGTGAATAAATAAATCAAATTGGAAACCAAGCATTTAATAATGTCAATAAGAACCTTGACTGAGTGAATCATGGTGAAAGTAGAAACATCAAATTTGTGCAGGGGAGAATACATCTTTTTTGTACATGTCAGGGGACTCAGAGATCAAACCTTTGACATTATCTGGATCAGCGTGGTTAGAAAGCCTTGACCCTTCCATTGTCAGACAACCAAGGATTAAAAGGACTAGTTCTTCATCATCTAAGTCTCTGCAAATAAACACTGTTAAAGTTCAAGGGGAAGGTTATTAAATGTGGTTTTTGCTTCATACCTGCCACTTTCCATGGAGGAATTCTTAGTCACGGATGGATTTGCTCCAGTGAACCCTCAGGGTTTGAGTGTACAACCCTCAGCCCTTACGCAGTTTAGGACTGGAAATTTCTACAGCTCAGCGTTTACTGACACACAAGAGTTGGCCAGACCTTATTCATTCAGCCTGAGGTACTGCAGGGGTGACCAGTTCCTTCTGCTGGGAGAGTTGCTAGGCTTTCTAAGTCAGGTCTTCTGAGTCTGGGGAGGCCATTTGGAAAATTCACTAACTTGGAGCCTTTCTTTCCCTGACAAAGCCAGATAACAAAGAAATGTGTATGCTACCAGGGAAAAGCATCACTGCTTGGGTCTTTAGGATACCTTCCTTTTCAACAGAACTTTTCAATATTACAGACATCTCATTGAGCCAGAGCAATTACAGAGTTATGTTGAGTAGCATTTGGGTCTTGAATTTTGATTTGGTAGGAGAGGCAAATCATGGGCACACTGGGGCATTTAGAAATATTTTCCCTTATGTAAAATGGAACAGAGGAACACAGGACAGACGCTTTGATTGGAAAAGGGAATAAATGACGTGCACTTAACTGAATTGAATTGATTTTCCTTTTTACCGAATACTTTCCTCTATTTTGTGCTATTTCCCTTTGCCTTGCAACAGCAGGTCCAACTTCTCCCGTAGGATTTCATGTCACGAAGAAAAGAAAAGAGCCATTTCTGTAAGAATCCTCAAAACATAGTATGATTGAACCTAACCCATTGATATATTTCCTATGTTATTTTTGGTCCAAAGTGTAGATTTCCATTCCATAAAGCTGAATGTTGAACGTTAAAAAGAAGAAAAAGGTAGCAGACATTCAACCTTTTTTTTTTTTAATAAGGCCATACCCGTGGCATATGGAAGTTCCCAGGCTAGAGGTCAAATCACAGCCACAGCAATGCCAGATTTGAGGCACATCTGTGACCTACACCATAGTTCGCAGCAAGGCCAGATCTTGACCCACTGAGCGAGGCCACAAATCGAATTGGCATCTTCATGGATACTAGTGGGTTTGTTACCATTGAGCCACAACAGGAACTCCAGAAATTCTACCTTTCAATTACACTCAATAATTATTTGGTGAGATCCTTTTCATGCTCCCAGGTGTCATGCTACAAACTAGGGATACAGGGATGACTGAATGTTTCCCCACCTCCCAGGAGCCCAGAGTGTGGTTGGGAGGTGTTCCACTTCACTCTAGGTGGGTAACTAAACCACCCCAGACTTAGTGACATAAAACAATCACTGTTTTATTTTGCTCACAGATTCTGTGGCTCAGAAAAATCAGACTGCGCACAGGGGAGTGGCTTCTCTTTGCTCCACAATGTCTGGGAACCTGGCTGGGAGGGTTCCAGTGGCTGGGAGAGACTTGAATGGCTGGGGCTGGAATCATGCAGAGGTTTCCTCACTCCCACGTCTAGTGCTTGGGTTGGCATAACTCAAAATGTGGGCTCAGCTGGAGCTGTTGATTGGAGCCTCTCTGTGTGGTTTCAGTGTCTGCAGGCATGGAAGCTGCCCCCAAAAGGAGCACCTGATGGGGTTGGGGTGGGGTGGGGTGGGGTATCCAAAGGGAGAGCTTTCCAAGACTAGTAGAAACTGAAGGAGCTCTTTTGAACTATGCATGGGAGTTCTGCACTGGTACTTCTCCCACATTCTTTGGCTACAAAGGAAGTCACTATGGCCACCCAAAATTCAAGGGGAGAGAAGTTGGACTCCACTTCTTGAAACAGAATAGCAACAACACAGCAGAAGAGCATGGGAGATGTTGCTATAATCAACTTTCAAAACTCTAGCCTACCACAGAGTCTTAGATATGTAAACACATACCAATAATATTCTGTAGGAAGTGTTTCAGTTACCAATTACTGAGAAATAACCCATATAACCCAAATAACTTACTGCCTTGAAACTACAATTATCCGTTATCAGCTGGTGGGTCTGTGCCATGTGGTGTTGAATGGGGTCACTCATATAGCTACAGTGAGCTGGGAACTTGGAATGCCCAAAATGGCTTCACTCATGTCTGTGGGCTCAGCCAGGGTGCTGCAATGGCTCAGGGGCTCCTTTGTTCTCCTCCACATAGTCTCATGTCAAATCGTACACTGCTTCTTTATCTGGTGCCTGATTTCTTTTGAGGCTGAGTCCCAGAGCTGGCAGAGGGTTACTTCTACTAGATTGTAATCGTGTCACAAGGCCAGCCAAAATTCAAAGAGCGCAAAATTCACTGGAGGAATGGCCTGTCCATACAGGGATGGGGTGGGGATTATTTGTGATCACCTTTGGAGATAACCTGCCATAGAAGAGGTGTCCCCAAAATGCTTTGAGATCACAGATGGAGCATCAGACAGTTTGACCGGGCTGCCTCTGAGAGTTTCTTTGTCAGGCTCTGCAGACAGCGTGGGTTCAGGGTGGGTTCACCGTGGTCAATGGTGGGGTGTCCAGAAAAGATGTGGTATTTGAATTCCGAGTGCCCTAGGTAGACAAGATGTGGAAGTACTGTAGGCCCAGGAAATTCCACGAGCAACAACAGGGAGGCTGAAAAAGGCATGGGGACAGAAGGGAAGTGCAGGGAGCTACAGCGTCATGTATATAAATTCAGGCATGAGAATGTGGTGGGCCTGGGGCAGAAAGAAATGTCAAGAGAACAGACATGTTTGTGAAGGACTTTCTGGGTACTGCTGAGGGCTTTGGACCTCGCGATAGGGGGAATATGAACTGAGCATTTTTAAAAGGTGGAACCTTAAGAGAAGAAGTGGGGGGAGGGGAAAGTAGACGTAGGGAGAGCAGTGGGGATGGTGTCGTGACAGCTCAAATGAAATCGCATGAAGACTTGTACCACAATCAGAATGGGGAAGAACCTCTGTGGGCCAAGCTATTCTTATTTTTTGCAAGAAAAGGCAAAACAGTTTGTGCAGAGAAAGGGGACCTTCAGAGCCAGTGCTATATACAATTTGAGGACCATCAGGAGGGTAACCTGCCAGAGTCCTCTTCTATGTAGTACCACTTGGAATTCTGCTGTTGCAGTTGGTACTTTTGTATTAAGACTTGCTTATTCCTTTAGTCCCCCATGCAGACCCTGGTGTCTATGACTTCATCAGAACTATATCCCTGGAACAAAAAATATTCGGAAGTAATGTACAACCAGCATGGAGTATTTTGAACATGTCCTTGGAAGCCTTGGAAGCACTGACATTAAGATAAACTGTGTGATGAGTGAATTAGGAAGTTGTATATACAATGGAATACTACTCAGCCATAAAAAAGGACAAAATAATGCCATTTGCAGCAACATGGATGGAACTAGATACTCTCATACTGAGTGAGATAAGTCAGAAAGAGAAAGGCAGACACCATATGATATAACTTATATGTGGAGTCTAAAATATGGCACAAATGATCTATCAACAAAACAAAAAAGATCATGGACATGTAGGACAGACTTGAATTTGCCAGGGGGAGAAGGAGTGATGGGGTGGATTTGGAATCTGGGGTTAGATGAAAACTCATGCGTTTGAGTGGACAGGCAATGAGATTCTGCTGTATAGCACAGGGAACTATATATCTAATTACTTTTAATGGAACATGATGGCGGATAATGTGAGAAAAAGAATGTGTATATATATATATATATATATATATATATATATGTATATGTATAACTTGGTCACTTTGCTGAATAACAGAAATTGACAGAACATTTTAAATCAATCATAACAAAAACTTAAAAAAAATAAGCTGTGTGGAAGCTGAGTACTGGAAGAGTTTCATTTCTATAGAGGCACAAAGCTTAACACTGAAGAGGTGTTTCCAGTAGAAGAGACCCATTAACTCATGCAATACATATTTATCAAGTGCCTACTACATGCAAACTCTTGGGTTTGGACATGGAAGTGAGTGAAATAAAGTTCTTGTTCCCATGGATGTTTATATCTTTAATGATATGGATTTGTCTAATCCAGAGAGGCTGGATATGGAGTTTTCAAAATGTCATCCTTTCAAACAGGTAGGCAGTTTGTAGCATCTCAGACTGTAGACTTGGCTGCACTTACCATTCATCATTAACTTGTTGATCACTTATTATTAACAAGGAAGTCATTCTAAGAGACTGAACATAGAAGGGATTGCTCAGACAGTAGGTGGTCTTCCAAAGAAGGAAAGGGGCTTGTTCAACAGCTGGGATCCAGAGTTTTTTTGCTTGTGCTTCTTCAAATCCTGCCATTTGAAAAGGATGTTCATTCCCACTGTGCATTTGTTTCCAGCGTATTTGGCTTTTTTTTTTTAACACCCATTTCATGCCCTTTGCTGCTGAAATGCATCTCCAACAACCACTCCACAGAAGGCATTTTGGCTGTGAGGGAACATGTTTCCAATTGCTGTCTTTTCTAAGCAGCGTCTGCAAGTGTAAAGCAGAGGCCAAGGGGCCAAGTGCCACAGAGAACTAGAGCAGTGCTGCTCTGGGTTGTATTTAGGTAGGCACATTGAGCATTCCAAGTCTTGCCATTAAATATAAATTGGAAGGGCTACATTATAAGGTAAATATCTCACTGAGTAACCCTGAATTTCAACCCTGGATTTCTACCCTAGTGAGAAGTTTGAGCCTATATAGAAATGAAATTTCAGTAAATTTTCTATTATTTATCAGAATTCTATTAGCGGGCACTTGCATGCAGTTGTAGCAAATTCCTGTAGCAAGTGATATTTCTTGCTAACCATGGGGACTATAAGGCCCAGAACTTGTTTGAAAAACCTTTAACTGACTCATCAAAGAAAGGCTATGTTGTTTTCAGAATATTCAGGATTAAGTATATTTTATGATAGTCTAACTCACTAATTCACATACGGAACACTTAAGTCTTGGTAAACCAGAGCACCTCCCTGTGCAAGCAGGCAAGATAATTAATGATTTTGATAAATTCTTTTTTTTTTTTTTTTGGCTTTTTAGGGCTGCACCCGTGGCATATGGAGGTTCCCAGGCTAGGGGTCTACTTGGAGCTACAGCTGCTGGCCTACACCACAGCCACAGCAATGCCAGATCCAAGCCACGTTGGCCACCTACAACCACATCTCACAGCAATGCCAGATCCCCAACCCACTGAACGAGGCCAGGGATCAAACCTGCAACCTCATGGTTCCTAGTTGGATTTGTTTTTGCTGCACCACGACAGGAACTCTGTGATAAGTTCTTTTAAACTCAAATTTTTAACTTCCTATTTTAGCCTACTTGCATTTTTTTTTTTTTTTGGACAATGTTTTCCTTCAATCATGGATACAACAGTCTCAATGACTTAAACAGTAAAAAATGGTTCACAGTTTATCTGAAACTCAAACAGCTGTTGATTTTACATTTTTATTAATCTGTATTGACATTTTCAAAGCAGTTTTGCTGCTGGAATGAGTGCATGCTTGTGTGTGTGTGTGTGTGTGTGTTGTGTATGCGCACATGCGCACACATAATTCTTCTCAGAGGCATTTTTGGCAGATAAGAAAATGATCTGAATAGCAGATATATGATCTCATTTTTTTTTCCTGGGTAGTTTGCAATTTGGATTTAGGCTCAAAGGATTAAGTGTTTTAGCCCATGATGATTTCACAGACGCCAATGCCTCCAACTTCTAATCTGCACTCCTGAGCTATTTAGTAAGTTCTAACTATAGAAATTATAGAGGCTGTATAAATCCATTCTACTAAGATGGAAAGGCGTGTGCTGCTTATATTTTGGGAAGATTACTAGAGCCTTTGAAGAATTTAATTCTTGCTTTAAACAGTTTGTTCCTCAACAGGAATATTTTGGATACAGTAGTAGCTGGAGTTTACTTTTTTGGCATTTGCTCTGTGTTCATTTTTAGTGGTAGTTTTTGATAAAAAAGAGACACTCAGGGAAACACTCTATGCATATTTATTTAAAAATGAGAACGTGGGGATATAAACTTTTAGCTGGAACCATCAAGGCATTATCTAACCACTGAAAACTTCATCATCCAAATAAAAATGGAGTTAAGAATAGCAGAGATCAGAGATGGGCAAACCCTCACATCTGCTGTGTCATGTTGCCTTTTCCTATTCATTCATCCTAAAAATATTGGTTTAGTAGCTATAATGAGGCAAACTCTTTGGTGGTGGTAGTGTATGTATGGGCTACAATAAAGGTTCCTGTTTTCATGAACTTTACTTTAGTAGGAGAAGATGGGCAATATAAAACAGACATAGTGATTAAGTAAATTGTATGATACATTAGAAAGGGATACGTGCTCTTCAGAGATAGAAAAGGGAGCACAGGATAAAGGGAATTCTGGAGCCTCAAAACTGGTGGGGGATATCTTTAATTTTATCTAACCATATTAGGCCTTACGGAGAAGTTAGCATTTAATTCAACTAGTGAGACAACTACTCATACATAAATCTGGGAAAGGAATGTTCTAAGCAAGGAGACTGCCAGTGCAAATGCTAGACGGCAAGAATGTGCTTGGAGTGTTGGAGGAACACCAGGAGGCCAGTGTGGCTGGAGATAGGAGATGGCGAGGCCACAGCAGTCACTGGTGTGTCAGTCCTGCAGGACCTTCCAGGCTTCTGTCAGATGTTTCGCTTTTTCTCTGAGAGAAGAGGGAAACCGCTGGAAACTTTGGAGTAAGCGACTGGATGATCTGCCTTGTATTTTAAAGTAAAATGGTTGCCACGTTGAGACTAGACCTCATTGGGTGTATTAATTTCCTGGGTTTTCTGTAACAAAGTCCCACAAACTGGGTAGATTAAAACAAGAAAAATGTGTTCTTTCACCATTCTAGAGACCATAAGTTCAAAATCTAGGTGCTGGCAGTGTCACGCTTCCTCCAAAGTCTCTAGGAGAGAATCCTTTCTTGCTGTTTCTGAGTATCTGGTGCCTGCTGACAATCCTTAGTGTCCTTGCTTGTAGCTGCATCACTTCAGTCTCTGTGAAGTCATACAGCTTAATCTCCTGTGTGCCGTTGTTTCTGTGTGCCTTTATTTCTGTATGTGTTCTTATAAGGACACCAGGGCTTAGACTTAGGGCCTTCCTTAATCCAGCATGACTTCATCTTAATTTATATCTTAATTACATTTTCCAAGACCTTAATTCTAAATAAGGTCACACTCACAAGGTACTGGGTATCAGAACCTGAACATAGGTTTTGGGGAGACATAATTCAACCCTATTAAATGGGGGGTAGAAATAGGGAAACCAGATGGGAGACAAGAGCACAGACGATGAGGACCAGAGTGGGTACGTGAAAGTGATCTGATGTCAAATGTGTTTTGAAGGTAGAGCTGATCATTCCTGATCATTCCTGACAAACTGGCTGTGAAGCAGGAGAGAAGAAAAGAATCAGGGCCGATGGTATGACCTGAATGTTTTTTGTCCCTCTAAAATTTATATGTTGACGTCCTAATGCCTAATGTTATGGTATTGGAGGTGGGCCTTTGGGAGGTGCTTAGTTCATAAGGGTGGAGCCCCCATGGGTGGATTAGTGGCCTGTAACAGAGGGTCCAGGGAGATTCCCAGCCTTCTACCAGATGAGGATGCAGTGAGAAGGCTCCAGCTATGAACCAGAAAGAGGGCCCTTACTCAACCCTATTGGTACCATGATCTTGACCTTCCAGCCTCCAGAACTGTGAACAAGAAAGGCCTGTTGTTTATAAGATACCCAATCTGTGGTATTTTGTCATAGCTGCCCAAATGGACTAAGGTAAATGACCCCAAGACTTTTGGCCTCAGCATCTGGAAGGAAGAACTTGCAATCAGCTGAGATGGAAAGATAGGAGGATTTGGTTGTGGTGAAAAGATCAGGAGTTTGGTTTTACATATAAGCTTGATATAAAATCATTTTTTAAAATTAATTAATCTCTCTCTCTCTCTCTCTCTCTCTATATATATATATATATATATATTTTTTTTTTTTTTTTTTTTTTTTTTTTTTTGCTTTTTAGGGCCACACTGTGGCATATGGAAGTTCCCAGGCTAAGGGTCAAATCAGAGCTGCAGCTGCCGGGCTATGCCACAGCCCCAGCAATGCCTGTTCCAAGCCGCATCTGCGACCTACACCACAGCTCACAGCAACACCAGATCCTTAACCCACTGAGCAAGGCCAGGGATCAAACCCACATCCTTATAGATACTAGTTGGGTTCTTAACCCACTGAGCCACAACGGGAACTCCTTGAGAAGCCTTTTAGATGTCCAGGCAGCAGTGGGGACTGTAATAAATTCATGTTACCTCTTGTGTCACTTAGTAATCTATTAATCACTGAAAATTCACAATTTGGGGACAAACTCCACAAGCCATCCATGGTTTAACATGCTAGATAGGCCAAAGGCAGTACTTCTTCTTATATACTAGCTACTTTTTCTTCCAGCAGAACCTTCAGGCTTTTGATGAGCAAGTACAGTGCTGGTGGCATAAATTTGGGAGCTGTTTGGAGAGGAGATGGCATTTGAAGCCATAGTAAAGGATGAAATAATGGAATGTGAGTGTGGTCAGAGAAGAGTAGAGGCTGAGGGGACAAATTCTGGGCTTTCCAATCAGAAGGTGAACTACTTTGACTCATAACACTTCTGATATCAAATATATGTTTACCAATTTATTATTACAGATACAGCTCAAGAACGGTCAAATGAATGAGATGCATAGGGCAAGGTATAGGGAGGCGGGGAGGGATAGAGAGCTTCCATACCCTCTCCAGACATGCCACCATCTCAGCACCTCCATAGATTCACTAACGAAGCTCTCTCTACATCCTACCATTTAGAGGTTTTATGGAGTTTTCTTTACATAGATGTGATAGATGAAGTCATTGGCCATTTGTGATTAGCTCGGTCTCCAGCTCCTTTCCCCTCCCAGGGGTTTGGGAGGTGGGGCTGCAAGTTCTACCCTCTGATCAAGGCCTGATGTTCTGCCTTCACCCCGCAGCTTCCCAAGGGTTCCCAGACACCAGTCATTTCATATCATACAAACAGAACTCATCACTCTGGAGATTCCAGGAGTTTTAGGAGCCATTTACCAGGAACCAGGGACAAAGAACAAATCAAACATCTGCTTCCTGGGGAGCTGCAGGAGGCCATGGAGATTAAGAGAATGGAAATGGAGCTGCCAGCACAACGAAGGAACACAGGTTTGAGGTGAGACTCTTGGTATGAAGTGTCCCTGCTCCACTGTGTCCATCATAGAGCCCAGAGAAAGAGTGAATAGAGGCCATGAACCTGAGGTTATAGGTCAGATGTAAGATGATGAGGTTAAAGGTCAGATGTAAGGTGAGTCCTTTTCCAAGTGGGAACATGGGATAAAACACCACACACTGGATTGGGAATTAGGATCCCAAGGATTCCAGTTGCAGTAAGAGTAGGTTCCAGCTGTATGACCCTGGAGGAGTCACTCCACCTCTCTGAACCTGAGTTTTTCCCATCTGTCAAAAGAGTCAGGTGAGCCAAGTGATCACTCAGGTCCCCTCTGCTCTTGGAGTCTTTGAAGCTCCCTCAGTTTTATGAGTTTTCACCTCATTGAAGGTACACTGAAGAGCTGGGAGAATGTGATAAAGTCACTGACCACAAAGGGCCGGAGCCAAGCAAACAACCAATCATTGGAGGAACGATTGATCTTGGACAAAAAGTCAGAGTGAGTGTGAATTTTGGGTGAGATGATCTAGTGGGCTGCAGAGAGGCAGGTAACAGGCAGAGGGCATGGCTTTCTATCTCGGTCTGGGAATATCATTTGCATGTTGTAATGGAATTTCCAGAACGTTGATCAGAAAGTGGAGGTCTGCACAGAGCATGGAGGTTGCAGTGGAACATTTGAACTCCCCTCATTTTCCCTGGAGCCAGATCCACACCTGGTTGCTCCCACCCTCACCTCTCCAAGTCAAGCCGCAGACATCAATGTCTGGACAGGCGTGTTTCCAATGGTCTGGCTCATTCCCTGCTGGGTCCCCAGTGTTTAGTGTAATGCCAGGTACATCATAGCCACTCCGTACACACTTGTTGAATGAATGAATGTTGAATGAAACTCAGTCTCAGCGACGGGCAGGAAAAAGTTCGTCAACTCAATATGACAGGTGAAGCATCCTCTCACATTTCTGCACCTGTTGGGCTGGGAATCCTTGCCCTTAATAAATTTGCCTAGAAGCCCTTGGGAAAGCCATATTGAGTGATGGAAGGAGCAGGAAGCTGGGTCAGGACGCCTGGATCCTAGTGTTAGCTCCGCCATCCTGGGATGTGTGACTCAGAGATTAGATGAGGTATGACATAGCATCTAGAAACCTTGATTTCCTCCAAGGGCACATTAAAGAACAGTACCAATTAATATTTTGTGGAGTCCTTAGATCCTGTATGTCTTCCCTATTCTTTGTGGAGGAAATGAGCCTCACTGGGATTCAGATGCAAGTTTCTTTCTGATAATAAATATTCTATTTGGTACAGTTCCTATCATCATAGTAAAACTAAAATAAATCATTTTGGATGTAAAATTTTTTGAAAGATGTCTAATGAGTCAAAATTTTTCTCTATAATTTATCTTTATAATGTGTTGACTTTCTTCCATGTTTACATATGAAATGTAACACTTTCCAAATGATTGCTGTTCCATGAGGTATTCTCTCCTCCCCCCAACCAGCAGAGAGACTCCCCTCAGAGTTTCAATAGGCATCGGTGCCTTTCGGATGGCACCGATGGTCTGCCTTACAGCTACACTAGGAAGCTCCTAGTCTTCCTTCCATTGCAGATTCTTAGATACTTGAGGACCTGGATGATTGAGTAATCTCCTGAAGGTGTCTCCAGTGTAGTGCTAATGTTTGTTGAATTACACTTTGTGAGCAAATTACTCATCAATTGCATTTACGTTGTAAATTATTCAGCACAACATAGAAAAGATACCTGAGGTATCTTAACAGAAAAGCGAATTACAATTTGTTTCCTATTTTTTAAAAAACTGAAATTATTTCAGTGAAGCAATTAATTAAATGTGACCAGTTTTTTCATGCATTTGCAGTGGAATTATTTCTAATGAAGAGAAACAAAGAAAGTAAACAGAAGTTTAATTCAAAAATTAAGTGGGTGAACAGAACTTTTTTTTTGGCTACACCCATGGCATATGGAAGTTCCTGGGCCAAGGATTGAACCTGCTCCTTAGCAGCGACTAGAGCTACTGCGGAGACAGTGCTGGGTCCTTAACCTGCTATACTACAGCGGCAACTCCAGAGCAGAATTATATATAAGAACAAAACTGGAAGCAACTTAGATGTCCAGTAGGTCAAGCAAATTATGGCACTTCTGTAAAATGTGACAGTGTGTAACCATCTATCACATTTTGTAACTAAAAATATCAGAGGTATTTTTATTTCTAAAGATAGATGTTTGATATTTTATCTAATCAAAATGTGAACAAAAAATGCAAGTACTATTTTAGAGATGTGTAAAAACAATGTGTTTAAACACATTCACATACACACATATCTCAAATAGCAACAATAGGAAGTATAATACCTTTTTCTTTTTCTTTTTTGTGTTCTTTAATTTTTCTACAACTAACAATGTAGAATATGTGCACCAAGCTATGTTAAAGAGATAACACTGTGCTATTAAAAATGTATAAATGAAACTGATACATACTATTCATAGTAGTTTCCCCCCCCAGTGTATTGTTTTTCTCTTAGGTTCAACAGTCTGACACTTGAGTTTAGTGTTTGTTGTATGCAGACCCAGAAATCAAGCTCAGTGATACTGACCATAGATATAAAGGCTCATCCTGGGTCTGACACTATCTGCCTCAGTGACCATTGGCAAGTTATCTATTTTTTGGAACCATGTCTAACAAAGTGTCGAAAACATTGACTTGTTCCGAGTCGGTGAATTTTGAGACACAGGCTTTGGAAAACTTGGGGAAAATGATTTAAAAATATAGCTTCTTACCAGAGACCCAACCTAAGCATAGCGCATGGAGTAACACGAACTATAAGCCTTTCTTATCCAACCAGCCACACTGAAGTGCTGTGGGTGACTCAAGGGTAACCATTGCCTAAATTGGATGTGAAAGGCCCAGCTCCCGGGCTGGAAATCGATGCATTCACACTTTCTCTATTGCTCCCTCAAGGTGGGCTGTGCTATGTATGAACTTTCCTAGAAGAGAAGCTGGAGTGTGACCATGACATCTGCCAGTGGAAGTGGAGACAGTCACATCCTCATTAAGAGGTAGAGACTTTGGGCTAAAGAAGTTGGGGGTCCCACCTTCCTACCACCTTCTAGAGGAACCCCTCTTCCCTTATCTCCCCAGCTACAAGTCATTCTCTCACCATGGGGCAGCGAGGTGGTGGAGAGCTGAGTGTGGCTCCAGAAAAGTATCTCTTCCTCACCTTGACAAGCAACAGGTCCTCAGCTCCCCCCACCTTTTTTTTTTTTTTTTTTTTTTTTTTTGCTTTTTAGGGCCATACCCGAGGCATATGTAGGTTCCCAGGCTAGAGGTCTAATTGGAGCTACAGCTGCTGGCTTACACCACAGCCACAGCAACGCGGGATCTGAGCCTCTTCTTCAACCTACACCACAGCTCAGGGCAATACCAGATCTCCAACCCACTGAACGAACCCACATTCTCATGGATACTAGTTGGACTTGTTTCCGCTGTGCCACAACAGGAACTCCAGGTCCTCAGCTCTTTTGATGACATTTCCATAAATTTCTTTCCTCTTAATTTCTACTCTTCTCACTATGATTCATCTTAACTAAGGTCCAAGTCCTCTTCTAGGTGATCCTGGCTTCCCCTTCTGATCCAGGTCTCTGCACCTATTTACCTCTTTTTTTTTTTTTTTTTTTTTTTGCTTTTTAGGGCTACACCAGAGGCACATGGAAGTTCCCAGGCTAGGGGTAGAATTGGAGCTACAGCTGCCGGCCCACACACCACAGCCACAGCAGTGCCAGATCCTTTAATCCCCTGAACCAGGTATCAAACCCACATCCTCATGGGTACTAGTCAGGTTTGTTGTCACTGAGCCACAATGGGAGCTCTGTCTCTGTGCCTACTTGTAACTCCCTGAATGCACTGGCCAGTGTTCTGGTCCCCTTGTCAGAAAGCTCCTCTTGCCAGGCCGTTCAGGACCTGTCTCTGTGTACACACCACTCTTAACCTCGCATCGCACTCTCTAATTAGCACCCACTTGCTCATCTTCCCTGGTATACGTTGAGCTTCTTGAGGCAAGAACAGAGCGCTTAGCTTCTCAGTCCTCCTCCAGGACCACATCCTCCGTGGGCGCCCTTGCTCCCCACCCCCATGAATTCATGCCTTCATTTTGCAAAGCAGAGAGGAGCTCCCAGGTAAGACACTGAATGAAGGAGCATGATCCCATAGTCCCCGCTTGGAAAATGAAAGACTGATCATAAAACTGTTTCCCGTTTCTCTTTTTATGGGAAGCCCCCCTCTACAAGGCTAAAAGGTTTGAGAAAACGTAAAGAAATTTAATCCTAGAGAATGGACTGAGGTGCAAAGAGAATCCATAATTCAACATCTATTGGATTATGTCTGAGGATTTTAGGGAGACAAAAGGGTTCCAGGGAGTTTGTGTATGCACTTAAAAGTGGATAGCTGTGATTTTGTCTTTATACACGTATGTGTCATCCTACTTCTTTTCTTCAAAAAAAAAAAAAGGGTAAACCAGATTTTCCTCATTATGTGAGGTTTAGGGGCCATCTAAACCTCATATAATCCACTACCTCTGGGTCACCTTTCTTTTGGTTCAAGTTCTTCACACCTGGGAGGGCTCTCATGACAAGGTCTTGCTATAGGCCTTGGAGAGAGAGACGGGAAGAGGCTTAATGGGACATGTGGCTTTAGTCACATTAACATCGGCACCTTTGGGTACCCTGGTCTGGTGTTCACCTTCAAAGCCAGCTGTTTCTGAGCTCTGTTGATTGAAGCCTGGCTAATAAGCTCCAGCAGCTATATTAAAACTTGATAATATCCTGCCTCTACTTTTATCTTTATTTACAGGAATCACTAGGGATATGGCATGAACTTTTCTTTACCCAACAGCATCGAAACATACTAGTCCTCCCTCACCAATCCTCTTCCCCACCCCACCAGCCAAGACCCCAGACCCTTACACTGCTTTCTCTTGTGGGAGGTGGACTATGTGGCTTCCATTAGGGCACTGCTGTTCTCAGCCGTGTGGTAGTCTGGCCCTTTGGCCTTTTTTTTTTTTGCCTCGTTGAACATTGGCTGCTTGTGAGAGGCAGTGGATTGCAGGTGGCTATTAGAAGGCAGTCAATTATTTTAATTTGCTTTTAGGGGGCCAACTTATTTTTTAGCAGCAGGATCTAATCGGGCACAAGATGTGGCAAGATTTAGTTCATGCCTGGCTCATGTCAGGTGCTACTAGGAATCTAGAAAAAGTCTTATTAATGGGGTGATTTATCAATTCACTAAAAACATCTGCGTGCCTACTGTGAGAATGGCCTTGTAGGGGTGTATAAGGCACTCTCCCTGAAAGATAATGGGGAAGAAAGATAATATCCACGCAGAGATTCAGAGAATCCTTGGGTGTAATGTGGTCTGTTATTATCCATTTCAGGGGGCTCAAACTTCAGTGTGCGTGAGAATTACTCAGACAGCTTATTCGGTCACAGATGGCTGATTCAGTAGGGCTGAACCAGACTCAGAACACCTGGTCTATAGGAACCACAGGAGGTTAGAGAAGGGAAGAACCAGCACAGACTCTGGTGGTGGAGAAGTTCAGGTAAGTGTGTGATTCTGCTGGTTCCTTTGCTTGAGTGTTGGCCTCACTTTAGGTGGGGCTTGGTGGATCTTTCAGTGACTTCAGAAAGTGAGTGGAATGAAATGGAGCCTCATTTGGTTTGGCAGAAGATTGGGGTATTTGGATAGGTGGTGATCAGGATGGGAGATGTAGACCAGGGAAACCCTGTGAACAAAATCACCATACCTGAAATGATCTCTGAATGTCCTGTTCACCCTGTTGGGAAAGCTCAGCTCCATCCAATCACACGGGTAAGATTCATCTCTCTTCATTCCAGTCATATTATGACTTCTTTGAAAAATGTCAGTGGTAAACTCAGATTGATGGAAAGACCTGACACAGATACCCTCCAGGCAAGTCAAAGAAAGGTCACTTCTAGCTTCATAATAGCATCTGTAAACTATAGTAGAAATTGAGTGTGAGCCTGGGTATGATGTACCCGAACCTCGGGGGGTTGGGCAGTTGTAGATGACAAAGCCTAAGCTGATGAGGTCACGTTAAACTTGTAGAAGTTCAATTCACCTCCACTCCCAGCCTCTGTAAAGAGTGGTTTTGCATCAAGGCTAGTCCAGGTATGTGTCAGAGACCAGCTCACCTGAGCCAGGTGCATACATCAATCTGCAGTTGTACAGGCTATAATATGACTGCAGAGGATGGCACAGTGTAGCCCACTGGGGCCTGACCACCATCCAGCTCCCAGACCATCACAGCCTTGTCCACAACCTTCCCTGATATTAGAGCTACAAATACAAAACCATCACTAACATCATGCCTGCAAATCCTCAGACCAGCTCTAGGGCCCATCCTGTACCTTCTCTTCTCTTTTCCTTAATCCAATAAAAATCTAGTAAATCTGTATGCAGTGCCAAGCACTTAGCTAGATGCTGTGGAGATGAAGATGAATAAAACTCAAGTTTTCTTCAGTCTACTGGGGAAGACAAAAGGATAGATATGTAGGGGCAGTAAAGAGAAGCACAGATGAGGTTCAGAGGTGGCCCAGGGTAAAATTAATCCTAGTTGAGATTCCTCCAGAATGTGGCAATCTGCTGGAGGAGGCAGTTCAGAGCTTGGCCTTATAAAATACCAAGATCTTACATGTAGGGCTCAGGGGTCAGACAGTGATTCAGACCTAGGGAGGCTATGTGGAAGAGCTCAGGGGTCAGCCAGTGATTCAGACCTAGGGAGGCTATGTGGAAGAGCACAGGGGCATGGAACAGTGTGTTTAAGGAACTATAATCAGGAGTGTTATTAAATCATAAGGGCAGTAGGTATTTGGAGGCGGAGCTGGGAGTGGCCAGGGACACCTTCACCCTCTTATAATTTATCCTCAGCGGGAAAGCCAGAAGTTGTCCTGGTAAAATGCAAGTAAGATCAGATCCTGCTCCACAACCCCCTCCCTCCAGGCAGACGCCCAAGTCTCCCAGGCTCTGCATGATCTGCCCCCTTTCCTCTCCCCTCCCGTGTTTTTCCGTTGCACTCAGAATTACCCAATCACTTAATAATTTCCTTTACTGCTGGTCTCTCTCATGAAAATACATACTCTGAGGACAGAGGTTTCCGATGTTCTGTTCATGGCTGTAGCCCAGCTTCTGCAACAGTGCTTGACACATAGTAGACACCCAATCAGTATTTGTCATCTGAGTGAACACTCATCTTTGAGGCCAAATCAAGGATGTTGCCCTGAAATCATTGGAAAGCCATCAGAGGGTTTTAAGCAGGCAGAAACATGAGGGATTTGTGTGTTTGTAGATCACGCTGAAGGCTTCATGGTTTCTCTTGACTGGAGTAAGGGGCAAGCCAGGGGCTTGGAAAACAGGTTACTGCAACCAACTGGGATTTAAGTAAGTGAAAGAGAAGCAATGACAGTGGAACAGAGAGAAAAGGCTGGCTTTAAAATATATGCCAAAAGTGGACTTGGCATTCTCGAAGGCTAATGCTCAGGATGAGGGAGCAGAAGGAAAAAGTCTGAGATGACTCTTGGGGCCCTGAATCGAAATAGGAAAAGTGGGAGCAGCAGGAGCAGAATCGATGCAGTGGGAAACAAGGTGTTAATATACTCTTTCCAGGGTCCTGTGTAAGTGAGGAAAGGGCCGCCATCACCAGTGTTGCATGGACATGCTGCCGTGAGAAGGGCGGTCCGTGTATGCCGGGGATTAAGTTTCTCAGTTGAAAGTTTCAGTGAATCCAAGACCAAATTAAATGTTTATTCATTCACACTTTCATCAGAATCGTACCTGTTCATGACTACAGGTGCTGTGGTTTGGGAGAGATATACTCTGCCTAGAATTCCATCTAGAAACAGGTACATAAACAATGAAAACAATAAACACAGTCCACCAACTGTTACTGTGGAGGCATTAATAACGTGCAAAGGGAGCACAGAGGATCCTCGCTGATATTCAGTGAATGCTGTTTGAATGAGTAACTTACTCTTCAGGGGTTGGAGAGGAAATAAAGTCCCTGAAAATTAGGAAAATTGGTGATGAGGTGGGGTCAGGGAAGGGAGACGGGGCAGAGATGGAATTCCAGGGAGATAAAGGGACAAGAGCGAAGGCAAATCCTTTGATACTGACTGAGTGCAAGACATGGTTGGGGAGGAAAGTGGCTGAAGGTGTCAGGGCCAAGTTGGGAGAGATTTGAATGCCATCATACTTAAGCTTTGTCCCACAGCTGCACGTAACAAAATGTTTCAGAGAGGGGGAGTGATATGCCACCACCGGCGTTTTGAAGTTGGTTTGGATAATATTGTGAGGACTTTTGCAGGGAGAAGGGACTGAAGGGGCAGAGTGCAAGTGGGGGGTGATCACAGTGGTCCAGGATACAGACAGTGATGCTTGAACAGGTGTTACGATGTAGAGGAGGGCATGGAAACGGGAAATAATTCAGAAGTGGAACTCATCAGACTTACAGACTAATTCAGGCTTTTTTTTGTGTGTGACTTTTTAGGGCTGTACCCATGGCATACGGAGGTTCCCAGACTAGGGATCAAATTGGAGCTATAGTCCCCAGCCTATGCTGCAGCCACAGCAACACCAGATCCTTAACCCACTGAGTGAGGCCAGGGATCGAACCTGCAACCTCATGGGTGCTAGTCAGATTTGTTTCTGCTAAGCCACGATGGGAACTTAATTTAGGCTTATTAGAGAGAAAGAAAAGCCTGAGATGAATCAAAGTTTCTTGTTTAAGAAGGTGAGTGGATGATGATTTCTTTCACCAAGAGGATGAGCAGATTTGAAGGAGGAGGAAAATCAATGTGTGGGATAAACTGTGCTTTGGATGCCTGTGCTTGGGACCAGAAAGTACTGGTGAGTGTTTTGAGTCTGAGTCCCCTTCCCTAGTAGGTCATCCAGGGGGTTAGGCTGGCATTTGCAGTGTCGGCAGGGCTAGGGCTGGTAGCAAGAGGGCCTTTAATTCATAGAAATTGGTGCAAGAGCAGTGGTGTGTGACATCAGTAATTAAAGGGCACAGATCATGATTAGGTCATTATGAGAAGAGCAGTCCCAAATGGTCATCCAAAGAGTAGTGGCTCTGGGCTGGTAGCAGGAGGCAGAAATCAAAGCCATGATAGCAGAAGCAAGTAAGGCTGAGAAAGTCTGGATAGGGCCAAGTGGGACAGACACTACTCAGTGCTGAGCTCCGGCTGCTCCTCAAGGCGGGAAGGCTGGACCTAAGGGGACCCAAGTAGAGTGGTAAGTTTGAGCAACTTCTTCTTCTTTCATGGAAAGGTCAAAGATCAAATCTGCGTTTGTTTATTTCTTTTGCTAAGTTTGCGTATCAAGATATCCTTTCGTGGGAGTTCCGTTGTGGCTCAGCAGGAACAAACCTGACTAGGATCCACCAGGATGTGGGTTCAATCCCTGACCTCGCTCAGTGGGTTAAGGATCTGGCATTGCTGTGAGCTGTGGTGTACATCACAAATGCGACTTGGATGCCACTGTGGCCTAGGTTGGTGCCTATGACCCTGATTTGACCCCTAGACTGGGAACTTCCAAATGCCACAGGAGCAGCCCTAAAACAACAACAAAAGATGTCCTTTTGTGATTCACATTGTAGCCTGGGCAATTTCATGCCAAAGATAAACTTGTGTCTTCTTTCTGAACATGGAGAGCTGTAGGGAAGGAAACCATCAGGAGACGAGGTTCATGCTCAATGCTAAGAGTGACTTTCTTTACTTGGAAGATTTCTTTTACATTTCATGATCTAGGTGATAGGAATGGTAGAGCCATTGACTTTCCATTCCATAGACTCTCACTTACCCACCTATTTATTCACTCACTTAATAAGTATCTGAGGGCCAGGCATGAGCTTAGCACTAGGGATGCAGCAATGAGGAAGATGTAAGTAGTCCTTCCCTCAGGAGCTTGCAGAAAAGATGAGTGATGCTGAAAAGGAGAAGGCAGTATATTAGCTACTCAGAGGGATGTAAAGATAGGTGGAGGTGCTGCCCTGAAGAAGTTTACAATATAGTACTGAAATTAAGTCAGGCACAGACACAAACAACCATATCCCCTATCCCTATATAAATATGTACTGCTTCGTCCTAAAGAATGTATGTGAAGCTGCTCACAGGAGCCTCCACAAGAAAATGATGTTACATGTAAATTAGGAAAATTTTAAATATACTAAATCATGATTGGAGTTCCCACTGTGTCTCAGTGGGCTAAGGCCCCTATATTGTCTCTGTGAAGATGCCAGTTCAATCCCTGGCCTCACTCAGGGGGTTAAGGATCCGGCATTGCCATGGCTGAGGCATAGGTCACAGATGAGGCTCGGATCCAGTGTTTCTGTGGCTGTGATGTAGCTGCAGCTCCAATGCAACCCCTGGCCTGGGAACTTCTGTATGCCGCAAGTGCAGCATAAAAAGAAAAAAATAAAAACTAAAATTAAAAAATCAGGAGTTCCCGTTGTGGCACAGGGGAAACAAATCCGACTAGGGACCATGAGGTTGCAGATTTGATCCGTGGCCTCACTCAGTGGGTTAAGGATCCAGTACTGCTGCAAGCTGTGGTGTAGGTCGCAGATGAGGCTTGGATCTGGTGTTGATGTGGCTGTGGCATAGGCCGGCAGATTAGACCCCTAGCCCGGGAACCTCCATGTGCCGCGGGTACAGCTCTAAAAAGCAATAAATAAATAAATAATCATGATCACCTATAAGAAGAGAGAATAAGATGAATAGAGAGCATAGAGGTCAACCTCGAGCTTCCAGTTCTGAGTTTCCTGGCATCCCAAGCGAAGAGATATCTAAGTACATAATTCTCAATATTCAAGATTAAGTCTACCCCAAAGTGATCAGGATAGGCCAGGCCATGCTGGCTCCAAATCTCAGAGGCTTACGTCACAGCACATACTTTTTTTCTTATCCCACGACTAGGCTGCAGGTAGAGCAGCTCTCCAGGACAATGCACCATAGCGACTGGACTACAGGGTCCAGGCCATCTCCATCTTGTGGCTTAACAGTTCAACCCAGGGTCTCTGTGTTGGCTGTGGGAGGGAGGGCAAGAGTGAGTAGAAATGATGTCACTTCTGCTCACAGCTCATTGGCCAGGACTAGTCCCATGACGATGCATGACAACAAGGGGCCAAGGAATGTAATATTGGGTCAGGTTGCCACCTCTGCCACACACACAGAGTAAGCCAACCTTTTGATAATGCAAAATTCTCGCTCTTTCACGCAGGACTGGATACAAGTAGAACATCCGAGGAATAAACACTGTGTTATGGAGAGATGGTGGTCGTGGACTTAGGGTGACGGGTGGAGGTTTTGTTGGAGGAAGCTGGAAATCACGTAGGTTTCAAAGGATGGTGAACACTTTGAAAGATGTGGGGGAAATCAGGTAGGAAGGAAGTCATTACCCGCAGAGCGTAGTGTTTTCCTGGGAACATCCAAAGGTCTAGTTTACTGGTGTTTGAGGGAGTTGCAGGAAACCATGTTACGTTACGTGGGCAGTGGCCACAGTGCAGAGGGTGGCAGAACTCATGTCTGCTCGGTACTATTTGGAGGCAGGCAGCCCTTGCGACTCTCATTGTAACATCTTCTACTCCCCAGGGCTGCTGTAATTGCTCTCCGGAAATCTTGAATCACATTTCAAGGGATTATAAAAACAGAAATCACACAGTTTTGTCTTCGTCCCTTCTTCAGACACATATCTTAGCAGCAAGAGATGTACCCTTAAATCTGTCCTCAGGAAAACTTAATGAAGTGAATTAAAACCGGACCGTCTTTCAACCGGTTCCAAATGAATTCATTTCATAGCCTTTATCATGACTTCTTGGCCATTTGGGAAATTTATTTAAGTTATTAAAAAGAAAAAAAATTCCCTAAAATTCTCAGCTGAAAAATTGGCTTCTGTTTTTTCTACAAAGCTAACTCACCTGATTTGTCAGAACAGCTTGAAAATGAAGTGCTAACTGGTGGGTTTTATTGAAAGGAAACCAAGTGGAACAACATATGTATTTTCTTAGGAAACTCAAAAAGCTCACAGTCATGTGGTGTTCCTCGGGGTGGATTCTTTGTTATGAATTACAACCTGCTTACTGATGAGTTGTTAATAAAAAGTAGGCCTGCCGGGCCATTATTTTTTTCCACACAGTACACACAGTTTGGTTTTCTTTCTTTCTTTCTTTCTTTCCCTTTTTTTTTTTTTCCAAAAAAGTTTTCATTAATGCCCTGAGTGTGAATAAATCTGTTTCTAATTTGTAATTGTTTTCCCTTCATCTGGACAATAATTTATTGCCAAATCGAAACACGTGTCAATTGTTACCATCCCCCCCTCCCCCGGAACATGTTTTAATTTTTCTTCCCTCCACCCCTTTCCTTCCTGGCCCCGCCCCCTACTGCCCTTTTTCAACGGACGGAATGTGAGACCCGAAAGTTACAGGATGGCATAGGTCTCGTTGGTGGAGGTCACGTCCAAATCTGGGCTCCCTGGAAGCCGGAGGTAACCCAGGCGCTGGTGGGTCCGTCGACGTTGCGTTGTAGGACCTGCCAGCTGGAGTTGTTTGGTGCTGAGAAAATAAGCTCAGGGAGAACTGTTGAGGCAAACTAGAAGCAGATGGTAACCTGAGGTGGCAAGACAACTTTATTTAGCGTGGCAGTTCGACTTTATTTATTTATTTTACACGAGCATCTGGTCACGCTGGGGCGCCTCTATGCATGCTCATTATTATGCTGTTAATGGTGGATCCGATTGGCCAAGGGACAGCAGCAATTAAGTTCACTATGTATTTTAGTCGATTCATATTTTAGTGGGCCTTGGTGAGGCATGTTCGTGGTTAGGGTTTTATGTGGAAAGGGTGTAGGAGCTGCTATTTGAAGTTCTAGTGGTGTGGAAAATGTGTATCTAGCAATGCAGGATGTTAAAGTGGCCCCACCACCACCAGAGAGCATGCCAAGCTGTCAATAAACAGCCAGCGGGATGCTAGCGCATTGCCATAGATGCGGTCTTGATTTTAGAAATATTCGGGGTTGCGCCCTTGCTGATACGTGGATGGTGGGTCCATCGTTATGTTCATTGGAGACCTGACTACGGTCCATCTAGGGATGGGTCTGGGATGCTTGGTTCATTAGTCCCTGCTTCCTTTCTCCATCAATGTCTCTATCAATAGTCAAAATTAGGAGAGTCATTTTGTGACATGAGATACAATGTGAGATGGAGACTTGGTTTTGCAAAAACAAAACAAAATCGCTGACTATTTTTTCTTTAATGCCTATCAAGTGTAATTTTCATCCTCCAGAGTTTGGTCTGGAGCTTCATGTTCTAAAAAATTGTGATTACTGTGGTTATTTCCACAGAGTTGCTAGGGCTCTATCTTTGGGCCAAGTGGATTCTTGCCTGACTTAGAGCTAATATGGCAGAATTGGGAAGCTTAGCCAATTGGAGGAGTTACCTGGAAATCTGATGCATCTTCTCATTACTCATTAGATCCAGTTTTCCTAACCACTGGGGGCTCCTTCCCCATGTGTGTGGAGAATACTCTCTCTGTTCCAAAGGTACTGGCTTTTCTGGCTCTTGAATTAAATCCACGTACAGGTGACATTGTAGATGTTGTGCAGTCACTGCTCACCTACGAGCTGCAGGACGTGCAGGTAATGAAAATGTTCTTGAGGTAAAATTTTTAAGAGTGTCCTAGTAAGAAGAGTGAGTGTGTGTGTGTGCATGCGTGTGAACTAGACACTTACAGGGATGTGATGCTGATGTGAAAAGGAGCACCTTCTAAACACCCTCTGCCCCTCGGAGAATAAAGTCGCTGCACTTTTGCAAATGAAAGCAGGCACCGTTTTGATCTGAACTTAAGGCAAAGCTGGATGTTGCAACTATGACATGTGAGCCGTAAGTGTGACACACAGGTGTGTCGCCCGTCTGGGAGTCTGTTTGCCTCTGCTGGTGCCCAGAAAATGCTGCTGCCAGAGGGTGACTTCTTCAGCTATAGAGTGTGGATGAGAGAGCAGAAAGGAGAAACAGAAAGGGGCTGGGAGCGTTAAACCAAGGACACTGATGTCAAAGTGTCATGGACTGTTTTCCTTCCAGGACAGTCAACATCTACAAAAATTCCATCCATTTTCTTTCAATCAGCAACTGTTTAATCAGGACCCACTAAGATGCACTTTCTTGTCTCTAGACAGTATAGTTCTGAATGCACAAGGACTGTATCACGGCTGGCTGTGACCAGAAAGTCATGTTCATTGCAGGAAGAATGCTCTATGGCTGGGGGAGGTGTGTGTGTGTTGGGGGGAACTGACAAATCTCTTGCATCTCCAGACACTGCAAAGGAAAGAGTTTAGGCTGTGGGGTCAAGCCAGCTGGCTGTGTGATGATTAACAGCTACTTAACCTCTCTGGGCCTCATAGAGAAACGCATCTAAAAATATTCTTGCCAAGTTCTTGTGAGGATTAAACAAGATAATGAATGGAAAACACAACGACAGTAAGAATACTCAAGAAAATCGATTTCCTTCCTTTTTTTCTTCTTCTGTGGAAAATACTTAAGAATTTAAGATTAGATCATTTTTTCTTCTGTGAATGTGTAGCCACATGTTGATGGAATCTTCGCGACTCTTTGAGCCAGACTTAGTCACAACTGGTCAAGGAAGGAAGTTTTCCTTAGCCACCAATGCACGATGAAGTCTGTTGGAACAAGAATCTGTGTCCTCTAAAATCAACGTGTCCTGATAATGGGGTGAAATGAATCCAGCCGTTTCGAAATAACAATGCACATGAAAAAAATTGAGCAGTAAATGATTGCAGGCACAGAGATGACTGTTAGACTTCATAGCCCCTTTAATGACAGAACCACATTAGAGATGGTAAAGGTCAAGCAGAGAAAGAATGGAAGCAGCCAAGAAGCTTTTTTTTTTTTTTTGTCTCTTTGTCTTTTTAGAACCTGTGGCATATGGAGTTCCCAGGCTGGGGGTTGAATCAGAGCTGTAGCCGCCGGCCTACGCCAGAGCCACAGCAACGCCAGATCCGAGTAGAGTCTGCAACCTACACCATGGCTCACGGCAATGCCAGATCCTTAACCCACTGAGCAAGGCTAGGGATCGAACCCAAAACCTCACGGTTCCTAGCCAGAATTGTTTCCCTTGCGCCAAGATGGGAACTCCCCAAGAAGCTTTTTGATTAGAGGTTCCAATCAAATGGGGAAGGAACACTTCAATCACCTTTTCCTTTTTGGGTGGACTGGTCTCACTTGTGATGCTTTGACTAAACGTCTGCCTCTTTCGGTCCCTTCCCTGGAGGATTATGGAACAAGTCTCTCGATTCTCACCATAGGCAACCTGCATTGGAAAGTCCTCTGCAGACATAATTATAGATCTGCATTGGTGCCTATGTGTTTTGTCCACACTTCATTCTTCCCTTTGGCCCTGGGTTTTTAGGACTCGAGCCCAGAAACAACAGGAGCCTCACACCTTACCATATGATTTTTTTTAAAGCTTGTTAAAAAAAAAATTCCTGATCCCTTGAGTTCAAAGCGCTAAAAGGCCCCCATATCTCCAGAGGGACCTTCTCCAGCCAGGCCTCTTGTTGTTTCAGTGAGTCAGACCCCCCCCGCCCCCGCACAGCCTACTTGTTTGGCAGCATGGATCAGCGGGTATCTGGCTCCCACACCCCATCAGGGACCCCGCAGACCTCACCCCATCCATGGCTTCCCTCTCTGTGCAGATCATCTGTGCGCGTGCGTGAAACCCCAAGTTTTTACTGTCTCTCTCATCGTCTCCAGAGGGAGTCCGGGCTTCCTGTTCTGTGTTTTTCACAAGTCTGGATATTTTCAGCTCCCACCATCCAGCTTTACACATTCCTCGGTCTGGATGTCAGTCGTGGATCTGGGAACATAATGACGCATCGGAGTACATTTCTTGGATGAATAAAACCGATAAAACCTAGCATTTCCATCACGTCTTCACCACAGGAAAGGGCTGCCACCCTCGGTGTCCTCAGCTTTCCCCCCTTGGTTCTGAGGGGGTGAAGCATAGGATGTGGGGAGATGGTGGGAATGGACTCTCTCAACAGGCTTGGTAGTATTTTCTCGGCACGGGCACCGAGGGGCTGCATAACCAGCTCAGAACTCGGAGCTGGTACAGGCTATTGTGATAGGTTGAACTGACTTCTAAGCTTTGCCCGTCCAGCTTGCTTCCCAAGATCTGCCCTGACGGTCACTGTAAATGGGCGTTGTTGTCAGCATTGCCTGGGGACAGTTGGTTTTTCCTCTTTGTCATGCAGGTGGGTTGTGATGCAGCCAAAGAAGCCATCCTGCTAGCAGTGGCCAGGGGTTCCACTGTGTTTGGTGGAGACAAACACATCGTGAGGAAGGGGAGCGAAGACAGAGGAGGCTCCGCACTGTGCCCATGAGCTTGGTGCCCTAGAGCCTGGGCTGGAAGTCAGAAGAAACCCCAAGGAAATAACCAGGAGCATTATCTCCAGAGGTCTTTGCAGACCAGGACTTGGATTTTGCACTCCCCCGCCCCCGCCCCGAGATTATACATACATAATTTTCTCTACACCATGTTTTTTCTCTTGCCTCTATTACAAATATGACCCCCACTGGGCTTGTGTTACCTGTTCTTTAAAGAAAAGGTTAATGCACAGCAAAATGTTATTTTCAAGGAACTGTTTTAGAGGAAAATATAGACTGAATTAATAAATGCTGTTATGGGCTGACTTGTGTCCATTCAAAATCGTGTGTTGAAATCCTAACCTTAGTACCTCAGAATGTGACCATATTTGCACATAGATCTTTAACGACATAATTAAGGTTAAATGAGGTTGGTGGGGTGAGCCCTAAGCCAGTATGACTGGTGTCCTTATAAAAAGAAGAGATTGAGAAATAAAGGTGCACTGACGAAAGACATAGGGAACGGCCACCTGCCAGCCATGGGGAGGGTCCTCGAAAGGGATCAATCTGATGATACCTTGGGATGCCCAGCCTCCAGACTGTGAGAAAAAAAATCCCTGTTCTTGAAGCCTCTGGTTATGGGGGGAGGTGTGTGTGCGAGATTTTAAAGTGACACACATTTACTGAAAATAAATACATTGGCTTAGAAAACTGTTAACGGCATTTTCCTTGGAGTTCCCTGGTGGCCTAGTGGTTAGGGATCTGGCATTGTCACTGATGTGGCTCAGGTTTGATCCCTGGCCTGGGAACTTCTGTATGCTGTGGGTGGGGCCAAAAAAAAAAAAAAAAAGCAGCTATATTTTAAAGATAAAATACAAATGTGTTAAGATATCTTAAAATTTTTTGTGTCTTGTAAGTACATCATCTGTGATCCTACCAACTTTCTATCCTACTTATTCACTTAGCAGATATTTTATTTCTTCATTGACAGTAGAAAAAGTAAGCCTAGACAGTGCAGGAGAATGATCATATACTACAAAGGAATGAATTCCAGTCAATTTCTTAGATATTTCAGGAGTTTAAGAACTGGCTTGGCTTGGAGTTCCCATCCTGGCGCAGTGGTTAACGAATCTGACTAGGAACCATGAGATTGCGGGTTCGATCCCTGGCCTTGCTCAGTGGGTTAAGGATCCAGCATTGCTGTGAGCTGTGGTGTAGGTCGCAGACCTGGCTTGGATCCTGCGTTGCTGTGGCTCTGGCATAGGCCGGTGGCTACAGCTCCGATTAGACCCCTAGCCTGGGAACCTCCATATGCCGTGGGAGCGGCCCTAGAAAAGGCAAAAAGACCAAAAAAAAAAAAAAAAAAAAAAAAAAAAAAAACTGGCTTAGCTTGAAATAAAATCTCTTCTCTGAACCATCTTTAGAGAAACCAAGTTCCCTCTGACGACCTCTGTGTGGGTCTTCAGTGGGGGTTTTATTCTCATTTGTCCCCTGTCTGTCCAACAGTCCTGCACAGTGTATGTTACGGCCCAGTGTGTAAGTAGTCCCAAGACTACCTGTTTTTTGTTTTTGCCATCTCTGGGAGAGAATGACAGAGCTAGCTCAGAGTTTACAGAACCTATGTCCCCCTTTAATTGTACTTATACAAAGGAGTTGACATTGCATTGGTTCCAAAGTTTGTTTGCAAGATGCACAGGGAAGCACTCGGTCAGAACCCGGACTTCTGCCTGTCTCGCACACAGCTGGAGCTTAGGAGCCTTCTCCCATCCCCTGAGCCCAGCTAGGCAGCAAGGAGACCCTCCATCCTGCTGGCAGACCTGCGGCTCCTATGGTCACCCAGAGGACGCAAGAGTGGAGTGGGGGTGCTCTTCCAAGGTGGCCGAAGCCTCAGGTGGCCAAAGGCTCATGTGGCCAGCTCGTAGACAGGAATAGCCTTCTCCTTGGGTCTGGTTTCGTCGCTTCAGCCTCCTACCCTCCTGTGGTCCATGAGCTGAGGAGGGGTTGTTGCTGTGGTGCAGAGGGTGAAGAGTGGGAGTGAGGATAGTTATGATGAAAAGAGGTAAAACCAGACTAGAAAAGAGGACTCTTGGGATGGAAGAGAAACTGGGCTAGGAAAAAGGATCTTGAATTAGGATAATTTTATGAAAAGTTTTAACCAGTTCCCAGAAAGGAATCCAAATCTGAAACAAGGGTTCTTAGGAAAGGAATTTACAGTTGACTCTTGAACAACACAAGTTTTGGACTGTGAGGATCCACTTACATGTGGATTTGTTTTTTTTTTTTTTTTTTTTTTTTGATAGTAAAACCACAGCCCTACACGATCCCCACTTGCTTCAGTCCCTGGATGGGGAACTGCAGATATGGAGGAACTGTGAAAACGGAGGCCTCTCGTATTTGGAGGAATCGCATACATGGAGGCTGACTCTAAGTTAATCTTTGATTTTTAACCCTGCAGGGTGTCCACACCCCAACCCTGCATCATTCCAGGGTCAACTACTTTAGGAAGCATTTCCAGGGAAAAGTCTGTAGGGGAACGGGAAAGCATGCTTTTCATGATTCGGAAGAGAAGGCAGGCAAAGGTGCAGGATTGGGCCAAGTCCTGGGGAGAGAAACCCTATTCGTTCTATATTTCTGTGTAACAAATTGCTCAAAACAACAATCAGCATGTATCACCTCTCAGAGTTTAGGTGGGTCAGGACTTTAGGAGCAGCTTGGCCAGGCAGTGCTGGCTTGGGGTCTTTCTGGTGGTTGCAGTCATGATGGCATCAGGGCTGCGTCTTGAAAAGTTGTCCCTGGTCGGAAGGATTGCTTACACAGCAGCTCACTCTTCAGACTGGCGAGTTGGTGCTGGCTCTTGGTGGGAGGCCTCAGTTCCTCTCCGCACAGACCCCTCCCAAGACTGCTTGGTTATCCTGATGTGCGTGTCCCCGGGTGTGTAGTCCAAGAGAGAGAGCCGGGCAGGAGCCGCCCCTTTTACGACCAAGTCTGGGACCACACCTAGCCTCACTTTCCCCATTGTCTGTTCCTTAAGGAGTGCCTAGTCTGGCCTCTATTTAGAGGGAAGGGAATTAGTCTCCACCCTTTGAGGAGAGGCATGGCAAAGAACTTGCAAACATATTTTAAAAGCATGATAGCAACTTTGGCTCAGTCTTACAGGGAAGCTCTGAAGATAACATAGTTTACTTCCCGCCCCCGTGGTTTCCATCAGGGACATCTCTTCTCTCCCACCACCTGCCCATTATTGGATTAGGGCTGCCCGAAGTGGGAGGGGCATCAATCCCCAGGTTCCCAAAGGCGGAGCCTGAGAGCAGCCCTTTGAGGAGTGAGGGAGGTGCTGGTTGTGGGGAATGAACCCACCTTGGCAAACACGGCAGAGGTGTTCTGAAGGATGAGAGGCAGCAGGCTGACAAGGTCTGCAACAGCCAGCGAGCAGCATCTGACACAGCATAATGAACAGATCTGATTGCTGCTGCCTATTCTATGTGTACATATGTTGGAAGAGTGAGTCAGTAACGTGGCCCCTTGGCCCAAAGATGAGCCATGTTTGGAGAAGCAGTGCCTGCCATTCTCGGACTCCTTGAATGGATCATCAGGTTTCAGGAATTCGCTCTACCTTCCCTTTCTTGTGTGATTTCACCTCTCGAGCAGAATTCACTGTTGTCTCTGAGAGCCTGGGAGCAGATGTCGGAAAACTACCTAATGAAATCAAATAACAAAATAGAACCAGGCAGAGGCTTGCCTGAAAGAGTAGGGGAAGGAGATGGCTGGACACCAAGGGTTATTAATAACACTCTGTACTTTGATGGTGTCTTTCATCTGAGCCTCCAAGAGCTGCATGGCCATTTAAGTAATCCAGGGAGTTACTTTTTTGGGTAGAACCTTTAAATCCAACAGGTCTTTTGAAAGTTTGGTGCTTTGAATGTTTTACTCTCTCTGGATTGTTCTCAAGGGAAAAATGATTTTGATTTATAAATCTTACGGAGGTCTTTAAAAGTCAGTTATTTCTTAAAACAATAGATAGTTGCGCTGCCTTTGGCAATATTATGTGGAATTCACATGGACGTTTTCCTCGTTTTCCATCTCAAAGCTGTCTTCATGAAATTATTTAAGTAAGTGATAGGACATTTCTGTTCAGAAGGGAAAACATATCCTGCCTGAAATTTGAGTAACCATTGATTCTAGTCTTCTAACCATCTGTTAATCCTTCTGTATGAGATGCCAGATGACTAGGTGCAGAGGTGTGTTCTGATCTTCCTCTGTTATGTACAACTTCAGAGGGACAGGGACAGAAGCGAGGTGGTCCCAGCATCAAGGACAACGGGCCATCTCTAAGCCCATATTTGGCTGGTGACTAAGAACGGAGTCTGTGAGCCAGTTTGACTTGGAAATTCTTCATCAGAGACGTGAAGCACAGGAGAGAGACACCAGAGACCACACCTGGCCGTGGAACCAGAAGCACGGCCCCCACCCTAGTGAATCCTGCCTTAATTAGAGTCAGCCGGCCCCCAGGCTCACTGTGGCTGCACTGACCTCCTGTTAGTGCTGGACCGCTTGTGTTCATGCGTGAGATGCGATGGGAAGAGGCTCGGGCTGTATCTCATTAACTTGTCACAGCTCTTCCCCCCAAATGACAGAGGATGTGTTTTGCCTACTGACTGGTCACTGATGGTTTCATCACTGCTTGTTTCAGTCCTGAACTGAAAACCTGCCACATAACAAAGCCCAGATCAAGACGAGAAAAAGTTCTGCTGCCAGGACTGGAACCACAGCAAAGACCCTACCCTGAGGGGCCTGGGATTCACCCGACATCCCCTGCAGCGCCCCGCTGTGTTTCTCCAGCACTCAGCATGAGGAGCATCGCTGGGCCTCTCAGGCCTCCAGGGTGAACTAACAAGGGATGTGTTTGCAGCTGCCAGGAGGTTGGTTGCTGCTAGTTACGGATACTCTGGGCCAGACAATCTTTTCTGGCAGATGTTTTCTTTTTCTTTTTTTAAATTGGGAAGCAGGAAGTTTTTTTTTTTTTTAATCGGGGCCCTTCTCAAGCCCTTGTAGTTACCAACTATGTCCACCAGGTGGCAGCGCAGAGCGCATGGCTACAGCGCTCTCTACTCTTCAGCCAGGGGACACAGGGCCGGGCAGGATGGCCTCCCACCCCCTTAGCAAGTGTCCGTTCTGTTTGTTTGTTTGTTTGTCTTTTTGTCTTTTAGGGCCGCACCAGCAGCACATGGAGGTTCCCAGGCTAGGGGTCTAATCAGAGCTGCGGCCGCCCACCTACGCCACAGCCACTGCAACGCTGGATCTGAGCTGCGTCTGTGACCTACACCACAGCTCACGACAATGCCAGATCCTTGACCCACTGAGCGAGGCCAGGGATCGAACCCACGTCCTCATGGATGTTAGTCGGGTTCGCCAACCACTGAGCCACAACGGGAACTCCAACAAGTGTCTATTCTGTCTCCTTCCCTTTTCTTTGAAAAAAGACCATTCGGAGGCTTGTGCTTTTGCAGACTGTGAGCAGTGGGTCCAGCTTCCTCCCAGAGGTCTTTACATAAGAAGTGAGATAATATTTTCTGCTCTGGCTTTATTTGGGGATAAGGCAGGCATTTATAATTCCATTTGTAAGCATGCCATGTTTCCTGTGATACTGTGTGGAAGTGTGTGAAAACGAGTGGTTTTCGCTTAAGAAAGGGATTCGTAAGAACACACTCTTCCCTTAATAATTCTTTTAGAGAGTTTGTCCTCTACCCTTATGGAGCCTGGGTCTCCTGGGCCTCACAACATTTTGCCAAACTCGAGGGGATCTAAAGGGCAGTGGATGACAAGGTCCTGACCCTCGAGGGATTGAATGTCTCCTCAGAGAATCCTACGGGACCAAAACAAATACAAGCGCACTTGGTTTCTCTTTGGTGAGGTTTGCTCTAGTTTTCTTTCTCTCTGCCTTGACATCTAGTTCCAATGTGCTTCTGGAGGGGCGGCGGTTGGTACCATATAACATCAGTCGGTCAGCTCTGCTGGGCCAGTTAAGAAAACCCAAATGTTGTTGATTCGCTAATTTATTCCTCACAGCTGGGCTTCTAAGCTCCTGTCTCATTTTTCCAAGTCTTCCTCACTCCCAAGCCCTGCCCCCCACCCCTCCCTCACTGCCGAGCAGACAGTGCTTGCCTTCTGGTCTCATCTGTGTTCACGGCCCCCATTTCGACACCCACCTTCTCTTTAGCTTCCTGCAGTCATTGCCTGGACCCCCACCCCCACCACCAGAGGCGACCCCTTAGGTCCCTTCTGAGGAAGAGCACTAGCCGCTCTTAGTTCTCACTCCACCCGTCTCCCTCCTGCTCCCTCACTCACCCCAACCACCCCCAAGCTCTCTTCCCATCTGGTTTCAGTGACTCTCACTACCTTCCTGGTCCTCCTTCTCCAGATCTTTTCATGCCCTACCTGCCCTCTTATTTCTGAAAGGTAAATCCTCCCTGATCTTAGAACCTCGCACCCGCAATTTTAATGCCATCTTTGTTAACCACTGGAAAAACTGGATGGCGCCTGTGCCTTCTCCAACTCTCCTCCCCGCCTCGTATCCAATCCATGAGCAAGTCCATCAACGTTGCCTTCTTTTTTGGTTTTATACTGTGACAGCTGTGGTATACTGGAAGGAGCTTCTCACTTGCAATTGGAGGGTGGGGTTGGCACCTTGTGTCACCTGTGAGACACTGAGCCAGTAATGTTTGTGCCCCTTTCCCAGTGTCTTAGAACAATAAAATCCCAGCATCCAGAAATCATACAGTCCATCTCCTTTAGTCCACGAAGTGAGTTATCTGAGGTCTCTCAGCTAAGACCCAACGCTAAGGGTTTAGATGACCAGGCTAAGGCTCTCCTTCCTTCCTTCCTTTCTTTTTCTTCCTTCTTTCTCTCTTCCTTCCTTCCTTTCTTTTTTTTTTCCAAATGAGAGTTGCAATCTTTATTTCAGGTTCTCTCGTCCTTTTTTTTTTTTTTTTTTTTTTCTATTTTGCCACACCTGCAGTTTGTGGAAGTTCCTGATATTGAACCTGCACCACAGCAACAACCAGAGCCACAGTGGTGAAAACACAGGAGCCTTAATCTGCTACGCCGTCAGAGAATACCCAGAGCTCTTCTTTCTGATCTGTTGGGTCTTTGGGAAATTCTCATTAAAAAGGAAATGTGGCATTAGAAGGAACAGCCCCAATGCCTTCCCTGTTACTGAACACTAAGGCCATCTCCCCCTAACCGTCTAAACAGAAGCAAGAAAGGCCAGTTCTGAGGGGTAAAGACAAGGAATGTTGTCTCTGAAAAGCCTCCTGGGAGCCCATTTCTGGGTTATTGGCATCCTTTCAATCATCTTTCTTAAGAGGACCTGGATTTCCCTGAGTGGGATATTACCTGCCTCCCTCCCCATCACTGTGGGTTGGGGAGACATGACCCCCCCTCAGCCCTAGGAATGAGCCTGATTGGCCTCATTCAATCTGTGGATTTAATGCTCCAGGCCAGTTATGGATGCCTCCACTGGGATGCAACCACCTGTCAGTGTGTTAACCTGTCAGTGTGTGGAGCTCACGGCTTCCACTGGGTCTGCTGAGAACTAGATATGACTTGTATGGCTCTTTGCATCCATCCTGCTCCCACGAGGGAAAATCTGTCAAAGAGCGAGCCAGGATGGAGAAAAGAGGGCAGAGAAACAAAAAAGGAGAAATCACATCCTGATGACATCATTTGAGCCCCTGGATGAAGCTTTGCCTCAAATTAGTCCTTCCCTTGAATATTTATGAATCAGCAAATAAATCCTTTTTTAAAAAAATCGGTTTACATGAAGGTTTCTGTTACTTGTAATCTCAATATTTCCTGTTGATTACCCTGAGAGGGCTGGGATTGTGTGTGTACAACATGATGAGCAATGGACCTCTAGGGGGCGCTAAAGCAACCCTCTCCCACCTCACCCAACTGCTAGTCCATCTGGGCAGCCCACAGCCTGGCAATGTGCTTAGGCCATTGCTCCCAGACTGCTCTCAGACACACAGTCCCCCAAGAAGGAGCCCAGTCTGTTCCTCCTGTGACTGGGAGGAGCCAGCCTACTGTTCACATTGGGGTTCGACTTCTAATGATGCCTAAAAGTTCTTATGGGCTGTTGGAGAAAACAGCTAGGGAAAACGGCAGTTAAATGGTCATGGTTTGGCAGTGGGAAAAGTTGTGTTCCTGGGGAGTCAAGGTACAGTTAGGAAAATGAAGTTGTGTAAGGGAAGAAGCGAGAAACGAGGTGGGGAATGAACTGTAATAAGTAGCCTCTGTGTCTCACGATTCAGAATTTATGTTTGGTCTGAGCCCAGAATGTTAAAATGTTAGAAACTTCCAAAACACAGGCAGGAAGATGGCAGGGGCAGAGAGAAGTGTTAGGTGTGTCTGATCAGGCAGATTCACTGTTGGTTGCCTATGAGGATGTGTGCAGATTTTGGGAGGGAGAAAACTATAAAGATGAATCTCTTTTCTGTGTGGTGGTCTTTCATGGTAGCACTTGAGGAATGGTATAAAAATCTCCACTACATTTATAATAGGCTGAGACTCGAACCACATGTTTTAAGCAACCATATGAACCCTGCAGAATCAATTGCTGGGTGAAGTTGAGCATGTATTTAAAACATGTGAGGGGATGTTTTGTGTCTTACTATACTAATTTTCCTGCATATAGCCTTCGTCTCTCCCTTACCTCTGGGGTTTTAGGAAAAATTCTGCTTCCTGTACAAGTAATGGAACTGTGCATCCAACAGTCATTAGTTATAACCCTGTGGTAGTCACTAGGGCTGTTTAATAAACATGGGAGAATTGTACTTTCCCTTTTCCTTTGAATTTTGGTAAGGTCGTGTGACCTCCTTCGGCTAATGAAATGCAATTGGAAGTAATGTGATGGAAGCCTTAAAATCCAGAACACAATTTGTATGCTTTTTTTTTTTCAACCTCTGACATGGTGACAAAGGTTGGAATGGTGGCCACCTCATCCTTCTGAGTCCCTGAGTGACTGATCAGCAGTACAGTCCCACTGCTCCACCCAACATCCAACCTCAATAAACGTATACCCTAAACAAGAAATAAACTTTTGCTGTTGTAAGGCATTGAGATTGCTGGGTTGTCTGTTAGTGGAACAGAACCCAATCCATCCTGATTTCTATAAAACTAAAAATATTCTAGCAACTATACTTGAAATGCAGATGAATCAGATGTGCCCCTTAACTTTGCTGGCTCACCATCTTGGGAAATGATGCAGAGAAAAACAATAAAAGGCAGCACTTAAAATGTTAATCGAAAACTAAAATATTTTGGAGTTCCTGTCGTGGCGCAGTGGTTAATGAATCTGGCTAGGAACCATGAGGTTGCGGGTTCAGTCCCTGGCCTTGCTCAGTGGGTTAACGATCTGGCGTTGCCATGAGCTGTGGTGTAGGTCGCAGACATGGCTCGGATCCCGCGTTGCTGTGGCTCTGGAGTAGGCTGGTGGTATAGCTCGGATTCGACCCCTAGCCTGGGAACCTCCATATGCCGCAGGAGTGGCCCTAGAAAAGGCAAAAAGACAAACAAACAAACAAAAAACCTGAAATATTTTATAATTTACTTTCTTTCTTTTTTTTTTTTTTTGTCTTTTTAGGGCCACACCAGCGGCTTACGGAGGTTCCCAGACTAGAGGTTGAATTGGAGCTGGTGGCTGCTGGCCTACTCCAGAGCAACAGCAACGTGGGATCCGAACTGCATCTTCAACCTACATCACAGCTCACAACAACGCTGGATCCTCAACCCACTGAGTGAGGCCAGGGATCAAACCCTCGTCTTCATGGATACTAGTTGGGTTTGTTAACCACTGAGCCACAACAGGAATGCCTACTTTCAATTTCTTTAACTCTGATAGAACTAATTCTTGTTACTAGTATTCATGATGTATAGGTATAGCTATATTCATGATTTTTATGTAGGTATAATTATATAGAATAAACTCTGGGGTTTTTTACTATCTTATTTAGGATTATTGATAAATACTTGCCCTATGCTTACATTAGCTTTCACTGTTAAGAGGGATATGCAAGATTAAATTAATTTTGATTCTATTAGATTCTTTTGACAGTGAATTACAGCAAAGCTCAACTCAAACTAGCCTAAGTTATAGGAAAATTCAATGTTTCACAGATATGGTCTATTTCACATATGATGGAATTTGAGGCTTTGGGTTGATGGATTTCATAGATCAAGGCTGTCATCAAGGACACCGTTTTCCCCATTTCCCTAGGGAGCTCCTCTTGGTGTTGAAAGTCCCTCCAGTGTGTCCAAGTGGCGGCAGTGCCAAGGACCACATCCAGATGAATTGCTTCTTCCCGTGCCTTTTTCTTAGGAGGGAGATACGTTTCCCCCTAGACTCCTGACAAGACTTCTCCTCTCATCTTAGTGGCCAGAACAGAGTCCTGTGGCCATTCTCAAGCCAACACTGGCCTGGCAGAAGAATTGTTATGGTCAATGTAGACCACACTGTCCCCTATGGATTAACCATAATTAGGTAACTCCTCTTTTCTTGTTGGCTCTTCAGGCAGTTTCTTGTTTTCACTTGCTGGAAACAATTTGTATAAGTCATTTCTACTCTCTCACTCTTTTCAAGTTTTCCTAAAGATGGAGTGGCTGGGTCGAAGGGAATAAATCTTTTTACCATTCTTTCTATGTATTCCCCTAAAATACTCTTGGATAAGAATTGTATCAAAGTACAGTGCCATCAGCCTGGTGCATAATATTCTGGTTTCTCTCTAACACATGCTGTAGAGTAGTAATGTATTGGTTTGAGTTACAATTCCTTAATCACCAGTGAGGCTGAACATTTTTCCATCGTTTGTTTATTCTCTTTGGAATTCGTTTCCTCAGAAGGTAGCCTCTCTGGCACAAGGGTCGGAAATGCTGAAGTCTCAATCCCCCAAGTAATTTTGGCATCTAGCTCTATCTCTGACACAGCAGTGTTGGAACTAGGAACTGACTCAACCTAAAGTAAACGCCAGTTGTCCAGGGACTCACACGATCCAGATGGAACCCACGGGGGACCCTTAGCAGGGAAATGTCACCCAGGCTTTAGGCCAAATGAAAGGAATTGAAGCTCTTGGAACAGAATCCTTGGAGAGCACTTAAACACAAATTATGTTTATGACCACATGAAATTATTGTGTTGGAGGCATCAAAAAATTTAAAATGATATTCACTTTTAAAAACTTCGAAGAGGAAGTTCCCATTATGGCTCAGGGGTATTGAACCTGACTAGTATCCATGAGGACACAGGTTTGATCCCTGGCCTTGCTCAGTGGGTTAAGGATCTGACATGGCTGTGAGCTGTGGTGTAGGTCACAGACGCGACTTGAATCGGGCGTTGCTGTGGCTGTGGCGTAGGCCGGCAGCTGCAGCTCCAGTTTGACCCCTAGTCTGGGAACATCCATATGCTGCAAGTGCGGCCCTAAAAAGAAAAAAAAGAGAACCAACAAAACAAACAAAAAGCTTCCAAGAATGGCCTTATTCTTAATAGAATAGCTCTAAAGAAAACCAAAAGGAATATAGATTTAATAGCAAAGTTTTGATTTAATAGCAAACTCCTCTGCCTTAATGGGAGCAAAATAATTTAGGGGTGGTAATGTTGTGTTGAATGACAGCACCGTCTTTTCCCACAGTTTCCTGTTTCCCAAATGTCTTGGTTGAACACTACTGTAGGATTCAAAGATGTTCTTGTTATTGTTTGCTACTGGGTGCCACAGGAGGCTCTGAGGGGGTCTATGAAGCCCTTGACATTGTCTTCAAAATGTTGTGGACGTGAGCATTTTTCCTTGGAAGGAGCTCATGGTTTTTAAGAGACCATCGGGGGTGAGGAAGAGGGCGTCCGCTTGTTATCCCACCAGTAGTTTTCACCCATTTTCATTTTTACCACAGGTTCCTTTCAGCTTCTCCTACCCTCCGGTTTGCTTCCTTTCTGTTATTTTTCACTCAATATCCTTGAAAAACCAGGGTTTTGGCTGGCTGCCCTCCTGAGGGTTTCCTCTCTCTGCTGATTTAAACACTTTATGTGGCTCCTTTCCTTTCCTACAGGATGGGTCAGGGAACAGAATTTTGTTTAATATCACTACAAACAATATTCGGTTTGTAGTCACACTGAATATCTAAATTTTTTTAAAATGTACTAATACGTATTCAACTATATTGAACATTGTTTCTTGATTCTTTGGTTTAGAAGCCACTTCAGGATCTTTTGTTGTTTCAGATCAACATTATAAGCATTGGTTTTTACTTCATCTCCTTTGAGCTCTTTGCATTGGAAAAGTGCAGCAAAATCACCCAGGGCCTCCTAAGTCAGCAGAGGTAGACCTGTCTTGTCTGTCCCCAGCTGGCTCAGCTGCATCTTTCAGGCTTAAAAGTCAGATAATTTACATGCTTTTTTTTTTTTTTTTTTTTTTTTTTTTTTGCTTAGTCCTAAAAATAGCCCATATACATAAGGAAGTTCTTGTTGAGTTCAGCAACTATAGGATTTTAGATATTTGTTCCAATATCAGAGACTCAGGAGTATGCTTTTCTCTATTCTGGTAGAAAATGGCAAAGAATAAGAGCAAGTTTAAAATTAGATCTTGGAGTTGTCTTGTGGTACAGCGGGTTAAGGAGCCGGCATTGTCCCTGCAATGGCTGGGGTCACTGCTGTGGTGCAGGTTTGATTCCTGGCCTGGGAACTTCCATGTGCCTCAGGCATGGCCAAAAAAATAAATAAATACAAAAAATTAGATCTTGTGTTTTAGAAACAGGTATATATTCTTGAAAAAGAAAAACAGTAGTCATCTGTCAAAAGATAGAACCAGAAACACAAAGTCTGTACAAACATCTGAAAGGTGGACCAGATTCCAATGAGCAGCAACAGCGTACAGTGTAGACGGGACATCGACCTCTTTTATTTTTAAAGATATACGTCTTTATATCTTTATGTGATTTATTTTTTAAATCATTCATGACACAGAGAGAAAGGCTCAGTGGAGTTGCCAGAGAGGCAACATGTGGTTCCTAACAGAGGACCCCATCTGGTTGAAATATGGAGACGAGCAAAGGGGCGGGGTCTTTACATTTTATGTAAATCCAGACCCAGCACTTGAGCACTTCATGGGAAGAGTCTGTGCAGAGATGGACTGAGGATTCTGGAACGCTGTGCCTTCTTGACTGCTGGATGCTGCTGAGAGACCAGGGTGGGGCCCCCTGTCTTGGTGATGTGTGTG
The DNA here is from genome assembly GCF_054392235.1 of Sus scrofa. NCBI lineage: Eukaryota > Metazoa > Chordata > Mammalia > Artiodactyla > Suidae > Sus > Sus scrofa. The sequence goes on along the minus strand of NC_139383.1, from coordinate 54,075,353 downwards.
AAGGGAAGGTTGTTTTAGTGGTTGTGGTGACTGGTGACTTAGTGCCCTGCTTTGATCCCTTCTGGTACCAAGAAGGGGTAGACCACCTGGAATGTGGGGGTGTGAAGCATGGGGGTACATGGTTTCTTCACCCCCAGGGCACACTCATTGATTGTATCAGGTTTCAGAGAAAAGCAAATCCTGTGTGTGCCTTTGTGTTTGTGTCTGGGTGTATGCGCATATACGAAATTAAATTCAGTGATGCAAGGTAGGTATTAGTTGGTAATAAAAATGTGCATTTGGAGAATTTCATTTCTCGAGTCTGTAATTCTCCACTGGAAGTCACTCTGGATTTAATTATATTCTTCCACATTCACATTTGTTTGCCCTGTTTCTATTTAATATGTTTAATGGTCTCTTGCTGGTGTTTGTTTTTCAATATTTTTCTCTCCTTTTCTTTGAACCCCTTCTGATCCTCATCTATTTCTCCCTTCTTTCTTTTATCTCTTCGACACCTTCTTTCAACTTTCCCCTGATCAATTTGGTGAAGCTCAGTTTAACACTCTTTCCAATCACTGAACTGATGTAGGGTCTTTTTTTTTTTTTTTTTTTCGGTCCATTAACAGAGTTGAAAATTCTATTTAAAAATCTCTCTCCCTGGAGTTGCCAAAGGTGGCTCTGGTGAAGTTGGGGTGAAGCGAGCTCTTCCTGGAAAGATAGGTGGGTTTTAAGCAGCTGGGAAGATGCCTACAGTAGGGACTAGGGCTAAAGCAATGGCATTGGCATAGAAATGACTTCTGATAAATATCCTTGGTGCAATTTTCTATTTACAACTTATTTTTGAAATCTGAGAGGAGTTAAAAATGAAGAGACTATAATTCTGCAATGCGATGCCGGTAGGCGGAGGTGTGGTCATACCCTGGAAAGTTGAGGCACTTAGTGGCCGATGCAAAGAGAAGGAGACTATGAAGAAAAATTCTAGAAATTTCTCAACATGGTGAGTGCAGAAAACAATGGGAAATTTGCTTCCAAGCAAGCCTGGATAAGACTGTGTTTATAGCTGTGAATGTAAACAAGGAAGCCAAGCACAGAGCTCACAGCGTGAGCACGACATCGTGTTTTCGTTACCAGGACTGAAAACTATGCATAAAAATTGGAAGATTATTTGGTATTTAAATACAAATGTGAACTCAGTTTCAAACCTCTAAAGATGCATTTAATTTTATAATTCCTCTTAACTCTGGCATCTTGTAGCACATATTTACTCTTTAACCACCCATGCCTAATTTTTGACCTATCAGGCCTTGTAGTGACTCAATAAAGTAAATAGATATTTAGGTCAAACCAGAAAGATATCACAACAGTGCTAGAATGTTACGTGCCCAAAGGGAGATTCCGACAGCAGGGATTATAAATGTTTTAAAGTAATTAAAACCTGCCCTGCTTGACTTGATGTATGCCGTTTTCAAAATGTCTAATTGTTTGCACAATTTAAAGTCAGGGGGAAAAACATGGCAACTTTACTGAGCCAAGAGGGAGTTGTTTGAAATGGTTCAAGTTCTATTTAGATTCATGGAGGGGCATTTGAAAGAGCTCACAGGCTGCTAGGAAGGATATTTTTCCAGATGATTAAATGCAAATATTGTCTGAAAATGCTTAAGAAATTGATTTCAGAATAAGCAGGAAATTAAAAAAAAAAAAAAAAAGATGGGGTGGGGAGCACAGAGGTAAAGGGCGGGATTGTTTGGGAGGGATTTCTTCTCCTGCCCTGACCCCGTCTTGCTCTCCTGGGATCTGAAAACTCTTTGTTCTGCAGCAGAGGGCTGGCTGGAAAGAAGATGAGAATGGGCGCTGAGGCAGCACTCAGGCCTGAGTAAATGCCTTGCCAGGAAGTACCCAGGGTGCACCCGCATTTTCCTCTCCAAGCTGGCAGGCAGTGCCCACTTTCCCCGGGGTGCCTGAGGTTTCCGAGTTCACTCGTGTGTACAGACAGACCCCTGAGCAAATACAAAAGGCCTCTCTTAACCCCCACGTGTCTCCTTTCTAGTATATGATACCAAAACCAACACCACAGTGCCCACACCAAAGACCAGCTGGAAACCACAGTTCTGATACATCCTTTCCTTCTAAATTCTATCAGTTTGAATGTGGCTTATGTTAGGATTATACTATGTATGAGGTAAGTGGAGACTTAGTCCGGGCCTTCTGCAGCGGATGGCTGGGCTGCATGGCGTGGTGGGTCCTGGTGGGTGAGTTTGGAGACATCAAAGACTCTTGGAGCTTAAAAAGGTCACACTGCAGGGAAGTGACGGCAACCCTCCTGAAGACTAGAAGCCGGAATATCGATGCGCAAAAGTCAGGGCAACTGTTCTCCACGGCATTTCGGCTGCGACTGAGCTGAGATCCAGTGCTATGTCTGTACACCTCAGCGTTTCTGCTTTTCATTCAGTATGAGTTCAGAAAGGGGGAAATGAGCCCTGAATTGGAGGAAGTTTCAGGAGCTCCAGGGAATTCTGTTTCCCAGGGGTTTAAATCATCTGCTTGCTGACAAGAATATTTTATCAAGATCAGAGTTCTCTTTCAGTTCTGAGTTTAGATCTGACTTGAAGAGATTCTGGAGTGGACTTGCATTTAGCATTGGCAGGGGAGGGAAGGCGGAGGAAAGGACTTCTAAAGGCTTCTTGGACATCAAATGGTTGTTTCACAACAACTTTGTGATGAGTTAAGTGTAAATGAATCAGAAACATACGGACCAGATTTCCTTTGAAATTCACATGGGTTTAAGAAATTAAGGCAAAAAAGTTCTTGGCAGAGAGTATTTTGGGATTTGCCAAATTCAAGCCACTTGAGAAAGAACTGGAGGCGCACATCACAGACCCCAGAGTGCTGTTGGGCTTCATCTCTCTTCCTTCCTCTTCTCTGCCCATAGGTCAAGGTGCCCAGGAACCTGGAAAACTTCTGGTTGGTGGGAAGTTGGGCACACAGGAGGTCCTCCTGGGTTTTCCTGCTCTGCTAGGGAGGATCAACGCTGTGCTGTAGAGCCAACAGTGGAGAATGGAGCTTGATTTTGGAGTCAGAAGGTCTAGCTGTTTGGGTCCTGTCAACATGGGTGCTACCTCAGGATCATGGCTGCAGCGGGAAATGGTGTGGGAGGGACTTTTCAACTCTTTTAGGAAGGATTTGGCTACTTACTGGGGCGCATTGACACTGGGGGCAGGTGGAAATGTTGGGGAGAAGAACTGACTTCTTTCTCTAGACCTGGTCTTGTTCCCTCTGCCAAAGAGGGAGCATCTATAGGCTAGTGACTCTGGCAGTGGTATTTGTTTGCTGCACACGGACTTGCTATGGGAGACGTCTGCAGTGCCTGTGGCTGAAACCGAGCATGAGTTATGGAGGAAATGGCATGCAAAGCAGTTTTCCAGTGAGAATCAGAAAATGTCATCAGAGAAAAGGGTCATTTCAGCAATATTTGGGCATTTGGAAATCGCCTGCTTGTTGCGAAGAGGTTTTCACTGCAGTAGGATTTGTTCATGGAATTTGACCTAGAAAGTGGGAAAAGAGACTGCAGAGGGGTACTTTTCTAAGAGGAATGGTGAGTGGGTGGGTGCTGATGTATAATAACCAGCAGAGGAGGACAATGAAGATAATAGAAGCTGGAAGTTCATGATTCAGCAAGGTTAGAAGACCAGGCTTTCCTGTCCCTTGACCAATAGCGAGGGTCCCCTCTTCTTGCCAGCATCTTACTCACTGTACAAGGAGAGCTGATCCCCTCTTTGTCTTCCAGGTCCAGCAAGTTCTCCCAGGGGTGGTAACTGGATTCACATAAGCCGATTTTCCCCTCAAGGCCATGAACGCAGTACCTGGCCCATCCTGGGTGCTTAAGCAAATTTTTGTCAAATGAATTAAGCCTGTGTTTTGTGGATGGCTGTTAGCTAATACTAAAGGAGGCAAAGGCCAAGAAGATTCAGAATGAATGATGCACGAGGGAAGCAACAGAACCCCAAAGAGTGAGAGATCCCCATGAAGGAAGGCCAACACATAGATCAAAGGGATGCAGAAGGACCACAGAAGATGAGAAGCTATTCCATGTAGCTGTCTGGGAGTGTCTTCTAACTTTTCCAAGGGAGATTTCAGAAGAGAGGGAAACCCAGGAGGAGAGTGTTGATGGTAGGGAAGGAGACACACTGGGTGTAGGTCTTGTGGTCACGTTTTCCCCTTGTCTGTCATCCACTGATTCATTTCAGCAATCATGGGATGGACCCCCACTGTGAGCCAGGGCCTGGGGGATCCCATGAATACTGCCTCCAGGAAACAAGGCCTTTTAAGAGAGAAAGGACAAGTTCACAAACAATGAACACAAGCTGATGAAGAGAAACTCTAGAAGAGATGCACAAATTGGTTACGTTTGAGAGAAAAAGGAGGTTCCTTCTGGCTAGCCCAGGGAATAAGGTGATGTCCATCCAGATTGCATTCTGTGCCCAGCCTCACTACATCACTGAGAGCATGCTCGGTGCCCCAGCCTTCAGCATGGGCATGCCTCAGCTTCCCAGCCTGGCTGTGCGGTATCTGCCAGAATCCTGTCTTGCAATTCAAAGACCTACCCTTCCAATCCCAAGGTGGATGCTAAGCAAAGCCACATTGCAGCCACAGGGCCAGGACCGCATGAGCCCCCGCCTGAAGGAACACCACTTCTCAGAGAGGACAAAAGACTTGTGAGGTGGAGGGTGGCAGTGGATGTGTGCCCACCCCCCCACACCCCTCCTTCGGTGAGGTCCTAGCAACCCTCAGGGGTTTCTAGACATCTGTATCCACCAGGAATGTGTGCAAGCTGTTTCCATTTCCTTAGAGAAGGCCGCAAGATACCAGTTTTCATTAGTTCAGGTGTTTGCCTCCTCCAGCTGTTTATTTTTGAAGATAAAGACGATCCGCTGTATATTTTCTTGACTGCTTTGAGGTCACTGGATTCCAAGGGTCCAGGGTCCTTCCTTTCAGTTTCTGTCTGACACTAAGTACTCTGAGGTGGCTTTGTCCCTCTCAATCCTTTCCTCGTCTCTGTTCCTTTCCTAGTTCTTATCCACTCACTCGTCCATCCTCCATCCATCTAATTCAAAAAGGACTGGGGCATTGAGGCCGTCCTAGGAATTGTGGGGAACCACAGAGCAGCTTCTGACAGTCTCTTCTCTAGGAACCTCGGGGCTTCTCAGAATTCTGCTTAGGCTTGTTGACTTTTCCTGACTCCCTGGACCCTTGCCATTCACAACGGGCTTGCTTTTTCCATATGTGATCCTGTATAAAATAATAGAATTTCTGTAAAAAGAATTAAGCTGGGAAAGAAAAGACATGTTGTCAAAATCTGAAACATAGGCGGTATTTGTATTTAAGGAGAGTTTTATGGAGCTAAAGTCGCTTTAGTACTTTGTGAGCATTAAAATACGTAATTCATTCAACAACTTGTTTTGCTCCTAAGATGATCATATTTGATATCCAATGTAAAGTATCATTTATTCAGAAATAATTGAAACTAGCTAGAGTTTACTTTTAAATGTTATATATATATATTTTTTTCTTTTTTCTTTCTTTTTTTACAAAATAAATTCCAAGTCTATGAGCTCTGCAGAATCTAACAGTTCTACTTTTTGCCATTGCATGGAGCCAGCAAAAAACTGGAGGGCAACACCCCAGACAGACTGGAATGATTCTTGGACAATGCAGAAATAACTCTAATAACAACAAAAACAAGGCTGCTTTTTCCTCCAGGTTTCCTCCTAGGACCTCCTTTTCTCCAGGGCTCTCCTCCCAGCACTGGGGGGGTGTCTAGTCCGACTTCTCAAACTCGGTGATGGCTCAGTCCCTGATGGGCTGGCTGTTCTCGGCCACCCTGGATCTAACCCCCGGCTGGCCTCGAATTTCTTCCCTGGCCCCTCCCCCTTCTAGTTCTCTTTCCATGTGGCTTATTCCGGGCATTTGAAGAAAGATGTGTGGGCATGCCTGCCTTCCCCCCTGTTGCGCCGCTGCTCTCCGTGGTTGTCTGAGTTACTCCATGTGTAGTCAGGCCTCTCCGAGTAACTGCGGAAGCACCACTGCGATCTGTTCTTAGCAAGGAAGCCTTACTGGGTCAGCCCGTCATCTTTCCTCAGTCAGGATTCCCACTGACCAAGGAAAGGTGTGGTTAAGGGGGCTTGATGGTGGGTTGCGAGGAAAGTTCCTCAGAGATTAGATAACAGAGCCCCTGGGGGCAGATCTATTTTTATTCATCTCTGTCTCTCAGTGTTTGCCTACCACGGCCACCATAGTAGGTACACAATATTTGATGTTGTTCAAAGGAATGAACAGAGAGTTTAAATCTAAAGGGCCTTTAGTAAGAGTCCTTAAACGTATATGTATGTTACCTGGGATTTGAAAAATATTGCTCTGGGGTACTTATCCCAGCTCTTTAGTTATAAACCCAGTAAAATGTTGCCCTTATATTTAAAAAGAAATAGTGATACAAAATAGTCCATGGCTTTCATAATTAAAAATAATCCTCGAGGAGAACTTGAACTTTTGGGAGATTAATGTGGACATAAAACATGATCCTGAAGAGGTGCTTACTTAGCAGAAGTTTAGTTTTGCCAAAAAGTCTTTTTAATCAAGACATTCCACGAGTTATATTTCTTTACCAAATATTATGTTTTGTTCATCCAGGTCTTCCAAGAAGGAGATGTAAAGACAGAATTACATGCAAGGATTTCATTAAGGGAAGTGGTCTGTGTGAGAGAAAATAGAGAATATAGGGAGGGGGCTTGGAGACCACGATCGGGGCTGATCCCGAGTGAAGACAGGAGGAAGAGAAGGTTGGGTGGAGCATCCTTGACTGCTGTGTTGTGCTAAGGAAGTTTCAGCATCACTGGCCAGAGTCTTTGAGCCAAAGTTGGCTGTCAGAAGCATCCTGAGTCTCTCAGGACTGAGCCTGTCTTTGCACTTCTGCCCTTTGCAGTCCTTGGCTGAGAGCAGTTGGGGAAGGTGTGGCACGTGGTCAATTACAGAGGCTCCCTGGGATGGGAGTTCTGCAAGTATGTTCTCGTGGTGATCGCATCTGTACTTTGATTGATCTGAAACACCTGAGAATCTCACTATGTAAGGAAACATCTTTTTCTTTATAATTGAAATCAGATTCATTGGAAATACTAGGAAACTGCCTTCTATTATAGAACAAGGTATACACTTTTACATAGAATGTCTCAAGTGGACATTTTGGCACTGATGTCGATAGGACAGTAGAGCAGACTGGCATTGATTTCCAAGTTCTATCCCCACCTTTGTTTTTGTAATAGAATCCCTGACTTGCAGCTAAATCCGTAACAATCCAGAAGAAAAGCTGATTTCCTAGTCTGCCTCGAAGCAAATGTGAATGTAACTAGCTTCTGACCAACACAAGTGAAAGTGTTGTGTGCAGTTCACAGGGAATGTATGAATGGGAAGTGATACACCTTTCTTCTTGTTGGCTGGAAATCAGATGTGACGATTGGAGTTTGAGCAACTGTATTGAACACTGAGGTAGAAATCTCATGCTGAAAAATGACAGCACGATAATGTAGAAGGAGCCTGGAACCCTGATTCATGGGATACCATACCCCTGCATTGCCCACCTTCAGATTTCTTTTATAAAGGATAGAGACGTCTACCTTTTTAAAGTCATTCTTAGCGTTCCCATTGTGACTCAGTGGATACAAATTTGATTAGCATCCATGAGAACGCTGGTACGATCCCTGGCCTTGCTCAGGGGGTTAAGGATCCGGCATGGTCATGAGCTGTGGTATAGGCTGCAGATGTGGCTCCGATCTGGTGTTGCTGTGCCTATAGTGTAGGCCAGTGGGTACAGTTCTGATTCAACCCCTAGCCTGGGAACTTCCATGTTCTGTGGTGTGGCCCTAAAAAAAAAAAAAAAAAAAAAAGGCATTCTTATTTTTTGGTTTCCTAGCACTAAGAGCTAAACTTAATTTTACTAATATAGGCAGTTCTTTCTGAAATTGGGTCCAGAGAGACTGAAAGTAACATGTTCCTTATGACACAACTAATAAATGGTGAACTTGGATTTTACCCAGTTCTCCTGAATTTTAGGTTGAATGCCCTTGGAATTAAATTTGAAGTTGAACTAAATTAAACTTCGCTGTGCCATGGTTATCAAGACATTAAGAGGTCTTCTCTCCCAGCCTAAGCTTCTTTGTGAAATGGAGAGAAACATTTCTGCTACCAACATTATGAGGTTGCTGAATTATTTTGATGAGATAATTATTATTATTATCTATCTACCTACCTACCTACATTTTGTAAACACCAAGTCCTCAATATGAAAAGTTATTTTATCATCATCAATTTATAGGTTTGAACAAAGGAACCAAAAGCTTATGTTCCTTTATGAAAAATGGGACTGATGCCAAGAAGCTTCAGGCAAAGCCCTCAGCAGATTATTAAGGGGTTAGAGGAGGAGATAAGGGAGAAAAAGAAGAATTTATCACTTCAATAGACAATATATGCTATTTTCCACTAATTGTTTCCATGACTTATCATCCCTGTGGCATCATAAGCGTCTTAGAATCCTGAGCCCTATCTCACACTTCTGAGTGCCCCATATTTACTATGCTTGATGAATATTTGTTGGTTAATTGGTTGGTTGCTTCACAATTACTGTAAATATTGTTCCTTGCAGTTTAAAAAGCCGAGCTCCACAAACACTACCATTTTGAAAGATCGCATTCTTCTAAATTCTTCACCCTACCTTTATCTTGTGTAACTTATAAAAGGAGAATATATACTGATTGCTTACATTGCTAAATTTTCAGTTCTTTTCTTTGGTTTTTGAGCCAAGCGTCCCTCTTTGTAAGTCTTATTTTAACTCACAATCTTGATTCTGACTCTAAAACATGGGGAAAATTATAAAACCTCTTTTTTTTTCTGAAATTGATTCAGAATAAATTACATAGCTTGTTTGTTCAATTTTTAGTTCAGAACCATGTTTATGTGAATCTATAATATTCCATTTGATGATAATGATTAAACTTAGTGAAGTAATGGAAATTTTGTTATGGAATATTGGGTTGTATCATAATTCTAATTGAACAAATTAATAAGCAAGAAGTCATAGGGGTCATAATCTCCCTAAGGCTTGAACAAATGACCTCGAATCTCAGATCACTCTGTGAAGTAAGAGACTTACTTCAGAAGACAGGGGTTTAAGCTCCCCTCTTTATATATTTATAGAAAATAAAGATAAGCCCTCCCTGCTTATTGCAAATGAGATCATATTGCACGAATGTGTTTGATTGTTATAATACATTCCTTTCTGCAAGGTAATAGCAAATATATAAAATTGTTACAGAAACATAAGAGAATCACATGTATGAGCTATTCATGTAAAAGCCCTTTTAAATGTAGTAGCCACATGAATCAGGATTAAATGTTTGAATAATGAGTCCCAGAAACTGTGGGCAGACAGAGAGGATAGCTATGGTGCTAAGATATTTAATAATGTAGAGAAACTTTTTAGAATTCTGAAGCCTGAACTTTGTTGGAGGTTTAGAAGGAAGCATTTGAGGGATGACTGACCCTATTTTGGGTAGCTCTAATATGTTGGTGGCCACAAGGGCCCCCTTTACTGCAGCACAGCAATGTAACCTAAATTTCCAGGTTCTGACAGGCAGAGGCAGCACAGAACAGTGGCAGTAGCCATAAGTCATGGGTTCAAGCCTCAGCTTAGCCAGTAGCTAGAAGTGAGACTTTAGCACAAGTTAACCCAACTGTCTCGCACTGAACATCAGGTCCATTCTTGGTAAAATGAAAAGTTTGGTTTTGCCCTTCGAACTTGACATTCGCCTTCCAACTGGAGTATCCTATGTTCCACTGCTATGTATGGGACAGAATGGAAACAGAAGACGTAAGATTCCAACATGAATAGTTGTTCATGAAGCTGAGATTTTGATGAATTTGCATTAAGGAAGCACTACACAGGGGAAATATTTGAGGAGGGGGAAAGCTGACATCACATTTGGGCTGGGGGCTGACTTGTAAAACGGAGGCATGATGGGGCAGAGATTGTGTTCCTTAACTCTGTGAAAGTTTGGAGTCACAAATGCCTGACACATATGATTCAGATGAAATCTGAAACAATTATTAGATATTTTCTAAGTACCCAGGGGTCTGTAATTGTGTTTGACAAAACACATGGTTGACATCACATTTTTCAGTTTTTATCCAGATGTTAGGTGTCATATGAGCCCAGCCAAAGGTGGTCCATGCTTCACAAAGGCAATTGCAAATGATGAAAAAAAATCTGTTCTTTTAGTTGCCACAAAGAACATTAAAAAACCAAATTATTGACTCAGACTTGATGTTAGTATGGTTGAGTTCAGCCAAACTGAACTGTTTTTTTTTTATGGCCTTATTGGGTGATTATTGGTTACGATCCTTCCCTTTACTGTTTATGTTATCAATCTGCTTTTTATTTTTTAAAAATATACCCCACCTCCTTCTCTTTCAACAGACAACCTTATTCTATGGTTTAGGACTCTTTCAGCACTTGAAAGAAAACCTAGCCCAACCTGGCTTAAGAAAAAGTGGAATTTACTGGCTAAATTAATTGGAAAGTCCAGGAAAATATTTAGCTTCAAATGAAGCTCACAGCAGAGCCTTGATCTCCATCACCCAGACCTGTTTTTTCTCAGTCTCTCTCTCTCAGCTTCATTCCTACTGGTTTAACTCTATTCTCAGGGAGTCTTTTCCCACCACAGAAAGAAGATCACTTGTATTGTCTCTGCTAGAAGCTCTGTGGGAACGTTTACCTCCCTCTTAACCAGAAGCCCCAGCAAATATCCCATCACATCCTATTAGCTCCAGTTGTAATACATGCCAGACCGGTCACTAGACAGTAGAATGTGGTGCTCTGATTGGCTGAGGACTGGATCACGTGCTCCACTCCAGAGTCACAGGCTGGAGAATGGAGAGGGGTGGTTCTCCAAGAGAAGTCAGGGTTTGGTTACCAAAAAAAGGTGGCATGGAGGCTTAGGTCCAAACCCACATATCCTCTGCACTTGGAACCTCCTTCATGAAGAAAAGTGGACCCTCTTTCAACCCCCCAGTTCACATCTTCTTTCTTGTTGTGGTCTTAGAAGAATAGAATCTTCCTTTTTCCTGTTTATGGCCAACCTATCCACCAGTAGCCGTGACTCCTTCCATCTGGTCCAGGATCTGACTTCATCAGCCACAATTATTATTTCGTATATCTTCACCTTCTCCCTTTTATTTGCTCTTGCCTTAGTGTGTAAACCTTCCCAAGTCTGTCTCACACACACACGCATACACACACACACACACTCACCTCATTGTTTTGACCCATCTCCCCTTTCAGCTGCCATTTGATATGTTGATGTTGACTCTCCTTCTCATAAGGGTTTTCTCCTCTAAAAGTGTGTCTGTGCTCCCTGTCTCTACTTTTTTCCTGTATCACTCACTCTCAACTTGTGTTCACTATACCTCTATGGCACTATACTTTTTATATTAATAGAGGTTTGTTTATGAAGACAGATTTTTCTTCTTCTTTTATTGCTACATAATTGACATACAGCAATGTAGAAACTTAAGGTGTAATTTAAGTGTATAAATTTAAGCATAATGATTTTATTTACATACATCATGAAGTGATTCTCACAATAAATTTAGTGAACACACATCATCTCATATAGGATCAAAATTAAAGAAAGAGAAATTCCCACTGTGGCACAGTAGGTTAAGAATCTGACTGCAGTGTCTCGGCTTGCTGTGGAGGCATGTTTGTTCCCGGGCCCAGTGCAGCGGATTAAAGGATCTGGCCTTGTCTCAGCTGTGGCATAGGTCACAGCTGCAGTTTGGATACAGTCCCTGGCCCAGGAACTTCCATATGCTGCTGGTATGGCCACCTGTTTTTTCTTTGTATCTATGACTTTGTTTCTATTTCATTATATTTGTTCATTTGTTATGTTTTTTTTTTTATTCCATATGTAAATGAAATCATACTATATTTGTCTTTCTCTATCTGACATTTTACTTAGCATAATATCCTTTAGGTACCTCCATGTTGTCACAAATGGCAAGATTTCACTTTTATAGCTGAGTTATATTCCATTGTGTATATGTATCACATCTTCTTTATCCATCCTTCTACTGATGGGCACCTAGGTTGCTTCTGTATATTGGCTATTGTAAATAAAGCTGCAAAGAACATAGGGGTGCTTATATTTCTCCTAATTAGTGTTTTTGTTTTTGTCCAATAAATACCCAGGAGTGGTATTTCTAGATAAAATGTTAGTTCCATTTTTAATTTTTTGAGAAATCTCCATACTGTTTTCTAAAGTGGCTGCACCAGTTTACGTTTCCACCAGCAGAGCAGGAAGTTTCCCTTTATCCACTCATGGTATGTGGAAGTTCCTGGGCCAGGGATTGAACCTGTGTCACAGCAGCAACCTGAGTCACTGTAGTGACAACCCTGGATCCTTAACCCACTGTGATACATGGCAACACCTCTTGTTGTCTTTTTGATAATAGCCATTCTGACTGGTGTGAGGTGGTATCTCATTGTAGGTTTTGTTTTTGTTTTTTGGTCATACCTGTAGCATGCGGAAGTTCCAGAGCCAGGGATTGAACCTGCACCACAGCAGTGACCTGAGCCATAGTAGTGATGCTACCAGATACTTAACCTGCTGAGACCACATTGTGATTTTAAATTACACTTCCTTGATATTTAGTGAAGTTGAGAATCTTTCCATGGCCTGTCGGCCATCTGTATGTCTTCCTTGGAAAAACATCTATTCAGATCCTCTGGCCATTTTTAAACTGGGTTGTTTGTTTTTTTTAATGTTGAACTGTATGAGTTTTTGCATATTCTCGTATTAACCCCTTATCAGATGTGCCATTTGCAAACATCTCTTATTCAGTAGGTGGCCTTTTTGTTTTGTTGATAGTTTCCTTTGCTGTGCAATAGCTTTTTAGTTTAATGTAGTCCCATTTGTTTATTTTTGCTTTTGTTTCTCTTGCCGGAGGAGAAATGTCCAAAGAAAATATTACGGAGACTGACATCAAAGTGTACTGCCTGTTTTCTTCTAGAAGTTTTACAGTTTCAGGTCTTACATTTAAGTCTTTAATCCATTTTGAATTTGTTTTTGTGCATGGCGTGAAAGAGTAGTCCAGTTTGGTTCTTTTGCATGTAGAAGAGACTGCTTTTTCCCCATTTTATATTCTTGCCTCCTTTATTATAGATGAATTGCCCACATAAGCATGGGTAAGAAGAAATTTAATACAATAAATTAGAAGCTTTTGCTTTGGAGATCTTGGTTTAAGGAAGCTTCTGCTGGCTTCATAAAATACAGCCAAAAACTCCACTGCTTGCAGCAGTGAAGTGGCTGATTTCATGAAGATGCCCAGAAGCCTCTGGTAACCATCCAAGGTCAACCAATCTCAAGCACATGCCCTCAGGGAGTCACATCTTGTTCTCCTCTGCCTTCTAATTCTCCTGTGAGCACCCTCCTGCAGAGTAGAATGGAAACCTTACTGACAAGGGAGTTGGAGAGGTGTAGTTTCTAGGCTTTCAGCCCCTGCAGTACGAGGTCAAGCTCAGAGAGGTGAGACTAGCCCTGAATGTTAGTAGACTGCCTCTGGCACATTATCAGGCACAGGCATTTTGATCTCCCCTCCCCCTTCAATCTTTTTGCTGAGAGTTCTGTTCTTGAGGTAATACTTGCCACCTGCAGGCTGCTGATGCCTGAGTCTATAAATCCTCCATTCACTTCTCTGTGAATTTTTATGTTTGTGCCACTCTCTACCAGACCTTTTCATCTGATTCACCCACTAGGATCACAAACCCAACTTGTTTGAGAATGAAATCTTTATTTTTACTCCCAAACCTGCTCTTCTTCTAAATTCTCTTCTTTAACCACATACCCAATCAATCAATCAAACTTTAAAAACTGTCCCTAGCTTCCTTGACCCTACTCTACTGTCCTAACCTCACTCAACACTTTCATCTGGTCCAACACATCCTCCTACCTGGACTTCCTGCTCGTAACCTGACCCACCTTGAATCTGTTCTTCAGAGCCAAAGGGATTGACTCAAAACATAAATCTGCAATGATTTACTTTTGCTCAGAACCCTTGATTGGCTATAAGGCTAGAAAAAGGAAGCAATAATTCATCAGATAATTCTAGATAATTCATCAGTGAAAGTAGACAGATGGGCTCTAAGTATTTATGAAAGACCAAATGAAGATAAGAATTGGAACAGGTACAGAAAAAATTGTATTGTATTCCAAATGCTCTGATTCTAATTACCCAGAATGAACGGTCCACTGTGTACGTTGAGGCTTCTAAAGAAGAGAATCTGATGAAGAATCCAGTCTTCTATGTTCTTGTTTTTAATACAGAGTTTATTGGACAGTCTGGTTACATTTGTATTGAATTCTTGTGTATTCTTAATTTATTTCTTTTTTCAGTATGTGGACTTCAATGTGTGGAATCTATTTTTTAATTTTATTGGAGTAGAGTTGACTTACAATGTTGTATTAGGTTCAGGTGTACAGCAAAGTGAATCAGTTACATATATAAATATATCCCTTTTTCCATATATATTATTACAAACTATTGAGTAGATTTTCCTGTGCTACAGAGTAGGTTCTCATTAATTATCCATTTTATACTGTAGTGTGTATTTTTATTTCCATCCTCCCAATTTCTCTTTCCCCCCAACGGTTTCACCTATGGTAACCATAAGATTGGTTTTGAAATCTGTGAGTTTGTTTCTGGTTTTTAAATGTTCTTTTTAATCTTTTTTTTTTATTAGATTCCACATATAAGTGACATAATATGATATTTGTCTGTCTCTGTCTGACTTACATTACTCAGCGTGATGATTTCTAGGTCCATTCATGTTGTTGCAAATGGCATTGTTCATTCTTTTTTTAAATGACTGAATAATATTCCATTGGGTGTATGTACCACATCTTCTTTATCCACCCCTCTATTGATGGACATTTAGGTTGCTTCTGTGTCCTGGCTATTGTGAATAATGCTGCAATGAACATTGGGGTGCATGTTGAATTACAGTTTCCTCTGGATAGATGCCCAGGAGTAGGATTGCTGGATTATATATATGTGTGGACTCTAGATATGAGATAGAAAATGTGTGGGAGGAAGATGGTCAGAAAAAAGACAGAGAGACCAAGGGGAAATACAACTCTGCTAGATAACACCGAAGCAAAGACAGATGCCCTTTAGGAAGAAGTAACATCCACCTGCCTCTGCTTCCACAAAATGCACTGTCAACCTGAATCATAGCCATCAGTGATAGTGATACTCCAGATACTTCCTTCATCTGAGTCAGTTTGGATCTGTGAGGAGAAAAGGATCTTTTCCGAATGAATGTTTAGCTCTTAGCCCACTCAGATGTGAAGTCAGTGTGGCAGAGTGGTTGAGACCACAGTCTCTGGAGTCAGACTGCTCAGAAAAATTGATGAGGTGAATCTGATCAATTTCCTAACCTCTCTGTGCTGCCATTGCTCTATCTCTAAAATGAGAATAGTGGAGGTTCATGGGGCTGTTGTAGGGATTATGTAAGTTGATATGAATATAATATTTAGATCCATGCCTGGCATGTAAGACTTACATATATGACATACTATAAACATGTATAATTGAAGACCAGCCTAAGAACTATTTTAAAATTACCTTATTTATAGTTTTAGGGCATTTGGGGGGAACTTCCATGAGCAGTCTCTTCTTATCCCAAAGTGGAGTTCATGCTTCTTCTATACTGTTGATGCTGGGAGCTTCTTAGGAGCCAGCCCTTTTAAAGAAATCCTTTATAAAGTAGTCTGTCAGTTTGAAAACCATTAGGTATTCCTCCTAGAAGTCAAAGACCACATTCAAAGCAAATTATATGCATGTTTCCTAAAAAGCGTTAATGTGCTAATCTGTTGGTTTCCCGATCTAGGCAAAATGCCATAGTCTTCCACATGAGCAAAACACCATCGTTCCTGAAGATTTCATATAAATATTACCCACTGTGCTTCACATTTCCCAGTCTTATACTTCCCTATTAAAGTCAACAAGCTGGAACTGGCTTTGGGATCAGGAGAATGATTCCACTTTAAATTACAACCCCAAGTCCTTCTAATAAGTAGAAGTTGGCCGATTAGGCTATTAATTCTTTCACTCTAGTAAACAGTTTGAGCTGCATGATAACAGAGAAACCATTACTTGTGAGACATGTTTTCTACTTTTCCCTTGGGAAATGTCACTAAGTATTTCCGAGGTTCATGGATAGTGCTGTTGAATGTTCAACAGAGGGAGAAGCCATCTTTAAGCCGTTGAGAGTGTACCTTTGAAATGACAGAAAGAGTGACAGAGAAGAAGGTGAAAAGCTACGTTGGTTGTACTCGGGAAGGACTGTGAGGTGGAGGGATGGATGCAACAGGACATGGGAGGGCAACCCCTTCCTCTTTTAAGTCTCAGCGCCTTATTCTGCTGCACCTTTACAGGCTGATGACTTTCACGCCTTAAAGTGGCGTGGACCTTCTGACCTAAGCAAAAATTGGGAGATTCTCAAACATTCAGATTTTGTACAGTTTTCTCAATTCATTTTCCCAGTCTTGAATAAATATTTGCAATTCTGTGTGCTCGCTCAACTTTTCCCTCCCTTCCTTCCTTCTTCTCCCCCTCCCTTTTTTCCTTCCTTTCTTCCTTTCCTTCTTTCTTTGTCCCATCCCTTCCTTCCCTTTCCCTTTTGCTCCCCCCTTCCCCTCCCTCCTCCCTTTCCTTCCTTCCTTCCCTCTTTTCTTTCTCTTTTATTTTTTGGTTGGCCTTCCCTCTTATGTTATCCCAAACGACTCACCACTTAAAAATAATAATGATAATTCATGGACAATTGGGTTTACAAGGTATTCATGGGAGCACGATGCTACATGTTATATTTGAGGGTTAACAATCAACCCATAGGTTAGGGATTTAGACATGCCCACATGCCCGTTCTTGGCCGCATCAATCTCTTTTGCTTCAAATGAGCTCTGCAGTGCTCTATAATCTGAAACTGGCCATAAATTTACATGCTTACATTTTGCCTCGGGGTTTGTTCATAAGACTACCTTTTCTTGCTCTCTGCACAGTAGGAAGGCTCCATATTCCTTTAGGCCTCTTATAGCTAAGTTGTTTCACTCTTTTGCCAATAGTGTCTGCTTCTCTGTGAGAGATAAAGTCACTAAGTTTGAGGAAAAAGAGCTAACTCTATCATGTATGGTATGTTGACCCATAGTAGGTGCTCTATATAAATCATCTTAGAATTAGGGTTTATTGTTTCTATCTCCCTTAATCATCTACCTTATATTTGACATAATGTTGAAGGGTGACCTGGTGGCATGAATCAGAATTATTTACAAGCTATTAAATAATTGGTGCCAAAGACTCCCATGCTGGTGGACCCAGAGTTTCCTTATTATATTCTCTCCATGTTAGCTTGACCTTGATTCCATTTAATACGACTTTCAACGATCACATTATTATTCTGGCTATAAAGTCAATATATATTTTTGAAGAAAATTTGGCATATCACTCAAAGTAGAGATAAGTAAATAATATCACTTACATCGTCAGCAGTAATATCCTTGAACATTTGGATGTTTTTCCTTTGAATATACCCTATCTTCATAACCAAGTTGGGGTCTCTCACTTATGTATGGCTTTGCCTCATGACTTTGTTCAGTTAACATTATGTGGTGAGAATTTGATGATATCAAATACTCTTCAAGGAGTTCCTCTTGTAGCTGAGCAGGTTAAGAACCTGACTGGTATCTATGAAGATGCAGGTTTGATCCCTGGCTTCGCTCAGTGGGTTAAAGATCCGGTGATGTCATGAGCTGTGGTGTAGGTCGCAGACACAGCTCCAATCCTACATTGCTGTGGCTGTGGCATACATAGGCCAGCAGCTGTAACTCCAATTTGACCCTTAGCCTGGGAACTTCCATGTGCCACAGGTGCGGCCCTAAAAAAAAAAAAACTCTTCAAAATCATGATTTTCAAGACTACACTTTTCTTGCCTTCAGGTTTGTACTGTGATTCCCTTTATCAACCTGCAGTGATCCTGAGTCTCACTATCAGCAGCAATGCTGGAATAAATTTCTGTCCTTCTCCATCCTTCTGCCTCAGTTCAGAAGAATGCAGCTCAGAGGGTCAAACAGAAATGAGTCGCCCCAGAGCACAGTACTTGCTGGTGCTTCACACTGCATTGCCCCAAGGACTGAGCAGTCAGAAAGTGGAAGGATCCCAGTATGTCACAGTGATGAGGCTTCTGCTCCAGTCTTTTGGTTCCCAGTTCCCAAAGAATCAGCTCACTAAAGCCCTCATCCTGGGTCCTCCCCAGCTGTCTCCGCACATCAGTTTGCCTGCCCACGGCCACCCTATTCCTGCACTGTTCCCTCTTTGTAAGTGCTCCATTCCTTCCTCTTTTTCCCCTTCTGTCTATTCAAGTCTCCAGATCTTTTCCTCAATGTTTCCCCCAGTTCTCCACACAGTCAGTGGATACGTCCTCTGTGCTATGTTGAAACCTGTTCTTCTCTCTCTAGTAATTCGAGGAGTTATTTTATTTGTTCATATTTCTAGCTCCCTCACCATGGCAATGAAGGTGCTTGTTTCCCCTTTGTAATTTCAGCACCTGACTCTGTGCTCCATCCACAGAGGTCATTCAATAAATGTTGAATGGTTGGAAGATGGATGACAAAGAATAAATGAATAAATGATCCACTCTGAAGTAACAGGAACAGAATTGTGCTGGGTTTGCATTGCAAAGCACTGTAAAATTAAGATTTTTCATTTTAATCGAAGCACCATTTTTTGTGCTTTTTACAGATACACAACAATAAATATTTTATTTTATTTATTTATTTTTCTGTCTTTGTGCCTTTTCTAGAGGGGCTCCCTCGGCATATGGAGGTTCCCAGGCTAGGGGTCGAATTGGAGCTATAGCCGCCGACCTACGCCACAGCCACAGCAACAGCAACATGGGATCCTAGCCGCGTCTACAACCTACACCACAGCTCACGGCAGCGCAGGATCTTTAACCTACTAAGCGAGGCCAGGGATCGAACCCACAACCTCATGGTTCCTAGTCAGATTCGTTAACCACTGAGTCATGACAGGAACTCCACAATAAATATTTTAGATGAGCTAAATATATCCACAAAGATATACAATACTGATCCATCTCTCCAGGCTTGTTTTACATCTTCTCAATGTTCCTTTGCCAGCCTGCTCTGGGTTTTCCTCTGTGCAATTCTTCCACCCTCTACAGGACACTTGTACCTGCTGGTCCCCATCTAGAAATTTCATCTCTTTATTCCTTACTATGTTAACTTCCACTTATCCTCAGATCCCCCATCCAGCATTCATTTCCTCAGGGGAGGCTTTTCTACCCCCTTTACTAATAGGAATGAAAATAACAGCGAGTGGCAATAATAATAGCTAACATTTATTTAGAACATCCCATTGGAGTTATGAGCACTTATATTGATCATCTCATGTGATCCCCCATGACACCTCTCTGAGAAAGGGACCATCACTGACCCCATTTAAAAATGAGAAGAAGATTTGTCTAGCGATGGACACTTAGGCTGCTTCCATGTCTTGGCTATTGTAAATAGTGCTGCTATGAATATTGGGGTGCATGTATCTTTTTGAATTAGAGTTTCCTCCAGGTATATGCCCAGGAGTAGGATCGCTGGATCACATGACAACTCTATTTTTAGTTTTTTAAGGATCCTTCATACTGTTATTCTAAATGTCAGAGGAGTAAATGAAGATGTGGTATTTACACTCTATGGAATATTACTCAGCCACAAAAAGAATGAAATAATGCCATTTGCAGCAACATGGATGGATCTAGAGACTAGCATACTAAGTAAAGTAAGTCAGACAGAGAAAAACAAATATAATATGATATCATTTGTATGTGGAAGCTAAAAAATGATGCAAATGAACTTATTTACAAAACGGAAACAACTTATAGACTTTGAAAATAAACTTATGGTTGCCAAAGGGGAAAGGGGAGGAAGGATAAATCAAGAGTTTGGGATTGACAGATATACATGACTGTATATAAAATAGATAAACAACAAGGACCCACTTTATAGCACAGGTAACTATATTTAGTATCTTACAATAACCTATAATGGAAAAGAATCTGAAAAAGAATATATATGTATATAACTGAATCACTTTACTGTTCACCTGAAACATTGTTAAGTCAACTAGACTTCAATTAAAAAATAAAGAGGAGTTCTCTTTGTGGCTTGGCTGGTTAAGAACCTGACTAGTATCCATGAAGATGCTGTTCAACCCCGGGCCTCGTTTAGTGGGTTAACTATCTGGCGTTGCCGTGAGCTGTGGTTTTGGTGGCAGATGCGGCTCGGAACCCACATCACTGTGGCTGTGGTGTAGGCCAGCAGCTGTAGCTCAATCGACCCCTAGCCTGGGAACCTCTGTATGCCATGGGAGTAGCATTAAAATAGAAAAAGAAATGAGAAAAAGAAGCTCAGAGATATCAGGCAGCATATCCAAGTGAACACAGTCAAGGCACACTAAGTTATTAGTTATGCATCTTTTTCCGAGTGCTTATCCCAGGCGTGATTTGATGTTTATTCATATGAGTTGTTAACTAATGTCCTCCTAATCCAGCAGACTGTAAAGTCAGTAAGATCACTATCTTTTACTCCTTATATAGAGCCAGATGAGGTTTAAGATCAGTAATTACTTGTTGAATGAATGCATTGATTGTTTAATGCACTATTTGGGGCTGATACGGGTCCAGGCAGTGTTACTATTTTTCTGTAACTGTCAGAAGGGAGCTTTAGCAATACATGCATATTAGCATGTACCCTTTTGGAGTTCTATTTCTTGCCATGCCCCCTACAATGATAGAGAGTTTGTATATGCTGATGGCTGGACAACTGGTCTCAAAGAAACATCCCTGTTAACTACACACCTCCTCTGGCCACGAAGGATGTTATTTCAGTCCCAGCAGCCTGATATCTGGTTAGTGATATAGCGTGTTGCTGCATATAATCCTGAAACAATATACTTTGTCATTTGAAAAAATGTTCTGCAGCATGTTTGCCATTTGGCCCAGTGGCAATATTATGTCAGGCTTCAGGAATGTGTCTTTTGTATCCAAAAGCAAATTTAGCTTAGAGAAATGTTATCAGCAGTTCACCAAGAGGTTTAATTGTATGCTTTGAATGGCAGAAGAGGGGAAACCCTAAAAATTCAGGTTAAATCTATTAAGCTGAACATCCTGGGTTTGGTTGGCCGCCAAAATACACCATGATAAGAGTTTCAAAAGCTAATAACGGAGGAGATTAAATTGGTGTCCATTACAGATTTGTGGAAAGCTATTTCTTTGCATTAAGACTTAACAGCTGAACTGAATAAAGTATTCACCCTTCAATTTTTTTGTTTCATTTAGCTGTAATTGCCGTTTTGGCCCATGGATCTAATTTTCTTTGTAGTGTCTTGGCACCATTCCGTCATCAAGAAATACGGTGAAAATTCTAAGTAGCAAGACCCTATGTGAGATCCTTCATTTCAATATGCGAAACAATGAATGGGGAAAATGGGACGGCAAACAAACGGTGTTTGAAGTTATACATGATCTGTGGGTTGTAATTTTCATTGAAAGTGAGATATTGTTGCTACTTCTTAACTACTCATGGACAAATCTCTCTGGGGCTACGTCTCTACCCAGCCCCTGGATCTAAGTTCTGAGTGCATAAGCAGTCTAGACACAAACATTTGTCTTTAAAATACAATGAATTTGATGAGTTCTCTTTGCTTGGCACTTTACTTTTACTTTATGTTTAAAAACCTAGAGTATAGCATATGCTCATCTAATGGCCAGAGTTAGAAACTAACCATATTTTCAGAACTTTGAAAAATTTTTTAGAAAACAGCCATGACACCTACAGTGATTGAATTAGCATCTCCTAGGAATTGTCTTGGGCTTGGAATCAGAAGATCTGGGGTCTGTTCCTTATGCTGGCAGCTATTTGAGGCCATCTTGGGTTAATCACTTTCATCCTCAGTTTTTAAAGTATGGTATATAATCTCCAAAATGCTTCCCTGCCAGTGTTGGGTTGCAGTGATAATTGTCAGTAACATTTGATTTTTTTGCCATCATAAAGTTATTTTATTAGTTCCTTTTGTCCGCATTACCAGTGTTATCATGGAAAGATTTTTTGCCCCCATACCTTATATACTGTATTTTAAACCTAATAATTAGATTTTCCATTTTAATGAATCAAAAGCCTATTTATAATTCCAGTAAAAACACAAAGGACCTTGATGTTTGAATTAGCCTGTAATCTATTCCTCAAGTAAAGGTGTGATTTCCATTTAATCTGATTAAGATTTTTTTATTCTTTTTTGATTAAAAATTTTAATAACTCTCAAGGACTAACATTCAAATAACTTAATAGCTTATAGCGACCCCTGTCATTTCAGGGGCTCCAGATTGAGCATGGCTGAGCTAGATAGAAAAGTATGAGCATGTGTCAATGACTGCAGAGTTTCTTTAAATTCTCTATTCTGACAATACATGCATTTTTAGTTTTCTCTATCCTAGAGGTGAGGAAAAATGTTACTAGGATGTAAGTTCCTCTCTGGGAGAGTCTTCATTTATTCTTCTAACCAAGAGTGGTGAGGAATAAGGAGGGAGGTGTGAGGACAAGGTGGACAGGGCACTGGGTGGAATAGTCAGAGTGGATCATCAGAAGCTTCCAGTGCTCCCAGCTTTCCACCTGCCATCCATTGTCATGACAAAAGCATCATGGGGCCAGCCATGAAGTTGTGAGGTCTTCTTGTAAAGATTATAGTGTCAGAGTCTTTTTTTTTTCTTTTTCTCAGCAGTTTGATGTCATTCTGGCATGAGATTAAATTCTGACTCCATCAGTTATCTGTCAGGTGCATTTGAATGAGTTCTGTAAACTCTCTGTACCTCAGTTTCTCAGCTGTCAAATGGGAATAACTACCTCATAGATTTAAAGTTAGATTATAGATGTTGAAAACCTCTCACATCCTATGATATGATAACAAATATCACGATGTGCAACAAATATCCTGCCCTTTCCCCATTCCTACCAATAAATTTAATGGAACAGACCAGGCTATTGGTCACAAATCCTTCTTTCCAGGTTATAAAGTAAAACTGGTACCTTCAAAGGAGATGAATGTTTTGCCATTCTTCTTAGAGTAATGTAAATGACACAGTCTCCAAAATTGCTAAAACGAGTTCATTGAATATTCGAATTGGTTTTTGATTTTTTTAAAAAGCTTATTGTACTACAGTTCAATCAAAACTTTGGCAAGTATTCAGATTTTTTGACCTCAGAAGAGCCAATGACAATAAAACCATCCCTTGTACAAGAGCAGTTGCTACCCACCACCAATTCTACATTTATTCTTTTTATGGTAGAGAGAAGCTGGCCACATGCTGGGTTAAGCCAGGTCCAGGATCATTCTTAGAACAATTCTCCACCAAAGGATCCAGGAATATGGAGGCCTTCCATTCACAAAGCTAAGGGACATACATTTTACTACAATGCTGGTGAGATGCCAGACAAAAAGAAATGAGAAATAAACACAAGGTTTCTTAGGCAAACAAGCCCTGTCTGGTTAGCATATGGTTGAGCACAGAAACAACTGCCCTTCTTCCCTGTCCCTGCTCCAGAGGGAGCAGCTTCAGCGCCATCGCTTTGCAAAAGCCTCACTTACTCTGAAAAGGGAATAATGTGGCCAGTGAAGAACACACTTCCTACAAGCTGAGCAAACATGGCTTTGACGTCAGGGAGGGCGAATATACACAAGTAACAAAGGAGACATGCACGCATGGGGATTTTGTGGTACCTGGGCGGCTGCCCAGAGCACTAAATCCTGGAGTCGAGACTGCCTTTGAAGACCCTTTGCAACGCTTGGGAATTTCAAAGACTATCATCATAACTCAGAAAACCCTCCAAATGTCATTTTACCTTGTTCTTCTGCCTCCCCATTGTGCTGGCCGTCCCCAGTGATGGGCTGCAGCCCAGCCATGGCCCGGGGGAAGGGGGCGGGTTGCAGCAGATGTGCACATCTGGATCACCTGCTGCTAACCCATCAGGCCCCAGCTTCCCTGTGGCTTTGGCTTCCACAAGACAGAAGAGGAGGGTGGCCTCCTCTCTGAAGTAACTAGATCTTTCAGAATGAGGGTTTTAACTATTGATTAAAACATTCTGGGCTGCTCAGGTTGACCAGTTAAACTACACGTACTCCTCTTTGGCGGATGGAATCTTCTTCATGTCCTTGTATGTGAACAAGTGGCTCTAGGATTGTAGTCCTTCTAACATATTTTTAAATGAAGAGTACGTGTTGGAAGAACTAAGTGTGTCCTTTGGGTTCTCTTGTTATAATTTCGGCCAAAGGCAGCTTTGATTCTGATTCTAATTCTACCTTCCCTCTGTGAGTTTTCAGCAGAGTTCCTCTGAATACAGAGGGAAATCCAATATCTACATGATGACTTTCAACCCTGTCCTGCCCTATTCAGTTCCCTTGTTTTTAATCATTAAGTGGTGAGTATACAGTGACACTGCACATCTGTTTCTGGTCTGGGAAGATCAGTAAGGATGAGGGTGATTGAGAGCTACATTAGGTGAAGCAATTACAAAGAAATGTTAAAAAGTGGAAGTGTACCATTTCCCCATTTTATCTAATACATCCAACATCTGGGAAAGGATGACGTGAAGCCCAGTTGATGTGGTAGAGTGGGGGTGGTGACTTTTGGTGATGCATTAAATTTGTGCAAATGGCACACTTTGCAATAACCTAGCTGCAAAGATTGCCTGCTAGGAGATGTGTCTGTAAGTGACAGCAAAACCCACTGGCATTTGATGGTGGAGTTTGCCCTCATGTGACTTTAAATATGTGATTGCTTCTTCATGTTTTGTCTTTTAAAATGATCTGGTATTTAATTACAATTTAGCATTCCCCTTTGATAATAGCCTTTTATATGGGGTTCCAGTTATCTAAAGAGCTCAAGGTAATTTTTCAAAACACCAGACTTGTTTCTAACAAGTAGCTTAAGCACTCGCAGAAACCGGCGCATTAATATTAAACCCAATGGAAATGCAATTTTTAACTTGAAGAATAAACATATGTTGGGAATTGCAAAAGTCAAAGTCCTCCAAGCAAGGTTAAGTTGCTCTTTAATACACTGAGTGTACATATTTAGAAGTCTGGGGATTTACAATCGGCCGGAGGACTATAACTTTCTCTTTTTCTGATTTGGTGTGTGTAAATTTGTAGCACAAGTGTTTCATTTCTCTAGACATTTGCATTTAATTTGCTGCTGATTGTAATGTGAAAAAAGAGAAAAAAAATGTAAAAGGTAAGGAACTCGTGCTCCAGAATGAATGCATTACATTTTGAGGATGAGGCTGACATTTTCTGTTGCAGGCTGTAATGGTGCCATAATCTCAGGGAAGTGTGTACAAAATCCAGCTCAGAGCATCTGTTTTGTTCAAAACACACAACTTTTTACTGAAGTGTAGTTGATGTACAGTGTTGTGTTGGTTTCAGGTGTACAGCAACGTGATTCAGTTATACACATATATCTCTGTTTTCAGTGTTCTTTTCCATTCCAGGTTATTACTGCAGACCTAAAAGAAGTATTACCAAAGATTCCAAGGAGTCAAAGAGTCTAACTCTGCCTTATAGAATAATAATAATATAATATAATAATAATAATTTTATCTTGATATGTCTCTCTCTTTTTTTTTTTTTTTTGGTCTTTTTGCCATTTCTTGGGCCACTCCTGCAGCATATGGAGGTTCCCAGGCTAGGGGTCAAATCAGAGCTGTAGCTGCCAGCCTATGCCAGAGCCACAGCAACACAGGATCGAGACGCATCTGCAACCTGCACCGCAGCTCACAGCAATGCCAGATCCTTGACCCACTGAGCAAGGCCAGGGATTGAACCCACAACCTCATGGTTCCTAGTCGGATTCGTTAACCAATGAGCCACGACAGGAACTCCTTGATCTGTGTCTTATTTCATAACTTAAAGGGACAGTTTATCATCTTTAGCGTTGATTCTCACAATCCCATTCTAGGTCACTGCTGGCTTCCTTGTGTAATCAGAGTGACAGCGTGCATAGTTATTCCTTTAGTTTCTCACTTATTTTCTTTTTTGGAGTATTTTTTCCCATTTTTTTTCCCACTTGCCATTTTTAGTAACCTAAAATCAGAGAGTGAAGGAAAGCAAATAATTAGAAGAAAGCAGCATATGCCGAAGTGACATTAAGGTTCAGCGTGATTTACAGTCTGTCTGACTT
Organism: Sus scrofa; assembly: GCF_054392235.1. Taxonomy (NCBI): domain Eukaryota; kingdom Metazoa; phylum Chordata; class Mammalia; order Artiodactyla; family Suidae; genus Sus; species Sus scrofa. Next base: position 54,048,973 of record NC_139383.1, on the reverse strand, counting down.
TGGGAAAATTTGGGAATTTTTATACATTGGCGATTTGACTCCATAAGAAGATTTTTTTTCCCCCCAGTGGTTTGGACCAGTCCCTTGGAGATGAACCTGGCAGCCGTTCAAAGAGCAGAAGTGGTTGAACTTGAGGCACCTTCTCTAGTATAAGGGAGCACCCACAAAGGAAACACGGGATTAAGTCTATCAGGCAGAGCAAGTACACGGACTCTTGATGCACCCGCTCCAGGCTCCACTAATCCCAGCAGGCATCCCCCAGACACGCTGTACACAGACAATCTATCATGGGGCGAGGATAAAAATAGAGAGAAAAAGGACACATTTTTGGTTGTTGCTGTTTACAGAACCCAACTCTTTGGTCTTCAAAGCTCTTAGCCTCATGGAGCTGTAGGTCGTTGTCTTTCATTGACTTCCCCCAAAAGAATGCAAAGGAGGGGGGAAGCATTACAAGCATCCCCTGCTCCAGCATTGTTTGATTTTTTAAAAAATTAATAAAAACAGCTCCTAGCAGCTGGTTGAAACAATCCTGCCCTTCACAAAAGCCTTTGCAGATGACATTGAATGTTAAGAAAATAATTCCTTCAATTAGTGTGTGGCCAGTGCACCTGTGATCTGGAATCATCCAAGAAAACATATCCGTGAATGTCAGGGAGAACAATTCAGGAATTCATCCACTCTGCCTTTTCCTACTGCCACGTTCACACAGATGTTAATCCTGGGGTGCAAGGGCTGGAAGGGCCGCCTGCCTGGAATCCCAGGAGCATGAGAAACAGGAGTTCGGATCAGGAAGACTACTAATTTCCAACTCTCTGCCATTAGTGTCATTTCCCCTTGTTTTGAGAGATGCTTCTTTTTTATTTTCTTCCTCAAACCATGATACACCATTCATCGGTTCTTATATAGAGTTGGCTGTCAGGTGCACTGACAATTTACCTAGCCCTTATAACTCAAAAACATTTCTTGAGCAATCTATGTGCACAGCATTATGCTTGGTAATGGGGATATAAATGTGAATAAGACCTAATCCCTTCCTTGGAAATGCCTGCAGTTTTTGCTGGAGATAGTTATCCTTCTCTGCTTCAGTGATATATTAGGGTTTAATCATCCTGTACTTTTCAGGGATTTTTGTCTGTGGGAGCAACGCAGGGTTTCACCTTGTGTATCAGTTATTGAATTGCTAGGTACAAAGTGCCTTAAAATAATGGCTTACAACCACTATCACTTGTTAATGCTCGTAGGTGCATGGGTCAGCTGGGTGGTTCTGCTGACCTGGGCCAGCTCAGGTGTTCCTGGCAAGGCTTGCTTATTCATCTATGGTCAGCTGGTAGCTCAGTGGGGACTGCCTCAGTCTGGGATGGTCTCATTTACATGTCCAGTGATTGGCTGGCTCTTGGATGGAGTGATGTGGGCAACCAGCCACCTTGTCTCTCATCATCCAGAAGGCTAGCCCAGGGTCCTTTGAAGAGTGACACCAGGTTTCCAAGGAAGCCAGGGATGACCTGCAAGGTATTTTAAAGCCTAGGCTCACACCTGGTACAGGGTCCCTTCTGCTGTGTCTAATTGGCCAAAGCAAGTCAAAGCCATTAAATAGACTCCATCCTTTAAAAAGAAAGAGCTGGAAAGTTGCACTGTAAAGTGTTTGGATGCAGAGCAGAGTGAAGAATTGGGACTGTCTTTGCAACCACATCCTTCTTATTCTTTAGAAATGGTCCCCAAAGTAACCTGTCATATCCTTACACGGTATTGAATTTTATTAGCCTTGTCCAAGAATCAGGTTTTCTCTGAGAATCGCCTGGCTCTACCTTAATAGGTATGGGTCAAAATCTCTGAGTGATATTATACATTAGGGAAAAATTGCATTAAGAAATGAGGGGTGTGTTGCAGCAGGACTTCTCAAATCCTCTAATACGTTAGTGTGCCTGTGAGTGGCTTTGGCATTTCCTAGTCTTATTTCATCTTTTTCAAGGGATCATGTGTTTTAAGGAATGATGTATGGAAAAAGGTACTTTAGGATATATTTCTAGTCTTGGACATTGACCTATGAAGTGCCAGGAAAGAATGATGAAAGTAATCAGACAAGAGTACAGGAGGGGTCTTTGGGTGCTTGGAATCTGCTCAGGCTTTCCACATGAAGGAAGTCCCAGAGGTGAATGCCTCTGTCCTTGGAGTTGGGAGGGTCCTCGGAGAGCACCTGATGAGAGAGGTTTCCTACCCTTCACTCCCGTGGGGCTCCCCCTGTGTCACACTGCCAGTAAATATCACAACTCAGGAGAGCTTCAGCTGATGCACAAAGTGGATACAGTGCTAAGACTGCCTCAGGAAGCTTATACCTCAACATTAGTGTCCATATTCACATTGATTAGTCACCCAAACAACTTGATAAGACACAAAGAAACTATTTAGTTATAAGAGCCTTGCACTAAGGTATATGTTATATGTTCCTTCCAGCAAGTTTTTGCAATTATTCCAACACATGTATTAGGAACATGTATATATTTATGCAGAGACTATAGACTCCTTTGGGCTTCTGTAGCCTTCTGATCATTTTGCCATTCATGGTGCTTTTGCTACTGTGCAAGGATTTCTGTATGCATCTGCTCCTAAAGTACGCTGTGAGCATCCTGAGGGCAAGAGCCATATCTAATGCACCTTTGTTTCCTGTCCCACCTTTGCCTGGTACTAATAGTTGCTCAGAGCACCTAGAATGACTGATAGCCCTTGATAATCAATATGATCATTTATTTTATAAATTATTAATGCCAAATTGATACATTTACAGATGAAAGACATTGTTAATGTGCTGTTTCGTCGATACAGGAAGTCCTCTTAATTGCTTTGCAACTGGTGTTCTTTTTTTTTTTGTCTTATGTACAAAAGAAGATAAATCTAGGATAAGTAGCTAAGGTTTATTTCCAATACTCTTAGGAAGTTAGAATCAAATAATGCTGGTCATTGACACCTAGTATTTAAGTGGGAGGGAAATAATGGACATAGAAATTTTGGGCAAATTAATATTGTAAGGTCATGCTGTCCTTACTGACTTTGTGACATTCTTGTCCCATTATTTATTTTTATTTTTATTTATTTATTTAGTCTTTTTGCCTTTTCTAGGGCCGCTCCTGAGGCATATGGAGGTTCAGGCTAGGGGTCTAATCAGAGCCATAGCTGCCAGGCTACACCAGAGCCACAGCAACGTGGGGTCCAAGCTGCATCTGCGACCTACACCACAGCTTATGTCAATGCCAGATCCTTAACCCACTGAGCAAGGCCAGGGATCGAACCTGCAACCTCTTGGTTCCTAGTCAGATTCGTTAACCACTGCGCCACGACAGGAACTCCTACTTGTCCCATTGTTTATTTTTATTTATTTGTTTATTTGCTCCCACCACAGACAGAGACCCTCAAATTGTTCTGAAGAAACTCTTGGGTCAGGTCTTTGGATGGGAAACTCCTTGCTGAATTCCTTTAATAGCCATTTTTTGCATACTCCTTGCCCATGTTAGAGAGGAATGGGGCACACAGGGGTGTGTTTGTCTGCCTGACGCACTTCACAGCAGGTGATCACTCTTACATCTGCCTCCACTCACCTGAGTGTCAGAGCTGGGGCATTCCAGGTTATTCCAACAGCCTCACTGTGGGGCTGACCAGGAGGCCCACAATCCATCTGCAGAGGACATTACTGGGCTTCTCTCAGTGTGAGTATATATTCACATGTGTTTCTGTGCATTAAATACGAGCGCTTTGTATCATTGCCAAAGCAGCTGGCAAAACACAAACATCTCCATGGAAAACTGTATCTCATCTTTAAAGTTTGCTTCATTGTCCATGAAACCTATGTGGGAGCTCACTAATTCTTCACATCTGAAAAATGGCCGTGGTCCTGGGGTCTTCTTGTGAGTAATCCCACACTGGAAATGTCATTATTAACTGAAGACAGATGACACTGCCTGCACACCACCATGTGTCTCTCATTTAGCCCCTTGCCACTGCATCACGATTCCAATCAATGGCCTGGCTCCTTCTTGGAGCTGCCTCAGGGAGCGCCAGACCTAGCTCCCTTGGGTGAGAGAGGAACATCCTTGCCTTTGGAGCAGAGCATGAAATGAATGAGAAGCAGTTTTCAACGAGAGTGAAAATCACCTCTCTCAGACTAAATCACCACGCTCCAATCAAGGACCTTGATGACAAGTGAAATTAAATAAAACATGAGTGATGAAACACCGCAATATGTTTACGGTGAGCTGGTCCAGACAGCTGATAATTAACTGTTGCCCAAACAGTAACTTGACGGTACATGACTGTGACCAGGGCACAAAGTGATAGTTAATTGAAAGTACTAGTAAATGTCTTTGCATCTTTGAGGAAGCATGTGATCTTCAACAGGGAAGCCATGGACCCTTCCAGGGCATCAACTGCCTATGGCTCTGGATTTCGCCCTGTGTTGGTTTTCGGCTTGCATATTCTTGTCCACTGTGGTAATGCAAGCAAATGTCTCCGTGCGCTTTTTTCCCTGGGCTACAACCACAGGACCTACAAAAATGAAAAATAAATAAATGCAGATGTGTACACTTTAAATAGGTTAAAAACATGTCATTATTATCTGCGTAGATTCTTCCACTTAAAATAGTTTTGGTTTGAATCCTCTTCAGACACCTGTTCTTGGCTGAATTTGGAGCAACTTTACAGAGAGGAAAGATGATATTTAGAAAAAGAAACTGATTCCTTAATGAACTTGAACAAAATTCACTTATAAAAAGAAAAACTAAGAAACTCAAAGGAGGCCTTGAAAATTCCCGGATTGCTTGTAGTCTCAGTTTCCTTATTTGTGAAATGAAGATCCATCAGACTCAACTCTCCTGCTTCATGAGCTATTATTGGGATTGTGTTCAAAGAATATTCAGAAGCTAAGGCCAAACACATGATTTAAATGTGATTCAGAAGTAGAAGTGATCCTGCAGTATACGCCGTGCTCCAAATTTCTCCATTTTTCCCATGGTCCCCATGGCATGTACGCAGAGGGGTAGAGCCGCCCCCTAGAGGACCAGAAATTGGTTGATCAGACTTTTCAGTCGATGACACACTAGTAAGTATTGGATTGTGTATGACCTTCTCTTTTCTTGGATTATATCATTTTCTAGTCTTCATCCCATTCCCCTCCAACCTCACAAGCACCCACCCTTGTGTATGTCCTTGCAATCCAAATTCCACTTAATTCTGTAAAATGTGTATCCTTGAAAATATAGTATTGTTATGTTTTTTTAATTTACATAGAGAATATTTGCTACAAATATCATTGTTTTCCTTCTTTCACTTCTGTTATCGAGATCTATCTTAAAGGGATTTCTGTCTTTGTACTGCTCCTCAAAACAACTCATGTGCCCTTTGAAAAGAGGTCTTCAGATGAGAAAATATCCCTTTGAGGTGGGGAGTGTAGATGCCAGGAGAAAAAGGGTACCTACAGCTCAGGAAAGTGGCATTGAAAATGGCCATTTCTGGAGTTCCTGTTATGTCTCAGTTGATTAAGATCTCAACATAGTGTTGGTGAGCATGTGCATTCGACCCCTGACCTCACTCAGTGGGTTAAGGATCTGATGCTGCTGCAAGCTGCAGCATAGGTGGCAGATGCAGCTGGGATCTGGTGACCTCACTCAGTGGGTTAAGGATCTGATGCTGCTGCAAGCTGCAGCATAGGTGGCAGATGCAGCTGGGATCTGGTGTATAGGCCACAGCTCCAGCTCCAGTCTGACCCCAGCCCAGGAACTTCCATGTGCCATGGGTGTGGGTGCTGCTGTAAAAAGAAAAAAGAAAAAAAATGGCCACTTACCCCGCTTTCTGTCCTTACACAGTGCTTGCCGCCTTTTCTTGTGACACTTACTTTCTTTTTTTTGAGACCATCTCAGATGAGACTGTACATTTTATTTTATTTTTCTCATCTATATAATGATTTTTATTTTTTCCATTATGTCTGGTTTACAGTGTACTTTCAATTTTCTACTGTATAGTATGGTGACCCAGTCACACATACATGTAAGCATTCTTTTTTCTCACATTATCATGCTGCATCATAAGTGACATATAGTTCCCAGCGCTACACAGCAGGATCACACTTACTTTCTTCCCTGCCCTGGGGGTTGTCTTCAAGCTGTCCACTTATGGGATTTGCAGATTTTTGCAACATGGTACTACTTGTGGTCTGTAGATTATTTCTCCATAAAAATGTGAAGAAAAGCAGTATGTTACTAGCTGTTGTTGTTTCATATCATGCAAAATAAAAATAGTGAAAGGAAAAATTATATTGATCATTGCTTCAGATCACTGCATACTCTTCTGTTGATTGAATACATGCCCCACTATTAATTTCCTTGTTGATGGAGCTTTCAGTGGCCGTGATATTCATCCATAACTCTGAGAGTAAAATCTTTATGCAAGTCTCCATGGGCATCTGTGTGAACGTTATCACAGGGCATGTGCTCAAGAACAGAATTGCCAAGTCCAGGATACATGCATATTCAAGTGTACTCTCTGCTCTGAGACTGATGGCCAAAATGATTTCAGACACCCACGAGCAGTCTATTTCCACACACCTTTGGAGAGTATTATTTGACTCTCCAATTCTTGACAATCTGATGAGAGTAAATGGTAAATTGTCTCTCACTGCTGTTTGAATGTACATCTCCTTATTACTCTTGAGGTTGAGTATCTATTACGTACTTGACAGAAACCATGCTGTGTCCACTACATAGTTCCCTTTTTCGAGACATGTGGGAAGGCTGCACTGAACAGCCTCCACTGCAATTGAGTGAGTCCTGGCCAATTGAATGTGGGTGGCAGTGTGATTAATATACACATGTATTATTTTTTGAGAGAGCCTCAAACTGATGGTTGCAGTTACCCCCTCTTGGCCCTTTGCTCTTTCCCCTTTCCATAACCAGGTTGCATATTTGTGTGTGTGTGTGTGTGTGTGTGTATTTGGGGCAGTGGGAATTCATTCTCATGCTTGACTGAAGGAATGTACTATTAGCAGACATCACCATCATTGCCACCCAGAGGTTGAGGGCCACCCAGAGGTTGAGGGACGTGACAATATAACACCACAGATCCCTTGCCTTAGGAAGTCCCAGCCAGAACTTGACACATGAAGTACATGGGAAAATGTCTTATTTGTGAAGGTTTCTTCCAGCTCAGGAAGTCTTCATGGAATTGAACAAAGATTCTAAGAAAAACCAAAGTAGTGAACTTCTGCTTTCAGAAAAGGGCTATACTATGCTGTCCTAAATTGTCACTATGTGTTGCCAGAGTAGTGGTTTTCAGCCTTCCATAGGAGCCAACAAGTAAAAGGAATCTTGGACTTGGACTCTAACAAAAATGTGATATTTATAATGCTCTACCTTAGCTGTGTCCTCTTTAGAGAGAGCCTCTTCGTCCTAAGAAGAATCAAGGTCTTAGGAGTAAGAAGATGTGTGGTCACATGAGAGAAATATTACCCAAGTGCACATGTGGACAGGAATGTCTCTGAATAAGGTTCACTATATTAAGAAATAGAAATTTTCCAACTTTTTTTGTTTGTTTGTTTGTTTTTTTGTCTTTTGTCCTTTTAGGGCCACGCCAGCAGCATATGGAGGTTCCCAGGCTAGGGGTCAAATTGGAGCTGTTGCTGCCAGCCTATGCCACAGCCACAGCAATGCCAGATCCGAGTTGCGTCTGCAACCTACACCTCAGCTCACAGCAACGCCGGATCCTTAACCCACTGAGCGAGGTCAGGGATTGAACCCGCAACCTAATGGTTCCTAGTCGGATTTGTTTCCGATGTGCCACGATGGGAACTCTGAATTTTTCCTGCTTTTGAGAGGAGGGAATAATAGTCTTCCCCTTAAAAGATCGCAGTCTATTTTATTTATGCTCTTGGATATACTTCATCATCACTATTCCAACATCAAATCACATGTCTTTGCTCTTGGGATTTACGTTGCATCACCTAGCCCTTGATGGCCTTGTTTTGTGCAGCTGCCATTTATTGTTTCATGCTTCCTGGAAGAATTTTCATTGTTCTCATTCTAAAGCTGGGCATCAACAAAATGACTGGAATGAGTTAGTAGTACATTTTTAAAGATTTTAAAATATATAAGGGCATAATTTTTGTTTTTTCAAAAAAAAAATCCATCCACCCTACTTCCCACCCATATTGAGAGTAAAAAAAAGGGTCAATCTCTTAAATTTTAGTTTTTTCAACTCCTCAAATATTTACCCTTTATACATTAATTCAGTCATTTAGATGGTAGTTTCCACACTCCTATGTAACATGCCAGTGGGTTAAACAAACAATCCAGAGGGATGGGGAAGAAAGTGTTAGGACTGATGCTCATCTATTTTTTTAAATCTATGTATGAGGAGAGAAATTAAGTACTGTTAGTATTTCGTGCATGTATTGACACTGCCTCCATGCGCAGTCTGCCGTGCTACTGTGAGCAGGTTTCCTACGGGGAGTGGATACACCCTTTTGTTATAAAGTTTGAACCAAACCAATTCTCACAAAATAGACAAGAGGCTTAAAAAGATTCTTGGGTAGAAACGTTAAGATGGAGATAACGCTAATAAGGCAAGTGAACCAAAAGATGACAGCAGAGCTGACCATGACCTCACGCCCAGCACCCAGCACCAGCCCTGCATCAGTCCTTTCAGGATTGAAAACGAAGAATGAATTAGCTAATTAGATCCGACAGAAGGCGATGGAGTTTCAAATTACCCAGAAGTCTCTCTGAAATGTGGATTTCTAGGCATTCACATTGATGGTGGTCCTGCCCATGAACATATGTTGTATCTTGAGATATTAGCTTGTTGAATGAGGCCATCATGATTATCAAGAGATTTTAGTATTTTAATCGTTTTATTATTTTCTTCATTATATATAAACCCCCATGTCCCACATCTCTCTCTCTCTACCTCTCTCTCTCTCACACACACACGCACACGTATATATGATAAACAAATAAATATATGAAGCATATACTCAAAAACTGTTATAGAATGCCAGATCAAAAATGTTAAGAAGTGGCTGAAGGGTGGGGTGCATGGGGACAAACAACAAAAATCTATGCTGATTTTTCGCAGCGATTGGCTTGAAGTCCTTAAAAATTTTGATGAAAAAAACCTCAACATCTGATTACTGTTTCTTTCAGATCAAAGTACTAGATTTTGTATAGCCCATAAAAATACCCTCCAGGTAACCCTAGCTCTCCCGTCTTCCAGAACCCCCATCATAGTGTGTCAGTCTTATGGATGTAAGAGATATAATAATAAAAGTATGTTTCAGGGGAAATTAGAGTTGACAACTGACATGCCACCCACTCCCACTAAATGATAGTGGCTGTTTGCTAAAGCCCTGGGGATTAAGTCTTTTTATATCAGCTTTAATAAACATGGCAGACAGATCGCAAGCAGACCTCAAACAAATTATTATGATGCCCTCAAGTGTTGCAAACATTGATTCATCCAAAGTTCAAGTTCATCAAAAGGCAAGGCAAGGCTTGGTGCTGGTGATTCGTTGCAACCTGCCCACCTCCAGACCACCATCCCTTTCCTCCTGGATTAAGAGTGTTCCATTTTTAAGTGGGTGAGGATAAGTAAGAACATCCAGTTTAGTGGGGTGATTAGTGGTGTAATAAAAAACTGGGTACTGGTTAGTTTGAGGAATTAAAATGTTACTACTTCTTTCAGGATCAAGGCCAAGGCTGGACAGCTTCATGGATTAGCATCTACTAGAGTTTATACTGTAAAGTAACATGGCAAACACAACAGCTTTTAACATACAAAGACTATACCTATGCAGTCTCATTACACTTTCATGTTATCTCCTTTTCCACCCCCAAGAGTGGGAAAAAGCACCAATCTCGAGAATTACAGCAACCTCCAATTGAGATCAGATAATGTCCTTGTCACTTTTCACAGAGGGAAAAGGAGATTTACCCTTTTCCTTTCTATAATCCACTTTTATTTTTTAAAAATAAACCATAAGAAGCTGCTAAGATGAAACCTTGATGCTGGATTCAGGCTGTTATATTTCATGAAGAGTAGCAGGGAAGGAAAGGGGCTTAGACGCGGCGAGAGGAGAATTTGGATGCAAACACAACAGGAAAACATTACCACTATAAATGACTTCCTGGAGTTCCCCTTGTGGTTCAGTGGGTTAAGGACCCAACTTTGTCTCTGTGAGGATGTGGGTTCAATCCCTGGTCACGCTCAGTGGATTAAGGATCTGGTGTTGCCACGAGCTGCGGCATAGGTTGCAGGTGTGGCTCAGATCCGGTGTTGCTGTGGCTGTGGTATAGGTCTTCAGCTGTAGCTCCGATTCAACCCCTAGCCCAGGAACTTCCATATGCTTCAGGTACAAACATTAAAAAAAAAAAAAAAAAGATTTCCCCTGGAGTAAAGATAATGAAGAAATAAGTAAAATGAAGCCTAACAACAGCCAAACAAATTTCAACAGGAGAGGTTTTAAAAAAAAGATAAGAAAAGTTAAAAAAGGACAAAAATAAAAATATTTGTGAGATGTGTTTTTAATGAAAATGAAAATTGCTGAAATACCTCCCTCTTCTGAAATAGTAGTGATCACTGAGAGATGACAGCAGGGAGGAGAAGAATGCAGGGATGTCTGGATCCTGCTTGGCACCGGACTTGTCTCTCTAAGGCAGAAGTAGAATGCCAGTCCTGTTTTCATGAGGAATCTGAACACTGTGGATTTGTTCCCCTGGGAAGCCTGGTGCCTATTCCAGCAGCCAAGGAGTTCAACTTCCAGCTGCCTTACAGCAAATTGCTCTGCTTCTGCACCCTTTTGACACATGGGGACTTTATGACTGGGCCCGCCTAGATCTAGGTACAGCCTTAGGGGTACCTCTCCACTGCCTTTGCATCACCAGGGTCCAGCCAGCACTAGCTGGGGCAGGGGTTGTCACTACCCATGGGACATGAGCATCCTGGTCTCTGCGCCATTCAGCCAAATGTCCCTCAATGTCAAACATATCCCCTGAATTCACATCCTGAAGTCTCCATGAAATCCAAAACAGAATTGTAAGAGGGGTTCTTCATTTTTTTTAGGCAAGAAATAGATGTATTAAGAAACGACACTTGTGAGAGATGCAAGTGGGCAGGCAAGGAGGCTCTGCTCTCTGGATCCAGTGGGCTATAGTTTTTTTTTTTTTTTAATCATCCAAGGGGATAATAAACTTTCTTTGAGCAGTAGCTCTTCCTCTTTCTTCGAGCAGTAGCTTTTCCTCTTTCTTCGAGCAGTTGCTCCTCCTTAGTCAGGTTATTTTATTTTTAAAATGGAAATTCCTTGGCAGTTGAGAAGGTAGGATGTGGGGGAGGGTGTTAGTGCGCCCTGCCCGGGGATGCTGAATTACAGGGAAGCTGAGTCTAGGAGTTGAAAGCTGTGATGAGTTGGTGGCTGGGCCATCTCTCTCTGGGAGCAGATGGTTTGGACCTCTTTTTGTAATGCCCTCTCCATATCCCAAACCATCTTAGAGCCTATGATGGATGGAATGTTTGTGTCCCTTCCAAGTGCATGTATGGGGGCTCTAGCCCACAATGGGATCACATTTGGAGACAGAGCTTTTTCAAAGCAATTAATGTTAAATGAAGTCATACATTGGGGTCCTAATCAGATACGACTGTAGCCTTGTAAGAAGGGGAAGATGAGGACAGGTAGGATGTAACAGAGAGAAGGAGGTTGTCTGCAAGCCAGGGGAAGAGCTCTCACTAGCACCTGACCATGCTAATACCCTGGTCTTAGACTTCCACCCTCCAGAACTGTGAGAAAATTACTTTCTGTTTTTCTGGTATTTTATTATGGTAACCTGGTCTGACTCAGAAGGAGCCAGACCTATCTAGGTCTAAATTCCAGCTGTCGAACAGGCTAGCTGTATGGCACTAGGCAAGCTGCTTCCCTTCTTTGATTCTCGGTTTTGTTTTTTTCACTTGCCAAATGAGAATAATATGTATCTTTTACAAGAAGGTTGTAAGGATTAAATAAATTGATGTACTTACAGTGACCAATATATAGTAAGTGATCAACAGTCAACAATTATCACTTATTATCTTAAAATATTACAAAAGCCTTTTTCCTTCTCCCCCAAAAAAGTCTGAAACCATACATTATTTTTTCTTCAATTTTAATTAATTTAATTTAAAGTTTCTTTAACCCTGCTTTGGCAAGTAGAATTAAATCATTTCATTTTACTAGAATCCTGTTTTGGCAAATACCAAAAGTCTAGAAAACAAAAAAAGGCCTGATGTGTATTCAAGAGACTATTTCCTGATTTCCTGGCTTACTCACTCAATGAGTGTTTAATGAGCCTGGATAGATGCTTTGGGAGATAGAAAGGATTATGGTTACCTTGTAGTCTCTGACTTATACCTGTGACATTTCTAAAGTTATACATAGCAATGAAACTTGAAATGGCACAGGAAAAGCACTGACAGGAACAGAGGAGGAAACCCAGAGAAGGGGGTCGTCACAGAGGGCTGCAGGTCCTGGAAGTGAGTAGGCTGGGCAGCATGCGAGACAAGACAGAGCCAGCCTGGCTGGGAGCACCAGCATGCTCAGTGGGAGGTTTAGCTCGGCCATGGTGTCCTTAAGATGTTTCAAGAATATATTTCCGGTTCTTATTTTAAGATGAACTGGAGAAGATGAGGAGATGAAGGTAAAGGAATGTGCTATTGACTAGCAGCTCTGGGAGGCACATTCTGACCCTCTGCACGAGGGATAAGTAACTAACTTTGAGATGACCCTGGGAGGAAAGGGGAGTAGGGGCCATCACCTGCCTGAAGGGAAAATGTGGGACAGTAGGTGCCCGGAGAGTCTTTAGGCAGAATGCACGGGGCTTGGGTCTCAATTAGATGTCAAATGTGAAGTTAGAAGAAGGGACCAAAGATGACTAAATGGCTTCCATTTGGGATACTGAGAAAGGTGGTATTGCTGAAAAAGAATGGAGAAATGAAGGGAAAAAACAAAAACAAAACTTGTTTTAGGGGTGAAGTTGATGAATTTGGTTTTGGCCTCATTTCCAGCACTGTGTTTCAGGTAAGAACTAAGAAATTCTTTGAGACAATAAGTTATTGATACATTGACTTCCAAAGGCAATTTCTTACATTCTCTTTCAGTCTTTCTTTCTGCATCTTGATTTTTTCTCTCTTATTTTTTTTTTCTTAAGATTTCATGACCTTGTTTTCATGATTTATAAATCTCCAAAGCCAAAGTGGACCTATTTTTATTTCTTTCTTAACATATTTAAGTTGTTAGCAGCAGAAGGCATTGTGGTTTTCTAAGATACAAAATCATACCTCAGGAAAAAATTTTGAAACTTCATTGTTAATGAAATATGGATATTTTTTCTCTAGTCACTATTCTCCAAAAGATCCCTATTATAAATAGACTTAGAGTTGTTTTTTAAACATGTAAACATTGTGTTTTTAAATGTGTTATTCTCCAATTAATTCTTTAAGTGATCAACTTTTCTCCTTTATTTTTGGAAAGGAGAAAATAAAACTACCTTTATTTGCAGATGACATAATGGTCCATGGAGAAAATGCTTAGGAATCTATAAATATTCTACTAGAATTAAGTGAGTTTATCAAAGCCACAGCATACACAATCAATTGTGTTTCTATGCATTAGCAACAAATAATTGAAAATTGAAATTAAAAAAAATACCAATGATAACAGCATCAAAATTAAATACTTAGGAATATATTTAACAAAATATGCACAAGACATGCACCATACCTGTGGATCAGAAGATTCACTGTTGGGAGTTCCCGTTGTGGCTCAGTGGTTAACCAACCCGACTAGTATCCATGAGGACACAGGTTCAATCCCTGGCCCTGCTCAGTGGATTAAGGATCCTGAGTTGCCGTGAGCTGTGGTGTAGGTCACAGATGCAGCTTGGATCCCACGTTCTTGTGGCTGTGGCATAGGCCAGCAACTATAGCTCCGATTGGACCCCTAGCCTGGGAACCTCCATATGCCGCGGGTGCAACCCTAAAAAGACAAAAAAAAAAAAAAAAAAAGAAAAGAAAAGAAAAAGATTCACTGAGGTTAAGCTGTCACCGCTCCCAAAATTGATCTACAGATTCAACATACTTCCAATAAAAATCTCCAGCAGGAGTTCTTGTAAAAATTGATAATTTATTTCTAAAATCCATAATGAAAGCAAAAAACCCACTAGGCTAATTCAAAATAATTCACAAAAGAAAAGACTTAGTGACTTACACTATGTGATTTTATTTTTAGACAAAATTTCTGAATAATTAGGATTAACAGAATGATGAGTCACAACATTTCACAGAGACAGACCTTTCAACTTACCTAAGAAATATTTATTATTGCTGATTTTTAATGTCATTTTTCTTATATGTATCACTGTCCCTTGTATTAAAAACATTGCCAGTCTACACACAATGCCATGCTAGGTTCTGTACTATTAACACTTAGATAGATGTTCAGACTGTGATCAGAGTCACGAATCATTTTAGAAATTACATACTAATTCTGCACAGGCAAAGGTCAAGATGAGGAGGCAGTTAAATGCATCAATTTAGAATGTGGTATTAGAAGAAAGTGGGGAATTGAGGAGCAAATTTGTCCATTAAGAAAGAATAATGATGCATTCAACGTGGTCCAGTGTTCCCATGCTCATTCTGCTGGGAGAAAATCACAGTTTAGTTTTCCAAAGCATGATTTAAAAATAGTGATCGCAGTAATGTCTAAGGAGAGACAGAATGGGTCCCTCCCATGGACATTCTATTTTTGCATTTCAGGTCAGTTCTGTTCTTTTTGCGTATATGTCGTTTCCTTTATGATCTTTCCTCTCTGTCAGTTTCTGTGGATTTCTCCGCTTTGTCCTTCCACCATTCATCTATTTTATTCCCGCTCCCCAGGTGTGTGTAACAACACCCCTCCTTCCTGCCATCTGATCCTACCGATTCATCAAGGGCTCAATGGCCTCCTCCGTGTTCCCGCTTTTCAAAGTGTGAGTCAGCCTCTCTAACTCTGGATTACTGTCTAATTTGATCTGGTCAGTTCTGAAGATATTAGGTAATATTAGACCCATCTCCGGCCCCATGGAATTGCATTTAATATCTCTCTCCTGTTTTCTGCCATGCCAAGAATCAATGTATAATAAAGATGAATAAATCATTTTTCCAACTGTAATAAGATCATTGTATTTTAATTATTGAGCCAGAAGAATCTTTCCTCAGAGCAGATGTTGAACCCAGGTCATCTGGGAGAACACCAGGCAAACTCCCCAATACAGGGTGACCGAAAAACAGACTGTGAGGAGAATCCTTTTACAGGATTTTAAGCAGAGATCTTGTAATTAAAAGGTAATGATATTATGGTTTGTGTAATTATTTATTTGTTAGTTTTGAAGGATGCTCTATAATTTTCAGACTTAAAAGATGAGTGAGAGTTATCTGAATTATTTCTCATCTCAGTTCTTTTTGTGCCATCATTGTCCTCAGTCATTGCTAAGTTTTGATTCTTAAGACATACGCAATTACACATGGGCTCATTTCCAACTCTGAATTACTCAGCCATGGAGCTGGGTAAGAAACTGGGATTATGGAACAAAGGAAAACTTTTTTTACCTAGTGGTAAATGGGATAAAACTTTATAAATATTAGAAAAATTAAATTTTTGAGTAATACTGTGTTTAAATATCTAGATTTTTTTTTTTGTACATAATGGAGTGAGTCCCTTTACTCTGATGCTACTGTGGTAATTTTATAGTTGTCTCAAGTGTAGTTGATAAACATTTTTGTGATGTTCAAAACATAATCTTAACATGTGTTTATTGTACTTGAAAAATGTCCAAATGAAACTCAGAAAGCAATCCCATTCCTCCTTAACTATTTGTACAATGGATCTGGAATAAGTTTTAGAATGTTTTAGGAAAATTGAAACATTTCACACATACAGTACTGATTCAGGATACTTTTATATAGGAAACATATGTACATAACTTGTATTTATTAAACGGGCATTAGAAAAGAAACTTTCTGATTAACATCCCCAGGGATGGAAATAAGCAAAGCATTTCTCCTTCTATGAACACATTCTTTGGTGTCTCCCTCAATCTTTTTCTCCCCTTTTCTCTACCCCCACACCAAGTAATTCTAAATGCATGCGTACACACACACACACACACACACACACACACACACACACACTCACACGTCCTTCATTGCTGTGTGGAAAGGGCAGTGAAACAAAGGGGGTCATGCTGAAACAGGATAAAAAAGGAGGAGCTAAAGTGGAGAAAGGGCTAAAAATGGCCTACTAGGAACAGCATTCAAGAAGGAAGGAATACAGATAGAAACAAAAGGAAAAGGCACATGGCAGGAGAGGAAGAGGTTGTGGAAAGAACTTTAAAAAGAATACAGAGAGAGTTCCCGTCGTGGTGCAGTGGTTAACGAATCTGACTAGGAACCATGAGGTTGCGGGTTCGGTCCCTGCCCTTGCTCAGTGGGTTAACGATCCAGCGTTGTGGTGAGCTGTGGTGTAGGTCGCAGACACGGCTCGGATCCCGCGTTGCTGTGGCTCTGGCGTAGGCTGGCAGCTACAGCTCCGATTAGACCCCTAGCCTGGGAACCTCCCATATGCCGCAGGAGCGGCTCAAGAAATGGCAAAAAGACAAAAAATAAATAAAATAAAATAAAATAAATAAAATTTAAAAAAAAGAATACAGAGAAAATAGGAATGAGACATAAGAAAGTGAAGAAGGAAAATGATGGACACAAATGGATTATAGAAGTTGACGAGAGAGAGAGAGAGAGAGAGAGAGAGAGAGAGAGAGAGGGAGAGAGAGAGAGAGAGAGAGAAAGAAAGAGAGACAGAGAGAGGGACAGAGAGAGAAAGGGAGGGGGAGTGAGCTTGAACCAGTAGGTTTAAAGGTCAAATGCAAGAGGAAATTTTGAAGAAGAGGCTGAAAACACCAAGTGTATTAGGACATAGAGAAAAATGTTGAAGTAGAAAGATATCTGGGGAAAAAGGGGCTTAGAAATACAAAACCCAGAAATACAAGTTTTATCTTAAAAATTAAAACATATCACATCTGGTAAGAGGAGTAGGAGAGACTTTTTGATGTTGTTTAAAAATTTTTTAAAAACCAAAAAACAATAGAAAGTATCAGGCCTCTGAGTTGTAGCTCTGACACGAGTAAGTTCTGTGGTCACCACAGGACAGTACTTGGTGGCTTGGTTTTCTTGTTCACAAAGTTGAAGAGGACATCAATTGGCCTCTTAAAGTCCTTTCAACACCAAAATTCAAAGAAATAGAACAAATCAAGGAAATAGAAAATATTTTTTTTAAATAAAATTAATGTTGGGAGTGCATTAGTTTACTTTTTCTTAGGGAAATTTACAGGAGATTTGAAAAGCTTTTTAAGAAATTGCTGACAGATGCACTTTGCACACCGCATGGCCCATGTGGTGCTATGTATAGACACATCAATAGACTTGTACACAGGATGTAATTTTTCTGGAATTGTTCTCTCATGCTGCTATGTATATTCCAATCTCCAGAGAGCCAATTTCTCTCATTGGCTATATGCAGAGGATCAAGATCAACTTTGGGGGTGGAGATGGAGAGAGTGACGTGTGGTTTCTTAGCTGGAGATAAAATGATTGAAAATGGGGGGAAGGTAAAAGATTGAAGAGCTGGGAAGAATCAAGGAGAGAGCCTAGTTGAAGGGGTCATAGCCACTCCTAGGTGCATATGTGCAGGTCTTCCAAGAACTTGACTAGCTCTCCAAGTAAAGGACCTCTACTTCAATTAAAAATATAGGCTTTATCTTTTTCCTATATCATTATCATTATAATCAGTTGTCCTTAAAATACAGTTACAGCTAGACTTGGCAGGAAAAGTCAGCATTATTACCTAAACATTGTATCCCTGATTAGTCATATCAGAGATAAGCTCACTTTGGATTTCTTTAGAAGTGGAAGCTCAGTGGCTCATCATCATTAGGGAAGACATTTCAGTTTCAAGCTCTAAGAGGGATAATCTGGGAGAACAGAGACTTCTAAGAAATGCATATGAGGAAGCCTCCATAATAACCTTTATGGGTTCTGGAAAGGAGTCTTTACATCATCTTGCTGGGCTGAAACTTCCTCTTGCTTCATTACATTTTCTTTTGAGACATATGTTTTATTGTGGCCATGAAAGGAAACCCAGACCCCTATGTGTTTGAAGTATTCCTTCAGCATCCTGGTCCTTGGAGAGGGAACAGTGCAGCATAAACCCTGGGCAGTCTCCTAAGACAGCCTTTCAAGTTGGTGATGCCTTCAAGCCTTTAGGAGTGGGCGTAGTGTGGTCCTTCGTAGTCTTTTCCCCAAGCTTCTGACATGCCAGCAGAGCCCTGAAAACCTCCCTAGTTTTTATTCCATAGCCTGATGTTGGTCCTGGGGAATAGAGGCTTTGCAGAGCAGCCCCAGGGCACTATTCCAGCTTGGGGATGGGAAGTGGGGAGAACAATTCAATGCCTGCGGAAGCTGGAAAAGGGCTGCCAGCACGAGGCTGGATGGAAGGGGGGTGGTCAGAGTTCTTACTCATCTGCTTTCATCCACTATGGACAGCTTTCATAGGAAAGAAGAGTCTAAGCCCAAACGCATAATTCAGGTTGAGAAAATGAGGGTTATACAGACACCGAATTGGACCTCTTGGGGACCCTCTAAGACCTGAGCACCTGTGATGTTTTAGATCAATGACAGGCCTCCGCTCATCAACATCAGAGGTAGAAATCCAGCCATTCAATCATTTTGACCAAGATTTGAGCATATAAAATGCATCCAAGTTAGCATTTTAAAATACGTGCTAATTTCAAGGGAATAGAAACAATGTTGTTTACTGACTCTGAGGCATTTTCCAATTGTCTGGAAAAATAAAAGCCCAGTGATCTGTAATTTGAAGTTCTAAGTTAAAACCTGGACCCAAAAGGAGAAGGAATGTCCAAGGGAAGGTTGGGAATGGGTGGAAGGAGGCAGCAGGAGGATGCCCCAAAGAATTACAGCATTTTTTTTTTCTGTCTTTTTGCCATTTCTTGGGCCATTCCCACGGCATATGGAGGTTCCCAGGCGAGGGGTCCAATCGGAGCTGAAGCCTCTGGCCCACACCACAGCCACAGCAGCTCAGGATCCGAGGATCCGAGCCGCCTCCACGACCCACACCAAAGCTCACGGCAACGCCGGATCCTCAACCCTCTGAGTGAGGCCGGGGATCGAACCTGCACCCTCATGGTTCCTAGTCGGATTCATTTACCACTGAGCCACGACGGGAACTCCAGCATTTTTTGAAAAAAAACATTTTAATTTGTTAAGAAAAGCCTTTTAATAGAGAATCTCTAGGTATCTTTGTGTGTGCGTGTTTTATCTTTTTAGGGCCACACCCGTGGCATGTGGAGGCCCCCAGGCTAGGGGTTTAATCATAGCTGTAGCTGCCGGCCTACACCACAGTCACAGCAACACCAGATCCAAGCTGCACCTGCAACCTACACCACAGCTCACAGCTCATGGCAACACCAGACCCTCAGCCCAATGAACGAGACCAGGGATTGAACCTGCAACCTCATGGTTCCTAGTCGGATTCGTTTCCGCTGTGCCACGACAGGAACTCCAAAAATCTATAGGTATCTTTTAATCACTCCTTTTCTCTCATTGTATTTCAGTTCATATAATGAGCAGCTATCTGATTTGGCCCTGTCTTAAGTCCTGCCTCCTGTGAGCACTTGAGCCCTTTGAAGATACTGTTGATGGCCTTGGGGAGCTTACAATCCCACATAAGGAAACAGCTAACAAAGGACCAAGATATGTGGACATTCACAGGGTGACTTCAGGACCATTTAGTTAGTTTGTTTGTTTATTTAAATAGTTATTTCCCCAATACATTTTTTTCCTACTGTACAGAATGGTGACCCAGTTATACATACAAGTACACATTCTATTTTCACACATTATCATTTTCCATCATAAGTGTCTAGACATAGTTCCCAGTGCTACACAGCAGAATCTCATTGCTAATCCATTCCAAAGGCAATAGTTTGTATCTATTAGCCCCAAGCTCCCCAACCACCCCACTCCCTCCCCCTCCCTTTGGCAACCACAAGTCTACTCTCTAAGTCCATGCTTTTCTTTTCTGTAGAAAGGTTCATTTGTGCCTTATATTAGATTCAAGATATAAGTGATATCATATGGTATTTGTCTTTTTCTTTCTGACTTCACTCAGTATGAGAGTCTCTGGTTCCATCCATGTTGCTGCAAATGGCATTATTTTGTTCTTTTTTATGGCTGAGTAGTATTCCATTGTGTATGTATACCACATCTTCCTAATTCAATCATCTGTCGATGGACATTTGGGTTGTTTCCATGTCTTGGCTATTGTGAATAGAGCTGCTATGAACATGCGGGTGCATGTGTCTTTTTTAAGGAAAGTTTTGTCTGGATATATGCCCAAGAGTGGGGTTGCTGGATCATATGGTAGTTCTGTGTATAGATTTCTAAGGTACCTCTATACTGTTCTCCATAGTGGTTGTACCAGCATACATTCCTACCAACAGTGTAGGAGGGTTCCCTTTCCTCCAGCATTTGTTATTTGTGGACTTATTAATGATGGCCATTCTGACTGGTGTGAGGTGTGTTATCTCATGGTAGTTTTGATTTGCATTTCTCTAATAATCAGGATGTTGAGCATTTTTTCATGTGCTTGTTGGCCATCTGTATATCTTCCTTGGAAAAATGTATGTTCAGGTCTTTTGCCCATTTTTCAACTGGGTTGTTGGCTTTTTTGCTGTTGGGGTCCATTTATTATTCTATAACACAGTGAAGGTCACTTTGGTGCCTACTTCATGAGCAGGTGGGATGAGGGTTCAAATGAAATCATACTTGATGGAAAGAACTTTAGTGCCACGCCAGGCACATTATAAGGACTTAAAAATATTATCTGTGGCATTGTTAATATTCTAATTATTATGCTTTATGACAGCTCTTTTTCTTGGCTTCATCAGCCGAGACTAAAATAGTGGTA
The DNA here is from genome assembly GCF_054392235.1 of Sus scrofa. Classification (NCBI taxonomy): domain Eukaryota; kingdom Metazoa; phylum Chordata; class Mammalia; order Artiodactyla; family Suidae; genus Sus; species Sus scrofa. The sequence goes on along the minus strand of NC_139383.1, from coordinate 54,027,897 downwards.
ACAACAGAAACGAAGAAGAAATATTCCTTTACCTTGATTTGAAGAACTGGGGATCCTCCTGGACTAAGTCCCCATTTTCCTTTTCAAGCTGCCTTGACTTTCTCAAGGACTGACCCCACCCCCACCCCACTGCCCCCTAGTGGCCTCCAGCATATCTAACCTCTCCTCAGACCAGTTTCCCCCTCTAGGGAGGGAGTCAATACGAATAGGGCATCCAGCCACCTGGGGGCCCCCTACCCAGAAAATCTTCGTTTCTTCCATAGTTAAAGCAGAGTATGTTTGCAGATGGCAGAGACCCTCATCATTCACTTTTAGCTCTATTTCATCATTTTAGTATAAATATTAAATTAGTTCCTGCCTAAGCTATGCAGACTTCCTGGGGGAAATAATCTCTTAAATGAGTTTTGAATTCAACCCAACTATTCCTGGCATAAAAGTCTGTCTAAGAAAGGAAGCTGAGGGGATTCATCAAGAAAAAAATATAGGAGTTCCCGTCATGGCTCAGCGGTTAACGAATCTGACTAGCATCCATGAGGATGCACGTTCAATCCCTGGCCTCACTCAGTGGGTTAAGGATCCAGCGTTGCCATGAGCTGTGATGTAGGTTGCAGATGTGGCTTGGATCCCGCATTGCTGTGGCTGTGGCCGGCAGCTGTAACTCTGATTAGACCCCTAGCCTGGGAATCTCCATAGGCCCTAAAAAAAGAAACAAACAAACAAATACAGAGGGCAGTATGAGGACCAAGTGAGGCCCACTGTGGAGAACCAGACTCAGGGGTGTCCGGTGGAGCTGAGAGCCTTCGTGTGTGTGTGTGTGTGTGTGTGTGTGTGTGTGTGTGTGTGTGCTTACCAAGTACTCCAGGTGATCCTTCTCAGCAAACTCTGAGACACACTGGCAGGGAGCTGTCAAGACAGGGGAGGAGACAGAGAATGGGTCCAGAACTTTGAAGACAAGAGCTGGGAATTTGAATTTGCTATGGTGGGCAACAGGGAAATACTTAATTATAACCAGAAGGATCATGAAATCCACCAACTGTCATACTTTCTGCTTGTCAATTCACATGGTGGGCAGAAGGAGGCTATTTTAAAATATTTTCTAGAAATACAAATGCAAACAATAAGGTATGATCATTTGCATGCTTCATTTGCAAACTTTGAGAAGTAATACTCAAGCCGGCAAAGATAACTTTCTATATTTACAATCTAAATGGATATAAACAACACTTTTGGAGAGCAATTTATTAATACACAGAGCTATTAAAGTCTCTTGCTCTTTGACCCAGCAATTGCACTTCCAGCAATCTAATCCAAAATGTAAAACAAGCCATACAGTTGAAGATTCATCACAGCACCATTTATAATAAATAGTAAAGGGTTATGCAATCTTTAATATGTTAAATATGTTGACATAGAAAAACACTTAATATACAACACTAAGTGAAAAAAGCCGGGTCTAAACCTGTATGCAACCATTTAAAACCATCTTTAGGAAACAAAAGACCAGAAAAATAGATAAAGATTATAACCATTGTATTTCGAGAGAAGGATTTGATTTTTTTTAACTTTCCCTTTTTTCCAAACTTTAGGTTATGAGATTACCTTACTTCCTGATTAAAAATGAAATTGTAAAGCCAGTTTGCTTTATAATTAGCTTATATCATAACTCATTTACTAACCATAAATTCAATTCGTATTCTCAAACTTCTACGAACCAGTGCCATGCTTTTCATGGTTTCCTGAAAATGGAAATAAAACTAGAGAAATGAGAAAACTTTGGTAAATTTGTTATGGAGACAAATTAGTGAACAGAAATCAGCTCTATTTTAGTTCTAGCTGAATCTAAACTTTTTCATAAAGTAACTCAAGATGAAGAGTGGGAACGAAGACCTCAATTAAAGACTTTGGGGGTGGGGGAGACAATTCAGCTAAATTCATAGAGTAAACTTCCTTTTCTGGACCTGGAGCTTATCACATTCCTGGTGCCTTAGTGTTGTGTTTTTTTTTCCCTCCCTTCTAAGTTCTTTTTTTAAAACTAACATTTTATTAGGAAAATTTTAAAAACATACAGAAGAGGTAAAGAATTGTGAAATCAATCCCATACACCCACCACATAGGTCCAAACTCACTTTAATTTCTCACCATTACTCCAACTGATCAGTTTATTAGGGAGAAAAAAAATCACATCTATATTTCTTTTTAAAATCTAAAATGTTACTATTTTATCATTAATGTGGTAGAAATTGAATGCAAGGCACTCACAGCTTCACTACTAAAACTAAAAATGTCAAATATTTGTCAGGTGGAATACAGAAAATTTGTCTGAGCCACCATCTTGGAAGCCAACTTCCCCTCAGAAGCTTCTCCAACAAGGTAGCATTCTTCCCTTCCTTACCTCAAGGGGCCCCTCTCTATTTATGGAAGCCAGCATTGTCTTCGATATTTGCCTTACAAATTTCTGTAGTTAATATTTTATTCAAGAGGTTAGGTTAGTATTTTACCTTCAATATAGAATTTCTGTGCAACCAAATACTGTGCTTAAAACATATTTATTTACTAAGGAGGACACATAAACAAGAAGGGAAATTATTTAGTTCACAAAATTGAATTTCATCCGTGTTTTCAAGAATACATACTGATTTTCAAGAAAATTCTTTAAAGTAGCATTTACCAGAAAACCCGAACAGCTGATGCAGCAGGCTTTAATAGTGGAAGGATTTACCTTAAGCATCCTACAGATCTGAGTTCAAAGTTCTATTCCTACCTATGTGAATCTGGAAAAGTTACCCAACTTCTCTGAACCTTCCTTAAATTGAGTTAATAAAAAGTACACTGTGGAATTCCTATTGTGACTCAGTGGGTTAAGAACCCAACCCTAGATTCTGGGACGATGTGGGTTTGATCCCTGGTCTCACTCAGGGGGTTGAAGATCCAGTGTTGCCACAAATTTGTTGGAGCCAGAAACCTCAGCCCTGTTCCTTTTTTTTTTTTTTTTTTTTTGCTTATTAGGGCTGCACGCATGGCATATGGAGATTCCCAGGCTAGGGGTCAAATTGGAGTTACAGCTGCTGGCCTACATCACAGCCACAGCAACACCAGATCCAAGCCGCATCTGTGACCTACACCACAGCTTACGGCAACGCCTGATTCTTAATCCACTGAGCGAGGCCAGGGATTGAACCCACAACCTCATGGTTCCTAATCGGATTCATTTCCACCGAGCCACAATGGGAACTCCTCAGAGCTCTTCTCGAAACCCCCTTTCCCTCACCTCCCACATCCAATTGGTCATTAAGACTTGTCAATTCTTCCTCTGAAATAGCTCTCGCTGTCCACATTTATAGGTAAATTTCTATTTATAAATGTAGAATCTTGTTTCTCCTTTAAATGGAAATGTTGGGAGTATTAAAAGTACAGCTGTGAGCACTATTAAAAAAAGATCCTCAGGTTACTAGGAGATGGGAGAGGGGACATGGGAGTTATTAGTCAGAAAGCAGCAAGTTTCAGTTATACAAGATGAATAGGTCTTAGAGAGCTACTGGACAGCACAGAGCCTCTTTAAACAATACTGCATTGTATACTGGAAAACTTGCTGAGAGAGAAGATCTTATATTACGTGTTTTTATCATTAAATAATAAAATAATAATAACAATAATAAATACCAAGGGCGGGAGTAAACTTCTGGAGAAGATGAATATGTTTATAGCACATATTACGGCAATATACATATTTCCAAACTCATGGGGTTGTATACACTAAATATGTACAATTTCCCATATGTCAATCATGCTTCAGTAGGGTGTAAAAAAAAGATCTGGATGGGTGGGTAGATATGAAATAATTTGAAAAATAAATTTATTAAATATTGTCATTTGTATCTATAAGGTTGAGAAAAGCTACAGCGTGCAGAGGCTATAATGTGTGAACTGAATGGGGTAGTGACATGCACATAAAATGGCAGAGACCTAATCTGGGAAAAAATAGGTGTGAATCAAAGGGGTTACGGAATCCAAATGGGAAATGCAGCCAATGCCTTTTACTGTCACTTTAGAGCAGCAGCGGACTAGCACACGCTTCTCTTATTCCACTTGGCCTTCGCCCACCAAATGAGAATAACACACTTTCCATCAGAAGGGAAGTGCCAAAATATTGAGACCTTCTTTTATGACATCAACCCTAAGCTCATGGTCTCCATCATTCAGCCTTTTATTGTTCCTTGCCAAGAGATTTTATCCAGAGTACACCACCCATAAATGCAGAGGGCATGCGGCTTCAGCTTGGAAAAGTTACACGCCAAGTGTCCTAATTGACTTGGATCCTTGAGACTGTCCACATTAGTGGCTAATTAACTTTTTAAAAAAAGAAGATGGAAAGAAAACTAACTTTGGCTTTAAACCAAAACCAAAAACAAAAAAAAACAAAAAGCAAAAAAACCCGAAAACCCCGCCTACACTTTATGTTCAGTCTAAAATCAAGAACGCACTTTTAACCTTTCACCTCCTGACTCCACTGTGTAAGGGCCAGGTCAGGCTCCAAACAGGAACTCTTCCAAGTAACTGGTATTTTTTATTGGTTTTCAGTATACGACGTTGAAGCACTTTATTGTCCAAAGGTAATTATATTTATTTAAGGCTGTTACTGGAGGAGGGAAAATAAATATCCAGTGGGCCTTTATAAAGTTTTAATATAACTTTCTGTAAAATATTAAAAAGCATACTTATTTCCACTTTTCAAACTCTTTTTTTGCTCACCAGTCACATCAGAAATATTTATCCCTTCTATTTATGTGCACTAAAAATCCTTATGGAACTAAGGCAACACCACTACCACAATTGTTTTATTTCAAATGACACTGTTTCCAAAGATTTAAAAAAAACCAAAACCTCTCTTCCTTCAATCACCAATTACTCTTTCTTGCTCTCCACTGAATATATCAGACCTGGATTCAGCTAGAGGGACCAGACTTTTTTACATCGTTGCTTTCAGGAAGCAAAACATCATTTAATAAAAACAAAAACCAGGAGTTCCTTTGCGGCTTAGCAGGTTAAGGATCTGGTGTCACTGCCGTGGTGTTACAGCTGTGGTGCAGGTTCGATCCCTGGCCCAGGAGCTTTTGCATGCTGTGGGCCCTGCCCCCACAAAATATATAGCCCACTTTCTTAGCACCTGCGCAGTATTATCATCTTATGTACTAATTTTTCTATGCTTCAGCTTTTCCGTCTACCAAACAGGAATAACAATGGTGCCTGTGCTACAGAGCAGCTGAGAAGATTGAATGTGCTCACATACAAAGACTTCGAACACAGTCTGGCATATGATAAGCACTCTGCGTCTAGGCTATCATGGTTATTGCTATTTTTCCAAAAGGAACCAATTATATTTTGTAGCCCAGCAGTACTGAACTTATAGATCCTTGTATTTAATCACACTGCTGGATTATTTTTCCAAAAGGAACCAATTATCTTGTTATTTTGTGGCCCAGCAGTACTGAACTTATAGATCCTTATAGTTAACTGCACTGCTAGATGGCTTCATTAATGCTCTTCCCTCTGCCTGGAATGACCTTCCTTACTCTGCAAGTCTGTTCCCAAGTTTGATTTACCTGGAGAAACCCCTGTTGAGGTTTAACATCAGCTCTTCTGGGAAGGCTTCTTTGTTACTCTTCTCCCATCCCATGTGAAGATTCTGGATTTCTTCCCTGTGGGTCATCTCTTTACTTTGAGCATGCTCCCATTATTGCTCTAGTGATACTGAATTATAATTTATTTGTTCACATTTCTGTCTGTGTTCTTAAAGTCAGGGAGTATGTCTTATTCATTTCACCAGCCCTCAGGTCCAGCACCAGGACTGCCTGATTCCTAGGAGGTTTTCAGTTTATGTTTCTGGAATTAAAGTATTGCTCAAGGAGCACAATGTTTCTATAAAGGAAAGAGAAGCAAATTAGATGCCACACATTTCACAAAGAATTAAGACACCAGAATGCCCCAAATTATTAGCCAGGATAAGCCAGTGATATAAAACCATCTCATTCATGTTTAAAGTCAACTAATTTATGGAGTACTTATTGACCATTTCCTCTGTGTCTAGTCCTATCCTGGATCTTTGGTATAGAGAAATTACAGGGGAAAAGCAATCCCTATTCTCATGGAGCTAATTTTCTAGAAGGAGGGAGTCAGACAACAAATGATACATGCAAATAACAAGTAAATTGTATAATGAATTAGAAGATGATAAATGCTATGGGAAGTAAAGAGAAGATAGGAAAAAGGGTCAGGGGATAAGGAACTGGAGGAGTGGGCTGTGAGGAGAGAGGAGGGAACATTTGCAAGGTTAAGTAAGGCAGTCAACACTTGCCCCCCTGAGAAGGTAAAATGTGAGCAAGCAATTGAAAGAGGTGAACTAGCTAAGCATATGTGTGCAGGAGGAGAGCTCCAGAGCAAAGGCCTTGAGGTGGGATTAGCTCAGTGTGTTCAATGAGGGGAGAGCAGACAAGGTCAGAGAGGTGACAAGGATCAGAGCAGAAGGCCAATGCCTTTCACTTTCTCGAAAAGCAAGCTGAAGAAGGTTCTGAATGTTGTCATGAAGAATAAAGTGCACTTTGCAAACTCTGCATGGATTTGGAAGAGCCACCTAGAGCCAGCAGGATTCCCAGAGAGACCCGGAGAAACAGGACAACTCAGAGAGCAAGTCTAAAGGAAAAGACAGGCCAGGAAAAGACAAATTGAATTGTGGAAAAGAGAAATTGAATATGCCTCGCTTCTGTTATCTTTTTATTAGACCTGCAGGAGACCTTTGTTCATAGGGTACCTGTCATCTGACAATGCCGTTTTTGTCCTTGAGGTCTAATGGCCTGAAAAAGAGAGGAAAAAGCCCCATAAATTGGAGGCCCTCACAGACATACCCCAAAATGAGCCAGGCCAGGGAAAATGTCTAAGAGCCTCAAGATAGTTCTGAGTTTCATCCCAGGCCTCTCAGTAGTTTGTACAATGCTGCATTTGGACAAAAGCAATGGGAAATGATTCCTCTTTAGCTTTGGACTATATTTATATTGTGGAAATGGGCAAATCTCATAAAATCTTACAATGAATTATTTCATGCATTCATTCAACAATATTTATTGAGTGCTTACTATGTGTCAGGCACTGTTCTAGACCCTAGGGAGATAGATAGCAATGAATAAAAGAGCTCCAGATCTCCCTCCTTATGGAGTCAATTAAAAAATGTCCAATATATATATGTCAGATGGTAGCAAGGACTCTGGAGAGAAACAAAGCGGGGTTGGGACAAGTGCCAAAAATCGTGGATTGGGAAGATCTCTGTTTTGCACAAAGAAGCCAGAGAAGGGCTCTCCGATGAAGTGACAATTGGCAGACACTTGAAGAAAGTAAGGGTACAACCATTAGGATGTAAGAGGATTCTGGGCAGAGAAACAGCTAGTGCAAAGGGCCTGAGGCAGGAGCAGATGGGCATGAATAATGCTTCGTAGTATATTGATCACTTCCACATCCTTTCTCTTATGTCCTTCCCACCAGATCCTTGGAAAATAGTAAAGGAACAAGTAAGTGGAGGGCAGTATTGGTTTGGCCAAGAAATGCAAATAAGTGGTGTCTAGAGACTCTGAATCCAAGTCATTCCCAAGTTAATATTTATCCACCCACTACTTTCTTGATAACGTTGATGAAGCCAGACATGCTGCAGGGGCTCTCCCAGGCCTTCAGGAATAAGCGAAGCTGCAAGGGCATCAGATGTTCACGGTGTGTGGAGTGTGGGCAGGAGCCCTGGAACTGAGGACCATTCAGAATCACGGAACTTTCACTATGGCTTCTGAGCCAACATGAACGATACTGACAGACACAGAAGTGACCCTTCTCTATCTTCAAGGAGTACCCTGTTTAAGACTCTTTCCTCTTTCCTGACCCCAGGATCCGACTCTTCCCACGATGCCTGGGAGTGCAAACACCCCTCCCTTCAGGGGAAATCTGACCTCTCACCCACAAGAGTGCAGTCTCCCGCTCTGACCCCACCCCCGACCAGGGCGATCTTGGCAAATCACAATATTCCAATAGCACTATGGTTCCCAGCCCTGGGGGATTCAGCCTTAAATAATACCACATGTTGGACATTACCGGACAGTCCTGCTTCCAGCTTTGCCCAGCCGAGCCCAATTCTTTTTTTATGGTGGTTTTCCTGCTTGAAGTAAAGGTTATGCCTGCACAGCCCTCCTGCAGCTTTATCAGGCTCAGTTCCCCAGCTCCTGTCAGCAACTGCTCAAACAAGAACACACACGCACACCTCCAAAAGAAACAGCAACAGTATACAGGCTCCCTGACAACTTCACAGAACATCGTTAATTTCAGGTAACACACACAATGATCTATCATTGGAGTTTCTTAAACACATGGAGTATATATATACATATGCACAGGTACACGTTTCTACTGTAGACACATATACGTGTGTGTACACATGCATATATACACACATATCAAGTGGCTAAACAGATCTTATTTAGTTTTAATCGTTTAATATTTATCATGTTCTCAGGATTTTACATGGCTAGTTACTGATTTGTGCGAAGGGCTGTTTTAGATTAGAAAACAATCTTAAAAAAAGAATTCTTGGACAACTTGCAGTTAGCTAGGGAATAAGGATATCAAAAATAGCAGAAACTCCCCACAATGGACACTGGCAGTCTGGCTTCCTGCCCTCCTCTTGCCCTGGGGTTGTTTGACTCCTTAGATTGATTTATAAATCAGTTTTGCAACAGTGATTCCTATAATCCCCCTGGTGAGGTTTTGGCTGCTGCTTCTTTGTGTCTTTTAAATGTATACATAAATAAATTTTTATATATAAATTAAAGTCTTTGGTTTTGGAGGATGAGTCCTCTGACCTGATAATCAGAAAATCAAAATGTTCTCAGCTCTCGGTTCCTAAGAGTAGGTCAAAATATTTTTCTTTGTTTTCTTCCAGTCCTTTGCTTCTGTGTTGACTGATACATGGTTCATTTGATCCAAGCAATTTTATAGAGCACAGAGAAGAGTTGCAATTAAGGGACTGTCCAGTTAGATAAATAGAAATGGCCCAGGTGATGTATGACCAATTAGTGGACCCATCCTCAGCATGAACCCTTATCTCCTCCTGTTTTCCTCCTCAAATGATCTCTTTGGACACTTATCAAATATCCAATCTAGACTCTAGGACACAGCCATAAAACCGAGATGCAGCTAATGAAGTCTGCTGTCAGATCAACCCCTGCTTTGACTTCCTATAACAATGTGAGATCGATGTGAGTTTATAATTTTCCCAAGTTTATTACTTGATCATCATTAGTGAAGTGTACTCATCATGTACTTTTTGTTTTTTGTGCTTCCTTAATTCGTATTTAGGAAGGCATTTACTTTCCTACAGAGGAGTAACAGTGTGATGATGCTATTCCCTCTCCAACCCATGGTAACTCCTCCTAAAGTTTTAGAGCCCTTCCTCCTATGTGTTATGTAGTGATTTCTCCCTGGACATTTAGGAGATAATGGGACGTTTTGGCAGAGATATTTATTTCCAGGCATTACTGTATTTACTACTCTGTTTGACCTCCACGTTCTTGGTCATGGGGGTTGAGTGAAGAAATCCCAAAGTGACCAGATGTGATTTAAATGTGTTAGATGGAAGAGGACTCGAGGAATGACTGCGTGGAAGACAGAACACAGGGCACTGATTGTTTCCTAAGAGCAACATTGATTGGGCAACAGTCTGCCAGCTGGTAAAGGGAGGCACTTGTTCAGTCCTGGTGCTTTTTTCTAGCCAAGAGGAAAGGAAAGACTAAAAGATCAAGGATACAAATGAAAAACAAACATGGAAAGCTGCAAAGTTAAGAACACCGAGAGGAGGAAACCACAAGGGAATGGGATTATATTTCAGAGTTTAAAAAAAAAAAAAAAACCAACACGAAAAACCTATAATCTGTCTTGTAAATTAATTCCACACTTAATTTTTGAAATTCTTTCTTATTTTTCCAGACTTGAGCCAATATAAGGGAAATGAAATGTTATAGGGAAGTGGCAGCCAGGCATATAGTGGTAAACGAGTTTACTTTCACAATTTCCTTTCATATGTAGATTCAGCCCTGCCTTTTCCTTTGTCATTGCTTACAAAGATCTAAGCTTCCTTCCGAAGGCATCATCTTTTATTAATCAGCTTATCCACAACAGAGTCCCAGAGACTGGAGCAGGGTTCAGACAGATGTTGATAAATGTCTTAAGTTTCTTATAGATGAAATCAAGGCCAGCCATGTTTTATTAATTAGTTACCCTTCATACATATACTTTGTCCTCTGTATATTGTATCACACTTTATATGCCATCCTGTTTACACTGCTTGTCCTGATTCGATTTAAGACTGTTAATCTCTACTTGGAAAGACAAGTAGTCCTGTGTGGGTTTCTACATATACTTCAGGGCTAATAGAAATGGTGGTTTATAGATGCATATTTAGCAAAACAACATTAGATGTTAAGAAAATGACCATCATGCATTTATGAGCTACATTTATTTTACTAACAAAGGTAAGACTATAAAAATGTTCAAAACCCTGCTGGTGGAAATACTTAGGAACTTACCTTTCAGTATCCTTCTGCCTCTGCTCAGAAAGCCAAACACATATATTGAACAAACACGTTGTTATTAACAGAGCCTCACATGGTCTGGTTTTGTCCTATGGTCTCATTTAAGGGATTCTGGCTTGGGGCTCCAAAACAGTAAATGCAAATTACTACCAAAGCAGATCATCTTCCTGACTGTTGTTGTAGTGATTATATTAGTTCAAGGCACATTATAAGGATAAGAAAATAGTTAAGCAAGAAGAGTGAAGTTCTAGCTATAAAATAAATTATGTATAGGAACAAATAATCTTCAGGTGTAAACTATGGTGTTAGCCCGGTATTGAAGACTAATTCTTCCCTCAAGTCCTAGGTTAAGTTCTTAGAAGCACATTTCCTACTTGCCCTAGTTTACTCCTTTGGATTCTTCTATTGCTTCATTTTCACACCTTCTATTTGTTCTGTCCCCATGTGTATCTTGCTCTGGTCCATTCTGTGCTCCAGCTGGTAAAGTTGTATCTGATGATACAGAAAATCTCTTGGACTGCAATTGCTTCATGTTTTGGGTTTAAAGAATAGGTTTTCTATCACAGAGTTCTGCTCTGCACAGTTTCGTCATTTTAATGTTGGTGCCCAGTTGATATCACTGAGTTCAGGCCATGGATGCAAGGCAGGCTTTATGAGCACCCCCCCACCCATCGCCCCCACAGCACTCTGGGAAATGATCTTTCATCTGCAGGGTGAAAGGAGAAGGTTTATGTTCCTCTTTGATTCTGAATGGAATTAGCACACATTCTGGATAAAGAGGTACCTGAAGAATTTTGACCTCAATGCCTATTTCTCTTCAGCTGTTACTCTCTGGTTTTCCTGTTTCAGAAATACCTATAACTAAGAAACTCTCTACCCTAGATTGGCACTGGGCCAATCAGGCAGGGGCCAGTATTTGCAAATACTCAGGACTTGAAAATTAACAAGACAGGTGCCTTCAAAGTAAACATATGTGATTCTCATAGCATAAAAATATCTCCTGAGTAAGCAAGCTGATACAAAGACTAGATACCAAATATAAACCCTGATTTGTTTGTTTGTTTGTTTACTTGTTTATTTGTTTATTTATTGGCTTTTAAAACTCAGATCTGACCATGCCACCTTCCTACTTAAACCATAGGATGGTCCCCTGTGACCTAAAGTGAAAGACTAAAATTTTGCTTAAGCCTACAAGGCCCTGGGGAGTTCCTGTCGTGGCCCAGTGGTTAATAAATCCTACTAGGAACCATGAGGTGGTGGGTTCGATCCCTGGCTTTGCTCAGTGGGTTAAGGATCTGGTTTTGCCGTGAGCTGTGCTGTAGGTCACAGACGCGGCTCAGAGTCCATGTTGCTGTGGCTGTGGTATAGGCCGGTGGCTACGGCTCTGATTCGACCCCTAGCCTGGGAACCTCCATATGTCTTGGGTGCATCCCTAGATAAAAAGGCAAAAAGACCATAAATAAATAGATTAAAAAAAAATGCCTACAAGGCCCTGCAAAAATCTTACCCCGTTCCTTTTCTTCACTCTCACTTTCCATCTTTCTCTCATTGCTCACTGCAGCAACTCAGAACTGCTCATATATGTGAGAACCCAGTCTCTGAACATACTTGTGCCTGTCTTGTAGTTGCTGTTGTTTGTTTCATCCTGAAAGCCCATCACCCTGTCTGCACTGGCTGATCACTCTTCCATCATCCTGGACTTCTAGGACCTCCCCTTCAGCCCATCTTTGGTCAGGTTAGGCCCACACAGCAACGTGGGCCCTCCTCTGTTTCACCCCTATCCACCATTAGTATCATCTGCATCTCCTCCATAGATGATATGAGTTCTGGTTTCTTAGTCTTCCACTGCCCTGGCCCCAAACTAACCTGTTCTCACAATGACACTGTGTGGTTGATCTCTTCAATAACTTAGCTTCAAAATTCACTGACCTCTTCTACTCCATTTCAGCAGCTCATTCCCAAGATGCTTTCTTGCATCTAATCACTACCTGGACCTTACCCCACTCTGAAGTCTTAAACTTTATATCAGTCTCCAACTAAACCTTCCAGTCCTTTGGCCTTTTCATTCTCTTATTCTCATTCCATTTGCTCTTTTACCTCATGACCTCTATTACTTTGGCTGCAACTTTTCCAACAATCCACCCACCACTCTGAATTTGCACGATCCTCCACCAAAGAATATTGTACTCTCAGTCTACTCCAGCACAATACAGATTCAAAAATTTGCAATTAAGATTAGGCACCCAATGCTTCACTAAAACCATGGAGCAAAGACCACCAATTCCCTTGTGATTAACAAGTCCAATGGGTTCTCATCAATCCCGGTATTCCTTCATCTTCCCAAGACATTTGCCACTACTGACTCCTTTCTTGGTTTCTTTGTCCCTCTTATCTCCTGGTCTCTCTGCTTTGTCTTCCTAGTCTTCATCACGCATTTATTGTTCCAGGGGACTTGTTTAGCCCTCTTCTCTCTCAAGCCATTTCCACACTCCCACGGCTTCCACTATGACTCATCTACTGATGACCCTTAAGTGTCTGCCTTTAGCTCAGCTTTCTCTCTTATGCCCAGACTTAAATACACCAGTGCCCCATGTACTTCACCACAAGAAACTCAGGCTCCAGAAATCCAAAACTGAGCCTGTTATCGTTGCCAAAAAGTGTTATCTTCCTCCTGCATTTTTGTTGTTGTTGTTATCAATAAACTCAATACTCAGTGACTGAAGCCAAAAAGGAAAGAATCTTCACAAACTTCTCTGTTTTCTCATTCCCCACATTAAATTAGGAATCAAATTCTTTCCCTTTTACATTATCTCATATTGGCATCTCATACTGGCTGTTCTCTATTCCCCTCACTGTGCGTTGTTCAAACCCCACCATCTCCTGCAACAATCCCTTCAAGCTGATCTCTCCACCCTCAGGCTCATGATCGTCCAGCCCATTTACCCTACTGCAGTCAGAGGGAGCTTCCTAAACACAAATCTCACCTCATTAGGCTCCTAGACCTCAACCTTCTGTAGCTGTGATTTCTACATGTGGTTGCATGTTAGCATCACCTAGCTAGATATTTTTTATAGTTATATTTTTAAAATACCACTCCTACAGATCTAGATTGAAGTAACTGGGAATGGGATTGAGATAATGGCATTTTTAAGTCCCAAGTGATTCTACTATAATACCAAAGCTAAGGGTAACTATATTTTTACAGGATCAAACCAAAAGGCTTTAATTTAGACTCCATTTTCATATTATCTGCCTCTATTCATTCTATATACAGCTATATAGAATGATACAACAGTCTTCTCCACTGCCTTTACTGACACTGTCTAGAACTCTGTCTAGAACTCCCTTTCATGACTTGTCAGCTTGAAAATGTTTACTTACGTTATCTATTATGGGCTGACTTGTGTTCCCCAAATTTATATGTTGAAACCCTAATTCCCAGTATTTCAGCATTTTGAGATAGGGCCATTAACGAAGTACTGAAGTTGAAATGAGGCCATTAGGATGGGCCCTAATCCAATCTGGCTGGTGTCCTTATAAGAAGAGGAAATTTGTGCACACAAAAATTAGGGATACACACACATGCAAACACACACACACACACACACACACACACACACACACACACACACAGGAAAGACCATGCAAGGACACGACTGAGAAGGCAGCCATCTACAAGTCAAGAGAGAGACCTCAAAAGAAATAAATCAGACTGCTGACACCTTGATACTGGACTTCTAGCCTCCAGAACCCTGAGACTATATTTCTGCTGCTTAAGCCACCCAACCTGTGGTGCTTTATTATGGCAGCTCTAGCAAAGTAGTATATCACCTGCACAGAATATTTTCTGACACCACTTCTTCCGGCCAGGTGAAGCTGGCCTTTCCTTTGTTTCTGCCCATACCATATCTGTTGTATGCTTATCACAGGCTTATAGATTGGCAGACATAGCTCTTTAATGTTGCTATTTGTCTACTGATTTTAGAGGTCTAGAATCTGGAAAATAGGAGTCTTTGTTGCCTTTACTCTAGTAGGTGCTATGCTCAGTAACTATCTGTAGACGTGAGATGATTTTATGAAATAACCCATGGGGAAAAGTATTCATCTGGCCTCAGCTCTCATTTGGTATCTTCAGATGTGCCAAGCCTGCACAGGCCAGGGCGCCACTCCAGTTGCTGCTGCCTCTGCCAGGAATGACTTGTCTCCCTTCTCTACAAGGCCAACTCCTCATTTTCCTTTGGACTCATCACAGCAGTTCTTGCCCTGGAAAGCCTGACTGGAGGAAGAGGGTTTCCTATGGGCTTCTGCAGCAGGTCATGGTCACCACAACGAAAACATGCCATTCATTGTAAATGTCTGTTCCCTCACACCCAACAGGAGCCTGTGAAGGACTGAGAAAACAGAATGTACCTTTTTTGTTCTCTATGTTCTCAGGGCCTATCACAGCCCTGGCATGCGATGGCCCTCAGTAAACTGATTTTCAGTAAAGAAATCATGACACTCTCTGTGTGTGGAATAAGACTTTGAATTACAGAGAATTAACTATTTGATGTGCTGGAAACCAAAGTCAGTTCCTTCCTTATAGTGTGTCTCAGATGAGATAGGCTACATGGCTTTCAACAAAAAGGTTCAAGTCCACCCTGGGTCATTTAAGGGGTCTGTTTCACACTGGGTCCCAAGCTGAAGGAGCCACCTCCATTTGGGGTGGGACAGTCACTGGGACAGAGGCAAAAGAGAGCATGACAAACCATGGGCTGACTCTGAAAACTTCTGCTCAGAAGTGACAGTTATGATAGAATAACAACCATTATTAACATCATCTCTGATATGTTCGTTCCCAAATAGAAATAGAATGTCAACCCATGTACCTGGTACTCAGACTTCCAGCAGCCTCAGTTTTAGGTACCTCCCTGTGAACCTGAAAATAACTTAAAAAACAGTGCAAAGCTTTAAATACCAAGGAAAAGTGTTATCAAGCACATGCCTTTTATTTGCTGACAGAGTGTAGCAACTTACATAAAGCTTTAGCTAAGGCTCATTAGCTGAAAGAGTGTCAAAATATTTAATGTAGAGACTATTACAATCATACCTTGCAGATACTGCATGTTTGGTTCTAGACAAGCGCAATAAAGTGAACATCACCGTAAAGCAAGTCCATGTGAACTTTTTGGTTTTCCAGTAATATAGAAGTCAATTTACGCTGTACTGTGGTCTGTCAAGTGTGCAACAACATTATGTCTAAAAAAGAGTATGTATCTTAATTAAAACAGACTTTATTGCTAAAAAAAATGCTTGAATAGTAACATCAAAGACCACTGATCACAGATCATAATAACAAGTATAATAATAATGAAAAAGTTTGAAATACTGTAGGCATTGTCAAAACTAGACACCGAGGTGTGAAGTGTGCAAGTGCTCTTAGAAAAACAGGGCTTGAAATGACTTGCTTGAAGCTGGGTTGCCCCAAACCTTCAGCTTGTGAAAAACACTGTATCTGCAAAGCACAATAAAATGAGGGGAGATAAAACGATGAGGTCTGCCTGTATAGTGCAATTAGGCAGCAGGTGTTCAGAATTAGAGAATTTAGATGAAATTTCTGTGCTTTTATTTACATATATTTACACACACACACACACACACACACACACACACACACGCACCTATATACATATTTCTACATATAATTGAGGACTAGAGTGGTAAACAACCTCCCAGATCACCTTTGTATGAACCAAGCCTGGACCTCTGGCTGCCCTGACCTCATGTTCCAGAGGCCTTTCCACACACACACTTCTGGCATCTCATATCCTAATTCTGGACTGGAATGTTTAAGAAGCCAAGGATCTGAGTCATGCAATTTAAATAAATCTCCATTGAAGAGGTTGAAATTAAAGAAAAATCTGTTCCTGTTGTGAGGCTTGCAGTATCTGGGGAACTGACTTCTCTGGAACAATTTGTTCCCTGATGCTGATGAATAAATGAGAGCTCATTGTTCAATAGTTTATTTAAAAAGGAATCTATAGAAGCATAAAATTTAGAACTGTTCTCCATTAGTTATTCTTTCATGTTTACTCACTCAAGTATTAAATCTTCCCCAATCTTGACTCTCCTTTGGGAATGTCTCTTCTGTTTTTGATAGTTCCCATTACTGAAAAGTTTTTATTGATATTTGACCTGTATTTTTTCCCTTTCCTTTCTTTTATCCCACTTATCCTACTTATCCTGTTTAGATCAGGCCCCATCAGCTTCTCCAAGTGCTTATGCTTTCCATAGATGTTATGACTCATCCAAATCATCCTATAGTCTGACTCCCTACAGACTCCACCTTAGTGCTTTTATGGACCGTCCTCTTTCTACTAGAACAAATCTCTCTCATTGTGATGAGATATGATGTCCTGGTAATATCACCATACTTGTAGAGAGAGGGGCTAACTGTCGTTGTGTCCCAGTTGCTAATTTTAATATGTGGCATCTACACTAAAATAAAAAAAAGATTTTCCCTTCCAATCATGTAGTACACTTTTGTCAACATTTAGCCCACTCATTTCTGTGTTCTTTTCTGTTTATTAGGTATCAACTAATGACAAGTTTATTTTTCAGCTCACATTTGACCAGATAAATAGGTCATTATATCTTTAAGTATTCTTATTTAAAGGCTCCTATTTTTTTTTTTTTTTTTTTAGGGCTGCACCCATGACATGTGGAAGTTCCCAGGCTAGGGGTCGAATAGGAGTGGTAGCTGTTGGCCTATGCCACAGCCACCACAATGCCAGATCCGAGCCGTGTCTGTGACCTCCACCACAGGTCACAGCAACGCCGGATCCTTAACCCACTGAGCGAGGCCAGGGATCGAACCCATATCCTTATGGGTACTAGTCAGATTCATCACCACTGAGCCACGATGGGAAATCTGTGGGCTTCCATTATTCTTAATTTTCTCGTCTGTTAATTGGACATAAGAGCCTGGCACAATACTTGGCACAAAGTAGATGCTTAATTATTAGCTTTTTCTCCTCCTGTCATTACCATCTTTACTTCTCACCATGCCTTTTCTACTTTAAATATCCCATGGGCTACCTAGGCTCTGCCCTCATCCCTGAGGCTTACTACCGATTGATGTTGCAGCTTTCATTGGCACCTTCCCTCAATTGTGTCATTATTTCCTTCTGTTTACAGACTTTTAGCTCTATTTTCCAGCTAAGTTCAGTTTCTCTGATCCTAACAGAAAATAAAGTCTTTTTGTCAGTGAATCTCAGGAGACCATAGCATGTCCTTTACTAAAATTCCAATATAACATCTGCTGAATCTTACAGTTCAAGCCCAAAAAAAGTTATTTTGTTTGCATAGTTTGATTTGTTTTTTGTAAACACTGACTAAATACTGCTAATCACTTGGTATTCTAATAGGTGTTCACCATCATACAGTACATTCCTGCTAGAACATGGATACAAATCTATTTAAAAATAACATGAGGGGGTTCCCGTCGCAGCTCAGTGGTTAACGAACCCGACCAGTAACCATGAGGTTGCATGTTCAATCCCTGGCCTCACTCAGTGGGTTAAGGATCTGGCGTTGCCGTGTGCTGTGGTGTAGGTCGAAGACACGACTCAGATCCTATGTTGCTGTGGCTCTGGCGAAGGCCGGCAGCTGGCGCTCCAATTCAACCTCTAGCCTGGGAACCTCCATATGCCGTGGGTGCAGCCCTAAAAAACGACCAAAAAAATTAAAAAAAAAAAATCATGATTTTTTCTAATTATAAAAGTAGCATCAGCTCATTGCACAAACTTTGAAAAATCAAGAGAAGTACAAAGAAAAAAGAAAAACATGCCTGCAGTTACAGTTAACTCTAACATTTTGGGGTATTTTGCTCACGTATATTTTTATCCAAGTTGAATATTTGAAACTATGTACATATTCCTTTTCTTATAAAATAATACAATAGACTTTAATGAGTACTGTATCATTTTTATTTTTATCTTTCCTCAACTTTCCACAATTAAATTTTTTCCATATAAGTTGACAAATATTAACCTCCTAAACACAGCATAATTTAAATCATAACTTAACAGCCAATGTAACACATACTGCAGCTTAATGGACCTCAAAAGAAGTCATTATAGATTTTAAAAAAATATGACTTGGGTTTTTTATTTTCTAAAATTTCTGCTTTTCATTAGGGGCTAACTTTGAAACTCATCATTGCATTCTAATGATTGTCAAATTATCCATTGCCTTTCTCTTGTTATAAATCACCAAATGGTAATAAACAATAGCATGTCCAAAATTAGCTGACATAAGGGACAATTTTGTTTTCCTGTCTTCCCATTAACAAACTTACACTAATTTTTTTTTTTTTTTTTTTTTTTTACTTCTAATACAGAGATCCTCTTAATCTTGCAACAATCCATCTGTATTTTGGTTTGGCTTTAATCTTCATCTCACTTCCTTATTCCCATCCCCCCAAGGCTGTTGTTAATGAGTTTTTATTATGTTGAGCATGATTGTTCATCATTGATAGAAAGTGTTCCTAGTATTTTCATACTTTCAGTTAATTCCAGCTAGATTGACTAAATACAGATGGTGCTTATTTTTTGTGACTCACCAAACTGTCCTATGAATAAATTTGAAACATTCTTGAGAGGTTATATTTTAGCTCTGGAATGATTAGCAAGCTCATTGAGAGATGGGTCATTCTAATCTTCCAGGAGCACCTATATGATTGAAGGACCTGTCTCCTTGCAGGGGAAGAAGGCAGTTCTGCTTTTCCTTGAGTCGTAGTTTCTAAAGAAGATTCCCATTCAGACACTCTGGTTTTGGAGATCTGAGGACTTCACTGCCGCAACTCTTCCTATCACTTAGTATTGCACCTACACTCCTTCATGCTCTCATTCCAGCTGGGAGGATCCTTGCAGACGCTGAGATGCATGAGCACAGGGACTAGATTTTGTTCTTTTCTGCATATGCAGTGTCTGATCCAATGCTTGGCACCTAATTGACACTTGACGTGAGATGAACGATCAAATATGGTAAAACTCGTTTCATCTCCTTTGTTCTGTACAAGTCACTTCAAATGACTGATCTAAGCATCATTACATAAAGGTCAACAAACAGTGTTGTAATTACACTAAGGGGCTTGGAAGATGTCTGCCTAGGCTTCACCACTTACTTGCTTTGTGCACTTGAACAGGTTACTAACTTGCCTCAACTTTTCCATTGACGAAACAGAAACAATCCTAATACCTAAACAACAGGATTCCAATTAGCTGCATATTTTTCAGGACAATGCCTTGCATGTAGTTCATGCTCAATGCAGCTATTAACAGCAGCTCTTGGCATGGAAGGTCTGTAATGGAACACAGGGGAGCACTCATTTACACTAGACTGCATTAATATAAATCAATATAGTCTAAATGTGATGGAAATGAAAAAAGAATACAAGCATCTCAAGAATACCTCTGGGTATATAAATCTCAACCTACAAGGAAATGTTGAAGGTGTTCCTTTCTGGATAGGAATGAACAGAGAAATCACACATAATAAAACAGTGTCATCAGCACTTGTTTGATTAAATTCCAACTCTGGAATCCTCTTTCGTTGTATCTCAAGCCTAAGTCCAGTTGTATCTCAAGTCTCCCACTCAAGAGTCCTTGGGTGTCAAGTTTGAGTCATAAATTTCTGGGTAGGATACAAAGTGGTTGAGTTAATAAATAAAAAGTGAATGAACTTGGATTACTCATTAGATTGTTTCCATGCATCAGTCCTATATTAACTTGAAAAATAAAATGTGGATTGAAAGATCAGCTTTATTGTCAAGATAGCCTCAATGTTTCCTTTCAGCCTTGAGTGAATTTATTGGCCAGTCTCCTCCGTCAGCAATGCATCAATCCCCACTATTTGTAGACTTTTTCTGCCTCTTAGATTTGAGTTCCCCCTTTCTTTACTTGGAAGGTAAAGAAACCAACAGCTACTGCTACATTTTAAAAATCTTCAAAAGGAGGAGAGAATGACAGATCCTTGAGAACAGAACGGGTGGTCTGTTCTTCAAGCACAGGTGTCCCCAGGATTCATGCCATTTAAGACCAGTGAGTAGCTTCCTTGAATCAATGGGCTTGGCTCACTAAATCACTGTGGAAGAAATAAACTATTTTCCTAGTTTAAGAAATCCATTGTCTCCCGAAATGCTACTGCTCTCACAAAACTGGAAACTAAGAGAATATTTTTAGACAAATGTGGTTCTGGGTAAGACATGTTGTCACCAAAGGTTTGGTGAACCAGCATTTAGTTCTGTCTTCACTAAGAATGGCAAGATAAAAGTAGCAGAGGAGGTGGATATAATAAATTCAATCAAAACTATAAGGTCTAAAGCAGAGCTCTAAGGTGGCCAGGGTAGCCTCTCCACTGGAGAGCTTTAGTGGGTTCAGCCAGGGGCTTTTAAAATGGTTTTAGATTCAACAAAGACATTTTGTTGTTTCGGACAATAATCTGTGAGCCATCCCCTTTTCACCTTTAATTTGTCCATTGTCAAATAAAGCCATCCTTTTTGATAGCTGGAATTCAGGAAGTATTGACATCTTTGAGTTGAACTCTTTTGTGGTCACTGCCCCTGCTACCTGGCCTAAAGCCAGCCTGCAGTCCCCTCTGATGTATAAATTTCCTTGGCTAATCTGGAATTTATTTGACCCCTTTCTGCTCATCCTGGAATCCCCCTAACCTATGAATTCATGCTTGCTTTCGTAGTCATTCATTAAAAGGATCTATTTTTCTCCTCAAAGAAATCAGATTAATATTTTTCTGTTATAAAAAAAAATTCATCCAGATGAAAGGGCCCATTGGTCATTAAGCACAGAAGCAGCTGCAAAGGGAAGGTATGGCTTTTGCTCCAGAGAAACTCCTCAGGTCTGAGAGCCATACCTGGGGTGACCCATAGAGAGTCTTGTCACAAGACAGGGCCAGGGCAGATGCTCCCTGAGCAGTCATGTCCAAACTGCAGGGGCTCAGAACTCACTCTAGAAATGAGTAACACCGGGGCCAGAAAGGATCCGTGAGTATCAAGGCAGGACTTCACTTATAATTCTATGAAGCTTTGCACTAGTAAGTCCAGGAATAGTGGATGAGATTATCCTCAAACTGAGTCAAACAAATTGACCCCATTGGCTAAGTTCCTGAAATATCATGTGGTCCTTTCTCTACTTTGTCCCTGCCTCGTCCCCAAGGCTCCCCAGAGTGGATCGGTGGCTTTTCAGTTAGTACACATTTCTCTCAGTCTGAACCCTGATCTTTATAAATTCTGCCTGAATATATGCACATATGTTTTTCTAGCTCCAACATTTACATAATGTCGAAGAAGTAAAATATATCATCCGTTCACTTTTGTTTCTCAATTCTCAGAAAGTTCGTACTACTTCCCTCTTAAGTTTCGACTATGTGAACAGGTCCCTCCCAGAGTAAAGTGTTCAGGCAGATGTTTCCTTCAGGGGCCGACTGCGTGGGAGGAAATCTCTTTGATTCTTTCCTCTCTCTTTCTTTCTCTCACTCCCTCTACTTCATTCATAGCCCCCCCGCCCCGTTTCTTCTTATCACTTTTTCTTCACAGAGAGTGGAAATGAGGATTCAGCAGTCACCCTTTTCAATAGACGACAGAAAATCTAAACAAGATAGCCCAGACCCTACAGAGCAGACAAAGGAGCTAGATGAAACATGAGGAAATGGAATATGCAACATAAACAGAGAATGAACCCAATTCTCCAGAAACTGGCTCTTTAGCTATGGGTGGTAAGTCTTGCTTCCCAGAGATGACCACTGAAAGATGGATAAAAATACACCCGTGAATCACAGATAATCGAATTATCTTTTGACCCTAACTTTATTATTTTAATCTTTAAAGAAAAAGCTTTAAATTATTGTTAAGTCAGAAAACATTCTAGTGTCATTCACGTTTTATCCCACTTTCTCTTTCTAAGAGGCCAAACAGCAATAATTAAGAACATACAAGTGCCAAACAGGGCAGTTACAGAGTAAGGAATCCATTCTACAGAACTGGAAAAACTGTATTTGATTTATGTTAGGACTTTTTCCTTTTTTTTTTTTTTTTTTTTTTACTTTTGGTTAAAGACACAAGTTTCAGAAATCATTCCCTGTGCTACTTGTTTTTGCCGCTCTAAAAGAATAGTAGAAGAATTTAATGTACTCAGCTGGGTACTTGTTACTGTCATTATTGTTACTTTTTAAAAATTATTACTATTTAAATGTGTGTATCTTAGGAAACAACATTTGATTCTCAAGGCTCTTTTTTCCCCAAAGACCTCGATTTTGATGAGTAAGGAAGGAAGATGGCTCAACGTTTTCTTTCTGTCTTTCAGACTGCTCCATTGTAGCTGTTTATTAGTACTATGCAGAAGTAATGTGCCCTTCTTTGGTTCTCTACAAATAGTTCAATTGCACTAAAAAGCCTGTAAAATAGTAGAATCAATCAGTATAGATTCTTTCTGTATTTGCTTATACATGTGAAAAAGGTCTCCATAAACATTTAAGAGATTAACTTTGATTCTCCCATTTCACTCGAAGTCCCCTGAAATTAAAAATGAGCTATTTATGTTGATGGAATAGGACATAACATTGGTAAGCCTTCTCCTTTTATCACTCACAATTGTCTTTTTTTTCTCTCTTAAATTTATGAGGTCTTTATATCCGCTCTGTTTTCTTTCCTTCTTCCTTATAGTTCCTCTTCCAACAGTGTTTGCTTTTTACCAGTCCCTGAAGAACTTGTGTTGTCATCATTTAACATTTGAATGGCAATAATATTCTACAAAATGCTTTACAATTGCCTTTTACAAGTTATTCTCATGCCTTCAATAACTCTTAGGTTATTATTCGCCGTCCAGAGTAGAGTTCTGCTGTTATTTGTAAGCATACAGGATTACCCTTGACTCAGCCTTTTCCAGTAGGCTTGGAAATCTTTCACTGGAAATCACGTTCAGTTTTAAGTTGCACAGGTTTGGAATACATTAATTGTAGGAGCCTTAAAACTTTCTTGTGGTTTTGCTGTTCCTAAATAGGAAATGCCATTTCAGATCAAAAGGAAAGTATTTTATTTTGTCTCATCGGACTCTCTGAAACATACAAGAATATGGGGTAATTTGATGCGCACAATATTGAAACTGGAAGATCCTCAAATAGGAGATGAGATAAAAAGTACAGTAGTCTTCAGAAATGTGAGTTATCGGAATACATATTTAAAACTCCAGTTCTATTTCTGCATGCAACTTTAAAATAGCATATTTTTCAAAGATTCTTTGTGTCTGCACGGTTAACAAAATTCTGATCTGTATCACCACTCAGTTGAGGAATTTAATATGAATGTTGATTTATTGATGTACGTTATTTTAAGAGTATAGACACGCTTCTTCCCTTCCTGTTCCCAGATAGTCCCCAGAAGAGTGAAGCTATGAAGCTGTTTTCCCGAATACCAAAACTCCCTCAAGTTGTATAAGATTTAGTCACTGACTACAACTTCAGACAATCTTTATGTGGTCTTTATGAGAAATGACAACGAATACCCGTACAGGTTTTCATCATTCGCATGTAGGGAACCCTGTTAGAGAAATCTGGCGGAGGATGAGTGCTCTGCTTTTTGGAGCGTCTTTACACCCTAACGTCTGAGGAGACGCCATGCTTCCTCTCAGAGCTTCTTTAAATCTCATAATGAAGAAACAACTTGAGCTGAAGTCAACACATTTTTCTCCTTGGTAATATTTTTGACTTCTGGGTTATCTTGGGCTTATGTTTCATTGCTCTAGTGTTCTTCGCCTAACGATCCAGTTAAATTCATTCCCCTACGGCAGCTATTCCCAGTCTTTTTCACATCAAGTCCCATATAAAACGGCTGTATTTGTACAGCACGTCAGCGTAAACCGAAGAGGATTTTGGCGGTTTCTAAATGGGGCTTGGTGAAAAAAATATTGTATTTTCTTTCCCTTATACAGATGTGTTAAGAAAAGCAAAACACAAATGCTAGGGGGAATATTACAAATTGAATTTGTACACAACTTCAAAATAAAATGTTTTCATATTTTAAAAGAAACTGGAACTTGCTTTAGTGTACCTATAGTGTTTTCTTATACAGTTTTATGACTTGCTGGCTACACATATATCCTAATCAAGATTTATTTAATGATGATCTTTTCACATTCTTGACAGAAATCATCTGTGAGAAACTTTGTTCACGGGAGTAGTAGATAGCAAATAGCAAAAATGTATTTATCATTTTTTTTTCCCATTTGACAGACTCCATAACAATTGAGCAGAATTCAAATAATGCAGACTCTTTAAATATAAATTATATATCAGTGTTTTCAATCTAACAACTCATCCTTTTCCTTTGTCAAGTATAATATTTGAATTTGTTACACAACAAATTTCAAATCCAATTGATACATTTTTTTTTTAAATCGAGTATTTCAAATACTGATGAAGATTTTCCTCATCAACACACAAATGTTACTTGGTCTTAATAAGTTTGTATAAATACCCAAATTATTATATTGACCACATATCACTAGAAAATTATTTAAACTTCAATTTTCTAAAGTTGAAAAATTTGCTTTGTCATTATATAATTTTTCCACAATCTTTGCAAATTTCCATTAAATAAGCCATTTTAAAGCCCAAACCTATATACTTCAACAAATGTGCAAAGTGAAAAACATCCAATTCTTTTTCAATTTCTTTTTTTAAACTGCTGATAAAACTCTTCTTTTGGACAGTCAATGCAATTCAATATGAAACAGCAGAAAGTGGTATTCTGATAGTATTTTTTTGCAAAAATATGAAAAGAAATAGGGCTATGAACTCTTGGATTTTATTAAATTACCAATTTGATAATGTGTGTAATTCAGATCTATAAACTAACGTCTATATCTGAGACGAGTTTTGTGAATAAAACAATGTATCACTAGGTCTCTGGATGTTCAGAAGGAATTCTTGATGTAAAGCTTTCTTGAAGTGAGACCATAATATACTACTTATTTCTAATGACTGTTGCAACTCCAATAGTTTGTTAGGAAATTTTCTGGCACAGTAAATATGGTTCTCCCAAGAATTTTTCTTCAGGGTTCTGACAAATGTTATTATTAGTATTGCTCAGCAAAGAGAACATTTTGATTTATAGTCTTCTGGGTCAATGTTGTCTCTGTAACCTGATGTGGTATCAACAAATCTACAAATATCATTATTTTAAAAAAGCCCTTTTGAATTCCAATGTCCTTTTAGTTCCAAAAAAGGCACAACTCTGTCTCATGTGGTATGGTGAAATGAACAATTTTGTGATCATGTGAGAAAGTTAGACTTTAGTTGTTAATCATGCCACCTCAAAAGTAGGTTTTTTGAATTCAACATTTGCCACTCTTACAACTAGTCTTTTTGTAAAAATCAGGTTTCTTATTTTGCACCTTAAAAAGTTTAAAATTGTTTTCTGTGTCAGGTGAATCTTTTATTATGAGATGTCACTTTTTTTTTTATTGGTATCATTTCATGTAATAATTTTTCTATGTAAAATGATATTTAGGCTGAGAAAGAGAAAACTTATCAAAGCATATAAATCTGTATCTGAAATAATCATTTTACTGTTTATTTTAAACTTTTTATTTGGACTACTGGGTTTGTCTTGCATGTATATGAAGATGTATTCAACTTGTCATATATTTGGTATGAAAATGAATAGCTGTAAAAAGCAAACTTTAAAATATAGTTCTTGATAGTAGGCCTTTACAATTCATATTTAATTTTTTTTAAATAGATTTTTAGGTTGTCTACACTTTTAGGACATTTTAAAAATATCACATGAAAAGTAGGAGTTCCCGTCGTGGCGCAGTGGTTAACGAATCCGACTAGGAACCATGAGGTTGAGGGTTTGGTCCCTGCCCTTGCTCAATGGGTTAAAGATCTGGCGTTGCCATGAGCTGTGGTGTAGGTTGCAGATGCGGCTCGGATCCTGCGTTGCTGTGGCTCTGGCGTAGGCCGGCGGCTACAGCTCCAATTCGACCCCTAGCCTGGGAACCTCCATATGCCGCGGGAGCGGCCCAAGAAATAGCAAAAAAAGACAAAAAAAAAAAAAAAGTAAGTAAATAAATTTTAAGTAGTGAAACATTAATTTCCATTTAATTCAATAATTAAAACTCTAAAATTAAAAAATTACTTTAATAGAACCAAATACTTTTGAAAATTTGATTTTCTGAAGCTGTAAATTCTAGAGTCGCCTTAAAAAGTTGATTTGAAAAAATTATTAAACAGTTTTTTTTAAATTTTTAAACATTTTTCTAAAAGCAGAAAATAATTCAGTGTGAAACCCATTTAAAAATCAGGTTTTAGCCAATTGTTAATTCCAATTTTAACTAATGGAAAAATTTTCTTTTAATTAAGAAAATTAACAAAATTGCTTTATCCCTTCCTTGGCCTTCTGCTTAGTTATTCCTAAGCTATAAGAGAATTTTGTTGGTTCTATTTTTCTTAAGTAGCAAATCCTAAAAACCCTTTTGGGAACCATAATGGTATTAAATACTTGAGAAATTATTTCTTATATAATTAAGATCACTGTTTTTTTTTCCTTATTTGTCTCAACCACCCCCACATCCTTCACTTTTTTCACTGCCATCACCACACACAGACTTCCACATTGTTTCTGAACACCCAGGACACTCCCTGTCCTATGCCTGGCTGGCAGTTTGTTGTTAAAACTGATCACAGGGCAACTCTGACAAGAAGGCTCAATGGCTTCTGGTTGTCCACAGAGCCAGCTCTGCATTCAGCCGACATTTGAGACCCTCCACAGTGTGGCTCCAATTTGCCTTTCTAATCTGGCTTCCTGTTGTTCCTCTACTTCTTCATTCTACACAGATAAGCTCAGTGGCCTCTGTTAGAATCCTTGTAGGAAAAGTGCAACCAATAAATAACAAATGGGGGAGTTGGTTCTAAGTGGAGGTGGTAACATCAGCAGAACTTGGGACAATTTCAGTGTCTAACACGTTCTTACTGAGCCAGCCTTGAGCCAGGTGGAATATTGTGCCCTCACAGAAATCTCTGAAGGGATGTACTAACAGTTGATAGTCAATTTCAAATAACTTCTTTAAGGAAGTCCTACCTGATCAACCACCCAGGTATCATATCATACTTCTTTCTTTGATCCTTAGAACATTGTATTCTGGCATTTATTGAACTCTGTTACAGCTGTTTTGGTTTCTTTGGTTTATCTCTGACTCATTCTCTCTCTCTCTCTCTATGTGTGTATATATATATATATATATGTTTGTTTGTTTGTTTGTTTTTTGCTATACCAAGGTAGAACCCTTAATGTTTGATTTTTGTATATCACATGGTCCCTGAAATAATCATTTTTTTTTGTAGTATGAGCTTTGCCAAATACTTATCGAATCAAAGCAAATTTGTTTGTAAAATCTCTTCAAATATTGATATATTTTATTAATACAACCCAAGACCTTTGAGGCAGTTTATCTGTCAAGAAGATGGTATTTAAAGCTAGTGGGGTTTGTTAGAAACTAAGAGAGGGTAAAGTCACCTTTTTTTGGAGAAAATATCTGGTATTGCATAAATTTAGTAACAATAATGATACATTTAGAGAGAGCATAGTAAGTCCTTTATTTTCAAATGAAAGTGTGGGGAATGTATTTAATGACAATGTATTTTCTACTACAAAGTTCAGAAAGAGGTCAAACTGCACCCAAACTAGTCTTCTATGTATCAAGTTCAGGGAAACATTTGTGCTGTTGGTCATCAAAGGTACATTCAGAGTCACAATTCAAATGCTCAACAATCTTCTATGAAAAAGGTAAAAAAGTGCACTCTGGATTTTATTAATGATTGTTTTATTCCTGATATTTAATACTGATTTTGAATACACACACACACACACACACACGCACATATACAATAGCTGCAAATAGCATATTTGACCTGCATAATCATATTCAATTAGCTGCTTACTCTAAGGAGCAGGAGAGCCAAGTAGATGGGGCAAGTTTGTACTGTTTTGCAGTAATGACACTGTATTTATGATTTCAATTTCTATTTGACTTTGTTAGGATGTTTGTAAATGAATTCATTGCTTAATACTTTGTTCTATAATATGAGCCTTCTGGAAAATAAAGGAAAATAAAATAAACATGCATTTACCTTTGGAGAAACTTTGTTTCCCTTCCTGTGCAGGAGGCAGTCAAAAGTACTTGCATATAGGCTTCCTAAGAGTATTTTTATGGTCAGACTCTTGACAAGTTTTGTGGCAAATCAGGTTTATGATCCTTGATATCATTGACTGGGAAAAAAAAAGGTTTATCTTACTGAAGAAGGGAAAAAAGAAATCATTTTTAAGGATATTTTGTGAACAGATTTAGATTCACAGATCATGAAAACTGGAAAGGATACAGCTAGCATAACTCCTCATTTCTTTCAGAAAAGGAAATGAGGCACAAAAACGTTTCACCAAATGACTATTTTAATGGCAGGCCTTGTAGAGGAGAGAGACAGACCTAAGCAAGTAGGTGTCCTGACTCCTGGTGCAGTGTTCTCTCCACCTCTCTAATGACCTTCTAACTTTATTCGTAAGGCTTGGAAGCATGAGAACACCACACTGTCTTTTAGCAAACTAGTAAAACTTCAGCCATGTGAGGACCTCTCCATAGTTAGCTGCTCTTAAATCTTTAATGAGGAGGGGAGAGCAGCTGGCGAAGGAGAGGCAAAGATAATTACAGGAGAACTATCTGCAAAAGAGGCTGTGGGAAGTTTCCAGAGCATTGTAGTTGCGAGTCAGGTTCCAGAGTAAAATGCTCCTCATGCCCAGTATCTGACCATGGAGGTACTTGGCTCCAAATGGTCACCACTTGGGGTTTTGCTTCCCTAATGAGCTGGGATAAGGTCAAGCTGGTGACAAGGTCAGATGGGGATCTGAAATCACTTGAGAGGCCAGTTTACAAGAGAATTCCCTCTGCAAAGGATTATGTTTCTATCACCGCTGGGCTCCATTTACTTGCAGAAGCACAACCCAGGTTACTCTTCCTCAGTTCCTTCATTCAAAACCTCGGACACCATCCGTGTTATTATTACTTTTTCTTTTTTTTTTTTTGAAATATGGGAACAAACAAAACCATTCTATGCACGGAGGAAATGCTCCCTAACTTATAAATTAAACCCCCCAAAAACGTCCCCCTTTCTCAGGAATGTTTATAAAGAAAAAAAAAATCATTTTTCATGACTGAGAAAAGCTTTCCTGTTGACTAGTTGATAAAGGGTTTTGGCCCAAAGGTCTGATTCAACCTAAAGAAAAACTGTCATACTAGAACAGTCTGGGAAAACGTTTCCATTTTCAGAGTATGGTGAGAATAAACTCAACACTTTTCCAGAAGAAATAATTTCTGCAAGTTAATCATATCCGTATGTTTCAAGATAGAATTAGGAGCCAAATTGGCAAACAAACGTGGCACGACTAACTTTTTTAATCCATAATCTCTCTTGTTTCTCCTCGCAATTACTTAAAACTTAAACCAGCTTCCTTCAGAT
This sequence comes from Sus scrofa, assembly GCF_054392235.1. NCBI lineage: Eukaryota > Metazoa > Chordata > Mammalia > Artiodactyla > Suidae > Sus > Sus scrofa. Next base: position 53,997,718 of record NC_139383.1, on the reverse strand, counting down.
ATTCAAGACATTTCTAAGTGCCCCCCCAAATCATCCTATTTTCAATAATCAATGGCAATTATATTTGGTATAATATTTGTTGAAAAATTATGTCATTTGTTGCAAAGACAATAATCGAAAGCTTTTGGTTATTTATTGAGTGTGATCATCCCCACTATTTCTTCTGTTAATTAAGATAGTCAAGAATGAGTTGCATTTAAAGCCATGAAGCAAAGCCTGGCTAGAGCTTGGAGATTTTGATTTATGTTACCCCTTAAATTCTCATGTGGTAAGTCATACAGGAAGAACATGAAGCAAATTTCTTCCTGATCCCATTTCTCCAGACACAAGAACATTTTAGGCAAAGGTCTCTTAAATCTGTCAATAAGCACTGATTAAACTTTGTACAATTATACATATTTAAATGTTTCACTTTTATATCTGTTACTTGTAATTAAACAATATCAAACCACTAACTGTCACTTAGATGAAACGAGTTTAAATGCAGCAATTTAAAAAAGAAATTGCAAAGGATGGTTTAAAAAGTAAATTAACAGCACCCTATGTCATTATTAAATACTCTCTCTTGTTGAAGCTGCAGTGAAAAGAAAAGGACATTATCATAAATCCCTGTTGGAAATGGATATTTTTAGAAAATCCAGAAGAATTTCTAAGCAATACATAGTAAGCATTTGGTACTGCAGTCTAAGAAAACCACTTTAAGTACCAAAAACTTGGGCATAGAACTCTTTTTTGCAGTTTGTTTTGTGAACAGTTTTCTTCAAATAACAAATGTTTATTTTTTATGTTTTTACGTTTATTTTTTAAAATTAAAAAACACTAAAATAAAGTAACCTGTATTCCCACCACCCATAGAATTACTATCACACTGGTTACATATTAATATATCTCTTTCTCATTCTTTTTCTATATACTCTTGCTAAAATATGAAATGCATTCCAAATAGTGTTTTTAATCCACTTTGTATCTAAGTGTATAGGACGTATTTCCACATCACTAATATTATTTAATAAGGTACTTTAATTTTAAACTTTAATTATTTAATCTTCTGTTATTGGATTTTGCATCATTTCCAAGTTTTTGTTATCTTAAACAGTGCTATATCCTCCTTATCTTTAAGGCTTTGACCTCATCCATAATTATCCCCTTAAGAAAATCTCCTAGAATTGGAATTTCTGGGTCAAAGTTTATTGCATATTTTAAGACTTTTAATACATATTGCCAAAGTGCCTGCCAAAGTTGTTACATCAATTTATCCTCCCATTATCTATGAACAAATATCTCCATTTCTCTCAACGTTTAGCAACCTTAAGTGGTATAATTTTAATTACTCTTTGGCAATTAAGTTGGTGAAGATTGCATTGCTTTAGGAGTTTAATTTGGGTGGAATGCTTTAAGGCCTTTTTTTTTTTTTTTTTTTTTTTTTTTTTTTTAAATGAACTCCAAAGAAGTTAGGAATAGGTGATGTCAGAGACAGCCGCTTAGTGTTTTCATAATTCACAAGCCCTGTGGTGCAAATTTCTTCATGGCCTCTCCATTTAGCAGGCCCTATCACTAGCCTTAAAGGGTGGCTTTTACCCCAAGGTTATTTCTTGTTCACTAAAATGATAATCTATTAAAATTGCATTACCATAGCGCTTTATAAAGATCTCTTTATTATTATAATTTTCCTTTTTTAGGGCTGCACTCACATCATATGGAGCTGCCGAGGCTAGGGGTCAAATCGGAGCTACAGCTGCCAGCCTAGGCCACAGCCACAGCAACGTGGGATCCGAGCTACATGTTCAACCTACGCCACAGCTCACAGCAACGCCAGATCCTTAACCCACTGAGCAAGGCCAGGGATCAAACCCGTATCCCCATGGATACTAGTCAGATTTGTTTCCTCTGTGGCACGATGGGAGCCTCTTAAAAATATTTTAAAATATATTCTTACAGAGCTTCTGTGACTATTTTAGTATCATTTTAGGGAAGACCACCAGCCCTTTCCCCCCACAATTCACTAGGCAAGAAGTGGAGGTATCACAGGAAAACCCAATATGTCATGTGTTATAGTGTGTTCTTACTGACTGAGAACAAGCAAGGTCAACTCAAAAGCTCAGATCAACTGTTTTGACTGCATTTACCCATCACTTAAGGAAATCACCTACTTTGAATATAAATTTGACTAGTAATTTGTCAGAACAGAAATCACTTCATTTAAAATGGCTCAGTGATTTTCACACATAAATGTAGCCTCCATTAAAAATATTCAAGAAAGGAAAAATGGAGTGATTTGACCACGGAATGCAAGAGAGGGAACACATCTGTAATCAATGAATGAGTAATAGTTCAAGGCTTATTACCTGCTGAGCATGGTGCTAGAAGTTACAAAGATTAGGAAAGAAATATAGAAAAGTGTTTTCTGTCCTTAAATGGCTTACAGTCTGGTTGACAATTCATGAACCGATTACAAGAATTACCCCAAGAGCAATACAAGATGGTAAGATGATCCATGCCAAATGATGCAGTAACACATATTTTACGAGAGTGGGTTCAATTCAAGGTTTGGGAAGGACAGGACTGTGATGAGAAAAGAAGACAGGAGTGGCTGAGAGCAACCACAGGAATCGGCCTCACTCATGGTTGTCTGTTCCTCTTTTCTCCCTCAACTTGAATAGCCTTCTTCCTCTGAACAGATTCGTAGCTTTGACTTTTGTCATTTATTTAAAAATTTTGTTTGGGGTGGGAAGAAACCATAAATAAACCATAAATAAAATTAAAGGTAAATTGTGAAACTAGGAAAAAGATTTGCCACATCTTTGACAAACGATTACTATTTTAAGAGCACATACCAATCAGTAAGACAAACATACCAAGTGGAAAAAAAATGAGCAAAAGACTACAAAAAGGCAATTGTCAAAAGAGGTACAACTAGCAAATTACAGTATGACAAAATATTTAGCTTTATTGACAAAGCCAATTGAAAGCTATATGCCGTCTGATAAAATGTGCGTGTGTACTAAAATATATACACAATAATACATGCTTCACTGAGTAAAAGTCTTGAAGAGTTGCCACTTGAAAATAAGCTGCTGTCACTTTTAAAATGTGGCCGATGCGGCCTTAAAAAGTGAATATTAAAATTTGCAAATACGCTCTTCTTTGGGCAAGGGCCTGTTTTCTAGTAAGGCTTTGATGACTGGTTAACCTAATTAAAAGGTAAATATACTTAAAAACAAAGAAGTGTCTAATATTTAACTGAAGAGAAGACTTAACTTTCCTAATCTAGAATTTGAAACTGACTTAGTATATGAGTTAGAGCTTAAGCAGTAGTAGGTCTTTGAAGCTTAAAGTTTAATCCTTTTTAGATCATCAAGAACTTGAGTATGTTCGTGTCTGTTTCTCATAAATGCACATTATAAACACTATCTGTCATCATCCCATGAAGTGTGGTACAGTTGATAGTTTTAGTGAGCAAGAAATCACTTTGGAGTAAAAGTCAGTCTTTAAGACTAGTGATGGGGTGTGCTAAATGGAGGTGCAAGGGCGAAATTTGCACCACAAGGCTTGTGAATTACGCAAACACTGGACTGAGTTCTTTGACGCCACTTATTACTAATTTATTATTTGGAATTCCTTTTTTTAAAAAAAAAAAAAGGTAGTTCCTACTACCACCCAGTAAAAAATGTACTCTGCAATCTTTTCTTGTTTTGCATATGATTGGTAGCATACCTTTTAACTGCTGTAAGTAATAAAAATATATATGTGCAAGTTGGCTATAAGAAATGCCAAAGTTTCACCTAATAAAATTTTGGTATGCCTTAGTTTTCAAAGTAAATTTGATTTATTTGAGCCACCAGCCGTCCGATGACAGCCCTGTGTTTTTTATATGAGTCACGTCCCAAGGGGTCTAGAATATGCCAATCGTGTACCTTGGAATGGATCCAGTGTCCGCAAACAGGTTTTCATTAGACTTTGATACCAGTCGCATTTGGGAGCAGAGAGGCTGCTGAAAACCAGCTTTACTTTGGGATAACTTCTTTCTTTTAGAAAAAACAACAAAGATCTTTTTTAGCAAAGCTTTGCGCCTCCACATTGTAGGTGTATGGTAATATTTTAGAGAGCAGTAATCTGTTATTGCAGGTGGTCGGGCTTCAAGCACTTCCGTATTTTGAGAATAGATCAGACGAAGTGCAACAACTTTTATTGAAAAATTGCCGAATTTGAAAATTAGAAACACATTTTCCGTGGCTAAGATTAAGTTAGCATGTATTACAGTCACTTGGACTTTTCTGTAGCACTAAGGGGAATATAATTACATAGGTTATTCCACATGTCATGAGATTGGAACCTTAATCACAGTTAGAACCTTTATCATGCTGACGTAGACCCTCGCACTTTAATCTCTAGTAATTGAGGGGCTTTTCTAATTTTTTATGAAGAATACGGAGTATGCAAGTCAATTAGAAATAAAGCAAAGCCACTTTTTATTTTTATGTGGTAGAAGCAAGTTTCATTACTGATTTTTAAAAAATAAGCATTTTTTTGTGCTTAAAGAAGGTTATATATAAGGATGGAGTCCAAGATTATCCTTTAAAATCTATTTTTAGACACATATATTCATGAGAATATATGTATGTGTATGTGCATATATATACAAAATATTTTTATGGAATTTAATTTAAAAGTGAGATTTGGGCTCTTATTGCATATACAAAAAAGTATATTGTTTGCCTGGTGGCAATAAAGTCTAAGAGTTTTATCGAATGAAAACTTCTTGCCATCAGAATAACCAGATCAAAAGAAAACCGAAGGGACAAAATAAAGAAAGCCCAAGAGTATCCCAGGGGATCTAAATCAACAGAAATATTGCCAAAGGTTCAGAGCATAAACATAACATTAGTTGTCATCCAAGAATATAATGACATTGTCTTCTGACTTAGAAAATTTGTCCTGTGTTATTCTAAATGAGGAAGAAGTCTTTTATTGCTCTTCCCATGATGTGGACTAGGGTGCTGCATTTTTCTGAAAGAAAAGAGGCATTTTGAACCTCCTGATTTGGATCAAAGTCAGTAATAAAATAAACTACTTCAATCAACCAAACAAGTATACAATCGACCAGAACTTATCTATTTTACAAAATAACATAGAGATAAAACATTACAGAGTAGACTTATTATATAATTAATGGTCAATGATATGATGTACGCTATTGGTTTTCAATCATTTTTGATTACGGAACCCCGACTTTTTTTTTTTTTATTAGCTATGAGCCTTCTTCCTATATTCTTAGGTTGATATCTTAAACTGTTCATTATAGTTTTACATAGATACATCAGATATTAATCTCCAATGCATTGTAAATATCAACAGTTTCACTCTTTTAGATGTATTCAGTGAAATCTAAATACCATAGATATTTGATGCCCATCGTCTTCTATTTTCACAATATGCGAACTGACGGCCAGTGGGCTCAAGAGTATTTCTGGGCTGATGGAGACCATCTGAAGTGGGATTGTGGGAATATTACGCAAATGTATACATTTGTTAAAAACAGTGCCATTGCACGTTACCCTGGGTATATTTTAATTATATATATGTTATAGGTCAAAAAAGGTTTTTAAAAGAAAAAACAAAAACAAGTTGGAAATTTTACATTTTTTTTTCCCTCCTTTGACCTATATTTCCATCCTTCCTCCCCTCGTACTGGATTCCCATCTTACTGAAATATATTTTTGGATTAAAAGTCTTTTGTTGAGGATCCCATACTCTGCAACAAAATTGTGTATATAAATTTAAATTTAAATATTTTTATTGTATGACATAAGGCTCTAAAAATTGAATCATTTTTTCTATATTGGATTATTATTATAATTATAATTAGCACACAGCTGATCAAAAGCAATGTTAATATACCCAAATTTTATATAAATATACATAAAAATGAATATTTATTAGAATGTACCATTTAATGAAATGGATGGAGCTTTTTCCATTTAGTTGTTTGTTTGCAACTAGTCATTGCCAAAAGTCAACATCAATTTTATTCCAAGGTTTTGGTTTTATAGATTTAATCACCAAGAAACACTTTTTTGCATATGTCATAAGACAGAGATATAAGGAGGTTATATAAACAATATGGCCCAGGCTTTTTGATTCTTTCAGAGTTGTATATCATACAATGATCTATTATTAAAATGTTTTAATGATCTAAAATCAATTAGGGGAGTTCCCGTCGTGGCTCAGTGGTTAACGAATCTGACTAGGAACCATGAGGTTGAGGGTTTGATCCCTGGCTTTGCTCAGTGGGTTAAGGATCTGGTGTTGCCGTGAGCTGTGGTGTAGGTTGCAGATGCTGCTCGGATCTGGTGTTGCTGTGGCTGTGGCGTAGGCCAGCGGCTACAGCTCCGATTAGACTCCTAGCCTGGGAACCTCCATATGCCGTGGGTGCAGTCCTAGAAAAGACAAAAAGACAAATAAAAATGAAATAAAATTGAGTCATCTCTCAATTTTATTGAAAGCCAAAAATTGAAAACCACCAGACTTACAAGTCAGTCATTATGGTCAATCATTTAGAATTTACAGCAATATTTTGAATTTTTCATTTGCTTGGCATGTAAAGATTTTTTAAAATTTTGTAAGATTTTAGTCGAGGAAGAGGTGTGACCTTCTTTGTAAACTGGGAGAAGGCTGTTTGCTCAGGGGAACACCTTTTTCCTAGGTGAGTTCTCAGATCAGTGCTATAAAGGAGCACACACAGAAACTGAGGATCTGGAAACTGCTTTCCTTAAAGCCATCCTCAAAGGCATAGAGCTTGGAAAGTCTCTAACCATTTAAACGGCTTCATAGTCCAGTTTGAAGACTGCTACAGCCATCAGGAAGTAAGAAGCAGAGGAAAGTTTATTTCGATGCCACCAGCAGGAAGGGGTACAGAAAACTGAGGAGTCAGAGCTGAGTCTGGCCCACAGGAATGAGTAGGCTTTTGATACTAGAAAGAGGCAGTGAGGGACTCATTTGAGCAGAAGCAAAGAGACAGAATTGACATGCTCTCTGCAGGAAAAGAGAACATGTGTGCTGGATGGGGCCAACTAAAAATCCAGTTGCAAGAACTTAATGTGGTGAGAAGGACCTTCAAGAATGATTCTGATTTGTTCCTGAACTCTATCAATTCAAAATGGCAATGGACATATATGACTAAGAAGACCTTTCTTAGATAAAATCAGTACTTGAATTTAACTTAATGTCCAGAAAAGAGCTTTAGTAAAATTACTGTACCTCTTGTAAAAAGAAGTACATGAGTGCCTGGAATTCATTCATTCAATCAAAATGTTTATTAAGTTCCAGCTAAGCCACTGGTTAGGGCTTGGGTGGCCTCATGGAACTCTTTTCAGCCCATACTCCAAAATCTAGACCTCTCACCACATTCACTATACACTACCCAGAACTCTGCTGCTGAAGAGATGCTGGATAGAGGATTCTAAAAATATATGCCAGTGTAACTGTAAGGGGTATCCACAAATCCCCTTGGTGCTCTACCTGTCTTGGGGCCTGGTTCCTCCCCAATCCATAGCTCTTATGCACCTCCTATGTATGTCACCCAAGTTACCTAGATGGAATGAAAGACTGCCATTCCTCATCTGACTGCTGACCATAGTTGGTGTCAGCAATGTATATATTTTTTAGGCATACACATACATGGACACAGTTTGTATCCAAGTTTATTCACCTCCAGTTGGTGAAATAAGCCACATCCAAAATATAAATTTTCCACAAGAACTTCCTTTCAAATTCATTTCTGCCAAAAACAGTCCCTGGGTTGATTGTGGCTACGGATCTTACACTGAAGGTAAACCATACTTAAATCAACCCATAGACTCTTCATTCCCTTTAGAACTATCACAAAAAGGAAAGGCAAAGCTTATACCTAGAAGGATTTTGAGTCGAGTTTTTCCCCTGTGTTTGATACTCAACTTCCACCCTACATACCTGAGTATCTCTTTCTTTAACTTCTCTTCGATGACTTGACATCTTTGAACACAGCCTTTCCGCACTAAGGACCATTCCCTTGGCCCCTCTCTCCACAACCCCATTCTGGCATCCAGCTCTAACACCACCCCGTTTTCCTAACTCCCCCAGGCCAGGCTGCTCTCTGCTCCTTCTTGTGCCCTAAACTCAACTGAAGGTACCGAATTATCTATGAAAGTGTCTGTTTCCCCACATATTGTTGTTGCCACCTTTCACTGGTACTCATCTTTGAATCCCTAGCACTAAGGAGGGTTCATGACACATGACAATTGCTCAATACATGTTCGTTGAATGAATGAACAGACTAATAAGGCCTTAGTACCTACTATGCAAATAAAGAAAAAAATAGCCTAACAGCAACCATGGGTTCCAATTTTATTCATGAGTCATCATGGTCTATGACGTTTAAGTGAAGGATTTGGGGTTTTTTTGTTTGTTTGCATTTGTTTTGCCTCACAACAGCAAATGCGTGTGTGTGTGTGTGTGTGTGTGTAAATATGTGTTCGTAGTGTATGTGTGTGGTATGTGGTCTGTTAACAAGGTAGTCTTCACGGTCACCTAGAAATCCCAGTATAACTCTTACTTTTCTACATTTATTCTACCCCCTCATGATTTTCTTTGCTCTTGCTATAATCCACTTGCTGCTCCCCCAGCCCCCCATGCCACACACACACCTCATGTCAAATGGTAAGAATCGGAGTAAAATACAGAACTATGGAAACATCAGGCTCTCCCCCTACTTCTCAGGGATTCTTTCTAGCCAACTCGAAGTGAAATTTGCCATCTTAATTGCCTCACCAATAACTCTCTTTTGATTTCCTTGATCTTTTGGGGTAGTCTGTGGGTTTGGGGTGTTGGACATTAAAAGTAGCGTTGTTGGAGGTAGAGACTAAGCTGGATAAACATGAAGGACCCTCAGGGTCCTTGGGCATGTGGAGACCCTCTGGTGGAAAATGAACCGGCATGTCTAAGATTTCTGCTGATGTGGGGTAGGGGCTAAGTAATGACCCAGCTCGTGAAATCAGCCCTCTGGGGCTGGCATAGAGTCATAAACCAGGCCAATTAAATTCTTAGAGGAAAATATAATTGTGTCAACTTCAAATGTCAAGTCAAACTATTCAACAGTGAGCTGTTCTTTTAACCACCCAGCGTCTGAGCCCACCTCTTCCTATGTCATGCCAGCAGCTAATGGCAGCTCTAGGCTTGGGTGTCTGGGTTCTGGGAGGAACAAAGCCTTTTGCTCAGAATTTTAATATCCCAAAGGGAAAAACTGAACTGATAGTGACAATACAGATGAGATTTCGGGACTTAGAGTTGATACTTGAATCCGTTAAGACTTTTGGGCTGTCGGGATGGGGGGACCGTATTTGCATGTAAGAACTATAGGATTTGTGGCAAACTAAAGGGTGGAGAGGTATGGGCTGAATTGTATCCTCCAAAAATGTCATATGTTGAAGTGCTAACCCCTAGTACTTCAGAATGTGACTGTATTTAGAGATAGGGCCTTTCAGATGTAGTGAACATACAACGAGCTCATGTGGTGGGCTCTTATCTGATAGGACTGATTAAGACACAGACTTGTGCATGCACAGAAGAAAGACCACAGGAGGACACTCAGCAAACTTTAAAATTGCAAAGAGCTGACAAATTCGAAAACATGATCTTCTGATGACATGGCAAAACTCTCCCAAGGGATGTGCAGGTCGGTCCCTGAGGCTCCTGCAAGGTTATCTGTGAGGTGAACCTCCTGTTTGAAATGATGAGAAGAGATGGCTACCTCCAGGGTTAGATTTTCTGTCTTCCCATCCTCTCGTTAGCTCCACCCTTAGCAAATTTATAGAAAGGATTTCTTTGTTAGGAGCCTCCACCAGGCTCTTAAATTTATGTTTTCAGTTCAGCCAAATAATCTTTTTGTACAAATGTGCCTTCTAGAAGAATCCTTGCAAATAGCCTGTCTTGTGGTAGTCATGGTCAGTGACTCTTTTCAGCAACATTTGATGTAGGTCTCTGAACCTGGGCTTTCTGGGCCCTGTCAACTGCAGGTGATAGAGCAAAGGGAGAGGGGGTACCCTGCATGCAAAGGAAAGCTTCTCTGAATTTGCAGTGAAAAATTGAGAATTCTGATGAAATTTTTCAACTTCAGAATTCAGTGGATCTCAAATCAGGTTGCCAGTGCTGAGGTCATTTGCATGACCTATTTTCCATTTTCATAGGCAAGCTTTCCTCTTGCTCAAGACAAAAACTCATAAAACTGCGCCAGAGAAATATGATTTTTTTTCACACTTCACAAAGCTGTCAAAAAGCCTAGGTTTGCCAGTTTTGCTTTTAACGTGCAAAACCTTCCGCAGGGCTCCAGGCGCAACCCAGGATTTGGTGGCCAAAGGAAACAGTGTAAGCACTGTTGGAGAAGAGGATGGCATTGACTTCAGTTGGAGCTGGCAGGGATGTTGCTCATATTTAAAAGTGCAGAAGCACTGACTTCTATAGGGACAACCTTAATTTTAGAAGTAGGCTTAGGGCACACAGGCATATTGTGTATATGTATTTGTGTGTGTATGTGTTTAGGATCTCTCTGGGAACTCTGGCCTGTGGCTCTACCTATTGATAGAAGCGCAGATCCAGATGACCTGAAATGGTATTTGGGGAACCAATTAGGCCTTGAGTCAACTGCTCTGGATTTGAGTCCTGGCTGTGCTAGACCACAAGGTGTGACCATGGGCAAGTTGCTTAACCTCTCTGAACTTCAGTTTCAACATTAATATAATGGAGATGATAATCCATGAGCTCCTTGTGAGGGCATGTTGGCATTATGCATTTAGAAGTTTTAGTACATTTCTTGCTATTAAAGGCAATTAAAGCTATTAACAGTCTTGTTATTATCTTTATCTACCTAATAGGGTTATTGGGTGAGGGAGCGATAATGAAGGTAAAACACTAGGCACAGCGTGTGGGCCTTCAGGAAATGGTAGTTAGTTTTAATTTCTGTTAGTAAACACAATCACATTCAGGAGTACTAGCTGTGATGTTATCTTCCCAGGCGAGTCAGTTGGGCAGAGGCTGGCAGAGCCAGAAGCGGGGAGGAAGGATCAAGGAACTACTGGGGTTTCTGCATTTGATTATACTAAAAGCAGTTCAATGAGGAATGAAGCATGCCATGGGTTTCATCACTGGAATGTTACCTTTGCAAAATTCAAAACATTGAGTTTTGGAGAAAAGGGTCAGTGAACGGTCACAAGATATGGACAACAAGAGACATTTAATGGACACCGAAGAGTTCATATATACTTTGCTAAAAGGGGTATAATCAAAAACAAAAAACAAAAACAAACCCCAATGAGATTCAAACTGAATTTGTTGCTTCTACTTTGTTTTAGGCACACTGGGGATGTGTTGCATGTACTTGGCTAGTTGTAGGTCCTTGACTGAACAGCCCAGTCGCAGACAGTCCAAGGGGACTCCAGCAATGTTACGCCATCTGTGTCTTGGGCTCCAGGTGCAGACTCATGGCCGAGTGATTGTGTGCATATGCTTTCTTAGTTTTGGTAAAACTTTACAAAAACTCAATGCCAAGTTTCATAAAGAGAATGCAAGAGTAGCTTTGGGGTACAAATCTTTATAAAACTAGAATCTATTTAATACAGAGCTAATTTGTTTCCCAGCCAATTTATTTTCCTTTAGAAAAAAATACATTTTATAAGACTGGAGAATTTTGAGTTTTGGAAAAAAAATGTTAGGAAAGGATGGAACATATAAAGCACCCTATAATCTCTGAAGAGGTGAGGCAGGAAATACCAGTTTGAAGCTTACAAAAATGGTAATGACCAAATCTCCCAAGAAAGCAATCTTAAAACATTTTATGGTCATCAGTTCATTTTACACATGAGTAAACAGTGATAAAATGAGGTGATATATAAGCAATTTGGTAACCAGTTGTGCCTTTTATAACTACACATAAGCCCTAACTCTTGATAGAACAAGAATTCGTTTTTTATTGTTGAGAACAACAATTACTGCATTTATTCATGTAATTATCTTGCAAGGGAATAATCCTGTGTTACCAGCAAGCTAACATGTGGACAGTTTATTTATTTATTTATTTATTTGTATATTCTGATGTTTTGACATCTGAAAAACCTGGCTGGGGAGAGCTCCTTTCCTGGGGCTAGCCTCGATTCTCAGAAAAAGATAAGAGCCCAGCCAAGGGCAAGCATTTCACATATAAACTAACCAATCTTTATGCAGCCTGTGTCCCCCTGGAGGCAATATTCCTCTGCCTTAATCATCCCAGGGCTAGGGGCTAGGCAACCAGGGACCATCCCCATGACTTAGAGTCTGCAAAAATTATTCAAATTAGCCAATTCTAAACTGATTATGCTGCCCTGCCTTGCCCATCCCCCAGAAACTCCAGTAAAGGCCATGGCCTAGATTCTTCCCTCACCTCTGTCCCTTCTGCCTCCTGGCTGATGCTGGTGCTTCCACACAGGCATGCCTCCTGTCTCTAGTACTTGTGAGTATAATATATGTTGTTTTCTTGATTCTCTCCTGTGTCTCCTCTTGGGGCCACACCTGAATGACCATGGTGTAGAATAACACGGAATGACATATGACAATATGGCTTACATCAGGTTCCTGCTACTGGGTGCCATGCCACCTTCTCAGATTATAGAGCTTGGCCGTTGAAATTCAGAATACGTCTGAACAGAGCTGAATACAGTTTTGTTCAGGTTGGCCCCCCATAGTTCGCAGTTTCCCTCCCTTTGCCAATCCTTTAAGCCTTGCTTCAGGTTAAGGTTCTTGTATACTCCTTGCTCAGATATGACTCACCTGCCAACACATGATTCTTGACCTTGGAGCTTTTCTTCCTCTACCTGACCTCAAGGGTAATATTGCTCAGCTCCTCTCCACCCATATCCCTCTCACCTTACAACTCTATTTAGTCTATGCCTTGTTACATCTTATCTTGCTGAACTCACCTCCCCCCGCCCCCCACTCGCATATACACTAAGATGTGGCATTTGCCATAGCTACCTAACATAGACAGCTAAGTTTCATTTCAAACACTAAGTAAACAGAAATTTGGTTAGCAAATGTGTTACTACTTTCCCCTATTTTAGGATATTTAGGAGTTATCTAAACTCAATATCAGGGAGTTTCCACTGTGGCTCAGTAGTAATGAATCCAACTAGTACCCATGAGTCAGACGTCAGCAGATTTGTGGCAGATAATTTCTTTTTAAAAATTCAGCTTAAACAGTTCAGACAGTAGACTACTCAGAAAACATTATTTGACATAATTGTCTAAGAGGTAAATATTTTTTAGTGTGTATTGAATCAAATAAAGTGCTCTAAAGAAATTATTATACAAATTTCTTTGGGTTTTTCTTTTCTTAAGTGGTGGTAGTAAATATGAATATGGTTCAAGCCTTCTAATGGTATATTGGTTTTATTGATGTTGATTTATTTCATTCTGTGGCTTTCTTTTAGCTTCTTTTTCAGTTTTATTAAACTTCAAAACATAAAAAAAAAAAAAAAATCCCTGGCCTTGCTCAATAGGTTAAGGATCTGGCATCGCCATGAACTGTGGTGTAGGTTGCAGACGAAGCTTGGATCTGGTGTTGCTGTAGCTGTGGTGTAGGCCAGCAGCTGTGGCTCCAATTAGCCCTCTAGCCTGGGAACTTCCATATGCTGTGGGTGGAGCCCTAAAAAGACACACACACACACACACAATTCAATATCAAACTATATATTTGTGTGAGTATCCTGCCTTTTATACTATGGGAATATAATTATCATCTCACTAATTAATAAATAAGGGAAAGCTATTTTCTATTACCGAAAAAAGGGTTTAAAGAATTGCTCCTTATTGACTACTGATATTTACTATTGTCCTTGTTTTAATGAATAAAAAGCTTTGCGATATTGTTTGCTAAATCTTATACATGGTACAAAGATAAACTTGAATCAAAAGAAGCACAAATAGGAGTTCCCACCATGGCTCAGTGGTTAACGAACCTGACTAGTATCCATGAGGGCATGGGTTTGATCCCTGGCCTCGCTCAGTGGGTTAAGGATCTGGCGTTGCCCTGAGCTGTGGTGTAGGTCACAGACACGGCTTGGATCCTGCACTGCTGTGGCTGTGGTATAGGCCAGCAGCTACAGCTCTGATTTGACCCATAGCCTGTCAACCTCCATATGCCATGGGTGCAGCCCTAAAAAGACAAAAGACAAAAAAAGAAAAAAAAAAAGCACAAATAGAATTAACAAAGAAATGTTGCAATATATACTTTCACACACAAACTGCAGTTTTTAAAAACTCCCTTGGGTGACACTCACCATGACCACCATTTGCCCTCCAAAGGAAACTCATGTTTTCCTGCCCTAGTTTGTATAGTAACAGTGACATTTTATATCTATGAAAACCTTACTATGTTCCAGACACTGTTCTGGGTGGGACACACGTGTTAGTTAATCCTCCTAACTATACACAGTAGTACTGTTATCTCCATTTCACATGGGAAAGAAACACACACATGAGAAAAGTTACTCACCTCAAATCCCTACCAAATGGCCAGTGAAGAATCAAACCCACTCTTCCTCCAGAGCAGGGGAGTCAGAGCCCCTCTGCTCTACCGCCTCCCTCAGCAGAGATCACAATCCCTCCACTAGTGGCCTTGAGGGAGGCCGCAGAAAACATCGCAAGACCACCGGGCAAAGACAGAATGGATTAACTGTACCTCCCTTCACTCCCTCCCTCAACCCCAATAAAAACAAGAGTAAAAGGGATCTCTTTTAAAGATACATTCAGACAGAGGGGAAAACAGGAGAAGAGCGGGCAGTAACAAAATGTAGGAAGCTGGAACGCTGAAGAATGAATGGGGACTAAGTAGCTCATCCAAGAAGAAAAGAGTCCTAAGCGATCACTGGGGAGCCTAATTATAACTAACACCCCCATCCACCCTCACCAATGGACCAAAGTCCAATTCTCAGGAATCTCTGACCTAGAAGTGAGGGAGAGAGAAGTGGGTCAAGTCTTTGAGAAAGATTCTTAGATCTCCATCTTACCCCAGGAAGTCTTCTCTCACCCTCATTTTCCCTAAATGTTTAAGAGTTCCTTCTAAGTTTGATAGTTTACCAGTGAGACCCCTTTGGTTTTTTGTTTTTCAATTTTGGTCACCCCACACCAGGTGGAATTCCTGGTCCAAGGATCAGATCTGAGATGCAGCCATGAGCAAGCCGCAGCTGCAGCAAAGGCCAGATCCTCAACCCACTCTGCCAGGCTGGGGATCAAACCTATATCCCAGCTCTTTTAAGACGCCACTGATCCTGTTGTGCCACACTGGGAACTCCTTAATGTTTTTAATTACAATTTCAATTCCTTTAATAAATGCCATTTCATGCTCATGGGAATGGTTAAAACACAGAAGACTGGCAAAACCAAATACTGGTGAGGATATTGAAGAACCGGAACTCTCATCTACTGATGGAAGTGCAAAATAAAATCACACTTTGAAGAATGATTGGAAGGTTAAGTCTACATTTATCCTGTCACCTACCAACTTCACCCCTAGGTATTTATCCAGGACATCTCTTTCCATACCTGTTGCTGGTTTTACTGGGCATAGGTATATGTAACCACTCTCAATAATGGTTTCAAAAGATTATTTCAGTTAACACTTCATTTCTGGCCCAGGTAAGATAAATCCTTGATATTTATTCAGCCTCATGCACTTGTCTTGAAGACATTTGAGGGATGAAATTATCCTTGCCCTGCCCTCCTTTTCTTCAAAGCTAATTTGCTTAGCATGAAATTATACAACAAATAAACCACATTTATTAAGCATTTGCCATACTGATCAATGTTTTGAGTATTGTACATAATTCAACTTGATCTCATAAAAATTATTTGAAGGGACAGTTATTATAAATATTTAACAAAATCAAGGCCCTATTTATAAATATTTTATAAAAATGAATCAGAGTGAAAGAAACACTGTAAGTATATAGGATTTGCCATCAGGCAGCCTAACTTCCTTACATTACCTATGTGCCAGCCTCTTTATCTTTATGGTTTCCTTTGCTGTGCAAAAGCTTGTAAGTTTGATTAGGTCTCATTGGTTTATTTTTGTTTTTTTTGTGTCTTTTGTTTTTGTCTTTTGTCTTTTGAGGGCCTAACCCTGGCATATGGAGGTTCCCAGGCTAGGTGTCTAATTGGAGCTGTAGCTGCTGACCTACACCACAGCCACAGCAACACCAGATCCGAGCTGGGTCTGTGACCTACACCACAGCTCACATCAACGCCGGATCCTTAACCCACTGAGCGAGGCCAGGAATAAAACCCACAACATCATGGTTCCCAGTTGGATTCATTTCCACTGTGCTGCAATGGGAACTCCTATTTTTGTTTTTATTTCTACTGCTTTGGGAAACTGATCAAAGAAAACATTTGTATGATTGATGTCAGAGAATGTTTTGCCTAGAGTTTTATGGTGTCTTATGTTTAAATCTTTAAGTTTATTTTTGCGCATGGTGTGAGGGTGTGTTCTAGTTTCATCGATTTACATGCAGCTGGTTCAGTTTTCTCAGCACCACTTCCTGAAGAGACTGTCTTTTTCCCATTTTATATACTTGCCACCTTTCTTGAAGATTAATTGACCACAGGTGTTTGGTTCTCTATTCTGTTCCATTGGTCTGTATGTCTGTTTTTGTACTAGTATCACACTGTCTTGATTACTATAGCTTTGTAATATTGTCTGAAGTCTGGGAGAGTCATGGCTCGTGCTTGTTTTTTTCCTCTTTTATGGTTACATGCCATCTTCTTTGCTGATGTCTAAGCAACTTGGAGTCAAACTGTATCAGCAAGTCTTGGAAATATTTAGTTGGTGAACATGCAGGTGTGTATGGGGAGGTGGAGCAGAGAAAGGTAGAGAGAGATTGACAGAACAAGAAATGAGGATGGGTGGTAAGAATTTTTGTTGTGGGAAAAGGTGGAAGGTTGTAAATAAGGGGAAATTTTCAATGTCACTTGTTAAAATGCAAAATAAAATATCATTTTTGAACACCTAGTTCATGGTCTGAGAATGTTAGAAATTTTAAATACATGAATAAACACAGGCTGAGTTTTAAGAACTGGAAAGAAAGCTGAATAAAGTTATCATTGGATACAGTAAATTTCTGGGCTGGTAATTTCTTCCCTCATTTAAGAAAGAAACAGAGATCCATAAGACAGAAAATGAGACTTTAAGCAGAAAGAATGTTTCAAAGAAAATTATTTCTTGTTGAAAAATAATAAATCCTTAAATGAAGAGGAATTATCCCAAGATAGGTATTATCAAATTACTAAATGTATCTAATAAAATATAAGCAATTTTTTTCTGTAATTCAGTTTTGATAGACATAAGATTGTTCCATAGAATGCAACTTAACCAAGATGTACAAGCATAGTATTATATATAACAATTTTACATATAATAAATACTATTAATTTATTATACTAAATAATAAAAATAATATAAAAGGCTGTGTTATAGGGCATAAGAAAACCCCAACTTTATATTTTATCTTATTTTCTGAAATGGTAGTAAATGGTAGATTAGCCCAGATAGATTGAGAACTTCAAATTGAAACAATGTTGTAGAAATAATCTTTCTCAGCTTTTGATCTCTCTTTGAGTTATTTTGGACTATTGCATCATGTTGTTTCTGGATGAGGAGTTTTGAAAATATGAGTATCCAGGATTAATCCTGGATAACAGCAAGTATAGTCAAGGAACCAAGAGGTAGGACTGGAAGAAGAGGGAGTGGGGTGTTGGCTAGCCAAAGTCAATATTGGAAAGTCATGAGGACATGTTAAGAGCCAAGCTAGAAAAGTGGAGCATACAGGCACTGCAGGTAATTTCTAGAGAAATCCAGAGTCTTTATAATGGTTGAAAATATACATCTCTGCTTTTGCCTCATGGTATCTAAAATATTAGATCTTACTTGACCATTGTAGAACTGTTGAGACATTTAACTTTCTGAAATTGATCAGTATCATTTATATTGAAAACGTAATTAATCAAGTTCTGCACACATTCCCATTAGAAAACTAGGAATGGGCTAGAAATAATTAATAAGAAAAAATATCTGTTATTAATCCTACAGTCATACTTAATGGTGATCTCGTAAGAGTGTGCCTCCAGGGTCACACTCCAAGAAACTTCAAAGCAACAAGATCATGCTCACTATTATTATTGGTAAAATTGATTTTAAGGTTTTGATTAACATAGCAAGATGATGCAGAGAAACAACAAACATGCCTAAAGATAAGAGAAAAATTATTATGTGGATGTGAAATTCATTTAGAACTGAAGAGATACAACTAAAAATTCTTAAAAATAAGGAAGACAGTTCAGCAGAGTGGTGAAATACAAGATCATATTCAAAATAACTTTTCTTTATATAAGCAATAACCAGTTAGAAAATTCCATTCACAATAGTAACCTAAAACATAAAATATCTAGGAAAAAACTAATAAAAAAGTGTGACTTTTCTGAAGTAAACCACAAAAGAAACTTTTTTGAAGTAAACCACAACAGTAATTCAAAAGATATGAAAGAAGAGAAAAACATGTCACATTTCTGAATGAGACTAAATATTAAAAATAAATAACTTGTTTGCTAATCAAATTTTATTTTTTAATTTTAGCTTATTAAAATGATTCTAACATTTAACTAGGTCATAAAAATAGAGATATAAGAATGGCTTATAAAATCTTGAACAAAGGAAATATTGAGGTCAGACTCGCACTACCATATAATAAAATGTAATATAGAACCCGGGTGATTAAAACCATATGGTATTGGCAAAGAATTGACAGATCAATGAAACAGAATGGATAACTTTAAAACAGATTATAGCATGCAGAAGAACATATCATGCAATAAAAGAAATTTCACAAACCAATGGGGAAGTCTTTTTCATCTAACAAATAAGATTGAGAACACTAATAAACTTCAGAGAAAAGCAGGATCCTCAGAGAAGAAGAAACACAAATAAACATATTAAAAATGCTCATTTTTTGCTAGCCATCAAGAAATGCAAATTAAGGCCACACTGAGTTACCTTTTATATTCACTAGATTGCAAAAACTAGCAGACATACTGAAACTGGAGAAAATGTGGATCAAGGCAAAATCTTACATCTTGCTGATAAGAATATAAATTGGTACAGTCACACTGAAATTTGCACAGTTCTTTAAACTTAAGGCTCACATCCCCTACAACCTAGCAGTTTCATAGGAATTCTTGCATAGGCACAATAGTAGACTTGTACAAAATGTTATTAGAACCTAGTCTGTATTGGGAAAAAAAACAGTAAACAAACAAAATAGTCATTGACAGAATACAAAATATATTGTGGCATAGTCACACAATGAAATAATATACACCAATCAAAATAAATGGGCAAAATTATAAATGACTACTACAAACTATTGAGAAAAAAAAAAGGAAATCACAGAATACTACCTGCTGCATGATAATATTTTATAGAATTCTGAAACCAGCAAAAGTAAACGACATATTATTAGGAGGTCTTATGTATGGCAAAACTACTGTCTTAAGCATAGTCACGATAAGTTGAACACACGGAATAGAACAGGTTTTCTCAACTTTGACACTACTGGCATTTGAGGCAGATAACTCTTGGTGAAGGGAGGCTGTCCTATGCATTATTGGATGTTTAACAGCATCCCTGATCTCTACTCACTAGATGTCAGTTGCAACCTTCACCCCCCGAAAATTGTGACCAGCCAAAAATGTGTCCACACATTGCAGAATGTCCCATAGGAGTTAAAGTTGCCCCTGAGTCAAAACTCTGAGATTAGAGGTTACTCCTAGGTTTGCAGCTAGAGGGCAAAGCAGGGAGATGGTAGCGGAGGAACCCAGGGGAAGGTGCAAGTTATTGATAACTCTTTGGTTCTTGGTTTGAGCTGTAAGTCCAGGGGTGTCATTTTATAATTGTGCCTCATGGTCCATGTTTTTTTGTGTATACATCAGATGGTATACACTATTTTGAAATTAACAATATAGGAAAATACATAGTAAAAATACTAGAATAAAATATCCCCAAATTAGTAGTGTATATTATAGGTGAAGGTTATTGATGGCTTCTAGCTTCTCTGTACTGTGTTTTCAAAAGAAAAAGAGAACATACATTCATTGTATAAAAATTGTTTTAAGAATCTCTGTAAATGAAAGGACATGACACTGCTTGAGGATCACAGTCTGACAGAAGGGGAACCCTTTCAGAACTCATGAAAAAGTTTCTTCCTTATTTATTGCTTACATTTATTACACATTTAATTTTGAGAAACAGCATTTGATCTGGCATGATATGTGTTCTTCCTTTGCTTGTTCTGTGTTTCAGAGAATGCTTATTAATTTAGTACGTATCCTGCTTTATTTTTGTAAAGGATGATAAAAAAGGATTTGATGTTATTTGAGGGTTTGCTATATTTGAAACTGCTGGCTTGGGTCGTCCCAGGCCTGTGATAAACCCTGGTGTTTGTTTAATCTGTTTTCTACCAGCAGCTGACGCACAGCATGCGCTGTTCTTTGTATTTCTAATTTTTGTGAACCCTTTGATCAAAATCTGATGATGTAAAAAACAAAACAATAGGATCAGTGACAGTGGCAGTTAAATGAGTTCAATCAGTTGTTTAAAGCATTGTCACAGTTGAAAGATCGTTCTTTTCCTTCAAACTAGATACAAATTCTGGATGTTGAAGGAGAAATAATTAAATATTATTTTATTTATTCCTGGTGTGAATGGGCTGCTGTAGCCCAACTGATAAATATTCAGTATAAACTCCACAATCTAAGGGTCATCTTACCCAACAGGTGCTGGAATTTCTCCCTGTATCACAGGGAAGGAGATACTTAATCTTTCTGCTTATGAGATTCCTAATTAGGTATTTTTATGGTATAGGCATATGCCACCTCACTACTTAATCTTCATTTTTATTTTTTAATCAATATTTTATTGAGTTATAGTTGATTCACAGTGTTGTTTTAGTGACCTTCATTTTTAAAAGAAGGCATAGTAATAGAAACCCTGGATTTGATACAAACCCTAGAAAAAAATCATCTAAACTCTCTGAAATTTAGTTTCCTCAACCATGACATGAGAGCAACCACAACACCTGAGTATTTTACTTTATGAGTAGTTAAGAGAATTGCTTAAGGTTCTATCTGAGAAAGTGCTTTGGGAACTATGTATATCTGCCTACCTATACCTGTATGTATATATACCTAGAGGTTTATAGAGATGCAGCCTGTAATTATTAAATTCATGGGCTTACTATGATCAGGATGTTTCAAGTCCAGGGCAAATTATTCATTTTCATGCATGTCACTAAGGGTAAGTGAAACAGTTTGTGGATGGTGTGTTTGCTTGTTTTGTAAGTGGCTGCATCCTACATAGATTATGGTCCCTCTCTCTTCCCCAGCAGTCAAGCATTCTGACCACCACCCCCATGGCTTGGAAGACTGTCACTTAGGCTAAAGGCCAGTACCCTGGCCACTCCTCTTACAAACTCCAGACTCAGATTTGTCTTAACTTGGCAGTGCTCAACCAGAGTCAATTTTGCTCCCCTTTTCTCAGAGACAAGTAACAAAGTCTGGAGATATTTTTGATTGTCACAGCTAGCATGGGGGCTCTACTGTCACCTAGTGTGTAATGGCCAGGGATGCTGCTCAACATCCTATGATGCACAGGACAGCCCTC
Source organism: Sus scrofa (assembly GCF_054392235.1). Taxonomy (NCBI): domain Eukaryota; kingdom Metazoa; phylum Chordata; class Mammalia; order Artiodactyla; family Suidae; genus Sus; species Sus scrofa. Next base: position 53,975,949 of record NC_139383.1, on the reverse strand, counting down.
CTTCCCCAACAACAAAGAATTATCTGGTTCTGGATGTCAACAGTGCCAAGACTGAGAAACCCCTATCTAAGTCAATATTGGGCAATTGAGAAAAGGTCCAATTGCTCTGAAGCTTGTCTCCCACCCCACTTGTGCATCCAGTGGTTTGAATGAACTTCAAATAATCCTGCTTTCTTTGGCTCACTTACACCATCCTATCAAAAGGTTTGCATAGGTGTGTTGTGTGTATCAATCTTTCTATTTGCAATCTCTTAGACAGCTTCTGGGGAATTGAGCCAAGTGAACATCTTGATACTGGATTCAACTGAAGTTGAGAAGAATTCTTCTTGGTCTAATACTATCCCTGATTCTTGACATTGGGTTCTACAACTGGTTCCTCCCTTTCGATCTAATTCTGGGTCATTTGTTCTGAGTTTAGGGAGAAAAGCTCCCACAACATCTTAAAGACAGTCAATCAGACAGGTCCTCCATTATATTGGAAGGAATGCTAATCAGCCAGAGGGCAGGAAACAAAGCAGAGAGTATGGGATGTCAGATGGTTTTCCAGGCAAATGAGAAGCAGCTGCAAACTGGATTGGCAAGAGCCAACAGCCAGGAGGCTGGGAACACCTATATCAGTTTAACATCATAGACAAGAACACTAGAAGATTATCACTTCTCAGTATATTTGGATGAAAATATCTCCCTGCAATCATCAATATACAATATAGAATAAGACCATTAAATGAGGCTAAGTTATATAGCCAATAAACAGTATTCAAAGTACCCTTCATTGCATTCTTATTTGCCATTACATGGTAATATTTTTATTAGGCTGGCAGTATAGTACTATGAATTGGCCTATTGAAGATGTTGTTATGTATTTTTAATAGGTCCCTTAGATTCCACTGGAGTCTAGGAAACAATTCTGAAGAAACTCATCCAAAGAGAAATCATTACTGATTCTCATATAAAGATAATATGTTTTGTTTTCCCTTTTTCCTTTATATCTCTTGGACATTGAGTGTGACTAATGTATTTGGTGGTATGAGAAATCCACGAGGCAATGACATCACAATATGTAATTTTTCCCTTGTGTACTCAACAAAGTCAAAGTTCTCTTGTACACTTAAAGAATCAAAAGCCTAACTTGGAACTGGAATAGTATCCAAAATAAACAAGTTATAATGTTCTCTTTCCCCCTAAACCCAGCATTTTCCTCTGTAGTTTTAAAGTTTGGAATTAGGTTGTCATAATAGTATGACTTTTATTTTTAATTAGTAAATGATTTAAAAAAGAAAGAATGAAAGAAGAACTTTGCTGTGCATTAAAATCATTGATGTGTAGTTTTCTTTGGGTTCTGGTGTTTGAAGTGCCTTACACTGATTTTTTTGTTGCCAGCAACTAAAATACCTACTAATGCTTTCTGGCTCTAAAAGAATTGCACAGCATTGGCTACATATGTTTACCATTATCCACAGAACTGTCAGACCCTTTATTCCAGTGGAGGCATGCATGGAAATAGGCCAGAACGCGAGGGAACACAGTTCCGGTAGTGAAATTAGCAACTGGACAACATTCCCAGGGAAGTGGCTGAGTTCAGTTCTGGCAGAAATCCCATTGCTGCTGGTACAAAAAGAAAAACCAAAAAAGAAAAAAGAGAGAAAAAAAGAAATAAAAGAAAAGAAGAAGAGATACCAAAGGCTAAAATTTATCTGGGAGAACAAAAAGAAGGTAAATGCAAATGATTTGCACAGCCTATCAAAAAATATTCCTGATCATTCTTTTCATTTATTCTAAAATTTAAGTTATTGGGTGATTTCTGATTTTGAAATGGTAGAATGATTTTATGGACCTGGATTATGCATGAAGCTTTAACACTTTAGACTGGAAACTTTTGAACTTGAAGAGAATTTTAAGCTCTTATTCCACTATTGTGGTCATGGGACTTGAAAGCCATCATTATGGTTGAATTAAATTGTAGGTATTATTTTAATTTTCCCCAAATTGTATCAATTTTCCAAACCAAATATGGTGAAATGGAAAAAAAATCAGTTTTTCAGTGTAATCTGTAAAATTTTGGCAAGGGTAATTTAAACATGGATAGTCATTAGATGATATATTACCAATGTATGGCATTTATTTAATGTTCAATTAGATTTCTAAGTAACATAAGTGCATTTGTAAAATACTGTTGAAAATTCAAAATATTAAGGCACCTTAACATCACAAAGCTTTCTGAAGACCAGGCAAAAATCTAAAATTGTACCAATCTGTATAACCATAATACAAAATGTACCTTGGCCTTTCAGATTTAATTAACAATACTATGTGTTAATCATTTTATATTTATTATTCTCTTTACACTTAACAATAATTGCTGAAATTGGCTTTACTATCCCTTAAAAGGAAAGGGAATTGAGGCCTGGAGACTCACATAAAAATTCTATGTGGAGCTATAATTTGACCCTAGATCTTCCTGACTCTAAAAACACCTTGTGAGCTCACTAAACTCATTTCCTTTTCTTCCTGGACCCCTCATAGTCCCTTTTAGTTAGATGTGGTCATATGACAAATTTCCACATATTGGATGCAAATAGAAATGATGTGTACCAATTCAGGACTGGCCCATAAAATCTTCCATGCAGACCTCTCCCTTTATGCTTTTTCTTCTTCCACTGGTTTGAGGCAAACATGCATGGGCACCTTGGATATGGTGAATACGAGAGAAGTATAGGAAGGAGGGTGCTGGGTTTCCGCATTGCCCCTTGACAAAACTGTCACCCGCCAATTAGACAAATCTATTTTGGAATTTATATGAGTGAGAAATAAAATTCCATCATATTTGAACCATTATACATGTGGGGCTTTGGTTGTTACAGCAGCTAGCATTGCTTTGCTTGTATATTACCTGTACATTATAATACAGGTCTTTCTTCAAATAAAAAGACCTGGAGAAGTCCTACAAAAGGGAAATACATACACACACACACACACACACACACATACATATACACACTGGCAAATATTTGTTATTAAAATTTAACTTTTAAATAGGAATCTGGAGAGGAGAGATTTGAACAAAAAGGAGAGTTAAGAACCATTAACTCTTTTAAAGAAAATCATCATTCAGAAATGACATCTCTAATTTTTCTAAGTTATAACAACATCTCAAAAACCTGGTTTAGGAGTCATAAAGACATAAAATCCACTAATGGATATCTGAAAAATAGATAATACTGTGTGTAGAACAGTACTATATACACAGAGATATTCAATAATTATCTTTGACAGATTTTACTTGACAAACTCACAAGGCAGGAGAAAAGAAGAGCAAGAACACTCAGTATATCTAAATGGGATAATTCATTTCAGAGCAAATAAGAGTTGCTTGCAATCACATGAAATTTTCAAACTCTTGGTGATATCAAACTTCACTTCTATTAATTCTGGTGATCAGGAATGATATGAGACCCCTTTAAAAAATCAACATTAATGTGATGAGGTTTCAAGGATAGTTATATTTGTATGAGAAAATAGCCTTAAAAGCCTACATTTTTGTGCATCTGTCTTTTCTCATATGAGAAAAAAATACTTTCTTTTTTAAACTGCATTTAATTTTACTGGAGTATAGTTGACATACAATGTTGTATTAGTTTCAGGTGTACAGCAAAGTGAATTAATCATACATACAAATGTATTCATTCTTTTTTCTCATATAGGTTATTACAAACTATTGAGTAGACTTTCTTGTGCTACACAGTAGGCTCTAAAAAGGCATTGAAATGATGCTAAAGCTTTATAGAATTGTCATAAAATATTTTATAATTTAAAAGTAACTCAGTATCTGCAAGGAGATTAAGGCTGTTCTGGTAGGAGCTGGGGCAATGGAGCAAAGTCTGCTTCTTCCCCACTTGTCCAAATCCACGTCCTGTCTGATCTGGCACTGACATCTGACTGTGGCAGCATCTCTGACAGAGGAGATCTTTATGAATGGTAGATGAAAAGTGTCAAAGTTCCAGAGAGGAGGGGTTGGAAGGTCATAAATTCTGGAATCAGAGACACCTGCCTCTTCTACTTTTTAGCTCTTTAGCTTTTTTACTAAGGCATACAATATCTCTAATTCCGAGTTGTGGTTTATCTGCTAAAAGAGGACAATGCCATCTACCTTGAATGGTTTTGGTGAGAATTAATATAAAAGGAGCCCCTGGCACAAATAATAAATAGAAGTGGTGATGGTTGGAGCACAGTCCAGTCAGAAAGTAGAGTTCACCCTCCACAGACGTGAGTTAACAAGACTTGAATGGAAAACTCCAATCTATGGTCTAAGAGTCAGAATAGGGTTCCAGTTCAAGAGAGGAAAAAACTGGTATACAAATGCATGGAAAACTCAGGCTCAGTAATTAGGATGGAGAGGAGATATCAGGAAGCATATGGAGCCACTCCAGGATAACTAGAGCTCAACTGCCTCCAGAGCTCAACCCCTGGGAGGATGGAGCTCCTAATATACAGAAAGACATGGTCAGGATCATCTCAAGAGTGTGTAAAGCTGAGCCTTCAGGCTGTAAGTACATAATGTCTGTGTCTGTAATTTTAAGGCAAGCAGAGACTGAAAGTTGTTATGGAAAGTGAGCTTCATTCCTCATGATTTTTACTTTTATTTTTATATCATGTCCAACTATAAACCTTTGCAAACTTATTTGAAATTTTGAGAAAGAATTCTTCAAATGTACAGGCTTGTATCTTGACATGTAAACCTCTGTATCTTCTCAATTCTAAATTATTTATCATCTTTATTGTATTTCTCCTTGAATTACCTGACTCTGTCCCCCAGGACTGAAATGGAAGTAGAGGATAGGAGAAAGGTAAGTCCACAGGAGCCAATGGAAAATATCCACACATTTATTTTTCTAAAAATCTTTTATAGATATTAAACATACAATATTATTGAATTGAGTATTATGCTTTATCAGCTTGTAAAGACAAAAATAAAACAAAACAACTCTACTAAATTGCACTGCCAACATTAGCTTTCCATTAAACCCCTGTATAAACCCGTATCCCCCCTCTCTTTTCCTTCCTTCCTTCCTTCCTTCCTTCCTTCCTTCCTTCCTTCCTTCTTCCTCCTTCCATCTAAAACTAGTCTCATGGAATTCAGAGAGGTAAGGTGATGCTATTCAGTATGACAGGGCTATAAAAGGAGGTACAGAGATACAAAGGACCATGAAACAGAGAGAAGCAGTTCCAAGTCTTTCACAGGGAGTCAGGGAGGCTGATGCAGAAGCTGTTCTTGAAAAAGTATTCCAGGCCTAACAGAATGAGAAGTGGGAAGACTGCTAAGATGCTGGCCAACCATGAATTTCCTGCTACTTCCCTAAACCCTATGCTCAGTAATAGGCTCTGTCAGCAGGGCCCAGGGATGGCCCCTAGAGACAACTGCTCCAATGGTCCCCTTGGTTCAGTGAGAGGGAGAGAGGGTGCAGGGATGAGCATTTCTAACTGGAGGAACCCTGACTCCAGAAGTCGGCTTTCACTGGAGGCCTCCTCAGGTTGGATATGGATATGATTAGGGTCTGCAATAAGTGACATCTGTTCGCTCTGACCTTTGGGTAATGTGGCGTTTCTTTCTCTGGGGCAGATGCTAGAAAGGTGTTTATTGTGAGTTGACAGGGGTCTTGGTGGGTGGTGAGGTGTGAGTCAAAATTCGACTATGCATTTTGGCATTTTGTCTACAGATGTTTCTCAGATGTTTGTGGGCGGGCATGTCTTTAAATAAAGAAATAGTAAATGTACGGTTTTTTTGTGTGTGGAGGAAAGGAAAAAACTCACACTTAAAGGCTCAGCCCTTTTATGCTTTCAGTGACACTCTTGTTTCACTGCCACATTGAAATTAATTGTTGCATGTGCTTCCTGAAGAGAAAATTTGCCCATTTCAAAAAAAAAATCATCTGTTATTTTGAAATTAACATGCTGATGAAGAAGCTCAATATGGCAGCTGGGGGAAAATGGAAAATTTCACGAGGTACCAGGTACTAGTTTTACATAGTCCAGCCTTGCTTTATCCTCGCAGTGTACCACCCTCCTACCCAGGCCAGGACACAGTAAGCCTCTGGTAAGGCTTCATATCTCATATCTTCTGGTATCAGTTTAACCTTAGGAAATTATTTTTAGTTTATTATTTAAATAAGTATTTGATGATAATTTTATCAGCAAATGTCCACTGCAGTTAGAGTTAGGGGTGTCTTCAGAATTCACAGTCTACATGGAAGTCATATTCTACTCAAGATGCTGAGATGCTGATTTGATATTATTGGATGGAGAGAAAGAGAGATAAAGAGAAAGATGACTGTGAAGGATATTCAACTTTTAAGTCCTTTAGAATTACCTTGAAATATATATGAAAAAAAAAAGATTTGCAAAGGAAAGAGAAAAATCAAACCATGATCTTGAAATTTTCTTCCTTTTTTTACTTCCTTAAAAAAAGAAACTAATCTAAAAAAAAAAAAAAGTCCACTTTGGTTTTGATTTCCAGAAATTTCCTAAAGTTCTAAAGAGATCTTCTAACTTTAGTTTGAGAAAGATCTACTTGAAAAATTTTACAAATGGATGGAAGAAACTCCTTACAGAATTGGTTAATCTGATTAGCGAATAAATGGAAAAATAGTGATGACGGAATGAGCCTGGAAACCAAAAGCTTGAATATCACGTAAAGTTCCTGCTTTGTATCAAAACTTCTTGAAATAATGTTTTTGACAGATGCTCACTTTGACCTCCACTTGTTAGCAGTTATATGGAATTTACCCCCAAAACAGTTTATTTTCAAAGTAAGTTTATTGTTTATGGTTAAAAGACCAACTTTTTCAACTTGGCACATTTAACATTCTAAATCTTAATGACTATCTTGAAAGAAAGGAAGCATTTTTGCTTTGGCAGCACCTGTGGCATGTGGAAGTTCAGGCCAGGGATCAAACCCATACCACAATAGTGACCTGAGCTGCTGCAGTGACAACACCAGATCCTTAACCTGCTGTGCTTTCTAAACTCCAGAAAGGAAGCATTTTATCTAATGCTACTGCTTTAAGGAAAAAAAAAAAAAAAGCAGATGAATAATTATAAGGATAGTTCACTGCAAACAAAATAATAAGACTTACTATATTTGTTAGTGACTTTGTTCTGGATGAATATAAAAACTGCTTTTTTTTTGTTTTGTTTTGTTTTGTTTTGTCTTTTTGTCTTTTGTTGTTGCTATTTCTTGGGCCGCTCCCGCAGCATATGGAGGTTCCCAGGCTAGGGGTCTAATCGGAGCTGTAGCCACCAGCCTACGCCAGAGCCACAGCAACACGGGATCCGAGCCGCGTCTGCAACCTACACCACAGCTCATGGCAACGTCAGATCGTTAACCCACTGAGCAAGGGCAGGGACCAAACCCGCAACCTCATGGTTCCTAGTCGGATTCGTTAACCACTGCGCCACGACGGGAACTCCCAAAAACTGCTTTTTCACTTAGCCACCATAGAGACCTATCCTCTGGGTCATCTATAGAAATGAAAGAGAAACATGAAATGTGGAAACCTCATCAAAGGTTGGTTACAATCTTGATTTCCTTCTCCCAAGTTAGGATAGTGTATTCCATTAAACCCAGAGAAGAGAAACACCATAAATATTTAAGGCATACAACTTCTTCACTTCAACTCGGTACACTAATGACCGACTTTAGTTATCAACGTCTTATGGAGAGTGGGCCTGTCTCCACTGATATTTGGGGACCCACAGAGTCTAGTTGTAGCCACTCAGTAATTGTAGTCACTCAGTCAGAAAATCACATACTATTTCCTATTTTCCTACTTTTCTCAGTCTTATCCTACTTCATCCATCCCTTTCCCCACTCCTCCACTCCATGGAGGGAAGAATGATGGTAAATAAAGCTCAATTTTTTCTCACCCAAAAAGTGTTAAACAAAAGGTCCTGGCAACAGACCACCTGGATTTCATTGCTACTGTTGCAGGATAGCAGTCAGTGTTTCTGAAGCTCAGTACTATGTGCTGTTGCAGTACATTCAAGGCAAGTGTGTCAGTCAGGAATACTCCAGATCATATTATGCAAAGAGCCCAAAACTCACAGAGGTTGAAAACGGCAAAGGTTTATGTCTTGCTCACACTATATGCCCAAAGCTGATGGGTGGGAGGCTCTGTTCCCCAGATCCAGGCTGACAGGTCCAGAGTTTTAGGGTTTGCTGCAACAGGTAAAGAGAACAGGGAGACCTAGAACCATTGTCCTGGAAGAAACATGTGTCACTTCCTCTCCATTTCATTGGTCAGAATAAGGGACATTACCTTCAAGAGGATAGGGAATTAGAGTTTTCTATATTCCCACAAGTAAGGAGAAATACTACTATTACCACAAGTCTGCAGATTTTTGTTTTGCTTTGTTTTTTTAAACTAACCCTCCTAGACACAGGCACAAAATAAAATATCTCTGAAATAAAAATTACTGTCTCGCATATAATGAACATTCAATAAATATTTATGAGTGGCAGTTTATTAGATGTCAATTGCTGCATAGCAAATTGTCACAAACTTGGCAACTTAAAACAACACCCATTTATTATGTCACAGTTCTGCAGTTTGAAAGTTCAGCATGGTATGACTTGGTTCCCAGTTCATAGTATCTCAAGGCTAAAATCATCTTTAGTCAGCCTCAGTTCTCATCTAGAGGTTCTGGAAAAGAATTTGCTTCCAAGCTAATTTAGACTACTGGCCAAATTCAGTTCCTTGCTGTTCTAAGGCTAAAGTACCCATTATCTTGCTGGCGGTGGCAGGGTCTGCTCTCAGTTCCTGCAGCCTGCAGAGATTACTTGCCATGGACCCTGCCCAATCTTCAAAGCCAGTGACAGAGCATAATCCTCTTATTCAGTTCTTCTTATGCTTGATATATCTCTGAATTCCTTCCTATCTGACCTCTAGACTTATATTTTAAGGGCTCCTATGATTAAAACAGCCACACGCAGGCAGTCCCCCTATCTTAAGGTCAATTGATCAGGGAGCCTTAATTACAATTGCAAAATTTCTTTTCCATGTAAAGCAGTATGATCATGGAGTGATGATTCATCATATTTACAGGTTTCATGAACACTTTAAGAGTGGAGATTATATAGGTCATTAGGGATCATGCTGGAGTCCTGTCTCCCACAAGAAGCCTGGGGAGAGTGAAAAAAGCAGTACTGAATTGAGCCAGATGACTTGGGTTCAAATCACAGACTCTGCTAGTTAATAACATTATTTGAAGCAAGCCATGAAGCTTTTCTTCTCAGTCTCAGGGTCCCCAGTTGTAAAAAGGGAATATTATTCCCTGCCCTGATAGCCCCATAGAATAATTGTGAGAGTCAAATGAGATTATGTAAAACCATTTTGTGAATTTAAAAGATCAACACAAATGCAAATTATTGAGTTTGAGTTTTATTTTACTTCTGAGGACCTGTTAGACCAAATCTTTTAAAAACAATGCTGGAAGAGAAGGCAGGCATAGGGGCTGAGGAAGGGTCTTGAGAGACAGGCGTTTTGGCTTTCTCTCCCCACAGATCACAAAGTTGATGAGCTAATCATAAAATAAGTGAAAACATATGTTACACATTTCTTTTTTAATGCATGAAATAGGTGTAAAATTTTTGAGAATCACTTTGGCAGGAGGTTTTGGGCCTCTACTCTATATAATGATAATAGTATATTCCCTATATTTCTGTGGTATTTTATGAGGGAACTAAAATAGTTTATAGACAGTACTGTTCCTCTTCTGAATATGCCAGGGAGGTAGCAGCAGATGTGAAGCATTTATCCATGTATAATGTAAGCACATAGACAAGGCCACTCCAGAACACGGGACCCCAATGGCACAAAGAAGTATTTCCCCCCTTTATTTATGTTATTTCCTACAGTTAAAGTTTGGTACATTTACATATCCCAAGCCCACCCTGATAGCACATGCTTACTCTATATTTCTTTTAGACTAGGGATTGAGCATGAGAGTAACTGCATGTATTCAGTTAGACATTCTCATTTTGTTGTTGGTATTAAATACATAAAAGTTTATATTGATTGAATGGATTCTATGAAGGTATCACTAAATGCACAGCCTTGGAAGTTGCTGGCTTATTCACAAGTACATAAAGTGATAGTCATAAGACAGGACTAAAAGATTCAGATCAAGATGGATTTGGAGGTCATGGAGATCACCTCTTCCCATGAACACATCAAAAAAAAATCTCTGTGTGGAGATCCTCACTAAAAATTAACTGGAGACTGGCGAAAATACTCGTGAACAATCAAGGCTGTAAGAAAGATCCACATGGAATCAGGTAGGATGGGAAGAGAAGAGATGAGGGCAGGACCTGTGGCCCTGGGAAGGGACATGAGGGGAGGGGAATTTCATGGGCTTGGAGATTGTCCCTGGGGAGTGAGTGGTTTGAGCCACATGGTGGGTGTCCCATCCCTGGAGTCTGCACATCAGGAAAATGAGTCTCCTTTGCTGGCTAGAAAACCTGTAGGACTAACAGGAGGACTGTAAGAAATATACACTCTGCTCATGAAGAGGATACATATACCTACTTATTCCACAAAATAAGGTAGAGAAAGCAGATTGACGCTGTAGAGAACTCTGGCCAGTTTCCTGTGACCACCTGGCATGTGCCCCAGCCTGAAACAAACATCCACTCCAGCCCCTTTTTCTCTGTGATGCAGCTCCAAGCTAGGACAAGGGCTGGTGTGGCTGAGGGGAGTGCTTAGTAATGAGGAATGGACTCAGCTTGAACCTGGAACAGCATCTGAATGGGGCAGGAGCAGCCATTATTGGCACTTAGTAAGGTAGTTCATCAGAAGTGGTGCAGAGCTCCAACTGGGGCTGGGACCACCACAACCCAAGCCTCATTCCACACCAAGAGCCCACTCCATCCCCTCTTGCTCTAGTGATGCTCCCCTCTGAGGTGAGGGTGTCAGTGCTGAGATATAGGAGAGCTCACACTTAGAGGGAACCAAACCAGTTGGGATCTGACCGTCATGGCATCTGCTCCAGCTTCTTGGGACCTGCTCAAACCTAGCTCTGGTTCTAGTCTCTATCACCAACCTCCCCCATGCCTCCCCCCCCCCAATCACCAAGGTGATAACTGCCAGCACACACTGGGAGAAGACATGATTCCTGATCACATGGGATCCAGCTCTCCCATCAAAGCCACTGGTCACACACAGACTGTTTATGGAGGGTCCCTCACAAGGACACTCCCTAAAGACAACAATAGGTAAATGTTTCACCTAATTTCACAGAGACAGAGAAAGTTAAGCAAATAGAAGACAGAGGAATTTGTTTCAACTGAAAGAAAAAGAGAAAAACCCTAAAAAACAACTAATGAAACAGAAATAAGTAGTTTACCAGATTAAGAGTTCAAAGCTTTAGTAATAAGAATGCTAACTGAATTAGGGAAAAGAATAGATAAACATGGTGAGAATTTTAACAAGGAACTAGAAAATATTAAAAATAACTAGTCAGAACTGAGAAATATAATAACTGAAATTTTAAAAATTAAAAGAAGAATTAACAGCAGACTAGGTGATACACAAAAGCACATCTGTGATTTGGAAGATAGAATAATGGGAATCACCCAAACAGAACAGCAAAAAGTAAACAAACTTAAAAAAAGAGAATAACTTAAGGGAAGCCTAAAACAACATCAACCATACCAATATTCACACTACAGGTGTCCCAGAAGGAGAAGAGAGACAAGTTGTCAAAAATATATTTGATGAAATTATGGCTGAAAACTTCACAAAAATGAAAAATGAAACAGATATCCAGGTGCAGGAAGAACAGAGGGTCTCAAACAAGATGAACCCAAATATATCCACACCAAGACATATTATAATTGAAATAGCAAAAGTTAAAGATAAACAGAGAATTCTAAAGGCTGCAAGAGAAAAACAGAGTCATATGTAAGGGAACCATAAGGCTATCAGCTGATTTCTCCACAGAAATTTTGCAGGCCAGAAGGGAGAGGCATGATATATTTAAAGTGCTGAAAGGGGAAAATCTGCAATCTAGGATACTCTACGCAGCAAGATTATCATTTAGAATTGAAAGAGAGGTGAAGAACATGGCAGAAAAACAAAAATGAAGAGTTAACCAATACCAACCCTACCCTAAAAGAAAAGTTTAAAGAGTCTCCTCTAAGTGGGGAAAAAAAAGGCTACAACAAGAATTACAAATCTATAAGAAAGAAGCAAACTCCACTAGTAATGACAAATATATAGTAAAAGCTGTGAATCAATAACTTACATAAACTATGATGAAGATTAAAAGACAAAAATTGTAAAATCAACTATAACTATAATAAACAGTAAAGGGATAAACATGACAATGTAAATTATTACATGACAAACAAATTATGAGAGAGGAGAGTAAAAAATGTAGATCTCTTAGAATGTGTTAGAATTTAAAGAACTATCCATTTGAAACAAGTAGATACAGTTATAATTCAATGTATATAAACTCTGTGGTAACCACAAGTCAAAAAGCTTAGATAAACAATAGATAAACAACAACAACAACAACAAAAAAAAAACAGAGAAAGGAACACAAACATACCACTAAAGAAAAATCATAAAACTACAAGGTAAGAAAGTAAGAGAAGAAAAAATACAGAAAACAAGTAACAAAATGGCATTAAGTATACATCTATCCATAATCACTTTATTTTTATTTTTTATTTTTTTGTCTTTTCTAGGGTCACACCCACGGCATATGGAGGTTCCCAGGCTAGGGGTCTAATCGGAGCTGTAGCTGCTGGCCTTCACCAGAGCCACAGCAATGCAGGATCCAGGCCACATCTGAGACCTACACCACAGCTCACGGCAACACCAGATTCTTAACCCACTGCGCAAGGCCAAGGATCAAACCCGCAACCTCATGGTTCCTAGTTGGATTTGTTAACCACTGAGCCATGATGGGAACTCCCATAATCACTTTAAATGTCAATGGACTATACTCTCCAATCAAAAGACACAGGATGACTGACTGGATAAAACAACAACAACAACAACAAAAACATGTTGCTTACAAGAGACTCAAAGTTAAAAAAAAAAGTCTGAGAGTAAGGGATGAAAAAAGATATTTCACCAAAGAAATGACAAAAAAGAGGGGTGCCAATACTCATGTTAGACAAAATGGGGTTTCAGACAAAGTCTATAAGAAAAGAGAAGGGTGTTTTATAATGATAAAGATATCAATACAATAAAAGGATATAAAACTTGTTAACATATATGCACCCAATACAGGAGCATCTAAATATAAAAAGTAAATATTAATAGACACAAAGGGAAAAACTGACAACAATACAATAATAGTAAGGGATTTTAACACCCTACTTACATCATCAATGGACAAATCATCCAGAGAGAAAATCATTGGTCTTAAATAACACACTAGATCAGTTGGAACTTAATAGATACCTACAGGACATTCCATCCAAAAACAGAAGAATACACATTCTTTTCAAGAGCACATGGAATTTTTCCCAGGATAAAGCACATACTAGGCCATGATCAATGGGAATTTATTCCAGACACCCAAATATGTTTCAATATCCACAAATCAATCAATGTGATACCCCACATTAACAAAATGAAAGACACAAACCACACGAATGCAGAAAAGAAATACAACATAAATATCCATTCAAGATAAAAATTCTCATTAACATTGGTATAGGTGGAATATATCTCAACATAATAAAGCCCATTTATGACATAGCTAAAATCATACTCAGTGGTGAAAAGCTGAAAGCTTTTCCTCTAAAATCAGGAACAAGTCCAGGATGCTCATGGATGAGCATTACTACTTCTAATTGACACAGTATTGGAAGTTATAGCCACAATAATCAGACAAGAAAAATAAATTAAAAGCATCCAAACTGGGAGGGAAAAAAACAAAACTGCCATTATTTGCAGATGACATGATACTATATACAGAAAACCTAAAGTCTTCACCAAAAACTATTAGAACTAATATATGAATACAGTAAACTTTCAGGATACAAGATATATAGAAATCTGTTGCTTTTCTTAAAATTATATTGAACTATCAGAAAGGCAAATTAAGAAAACAATTCTGTTTAAAATCACATCAAAAAGAATAAAATACCTAGGAATAAACATAGCAAAGAAAGTGAAAAATCCTATACTCTGAAAACTATATCAGTGAAAACACTGATAAAGAAAATTGAAGGTGATACAAAGAAATGGAAAGATATCCATGTTCACGGATTAGAAGAATTACTATTGTTAAAATTCCATACTACCTGAAGCCTTCTACAGATTTAACATAATCTCTATTAAAATACCAATGACATTTTTCACAGAGCTAGAACTGAAATCCTAAAAGCTAAATCCTAAAATTTATTTAGAACCCCCAAATACCAATAATCAATGTAAGAGAAAAAAGAACAAAACTGGAAGTATCATACTCCATCACTCCAGCCTACACTATAAATCTACAGTCATCAAAACAGTATGGGCATGGACACAAAAATAGACATATAGACCAGTGGAACAGAATAGAGAGCCCAGAAATAAATTCATGCTTAAGGTCAATTAAGCTACAACAAAAGAGATAAGAATATACAATGGAGAAAAGACAGTCTGTTCAGTAAGCGGTGCTGGGAAATTGGACAGCTACATGTAAAAGAATATAATTAGAACATTTTCTCACACCATATACAAAAATAAACTCATAATGGATTAAAGACCTAAATGTAAGACCTGAAATCATAAAACTCCTAGAAGAGAACACACGTAGAATACTCTTTTACATAAATTGTAGCAATGTATTTTTTTTGACTTGTCTCCTAAGGAAAAAGAAACAAAAGAAAAATAAACAAAAGGGACCTAAATTAAACCTAAAAGTTTTTGTATGACAAAGGAAACCATCAACAAAACAAAAAGATAACCTATGAAATGGGAGAAAATATTGCAAATGATATGACTAATAAGTAGTTAATATCCTAAATAGATAAACAGCTCATACAACTCAATACCAAAAACAAACAAAGAACTGGATTAAAAAGCAGGCAAAAGACCTGAATAGACATTTTTCAAAAAAAGATATACAGATGACTAACAGGCACATGAAAAGATGCTCAACATCAGTAATCATCAGAGAAATGCAAATCAAAACCACAAAGAGATATCACCTCACACCTGCCACAATGGCTGTGATCAAAAACTGTACAAAAAAACAAATGGTGGCGATAATGCTGAAAAAAAGGGTCAGGTCAGCGTTGGTGGGAATGTAAATTGGTGCAGTCACTATTGAAAACTTTACAGAGGTTCCTCAAAAAAACTAAAAATAAAACTACCATATGATCTAGCAATTCCACTCCTGGAGTAATTTCTGAAGAAAATGAAAACAGGAATCTGAAAATATTCATGTACCCCGATGTTCACAGATGAACATGTTACAGATGAATGGATAAAGATGTGGTATTTACTATACAATGAAATATTACTCAACCATGGAAAAGAATGAAATTTTGCCATTTGCAACAAGGTGAATGGACCTAGAGTGTATCATGCTTCCTGAAATAAGTCAGAGAAAGACATACTATATGATATCACTTCCACATGTAATCTAAAAAATAAAACAAAAGATTGAATATAACAAAATAAAAACAGATGCAACATAGAGATATCAAACCAGTAGTTACCAGTGAGGAGAGAAAAGCAGGAAGGGATAAGAGAGAGGTAGAGGATTAAGAGATACAAACTACTACGTATAAAATAAGTAACATAAAATACTATGTATACAATGTACAGGATATATGGTACAGCTCAGGGAATATAGTCAATGTTTTATTATAACTTTAAAAGGAGTAAAATCTATAAAAATCTGTAACTATAAAAGTATCAAATTGCTATGTTGGATACCTAAAATGAATACAATATTGCAAATAAACTGTGCTTCAAAATTTAAATATTCTACCATGTTAAAAAAAAAGACATAAATTCTATGATCTAAATTATTACTAAGAACATTGCCATGAATGTTTTGAATAAGTCCACCACTTCTGAAAACATACTCTCAAGATCATTTAAACTTCTCTTCAGTATTTCTCTTTACTCTGCAGATTTTGGAATCTAACTGATTTTATTTCCAGCGAAAACTATACAAAGAAATGATTTTTGAGGGTTCCCACTGTGGTGCGGTGGGTTAAGAATCTGACTGTAGTGGCTTGGGTTGCTGTTGAGATGTGGGTTCAATCCTCACCCCTGTGCAGTGGGTTAAAGGATCCAGCATTGCTGCAGCTGTGGTGAAGGTCACAGTTGCAGCTCAGATTCTCTCTCTGGCCCGGGAACTTCCATATACCATCGGTATGGCCATTAAAAAAAAAGAAAGAAAGGAAGAAAGAAAGAAATGATTTTTAACATGCATCATGAGAATGAAGTTAGATATGTGGAAGAATTTTTAGCAGTAATAGTCGCTCAATATTGCAGGGAGTTTCTGTAACTTACTCTTCAGGATGATTTAAATAGGGAAGATATGTAAGACATTGGTTCCAGGGTGACACTAGTGATGAATTTGGGATGTATTTCAAATGGCTTCTTTCTGTGATTCTCTTATTCTTATTTCTTTAGCTACTAATTTTTAGGCTGCACTTAGAATGGCCACACATCTACTCCAAGTTTTTATTCCTAAAATCCTTTTAAAAACATCCAGTTGTTTTAAAATCATGATCCTCCTCACTCCAAGCCATGGGTACTAGTAAAATTCCTAGTAAGATTCCTAGTAAAATTCCTTCACCCAGTGGACTTGTTTTTTCCCTCAGTTCTAATATTTCTGACCCTTAACACCAGGAAACCAGGTTTTCATTAGATTTTTGCAGAATTATCATAGTGAGAAAACTACCTGGGGCAGGAGCACAGACTGATATACCCTGTCTACTTTTGGTTTTCATCTGGGTCCACATTCACTGCAGCCAAAAAAAGGTGTCTTTTGTAATTCAACAAGTGAATAAAACTATCAATTTTAATGGCAAACGTTCTTTAAAAATAGAGATGGTAATACCTTTCTCATTGACAAAAAAATTGCATCAGTATTAGGACTGCCCAAAATGTTACATCATTTAATTTCTGAAGCTGTGATAAATTTCATGGAATTTTCCTTATACAGTCATCTAAAATTTTAATGTCATTTAGATGCTTAACAGTAAGACAGGGGATCAACTTAAAGCTCTCTCTTTCTAAAAGCAAATTTATAATCCTGTACATTCCTATGGCATGATTCTGAAGTGACAATAAAATTTCTAAGTTTTAGATATGGGCAGAGTTTGACTAGAAATGAATCTTAATGAATCGTAATAATGATGATATAACTGGTTTTGTTTTCTTTCCTATGCTAAGGCTAGATACACAGCAAGATTTTTAAAAGTGAATTTATAGCCAATTAACTTTGGAAAAGAAAATACAATAAAAAGACCACCCAGTTGATAGCAGCCCTTAAATAACCTGTTTAAAAAAACACTTGAATACCAAAGTGAGACCCACATACAGTCCTGAATTTTTTTTAAGATTATTTGCTTACTTCCCAGTTAAAATAAAATCAACAACAGATAACAGAAATTTGGGAAGTTCCTCATGGAGCTGTACAATATTCAGTGACCTAAAGATATGGCGTAGAAGGCATAGAACAAGTTCTCTAGATTGTAATTTCAAGATAACATATGAAAGTATAATTGTGCAGAAAATATGGAGTGCTGAAGTATTTAATAGGATACAAAGCAATAAAAGATTAATCCACTCTTAAATCTTTCTCTTTCCTAAATGAAATACACTGCCAACCCCATAATACATACCCAGCGCACACACACACACACACACACACACACACACACTCCTTCCTGACACCCACAGATCCCGCTTCCCAACACATGAAATTACAGAGAAAGAAACTGAGAAGTCTGGCATAGTCCAGAAAACTAGAGTATTCCACTCTGAAATCCTCCCCTGACTGCCTGAACATTACCTGTAAGGTTCTTTTCACATTAAAAAGATGAATAATAGTTGAGTTTGACCACGTTAGTGACTTATACACTACACTAAACATCTTATTATTTTTTAAATTTCTTTGGTGCCTCCATACTAGTCCCCATAGATTTAAGAATCTGGTTCCTTCATATTTCCATATTTTGTGAAGATGCTTAAAGGTAATCTAAAGTGTTGTTTCTTTATTGTGCTTCCTTTAACCAAGACTGGGTAAAGAAGAAGGATAGTAGTAGAAATTTGGAGTCCATACTGTTCTCAGGGGAAGGCCACTGAGACAAGTCTGTTGGCTGTTCTCAAATGTGGAATGCTTGTATAAGCAGTCTTGCAAGAGAACTCTGATTGTAGAAGTATCTTCTCCACTTCACAAGCGGGAAATGCTTACAAGGTGCCTGGATTTTGCAGGTTTTTGGTTTTTTTGTTTTTTTTTGCTTATTTAATTCTACCAAGAATCATAAGTGTATATTATTGTCCTTGTTTTACAGAAATGGAAACTGAGACTCAGAGAAAATAAGAACCTTGCCCATAGTAAGCCATGATTCAAAAACGTCAGTCTGAGTGAACAGAAAGCCAACATCCTTTAGTTTACTCATTTCCTTCAAACTCCTTGAAGAACCAATTATAAACTTTTTTATTATCCAGCACAATTTGAATGCCTAATTGTACATTCAGTAGGGCTTCTGTAAGCTCCACTGGGAAGACTTTATGGCAGGAAGTAGAAAACTCTAGGGTGATACACTTCTAAATGAAGGGTGTGGAGAACTAGCTATAACTGACTGTCTTTTATTAAAACTCTATCTAAGCCTTAATAACCTGGGAAAGGATGACTCATAGAACCCACAGGCTCTCATTGATTTAAAGGGAAGCTTCAGTGTGTCAGGAGCAGGTCTACTTCATGAAGACTGTTTGATGAAGGATCCGAATTCTGACTCACATGAGCTAAATGACTAAATGGCCCCTTCTAAAATATCTGGAAGTGACGCTGCCCTCCTGGACTGCACTCTTCACCAACGTGGGATTATGGTCCTAATGTGTTAACAACAACCAGAGTGACATCAGAATGTGAAGTTTTCAGGACACAGACTTCGTGGTGGTTTTGACATAGTGGAGTCTATTGAGCCTTGTATGTTTATGGGAAATATTAAATAATGCTATGATTGGTGATGGGGATAACAGATTGAGGAGTAGGAAGTATAAATGGGTGGGGTCAGAGAGATTTTCTTAACTATAGAAGAAGCTGTGGTTTGTGGAAAGCTTTTAGGAGCTAGAGCAGTCTCTACATACAGATTCTAGGCTGGGGGTGTAGGCTTGAAGTAATTAAGCCTGCAGACTAATAAAAAAATATTTCTAAGAAATTTTAAAGGTGTAGAGAATTTAAAGGTGTAGACGAAGAGGAGAGGGCTAGCTGATCTAATAGGATTGCTGAAAGACAAAATGAAAGTTCTTGACCAAAAGTGCCAAATGAATAAAGTTATGTATTATTTCCTCAACAAAGAGAGCATGGCAGAAATGCTACCAAGTTCCAGAGATGCTAAAGTCAACACTTGTTTTATGTGGAAAGGCAAGAAGTTATAGAAAAAAAAAGAAAACCAGATGGCTTCATAACAATTCCAGCCTTGGAGTTTCCCATCCTGGCACAGTGGAAACGAATCCGACTAGGAACTATGATGTTGTGGATTCAATCTCTGGCCTTGCTCAGTGGGTTAAGGACCCAGTGTTGCCATGAGCTGTGGTGTAGGTCACTGACATGGATCGGATCTGGAGTTGCTGTGACTATGGTGTAGGCCGACAGCTGTAGCTGCAATTCAATCCCTAGCCTGGGAACGTCCATATGCTGCAAGTGTGGCCCTAAAAAGAAAAAAAAAAAAGCAAAAAAACCCAAAAAACCAACCCCCCAAAAATTCCAGCCTTGCCTGAGGCAGGGTCAGAGATGTTCAGGTTACTTTACGCCTCTACCAGAAACAGTGGCTGAAAGCTTTTGTGTTGAGCTATTGAGTGACCCTGTGAAATAAGCAAACTCAGCTTTACAGTGGAACTTGAGGCCAAAATGTGGAAGAGTGATGTGATTTTGCATAAGGGTGAATTCAGAAGACACACAAAATAAGAAAGTTCTCTTCATTTCATTTATCAACTCTGCAATATAGTATCTCACTAAACTTTGAATCTGGACCCTCAAAAGGCAACTTTGGCTGTGCTAACAGACTTGCTCTAGAATCTGTATCTCTCCTTTTCTCCCCTCTTTCTCTCTTTTCTCTGTCTCTTTTCTCACCATGGCAGGCTTTGAAGAAGATAGTAACAGGCGTCCTATAGCTGCAAAACAATGAACTCTGTCAACAACCTGAGGGAGCTTGAAAGTGGACCCCTCCCCAGTCGAACTTGAAGATGAGAACTCACTTGGCTGATATCCTGACCCCTGCCTGGAGAGGATCCAGCTTAGTTGTGCCTCACTCACAGAAACTGTGAGATCATAAATATGTATTATTTTAAGCCAGTAACTTTACAGTAATATGTTACATAGCACAGAAAACTAATATACTAATATTACCAACTAGTCCCAATAATATCTATTCTCAACACAGCAACCAGAGAACCCTGTTAATAAGGAAGTACTTTCTCTATTTAAAACTTTCCAGCGGCTTCTTCAATACAGAGCAGAAGCCAAAGTTTATACCATGGCCCACGAGGCCACATGTGCCTATCACCTCTCTTACCTATTACCCTCTTATTCCTCTCTTTGCCCATACTGGTTACCCCGCCAGCTCTCCAACATGCCCAGCACCCTCTCTGGGCTTTGGTGTTTGGAATTTCCTATGTCTGGAATTTTCTTCCCTCCAGTACCCACAGGGTCACTCCTCCAGCTTTTTTCAAATTTCACGCTCTCAGCAAGGCCTTTCCTGATCACTCTATTAAAAACTGCAATATCCATCCCACCCCATCACCCCTCACTGCCCTTTGCTGCTTTTCTTTTCTCCACAGTATTTACACCATCTGATATATAGTTTACTTATTGTTTATTGTCTGTATTCCTGCAGCAGGACATAATATCCATGAGCATGGGAACTTTTATCAGCTTTGTTCACTGCTTTTCTCCAGCACGTAAAACAGGTCTGACAAATAGCACATGTTCAATAAATGTTTGCTGAAATGAATTTCAAAATGCATTGTAAAATCTGTTTTTAGATTATATTTCCAAACTTAAAGTAAAATCCTCCATTTAAGTATGACATAAGCATCATCAAAAATTCTCAAGCCTCTTACCCAGATTATCTGCCTCTGTGACCAAAGGTGTGGACCATTTCAGGAAATCCATTTTGCGCCTGGAAGAAGGCCAAGGTCAACACGACTCAGTGAAATCCTCCGCTTACCCAAATTTTACTTAGGTTTTACAGATCTGGAGTCCAACTCTGCTACCATGAGAGCAGAATGCCCAACAGGGAACTAACAGAAATCTAAAGCACCAAAATCAAGATGCTTTCCACGTGATACAGGCATTCATAAACTACAGCTCTATCAGCTAACTTTCTCTATGGTTGCAAAATGAGAAAACTTTGTTTCTTTAAGCAATTTTGAGAATAAACTTTGCCAACCCCTACTTATCACCTACTTAACTGGGAGAACGAGACATCTAAGGCCTTGGATCTTGAATATTTATCAATATGTGCTGAGCAGCAAAAGTCCGGGCTTGGTCCTGTGACGGGGCTGCCTTGCTGAATAAGACTGTGGGGCAGGGAGATGGCAGGATGTCTCCATAGCTGCTGTGTTACAAGCAGAAGTGCAATAATTACACCATATTGGAGAACACCTGCTTGAAAAGAGAGAGCTTGGTGCAGTGGAAAGAGAGTAAACCTTAGGAGTAAACCTTAGAGTCAGAAAGATCTGCTTAATTTAAATCTCAACTCTGCTCCTGACTCTCTGACCTTAAGGAAGTTACAAATCCTCAACTTCACTTCTTTATCTATAAGAAACTGTAATTGCAATGTATACATGTAAGGATAACCTGACCCCCTTGCTGTACAGTGGGAAAATAAAAAAAAAAAAAAGATAAGAATATAGTTCCTGCATCATGGAGCTGTTATAATAAATAAATGTGATAATATGTGTAAATTCCTTAGCATGGTGGCTGGCACATTGTAGGAGCTTGGTCAATGTGAGCTACTATTAATAATAAAAATATTAAAAAACAATTTCAAGGAATGCATTATTGGTGTGGAATAAAAGTAAACACTAAAGAACAGTTTTAAGAGTGCATTATTGGCGTGACAGGAAAAACAGCATAGCTAAATTTGAATAAAGAGAGGTAGATCTTCAGGAGAAAGTGCAGAACTAGAAACCAAAGAACCGTTTTCACATATATACCTTGTAGGCATTTGCTTATGTATGTTTGCCCTTTTTGTGACCCCTGTGAATGATGACTGAATAGAAAGATTTTCTGACATTTTATGCACACACACACACACACGCACACCTGTTTGGTTTGACGATTCATGTTTGTGTGTAACTAGAGAACCAATATTCTGGTTTTGGTTCATTTGTTTTGTGGGTTAGTGTAAAGGTACTTCTGGTACTGGCAGGATGAGGTAGGTGGTTTCCAAATTCCCCTCAAGCCCCAGCTCTAGGAAAAGCTGCTCCTGGAATACCTTCGCTCTCTTAGGGTAGACTTCTGGAGAACATGGACCAATTGAGACCACTCAACCTTTCACACTCACACCATTATACTTGTCAAGAATACACTGCCTTGATATTAGGTGAGGCATGTAGCAGCATGAGAAACCCTACTTCCCAGAGCCCGTGTTCTATTGCTACTATCAGACAGAGCAGAAGAGTCCCATGGGATTCTTATAAGCTGATCCAAACAATAACCCGACTTTCCAGCTGGGGCAAGGACACTCAGCTGGGAGTGGCTTTTGGAAATAGCTTCCTGGACAATAGCCGTATTTTCTCAGAATGTGCTGCTTCAGGAAGGTTTGCTTTCTTATGGTGAAGGTGGTGTTCTTTGCTAGGGGGTTGGTGTCAGCAATGTGATAACACCCCATTGTGGTATCATGAGAGCCACAAAGCCCCTCCTTGGCCCTTGTGTTCCTGTGGTCAATGACCTCGTGGACAGCTCTGTGGCTATACTGGAATTTTACCTGCCTTTGCAGTGCTTCACTGTGTTGACCCTTGGATGATGTAGTGGTTCAGATAGGGCTTCTGAAGCCCACTCACATTCCCCCCGCCCCTTCCGTCAGGCCTCTGTGCAACACATGAGCAGATACGGTGAACAAAAAAAGAGAGTATAGTGGCTCTCAGATGTTAGGATTTCAAGACAAGTCAAGTTTTCCCAACTAAGAGCATTAACAAAAAATAACAGCACTCTACCACCAGAAAACAATAAGGTTTAGGCTATAGTATCAAACATCTCTACAGTGTATCCAGACCTTAAAGAAGATGCTTAATTACTCTGTGCCTCAGCTTTAGTCTCTTTACAATAGAGATGAAGGCTATACTCACGTCATAGGCCTCTCCTGAGAAGTACTCATTAATTACCTGCTAAATGCAGACAAAGCACATAGCACAGTGCCTGGCATATGCTGTTATTATCCTCATTATTATAATTTCATAAAAGAAAGATAATTTTAACACAAAAAAGTAGGAAGTATCTCAGAGTAAAGAAAAATCATTTCTAAGAAAACACAGCTGGCAAAATAAATACATATGTATTGTGGGTGTGCTTATATATATATATGTATATTTGTATATACATAAATATATACAAAAATTATCACAACACAATTTTATAAATGACAAAATAGTTTTTTGAGACCTGTTGACCAGTTTTCAGATATACTCAACAGTGAAATTTGAAATGAAAGTCAAATTCAACTCAGTTCAAAATATGTGGGCTTAATTAAGAGAGGTCAAATACAAATAGCCCCAAGGAACCAGAATGGTAGTTGGTCCAGCTTTCACTTTAGGAAGGTGGCAGAGAGAGGGCTACTGGGCAATACTAGCTCAGAGCCCCTATACAGGGCCCAAACCATAGGTCCGTTGCCACACTTGTCTACTGTGGACTTGTGACTACTCCAAATCCTGGTCAGGGAATTCCAGCTCTGCCTTGAATTACCAAGCTTATGTTAACCTGTCCTTGTCCATCACTGCATTCCTGTCCACCACTGGAAGAAGACTGACATGATAATATATACATTGCTCTATGTGCTGAGTGCTGAGTGATGTCCATACTATTGGAAAATTTATCAAGGGCTTATATTACCATATTTTAATTCTCCCTGCATGAAGAGGATGAAGGGCGCAGGTGTAGATTCCTGTCTGTCCTTGAAACATGTTTCACATTTCAAGCAAGAAAAGAAATCAGTCAGTCTCTCCAGGTTTCTCCTAGCCTCCATAACCAATCACTGCGTGTCACGGTATTCACTGATGGAAATTATACCGGAAAGATATAGAAGCTGGAGAGTGGATAGTCTACTGAAAAACAGAAGTTTCAAAACTTAGACCTGAACATTTTGAAGTCATTGATAATTACAACAGTGACACAGCAATTATTAGTTACTATTGTCCTCATCATACCTAACACGAAAGCAGTGTTTCAGACAGGGTTTCACTGAAGACAGAATTCACTTGTAAGGTTCAAACAAAGACAACTTAATAAACTACTTTTAGCCAGGTAAAGGGGATAGGTGAAGGAGGTGAGGACCTCCAGAAACAAGTGAGAGTGGGAAGTCTGAAAAGGCAAGGGAAAGAAATAATGTAGCCTGGGCTCACTGAGAAAGAGCTGCAGCCACAGGGTAGGAGCTTCCTGTTAGAACCGTAGCTGGAGAGATACCCAGCTGCTAACAGACAGGCAGTGCTAAAATAACTAGGAAGAACTACCTCAAGCCTGCTCTGTGGTCTCTGGCCAGTGTCTCCCACCATTCCTATCGAGTGAACACAACTGGCAGGCAGCCAGCAAGTGGGACTGGTGATGCTATCTGCAGGGGCCAGGTTTGTAGGCACTAGGCAGAGCAGAACAGAGAATGGACATGGGGGGCAAACAGAGAATAACTAGAACGAGAACTTATGACATGCCACGCCCTGGGCTAGGTACCTTTAATGCCTTGTTTTAGAGGCATTAAAACTGAAGCTTCCAGAGGTCCAGAAACATGCCCAGTGGAGCATGCTGCCTACAAATAGTAATGCCAGATGGTTTGACTCCACCAAAATGAGGAAATAAAGTTTGAAATATTACACTAATCAGGGTGTCAGGTAACTAGACTCTTGGGCCCAGTCCAGCTTACCACCTGATTTTGTAAATAAGGTTTTACTGGAACACAGTCACACCCATTTGATTACATTTTGCTGCTTTTACACTAAGGCAGAATTGAGCAGTTGCATCAGTGGTCAAAGATCCCACAAAGCTTAAAATATTTACTATATAGTCTTTTACACAAGAGTTTGGTGACCCTTTCCCTAGATAGAAGGCAAGCTTTTACTTGGAGCCACTTCCTGATTCTCTGCCTCTGAATAGGCCACCTGATACCCCCCAAAAATATCCAGAATTAGCTCCCTCTAATTTGGATGCAGCCACGCCTGCCTGATGCAATCCAGGCAAGGGAAGACAAGGATATCAACATGGTACTAGAATACAGATGAAGGCCACTGATTCAAAATAACTAATTTGGGAGTTCCTCTTGTGGCTCAGTGGGTTAAGAACCCAACAGAGTGTCCATGAGGATTGGGTTCAATCCCTTGCCTCACTCAGTGGGTTAAGGATCTGGCATTGCCACAAACTGTGGTGTAGGTTGCAGATGTGACTCTGATCCAGCATTGCTGTGGCTGTGGCATAGGCCTGCAGCTGCAGCTCCAATTCAACCCCTAGCCCGGGAACTTCCATATGCCACAGGTGCACCCCTAAAAAAAAAAAAAAAAGACTAACTTCAAGCATTAAAGTTATTAATGTTCATTGTACAGATTTTAGAAAATATAAAAAGTGTGAGGAAGAAGATTAAAATTCTGCCACTCAACAGTATTTTAATTATACACAGACATAGGTAATTTTTACTTTTCACAAAAATGAGTTTCTACCATGTATACTGCTATGCCTTCTAACCTAAATATTCTATGACATTATATACTTTTCCTCAAGGATATTTTAATGGCTATTGAAATAACAATTCAAATTTAAGTAATTATTTATTTGAATCAAGTTAGACATACCCAAATTTATGGAACATCTTTCATGTGTGAGACACTCCACTAGGTGATGGGGATATATCCATGAGTGAGAGATGTTTTGTATGTCTTCAGAGAGCTGATATTCTGGAAGGGAAAGCACAGAACAAGTAAACAGGAAAATAGTGTGAGTAGTGTTATAAGGAAAGTAAAGAGTAATAGAGAAAACTTACATGGACATGCTTTGAATAGCCTAGTCAGAGAATGTTTCTCTAGGGGTGGCATTTTACCTGAGTCCTACAATAATGAGAAGAAATCAGCCATGCAAAGAATGAAGAGCATTCCACGCAGAGGAAACACCAGATGCAAAGACTCTGATGAAGATTCAAAAAAATCTTCTAAAATTTTAAAGAATCTTCTAAGATTGTCTAAGGAACATGTCAAAGATCAATGTGGCTGGAGTTTAGGGAGTACAGAGAAGAATGTCATGAAATGTTGTTAAAGGTAGGCAGGAAATTAACAGCTGGGGAATGCAATTAAATATTACTCAGCAATAAAAAGGAATCCAGATATAAGCGACAACACAGGTGATCTCAAATTCACTGTATGAAGTAAAAGAAACAAAAGAGATGATGATACAATATGCTTCACTTACTTGAAATTCTAGAACAGGCAAAACTCATTTATGGTTATAAATCATAACAACTGTCCCTTAGGGAGTGGGGCAGGAATTAACTGAGAAGGGTATTTTCTGGGGTGATAGGAGTGTTTTATATCATAAGGGAATGTGTTCCACGGGTGAATACATGTGTCAAAACTTACCACATTATACACTTATATCCATGTATTTCACTGTGGATAAAGTCTGCTTCAACATAAAGCAAAAAACGAACAACAAAGGATGCATACACACAAGCAAGAGTAGCTAGGGCCACATCATGTGGAGACTTTGAGGTCGTGGTTCAAGTTTGGATTTTATTTTAAGCACAATGGAAGGCCCTCCAATGGTTTTCAGCAGTGGAATGACATTATCTGACTTGGAGTTTAAGATACATGTTGCTGCTATTGAGAAATATATTGGAGGAGGGCAACTGTGGAGGTCTCAAGGCCAATTAGGGTCTATTGCAGTAGTTCAGGTAAGAGAAAATGGTGACCTACGTGGGGGAGAACCTCAGGGCTAACTAAGGTGGAGGCAGTGGGCAGGTATTTAGCATGTAAAGGTACCAGGATAGGCCAAACCAGCCTCTTAATAAATGACATTTATTCTGTTCCTTTTTTGTAGTATTTCCATTATAAGCCATGCTACAAGAAACATCCTTATGGATGAGCCCATCTATGATTATATTCTTGGATTAAATAAATTCTTAGAAGCAGAATTGCTAAAAGAAAGGGAATAAACATTTTTATTTAGATCCAGAAATCAGCAAGCATGAACGCCCATGTCCTTGAATCTCCTTTCAAACTGGCCACTCATAATAATACTAGTTACAACAACTCTATTAAGCTAAAGAATAGCCTCTTGTTATTTTTATTGCTACAAATTTTGATTTTTGTTTGTTTGTTTGCTTGCTTTTTGGTCACACTTTCAGCATATGGAAGTTCCCAGGCCAAGGACTGGATCTGAGCTGCAGCTGCAATAGATCCTCAACCCATGGCGCCACAGTGGGAACTTCCCAAATTTTGATTTTTTTCATGTTGTTTAGGCATTTGAATTAGTTTTTGAGTTATCCATTTATTTTCTTTGGAATGTAACTATTCTTTAATAACTCTCCATGCTACTAATATTAAGCTTTAAGCTAAAATAAATCACTATTTCTGAGCCTTCCAATTAGGTCTCATGAGTTTCTTCCAACAAAAAAGACAGAATTGCACATTATAGATGCATCACATAACCAGGTTCCATTCCCCTCTGTGAAACTTGATTTAGCACACTACCCTGCATCAGTTATTTGAGCTCCCAGTGAATCAATCTTCTAGTTGGCTCAGCATCTTTCCAGCATTATCTGTGTGACTGGTTTCTTTTTCTCTCCTCATTGTTACACTGAGATAGCACCAGAAAGGTCACATGGCAGCTTTGCATGGGATTCCAGAGCATCTTTATCTGTCTTCTATCTTCTATGCCTCAAGAGCAATTGGTAAAATTTGTCTTAATGGTTGAACCCACTGAGTGCACTCCTCCAGAAACTCTTGTTTCTCAGCATTTGCTTCTCTATAATTGATGTCATTAGACTCTGTGAGTTGAACTGGGATCCAGGTTTCTCTTGTGTTTCCCAATGTCCCTTTCTCCAAATCCCTTTCTTTTCAATATCTATACTTTCTCATTGGTTAAAGCAATATCAATACAGATTTAACATACATTCCTTTCATGCAGACTAATTGTGGCAAGAATATTGTCTGCATTTCCTACCTGACTTTTATTAAAATAAAAATTCATGGATATTTAACAACTACTTAAAGACAAACTATTTCCATTCTTATATGAAAGCTTCTAGTATAGTATCACCTGTGCTCTCCATTACTATCATAAGCCTCCCACATTCTTCTTATTAATGTTCAATATATATCTTGTGT
The DNA here is from genome assembly GCF_054392235.1 of Sus scrofa. Classification (NCBI taxonomy): domain Eukaryota; kingdom Metazoa; phylum Chordata; class Mammalia; order Artiodactyla; family Suidae; genus Sus; species Sus scrofa. The sequence goes on along the minus strand of NC_139383.1, from coordinate 53,947,180 downwards.
CGTCATCACTTGCACTAAAGAAATTAAATTCCTACAGACTGATGTTTCTTTTTGGAAAGGTTCAAAGGTTCAAAGGTTCTTTGTTTTTTCAAACTGGTTTCAGAATCTTCCTAGTCTTTTCCACAACTATTGGACTTTATTAAATTGATTATTTGAATTCCTGACACACATTGCACAGGTAATGGCTGTACCACCAACTGGTAACTGTTATCATAATGATGTATAACTTTATAGACTTGAAAATTCCTTAAGGGCCAACAGCATGCCTTGGTGCACGTATCCCAAGAGGCCTTCAGCCAATTTTTTTTTGCCAACTGCAGCACTGGCCACATGGTTGACACTTAACATATGCTTGTGGACAACCTAATGAAAGGATGAATGGATGATGGGTGAATGGTGATTTATAAATACAAAAATACAGTCTGTGGCTGTACACAGTCTATGGAGGGATGCTGAGCATTTTCTCCACTAGCACTATCTCACAGCCAGTCATACTCTCTGAATACTGAAAAAACTAAAGTATATTTAATTCAAATCCTTATCAAGTGCCTTAATATAAAATAGGCTTATTTGCTTAACGAATTGTATTAGAAGTAAAAATCCAGGCTATTTTTCTCCTATGCCTCATTTGACATTGAGCTGGGAATTTAAACATGTTGACTCCTGTGGCATCTGTCTATAAAACTCTCAAGAAACTAATAGTTAAGATTTATGAAAAAATATTGGGAGATTTCTTTGAAACTGCTGAATTTATATGACCTTATCATTAAATACACACCAACAGTCATAATCATCATTAAAAAGAAGTGACTGTTTTTAGGTTTCCTTAAAATATACATTTAGTTGTGAAAAGCATGAAAAAAAGAGATATAATTCAGCCAACAAAGTATTATAGAAATCAAGTTTTTAAAGTAGAAGATTTATATGCTAATAAATGCCTAGCCCTGGGATAATTGCTAACACTTAAAGTTCAATAAATATGACTGAGCAGGAATGAGAGAGAATACCAGGAATGGTGAGAAACTTCATTACTGTTTTTTTCCTAGATGCAAAACCTGACTTCTGGGTGACAGTGCTCTAGCTGTGAATTTTGGGTATGAATCCAGGATGTGGGTGACATGGAAGGATCTTCAAAATGGTGCAGCCTAGCTTTCCAGTACTACAATAATACTGACAATGAGGAAATGCCTCTAGTTTCTATTTTGAATTTGTATTTATTTTCCACATTTAATATAAGGACACTCTAGTGCAGTATCCTTGCCCTTAGAGGGTTTTCATTTTCTTTGAGATGAGAAAATGAAATGAAAACAAATACCTAATCTAGTTAAGACACTGTGAACAATGCTTGTCAAATTGCAGATCATAATATATCATGGGTTATAATATCAAAAGTAAAAATATGACATCACATGGAATAAAGCTAAATGTTCTTTTGTGAAATGTTTGTATAAATTGTGTATTTGTGTATGTAGGTATATATCATGTGTATTTTTGGTTTTTTATTGTGAGTTGTTCCCCAAATGTTTAAAAGCCTCTGAATTAGCAAACCAGTGTAGATTTTTCTCTAAGAACTAAAATAATAAAAGTGGAAAACTGCAGCCCAGCTTGGGTGGCCAGGCCATTTCTACAAAGCACATAACCTGCCTTCTGAGCTTCCATCAGCTGCCAGGAGTGGTACAACTGCATCTGAGTGTAAGGAGTGTGGAGAATTCAGTCTCCTCTTCATGACAGCAGCAGCAGAGGGCCCTATTGCCAACTCTCCCTGGTCATTTAAGCTGGACAACTGAAGAGAGAGAACAAGTGACACAGCTTAGGAGGAGAGTGCTATAAGCTTCAAGAGACTTTGGAGACCATGAAGCCCACCCCCTCATATTATATCCTTGCCAAGAAGACTGTGTGAAAACCTCCTGGCGTCCAGGGATGGCTCCAGAGCTTTCCTCCCTTTCCTCTACCTCCACTTCTCCACCAGATAATCCCACTTGACATGAGGGATTTGACAGGATAGAGGTATGTTGGCATCCTCAAAACTGAGACCTCTGCATTTTACATAAAACTAGTCAACACCAGACCTTTCCCAACTTGAAACTTGCCCATGGTTATCAAATGATGTACAGTTGTTTGTGATACAGATAACATTCCAATAGGGACCTCACTAAATATCCTCTAAAAACTCCTATTATACAAGACCTCTGGCTGAACTTCAACCCTCTGCTGAGGAGTGAAAAAGAGTGGTGCTGTATCTGTTAACACCCATCTCCCCAGCTCTATTCCAAATGCTGGTATTGTTAGACATATTATCCTATTTACCTTGTAAAAATTTGGACAAAGTGAGGCATTAACCTCCAGAAGAGTATATTAATTAAAGATAACTTGATTGAACCAATTTAATATTCAATTCTGGAATGCCTATAAAAAGGACAAGGTGACCATCTATTATTAAGTTTTTAATAGCTTTTGGTTTTCTTTATAACAGGTGTTATCCTGTGTTGGTCAATAGTATCCTATGGATTATAAAATAAAGAAAGAAGTCTGAACAATTGATTGGCAAATTTCCCAAACTTAGGTCAGCCTCAAGTATATAAGAAATGGTGCTGCATTGAGGGCAAATAACAAAAAAAATAAATTTGATTCTACAAAATCTATTTTAGTTTGGCTGTATGCTGCCTGAACTCCCACTGCAGAAAATGGCAAGCCGAAGTACTTGGTTCCAGAAATCAATATCAAAAATGTGTTTGTGTGTTAATACTACATAATCTCTTTAGATTTACTATGTAGGTTGCTGTTAATCTAAGAGAGTTTTTCTGTGTTTGCCATTGGTCTTTTCCCTTATAGTGCAGTGTAATATAAATATACTATAATCGCAAATTATTTTTAAATTGAGAAGACTAAAAATCCGTCCTAATTAACATGAACCAAATATTAAGTGTGACTGAAAGAGTATTTAGACTTTCTAAAAAACAGACATGCCAGAACTGATACATCTCAATGAGTCCATTTGAAAGTTTTCAGATATCATCTAACTCTACTTTCCTTGTTAAGAACGTAACTAGAACTCACTCTTTGGCTACTTAGAATTGAATTATCTTGGACAAGTGTTTTCAGCTCTCAGAGACTTCAAGTCCTCATCAATAAAATGGGGATTTTTTCCCATAGACATCTATGAGCAGAAAACAAAGGCAGCATAACTGCAAACTATATTTGAGAATTAAGTAATATAACATATACAAAGTTTCAAATAGCAACTAGCTCAGAGTAGATCCCTAATACATGGAAGGTCTATTTTATTTATATGCATCTCCTTCCACAAGACATAAACTTCATTTTTTCTTTTTAGAGAAATAAAAAATAAATAAATGAAAGTCCAAAGGTCGTCATTCTGCTCCCCCATCAGTGCTTCGATCCATTCCTTGCACTACTAACAGATTTGTTTGGGGAAAAAAATCCACTTAACATTTCTACTTAAGATCCTCTCAATATATTGCACATTTGGAATTCTCAGCCATCTGGCCTCTGCCTACTTTTTATCCTAACCTCCCCACTGAGAATGACAACATACCATCATTAGTGCACCATATAATGCCTTTTGTGGTTTGAACACAATTCCCCTCTGCTTGCAAAGCCTGCCCCTAATTCTTCACCCAGAAACCCCAATATCTTTTTCCCACTTCTGCAACACAAAGTTTTATCTCCTTCTACTATGCTCCAGTATCATATTATGGATTCTTGATGCATTCAGATAACTTTCTTGATTTGAAAAATCTAGATGAATATAGAATAATTTGAACTTAGATATAAAAATCTTCAACAAAATATTAGAAAACTGAATTCAACAATACATTAAAATAATCATATATACCATGATCAAGTGGGGTTTATTCCAGGGGTGCAGTGATGGTTCAACATTCACAAATAATTCAATGTGCTATACCACATTAACAAAATGAAAGATAAAAATTATATGATCCTCTCAATAGATGCATAAAAAGCACTTTACCAAATTCAAAATCCATTTATGAAAAAGAAATCTGCATGAAGCAGGTATAGGTGGAATATACTTCAACAAAATAAAGACCATATGTGATAAGTCCATAGCTAATATCATACTCAACAGTGAAAAGAATGAAACTTGACTAATATCTTAACACTGTACATAAAAATTAGCTCAAAATAAATGAAGGACTTGAACATAAGACCTGAAACCACAAAGCTCCTAGAAGAAAACATAGGCAGTAAGCTCCCTGACATGTCTTGGTGATGATTTTTTGAATCTGATACCAAAAGCAAAAGCAACTAAAGCAAAAATAAACAAATGGGACTACATCAAATTAAAGAGCTTCTGCATAGCAAAGGAAACCATCAACAAAATGAAAATGCAACCTATGGAATGGGAAAAAAAAATTGCAAATTATTCATCTGATAAAGGGTTAATATCCAAAAATATGCTCTCATAGAACTCACAGAACTCAGTAGCAAAACAAATGAACAAAGACAAAAAAAAAAAATCCAACTGAAAAAATTGATCTGAATAGACATTTTTCCAAAGAAGACATATAGATGGGCAACAGGTACATGAAAAGGTGCTCAACATTGCTAATCATAAGGAAATGCAAATCAAAATCATGGTGAGAGATCACTTCACAGTCATTAGAAAAAAATCAGAAAGACAAGAAATAATGTTTGTGGAGATATGGAGAGAAGGGAACACTGTGCATTGTTAGTGGGAATGTAAATTGGTACAACTACAATGAAAAACAGTATAGAGTGTCTTCAAAAAATTAAAAACAGAACTATCATATGATCCAGCAATTACACTTCTGTGTATTTATCTGAAGAAAATGAAAACATTAATTCAAAAAGATACACTCACGCCCATGTTCATTGCAGAATTATTTACAATAGCCAAAATATAGAAACAACTTAAGTATCCATCAAGGAATGAATGGAAAAGACATTTTAGGTATATACCCCCAAATGAAAACATTAATTCAAGAAGATACATGCACCCCAATGTTCATAGTAGCATTATTTACAATGCCAAGATAACCATCAAAATATGAATGGACAAAGAATGTGATAATACTACTCAGCCATAAAAAGAATGAAATTTTGCCACTTTGCAACAACGTGGGTGGACTTGGAAGGCATTATGCTAAGTCAGAGGAAGACAAATACTGTATATCACTTATGTGTGGAATCTAAGAAATCAAACAAACTAGTGAATATAATAAGAAACAGACTCAAAGATATGAGAACAAACCTATGGGCAGTGGGAAGGGGGCAGGGGAAATATAGAGGTAGTGTATTAAGAGGTACAAACTATTATGTATAAAATAAGCTTATTAGGGAACATAACCAGTATTTCATAATAAGTATAAGTGGAGTATAATCTTCAAAAATTGTGACTCACTATATTGTACATCTATAACTTAACATAATATTATGCATCACCTATAGTTCAATTTAAAAAGAAGCATCAAAAAAAGGACACAGACATGGAGATTAGACTTGTGTTTGCCAGGAGAAGGGGGAAAGAAGAAGAGTTTAGGGTTGGTAGATGCAAACTATCACATTTAGAATGGATAAGTAATGGGGTCCTACTGTACAGCATAGGGAACTGTACCCAGTCTCTTGGGTTAGAATATGATGGAAGATAATATGAAAAAAATAAGAATGTGTTTGTATGTGTGGTCGGGTCACTTTGCTATACAGAAGAAATTGAAGGAACACTGTAAAACAACTATACTTAATAAAAAAAGAAAATTCAAAAAAATTTAGTTTAATATATACAGTGGAATATTATTCAGCCATTAAAAAGAATGAAATCTTACCATTTGTGACAAGATGGATGGACCTTGAGGACATTATGCTAAATGAAAGTAGACAGAGAAAGACAAACACCATGTAATCAAATGATCTTTTTCATATGTGGACTCCAAAACCAAACAGAACAAAACAAAAAACTCATAGATATAGAGAACAGGTTGGTGGTTGTAAGAAGTATGGGGTAGGAAGTGGGAGAAATAGATGATCTGTTTACTTTTTTAGTTTAAATAAATTGAATAAAAGTGTTAATAATAAAATAAGCAAAACCCCAAAGTACTTGCTAGCACATTTGTCCCCTCAAATAGAGTTTACAGTAGTGCCTTAGAGTAGAGATGATAGGAGACACCATGTGGAGGTTAAGAGCACACTCTCTAGAGCAGAATCAGCCTGGACTCTGCTCTCTACCAGCTTAGGTGGGTGACTTAACTATTCTGAACCTCAGTTTGCTCATCTGGAAAACAAGGGTCCTATTAATATCTGCTTTATAGGGTGATTGTGAGGATTAAATGAAGTGAAGGATATTCAACACACCACTTCATGACATCTAATAACTGTTAGTTACTTTGGTTTATTTGTTTATTTGCTTTTTGCTTATTTTTCCTTGAGGCTTTACTACAGCTATGGTCTGCAACATAGTAAGTTTTTGATTAAAGTTGAATGAATGAATGGATGAATGGTGACTCAAAAAATATCTCAAAGATCTATTTCCTTACATGTAAAAAGCATCTTAAAAAAGAATTTTCTATGATTCACCTGAATAACATACTGAAGCAGCTTAACATTCATACAGTGAGAGATGTGACAGAAGAGATGTGATGAAAGAAAGATGACTCTCTTAAAAATGTATTCTTATTGGAATTTTTATGTTGTGATGATTTAGGTGGAATGAAACAAAAGTGCTACTTTTCTAAAAAGTTGCTCCCATGTGAATTATGAAATAGATGAATTATTGGCATTGCCTTCACAAAGAGAGGGCTTCCTATGGAAAAATAACATTGTAAAATTACACTAAAAGGGGCAACCATCCCCATCTTTGAGCTTGGTGCTATAAGAACCATCCTCACATTAATTTGTCACAGGGTTCCCCAGTGTTTCAAATGTTGTGGGTACTGATGGGTGCCTTAATGGAAACCAAAGTACCTGCCTAACAAGTTCCTGACCTGGGATGAACCCTGGTCCAAAGTTTGCCTTTATGGTTTCCCTCGTGCAGCAAGAGTGATAGGAAGACAGGCAGGGAGAGAAATCTCTGATTTTTCTATTGCCTTTCATTATGCCAGTTCTGCGGAAGATAAGAAAATATGGATCCACTTCTATTTTATGCTTTGCTATAAAATGCTTTTAATGGGTTTATCTGTATTACTTTTATTACTATTATTGTCATTATTCATACTTTTTAAAACAAAACTTCACCTTATAAATTTAAGTGCATTGTATCTTTGACTTCCTATAAATTTTAAGGAGTTTTTTAAAGAGCAGTTTTACATTTATCAGAAAATTAAGAGGAAGGTACAGAGATTTCCTATCTACCCCTGTCCCTACACAGGCACACTGTCCCCCATTATCAAATTCACCACCAGGATGGTACCTTTGCTACAACTGATAAGCTTACATTGGCATATCGTTATTACTCAAAATCTATAATTTACATTAGGGGTAATTCTTGGTGTTATATATTCTATGGGCTTGGACAAATATATAATGATATATACCCTTCATTATAGTATCACGCAGAATATTTTCACTGCCCTAAAAATACTCTAATGTTCTGCTTTTGCGTCCTCCCTTGCCAAACCCCCCTTTTCAAATTTTTATTCTGCCCCTGTAGTTCCTCCTACTTGACCATCTTTTAAGTGCACACACAGTACTTGTTTCTTCACTGGCAGATAGTAGATGGTGTAACCTTTGTTTTATATATGCAGGAGGTGAAGTTTTCATTATGTTAAAGATTTGTGTTCTGTACATTTCCCCAGCCATATATTTCAGGAGGAAATCTGCATTCTTTATGAGTCTGGCCCTAAAACTCCATAGATTTCAATTATCCTCTGAGTCTAGTTATGCATCAAAAGATTTTTTCCCCCCAAAATATGGTGCCTAAAATGAAAAGCTGCTAGGTTGTTCATACACTGTGCTTTGAGGAACAGCTTTTCACAGATGGAAAGACATAAAAATGATGGGCTGTTATCTTGTAGCCTGAAACTCCATGCTCTGAACATATGAAATATTGATATTAAATCAAGATGTACCTGGTTTCCCCCATATGAATCCTTCCAAGTTCCTGACCTCTCTTCTGTTGCTGTTTCATTTTAGGCAGAATTCCAGAGGCAGGGTGGGGATAGAGGGAATGTATGGTCTTAGTGAAAGACAAATTGATATTGGACTAGCTTGTTTGTATATTAGTAAATTCCAGGAAGGCTGAAAACAGTAAAAATAAGGGTAGCTACAATATGTTCAGACAGATAAACATTTAAGCAATGTGAACTGTTTCACTCATTGGCAATGACATCATTAAAAGCTGATACATAGCACTTCTAAGGCTCATAAGTAATAAACTGCAAAAGAAAATTAATTCTAAACAAGACTCTAATTACAAAGATTATTAGTTAAAGTAATGCTTGTTGCTGTAAAAACAAACTCAAAGCTTGTAATGGCCCCAACACATATTTCTCATTCATGTACAGTCAAAATGACGGTTCCTGATTTACTGGGGCTCACCTCCAGCCAGTGATTTAGGGTCCTGGGCTCCTCCCATCTTGTGGTTCCACTGGTTTTAATACAAAGCTCCCAAAGTTGCCGTACTCCTCTACATCAATTCATGAAGGAAAAGAACATAGAGGATCTATCATGGGAGGTTTTCGTACACCAGGCTCAGAAATGCGACACATCACTTCTACTCATTCCATTGGCTAGAACTCAGTCACCTGACTACATCTAAGTGTAAGACAGTCTGGGAAATGGCATCGGACTGTGTAGCCTGGAAGAGGAAGAAAAGCTTTTGTTGATCATCTTGAAGTCTTTTCTGTAGCTAGCATACTTTTAATAAGGACATCTACAAAATTGTTCTTCATAGATAATTTGACAAGGTCATAAAACAAGTGGGTTATTGGGGTAAAGAATGCTTTACATAAAAGAGAAAAAAGATATCTCATATTTTTAATACATCCTGAAAATGCAGTCTGCCTTTTCAGTCTCTGTAATTGTCTTACCATTCTGTCTAAAAGCAATATCATAAAAGAAAGTCACATACATCTGGGTTTTCCAAATTCACAAAGCTACAAAGGCAGAGACAGCAATTAAACTGAGATCTGCCTGTCGTCAATGCCCAAATCATCAAACTCTAGAAGATTCTGCCTTTCATTGGATACACTGGGTCCAATCCAAACCTTGGTTCTTAATATTTGGTAGAATAGCTTCAGAGTCATGAGGACATAGTATGAAATCAAGAGGAATAATTTCTGGAGTATGAGTCATAAAAACTTACAGTGTCAGTAACAGGTAAGTACAGTTCTTTCCAGTGACTCCTGTATAGGTAACATTTATTCCAGGTTCTTTTTAATGACTCTCATTTAATCACAGAGTGCTTATGTCCATCCTGATAAATGGTACATTTTTTGGAGGTTAACTGTTTCAGGACCTGACACATAATTTTAGATTAAGAATTCACTAATCGGCTCCCAGAAGGGCCCAACCACCAACAAGAAAACTACTTTAATTTCCAAGATCATCTTTGCAACAAAAATCTACTCACACAAGCTTTCTTTCTTTATTTTTATTTTTATTTATTTATTTTTGCCTTTTTGTCCTTTTTAGGGCCACACTCATGGCATAAAGAGGTTCCCAGGCTAGGGGTCTAATTGGAGCTGTAGCCACCAGCCTACACCAGAGCCACAGCAACGCCAGATCCAAGCCACGTCTGCAACCTACACCACAGCTCACAGCAACTCCAGATCCTTAACCCAGTGAGCGAGGCCAGGGATTGAACCCACAACCTTATGGTTCCTAGTCAGATTCGTTTCTGCTGTGCCTTGACGGAACTCCCCCACATAAGCTTTATTTCTTGCTTTAAGACTTTGTCTTTCTTTTCTTACTTTTTTCCCTTCCTTCCTCCTTTCTTTCTTGCTTGCTTGCTTGCCTGCCTGCCTGCCTTCTTTCCTTCCTTGCTTTTTAGGGCCACACATGAAGCATATGGAAGTTCTTAAGCTAGGGGTCAAATTGGAGCTACAGCTGTCGGCCTATGCTACAGCCACAGCAATGCAGGACCCAAGCTACATCTGCAACCTACACCACAGCTCACCCGAACGCTGGATCCTTAACCCACTAAGTGATGCCAGGGATCAAACCCACATCCTCATGGATATTAGTTGGGTTCATTACCTCTGAGCCACAACAGGCACTCCCAAGACCTTGTATTTCAAAGTCAATTTTGTACAAAGTCTTGGAAGTATATTAGCAAAACAGAAGAGTGACACTTTTATGCTGATATTCACTGAAAGTCTCCCTTCCAACCCCTGATATTGGCTGTTATGCAGAAGTTTCTCCTTCTTTTGTGTTCTGTTGTGTTAGTTTATCAGTCTTCAAAATCACTTGGAAAATTCAGAAAATTTTTTCCAATGTAATTTACATATAACCAATAATTTTTTTTCCTAAGCACATGGCTTCTGTGACTCAAGATTTGAGAATAAACTTCTTTGAGAAATATATATATATATATATATATATATATATATACACACACATGGATTAAATATATATATTCAGCTTCTACCAGTTTCTGAGCACTTTTTTGAACACCCATTAGATGAAGACATCACAACACACTGAACATAAAGAGAAAAAAATGATCTTTTTGGCCCCTATGAGGCAAAGGTGAAGAGGTAATATATTCATCCAATATGAACCAAAAATATCTAAACAGTAAATAATAAATCCTCTCATAAGGAGCAATAAATCAACAAATAATAAATCTTTTCATAGGATGACAGCCTAAAGAAGTATTTGCTTTCAGGCTATTATGAAACCCTAGAAATAAATTATTTAACTGAAATTCTTAAGGCTTTGATGTGTTGTTAAACGAAATAGCTGGAGTTCCTGCTGCGGCTTAGTGGGTTAGGACCCCAACATAGTGTCCATGAGGATGTGGATTCTATCCATGGCCTCACTCAGTGGGTTAAGGATCCAACATTGCCACAATGTGATGTAGGTTGCAGATGCAGCTCGGGTCCGGTATTGCTGTGGCTACAGTGTAAGCCAGTGGCTGCAGGTCCAATTTGACCCCTAGCCTGGGAATTTCCATATGCCACAGGTGCATCCATAAAAAGGGGAAAAATAGTTAAGAAAAATGGAGTAATTTAATAATCTGCTTTATTATTTAGGATTCATAAGAATGAGTAAATAAAATAATATGAAAATAAAAGAATTAATTCCATAAAAACAGAAGTTAAAAAAGAGGAAATAATTAATGAGAATTATTGCCTTTTTTAGTATAGAGCCTTAAAAATTTTTTTTTTTTTTGCTACACCTGTGGCACGTGGAAGTTCCCTGACCAGGGATAGAACCCGCATCACAGAAGTGACCTGAGCCACAGCATTGACAAAGCTGGATCTTTAATCTGCTGAGCCACCAAGGAACTCCTGAAAATGTTTTTTAAAATAGCTTGGATTGGAGTTCCTGCTGTGGCTCAGTGGTAATGAACTCAACTAGTAACCATGAGGATGTGGGTTTGATCCCTGGCCTTGCTCAGTGGGTTAAGGATCTAGCATTGCCATGAGCTGTGGTGTAGGCCCCAGATGCGGTTCAGATCCTGAGTGGCTGTGATTGCGGCACAGGCTGCAGCTGCAGCTCTGATTCTACCCCTAGCCTGGGAACTTCCATATGCTGCGCATGCGGCCCTAATAAAAAAAAAAAAAAAAAAAAAAAAAGGAAGCAGAAACAATAAATTAATTAATTAATTAAATAAAATACCTTGGCTTTATGTTTCTATATGTCTACTATTGTTCTTACATGAGAGAAGAAAAGCTTTTTCCTGATGCCACTACTCTTGTATTGTCTTTCAGAGAGAAAGTTTTTTTCAGATTTCATCCACAAGGGAAGAATGGGGAAATACACATGGATCCCAGAAAAACATAACCTTAAGGAAAATATTTTTAGCAGGAAACTTCACATAGTGCTATCAAATAGTTTGATATCATTAGCCAGTATTGATAAGTTTCCAATTATATATCTAAGCATAGTGGCAAATATAAATCACAGTTCATGTAAAAAAATTATTTCACCAAATTAGTAAGGGAAACCTAGCCCTAAGTTACACACCAATCAGAATATGCTAAAAAAGGAAACGGTGCTCAAGTAAAATTGGAAAGCGAATGTATTCTTGGTCTCAAATCCCTCTGAAATGTAATTGCATCAAGTTGAAGGAAAATCAGTTTGTTTTGATTCCAGTGGTCTTGATGCTGCAGTTAATAATTTTCACTCTGAATTTTAAATGATTGGAAGCAATATGATGAAGATGACACACATCTGGACCCAGAGTCCACATGCACTGTCTATGGGTCCCCAGCCTTGTAACCTTGGACAATCCCTTCAGCCCTCTATCTCTTGCCCCTGACAGCACATGTACTGGAGTTCTCTCCATCCTGCTTGCTACCTCCCACTCTCCACCATTCTGCTTTCAGGGCTCTGACTGTGGTAGGGTTCATTTGAAAGATGGGTGGTCACACCAGAGAGCTTGGCGGGAAAACCATGCTAGATGAGGTCTTTGAAAGTCTTAAGAAAAGACAGCTCATGCACTTCCAGAGTCATAAATTGTCACACTAAGCCAATGATCTCATTTTAGTGATATTTGTTATTGAAAGAAATATGGATAACAACTTGTCTTAAAATCATTTCATGATGTTGTGGTAAATAATATCAAACCAACTCAGAGAGCTGGCATTTTACACTGCCTTTAAATATTCAAAAACAAACAAACAAACAAAAAAGGAGTTTCTTGATCTTCCTTCAACCCAAAGAGATGGAAGTGCAAAATCATCATATCTATTTGAAAATAGAGAGTATACACCCATTTTTGTCACGTAGTGCCATGTTTGCAAGATTATTTTTATTTTGTACATACCCTGTAGTGTTCAACATTTTAATTGCCACTTCCTCAATAAAATTATTGGAAATATTCCATCTCGCCATTAGCACTTGCAAAATAACTGTTAACAATATGTTATCCAGACACAGAAACTTTATAATTAATGTTGGAATAGTCTTCAAAGTCTAGTGACTAAAATATATCCTATAAAAATTACTGGACTTCATTCAATGCTGTTCTGCTGTTTTAAAGTTCAATAAATGTGTTGAGGGGGAGATATCTGGCAACCTATACTGGGCAGTCTGGCAGTGAGACCTGAGAGGCTGGAAGGTTTGATTTCTGTTGTGTGGTAAATGTACCAAAGACTCCAGAGTTTCAGAGAAACGCTTGAAAAGGAGGAAGGAGATCTGACCAAATGCAACTCCCAGTGGGAATCTGAACAGTCATCTGGGGCTATATTCCCACCTTGTCAGTTGATGAGGCTCTGGGACAGGTTCCATTTAAGCAATAAAACACAACAGGCCATGTATATATCTGGGTGATTATAGCATAACTCAGATTGTGTTATAAGTCATGAGGCTGAAGGCCAAGTGTCTTAACTCCATGAGAAGTGCAATATTGGCCCTGAAACACACTGCCTGAAGTGTCTTATTGCTGTCAAGAAATGGAATTTCTACAGTACATTAAGAAAAGGAAAACACTTAGCACAGTGGATTTAAAATAACCATGGCTATGACATCACTGACAGCTAATCAAAACTCTAATTGCAACCAGAGTTCTGAGGCTATTGTATGAAAGGTCTTAACAGACCCAGCCATGGATACAAGGAAGAACAATGCCTATGCCATGAGCAAAATTTCAGTAGCATGGGACCTGAAGTAAGAATGGGGTGGGCTGGCAGATTTCAGACAATCTCATTAGCAGTGAGTTGGTAACTCTGGAGTGAAATCACCTTGAGTAAGTAAGCCAAGAAAGAGCAGTGCAAACACCTTTGAATACTCTTTCTCCTTCAGTTGCAACCTTCATTTTATACAGTTAAATATGTCTTTAAATGATTAAAATATAAGGCAGCATAAATGGAAAAAGCATCCGGTTTACATGTTCTAGAAGAGATGAAAGATTATAATGAACTGAGAGGAGTTTGGGGGTCACATGTTACTCATGATCCGTGCAAGGAATTTCCAGTCATATTAAGCTGAAGTCGTCCAAAAGGATTGAAGTCAGTATGTGGTCATAAGGACTCAGTTCAGATTTTACATCTGAGTCTGTGTAGCACCAAAAAGTGGAACATGCATTTCAAGGTCCAGGTAACAGCCTCAATCAATTTAGCCAAAGCACACACTGAGAGGTACCTTCAGAAGGTCCCACAGGGAAGAATATAACATCACAAACGAGAGCAAAAAGAGGGCTTGTCTCAGGAACCACAGGATTTGAGCCTAATGATTTGCTAGTTCACCGTGGACAAGTGTTTAATTTTTGTGGGCTTTAGTTTACCTCCAGTGAGCTATCCTGAACTCTGGTTACAGGCGTTGCTTCCTCAGCCTCAAGAAGGAGCTACTCTGCCATTTCCTGAAAGTTTACCAACAATACCACAAAGAGGTAGAATATTATTAAGAAAAGCTCTCTTTTACTCATCATGGGACATACATGTATATTTGGAAATAAAAGAATTTTACCATCAGTTTCAATAAAGATAGCCTTAGCGGTAAGCAATTACTAATGATCTCTTATTGATGGTACTGGAGCAAAAAATTCTTCATGTTGTTGTGGGAAAAAACAATTTAGGAGTTTGTCCCATTAGAATCCATTCAAGTTCTGGAATGAAAACCCCACAAAGATGTTTCTTTCTTCTCAATTTATTGAAAAATTTTACCTATATCATATCTGTCAGTCATTATAATTTATAGGTAATAATTGTACCCTGTGACAAAATATTTCTAATAGTTTCATTTTTATGTATTTCTTATAATCTTTATATCAGCTTGGGAATTCTTTTGGAATTATAAAAATGTTAAAGGAGCAACCATATGACTAAAATTGGATAAAAATTATAGTTCCTTAAAAGCATTAAACTCTTATTCTTAAGAAATAGATCAAACAATTATTTTATTGTGTCAAAATTTTATAAGAAGTTCCTGTTGTAGCTCAGTGGGTTATGAATCCAACTAGTATCCATGAGGATGTGGGTTTGATCCCTGGCCTCACTTAGTGGATTAAGGATCTGGCATTTCCGTGAGCTGCAGCATAGGTCACAGACATGGCTCAGATCCCATGTTGCTGTGACTATGGCATAGGCCTGCAGCTACAGCTCGGATTTGACCCCTGGCCTGGAAATTTCCATGTGCTTCAAGTGCGACCCTAAAAAAAAGCACACACAAAAAAAATCTGCACACACAGCAGAAATTGAAGGAATATTATAAATCAACTATACTGTAATAAATTTTTTATATAATGATTTTTATTTTTTTCCATTATAGGTGGTTTACAGTGATCTGTCAATTTTCTACCAATTATATATCAGGATTTTAAATTTCAGATTTTTTTTTTTAGCCAATCCATTAAAAGTGGTTAAGAGTCCTGCTGATTTTAATGGCATAATAGTTTTAATATATACTTTGGTTTACCTTGAAATAAGCCATATTTCCAAATTCTGTTTTAACTAATGATCCTTTAATAGACCTATATGAACTAGATCCTTAATCATTATAATAAACTTTCTCTTCGATAAGACAAAGAGCTAGAGTCCAATATATATTTAATTAATGACAGATCTAAAACATTGCCATAACCTCAAAGCTGGACACTGAATAGTTCAATAAAAATGTTCCAATAACACCACTATTAAGAGAATGTTGCATCCTGTAAAACTGAAGTATTATACAAAGGTACAGGCACTAGTGTCTAATGACCAGCTAATAACACATTAGCCAGAGTCACTATGAAATGATATTCCTTTTTGTTGTACATTAATGTCATAAATAAGTGAAAGCCATTTTCAAAGCACATGCTTCATACTTTCTGTAACAGTGTAACATAGTTTCACCTCTGAAATGACCTGCCTGGGACATACCATGGGCAGCCACAGTGGGGCCAATTCCCAATTATGTGAACAAATAAATGGCCTGAATAAGTTAAGCCAGCAAATAAACCCAGCTCTCTTATTGTAGACATTGCTTGTAATATACTTGTTGGAAGTGTTGCTGGGATGTTGACATATTTGGCTAAAGGATCCAAAATACACATATTCTGCTCTGACAACCTTCCCTCCTCAGAGGCTCCTGATGGGCTACACACACACACACACACACACACACACACACACGTAAAGGGAAGTAAAATGCAAAGTGCTAGGGTTTTTGTTTCTTTGATTTTATTGGCTTAGCCCTGCCCAGTTATCTCTGGTGCAAAATGAAGTTTAAAATCTAGCCTGGCTGTATATGCAGCATAGTCTAAACAACAAAGTGGAGCCACTTCTTATCCCTACCTCTAACTCATACTAGGCTCTTACCATCTCTGACCAGTCATGTGGTACAGAAATCAAGGAGATGACCAACAAGTGCAGGCATACTTTGAGGGGAGTAATAAGAACAGCATCTGGCCCTCTCACCACACCAGCAGCGTAAGGCATAGTCACAGAAGAAAGCCCATAAGTGCATGAGCATGAACACAGGAACCCTGATCATTAGACCACCAATGAATATTCCCCAAATCTGAACAATCAGCTTAGCAACTTTTCCTAACTTGGGGAAGAGGGAGGAAGAAGCTTGAGTGGAAAAGACTTGGAAAGGCAGAAGATTCTCTATTTCCATGTTCACTCTCTGCCCAACAACTCACCGGTTCTACAGATTTAATTACTGTAAATATACATATGCTGGGAAATGGGAGACAACTATGGGATTCTTTTAAGTTATATATCAAAAGGGGCCAAAAGTAACAGTGTAATCTGTTTACCAGGAGTGTCCTCTGGGGAGTAGCTTTAGGAAAGAGAACATAAGGAAGGAAGGAGTTGTGGAATGGGCAACAGAGAACTGAAAATTACCTAGAAGGGCATCTTATCAGGGTATGTGGACTATAAAATACCATATAGAGAAGCCTACTGATGGCTCATTATTCACCGAAATCTCCTTTCCCCACCAACGCACAATCCTCCATGTAGTAAAGGGATAGTGAAAATAGGAGTCTATACCCCATAAAGGGGGGTGAGAGGGGTGAGGCAAACCACTTGCCCTAAAAGCAGAACCTGTCTGCTGTGTAGTCACCAAAATGATGTAACTTAAATCCTTCTCCCCTGGATAAGTCGATCAAAAATTTTTTGAAAGGAGAGAAAAACTGCTAAAAAGATGTGAATCAAGTGTCAAAGAAGATATAAAAAGAAGAGCCTAAAAGAGCCACAAGGAGATGAACCAACCTTGTGCAATTATAATGGATTGAATAGTGCCCCCCCAATTCATATCCACCCAAAACCTGTGAATGTGACCTTATAGGGAAATAGGGTCTTTCCAGATATAAAACTGAGTTAAAATGAGGTCATACTGGATTAGAGTCAGTGCTCTATTGAATTGATCGGTATGATTACATAAAGAAGGAAATCTGGACACAGGCAGCAGAGAGAAGATGGCCACATGGAGATGGAGATAGAGATTGGATTTAATGCTGACACACGCCAAGGAAAGCCAAGGATTTCCAGAAATCACCAGAAGCTAGGAAAAGGCACGGAAGGATACTCTCTTGAGTCTATAGGGAGAGCACGGCCCTGCTGACATTTTATTTTGGACTTTTATCCCTCAAAAGTGTGAGAGAATAAATTTCTGTTTAAAGGCAACCAACTTGTGGTGATTTGTTATGGTAGCCCTAGGAAACTAACACAAAGGGCACATTATTAAAACTTGTATATAGTTACATTGTTCTTTCTTTCCATGACAACTTATTCCACTTACATACGCCCAAAGTAGGTTTTGCACAGGTAAATAATATAATTTACCTACTCCCTGAAAAACACAGACTTGGAGTTTTCTTCCATTCGTACTAATGAATAGGTATCAAACCCTCCCCTACTTTCTCTCCATTCTTTTTGTGAAAATCATCATGCATTTACAAATGGAAATATTAGGCTATGAGTACAGGATCCAGTCATGAAGCAGAATGTTTCTCTGTGCTCTGAGAACAACATGGAGATAAAATCTGCAATCCAGCCTCATTAGGATTATTATCTCCTCAGTGACAAAATATACTAACTGATCCAAGCCATCATGAGGCCATTAGGAATGATTACACAGATAATGTGGACAAATTACAGCATTTTTAAGGTAAGCTTTCTTTTCATTGTAATATATATTTAGGAATTATAAAGTATTTAGGATGAAATAAGCCTTGCTTCTCTAAGTAGTAATCCCTTTTGAGGTGCTTATAGGGTTTTTTCCTTTACCTCATGCTACTGATTAAGAATTCCTTCTTTAAATTAGTTTAATTTGCATCAAGGGATATGTAAATGGGAATGGCACTAAACTCTGACCTTTAAGTGCACTCAGAAATAATGCTGATCAGAACGATCCTGCTGTGAGTTGTATGTTGGCAAAGTGGATTTATCATGTAATGGGGTCTAATAGGACCTAATCTTTGGTTGCACTTACATGTTGCCAAGTATCCTGACCTGAGCAGAGGTTTTGGTTGAAAGCCCAGTTTTCAGCCTTCTTATCTCAGTCCCAATATCCAGGACCTGAATACAATTATAATCATCATGATAACAGGAACAAGAGTGACAGCTAACATTCATTAAACACTTGCTGTGTTGTATGTACCATGCTAAGGATTTTACCTACATTACCTCATTTAACCATTACAAAAATTCTTGGTTTTTTTGTTTGTTTGTTTTTTGTCTTTCTGCCATTTCTTGGGCTGCTCCTGCAGCATATGGAGGTTCCCAGGCTAGGGGTCAAATTGGAGCTGCAGCCGCCAGCCTATGCCACAGCCACAGCAATGCCAGATCCGAGCAACGTCTGCAACCTACACCACAGCTCATGGCAATGCCAGATCCTTAACCCATTGAACAAGGCCAGGGATTGAACCTGTGACCTCTTGGTTCCTAGTCAGATTCATTAACCACTGTGTCACGACGGGAACTCCCATCACAAAAATTCTATGATATAGGTACTATTATTATCCCAGTTGTATAAGCAAGGGAATCGATTTAGAAATAAAAAAACAATGGTACCTGTTGAGATCCACCCCAGCAGGGAAGAGATGGCACCCTCAAAAGAAGTAAATAGTTTAATGACATGTGGTTTGAAGCCCCTCCCCACCTTCTCCAGCTCCTTCTCCCAATAAATCCCTTACACATTTAATTCCATCTTGGCATCTGCTTCTCAGTAGGCATGAACTAATGCAAATGCTACTGAGGGTGGTCTGAGAAATAAATGGTAAGATAAGAGCATGAGAGTGGCTTAATCATCACAGAAAGGCAAAGAAGATGGAATAAATGGGGCATGGATAGTACCTGTAACAATTTGGTGGCTCAATTGCTACAGATCTCACTAGTTTTTGCCTGGGGAAATGTCTGAGTGGAAGGAAATACCCTTATAGATTAAACAAGCCAGGCATTTGGAAGATGTGAAGTAACAATAAGTACAAGAATAGCAGAGGTGGCAACCTACTTCTAAGTTGTTCTGATGCCCTTCAAAGGGATGATGAGAAACTGTGAGACATGAACAAGCTGTTAGAAGCTAAGCAGGAGAGCGGAGCATATCTTTGGTGGCTCACTAAGAGGTCCTTATCTCCCAAATGGAAGAGTAGACATAGATAAACAATGTCCTGGAGCTGAGTGTCAGAGCTCCAGAGATGCTTGAATGCTCACCCAAGGTAAGTCTGTTATGCCTAGGATCCTGCTGGGGAAAAACTGAGACCCCCAGACATGGGATGAGGCCATCTGGATGGATGTCCCTGAAGATGCTCATTCTGCAGACCCCCTTCTTCTAACTTGGGGGTAGGGTGAGAATTTCTTCACTTGTAAGGAGCAGAGCTCTAACTGGTTAGGAAAAAATGGGGAGTGGTATTGTTGTTTCATGGGCATTCTCAAGGGTGTACAAGACTGTATATGGATCAGAAAAGCTTCCACTGGTGACCCCACAGTCCTTACCCGGGTCTGGTGACCACCTTGCTCCAATCTGCCTATTGTCAACACTGGTGTATTCCAGAACATGCGCTGGAAGTGGCACCCCAACTTCTTCATGCTGACCTACCAGCTTCAGCTTACCTACACTCTAAAGGGTTATTTTCTGCTGCCTGACAATGGCAAACCAACTGTGACCCAGGGAATCCAGCAAACATCGCAACGAACAATTGTAAGCACAGTGAGGTCTAAAGCCTAAAGTCTTGGAGAGGGAGCCTCCTTCCAAGGTGTTCCTTCCATGGGTATGCTTCCTCAGCTCTAGGAGTCCCTTTAGAGTTCTATTTACGTCCTTATAGTTACTCCCTATGTGGCTTAATATTTATATTTAAAATCCCCCGTTGATGTAACACCGTAGTTTCTGTTTCCTGATTAGACTCAGACTGATACAAGTATCCAGAATACATATCAAGGAATCCAGAATATAAGATTAAGTGAGCAAACATTTATTGTTTTGGGGACACTTTGTCCAAGCGAATCTGTTTCTATTTGATATCTTGGTGAGGACTTCAGGTGATGCAACAAACTCACTGCTAGAATAGTTGTTAGATGCTTCAAAAAAATCTATGATCAATGCTGAAAGAAATGGAAATGTTGGGGTTGCCTTAGCTGGTGGTAGAGGAAGAAATAAAGAGGTTAAGGGAGGTGGGCATGCTGAAATGAGTATATTAAAAGGCCAGAATATTATGTTCCATGCATCATTCACTAAGGCTATTAAAATTGCAATGGTAGGAGGGACATCAGCATCAGGAAGTATTCATAGTGGCCTTTCTCTTAGGCTGGCGCTTACTAGAGGGGAGGCAATCACAGAACTGAGCCCATTAATATTCGGCCCCAAAGAACTAAAGGTTAGATGGGGGTACTTAATGACCAGAAGCCAAGATGTTGCGGTTAGCATAATTACACACAAGTCCAGAGGGGTAGCCAAGAGGTCTTGATGTTCAGGGAACTGTGGAGATGGTTAACATAACATGGCATCTGTAGGGACAAATAGACCATTGGGCAACAAGGATGCCATTTTACTTCTCCAGAAAAAAGGTGCAATTCCTTGCTCAGCTTTCAGACCCAGAATCCCCTGACTTGAAAGTGTCCCTAGAAAGAAGACACTGCAACACTGCTATAAGGGCCTATTGTATCAATTTCTCCTGTTTTTTGCCAATGAGAGCTAAAATCATATACTTGGGTGACTGGATACATTGGGGAAAGGGGAATATCCAGTCATATCGAGGCTACTGGATTCAGAGTCTGAACTGACATTGAATCCCAGAAGTCCAAAGCATCATTGTGTGCTCCCTGTTACAGTGGGGGCTTACAGATGACAGGTAATAAATGCAGTTATGGCTAATGTCTGGCTTACAAGTGTCAGAGACCCACCCAGTGGTCATTTCCTTAGTTTCCTCCCTTATAATCGGAACTGATATGCTAACCAGTTAGAATAACCCTTGTATTGGGTCCTCAGCTTATGCAGTAAGAGCTATCATAGTGAGGAAAACCAAATGGAAACCTTTGAAACTGCTTTTTGTC
Source organism: Sus scrofa (assembly GCF_054392235.1). Taxonomy (NCBI): domain Eukaryota; kingdom Metazoa; phylum Chordata; class Mammalia; order Artiodactyla; family Suidae; genus Sus; species Sus scrofa. Next base: position 53,925,599 of record NC_139383.1, on the reverse strand, counting down.
TCATAAACCAAAAGAGTAAATTAAAAACACTATCACAGGGGGCCCTGGGAGCTATTTGCTTTCCTGTAATAAAGACTTTGGTTCCTTGCTGCCTGTGTGTTCATGGAGTTCATTCTTCAATTGCGTGAACAAGAGCCTGGATTCCTGTAACATCTTTCCGGCATCATCTTTTGGGGGCTCGTAGGGATCCAATCCAATACACCAGTGCTCATAGGGCAAACAGCAGTAAGCGTGCGCTTTCTACTTTTTTTCAGTTTCATTCGCCTCTGAAAGGAGGGTGAGTATGTGAATGAGTGTGCGAGCCTGAAACATGTCCTAGATGTGAAGCGAGTGTGGAGTCCTGATCTGGAATTCTGCTTAAGCTCCTGAACAACCTCACACAGCTAAAAGGCAGCCCTCCTGAGTCCAATCTTGCCAGGAGTCTGGTCAGGGGTTTCTACCATCCTGCCATATGCCAGGAGGCACCAAATGGGGTGTCTCGGTGTCCTAAGAGGGAGACGACCAGAGATGGATGAAGCGAGTCACAAGGCAAACTTTCCTTCCCATTCCCCTCACCCTGAAATCTCCTCTCTCTTTGTATTCTACTCTGTAAAGCATTTGGGAAATCACAGGTTACTACATGTCTGAAGGTTAGCAATTGTTGAAAGGCATGAGACGAACAAAAACGTTTTTGTGAATTATTGAAGGGTGGTGAAGGATTTAAAGTAGCTGTCCCTGACCCCTTATGAGATTCTCACTCCACCTTCCCTGCTTCCTACAGTATGTTAGGAGCCAGCATTTTATAGTAAATGATGTTAGTTGAATGGCAAGAGGCCAAATTTTGATGGAAATTTATCTTTGAGTGGTGTCCCTAAGAGGACAAGCTGCAAGGAGACCCCTTGCACTGTTGAAAAAAACAAAAAGCGAAGGGCTATATGGACAAAAGTCCTCATAATCCAGTTCTGTAAGCTTAGGGACTTCCCCTTGAATTATAAGTCCATCCCATTATATCGTGCTTCTGGTCTTCCACCCCTCACTATTTTTAGCCAGTTCAGCACCCCTTGGGCTTTAGGCCAATTGATACCACCTCGTATATGACTTCAGCCTTCTTCCCTATGCTGGGCTCAGTCATTGTTATATTCTTCTCATCAAGTGATGCCCCATCTCCTTAGGAGTCCTTTAAAGGGCTTGACTAATGGGATCCTTTTTCCTTTCCTATTACCTCAAATGGAGCTGCAGGAGCAAAGGAAACAGACCTCTAGATGGTAAGACCACCCTGAGTTGTTACCATGTCTGTGAGGGAGAAGGAGTTCATAACTAGTGTACACCCAACTTAGGCCAGAGCCCGGGCATGGTCAGTTTTGCTTTTTGTTATTCACTTTCATCCCTGGAGAAACTGACAGCTGGTTCATCCAATTTACCCATTAACTGTGGCTTAGGAACTTTCCTAACATTAATAGAAGGCATGTCAGAGCAAGCATCTTGGGATTCAAAAATTCAGCACAGGGTCTGTATACCTGGGTTTTCTTCACCTCTGTCCAGAGACAGGCAATGGGCAGGGATAACAGGAGAAGAGGCTATGCTGGTAAGGAGTGGTTAATTCCAGTCAGCCTAATGTCGGATGGGACATTCTCTGGACAAGAGAGGGAATGCCCTCACATAACCGAGAAAGGACAATAGGTGCTGGATGCTGGCCTTTTCTCTTTTTCAGATGGGAACCACATCCTCGAGCCTGGTACATGACTCAATAGCAACTCCTCTGACATGTGCCTTGAAAAACTGGGAGAAGTTTGACACTCAGACTCTGAGAGAGAAACATTTAGTTTTCTTTTACATGAAAGCCTGGCCACTGTATAAACTGTTGGATGGGGAGCGATGGCCATCTGAAGGCTCTCTAGATTATACTACTAGTCTCCAATCAGACCTATTTTGTAGATGAGAAGGAAAATGGTCAGAGGTACCTTATGTTCAGGTCTTCTTTACAATGAGGGAAGACGCTACCCTGAGGAAGACTTGTGGACTTCCCCAGTGTGTTACACCAACTCCCTCAGGACCTAGGTGCCCACCATATCCTGGCCCAACTGGGCCAGACCCTCTTGAAGTTAATCAGCCTTCTCCAAAACTGCCCAAGGCTCCTTTTCTCCCCCCTCCAGTGCCAAAGTTATATCCCTCTTTACTCCCTTTGCAAGAGGTAGCAAATGGAGAATGGGGACCAATATGGGTACTTGTGCCTTTTTCACTTCAGGACTTAAGGCAGATAAAAACAGACTTGGGAAAATTTGCTGACAACCTAGATAGATATATCAAGGTCTTTCAGGGTCTCATGCAGTCCTTTGAGTTAGCCTGTCATGTTATTACTAAACCAGACATTGACTATAAGTGAAAAAAAATAAAGTCTTAGAAAATGCTCAAGGCTGGGGAGGTGAGTGGTTTGCTATAAATGCCAGAGGCAGATCAGAAGAGGAACAAACAAGATTCCTTACAGGGTGTCAGGCAGTTCCTACAAGTGATCCTAACTGGTCTGCTAATGAGGGGGATAAAGATAATTGGCATAGAAATCATTTTATTACTTATATAACTGAGGGACTAAAAGCCACATGAGTAAAGCCCATTAACGACTCCAAATCATCGGAGGTTTGTCAAGAGAAAAAAGAGAAAGTCCATTGGCTTTCTTAGAAAGACTCAGAGATGCATAGAGAAAGCATACACCAATGGACCCAGAATCAATGGAGGGCCAAATAATTCTAAAAGACAAATTTATAACTCAATTGGCACCAGATATACAGAGAAAACTCCAAAAATTGGCTTTTGGCCCTGATCAGGACCTGGAGCACCTCCTTAGAGTAACAACTCAATTATATTATAATTGGGACCAGGAAGAATGAAAAGAGAACAAGAGGAGAGACAGAGAAAAGGCTGAGGCTCTAGTTATGGCACTACAGGGAGTCAACCGGGGAGCTTCCAAAGCAAGAGGACTAGGACAGAGACCTAAGCCCAGAGCCTCTTTACTCTGCGGAAAAGAGGGACACTTTAAATGGGAATGCCCCAAGGCTCAGGCCACGGCACCTAGATCGTGTCCCATATATCGGGGAGATCACTGGAAGAGAGACTGCCTCCAAAGATGAAGGTCCCCAGGGTTGACCCCTCAGGTCCAGGATCAAGACTGATGGGATCAAGGGCTTCCCATATTGGCTCCTCTTTATCACCACTCAGGAGCCCCGGTGACTCTAAATGTAGGAGGACAATCTGTCAACTTCCTCCTGGATATGGGAGCTACCTTTTCAGTCCTGCTCTCCAACCCTGGGCCCCCCTCAAATAAAGCTGCCACTATTAGTGGTATTTCTGGCAAGCTGGTTACAAAATTCTTTACACAGCCTTTGAGTTGTGACTGGAAGTCTGTTTTCTTCTCTCATGCTTTTCTGATTGTTCCAGAGAGTCCAACTCCCCTTTTAGGAAGAGATATTTTGTCAAAGGTTAATGCCTCAATTCACATGACAATGGAGCCTAATCAAGGCTTATGCCTGCCTTTGATGGAAGTAGATATTGACCCAGAAGTCTGGGCCATAGGAGGAAAGATAGGATGAGCAAAAAATGCTCAACCGGTGGAGATAACTCTTAAACATCAAAATTTATGTCCTTGCCAAGAGCAGTATCCTCTGAGACCTGAGACATGACAGGGACTTATTATCCCAATTACAAGAAACCTAAAAGAACAGGGACTATTAATCAAATGCAATCATCTTTGTAACACCCCTAATATTGGGAGTGTAAAAACCTAATGGGGATTGGTGCCTACCTAGTACAAGATCTTTGCCTAGTAAATGAGGCAGTGGCCCCGTTACATCGAGTGGTGCCCAACCCCTACGCTCTCTTCTCACAAATTCCAGAAACAGCAGCATGGTTTACTGTATTAAATTTAAAAAGATACCTTTTTCTGCATTTCCTTGTCTAAGGCTTCACATATATAAATTCTCAAAATATGGAAGGGAACCAACTGGCCAGAATTAACTTTAGGTTCATGTAAACTGGGAAATATTCAGTATTAAATTAATATCTTATATTAGAATTGAAGTTTGTTGATCTAATTAACAGACACTTCATTACAGTTATCGACATTAAGTATAATATCTTATTGTACCTACGTTTAATAGCGGTCAAATGAGACACTGAGACATCAGTTACTAAACAGAGAAACTAAAGACATTGAGGACTGTTAATCAATGTGTTTAGTGCTACCTGAGATGGTCTCAATAAGAAAAACACGTGTTTTTAGAAATTATAAAAGACAGCCTGTGGTTGCTTTAGAAAAGTAGAATGTGTGTGCTTTCAGTAAAGAAGGCATGAGGAATGGAATTGCATTTTATTAAGGGAAAAGAAAGATAGTCTGTCTTTAGCTTGTTGCCCTAGAAGGAAAAATAAGGGGCAGACTAATATGGATACAGAAAGTAATGCAAGGTATGTGGGAAGTGGATACTGAGAAAAGAATTTTGTGCATGGTTTTTGTGCACTTTGTACTAAGTTCAGAATAAATTTAATTGAGTAAATTAATTATAAAAGTAAGGTGGTGCCATAAATCACACTCCTCACAAAGACATAAGGTAACTTTTAATTATATGCTGACCAAGGAAACGGCATACAAATATTTCATGACCAGCCAGAGAAATCAGAAAAATCATACAGATTATAGGTATTCTTATCAATTTTACCAAATATAGGATCAATATATGTGGATCACTCCTGAAAAGGGTTATTTAACCCAACCCGAATCTATTTGCTGGGAGCAAAATCATTATGTCAGATTTGGAGGGCAACCCCTATCCTCTAATGAGCTAAAACCTTTAGGATATTTAGCAAACGAACATTGTTTCCAAATCATCCAGGTCATACAATTCAGATAAGACTTCCATATGGTCTGGAACAGACTGGGGATCTAATCCTGGAGTATGCTGGCTAGCCCAGAATGGAACTTAATGGGTATGTGGAACTAATCTGTGGCCTTGGCTGCCCACAGAATGGGTAGGGCACTGCACTCTGGGATTGGCGTTTGCTCATGGCAACATTATGAAAACTCTGAGCCGAGTACCAGCCAACCTTCCCTATTGACATGCTAGATGGGCCAGATCAGTGTTCCACTGGTAAGATTACTTAGCAGCGATATTTGCGCCTTCATTGGGAAACCCTGACATAGTGCTGCGAGTGGAAGCCTTAACTAATTTTACTCAGCAAGCTCTTAATGATACTGCAGAAGCTATTTCTACCCTAAATATGGAACAACAAATAAGAAAAGTAGTGCTACAAAACCGAATGGCCTTAGATGTACTCAGTGGAGCTCAAGGAGGTACCTGTGCTATTATAAAATCTAAATGTTGTGTCTATATTCCTGATTATTCACAGAATGTGTCTGATTCCCTGCTAGATCTTCAGCAGCAGATTGATAAGATGTCCAATCCAGCTCCAGCTTTTGGAGCTGCCCTCTGGAACTGCTTGACCTTCTCCTCCTGGTGGAAATATTTCCTCACCAAAGACATCATTGTGACCTTGATCCTTTTATTCAGACCCTGTGTAATTAACTGTATTTTTAGCTTCATTATATCTTTATTAGAAGCTATAAACCTTCAAATGGTGATAGAAGGGGTACCTAATGTAATGTACTGAAGCCCACTCAACCGCCCCATGAGTAGAGACCTAACTGCTTTCCCCTAATGATGCCCCTTGTCAGCAGGAAGCAGTTGGAGTGGTCGTCGCCCCTTTCCCCTGCAGTTAGAGTCTCCAACTCTAGAAGGGGGGATTGAGGCAGAGTAATAACTCAGCTGGTCAGTGTAGGAGCATGGGCTTCCATGCATTCTTTGATATAGCTATTGATTAACAGTTGTGGCTAAAGGGCTCCAGGGAGTAACATCCTTGTTTACTATAGGGAGTGTACCTACGCCCAGATGGGCATTAATCCTTAAACCCCTGTGACTCTGTTTATGGCAAGAAAAGGGCAAAAAAAAAAAAAAAAAGATACTTATGGGAAATTTCCACCCCTAAAACCCTATTGGAAAAGGACTGATATAGGTAATTGGGCCAATGGGAGAAAACCGCATCTTTCTGGATCCCATCTTTAAGGGATAAAAGGTTGGTACCCCTCATCTTTAAGGGATAAAACTTCCCTATAGGACAATGCAGGGGGGCTCTTCTCCCCTCTCCCAGAAGCCTTGGGAGTTATTTGCTTTTCTGTAATAAAGACTTTGCTGGCTTGAAAAACAAAACAGAAACAAAAACAAACAAACAAAACCCCAGCACTATCACATACCAGGAGGGATGACAGAGATTAGTGCTACCATTAAAACCTAAAAGATACAGGGATAGTGCCCCAGTTTATATTTCTGTTGAACTTGGGAGTCTGGTCCCTGCAGAAACCACATGGATCCCACTGAGACTTAGGCATCTTTATGCAGAAACAGTGCACACATATTTTATTGTAATGATTATTGGGCACTCAAATTTCATCATTTGAACTATGATTTAGTATTCAAGTTATTGATACCTTGAGAGGGCAACATGGCTATAATTTTAGACAAAGAAAATTACTTTCTCTACATATAATAATCATCATAACTGTGACCATTAAAGCCCATGACGTTCTCCAAAAAGGCACATTGCTGCTTGCTTTGCTGCTCCAAACTCCTCTAAATGGACTACTATTTTTCCTATATTATGCCAGGCATACTACAGCATCTTTTTAAGACTCAACACAACAGCTACCTTTTCCAGAAAGTCTCCTTGAAAATGGATCCACACACCAGGCTAGTTTAGCAGTGCTTTCTTGGTACTCCAGTAATATGCCTTGCAGTTTTATACTCGCCAATAATCTCTCACCTTGCTTTATAATCATCCATTAATCTCTCTCTCTCCCCACTGGACAGTGAGCTCCTCAAGGGCAGGGACTGTATCTCATTCCTCTTTGATTCTCAGTGGTTTAGAACAGTGACTGGCACATGGTTGGCACCCATAAATACTTGCTGAATGAAGGAACAAACGATTTAATAAATATTCTGTTGATCTTTGGATTGTGTACCAGTTCCTCAGAATGCAGCACTCTATGACAGATTTCTTCCAGAACACATGAGACTGTTTTTTGAATGTACAGGTAGGCAAATTTCCAATTTATTCTTTTGATCTGGAATGATACCTTGCTCCAGACCACCCAGCAAGGACCAGTCTCTGTGGTCACTGCTCTGTATTCAGATTGAAACATCAGCTTTTGGTCTCTTCAGGACAGAATTCTTGGCATAATCATCTTCACAGATGGTCAGATGAGTTATCAACAGTAGCATTCTTTACTGTGGGTATGGCCAGAGCCCCATATCTGGCTCACTTGCCACAGAGGGGCCAAGTCTGCCAAAAGTCCCTTTAGGTGAGGCAGTGCTTCACTCACTCAGTTTAAAGCATCAATTTACCAGGTTCCCCTGTGCCAGAAAGAAGGCTCTAACATAGCAGTATGGTCAGCTGTAGCTCGACCTGACCAAAACTACTGTAGGTCAAATTTTGCATTACCTCTCAACACACACAAGCCCGATCTTGCTATCTGGAAGAAGGAGCTCCTGCAAAGCTACAACAAGGATCTAAATGTACCACTAAAAGAAAGCCAAAAATTACAGCACAATTAACATAAGTGATTGAACCTTCAAGCATCTCTACACAGCAACTAATATGATGGTTACTCATTTATACCTGTTCCCACTGTCGATTTAGTTGTCCAAGTAAAGTGTAAAAATACAAGACATCAATAAATCCAGAAGCATGTCTTTACCAGTGCAAAAAGGATCCAACTATACATTAGGACCAGACAACATCACCATCATAATTGCATCCTCCATCATTGTTCAGGGGTGGGGTGGGAAAGAAGTGAATATGGCTTTTGAATTATACTAATTTATATTCTCATCCAGGCTCTGCTCCTTACCAGCAGTATGACTGTGACAAGTTACTTCATCTTATTAATCCTCCATTGCACTGCCCATAAAATGAGATGATCTATTTAACTGCAAAACTTGAGCTCCTTTCATCATATCATGCTGCTTCTCATTATAAGGCAGGACTTTTCCATTTGAATAGCTAAGATGGGAAAAAAGACAGAAAAAAATAATTAAAATGCAATCTTGCAGTTGCTTATGGAAAGGCTCAGCCTGGGTTTCCAGGAAAACATCAGGGAAATAATAACTAGAAACAAATTAGGAAAAACCATAAGCCAAGTCTACCCCAGTCTCTGATACAGAATAGATACTATGGAGTAACAACATCATGAACACTTAAATTCAGCTGGATCAAACCTCCCCAAGGAGTCACCTTTCTGGCCCCAGATCTGTGTTCTTCTTTAGCAGGTTTCTGCAGGTAATGCGCTTTTTTATATGCAAATAAAGTCCAAATTAGGACAATTCCACTCTGTACACTTGTCACCATACAGTTGTTCCTCAGTCTTCATGGGGAATTGGTTCCAGGAGCCCCCACAGATACTAAACTCCTCAAATGCTCAAGTCCCTTATAAAAAGTCATCATAGTACAACGAATACAATTGACCCTCCAGACATCTCAGCATAGTTGGTGCCAAAATAATCTTAACACTACTATTTACTAGCTACCTGACTGCAGCTTCTCATCTACAAAATTGAGTTTATAATTTATATGTCACAGAGTCAGTGTAAAGATAAAATACGATAGCATATCCATTCAAAAACATTCCACAAATAATTATCAAGCTCTTACTTGTGTCCTTAGCATTGTGGCTGCAGTGATGAATAAGACACAATAATCATTCCTAAGGAGTCTTAAGTGACTATTCACAGCAGAGGCCCACCATAATATATTGCTCTACAAATAGTTGACTATACTGAACAGTAGAAATTGGCACATTTTAAATCAACTGTACTTCAATTTTTTAAAGTTAAAAAAAAAGTAGTTGATAGAAATATAATTCTAATAGCCAGAAGGAAGTGCAACTGTATAAAACTGCAAAGAAGATACATTCTGAATCCCTTATCTACAACAAAATGCTGTGCCTATGATCCTTCCACAGTCCTTTTTACACAATTTTGTGGCCGTGGGCATACTCATAAAGATTACTGCAAAATATTTTAGTTCTAGAGGACTCTAAGGATAATTTATACCAACTCACAAATAAAAACCCCCACTGATATATACTTTTAATGCCTCCTACACATTTATCATTCTTTAAATTTAATAACAAGAATAGTATTTACTTCTAAAACGTATTCCCCCAAGTTGGATGACACTACTTATTACCTATGCATGGTTTTAGGTATATTAACCTAAACTACATTTTATAGGATCTCTTCTGGCTGAGCATCTGTTTTTCTCATTTCATGTTGAGTAAGTTATCAGGTCTAATTTTGAAATATGAAAGCTATTATCCAAAATGCACCAATATTTCCAGGTGCACTTTATGGAAGTGTAGAACTATTTCTCAGAAGCATAAAACAGTTGTTGAAAAATGCCTTAAAGTGCAAACAAGTTAGAAGCCTTATGAATTGAGCTGGGTCAAGTTCAGAGGGATTGAACCCAAAGGTCCATTTGCCCCAGTTTCACAATCATGATGGGCCTCATATTTAGACCTTTGACAGCCAAAGTAAAAAGGGAACATAATACATTCTATTTTTAGGGTTAAAAGCTTTTTTACTTCATGTAAACATTTAAAATATACCACACTATTTTAACTCTATTTGGCACATCTAGATTGTTTAATGTGCTGCAAGCCTTGGAAATAGTCTAGGCTCTCTCAAACTTAGAGAAGACCTGGAGAAGAGAGATCTTCAGGCAGCCTTTATATTCTAATACATCTGATTTGCAGAGTTTCAAGTGGCAACAGCAGTGATCTTCTCTAGCGATCAGACTTTCAGAAAACTCACATAAATATAAGTCATGAGGAGTTCCCGTCATGGCGCAGCGGAAATGAATCCGACTAGGAGCCATGAGGTTGTGGGTTCGATCCCTGGCCTTGCTCAGTGGGTTAAGGATCCAGCATTGCCTTGAGCTGTGGTGTAGATCACAGATGTGGCTTGGATCTGGTGTTGCTGTGGCTCTGGCGTAGGCTGGCAGCTACAGCTCCAATTAGACCCCTAGCCTGGGAACCTCCATATGCCAAGGCCCTAAAAAGGGGAAAAAAAAAAAAAAAAGTCATGAGACTGATTTAGACCAATATCCCAATCTAATGACTCACTATTAGAAGTACAGTATTCAGCTCATGCACAGGTAATCTGTGCATTCATATAAAGGACAAGAAAGATGTTAGGAAAGCCTATTTAGGCAACCCATCATGAGAGGAAAGCAGTCTGCTGGTTATTTCTTTAACCAGCATTTCTTGAATATTTAAAATGTTTGGGATTATACATCAGGTTCTGTTCAGAAAAAATAAAATAAAATAAAGCAATTGCCTCAATTTATGGGGCATTTATACCAAATATTTTGCAAAAATGACCTTAGCATCTCATTTAATTATTACAAAATTGGAAATGTTACAAGGCCTAATGTGACAAATGAGAAAGTTGAGGCTCAGAGAAACAAAAAAGCTTGCATAATTACACAGTAGGAAGTAGTAGGATTAGGTTTAAATCCAGATCTATTCTTTTTTGCAAAACTATAGCTCTTTTCATCACATCATGTTGCTTTTAATATAACACAGGGGTCAGCAAACTAAGGTCTGTGTTCAAAACCCAGGCAATAGCTTGCTTTTGTAAATAAAATTTTATTAGAATACAGTTGCACTCAGTCAATTACCTTTTTCTTTGACTGCTTTCTCTCTACAGCAGCAGAGTTCAGTGGTTGCAACAGAGACAGAATGATCTACAAAGCCAAAAAATATTTAATACCTGGCCCTTTCAAAAAAGTAGTTTGCTGAACCCTGATTTAAGACAAAATCCTTGCTCATGGAAGCATCAATCTAAAATGGAAGAGAGACAGGAGAACAAGTAATTACAATACAATTTAAAAGCTCTGGGAGTTCTCATTGTGGCCCAGCAGGTTAGGAACCTGACTAGTATCCATGAGGATGCAGGTTTGATCTCTGGCCTTGCTCAGAGGGTTAAGGATCCAGTGTTGCTGCAAGGTCGTAGATGCGGCTTGGATCCCACATAGCTGTGGCTGAGACAGAGGCCTGCAGCTGAAGTTTGATTTGACCCCTAGCCTGGCAACTTCCATATACTGTACAATTTAAAAGCCTTGCTATTACATTTGGCTATCTTAGCCTGGTTCCTAGGAAGATAAAACCTGAGGAAGGTTGTGCGCTAATATTCTGAGGCAAGATGTAGGAAGTAAGGCAGGGAGAAAGAGGAAGCAAATATTAAGAAGTGCATTACCCAGATTCGCCAGTTTCTAAAGAAAACATAGCTGGCTGTCATCCATGTGAGATGTTTCTAAAGAGGCTGTTTGGAGTAACTGCCTCTCAGAACAATTTTCACCCCTCAGGGGAAGCTGAGACCACCAGTGGTATTAGAAGATGAAGTGAACTGATGGAAGCTGTCACTCTGGCTGCTCAGGCTGGAAAGCCAAGTGACACCTGAGACGCAGGGAACAGACATGTTGAGCAAATAGAGATTGGTGCACAGACTGGTCCAGTGCAATGCACCCCACGCACCTCTCAGATCTGTTTTCACCCTTTTACCATAACTGAATCTCATATAAGAGCAATATGTCCTAATTTCCTCCTTTAGAGAAAAGGTGTATGTCTCATCCTTGAAATTAATGGTCAGTTGCAATCTCCTAAATAGACTTCAGTGATATTATCAGTCTAAGGTACAATCACTGATGTTGCAGCAGTTGCTCTTAGGGTCACGATTAATAGTTATCATCCCCCTCCTCTTCCTCTTTCTAGATCTTCCTCACCCTTGGCCTGCATTGTACTAAATGGAGTTAGGCTGATAATCATTCCCAAGGGTCTAAGCCCTAAATTGTCTTGCCATGGTTGATAGAATTGCCCATTCACACTTATCACTGGCCACAAAAGCACCAATGGGTAATGCAGTGACTTCCTTGGATATCAGATATAATTCTCCCATACCCTCTATTTTGTAGTCCTAATACGAATTTCTCATTTTAATTACAGTTAATTATCTCAGGATTTTTTTTTTTTTTTGGCTGTGTCCATGATATGTGAAAGTTCCCAGGCCAGGGATCAAACCTAAGCCACAAAAGTGACTCAAGCCACAGCATTGACAACACCGGATCCTTAGCCTGCTGAGGCATCAGGGAACTCCAACTGGTTGATGCTTAATACAAAATGGCCAAGTGGTAATCACAGCTTCCAGTTCAGTGGATCTTATTTTGTTTCCTGGAGAAAGTACCCCACCATCTATGACCAAGAAACTATAACTCAATAGAGTCTAAGGTTGCAAGAAGAGGAACCAGAAATTCCATAAAACGGATAACTGAGAATGATGGCAAATAGGATCAAACTTACTTCCACCCTATGTTAGTTTGGATCATCCAAAAAATATCGCCCTCCAAAATGCGATTATTCGTATATATTTTTTTTTAATTGGGGAGAATGCCTGTGATGAGTAGAGGGAAAAGGAACAGGGATAGAGAGTGAAAGTGTACAGTGCAGGTCTGATATCTATGAAAGGAGATAAGGGAGGCATAATGTTATCTCTGTTATAGAAACCAAAAAATCCCTTTAATTCTTCCTGCTGCTAGAGATCAAAGGGAAGCATTCCCCCAAATTAATAGCTGCATACTAAGTGTCAGAGTCTTATTAATGCCTTGGCAGCTGACAGTGAAGCTATCAATGTCCCCCTACCACTACCACACATGAACATTAACTTCACATTCATCAATGATGGATTTTGCAGAGGTCTGGTAGGTAAATTAATGGAAACCTAATGGTGACTGCTTTGCATCTTTTAAGTGTGTGACAGTTATGTTAATTTTTTCAGTGCCTCTTAGTATGCTTATCCTGGCCAGGAAGAGTGGGGGGTTAGTATCAGTAGCTTTCGATTGGCCCTTCTGTATGAGAATTCTATCAGCTGCTAAGTATATATTTGGAATATAACCACAGATGGATCTATAAAGCCACTGAACTCCTGACGAGGAAAACTTGGGCTAAGAGTCTATATGTTACCTGACCTGCATATATCCCTACTCTTACCAGAAGACCAGCATGGCATTTCCGGTCTCCGAGTATCAGTAAAAGATCAGCCCTCATATTTAATAGTACTCAAGAAGTCTGATATTCCACAGAGGATCATTATATTTGACCACAGGGCCATTAAGGGAAGGACTTCTTCCACTGGTCTATATGTCTGTTTTTGCCACTACCATACTGTACTTGAAATGCCATATCAGGTTCTTTTTCAAGAAGACTGATCTTTTTTTTAGTACACTCTAGTTCTGTAAACTATCCTATATCTGCAAACAATGGTAACGTACCATGATTTTTTCATTGCTGTAAATGAGGTCACCTTCTTTTTGCTGGTATGAGTTGTTTTTATTATACAAATCAAGTAACACCCAGGTCAACTTCCCCTCTATATTAGCCCTAAGAAATCTGTAGTCTATTAGCCATCACCATAGATTTGTAGATCAATGCTCACTTGTTGCTCACTCTTGCCTTGCTATTCATTACAGTACTTATGTCCCCTTACCTCCAGTGATTAATGCTGTCACCAGCATCTGTTGTCATAAAATCCCACCATGGGATCCAAGTTCCACAACCAAGCTTCTCAACGACCTATGGGGCTCCCTTCACCAGTAGATTTCTTATTGTTTTAGAGAAGGGGTTTTTCTATGTTGCTTCTCTAGGAACATGGTCAGGTGTTCCATATAGTGAATCCACCTATTCTAAGGTTTCCACTATACTGAGCCCTCTGACTACTTCTTCAATCCTCTGCCAAGAAAATTCTATTTCCTGTAGGCCATTGCTATATCTAAGCTTCAAGAGTTTATCTTGAAAATTAAGACCAGAAGTAGACATACTTCCAGACCTTGAATCCTGAGTCGTAGGTGAAATCCCCATGATAATGGATTCTCTCTTACCCCCTCATATATTGTACCTTCCTCTAGTTAGCTCCCTCAATATCTTAAGGTATTCCCATGTTTCTGCTGATAGGTGTTTATATCTTGATACTACAATTCTTTTGGTATGTAACTGCTTCTTCTTGAAGCACCCTTGCACTTCCCTGCTCAGGCTGTGCTGAAACTTGACCCAGGTTATTGTCTGGAGGCAATAAATATGGTGAGGAGCAGACCTTGATGACAACAAGGACCATCCTCTGAGGCACCCACATAAGATGAGGTAATTGAGTACTCCCCAGGTAAGGGAAGACTCCTGGCCTCTTCAAGAAGTAGGCAATGGCCTCCTGGCCTATGCCAATGACCAGGGAATTCAGAAAAATTGGGGGTTAATGGTTCTAGGCTCCTTCACACAAATGTTCTTATTTCAATTTTCAGGATTCCAATTCTTTCCCAATCAAAGCCTTGACTTAAGACATAGAAGAACTACGGAGGCTGGACATTTAGTTTTCTCTGCAAACTTACCACTTAGATCAAAGGCTTAAATTTCAACCTAGTCAGTCTTGCAACTGCAGGAGATGAAAGTTTTTCTAAAGATGCCATAACGTCCTCTGGCTCTTATAGAATGACATAGGTTAACAATTGTCTAGAGCCTATAATTTTTTTTTCAAGGCTTCTGATGATGTCAAAAGCAGCCACTCAACAACATAATCCTTATAATTATCATTGTCCCATAATGTTCAAGTACAGAAGACACAATATCCTAATACCTGGCCATTCACCTAAACCTCAGACCAATTAACAAGAAGTGAAAGCTTTCATGATTGTAATGCCACAGTACAAGGGGTTGTTACTACAACACTTCTCATACCAGTTATCTTATCCTATTTATTCTATAGCTATGTGACTCAAAATTGTGGTTCATGTACCAGCTGCATTGGCACTACCTGGGAGCTAGTTAGATGCAGAATCTGAGGCCCAACCCAAGAGTACTGAATCAGAATTTGCATCTTATTGAATTCCCTAGGTAAGTCCTATGAACAGCAACATTTGAAAAGCTTTTCTCTACACTAAAACAGATCTTGAAGCAAAGCTAACATGCTGCTACTTTTTTGGAGAATACAATCCAAGTGAAACAAGAGAAATGGGAGAAGGAAACAGGTAGGGGGAAAAAGGGAAAGCAAATGCAGGACGTTTCATTGCAGATTCATTTAACTGCTCAAAAAAAGAGAAGAGAAGAGAAGAGAAAAGAAAACACAGGTTGAAAATTGTTCACATGGTTATTTCTCTAAAGAGTCCACATGAAACTGTAACAACTTGGAACAATCTGTTTTGGGGAGGTTGGAAGGGGAAAGTGAGTAATTTATTTGCTCGTTCATTTCTATTTCCTTTCTTCCACTGGTCAAAGACTGCCCCAAGAGGTGTTAACTTCCCCAACATTTTTGGATATATTACCAGGCCCTCCCATGCAGCTATCTGGGAAGCCAGAATTTTCTGGGTCCTATTCGACCATAGCTGGGTGGAATAGTCAAGAATTTTAAAGATGTGGCTCTTTTGTCTTCATAGTTTCTGATAAGAAACGTGCCGTTATTCTTGATTTGTTCCTCTGTAGGTAATTCACTGCTTTCGTTTCTCTGGCTGCCTGCAAGATTTCCTCTTCGTCCTTGGTTTCCTGTAGTTTGAATACAAGGTGTTTATATTTGGGCATTTTGTGTTTGTTTTTCTCCAATGTGATATCTGAGAGCTTCTTGAATGTTGACTGGAAACCGGCTAATTTTGGAAAATTCTTGGCCATTATTTCTTCAAATATTTTTTCTGTCCCATCTACTCTCTCTTCTTCTTGTATTCCAATTACACATTTGTTAGACTTTTGATCTTGGATGCTCTATTTCCCTTTCCCCTCTTCTTTCTCCACCTTTTACAGTTTGGGTAATTTTTATCAATTTATCTTCAAGCATACTGCTTCCTCCCTTGGTTGTACTTGATTCTACTGATGACTCCAGTGGGCAGTGTAGACGTTGATCTCTTAACGTGATTTTTCCTAGCATTTACATTTGCTTATTTCTTATCATTTCTATATTTCTTCTGATATTACCCATCTAATCATGCATATTGTCCACCTTTTCCACTAGATCCTTTGATGCATTAGTAATAGATATTTTAAATTTCCTATCTGATACTTCTAGTACCTGTGCTACCTCTGAGTCTTGTCTGTAATTGCTTTGTCTCTTCAAATTGTTATATATATTTTTTCTTGCTTTCTTGTATGCTTTGTAATTTTTTGTTGAAAGTTGAATGGCTCGTATAGTACAGTAGAGACAAAGGTACGTAGATTTTATGTATGGAAATAGGCAGACAACTTCGTCAGCTAGGCCTTTGGTATAGGAAGGTTGAATCAATCTAGTCAGAAATTTAAATGGGTCTGGGAGATGCTGATGCTAAGGCTATTCTCAGTGCATCATATGTTTCATATTCCCATAGAATTACTTTGTGTTTATTGTAGTAGTTGGTTTGTCAGAGTTTTCCTCAGCTTCTGTGCCACCCTCAGCTTTAGATTTTCCTTTGTTCCTGTGCCTCAGACAGGTCCCTCTGCACATTCTAGCCCCTCTCCCAGCAGTAGACTACTATTAGCTATTGCTTAAAGAGTCTGAGTCTTGGTTTGGGGAAGAGGAAGAGGAATGCTTACTAAGCTGCTCTAATTAAGCTTTAGTTTTAGGCAGGAATTGTCCCTGGGTCACAGGAGTGGGGTTCTCTTGTGATCTTGCCTGTCCCCGGATATAGAAGACTGCTAATGTTCTAAGACCAGGAGTGTTCTTGCTCCCCCTCAGAGGTAGAGGAGATTTCTCAGTTCCTTGCTACCAGCTGCCATGTGTCTTTACCAGTACCCTAAGTGCCACAGGAGTCCTTGCCTTTTCCCCAGCAGTGTAAGACTTTTGCTCCTTAGAAAAAAATAGGAGAGAAGGACGCATGTAGGTCTTCATGACTTTCTTACTGTGATGCTTTTCCCCTCGCCCAGATTCCAGGATGTCTTTCTCGGTATTCTCATGCTACCTGCACTGTTTTTGGTGAGTACTCCTTGAGATCTGTGGAGAAGGGCCTGAAAATGTTGCTATTTCCCCTTTTATCTGATGCTTTTAGGCAGTCTATATTCTCATGTTGGCCCATATTTAGCCTTGGGATAAGGAGTTGAACAATAAGGTAAAACCTTCCTAAAATGCCTCAAACTTTTTTTTTTTCAAAAGGTTTAATTTAAATTAGCGTTTGAAAAACTTTATCAGACACCTCTAATGATTCACGTTGTATCTTAAATCCCATTTTACTTTACCCATTGGCATAGCAACCAGCCTTAGTAAGTACAACTGATAGCACTTTATCTCAGCTGCACCATATATCTTATTTTCTGCCCATTATATTAATAAAAATTGAAAGAAAATAAAAACATTTACCTATATTTCTCTTTTCCAACAAGTCAAACTTTTAATTTTTGTGTGTTTCCAACTAACCCCTGTCCATATACATATAATAATTTTAGGTAGTTAAGTTTATATTCTGGTGGAAATTTTGTTTCTGAAGTTTGCTTATTTGTTTTGCTTAATATGCCATCATAATCATTTGTTTACATTGCTAAATAGTCATTGCACTTCTCACTTAATGATTTGCATATTATTCCATGATGTTTGCATACCCTAATTTAATCAAATGTCCCCTATGGTTAAATACTAAAGGTTTTTCTAGAAACTTCAGTAATAAACATCACCCTGGGCAACCACCAATCTACTCTTTCTTTTTTTTTTTTTTTTTTTTTTTTTTTTTTTTATTTTCCCACTGTACAGCAAGGGGGTCAGGTTATCCTTACATGTATACATTACAATTACATTTTTTCCCCCACCCTTTGTTCTGTTGCAACATGAGTATATGAGGTTGGCTCTCTTAGATTCCAAGTGAGTATTTGTGAGTATTGTCCTTCTCTGACTTGTTTCACTCAGCATAAGCCCTCAAAGTATATCCACACTGTCACAAATGACGGGATTTCCTTCTTTTTTGAATAATATCCCATTGTGTTTATATATATATATATACATATATAATACATATAAACACTGCATGCATATATATGTATCCATTCCTCTTTATCCATTCCTCTGCTGACACTTAGGCTGTTTCCATGTCTTGTTTATTATGAACATCCTATAATGAACATGGGAGTGCAAATATTTCTTTGAGATACTGATTTCATTTACTTTGGATATATACTCAGAAATGGGGATTACTGTACCATATGGCAGTGGAGTTTTTGGTTTTTGGTTTTTGTTTGTTTGGTTGGTTGGTTTTGCTTTTTAGGGCTTTGCAGCACAGGGAAGTTCCTAGGCTAGGGATTGAATAGGAGCTGCAGCTGTAGGCCTGCACTGCTGGATCCTAGCTGCATCTGTGACCTACACTGCAGCTTGCATAAATGCCAGATCCTTAACCTACTGGGTGAGGCCAGTGATTGAAACTTCAACCTGTATCCTCACAGAGACAATGACAGGTTCCCAACCCACTGACCTACAATGGATAGTCTGCTTTTGCTCATTTTTAATTGGATTTTTTTTATTTTTTATTTTTTTGCATTGTATGAGTTCTTTGTATGTTTTGGATATTAACTCCTTATCAGATATATGGTTTGCAAATATTTCATGGGTTGCTGTTCATTTTGTGGATGTTTCCTTTGCTATGCAGAAACTTTTTAGTTTGATATAGTCCAACTTATTAATTTTGCTTTTGTTGCTTGTACTTTTTGTGTCATAACCAAAAAAATCATTGCCAAAACCAATGTCAAGTTTTTCCAGTGTTTTCTTCTGGTTGTGCTATGGTTTAAGGTCTTGCATTTAAGTATTAAATTCAATGCAAGTTATTTCTTGTGAGTAGTGTTAAGATTCAGGTTCAATTTTATTTTATTTTTTGCAGATGAATATCCAGTTTTTTCAACACCATTTATTAAGCAGACTGTCATTTCCCCATTGGCTATTCTTGGCTCTTTTGTCAAATATTTGTTAACTGTATGAGCAAGGCTTTATTTCTGGACTCTTGATTCTATTCCATTTGTCTGTATGCCTACGTTTGCTACTAACATACTGTTTTGAATACTATAGCTTTGTAATATTTTTGAAACCCAGAAATGTGATGTCTCCAGCTACATTCTTCTTTCTCAAGATTGCTTTGGCTCTTTGAGGTGTTTGTGGTCCCATACAAATTTTAGGATAGTTTTCTATTTCTGTGAAAAATGTTGGAATTTTGATGGAGACTGCACTGAATCTATAGATGGCTTTGGCTAGTGTGGATATTTTAACAATATTAACTCTGCCAATCCAATAACAAGGGATATCTTTCTATTTATTTGTGTCCTTCAATTTCTTTCATCACTGTTTTATAGTTTTTGACATACAAAAACTTTCACCTTCTTCATTAAATTTATTTCTAAGTATTTTTTGATGATACACATATGGGGTTGTTTTAATACTTTCTTTTTCAGACAATTTGTTGCTACTGTATAGAAATGCAATTGATTTTTATATGGCTTCTTTCACTGAACATGTGTTCATTCATGTTGTAGCATGTATCAATACTTCATTCCTTTTTATGACCAAATAATATTCTATTGTACGGTTATACTGTATTTTATCAGTTAATGAATATTTGGGTTGTTTCCATCTTTTGGTTATTATTAATAATGCTGCTATAAATATTCACATACAAATTTCTGGATGGGCATACATTTTCATTTCTTTTGGGCATATATCTAGGAGTGGAATTGCTGAGTCATAACTCTACGTTCACTCAAGTAATTGCCAGACTACCTTTTGTAGAGGCTATACACTATTTTACATTCCCACCAATAATGTATGGGTGTTCCAGTTTCTCCACATCTTCATCATCACTTGTTATTACCTGACATTTTAATTCTAGCCATCATAGTAGGTGTGAAATTGTATCTCTCTGAATTTTTTGATTTGCATTTTCTTTTTTTTTTTTTTGATTTGCATTTTCTTAATGGCTAATGGTGGCTAATGGCCCTTTTTCTTGTGCTTATTGGCCATTTATACATCTTCTCTGGATAAATATCTATTCAGGTTCCTTGCCTAGTTTTTAATTGGGTTGTTTGTCTTTTTCATATTGAGTTGTAAGAGTTCTTTATTCTAGATTCAAGCCCTTTGTCAGATATATGATTTGCTAAGTGTTTATAGCATTTTATTTGGCATATTTTGGTAACTCTCTACGTGATCACAGTCTCCTTTTAGACACATTTCTTGTATTCAGGTTAACTTTAAGCATGCTTTATAATTAAATTCTTCAAATCAAATGCATTGTATACATATTCAGTATGACATATTGCCTCATCAACATTTCTATTAGGTTCATCACACTGTAAACATCAACACATGGAGGTGTTATATCTTAGTGGTTTTGTAGTGGGGGAAAGAGAGAGCTCTCCAGGAGAGAGCCTGGGTTCTAATTCTGGCTCTACTACTTATAGCTGTGGTGCTTAGAATGTTACTTCACCTCACTAAGGCTTAATTTCCTCATCTATAAAATAAGGTTAATGATAATACATACTACATATTGATGTAATAGTGATTAAACTAGGCTAATATACTAATAACAATAATTTCAGACAAAAATAATGACAGCTATCATGTATATTATTGTTATTATGTTTACTCTGTTCCAAGTAATCTAAATATTTTATTATTTAATTTAATCTTCAGAATAATTATATAAAGTTGATATTAATAAATACTTGCCTTTTCTTAATATACAGACACAACCTTAAAATATTATTATGATATAACCATAAACCAGCACATTCAATAACTTAATTATGCTTACTTAAGTGTAATTCCTGGATTAGAATATTCGTAAAACATATTTAAATTTTATTTCTCAAAATCCTGGTTTGTTTCCTTAGTCCTGTGGATTCATTATTTAAATATAGTGTGAATTAAAGGAATACTTCATTTGTTTAATAAAGAATATTGACAGAGTTTGTTTTGGCTTCCTATTAAATTCTTTGGCAAACATTCACATTTTTTATTTGAGTAGATTTTTGTAGTCTTTCCTCAAACATGTTTTAGTGATTTATAGTCACTCATCACATTAATGAAAGAAATGTTGAATGGTTAATTTAAATGTTTATTTTTTAAAGTGACCAGAGGAAAATATTTCAGGAGATGGAATATTTCAGCACATATTCAAAGAGAAAGAGAGAAAAAGCTTTGTGATATGTAGTATTAAATTCCACTGTCCCTGAAAACAGTCATCAAATCTTTTATATTTGTTCAATTTGTAATTTATAGATGGCACTGGAGGGCCAATTATAAAAAACATATTTTGGAGGACTGCTGGAAATTTGTATAGACAGTAGTTTTGCCAGATACATTTACCCTACATTTACTCTGTACGGGATATTTTGCCTTTGATAAATAGTGTATATCCTCAAATTCAGCATTATGTGAGCACTAAACATGAGCTGAATGCTATCACATCACTAATATATTATTTCACTTATTCTTAAGAACAATACACAGAGGTAGATTTTATTATTACTCCTATTTATACAAAATAGGAAATAGGAAACTGAAGTCATAAGAGTTTGAATGTCTTAACAAAAGTTCTTCAGCTTCAAATATTTAAGAAAAAACTATTCTTGAAGTTCCCGTTGTAGCTCAGTGGTTAACGAACCCAACTAGCATCCATGAGGACGCGGGTTTGATCCCTGGCCTTGCTCAGTGGGTTAAGGATCTGGTATTGCCACGAGCTGTAGTGCAGGTCACAGACATAGCTCGGATTCTGCATTGCAGTGGCTGTGGCATAAGCTGGCAGCTACAGTTCAAATTGGATCCCAAGCCTGGGAACCTCCATATGCTATGGGTGTGGACCTAAAAAAAGACAAAAAGACCAAAAAAAAATTTTTTTTTAAAGAAAAATCTATTCTAATGCTTCTCTGCCAGAAAGTGATGAAGTCTTAATTAATGAGTAGAGTGGGTTTTTTGTGTGTTTTCGTTTTTGTTTTGTCTTTCCAGCAACCCTTCCTTTAGTAAACGATCTCTATTTCATCCCCAGAGAATCCAATTGTTTTCTCTCTCTGAAGAGAGTAGTTCTTCAAGAACAGTCCTGGACCAGCAATGATGAAGAATTACCTAGCAACTGTGAAAAATGCAAATATCCCAGACCTACTGAGCAAGCCCTCCAGATGATTTTGTTGCACACTAAAATTTGAGCATCATCACTCTATAGAAATTGCTCTCTAAATGGTCTCTGTCATTCTTAATTCCAAATCCACTACTGACATTAATCTTCATGAAACTTTCCTCTGTGATGGCATTTAATAGAATTCACCACTATCTCAATCTTAAAACTGCCTTATGTTGTTTTCTAGAACACATTGTTATCTGGTCTTCCATTCTGAGATATCCTCACTATCCTCTTTATTCCTTAATGAGGTTTCCTAAGGCTCCTAAATTCTCTTGTCCCCTCTATTTATACTCTTGATGTTCATTTCATCAACTCCCATAGACCAAGCATCCCATGTATACTGTGGACTTTCAAATCCTTTATCTCCTCCCTAGATCTTTCTAATAGTTTAATTATTTCGTCATTAACTCGATATGTATTTGGTACAATGCAGAGGGCATAGTCAAGCACCATTTGTTGGGAATACCCTAGTAAAAGAGATGAGCATGGTCCTTGCCCTCAGAAGCAGATAATTGAAATTTGTAAATGCCTTTAGAACAGTAAACCTTGATGTTCTATAGGGCTTATCTCAACATGACTTGATTTATTAAAATCACCTTTCTCCCTAAACTTAATTTTCCTTTTGAGCTTGATATCAGTTAAAAGTATCATCAGTAGCAATGAAACTATCTCTCCTTTGCTCATCCTACATATAAACCGCCCCCCCCCAAGTCTTTTTGCTTCTTCAAAAATATGCCTCACAAGCATCTCCCTCCCTCTTGGCCAATGTCTTAGGTCCTGTTCTGATCTACACTGTAGTAGATTGTGGTATATATTATACTAGAGTAGATTCCTCACCTTTTTTCTATTCTTATTCCCATTTGATTTTTCTTTCACAGTCTTGTCTGATCTATTTCCGTAAGATTAGAGATTTTTGTCATATCATTGTCCTGCTTAAAAACACACAAATAAACAACACACTTCAACGGTTCTCTGCCCACACAAACTGAATTCTTATATAAAACATTCAAAACCCTTCTAAATGTGGCTTCAGCTTCTCTTTTCCAGCTACATGTCCCAGCCTCCCTGGGCTACCCACTGGCAATCTGCCTTGTCCCCATGTAGAGTGACTTTATCAAGACTGCTTCCCCTAGCAGTATCCCACATCAGGACCCAGCTCCAAAGTTACCTTGTCTGTGAGCCTTTCTCGTCTCTCCTAACAACCTTGCTTCACAACCAGACAAAATTAATACTCCCTCTTTAACACTCCTAAAATATTTTGTCTATGGCACCAACAATGCCCCACTGGATTTTAAACAACTTGAGATCAAAGATTACATTAGTGCATTTGTGAATGCCTGGCATCCAGCTCAGTGCTTGGCACCTTAATAGGTGTTTAATAAATAGAGATGGAATTGATCTAACTCAGTTTTAATACTTTTAGTTTCCATGTTGCAATCATCTGGAAGAAGAAAAATTTAAAGGAAGCTAGTCCTACCTTCTAGATGCAGGCACACGGAGAGTAGAAGAAGTAGAGCTGACAAGGAAAACGATCTTATAAGCACAATCCTCATTAGCAGGCAGTTGAGGTCTCCTGGATGATGGCACATATAGTTATAGCTCTTCGTGAGGATGCTTGTTAATCATAAAAAGATTAACTTGCATTTTAAATTCTCTGTTTAAGGACAAGGGAAATAAGTTGTCTTTTATTAAATAAATATATTTTAATGTCAGGATGTTAAAATTACACTTATGTCGCTAATGACTGGGTTCAACAAATAAATAAAACACCATTTGAAACTACAGAATTTTATTTCCTAACCCCATCTCCATCTGATATTGCAGCTGGTGGTGATGTGGCACTCTGAGTCCACAGCGAAAGGGGCCAAGGTTCCATCTGTCCTGTTGCTGTGCTTTACAGGGCCTGCACTCCCAAGACAGCCAGACATATCAGTGTTGGAGCCCCAGCAATTACGTCCACATCCCAGGACTTTTCCTTTTGGTCTTCCCAGAAGTTGCCACACCACCTCTGCTTATATACTCTTGTCCAGAACTTAACAAATAACCACACTTTGCTGCAAAGAGGCTGAGAAATGCAGTTTCTATTCCAAGGGTCATGAGTCCAGCCAACGACTGTGGGTTCTAATACTAAAGTAGAAAGAGAAATGGAGGTTGCAAGACAACCAGTATCCTCTTAACCAGTACTTTAAGGTTCTATTTTCTGAACTATTCCTCTATATGCATTTTCACATTCTCATTCTCCAGTAGTGACCCATCGATGAATTTGAAAGATTAGTGTCCCTCCCACATCTGCATTTACAAAGAATCAAAGTAGAAAACAACTTTGAGACCATCTATTCCACTGAAAGTCTGTCACTATTATTAGTTCATAAAGTGTTAAAACATTGAGAATAAACACTTAAAAACTTAACAGTAATTTGATATGTCTGTAACATGCAAGCCTATGATCAGTAGTACATTCACCTCATTGAACAGCGTATAAACCAGTTGGGGCGTCATCCAATTCACTTGGCAAGTCACATGTGGTACAAGCTGAGTATATGTTTTGTACCCCAGGACCATGTATCAGTACTGGCTACCTTAGTCCTTCACTGCTTTCAGATGCTGAGACCGATGTCAACAACCTGCATCTCTGACCACATGAAGGATTCCCGAGCCATTTCTTAACCAGAGCTCTAAACCCACTGTGGGTGCTTTTGAAATCTGATTGGCTTCTTTGTGTCTGAACTCCAATACTCATGGGAATGGGCCCTGTATACCTGGGTTCCAAGGGCTGTTTCACTCCCAGCATTTGCTTCCACTCCTATCTTACCCTCAACACCATTCCGGATGCTGCTCTAAACTGAATAAACTACAAAAAACTAAGAGCTTAGTTTCTCATCCAGCTCTGAATATCTCCAGTGCCTAAGTGTCACTACTGCAGTGCTCCCCCTCAACACACACACACACACACACACACACACACACACACACACACGGCAAAAGCAATTCAGATCCAACCCACTCTCTTGTGAATCAATGATCACCCTTTACTGGTATGACCAAGTTGCTGAATGACCAATTCACTGAGTTACTGCTGAACTTTTTCAAAAGATTAGTTTCGGTGATTGCACCAGGAGTTTTCACAGATGTTTGGATAAGGCATCTCAGCTCTCAGTTTCCCATGTGATTCACATTTCAGATGCTGAACCAACTCTCTTGGACTCAATATTTAAGGTGTGGATTCATGAGTTTTCCTTTGAATACATTTCACAGTCTTTCCTACTTCTGCAGGTCTATGCCCTGCCCTTGCTTCTACCTCTGGTAGTGAAAAGGCTCTTTACAAACCTTCTCTACCTGGTAAAAGACGTGAGCTTGATGTTTTCCTGCTATTGGTAATTTGGCAAACTGACTTTCAGAGAACTGATCTGGAGTCACCACCAAGTGCTACATCCTACTGTAGTTAAATTATGTTTCCATTCACATAGTAAATGATTTTAGCAGCTGGAAATAAACTTTGGGGGAAAAATGGTCTCCACCAAAATTACTGTTTTGACATCTACCCACAGTGCCAAAAAGCATACCAAAAAACAAGCACCTCCACACCACCTCCACCCAAAAGTGTTGTTTCCTGTGGCATTCTTTCCTTGTGCTGCAATGAAGAACCACAGCAGTTTGTGTGTGAGTATGGGGATGGCGAGCTACCAGTATGTAGCACTTCACCACTTTGAAACACTTTCAAATATACTGTCTCATTTGATTCACGCAATCCGTTAATGTATTTGCCAGGGTCCACATTACTCTTATTTTTTGGTTGAGGAAACAGAGGCTCATAAAAATTAAAGAACTTCCCTCAAAGTCATATAGGCAGTAAGTTAAAGATATACACCAGAAACAACCTCTCAATGCTTCCTCCTTCACTTGGCTCTGACTCCTACCTGGACTTTTAAAAAAATATTTCGGCATGAAAGAATGTCGGCCAAATATTTTCACTTTCATTTCCTTTAGGTATTGTCAGTGGTTTGCCTCTGACCATGCTTTCCCTGCCCTAATTTATTTTTGACTTTTCACACAGTTCATTTAGCTATAAACTCTTGAAGGTGAAGGCCAGGTCTTGTCTGTGGTCAGTACAGTCCATGGCATACATCTCCTGGCACTCAACTATCCCTATTTAGTTGCCCTCTTAACCAGAGCCTTCCTTGGGTTGACTGTGGCCAGTGAACACCTGAACATCAACCAGTCAAGCAGTTTCTAAGGTTCTGGTAGGACTTCTATGACCTCCTCACACATAAGTTCAGGAATGAGACTAATAAGTCAGGCTATTTTGAATGATTAATTCACCTGTTCTAAGAACAGACAGCACAAAGGTTTTTGTAGTCCCTTTGAAGACTAGACCTACAGATCAATGTGCAATGTCCATCATCTCTTCTAAAAAGAGGAGATTTTTGAGTTTTCTTCTCTAAACTATACTTCTCATCTGGAAAATTTGAGCATTCTGGTGTTAAACCGACTATCCTAAATGGTATTGCAATATACTGTTCAGTGAGAAAGTAAAAATGCAAGAGTGTGTTGGGAAAAGAACTTAACAAGAAGGCTGCAACCACTTTAGAAGTGTAAAACTCCATCCACAGGGGAGTTAGGACACTAAAACTTCCATCAAAGCACATGAAAATGACATCAGTGGTCTGTTATCCCCTCATAAATGAACCAGACCTGGGCAAGGATGTTCGAGCAACGTCAGCCCTTGTCAAACCCATAACAAAGTCTGACATCTGTTAAATCATTAAAGGTACAAATAAAATGTTAACCAAGACAGAGAAGGAAGGGAGAGTGCTGATAGCATGTATTAGGACTAAACGTAAAAGGCCAGAAAAGACATGATTAATTCCTGGATTTTGGAATAGCACTATAGCTTGTTGGCTAAACCTCCCCAGGTTCCAAGTCACTGGAAACTACTCTGGCAATAAAAACACAATGGAGATCTATAATAGATGTATTTAGGGCTTTTAACACTGATACAGCTGTTTCCACAATAAGTGGAGATCCTTTGGCTCTTTACATCCTCATCTTCCTCCAGACACCTTGTTTCAATTCCATGGAATGTAATTCTCCCTGACCTCAAAGAGAACTTTGTCCTTGAATCAGCTCTGTAAGAGCAAAACCAAATATTGGCCAATAGCACTCATCGTAGTTTTTATACTTGATTAAACAGTGCATTCTATTTTTTCTATCCTTTTTGAGTCTGGGGCATACTAGCTATGGAAGTTCCCTAGTACAGAAAAAAAGTGAAGTTTCTCTTCAAAACTTGTGACAGAGAAAAAACTAGATAATTATCAAATTGTTTTCTTTCCATTTTCCTAAGGGGGTGGGGGGGGGAGAAATACTACATTTCCCAGATTCCTCTGCAGGTACATGGGACTTTGGGATTGATTTCTGGTCTGCAGAATGTGAACAGAAGTCATAAGTGTCACTTCCAGGCTGAGATAATTAGAATAGGTTTGCTTTCCCCATACACTCTGTCTCTCCTTTCCACAGCTGACTTGGAAGTCAAGTTCTAGGTGGCATAGCTACAAGGAGTCTTCAGCCTGGGTTCTTGAGTCACCACTGGAAGAAAGATGCCACCTGACCCACATGGGGCTCTCAAGTGAGTACTGAGTTATTCCATTGTTATTCAAGGGTTATTTGATACTGCACTTAGTATAAACTTCCATAATATATATAACTCCAACAATTTAAATATTTTCTAAAATAAGTTAACCTGAGACATATGATAAATGCATCATAAATTGACAGGGCTGAATGTGCATCCTACTGAAATCAAGGAAACCTAACTGGCCTGAAGGGGAACAGCCACCAGCCTTCATATGTGGGTTCATGGGGACTGCCTGCAGCCACAAGGAGTCATGCACAGTCACACCATTCTACATATTTGTGCCAGCCTGTCAAAGAGGGACCCTTTAAAAGGAATGGCCAGAGTGCACTAGTTCACTTTTATGGGTGTGTGGGAGTGAAGCCAGGTAAGGAAGAAAGAGGAAGAGTTCACAGCAGGAGGAAAAGGCAAGTCATTTGGACCATCCCAGCTCAACTCCATACAGACAAGAAGGATTCACTTTAGCAGGGTCTCCAACATGTCAGGCCCAAGCATGTTGGCAGGCCCAGTGATGGGAAGTTGGGGTGATCATGGAGATAGTAACCAAGGCAACAAGCAAGTTCAGCAATTTGGTGTCAGCAGGCAATAGCAGCAGAAGCTCCAGAAGTACCATTTTTCTAGGGAGGAAGTTTAGGAGTGCTGTACCAGCTGGCCAAGGCTGAGGTTCTAGGTGAGTCACAGTATGAAGGGCTGCTTGGAGGCGTTCCAGTTTAAGGTGAGCATAAAGGACTGAGGGAGGGACTGGGCTGTGGACCCAATGACTCAACTGATAGAGAAAGCAAGGAAATGCCTTCTTGTGAGAATTTATTGTATCCTTCTCCTACCACGATTGTTCTAGAAAACAGTCTACTGGTTCTGCCTGCAGCCTTAATTCTGGAATCCATTAAAATCAAGAGAGGAATTCAGACACACGTATTTTAACAGTATAACTGCCTTCTCACTCCCTTCCCTTCCCCTGAGAAACATGGCTAGGAAAACCCTTCCCCTTCAGGCAAACGTGGCTATGAATACCATGCCATAAAAATAGGAGGGCCTCTCTGAAGCCCTTCCCGGGACCAAATGGACCCCATTGCTTGCTGCACACCACAGTGCTAATACTATCTACCTTATTAGGTGGGAATAAATAATTTCATCATAAAAAGTCATCATAGGAGTTCCTTGGTGGCCTGGTGGGTTAAGAATCTGGTGGAGTCACTGCTATGGCTCGGGCTACTGCTGTGGCTCTGGTTCAATCCCTGGCCCAGGAACTTCTGCATGCTTGAAGGCATGGTCAAAAAAAAAAAAAAGCCATCATAAAGCCTAGTTCCTTTCTGTCATATTCTGTACATTTGCTAAGTAAAGGTGCTGAATATTCTGGATCACTTGGCCTGTACTCCGCAAACAAGCACAAGCATGACTGGGTGTGCCCTGGATGACAAGAGACAAGACAGCAGGAATTGAGAGATAAGGAGGCCTATATGCTCCAGTCCCCCAAAGCTTAATGGTCTCTGCCACACATGGCCCAGTGCTAGCCTGCCCTCCTTTTACACCAAATTAGTGGAGGTTATGAATAAAGGGACTGATTTAATTCACTCAAAAAAGTATATTGAGTACAGTGGTACACAACACTGGACTAGCTTTATTGGGAGAATGCTGATGTAAATACTATTCCTGCATTCATAAGGCATATGCTCTGATAGAGAAGATAAGAAATAGTTCTCAATAATTTTAATGTAAATGCCTAAAAGAGGAGAAATAAAATGACATGAATGTTAATTCAGAGGAGGATGAGATTACTCTCAGCTGGGAAGTGGATTCAGGACCATAAAATGCTGGTGCCACATAGCACCATTGAGATCATCTCATCTAAATATTTCAAGTAGAGGCTAAAGATGTTAGGTGATTATGCAAGCTCATGGAGCCAGTGACAGAGCCGACAAAGCCTGGAGCCTCTCTCTTCTGACTGCAATCCAGCACTGAATTCAGATCTCTCTGATTCCAAAAGCCTTTCTAAACACCAGACTGCCTCTATGTAGAGAAAAAGTTTTAGCCTAACTGTAACAAAGTAAGAATAACCCCAAAACAGTATCCGAGTG
Organism: Sus scrofa; assembly: GCF_054392235.1. NCBI lineage: Eukaryota > Metazoa > Chordata > Mammalia > Artiodactyla > Suidae > Sus > Sus scrofa. The sequence goes on along the minus strand of NC_139383.1, from coordinate 53,895,680 downwards.
TGTTGTGGGGTGGGGAGGGAAGGATGCCAGGTCTCCTAAATGGAGCAGCATCTAAAACACACCATTGATGCTTCTGCTGCTGCTAACAGCATCACTATCATCATCATCATCATCATCATCATCATCATCATCACTTAAGGGAACATATTGCTTACCATAAGGAACAGATTTGATTTCTCCTTTGCACCAAGAGGATCTTGTTTTGCTCTTTACTCTTGCTGCTAGGAAGCTCAGAGACAAATCCAAAGTTCCTCCTCAATGACTGTCCAATACTCCACATGCATATGAGTTCTTATTTTCTCCCCATCTTGACCTTAGACTGTGATTTCTATTTTACCTGACTCTAACATTTACTCGCCATTTATACATTTATTCATTATATATATTCGCATGAGATTCCTCAAAACTTTAGTGGATAAGGTACAGTACGCATGACATTAATTAAAAAATAATTTACCTGGGTAGAGCTTTCATCTGTAGCATCACACAGATTCTTTAGTCCTTTGAATTCTATTGCTAAAATATCTGAAGAAAAAAAAAAATCAAGACACCATCTGGTGCCTTTGGAAAGAGAGGTAATCAGGTCTTTGATCTGCTCTGCACGTGGAACTGGGAGAGGGAGAGAGGACCAAATCTCCCTGACACAGACAATCATTTGCTTTATTAAACAAGTGTCTTGTATTACACACAGAGAGTAGTGCATTATGTGGATGCACAAGAAAAAATTATGATGAAAAGTAGATACTGAGCATACTGAGTACTTGGGTTTTGAAACATTAACATCACAGCTGTTTCTAATAATTTTTCTCTAACTGCAAGCTTATTTCCACAACATGTACTAATGTAACTGTAACTGCCCCCAAAATGTTTTTCATTTTTTCAAATGAGGTCTTCTTAGAAATAACGATGCAACTGAGAGCCCATAGCCATCTTAGCTCACTACCCCATATACAGGGGTACATATTTTGTACTCATTGACTCATTTTTTTGGTCTGCTATATGATTCAAGATGAGATAGTTTTCAACAGCTGAATTACTTATAAACTTGTGAAATGTGCCTTTCCAAACAACAAAACAACAACAAAAACCAAGGAGAACCTCACTAATGAGAACAGTCAAGAAAGTTAATCAGTGGAGCTCTCTATGCTTTTGAATGGAAATGACAATGGGGAAGAAGCTTCCTTGCCCACGATCTGGGTACTGATAATGCTAACAGGTCAGGAGAACTGGACTGGAACTATGTGCTAGCAGGTCCAGGGCTTGGGGAAATGTAAGCCTTTTTTTTTTTTTTTTTTTTTTTTGAGGGTTCTTTGGTTTACACCATTAAAGCTCTGGGGTTAACATGAACTCAAGTACAAAGAAAATTTATATTAATATTCCTTTCAAGTTCCTCCTTCTAATTACTTTTTTACTTCCAATTATTTCCCTCCATCCATGCTTTCTTTTCTAGATGGTTTTATAGTTTTGTAAAGAGTTGGGGCACTTCCTCCTTTGAGACTATCCGTGGAGGTCTGACCATCAGAGGCCAGTGTCTTCTGGGCTGGTTCTCCTGCGACAGGAGGTCGCCTCCACGGTGCCCACAGATCATGACCACCTACAGAGCTTCCCTTGAAGCCTGGGTTCTGTCTGCTGTACTCAGCTCCTGCTCTGGTCAGGGCCTCCAGAGTCTCCCTCGGTTATTACCTGCTGCGAGGTGGAGGGGTCCGAGCAAAGCATAGTACAGGCCCACCTCGGGGACAGTGCCATTGACCGCCTCCAAGGGCGCCACCTGGCCCCACCGGAAGTATGGCAAACTCTGCGGAACCTAAAGGACCACCAGTCCCCTTCTTCCGGGGGGAGGTCTTAGGCCAGGGCCTGAACTACTCCCAACCTCTACCCCCCAAATCTGGGCGGGCTGTGAACAACCACTCAGCGGGATAGTTGACAGTCTCTGCCAACTCCCCTCATTCCTCCACCGGAATATATTATCGGCCACCACCCGGCTGGCGGGCCTAGCAAGGATTGTTATCCCAGTTGTAATGTCGACCAGGTTAAGGCCAGGACATGGCCAGGGTCCCGAAACAAATACGTGCGTAACCACACATGTGGAATCACGTCAGGAGCGGAGCTCCCCCCTCCACTCCAGCCCCGAATCCTCGGAGCCCGGCAGGCCGCGGGCCATTACGCAGGCCGAAGTCCGAGACCCGGGTGGATTCAGGTTTACATCCTCGGGGGTGGAAGCGGTGGGCGGCGCGGCTGCCAAGGTCTGGGGCCCAGGAACGCCGCTCCGAGCGCGAGGGGAGCCTGCGCCGCGGAGCCTCGGGGCCGCAAAGAGGCTCAAGCTGGGCAGAGGACGCGATGGGTGCCCCTCTCCCGCACGCCGCCTGGAAACTGGAGCTCCCAGTTCCTGGGCCTTAGGTTTTCACTCACTTTGTTCTTTAACCCATTTTTAAAAAGAGATTCTTAATTCGAAGCTATAGATGACTACAGCAGCCTCCTCTTCCCACTCCAGGCGCCTTCCATCTCCCGGGGCCATCGGAATTGACAGCCAGCGGCGCACCCGCAAGTCCACGCACGCTCACGCACGTACACATGCGCACATGCAACGCACACCACTGAGGCTGCCGGGGTAGGGTAGGGCGATCCTGGGTGCCGCGGTTGTTGTGGTCGTGCTATCTCGGGGGTCTGGGAATGTTTCTGAGCGTTTTGGTGCTCTTTATTAATAGTTCCCCTAGGAAGAACCAGCACTGCGCCCTGGCGCGCGGTGGCCCGGGCAGCGCACCCTTCTCAGTCTGCAAGCGGAGACGAGGGCGCGGCATGGGCGCCCACACTCATCTATAATCCTCAGCGGGCTGTACACATCAAGGGGCTGAGAGGCCTTTTCTAGAGAGCCGCCCCTCGCCCTCCCCGCGGGAGATGATGTATTTATTCTTCGCACTTACTGTGCACTTAGCACCGTGAGGGCTGTTCTTTGCTCTTAGCAACGGAAACCCGCGGCTCCGCAGCCGTGACTTCCTGTGGCCCTTGAGCACGAGTCCGCCCGGCGGCGCGGGACCTTGGGCTTGATCTTTCGAACTGGTAGCTAGGGCCGGCGGCGACCGACTGGGACATCTTCCGCCCTGCCTGACCCAAGCCTCCTAGATATTGCGGCCTGCCACCTCGCTCCGGGGAAGGGAAGCGAGGGTCGGCCCTGCGTTTGCATTGGGGAGTGAAAATGCAAGGCGGGCTCCGGACTTCGAGTAGTTAAAGTACCGACGCAAAGCGCTTTCCTGGGCGCCTTCTTTGAGCTTCCATAAAAAGAGTTTAATTAATAGCTGAGACGAATCGCCCTGTCAGGTGACTTGGGCAATCAGAAAAACTCCTCTGAAATACAGAAAGAGTTGGAAGTTGTTACTCCTTGGCAAACCCCAACCCTCACCCGGAGTTTGCCTCCCTAGTCCTCTTGACTTCACTCACAACCCCCTGGAGAAGTCTCAGTGATAGATTAGGGAGTCGCTTAGGCGTTGCCCTGTCATTCCCCCCCAACACGACCTTTCCTGGGACGACTCTGAACTCAGGATCGAAACCTATTTCCGCTCGGATCCGGGTGGCCGAGCCCCACTCACTTCACCCTGGCGAGCCCAGCGGTTGCTGGAAAATTGCGACTGCAGCGGGCGCGCGGCTTCGAGCGCGCTGCTCTCCGAAGCCGCTGCGATGCTGATTTATGCTCGTGCCGCTCGCGAGAACCCCAACGCTTTGGCTAGGTTAATTTTTGTCAATTGTTCCTCATCACACTGAGATAGTTTGCAGCTTGAGGCGAGTTTTATTTATCACCCTGCACATTTGAAATACAGTCAGACATAAAAATAACTGACTTTGGGACTCTGGCGCAATATCGGAGCCGTCGGGGAATAATTTGGCTAACTGACTTGGACGTTTCACCTTCTAAACAGAAATGCAACTCTCAGTCAAACTGTAAATCAGATTGTCTTCGGCAATGAAAAAAAATAACACAGGCACCAAACGCAGGAGGAAACGGAAACAAAATGAAAGAAAACGCAGATACTGACCAAAGCAAAACGAGCTTCAGAAACCCAGATTAGATTTTAATTTTAGGCGTTGGACCTCATCTAGAATGTGGATTCCTAAATGTTTGGGGGGAATCTAGGGTGCCTCCGCCCTAGGGGATTCTAAGGTGCCCCCAGAAACTGGACTGATATTTCTTTTTATTGTTACTGCTGTTTTTGTTATTAAATAATAAATGCTGTTTTCGGGGGGCCCTTGAAAAGCTCTAATTGTAAATGTTAACGAGAATGGTCTGGGCAGGACAGGGTGGGAGTTCTGGGAGCCATCTGAAACTTTAGAAATAAGGAAATCAGAAATTTCCCAGGCACGTTCCTTGTTCCCAAATATCTGTGAATAGACAGAAAAAAAAATCTAATAGTCTTTTGGCTTCAAGCGTTCCTCTCCCTCACCTCTCTGGAAGCCGCCCGTATTGAAAGCTCAATTTCTTGGAAGCCGCCAGTATTGAAAGTATTGAAAGCCTACTACTGTAGGTTTTTGTATCACTCATAGACCGAGTGGTCAAAAACCTAGCCAGGACTAACCTTTCAGTATGGCAGAGAAGAGAAAACCCACACAGGCGACCACTCAGCAATTGATCACTTTGGGGAACTTAAAACACAACAAAATAAAAAAGTTTTGCCAGTGTGGGGAGCATCTGCTATTATTTTTGCATCGTTTCTTACAACCCCAATGTTCATCCCCACCCCCGCAAGTAAATTTCATTCTAGCACAACAAAATGGACACCAGCCTCAGCGTTTCCCTGACTCCCGCAAGGGAAATCTGAAGATGGTTTTCTTAACGCGAACCCAAAGCGACCTTAAATGTAGGCACCTGCCCCACTCTTTGGGTATTAAACAAGAATATATTTGTTTAAACTCCTTTTTTTACCAAAACCATTCACATAGCTTGCCTCTAACATTTCTCCAAATAAACTGGAACAGGAGAGCTGTGACTCTTAAAATCTACAAATTGAAATTAAATTTAAAGATACCACAGGGGGCTTCATGTAGAAAACTGGAGGGATTATTTTCAAATAACTTTGAAGGGAAGATACCTTAGTAGTTGATAGTGCCTTCTATCCATACCGAATGCATAATATTAAATTATGATTGCAATCAAAACGTGGTTTCTAAGGCATTAAAGGAAATAAAATTAAATATAATATTTTGACGGAGAAAAAGATCAGGGGGTAGTTGGAAATTTTTCACAAAAGCTAATTAAATTGGTGTGGTTTTGACATTTGTGTGATCCAATTCTAATCTGGTGGTTTTCATATCGACCTCAAGCTGGTTTTGCTCAAATTGACATCTCTGCTTCTTCAGAGTGGGAACTCAGCAAAAGCAGCACGCTCTGCTGACGGGCAACTCTTGTGTCCTGAGTAATCCTTTGCCAATAGATGGTCTGACATCCTTTTCAGTATAACCAGCTGGGAAATTAAAAGAAAAATGTTTGTCTCTCCGCATATTTATTTTATTTGTTGTGTTTTCTTTATTTCTAACACATCAAGATGAGGTCTTTCTCTTAGAATCCCAAACCACAAATATCTCCCCCCAAAAAATGTATATTTCAAAATTAAATCTACAGATGTAATACATACTGTGAACCCTATAAAATGCGTTTACAATGCTGACTTAAAGAAAGAAATTTATAACTTTCATATGTACCTTCCTTTTGCAATAGGCAACTGCCATATGTTTCCGACTTCCATAATTCAGTTTTTCCTGGACATCTGTAGCAGGTAGTGAGTGCTTCTTAAAGTACATTTTATGTAATTTGAGAAGAAACCCGCACCAAAGACTAAAGGTTAACATAAAAAAGCACAAGTCTTTCTAGAAATGCAAGTTATTCAAAATTTGCATCACCTATTGTGCATGGCCTGAGAGAGCTTTCCCCACCACCACCTTCTTCAAACTGAATTTTGAAGTGCAGTATTGTATTTGCTGAGGGTTCTTTGCAAGCAACATTTCCAAAATGTCTAAATGCTTTGGTAGAATTTCTCTTGTTATTGCTAGTCTTCATACTTTTGTTCACAGATTCTCATTTGGCTCTATCTTGAAAACCCAGGTTGGAACTGTTTTTCCAGTAAGATTATTTATTTGAGACAAATTTTAATATTTTTATACTGAAAGGGGGGGGAAGCCTTATGTTTTTTTCATCTATTTTAATTGTTCACCTTACACTCACTAAAGGAGAGTTTACACAATTAAAAGTGAAAACCAAACCAAAAGTAATACAGAAAAGTCAGAGCTTGTTCTCAAATTTTTGGCTCCTGTGTTTAAATTCAAGATTTATTCTTAATGGTAATACTATTTTTCAATAGCTCATTTCTATTTGTGTAGTTCTAGTGCTACCATTAAATTAATTTGTTAAAATCCTTTCATTCAGATGAAACTGAAATGCTTCATCTGTCAGTACAGATGAATAAATTCCAGCCACATTCTTTATTGTTTATACTTTCAGCAGATTACATAAATGTGAGCAAAATTTCCACTGTGTAATAACTGTGGGTATCTACAACTGTAAGATATGAGAACAGGGCCCAATTTACAGCTAATTAATAAGTTGTATAAAAAACTAAACACTATACATTGTGATTCTTAAATGGAGCCTACACAAAGACTCAGTTCCCTTTTCAATTCATTTTATTAAACTAGCAAACTCAAGATGGTCTTCGTTTATGGGTAAAAACAACATTAAACATTTAATTCAAAGAATATGAAGCTGCATATTTTAGTTAGCAACTTAGGCATCATTTTACAAAGCATTAACTATCAAGATACCTTTTACATATGTAGAGAATATTATTTAATTTCCCCATTCATTGTCACAGTTTGATTTATGTCCACTCGGCCAGTTGCAATATTGGTATCAGCAATGTCTAACTACTCATCTTTGGGTATGCATTTACATCTAGGTGTTCATTTTATTACCTTCTTCAAGCCAGCTTATATTTGGATCAGGTATTAGTGATAGAGACAAGTGTGTCCTTCTTGGACATTTCTGTTACTAACCCCTTATTATAGTCAGGTTGTCAGAAGAATGTGGGTCAATAAATGAAGTGAAGGGGGCGGTTTTCCACGCACAAGATAAAAAATAATTTCAGCAATGTCTGGAGGTTGAGCAGATATTGCTGGAAATTGAACATGGGGACACCCCCACCAAGAGACTTTTCTTCCGTGTACATCCAAGGTTCATTACGTTCTCACCGCCCCTCCGCGTGGTGGGTCTGAGAATCCTCTTCTTTCTTTCCCCTTCCCCAAAGTGCAGAAAGTGGAGGTTGGGGGGAGGGTGTGGTGGTGACAAGCTCACCAACAAAGTACACTCCCTTCACTCTTCCCAAACCTAGCACCTGCCCTAAGCCCCAGCTAGAAATGAGCATTGATTGATAAACCGGCGCTAGAAGGAATCTTTTGTGTTTGGGCACTTGGGAGCCATGAAGACCACTCCGCGGTGAGCGATTTCTTTCCTTGGGAGACTCAGTCTCAGCTGATCAGAATATATAACAAACTAGTTGTTGGAGGAAGAGAATGGTAAACAGTCGCCAACATGTGGGGTGGTGCAGTCTGTGTGTGCAAATTCGCGACAATTCGAGCCACGAGTGGCGGTTCTGGATCGCCTTCTCCCTGGGGTTGGGTTTGCAGCTGCAGCGGGAGACACGACCGGGAGGAGGCCCGTGAGAACGCAGCCATTCAGCCCTTGGCCGCGTGAATTTACCTTGTAGCCTTCGAAAACTTATACAGGTTATAATTTATTATTTTTATTTACCCAAATCAGAAGCAGAGGCGAGAAAAAGAACATGCGCAGAGAAGGAAGACAGTAGGAGAGGGTAAAGGAATATAGGGAGGAGAGGGGGAGCCGCAGCCTACAAAGTAAGGTGCTGTGGGTTACTCCTTACCGCTTTGAAGTCCTCGCCCCCAATTCAGATGTAGCTTTTCTCCAGATTAGGTTACAAATTAAGGCAGGTAAATTAGTACCCTTCTTGGGGCTAGGATTGGGCCCTTGCTCACTCTCACTCTCCCATCCATTTCTGTTATTCTTTTAGCTATTAATAAACTTTTTTTTTTTTTAATGCGTGAGAAGGAAGTCTGGATCCAGCCTCTTTGGAGATTCGGGGACCACCTGACGCGCCTGGAGTTCAAGGGCCAAGAACAGACTTTCTTGTGTGACAGGACTCACCTCCTGTGTCAGGTCTCTAGTGTGGGAAATTAAACAAAAGTGTTAGAAAAGCTTATGACCATCGTCAAGTGTAAAAGAAAAAAAAAAAAGGTCTATCTGGAGAATGGCTAGAGAATGGAGAATGAAATCCAGACGCATAGGATTTTAAAATTTATAATTAAAAATAAGCAAATATAATACAAGTAGCCATGTCAGGTAAGCAGAAATAGCAAGCTCTGTCCAAATATATGTGCCTGTATTTTGCACTGTATATAGTGTAAACTGGCTCTAGACTGGGAAAGCAGAGCAGGAACCAACAGAGAGAATGAGCTTTAAAAAAAAGAATCTTTTGGAACTGCCCAATTTAAAACTGCACCAAGAAAAAATAAGGAAAAGAAACCCACCATGCTTTTCAACACCCACCTGCTAACTGCCTTAGTTTTGCTAACTGGCTGGACACAGATTCCACTAAGTACCATTTGCAAAGCCCTTGTGTTCTTTCCCCCACCTCCACCCCGTCCAAGTTCCTGAAACAGACCCACTCTGATAATGTTCTACCCTGGATGACTTTTATTTGAAATGAGCCTGGCTATTCTTGCCAGAGGCCTGACAGTTTAATTCAGTTTTAATCATTTCTTTAACATACTTCATACTGAGAATAGACATTTTCCCTCTTAAAGTGACAAGAGGCACACTCTCGCCCGGTGCACACTGTTCCCACCCATGTTTACACGTGCGCAGGTGCACTCACATCCATCCACGTGCACATGCAAATGCACATGCACCCCATCAAGTTTCTCTCCCATCAATTCGTGCCCTGTCACTTCTTCCTTTGCTCTCTTCACTCTCGAAGTGCAGGGCTCTGGTTTGGCGGTGGCACCCACATGCCACCCCTTTGAGAAAATGCCTGGTTAGGGTGATGGCTTCGTCAGCACTCGGAAGGCCGAGACTGCCAGCCCGCCAATTCCACCTCCTTTTCTTCCTGCGCCCAGGCCACACTAGGCGCCCCCTCTCCAGAGTGAAGGTCGGGGCTGCGCTGAGGTCTGTGACTTTCTGCTTCGTGGGATAGGGGCTGCTGGTCACTGCTTGGTCCAGGAGCCTAAGCAGGATTCAACGCTATGAGGGCTTTTAAGGTCCCCAAAGCCCAGCCTGGACTTGGACTAAAGAGACCAGCGCCTTGGTCCTGTCCGGGGGGGGGGGGGCCAGGACACACCTGGATTATTGCTAAGGGGCACGTTCTATCTGACATTGTGGGTGTCTGTAAGGCCGCACTTTCCAGGTTGTAGACACAAGTCCCCGGATGTCCGGGCGTCCGGTGGCGGGGGGCAGCGCCCTTTGCTGCCCTGGGTAAAAGAGAGAGTCGTGATGGAGGGATACGGGAGGCCTTGGAGCTTCGAGACCCTCAGAGCTCCCAGCAGGCCTGTGTAGTCCCTTCTAAATCAGCTTGAGCTGCGGGGCATGTAAATGGATAAGAACACATCTACAAAGCAGGCTACGCGTCCGGAAAGCCGAGATCCTCCCAGGCGGCCTGGGGTTTCTTCGGAGGAGCCGCTCCTCCTTCCCCTGAGGCGGGGCCCAAGTAGGCCCAAGCGCTGGGGGCGACTCCACCCCTGGGCCGCCGGGCCTCCAAGTCTCCGAGACTGCGATCGTGGCCTGGAGAAGCATCAGGTCGCTCGTCCTTGGGGTCACTTAGAGCCTGGGCCTGTAGCGGGCCGCTCGGTCCCAGCAGGCTGAGGATGCTGGCTTCAGACTCCCTAGCCGCGCAGAGCTCGGTGCGCAGACTCCTGACACGTCTGCGGCCCTACCTCCACCGCATCCCCCTGCCCGAGCCCTCTAGGCGGCCCCTTCGCTCTCCCAGGTTCGCCCTCGTCTTCGGGTGGGCTTCAGTAACCGGGTTTAAACTTACATGTAAGGCTATACTACCCGTCTAGGGCGCCGGCGAGTTTGGAGGCCCTCCGGGGTCCGGACAGCTCCAGATCTTTCGCACAGCCTTCTTTTACAAAGGCTAAACAACTCCTCCCAGTCGAGTCTGTTTCTCCAGCTTTTAAAAGTGGGCCTCCAGGGCAGGTTGCTAGGGAGTTGTTTTTGACCCTGAGGTTGCCGGGTCCGCTGGATGGCCAGTACGTGGATACCTCTGAGCACCGCCCTCTCAGGTTCCTGATTTTCTGGGTGCGGTGGAGAAACCGGGAGTTCCTTGGGAGCTACGGTTAAAAGGATCGCAGGGCGAAGCTACTGCCTGAATTATTGTACTGAAAGCTAAGAGCGAAGTCGGAGATAACGGGCATCCTACAGCGTGGAGGTTGAACTGAGCGAGGGAGAGAAACGAAACAATTCTTTGTCGTGTTATTTTATTCTACAAGAGATTTGCTCTATCCATACCACACCTATTTTTTTTGTTGTTGTTAATCCCGACATAAAGTCGAGTTGACACTATAGAACAAACTGAACAAGTAAATGCATGTTTAGTATTATTCAATTAAAAAGCGTTTTTAAATAGTTGTTTTAAAGAAACACTTTGGCTCTTTACATTTAAGCCTGGGAAAAGAAGTAGCAAATTGTCAAGAAAAGTACAAGTACGAAGTTACTTTAAATTGCTGAGACTTTTTTTTTTTAAGCGCAATGGAAATTTTATTGCATCTTAAAACTTATTTCACTTTGTGAAGTTTTTAGGGGTCTTAAAACTAAGTCCTTATCATTACAGACATAAAAATGAAAATCCCAGTTTTAAATTAACTATTATGATGGGCTAAAAGAAATGGAAGGCTCCGGAAAGAGCGTGCTTTTTCTGGCTATCTCATATAAAGGACTAAGCAATAATGTAAAATTTTGTTCTCCTAAATGTAAAGGATTTAAATATATCTTGAATTCTCTCTTCCTTCCCAAGAAAAATCTACGGGGTAAAACTTAAATAAATAAGTTTAATGCCACGCCCCGGAGCAGAGTGGACCCTACTAAATGCAGGAACGTGTACATGAGAAAAGACGGCCTGTTGGCTGTGAGTTCTCCCCACTCCTCAGAAAATTCTGAGTTGTAGCGGTATTAAGTGATAGTGGAGTGGGAAGGAATTTCAGGTGTCTTGAAAGATTCTTGATATTCTAACGTGGGGATCATTTCGGTTTAATGCTGAAGAAAGCTTCGGCCTTCTTCTTCGGCCTTCAGGAGCGTCAGGTCTCGGTGAGGAAAGCTGGAGATTCCCGAGCAGGACTGGGCTGTGGGAGGCAGGGAGACTGGGTTCAGCGCCGGGGCTGGTACTTTCAAGCCAGACGGCGGCGCTTTTCACTTTAGGTTTTTTGCGACCTTGTAAGGAAGTGGGCGCGGGCTGAGCGGAGTCGGCGCCTCCTGATTGGCGAGCCGTCTCGGTGACTGACAGAAGCCCGAACTCCGCCTCCGCCCCTTTATTGACACTAATGAGCAAGTTCTTCCCACCGCTCTCCTGCCTGGAAGTGCTGACAGATCAAGGCAACAAATTTCAATTACAATCCCTAATTTGTGTCCGCAGAGTGTTTTTTACCCATGTTAGTCCTCTCTGGCGCATCAGTCGAGGCAGATCTTGGAGCAGCCGGAGGAGGTGGAGGGGGTGGGAGCGAAGGAGTCCATCAGTGAGGGAGCGCGCGCGAGAGACCAAGGGAAGGAAACTTGGAGGGCGCGTTGCTGGTTCCTCGGATCCCAGCACCAGCGCGAAAGAGGAAACGCCAAATTTGTTTTTGCCCGCGGCGGGGCAGGGGGCAGATCTCGGTCTGCGGGAGGCCCTGAGAGTCGTTCAGATTTTGGTCGGGGAAGGAAAGCGAGTGTGTGCGTGTGCCTGTGTGTGTGTATATGAGCGAGCGGCGGGCGCCGGGCGGCGGGAATGGCCGAGAAGCGGAGGGGTTCGCCATGCAGCATGCTAAGCCTTAAGGCGCACGCCTTCTCCGTGGAGGCATTGATCGGCGCGGAGAAGCAGCAACAGCTTCAGAAGAAGCGACGAAAGCTGGGCACGGAAGAGGTGGCTGGGGCCTTAGATGACGGAGGCTGCAGCCGTGGCGGCGGCGCGAGCGAAAAAGGCTCTTCTGAGGGGGATGAAGGTACTGCGCTCCAGCCGCCGGCGGGGGCGGTGTCCGGGCCCACCCGGAGCTGCGCAGAACTGGAGCGGAGCTGCGGCTCCCGCGGAACCGCGGGTGAGTCGGCCCCTTCCCACCTAACTTCTTCCCCACGCGTACCCTCCCAGTCCCTCCAGCCAGCCCGGCGGCTGAGAACCTGAACTTCTGAGAGTTGTGGGCGTGCGCGCGCGCGCGCGCTCGGTGTCCCTACGTACCCGAGGCAACTCAGCCACTAACGCACTACCGGTGGGTGTCAGGGCGCAAAGCTCGCTGCTGCCTGGGCCGCTCTCGCCTGGCAACTCGAGTCACCCTCCAAACGGTTAAAATGCTGTTTTCAGCCTCGCTTCTCAGGCTGCTGCCCACTTGGAGACTCGCGCCCTCAGCGGCTGCAGTTTGCGGCCCTCCGCGGTACAGATCTGGGCTTTCCGCATCTGCCTCCCCTGGGGTTTCAAACCCGCGGGTGCTCTTTTTTTCTTTCCTAACCATTAAAAGCCTGGGAGTGGGGGGAGCTAAGGCATAACACCTCCTCCTACCGCAAACCGAAACGAATTCCTAAACCGTTTAGGCAAACCGGGAAGAAGACAGCGTTATTTGCAAACGTGGTTTCCCGAGGGGTAGCTGATCGCTTCCCTTCCCTTCCGCTCTGGATTCCCGCTGCCCAGGCGGACAGAGATCGTGGGCTTGTTTTTCGCGCTCTTCTTTTCCCAAGGCTGAGAAGCTCAGGAAGGCTGGAAAGTCTGCCAGGAGCAGTGTCTGAAGAGCTTTCTAGAGGATGCCTCCCGCCGGGCCCAAAACAAGGCGCTTTGGATGCCTATTGCTAAGGGAGGCCCGGGCGCTTGGGACCAGGGGCCTGGGGCCCGGGAGCAAGGAGCTTTTGCTTCGCGCTCTCCAGGCCTGCACTGGGGATCCGGACTTGGGAACTCATCTCTGGCTCAGTTGGGAAAGCATCCCAGACTCTAGCCGTGGCACAAAACTTATTTGGGGGCCGGCCGTGACCCGTCTGAAGCGAGGAGGGTGGGGTGGGCACGGTCCGCGTGCCTCTGCGACCCAAGAGGGCCCTACTTGAGCGTCGGGCGTAGTTGGTCACTTTGGCTGGCGGAATGGCTGTTTACCCCGGGCCTGTTTGTTATAAGGACCCGACGGCAAGAAAGCTTTCCTTTTCCTCCGGCCTTTTTCCTCTCCCCAGCCGCCCTCGGGTGTAACTGTCTCACCAGGCTTCCCACCTCGAGCCCTCACCCGTTACCCCTCTCTAACTTTTGCTGCCCAGGAAGCTGTGAGGACGGGTTCCTGCACGGCGCTTCCCCGCTGGCGTCCCCAGGAGGCTCCCCGAAGGCGTCCCCGGCGCCGGCCCTGGCCCGGCCGGGGACCCCGCTGCCCTCGCCGCAGACCCCGCGGGTGGATCTGCAGGGAGCTGAACTCTGGAAGCGCTTTCATGAGATTGGCACGGAGATGATCATCACCAAGGCGGGCAGGTAAAGGACAAACTGGCGGGAATGGCCCTGGCCCTGGCTTCACCCTACTCTTTGGTGGGTTAGGAAGAAGGGGCTGCAGCGCTGTGTGGCTTCTGGTTAGCAGTTTCTACGGACTAGACAAGGCCCTGGGTAGCGGTTCACTTTTGAGACCAGCTTTGCCTACCTAACCCTGAATGCAGTTGGTGAGGGGCACAGCCCGCCATGCTCTTCTTGGATGCTAGCGCGGAGACCGCTGTCGCCGCGGAGGCTGTGGCGGTTACTGCGGCTCTTTAGCGTGCATGATAGTTAATAGATTCGTGATCATACTTAGCAAATGCTCGGGCATGTATTTAGGCTTTAGTTATGTTTCTGGAACTATAGAACAGATAACGGGTACCCCCTTTTTTAAAATGCAGTTTACTCCTTAGCCAGCTATCATTTGCTTTTTTTAGATTTGAAGCTTCCATTTGATTCTTTATCAGAAGATTTGATCGCATTTGAGAACGTGATGTATTATGCTATTTTGATATCAGACTAAGATGAAAATTCCTGAAATCACTGGCAATACAGCCTGCAAAAATAATTGCCCTGATTTAAAAAACATTGTTTGTAGATCCTCAGTTAAATGGTTAATTTTTTTTCCTGAATGAAAGCCATCAAATCAGCCTAATTTTGCCGAGGAATATTTTTAAAAAAGGTGTCAGGAGTTATATCTGTTTTTTGAAAGTGTGAAATTTGCACATCCATCAGGTAGTAAAATAAATTGATTTGTTGCACAGATCATGTTAATTCGACGGAGGCACAGAAATATTTGCGTTCTAAAATTTTCAGTTCATTTGGTGCAGAGAAATCTATGAATAGTATCTTTTCTTAAAGAAACATTTCTTTAAGAATAAGCATACACAACTCTTTTAGGGAGTACACATGGCAGAAAGCTGGTTAGCATAAAAGTATCCAAACTTATTAGAAATTACAAAAACATATTTTATTGAATCCATATGCTACCTTCTACATTTTCACAGAGCTTTTATTAATGATCTAAATTCAGTCTTCAACAACACAAAGCAACAGTTGTCTTATAAAGGATGTAGTTAAAGACCTTTACTCTTTATCTTACAGGTGCACTGAAATAACACTAAAACAGCCAGCATATTAAACTGTTCTCATACCTAGTTAGGAATAATGGACTTTCTTTTCTCTGAAAGTGGTCTTTAATGGCATTGTTGTTATAGGAAACATTTTTTTGGTAAATAATAGCACTAAAATTTGGGTTTTAAGGTTAAATTAACAAAAATTAGATTAACTGGAAGGGTCCTAGACATAAATTGATAAATGAAAGTTAAAAAATAGAAGAAACAACTGCTCTATTTATTTTTTATATACAATAATTTGCTGTTGTATTCTGTGCTACTGTGCCCCTTTTAAAAGATGAATGCATTTACTTTAGCATCTCCTTTGATATACCTCTCTGAGAAGCTAAGAAAAATGTGAATTTTCATTTGTTTTAATTAGCAAAGTTTTGAGTAAGTGTGGTTAAAAAAGAAAGTATTTTCAGGGGATGGTGGGGAAGGAATGATTTTGTAAATATACATTGTGTTTAGTTTCTGCTTTCAATAAAGAAGTTTTACTATACCTTTCAAATTTAGAGCAACTTTTGCACTTCACCTTTACCATGCTGCAGACAGGAAGTCCTGTCTCAATAAAGAACATATTGTTTGGTTATGGCATGGCACATTGGCTCCTTGTGGTTTTTTATAACCCTTTTAAAATTTCACATTATAATATATTTGATCACTTTTAAAAATTCAAATTTTCTATTTCTATTATTTGGAACATTTTGTTATTTGTAGTATTAAAGTTAGTCTGTTTACTGATTTTTGTTTAAAAAATAAAGTGCTTTCTGTGCCATTATATGTCAGCGTGCAATTTTTTTTCTTTTGCTTTTAGCTATACTGACATTTCAGTAAACATGGAATGCAATACGGGGTACAACAAATTACGTTTAAGTGGCTCGGGTTTTGATATGTCCTGCCCTTGTATTCTTTGAATGACGTTACCAAAGTGAATGCTATACATTTGGTCCTATGAAAAATACAGATTCAAGAGTTTTCTGTGCTTATTCATTCTCCAAGTGTAATCATAAACAAACAAAACCCAAAACCCTCTTTCCTCCCCTCCGTTATACATAGGCGCATGTTTCCAGCAATGAGAGTGAAGATCTCTGGATTAGATCCTCACCAGCAGTATTACATTGCCATGGATATTGTGCCAGTGGACAACAAGAGATACAGGTACAGTGACTGGATGGGTACAGAGGAAAAAGGAAATGCAGGGATTTTATAGGCTACATCTGTTTGATCTGTGCTGGCTGATATTTGTTTCCAGAAGCCTGCAGAAGTCTCAGATCCATAATCCAAGCCTGTCACTTCCAGTAGTCCAGACTGTGCTTTCTCTTGCAATAAATGTGAAAAATTATTTTTTGCTTTGCTTTTAATAAATACAGAAATGTCTTTAAGTGTTGAGGAATTTTAACAAAGGGCCAGTTTCCTGTTGCTGAATGAAATGTGTCTTTTCCATTGATTCACATTTCGATTAGGATTTTGAGAGGAAATGTTGAGTATGGTTTGTAGATATACATAATACTGAACACATTGTTTCATTGTCCTTGTGCTTTTTTCATCTTTACATAAGTTCCCTTTATTTTGTTATGTACAAAATCATAACTGTGTGCAGGCTTTTTCCCTTTAGTTTGAGAAAATTATTGAAGATTTTTCACAATCTAGAATAACAAAATCTCAAAATTCATTACAATACGAAAACATTTTTAAACTGGTAATGAATTTTGTTACCATGCTGTTTTTTTAGTTGATAGTTAACAGTAATTTTTTAAAAACTTTGTAATGTTTGGATTTTGAGAGAATTATATTTATTGGATATCAAGTCGTAAAAGAAACAATCTTCAGTATCAGACCAATCTTTGCTTTTCCTTCTGCATGTAAGCAAGTCAGCGATTTTCAATGACAATTCTTTTCATTTTCCTGAGGAGTTAAAAATGTTAATATTAAAGAAAGGACACTTTGAGTGGAAGATCAAAAGATGTCACTTTAAATTTTGGTCTTCTTTCTTCTTAAAATATAAACAACTAGAAAATTTAGTAAGTTTTTAAATTAAATCAGATTTGGCTTTTATCGCTTTTTAAAAGTTGGGGCATTCCTTTTATAAAACAGGATTATGGTGTCAAAAGTATACTGATTTAATTAGTAAGGCACATATGAAATACTAAAGAATGGGTAATATAAAGGACAGTTTTATTATTTGTGTTTTGTATATAAGCTGTATCATTTATTTTAATTAAATAACTCATTAGGGAGTTTAGCTAAAATTATCTACTACATGACAGAAGCTACAAGGCATTGAAGTTTATTCTTTAAATGTGCTGGGTTTAAAAATGCATATTCTAATTTGGGTTTTGTGCTGAGGAAGAAATGTAATTCTTAATGAGCTTAGAAAATATTCCTTTCTCTTCTAAGTTTGTCTCCTATTTCTTTCTCCAAAACTTGCCTATATATTTTGGATGGTTTATTTTACTAAACTGATTCTTATTATTCTCACATAAAGCAAGAACAATTTTAAGTATTAAGATGGCAGATTTTAAAAGAAAATTGTAAAACATAAATTTGCTTTCATTAATATTGCATCTCAAGAGAAAATTTGTTTTAGTATTTATATTTAGAATGCTTCACAGAGAATATGTAACATGTAGTGTTTATTCCCTTAGTGGGTGTGGATTTTTAAATGATTCAATATGCATACTTTTCCAAGGATTTGATAGAGATGTTACTCTGTTTCTTTTGGTAATAGCTATATCCAGAGTGCTGCTTTTTCTTGCATTTCTAAGATTTGCATTGTATTTTCCAATCTTTTCAGCAATAGTAGAAGCATTGTTTTTGGCATATTCTCTCCTTTCAGAGTGGTATTTGGTCAATTTAAAAAGATTATGATTTGTTAGAATATAAAATTAATATTCACAAAAGCCCATGTACTTAGGGACTTATTTATTGAAATTACACTGTATCAGTTAAAGGAAGTTTTATTCCTATTCTTATTATTGTGATTATGTATTTTTCCCCAAGAAAAGGAATTAAAGAATAGAAACTTTATTGATCTAAAAAAGAGAATGAAATATATGACCATGATTGAAACAGTGGGCCTCACCAGAGATGTTATAAAAATATTTCATGCTATTTTAAAAAGAAATTTCCATGCTATACTGGCAGGATTCTCTGAGACTATTTGTAAATTGTTGCTTGAAATTGTATGCCATATTTTAAAACACAAATAGAAGAAAAACATCTAAGTTTATGACTTCATTTTCTACCCTTTTCAAAGTCAAATATTGACATACCAGTTTCTAGTTTTTGAATTAGTGTATTTGAAATTAACATTAAGAAATGATAATCTGAATATGATTAAACGTTATGGTCTTATATTATTACTTGAAACATTGTTACTTAAATATTCTTACAGAGTAATATAGTTGACATATATAAATAAATAGAATAGGATGTTTGTCTCTTAATTAGAAAGGCAGTATTAATTAGGTATACCAAAATTTTAAATGTTTGATGTTTATTTTAATTAGTGGTATAAAAAAATTTAAAAGAATTTTCTTACAACAGTCAAGAAAGAGAAATGTGGGAGATAAAGGCCTACGTTTTAGGATTATACAGATTAAAAATTAAGCTGAATATTCTCAGCTTATGGTGTAATAGGGTTAGAAAAAAAATTCTAAATGGTAATAGGTGAAACTTTTTCTCCTATGAAAATAAATTCATTGAAACTTCTGACAGTTTCCGGTTGCCTTTCTACCACCTATCTCATCAGTCTGTACATAACCTAAAATGGAAAGTGATAAAGTATGTGGGACACTTTAAGATATTTTGGGGATTTACTTAAAGGGAAGCTTGACCCCTTGCAGTTTCTTCACATCAATTGAATATCCAGATGAAAAATGAAAAATGTCAGAATGCAGACAGAATGTCTAACATGAATAAATATGATTCATAAGAATGCAGATATTTGCATTTATGGTGGAGATAGTGTGCATATTTTTCATTAAATCCTTAACATACCACTTTGAGTGGTCAATAGGCCACACTGCCTCAGAGAGTTTTTAAAACATGCTTGAATTCTTATTTTATATGCATTGACTGTAAAGAGCAAATTGTTGTATTTTAGACTTAAAAAAAGGTGCACATCTTGTCTGAGTCTATTGGGTTGGAAACTCCAAGAAAGCAATAGTCCACATTCTGAGCCTTGTCATTGCCTTCTAGGTATGTTTACCACAGCTCTAAATGGATGGTAGCCGGTAATGCTGACTCCCCTGTGCCACCCCGGGTTTATATTCATCCGGACTCACCTGCTTCGGGGGAGACTTGGATGCGACAAGTAATCAGTTTTGACAAGCTGAAGCTCACCAACAATGAACTGGACGACCAAGGCCATGTGAGTAGATGGCCTCCCTAATTCGCCCCCATTGGATGGGATAGCCATATCTATACTGCACTTGCCTGAGGAAGTGAGCTTTTCTGAAATTGTAATTTTCCTTTTCTGGTTTATCAGCCTGTGCATAATCAATGCAAAAACAAGGTTATATTTTCATCAGAGACTATGGCAGTGGCTTTACTCTGTGAAGCATTTAATAGGTAAAACTAGATAACTGCGTTTGTATTGGAATGAAAGAACCTTGAGCAGACATTTTTAGCCCAAACATTTGTTTGAAATCCCATGGAGTGCCAAGTAGTATACTCTGAATATGAGTTCTTGGCAGTTGGATGAACAGGTATAATGATTTATTATGTCCTGCCTGCATCCACTTCTTTTCCATCTGAGGCTTATTGCTTCTCGGTAATAGTCCAGGCTTATGCTATTTGTGTGTTCCATCTGCAAGCTCCCAATTGTATTGTAATGACATCCAATGTGTCAAAATATGTTATAATGATAATTCCTTTTAGTCATAAAACTGGTGAAATATTATATATACATACATACATACATACATATGTGTATGCTAAAGTCTGCCATTTCAATAATACAGTCGTTTTTAACACCTTATTAACTTTTATGCAGTATTGTTCCTGGGCAAGATTTCTACATTGTTATTTTAATAAGTAAGTAACTCTGGATACATGCTGATTTCCATTCAATGCCGACATTTCTATTAAGTTTCTGTTATTTGAGAGGGTTTCGATTGAGGCAGGATTGAAATGCCTTTTGAAGATATAATGTATATAAAAGGACTGCCAACTATTTCATTTCTCAAAGAGGTGACATAAGATAGGATATTTTCGGGCAAATCTTTTAAAAAAAATGCAAACTGTTATAAGCTAGTAAAACAGTGATGACAGGATGTGATTTGTAAGTTGCTAGACAATATCTTAAGCAACTGACCTTAATGAAGACATTCAAGTAAAATTTTGTTGTGGTACAAATGCAGTATCTGGATTTTTAAGACTCATGTCTCTCAAACTGCCTGTGCTTTTGTTTATTTGTTGCCTTTTAAGATTTAAAACAGGATCAGAAAGGTAACATAGTACATTTCATTTCTGAATTCAATTTCATACCCTATTTTTTGGTATTTTTAAAAATTGTAGTTAATTTACAGTGTTGTGCCAATTTCTGCTGTACAGCCAAATGACTCAAATGAATATATATATATACACATTCCCCTTTTTATATTATCTTCCATCATGGTCTATCCCAAAAGACTGGATAGAGTTCCCTGTGCTATAGTGTAGGACCTCATTGCTTATCTACTCTCAATGTAATAGTTTGCATCTACTAACCCCAGACTCCCAGTTCATTCCTCTCCCTCCCCTCTCCTTCTTAGTAACCACAACTCTGTTCTCCATGTCTGCTTCCATTTTGTAGACAAGTTCATTTATGCCATATTTTAGATTCCTTATAGATATTATATCATATGGTATATGTTTTTCTCTTTCTGACTTACTTCACTTAGTATGATAATCTCTAGTTGCATCCATATTGCCACAAATAGCATTATTTTGTTCTTTTTTATGGCTGAGTAGTATTCCATTGCATGTGTGTGTATATATATGTATGCAACATATACACCACATTTTCTTAATCCATTCATCTGTTGATGGAGATTTAGGTTGCTTCCACGATTTAGCTATTATAAATACTGCTGCTATGAACATATGGGTCATGCCCTATATTTTAGTGCATTATTTTGAATCCCTTTTTTTTTTTCTTTATATACATCATCAAGTTGTAGCACTTATTTTTCACTTGACACTTGTTTCTTTTGTTTTATTCAGAGAGCTAACTGTGAAATTTTACCAGTGCACTCATTGAGGGGTTTTTAATATAAATATACTCTACTTTTCTGAGTTCTGTAGTTTGAGAATATCTACTTAAAGGGATAATTGGGTTTAAAAACTATACACTGTCACATATAAAGTATAAACTCCTTTAAACAACTTAAACAAATATAGTCATTCTTTAATTCTAGTTCTTTCAGAACAAATTTCTGGCTTTATAGCTAATACCTAACGTATCTACAATATTAGATATATATCTAGTAATTTATCCATCTACATGATGTTAACTTCATAATTTCAGTAGACTTTATTTAAAACAGTATTCTCTAGAAAAACAGAACCAATGGAATATATCTGTCTATCCAGATCAGTTGATCGATCGATCTATCTATCTATCTATCTAACATCAAGAGATTTATCTTAGGGAACTGGCTTATGCAATTGTGGGGGCTGGTAGGTTGGAAATTCTCAGGGTAGATGCCAGGCTGAAGACCCGAGGAGAGCTCATTTTGCAGCCTAGTTCTCTAAGCAGAATTTCCTCTTCCTCAGGGGACTTCCTCAATCCTTTTCTCTTAAGTTTTTCAACTGAACGGATGAAACTCACCCACATTATGGAGGGTAATCTGCTTTACTAAAAATCTACTTATTTAAATATTAATCTTAACTAAAAAATACCTTCAATTCAACATCGAAACTTGTGTTTAACCAAATATCTCGGTACCATGGCCTAGCCAAGTTAACACATAACACTAATTATCATGCAGCATTTGTTTAAAATACAGAGCGGTTTGAAATTTGAACCACAATTGTTTATACCTAAATAATTATAATGGTTCACTATTAAGAAAAATAAAAATCAAAAAACAGGCAACATCTGAAGAAGTGTCATCTTCCAGTAAAATTTTTCTTTCAAGGTTGGTGACAGGATATAATAGTTTAATAAAGGAAAGTATTTAGTGTTTGTGGGGAACCAGGAGAGAAAGAAATGTACCTGTGCATTTTGGAAGCAAGGAAATTGCCTTTGCAAATTTGTATTTGTATGCCTCACTTGACACTAGAAGAGAATGTAGGAGGGAAAATTCTCTTGTCTGTTATTTATTTAAAAACAAAGGCTTTGTATAGTGTCATAGTCTCTGCCTTCAGTGACCTTCTAGCCTAGAGGAGGAGAGAAGATAGGCACCCAGATGATCGTGCTGTCAGTTCCTACACTATTCCAGCCAGGAGAGATTGGAAGGCCCCATGAAGAAGGTGTCTGTTGTGATACTTGCTCAGTTTGATGACCCCAAATAAGGTTGGATTAGAGATTAGGAATTTGTATCTTTTTTTTTTTTTTTTTTTTTGTCTTTTTGCCTTTTCTAGGGCCTCTCCCACAGCATATGGAGGTTCCCAGGCTAGGGGTCTAGTCAGAGCTTTTGCTGCTGGCCTACGCCAGAGCCACAGCAACGCAGGATCCGAGCCGCATCTGCAACCTACACCACAGCTCATGGCAATGCCGGATCGTTAACCCACTGAGCAAGGCCAGGGATCAAGCCCGCAACCTCATAGTTCCTAGTTGGATTCGTTAACCACTGCACCACGAAGGGAACTCCGGGAATTTGTATCTTATTCTACTGTTGATGTGATTCAGGGTCTGAGAAGACAGCAGTACTTTGTGGTGGGACTAATCGCAGTCCTTTTCCTGGTGCAGAGACCTCTCAGGGACTCTCACCCCACTGCCCTTATATGGTTGAGCACATTCCCCCATTCTAAAAGAAGTGACATTAATCTCTGATCAAGCTGTAGACTCTAGTGAGAGATGATTTTTTTTTTTTCTTTTTTTGGTCACACCTGCAGCACATGGACTTTCCCAGGCTAGGGGTTAAATGGGAGCTGCAGCTTCAGGCCTACACCACAGCCACAGCAACTGCCAGATCCGAGCCGCATCTGTGATCTGTGCTATAGCTTGTGGCAATGCTGGATCCTTAACCCTCTGAGCAAGCCCAGGGATCAAACCTTCATCTTCACAGACACTATGTCAGGTTCTTAACCCACTGAGCCACAATGGGAACTCCTGATTTTCTAATTTGTCTTTTAATTTACTTTCTAATTTTTCTGTCCTCTTAGTATCAGGTGTTACTCTGTTAAAGACATACAAGTGTTCATCATGGTGACTTAAGAACTCCATGTAGATCTAGGACTTTCATTAAACACAGAGAGGTTGGAGGAATCAAATTGTCACAGGGCTGTGAGTGGGCCTAGGAAGGCATGAAACATGATATTGTGCACCATTGTGATTTTCCCCAAAGTGATTTTTCATTTTTCCAAATAACAGGGATTGTTTAGAGAGGAACATGGGTGAGACTCTAGAAACATAGAAACACCCCACCACCCAAAAGCTGATCTTGAATGTCGTAAAGACTTTATTATCCCCCCTTGCTCCTTGGGTAACCTATCGTCAGCTTTATCTTGGACTGTATACAAACCAGGACTGGTTCTCAAGCTACCTCTGTGCAGGTGGTCAGCATGCTTGGGGCGTGGCGGCGGGGGGGGGGGGGGCGGTATTTCCTTCTCACCACATGCATGTTTTACCTGGGATTTGCTGTCCAGAGGGAAACATTTAGATGAACATTTCCCTGCAGAACAGAAGGCATGTAACAGGTAATGGTGCACCTTAAACCTTGACAGGACTCATACCCATAGTGCTGGGGTGCTTTGGAGGGAAGCATAGTCAGGCAGCCATAGCCTGGGAACCTGTAGGAGGGTCTCTTCTTCCAGCTACGGAGGATTCCTTGATACAGAGTCATCCTAGCTCTGAGTTTGTCCTCACCCTCTTCCTGTTTCTGCTTGAGAATCAGGTGAGGAAGCAAAAGATCACACGGGAGGTCGCTGAGATCTCCCTGATGGAAGGAATTTGCCACAGCTTAGAGGTCGAACATTAGTTCATGAGCAAATCACCTTTGTTCTTTGAGTCTTGGTTTTCGCATGGGTTGTACGGGAACCAGAGAATTTTGAGTGAATTAAATGTGCTGATGAATTTGAATGTCCATATTTGTTTTTGTTTTTTTTTTCTTTTTTTAAAGGAATCGGCTTTTATTTTATTTTTTGTCATTTCTTGGGCCGCTCCCCCAGCATATGGAAATTCCCGGGCTAGGGATCGAATCAGAGCTGCAGCCACTGGCCTATGCCAGAGCCACAGCAATGTGGGATCTGAGCCACGTCTGCAACCTACACTACAGCTCACGGCAACGCCGGATCCTTAACCCACTGCCAGGGATCGAACCCGCAACCTCATGGTTCTTAGTCGGATTCGTTAACCACTGCGCCACGACGGGAACTCCTGAATGTCCATATTTGTAAGGAGTGCTTCATATCCAGCATCACACCTGAAATAAAACCAAGGCCACTTTGTGATTGAGCTTAAGACCAGATGTATCTGCCTTGACCCCACCATTCAAAGTGAGTCAGTGCCTTGTATCACTAAACTGCAGGGAACCAGGTTTTTGTTATCTGTTCCTTCTGGGTTCTTTGCTTGACTTGTTCCAACACTGGCATTTAGGTCATCTAGAACATTTCCAGGATCAGCAGGTGGTGTTTCTCTTTTGAGCAGTTTTGTAAGGCACAGCTGAAATGTCTGTCAAACTATAGGCACTTAAGGCCCATCAGATAAAATATAAGTAATATGATGCTTCTTTTGACTCAAATTGTCTTTAACATGGAAAAAAATGTGTATTAACCTGTACATGGGAAAGCACCCAGTGTATTTGTGGACAAAGGTCTGTGTGTTTGTCTATACTCCTAGGTAATGCGCAAGAGAAAAAAAATCCTCCATCCAAATAGAACAGAGGGCATGGAACATGCAGATCAGCTATAATTATCTGAGTTTCAGTCATGGGCATTTTCATTGTGGTCTCCTTATTTATAAAGCCAGTGGTTCCCCTAGTTCTATTAAATAACCAAAATATTACTGACCACTTGTCATTGTAACTTTGGTAGTTCATTAAAAAGAAAACAATGCTATTTTATAAAAAAAGCGAGGCTTATTTAGCATTCCCCAACAATCTCCAGGGGTATGCTAAATTCCTATAAATAATATTGAAAGTACATTATTTCACTTGAATAATTTTCAGGTTACTCTTTGCAGTTACCCTTTAACATACAAACATCGGCACGCATAGCGATTTTGCACCCTACCCCCATATAGCCCACCTTAAGTCATTTTAGAAATTCTGTAAGAATATAGACAACATTAAAATTGATGTAGCTACATAGAAACATCTGCTTGAGAGAACAATAACTTAGTAAACGAGAACCAAGTTTTCCTTGACTAGTAAACAGAAACCCAAATCAATTTTTGTTTTCCTCATTCTAAGTCAGTTCATTCTAGTCTTCTGAAATTGGCCATGCACTTCATTTTTGTTCTGTTGAATGTAAAATGGCTTCTTCCGTTTTTTCTTCTGCTCTGGAAGTTGCTAATCATTAGAATCATTAGAATCAAACTTTGTTTCTTCAAACTTTTTTTTAACTCATAGCCAGACATACATCAGATGTTGGATTTTGTGCACACACATACACACAAAGAAAATACAGTATTTTGCCAAATGATACTTACCCTTACCACAAGCAGCCTACTCTATTTTTCTACTTTATTTTATAAGTTTTTATCTTAAAAAATTCCAATTGCAACACTTTAAATTGATTTTGTGAGTTATAAATGAGTTACCGAAATTCTCTCCTTTTTAGACCTGGAAAGTTGTGTGTCCCCAGGCTGTTGTCCCTTCATTCTTTCCTTATACTCATACAGTCCCTCCATCAAGCATGTCTGGTGAGCACCATCATTAGCTCTGCTATACAGGCATTTCCTCCACTGAAAGAAAATTTTAGTTTAATCAACTCCCAAACTGTTGGTTAATAACAGAGAGTAAAAACATCCTTATGTGACAAGGAGACACTCCTGGGGCACCCTGCAGGTAGAGGGATATTTGTGTTTGGGCTGACCAATGGCTCAGAATTGGGCCTATTAAACTGTGCACATCCTGAAAAACATGAGGCAGGCTGACCACCATGTTTTACCCAGTCTTTTGTTCAAGCATTTCTCCAAACTCCTAACACCTCAAAACCCGATTTCAAGGTGTACAGTTGAGGAAAGACATAGATTTGTTACCTAAACTCATTAGTGAATACCTAACCATGGATTCTGGGCAGCAACAAGAAAACCCTATCAGATCCGGGTATTTCTTTACCCCACTCCATCAACCTTGAAAATAGAAAACAAATAAAGAAGAAAACATTCACCCACAATTTCATCATCCAGAGATGATCATATCTTTGTAAGGGTCCTTTTTACTGTCTATTTTTATGTAGTTATGGTAAGTTTAAGAACAACTTGGATCCTTTATTCTAATTTAAGATTTAAAAAGAAGCATTGCATTATGTGGTTTAAAAATGTCCTAAAAGCATTAGTAATGGCTGAATAATCTGTATCCCATTGTGTGGACTTTCATTTACCTAACCGATCAACTCATGTGAGTGGTTTATAGTTTTTCCACTGTTATAAATGGTGCACTGCACATCTTTGGACATGAGATGCTTTTCTGAATTTGGAATATTTCCTTAGGATAAATTCTCAGAAGTGGAATCATTGGACAGAAGGCAGTTGAACCATATCATCAGATTCCCCTAGCTGAGTCTGAGAGCTTTTTCCTCCCGGGGCATCTGGGTTTTGGAAGCCTTGTTGTGATGCAAGCACGGACTCTGGTTGGCTCTGCAGGCAAACCAGAGACTGTGAAGCACACATAAAGGCAAACCCTGGGGTAACCTTAAAATCCCTTTGCCCTGGAGTGGGCATGCTGTAGTTACAACAGAGGAAAAATGTTCTCTGAAGAAAACCTTGGTGTGCGAATACTTATTTTTAGGAGATGGGTGTGGTGGAATTCAAATAATCATTTCAATCTCATTTTTAGTTTTATTGTTTTGGACTCTGTGTTCCATTTGGCTCATTATAAATAAAATGCCTATGAATTTATTCTTGTGTTTTCAGAAACAGAAATTTGATATTACATTCAGATGCTTGTACACAAGCTTCCACCAAAGTAATGATTTCCTTTTTTTTGTATTTTTATGCACAATTTGCAAATAATTTCCACGCTGTCCCATTCTAATTTTGATATACTTTATTAAGTTGGCACTTTCACATCCTTGGATATTTTTATTTCCAACATGGATTTGTTTTACACATTAAATAGTTAGTCATGGTGTTGAGATTGGGTAGAAATTGCTGACAAATTTGGCTTTTCTCTCCTTGATGTAGATTATTCTTCATTCTATGCACAAATACCAACCACGAGTCCATGTCATCCGTAAAGACTGTGGGGATGATCTTTCTCCCATCAAGCCTGTCCCATCTGGGGAGGGAGTGAAGGCGTTCTCCTTTCCAGAAACTGTTTTCACCACTGTCACCGCCTATCAGAATCAGCAGGTACTGTTCTCAGAATTGGTATCTTAGGAGAATTGGTATCTAGACTTTTTATCTCAGGTGCAGATAGAAAGCTAGCCATCCTTGTCACTGTATCTAAGTGTTATGAATTGTCATAGAGCATTTGCCATTTATGACACTCAGTGTGTGTGTGTGTGTTTGTGTGTGTGTGTGTGTGTGCGTGTGTGTGTGAATGATTCCTTAAGTAAAGCTACTCTAGTGGGGATTTCTTTAGACCAGAATGTGTCTCATGACTGGCAGTGTAGGTTTACTTTCTGTTTTGAGATGTGGAGCCCTGATGTCATAATTAAACTTAGAAAACATGTGTACTGACTAGAAACTAGACATGGAGCATATGAAGAGTAAGCTGTATCACTAGGCATGGAATTTGGCAGCTCACTCTATTTTAAAAGTGCAATCCAGCTATTATGGCAAATATTTCAGAAGCATTTATCACATATAGTTATTTTGGTATGTATACAAAGGTCTATCCACTTCTTTCAAAGCATGCCTCTAATTGTGATAGAGAATGATGCATAAGCTTATAGTCAGAGATGAGCAATTGTGGAGAAATCCTTTTATAAAATTAGAAATAATTTGAGAAGTGAAATATGTCTTTTCTAAATGAATCAGCTTATGTACTTCTTTTCTTTTTTTTTTTTTTTTTTGTCTTTTCAGGGCCACACCTGTGGCATATGGAAGTTCACAGGCTAGGGGTCGAATTGGAGCTGTACCTGCAGGCCTACACCACAGCCACAGCAACGTGGGAGCTGAGCCACATCTGCAACCTACACCATAGCTCCTGGCAACGCCGGATCCTTAACCCACTGAGTAGGGCTAGGGATCGAACCCTCATCCTCATGGATACTAGTTGGGTTTGTTATCGCTGTGCCACATGGGCACTCCAGGTTATGTACTTCTTTAAGGCTGTGTCAAGCACTTGGAGAATTGAAATGAGGCAATTTTTTGGTCCATGCAATTCTGGCCAGTTTTCATAAGAAATAGCAATGTAGTTGAGGCTGATGTGGTCGGTATTAGCTTTTTTTAAAAATTTCAATAGTCAGCAAAATTATTCTAGGCTTCTGCTTCTATTTACATTTATATACATCTCAGTTAACAATTTAAGGCTTTATAATCTCTCTATTGTGTTTCCTGTTGTTTTAAAGCTTCTTAGGAGATTGGGACACTATCCTGTGTGTCCTCCTTTAGGACTGAGTGGCTCATCTCTCTTCCATGTAGTGACACCAGTCCCATGGTTGAGGATGTCCTGGCCTCTCACACTCACGTTGTCATACTTTTCTATAGACTTTTAGGAGGGAACATGAAATTGACCTTTAAAAGGCTGGAGATAATTAGGAAGATTTCTTTAAAATATGTTAGGTGCAGAAAAATGAATTTTTTAAAGGAAAAACATAGTACATGAGTAGAAAAGAGCAGAGTCATTTAGTACCTTTTCTTTTTTGCTTTTTGCTGTTTTTGTTTTAGGGCCGCACCTGCTGAATATGGAAGTTCCCAGTTCCCAGGCTGGCCACAGCCACAGCCACAGCCATGTAGCATCTGAGCCGCATCTGTGACCTACACCACAGCTCACGGCAACACTGGATCCCCATCCCCCTGAGTGAGGCCAGGGATCGAACCATATCCCCCTGGATACTAGTCTGATTTGTTTCCGCTGCACCACAACAGGAACTCCCCATTTGGTACCTTTTAAACAACCCCAGTTCATCTTTTTTCTGTCTCTCTCTTCTCTCTTGAACACACCCAGTAACTATGTTAAGTATGTATTTTTCTCCCAGCCTCTGTGATACAATAAATAAGGTACATTTGGCTTTGGTACACACTGGTGACTAATACCAATTACCATGTGTTGACAAATCAATTAAGAGGGTGGAAAAATTAGACGAAATGGAATCGATAGTGATAAAATGCAAACATGTTCATTTTAAAACTGCCCAGCTACCATTCTGAAGAACTCATGGAAAACTGGTAAGTAGCCATGCAAATTTGGTTCCATGCATGGGCCGTAAAGTTTGGGGGTCCCAGCCCAGTTTTATGGCCAAGTAACCTTATGATTATAGGAAACTTACGCCAGTATAAAAGAAAACATAAAATTGTGATAGCAACTACGTATAAGTTGCTGTGAGAATTAGATGAAATGATATGCATAAAACTTGTATTACGGCACGCATGGGATATACTCAATAGATGTCACATCCATTGTAATAAAAGTAACGATAATGGTAATTGTGATATATGTTTATTTAGACAAGGCACCATTGTGCAAGTCTGTTTTCTTTTAAAAAGCACATTTTTAAGTGGACATTTAAATTATTAAATGTTCTTTAAGCATTATTTGAATAAATAGAGAATTGAGCTACAATGAATTATGAAGAGTTCTTTCAATGGCAGAGTGGCAGACATGGTAAATTATATTATCTCATTTATAATGTAATTTTATCCAAAACCTAAGACAATGGCATCTGGAGTACACCTATCTCAGGTGTTACATGGCAGGTTGGCAGATGACTGAGAGCAACACAGCACAACATAGGGAGATTGCAGGTGACTTTCCAAAGATGCCTCTCTTTGCCTTAGTGTCATCCAATAGTGTTTATTTGTCCTTAGCCAAAACCGTACACTCAGAAGCATGTTTATTAACTTTGTAGATTCCACCACACCAAAGAACACAGAAAACAAAGCATGATGTGCTTTTTATAAAATAGGCTGTACATTCTTTCGGGGAAGGTGGAGCTCTGGTAAGAAACAGTGTCAATTTCAAGATGACGTAACTAAAAAAATTGTTTTTAATGGAGACAATTAGACCATTTGTAAATTTTTTCCCTCAAATCTTATGGTCTCATTGGGCAAAAATCTAGCTTTGAGTCAACAAATTAGAAGTGTCGTTAAAATCAAGACAGTATTTATTCCTTCTACATGTATAAGATTGAATCTCAATATTCCAGTAGTGGTTACCTCTGGTTAGGCATTCACTGTAGTGCTCTCACCCGGTCACAACTCCACAGATGAAAGAGATGACGAGAATCACATCTCATCACAGATGAAAGAGGAGATGATTCAAGGAGAGACAAAGAAAAATAGGGAGGCAGAAAAGTTAAAGGAGTGTATATTACCTTTTTTTGAAGAAGAGAGGGATAGGTTAACAATACTAAAGCATACAAATGGCTGTTCAGTAGAAGCTGGGTATTAGCTGTTCCCCCACACCACTACTGCAGGACAAATAGACACACGTCCCAGAGTTAAAGGGAAAAAAACTTTAGTTCAAGGAGAGTGTCAAACAAAGGGCAAATTATCAACAGATGATTTAGAATCTCCTTCTCCAGGGATATTAAAAGCAAAGCAAAGTTAATCTATTACAGAGCTTGACTAGAGGTAGGGGAATGTCTTTTCATAGCAGATGAATGTCAAGATAATTTCTGAAATTTTTTTGTAGCTTTGCTCCTAAGATAATGAAATACCTGAGAAATAGGGGAGAGGAACACAATAGAATCTTCTGACAGTTCATTTTGGAATTACCTATAGTTCTTCCATCATTTCTGTTTCTAATAACCTTCCTTGGCAATTACTGGAAGATTTGATATGATTTTTTTTCTACTCTGCAGATTACTCGCCTGAAGATAGATAGGAACCCCTTTGCCAAAGGCTTCCGAGACTCTGGGCGTAACAGGTGAGTCTTCGTGAAGAACTTTCAGGCTGTGATAAATATATCGGATTTTTTTTTATTGTGAAATTTTCATTACAAAGTGAACAGTTAAATTTACTTGACATAGTTTTGAAATCACTGCTGAAGAGGATTTAAATGTGTTAGTACCATTGGGTCTTGGATGAAACTTATTTTGGATGTAGCATTGTGGCTCATTAAGGTGAACTTTGATGTGTGATGCTGGGTGAAAATACAAGTTCTCAGGGTGTACAGTGCATGCTGTACATGCCCCGAAGGGGCCGTGTGGAAAACTGTCCTTACAGACCCAGGGGCTTCAATATCCCAAGTCAAAATCCTCTCTACATCTGCTCTTGGTTTAGACTTTGCTTAGTGATGTCACAACAATCGATTGATCTGTCTTCAAAATATGACAGAATCGCTTGTTCTCCATCAGATTTTCAACTAGAATGTGAAACTTCTCCCCACGGCCAAGACAGCTGATGTTCTTTAGTTTCTAAATTCATCTGGGATCTACTGACAGCCACACACTTGTTTATTTTTTCAGTGTCACATTTTATGGTGTTGCAAAGTGGGAGAGCTACAGTGATGAATTCCACTCTATTACCTTTATCAAAAAGCAGATCACCTAGTCTGTGTGCCAGGAGTTTTTTAATTTATCGGTATGATTCTATTCCAGTACAGTTCGGCACAACATTTTCTAAAATAACTGTTGGTGGTAATAGAGAGTAATAATAGACTAATGTTCTCCAGATGCCCTTGCGGGGTAAGGCTTTGACTTAAATGTTTTTAAAAGCATTTTGTCTTTAAAAAGAAGTATCTGAGACATTTTGATCACTTTACTCCAGAAATTATTATACTCCTTGAAAACCTGGTATTGATAGGCTCTTTCCACATGTGATCAAAATCCCCAATTTTCTTATTTTAGGGACAACTTCACTTAAAATTGTAGAGCGAAAACAATCAGGTAGTGGTCTGGACTTTGTTCTTTCAGCTGATTCACTGGGCGGGGTAAGTGTAGACAGAGACCTTTATTTCAGAATAAATTCAAGTGCTTGCAGAAAGACTTGATTTCATCTTCATATGCAGTGGTTCATTAAAATACCATGGGATGGATGTGAGAACTGAAATGTAACATGAATAGAGAAGCCTTTAACTTAGCACAGGTGGGTCAACAAGACAGATTAACTGGGCTTCCTTCTGAAATTCTTTCATTCTGTGGGAAGATTTGCAAGTATTCCTACTATTCGTTGTTTGCTGTGTTGCAATGATCCTGTCATTTTTAGATGTCTCTTTCACTGTGGAGAAGAACTTTGCTTGGTTTTTGTTATGTTCCATTGACTTCCTGGTTAACATCACTTTTCAGAAAAGCTTCTGAAATTTGAATAATTTAGCAGCTGAGATGGTCCTGGTGAGGTGTCTGAGAGAAGCCAGTGGGATGACTTCTTTTCTATCATCACAAATAATTTGATGGAACCTTCTTGTGGTTTTGGTTACAGCAGAAGAATATTTATCCATTTAAGATTGCATTAGTTTAGGGATTTTATTTTATTTTATTTTATTTTATTTTATTTTAATTTTATTTTATTAGCAGAGAATAAATTTCTGAGATGCCAGGAAGGTAGCACTGAGGCTTGAGAATATACAGCCAGGAAGGATGTCCAAGATCTCCTGTAGGAGAAAGAGCTCACTGCTGTTGACCCTGGGGGATCACACTGCTTGTACACCGTTGGGTTTTATTTCCTTCCAGTTTTATGGAGATATAATTGAAATAGAGCACTGTACAAGTTTAAGGTGTACACATAGTGATTTGATGTACCTACATCATGCAGTTATTACCATAATAAGTATAGTGAATGTCCATCATCTCATACAGATACAAAATGAAAGAAATAGAAAAAAATTTTTTCCTTGTGATGAGCTCTCTTAGGATTTACTCTCTTAGCAACTTTCCTATATAACAATCAGCAGTGTTAATTATATTTATCATATTGTATATTACTATCAGTTCATTTTTTTTAAATTTTGGGATTTACTCTCAACATTTTTAAGAACTAGAGTATAGCTGACTTACAGTATTGTGTTAATTTCTGCGGTGCAGCAACATGACCCAGTTTTACATGTATACATCCATTCTTTTTCTCAAACTATCTTCCATCATGTTCTACCCCAAGTGATTGGATAGAGTCCCTGTGCTGTACGGCAGGACCTATCAGTTCACTTTTGAAGTAATAGCTTTAAAAATATTTTAAAGGTTTATTTTGGGTCATAGTCATAGTGAATGAGCCTACGCGTAAAAGTGAAATGATAAGACACATATTACAAGTTTTCAGGAAGAATTCTAGATAAGTCAGCACAATGAAAAGCCTTTTTTTTTTTTTTTAATTCGATCAGTGAAAAAAAAAAATCAGAGGCATTGGTGAAAATAAACCACTGAGTGTCTTGTCTGGTGTCCTGAGCTCAAAATGCTGGGTTTGATAGGAATTTTTCTTTCCTTTGGCTGTCTCAGAAGTATATAAGCATGGCATCCGTGGTGCTTGCTACTATTTATTTCCTGACTCTGAGCCTTTTAAAGTAACGGAAATGTCAAAAATAATGAGTTATGTTTTAACACTTTTTAAATGATGTTAAAATTTTTGTTTTGCTCCAAATGTTCAAATATCTTAGTGGCAGAAAAAATACCGAGCCTGTACATAGCTTCCTTGTTAGTGGAATGAATAGTTCCATTATTTTTCCCTCATTAAAATGACTTCTGTTTATCATTGATAAGGTCTTCAGTGCTGATTTGGGGATGCTAAAGATCTGTGAATCAATATTCCCAGTTTAAAATATAATCTGATTTTAACATTTTCCATTGATAGAGGCAAAAGACACTTACATGGAGAAGAGAAAATCTAGTCAGCTTTAAAGATTCTGACTTATGTATTATTTTCCTTAAAAAAAAAAAAAAAGAGCCCAAGTTATCTGTGAGACTAGGAGGGTGTCCTGGTACTGAGGGCTTGGGGAAGGATGATATGTTTTCATATGTTAATAGAGAAGAAAGCTCATGAGAAAAAGTTCAAAATATTTCCTTAATACTCCCGGCTTTGTTGTAGTCGTGTTACTGCCTTTTAATATACATTCTGTATTTATTTTTCCCTATACATGAAATAAACAAATTATGCAGACAAGAAATAAACTTGGACTTGGGATTTTTTAAACTTTATAAAACAATTTGCTTTAATTAAAAATTATACCTTCCTGGCTATTTATGGTTCCACAGCCTATTTTATAGGAATCAGTAGCTTCAGCCCTTAAAAGCTCTCCTGCAGGACATTTGCTATGTGAAGGAGAATTTATGTGCTGAGAATAGTTTCATTCTTCAGTTAGGCCTTAGGGTTGACCCTATAAAATTTTTTACTCAGGAAGGTACAAAAATTTCTTCTCTTTAAATACATCAGGAAAAACATAACCATTTTACTAAATAAACTTGGCCATTTGATAGCATAAATTAGGGGGGTGATAAAACGTGGAAATTGTTCAAAGGCATCTTGTATAAATTATCGCCTTGGCTACACTCCTGCAGGAGGTGCCTTTTATCTTTTCTTTAACTAGATGGAAAAGTCTCCATTAATGGAGAAAATGAAGGCTTTTTAAAAAAATAGTCCAGATTCAGCTAATAAATATTTTATAACTGTTTCCTGCAAAATATCTGAAATCCCTTCTGGAACTTGCAGTGTGAAACAGCAGCCTCAGGAAAAATATCAGTAGCTCTAAATCAGATCACTTGTAGGTATGTCACCTTCAGAGCATCTCTTTAGCGCTTAGGGTTAGATGTTTGTGAGGATCAATAACTTCTCCCTAAGAATTTGGTCTCTGGGTTTGTATTTGAAGTCTAATAAATACATTGCTAAAGCAAATAACGCACGGATGCTTATCTCCATAGTTAATAAATTTCTAAGTTCTGTAGGTGCTCGTTAATTACCTCTTAGTGAATTCCCCTTGAGACCACCCCCGGACTACTTTGGTATCCTTAATATTTAAAACTACAATTATGAAAACTCATCTGTGGTTTAACAAAGCAGTTTATACAAAACCGCATCCTAACTTCTTTCACTTAAAAAAGCTTGTTTCTAGGAAGTCATAAACAATTGAGTATTAGTATGAGCTAAAAATAGAGTAAATAGCACCTACCATTCATTGAGTTGAATATTAAGTGTGACCTACAGATTATGTGGGGCTTTGGGATTGACCAGGCTGCCGACCTTCTCCCCAGTCAATACTTTAATGTACAGAAAATATTACTGAATTGAGTAATCTTGATTCTGATTTGCAGTCAGCCACAGATACGATAATTGGTTTGAGAAAAAATCACTTAGTGGCAAATGAATTTAGAGCTAGGAGAGGATTCAGAGCTTTGTATTCCAGTCCTTACTTTTGTGGGGAAATTGCAGTCAAACATTTAGTCAAGGTTACGTAATGAGTTTCAGTGAGTTTCAGTCACAGCCCAGTTCTCCTGACCCTCAGTCCAGTGTCCTTACCACTAAAGAGTCCTCTCTCTGGGGCACACCGATTCCATTGGAAGAAGCCAGACTCTGTCCTTCAGGCTCAGTGTAGCCCAGGTAAGTGAGGCAGTGCAGTCTTGTGCCAGCACCTGTGTGGGTTGAGGACAGCTCTTGCTGTGCTCCCAGAGCAGTGCCACTCCCCACCCCCAACCTCAACCTAAGAAATAGGTCAGGTCCACATGTGGACTCATGTGAGGATGGTTTGTTTATGCATCCGGGGCATGCACTACCACCCCCCCCCCCACACACACTCTCTTTCTGTGACTAATATGGGGTAGTCATGGCCTCCTAGAGTCATGACAGAAATCAACAAATTAAAGGAGTCTATACTCTGAACATGCTCAGGAAGCAAATTCAGAGTGAAAAGCCTTGCAACAGAAGGGTGAGTCAGGGAGTTCCTTCTGTGGTGCAGTGGGTTTAGAGTCTGACTCCAGTGGCTCGGGTCGCCATGGAGGTATCAATTTCTCCCTGGTCTGAATAGTGGGTTAAACGATCTGGAGTTGCGGCAGCTGGGGTGTGGGTAGCAGCTTTGTCTCAGATTCAGTCCATGGCCTGGGAACTTCCATATGCCATGAGTGAGGCCATTAAAAAAAAAAAAAAGAATAAGGAAAAGTCAGGTGGGAGATGGTTTTATCCACACATACAGTGTTCAGAGAGCTTTCGCTGTGTTGCACGGGGGGTGGTTTACTCTAGTCTTGGTTCATAAAGGTTTATGACCTGGGGATGCAGGGAATCCAGAGGAGGCAGCACGTAGAGTATCTTTGATATATGCCTTAAGTACAGATGATCTATACTACCTAAAACTGTATCTAATTATCACAAGAGATGTCCGAGCACTGTTTGATGTTCAGGAAGCAGGCGTTGCCTGCAGTCGGGCTGTGTGGTTCATGAAAAGCACAAGTGTTAACCTAGATTAACCAACTGCTTAGGGCTGAGATGGTTGAGAGAAGAATGTGCTAGTTGAGTGAACAGCCTCATTTCCAGCACCCAGAGGACTTAGTTTTCTGCTATAAGGAAGGGATGACTCTGAATCACTTACAGTAGGAGATACATACATTTATATAGGTATTTAGAGTAGTCACCTTTGTTTTGAAATATACATATATCTTGCAAGTAGCCCATAATGAAGTTATCCTGTTTCTTTAAGTGTCTATTCATTAAGTGGATATAGGGGCTTTGA
The DNA here is from genome assembly GCF_054392235.1 of Sus scrofa. NCBI lineage: Eukaryota > Metazoa > Chordata > Mammalia > Artiodactyla > Suidae > Sus > Sus scrofa. The sequence continues at coordinate 53,858,777 of NC_139383.1, read as the reverse complement.
AATAATGCTTGATGCTAATACTGGCTCTGTAGACCTTGGCACACCGTGAGATCACTGTCCTGCAATCCTTCTGCATGCGGGGCTGAGAAGCCAGGGCTGCCCCTGAACTGACGCTGGCTGTCCTAGGTGTGGTGGAAATCATACCCCTGAGAGTTTCCTTTAGATGCGTGCTCTTCTCATCCGGCTGCCCCAGGCACCAAAGGATGGCCAGAAATGCCTCTTTATAGGGGAGTGCTTTCATGGCAGAGCCTTCCTCATGAGAGGGGGAAGTAATGTAACAGGGAGGGAGGGTGGGTCCCAGAACCCAGCAGGCCTTGGACTCACATCAGTCAGGATAGACGCTCTTTACCTCAGCTTCTTAGCCCCAGGGGACAGCTTTTTAGCCTCCAAGGTCTGCAGAGCTTTCTGAGAACCGTTAACAGGTTCTCAACCATCCTGGCTGGTTTTCATCCTTTTGTGCTCCTGGCAACAGGATGGTAGCTCATCTCTGAAGCTTTGTTTCTGCCTGTGTTAAGCCCCTAACCTGCCAATGTGGGGGGCACTGTCAACACCAGTGGTATTTTCGGAGCTGCTTATTACTGGTTACAACTCTGGCTGTTGCTAACTGGGCTTCTTTTGTTCGCCCCCATCCTGACCCTTCCATCTAGAATGGGCTTGGAAGCCCTTGTGGAGTCATATGCGTTTTGGAGACCTTCACTACGGACTCTCACCTTTGAAGATATCCCTGGAATTCCCAAGCAAGGTAAATCACAGCATCTTCCAGGTCATGTATACAAACAGGGCCTGCCTAGATGCTCAAGCACGGAAAAATTCACAAGTCCTTACCTGCCTCTAAAATGGTGACCTCATTACCAACATTCTCCTATTATAGGGTCCCTCTCTTTTCTGTGTGGTGGGCCAGGAAAATGGCTCTTGTGGCCATAGGTTACGTCTTGGATGTTGTAAGCTGTTTATGTATTTCATAACCTTTCCTTTACCCTTAAATCTCTTATTAAAATTAGAGGTAGAGTGGTTGGCCCAGGTACCAGGTGTACCTTACAAGAAATTGCCGATGCTGGTCCCTATTTGCCCTTTCTTGCCAGCTTCTTTCTACTCTTCCTTCAGTAGAATTGCCTCTGAACAGGGTTCTCCTGTTAGATATATGATGAGAACATCAGCCACGGTGAGGCAGACTTCCCTGAGCTCAGCTCTGAGTGTTTCCTACAAGCCCAGGGCTTATATTTCCTCAGGGGGAGCTTCATGGAAAGGATTGATGCTTCCTTGTCTACTCAGTAGGTAGGGCTCACAGCCCACTCCTACGCTCAGGTTGTTTATGCCTCATCCTGTCCAGCACCCCGGTGAGAATTTGGCCTGCTGGGTTTTAGATGATTATCACTGGGCAGACTGGGCTTTTAGATTATTTTGAGAAGCTATATAAAACACTGTTGCTAGAGCAATGAAGGTTTTACAACCTGTCCAGCCTGTTGGAATTCTTCTCTCTCCCTAAGTTCCGTCAAGTTGCAAACATCAATCTGCCAGCAAATCTAGAAGGGGAGAGTCAGCCTCCACCACATTATTGATTGGATGCAGGGTTAAACACCCTCTCTGTTGTACAGGGCTGTTTATTTGCTGGACCTCTGCTCTTGTGTGAGCATGTGATTCACCAACCTGTCTTCTGGTTGGAAATGAGATTTTTGAAGTTCTAGACAGTTGCTTTATTGCAGCAGCCCTGTGTGGTATAGTCATTGACACACACAAGCTGTCAGTGGGAAGTTGCAAGTATGTTTTAGGCAGGATGTATCTTTGAGCCGTTTGGCTCTTTCTTTTGAATTCCCTTTTTTTCTTGCAAGAAAATATACTGATCCAGAGCAGACTGCTGAAGAAAAAAGGTGGGTAGAAGTGAGGTGATAGTTATACTTTTGGAACAAGATACAGAGTAAAAATGAGAAAACTTGGAGAAAGCTAATTGACAGAGAAACTGAAAATTCTATGTGGTAGAGTCCTATCTTCCGGAAAAAAAAAAAAAAAAAAAAAGAAAGAAAGAAAGAAAGAGAAAGAGAGAAAGAAAAGGAAAAAAAAATCCGGGAGATAATTTTCCTTGAAAATATTGAGAGAATCTATGTTTAAAATATTTCAGTCTGAAGTCAATGATATTACAATTCCTTGAGAGTGGAGACCATCTCCTTTTTGTCTTTGTACCTGCCCTTTGTAAGAAGTGGTGTTGCTCATGCTTACAAAATGGAAAGAAAAAGATGCTCTTTCTATTTCAACTTCTTTTGTAGGAAATACCAGTTCTTCCACCTTACTCCAAGGTTCTGGGAATGGTGTTCCGGCCACCCACCCTCATCTTTTGTCCGGCTCCCCTTGCTCATCTCCCGCCTTTCATCTGGGTCCCAACACCAGCCAGCTGTGTAGTCTGGCCCCAGCTGACTATTCCGCCTGTGCCCGCTCGGGTCTCACACTCAACCGGTACAGCACATCTTTGGCGGAGACCTACAACAGGCTCACCAACCAGACAGGCGAGACTTTCGCCCCGCCCAGGACTCCCTCCTACGTGGGCGTGAGCAGCAGCGCCTCGGTGAACATGTCCATGGCCGGCACGGATGGGGACACCTTCAGCTGCCCGCAGACCAGCTTGTCCATGCAGATTTCCGGCATGTCTCCCCAGCTCCAGTACATCATGCCTTCACCCTCCAGCAACGCCTTTGCTGCTAACCAGACCCACCAGGGTTCCTACAACACGTTCAGGTTACACAGCCCCTGTGCCTTGTATGGATATAACTTCTCTACATCCCCCAAACTGGCTGCCAGTCCTGAGAAAATTGTTTCTTCCCAAGGAAGTTTCTTGGGGTCCTCGCCGAGTGGGACCATGACGGATCGGCAGATGTTGCCCCCCGTGGAAGGAGTGCACCTGCTTAGCAGTGGGGGTCAACAGAGTTTCTTTGACTCTAGGACCCTAGGAAGCTTAACTCTGTCATCATCTCAAGTGTCTGCACATATGGTCTGATGAAGCCTTTAAGTTAAACTGCATTCAAATCCGACTGATGTATTTTCTTTCTTTCTTTTCTTTTGGAAACTAATATGAAAAGAAACTATCAGTAGCTTATAAAATGTACATATAATAGAAAAAGAAGGCTCCCTGAGTTTTTTAACTTTCTAATGGTGAGATTGTAATTATCTATGGTATATACGTGTACTGTATATGGCATGTGGAGTTTTGCAGGCTGCAAAATCACATCCTCTCTTGGTTATTTCCCCTGGTTCATCCAGTTGCACAGAATATTGGCATACATGTAGTATGTTTAACCGAAGTTCTCATGCTTTTAAAAGAAACAAATAGCAAACTTAAAACTTGCAATGATACTAACCAGACTAAGACTTTTAACTTAATTTTTCAGAAAAATGCTCTACCCAGTTTTGTACTTGAGTGTTGAAAACCAGCAGTAACCAGCGCACACAGAGTCTTGTGATTTCTGTTATTCTTAGGCACTGTGTGAGAACCTAAAATGTAAAAGCCAGTTGAAATCTTTGCATTAGTTTGGAGGAATTTGTAATCATGAAGGATTAACTTTGATATTAGGTGACTTTGGTTCTGTAAAAATTCATAACCCACAATAATTATTTTCTTCAGAAAGATGGAGAGGTTTGTGATTTTTTTTTCACTTTCCATTGGACGTATAAGAGGCACTTATTCATCTGCGGAGAATAAATTTCCAGTATTTAGTATTTTTTTGCTCATTTTAATTAGTATCAAGGAGACTATTTAAGCATGCCCTGTAAACGTTTTTAAATTCCAGTTTTCACCAGGGAAGGAATATATGATATGTGTGGAATGGCAAAAAGAAAATAAATCCACCTCAAATTCTTTGATTCCAGCGAGAAATATCTAACTTTTTAAATCAAGAGGAATAATACTGTCAGCTATCCCTTAGGTTTTTACAGTGTGGTTTTTTCATTCAGGATTTTTTTTTTTTCCCCATTTTGCTTTGAGTTTCCTGATCCGTGGTCTCTAAGTAAGGGAAAAGGCATTCATGCTACTTACTTCTGCCTCGTAACTCCTACAAATTGAAACCTCCCGCCTCCTGAACCTTGTGCCTCTGAGTCATTCTCAAAACAGAAAGATTCTAGGCCTTCGTGGTGTTAAATGACACTGTAAGGAATTTCAGGGGGTTATCTCCGGCAATCTGTCTTTTGGGGGTTGCAGTGCAAAGGCCAAAGCCCATTACTATGAAGGCCCTCTTGGAGGACTAAGGAGGAAGATACCAATTATGATAAAGGCGCTGTAAAACTTTTAACCTCAACATCATTTTTAACCTCAAAAGTGGAAAAAAAATGAAACGCAGCATTATTTTGAAAAAATTCCTTCAATGATGTATACACCATTTCAAAACAAGTCATTCCTTTGATAGAGCATCATGAGATGAGTTGGAAAGGCTACGATTGCATGGTGAACAGCATTACTGCATGTCTGTTAAGAAACTAAAATTATGTGCCTGTGCACTGACTCATTACAATTCATGTAGTGGCCAAATGAAAGCAGTGTGGTTTCCTTTCAGTGCTTAAACAGAATTGCTTTAACCCAGGTTCCCCATTTAACCCCATCCCTAGGTTAGATGGGGAAGGAGGTAGCTCCTGATTTGCCTCTTTACTTTAAAACAGTGTGACGGTTACATATTTAGGGGGATTACTGTTTGAACAGTTTGCACAGATGTGAGTGTTTATAAATACCAATAAATTTACATGGACTCTGTAACCATTCATCAAATCAGCACTGATGTTTAAATTTAAAATTAGCACAAAGGCACATGTCATCTTTCCAATAGGTAGATCTGTGTAAGATGTTTGTGTATGGTCTTAATAGCTTGACACAGATTTGGGAACAGAACATCTCAGCCTGAGAGCTTGGCATAATTTAAGGAGAATAAGGGTTTTCCATCTTGAGAAAGCATGGAAAGTAATGATCTATACCTAGATGTACTAATAAGATGAGGATTTTCCTTTTTTGTTCTTCGTGATTTGAGATGACTCCACAGTACGAGTAGAATTTTTAAGTAATCTTTTCTTTTTGATTTAGCAATATTTTACAAATGCTATTTCCTTTAGGTTTTACTGTAAATATTAATCATCATGTCACTTCAAAGGCTAGCCTTTTATTATTATATTAAATGACATACATACATTGATAATTATAATTATATATCTGTATTTTATTAAAAATGCTTAAGAAATTATATATTAAAGTGTGTTACTAAACCCTTTTATGGCTTTGGAGGGTAATCATTTGAAGTGTCTATAAATGTTGTTCCAAGAATAAGCACACACATGCATATCCCAAACACAAATTTTGTGGCTTATGATTAGAAGGCATGGGCCTGGTATTCATTTTTCATGTGTTAAATATAATTTCTTGGTGCCTTGACCATGTCATTGAAGGTGAAGCCCTGACAAATGTTGAACACGTGAAAATTCAAATATGAGAAGAGGAGGGCAGAGTGGTATATTTTGTTTCAGGTCTGGGGTGGGGGGAAGGGCAAGGATATAAGAATGAGCTGCTTGTACCACTGACCAGTGATGACAGATCACTTTTAGACCCCTTGCTCAGAAAACATTCCAAGAGACATTGTGATGAGGTGAGGTTGCTGCTATCACAACCAGTCACATTTTGAAAATTAACACTTGCTTCCATACAAGCTCCCTCCCAGAGGTCAACAGTTTTTCGCAATCGGGCGCCCAGTTGCTGACCCCTGATTTCTGGAATGTAGGGGGTCAGGAGACTTTGGTGGCCCCCAGAGGAGGTTGGGGCACAGGGATAGAGCAAAGGATCACACTCACTCTTTAGTGAAATTTTTAGCAAAAGGCACTTAACTTTTAAAATGTGAATTCCTCTTGAGACCTCACTCCCTAGATTTAAACATATTAGCAATTCACACCTTAGTATGAAATAGATAAACAGAAGTTTTGGAGATAGCCGGAGTCTCGATTAGGAGAAATGAGTCATTTTTAGAGTAGAACAGTTGTGGAAAGATTTCGATGCAAAGGAGAAGATGCAAGAAGACTGATTTCTAACCAAACTTGGTATAAAGCCTTTAAGAATAATTTTATGAGTTTCTTTCATGGTCAAGTTGGTAGATGCTATGCCATGCTGTCTTTAACTAGACAGCTTTATAAAAAATCCTTTATTTCAAAGTGTCACTCTGCTGGGTTTCCTCATGGAGAGTTTGTTGACTTATCTCCATGGAGGTTTACTTAAGCCTTCCACTGGAAATTAAATCATTTTATTAAATTATTACCACATCGTATTTTAATCTCATTGACCATTATTCCTTAAGAGAGATGCTCAGATAAATTATGGGTGAGGTTGAATATGTGAAAAGTAAGCAGATGTACATGATTACAGCCTTCTAGGAGCTCAAAGCCTGAAAACATTGTCAGTGATGGAAATGAACCTGTATACATATATATACATTCTCAAGTATAGAAACATCCAACAGATGTTTACGAACTTAGTGTCTATCTTCATGCTGCTAGCTTTTAGGATCATAAATTTTCTTTTTTTTTTGGAACTTTGGGACACTGAGAATATCATTTCCTTGAGAATTAGAAATCTTAGTTTCAAACCATGGGTATCCCCATCATGATTTTGGACAAAACATGACCACTTTAAGTCTCAGTTTTTTTATTTGTGAAAAGAGTGTCAGGGATGAGAATTGTTATTGTTATTTGAATCTTTCAGGTTCACATTCATATGACCTTGGTGTGTAATATTCAGTTTAATAGTAGGATAATAGCTTTATATAAATATATCTTTTGAAGATATATACATATATTTGAATATACATAGTTCCAAAATATGTATTTTTATAAAACTATTTTAGATATACATCTACCTTTACAAAGAGCATTACACCACCAGGATTATTTTAAATTCATTGGATTACTTTAAAGTGAAACTGTGCTTTATTTAGTTATAATATTTAGGATGCACTTTTGCATATTATTATTCGAAGGAAGCTTCACTTAATAATGTATCTTCTATTTTATGGTAAACAGAAAAAAATGTTAATAAAACTTCTTTTTCATGATGCTTTTAATTGCTTGGCATAAAATTGTTTCACTTTGGAAATAAGTGAAATAAGTATGACATCTAGAGATCATTCCAAGCTATTCAAAATACATTTAAATCTTCACGGAGCAAACACTCAAATTTGTCTTTTTTGTTGTTGTTGTTGTTGTTGTTACTTTTTTGGCTGCCCGGCAGCACATGGAGTTCCTGGGCCAGGGATCAGATCTGAGACACAGTGCAACCTAAGCCCCAGCTGCAGCAACCCTGGATCCTTAACCCACAATGCGTCCCAGCACTCCCAAGATGCCACAGATCCCATTGAGCCTTCACCGGAACTCCTTGAATTTGTCTTTTTGAAGGGTTTTATTCATACTGGGACTCATATACAATAACATAAAACAGTTGATTACTCTGCAGTTCATTGAATTTATGCAAGACTCGATCAACATTGTCATCTTGTTCATTTTTAAAATTATATTTAAAGATTTAAAAATTATATCAATTTAAAAAATATATTCACTTAAAATTTAAAAAGTTATATTAATCGAGTCACTTGAAAAACCTAATAATAAATTAGAGACTTTTTTTTTTAAATAACAGCTTTACTGAGATATAATTCACAAAATGGACAAGTCATGAAGTGAAAAATTCAATGGTTTTTAGTGTAATCGGAGTTGTGCAACCATTACCACATTCAATTCTAGAACATTTTCATCATCCTGCAAAAAAACTCCATACTCATTAATAAGAGTCACCTCCCTTTTTCCTCTCCTGTTTCTTTATTCCAAAGTCCTAGGCAACAACTCATCTCCTTTTTATGCAGAGATTTGCCTGTACGGAGCACCCCATGTAAGTGACATCATACAATTTGTGGTCCTTTATGACTTGCTTCTTTTACTTAGCATAATGTTTTCAAGGTTGTAGCATGCACCAGTGTTTAATTTATTTTTCTTATTGAATAATATTCCATTGTAGGTATACAATACATTTTATCAATTCCTTGATGGACATTTGTGTTGTCTTCATTTTTTTGGCTGTTATGGATAATGCTGGCAAAAGCATTGGTGTACACATTTTTTTGTGTGGACATACGCTTACATTACTCTTGAGTATGTGCCTAGGAATGAAACTGTTAGATCCTGTCGTAATATTTTGTAGAACTTCCAGACTGCCTTCCCAACTGCTTGCACTATTATGCATTCTTACCAGCAATGCGTGAAGGTTCTAAATTCTGCATATTCTAACAGTTGTTATTATCACTCTCTTTGAGTAGAGCCATCCTATGGGTGTGAATAGTATACCATTGTGATTTTGATTTACATTTCCCTGATGACTGATGATATTGAGCCCATGTTCCTGTGCTTTATTGGCCATTTGTATATCTTCTTTAGAGAAATGTCTGTTCAGGTCCCTCACCCAATCTTTTTTTTCTTTTGTCATTTTAGGGTCACATTCATGGCATATGGAAGTTCCTAGGCTAGGGGTTGAATGGGAGCTGCAGCTGCTGGCCACAGCCACAGCCACAGCAACTCAGGATTGAAGCCTAGTCTGTGATCTCCATCGCAGCTCACAGCAACACTGGATCCTTAACTCACTGAGGGAGGCCAGGGATAGAAACTGCATCCTCATGGATACTAGTCGGGTTCATTACCACGGAGCCACAATGGGAACTCCTCCTTCACCCATTTTTATTCAGGTTGTCCTTTAATTATTGAGGTGTAAAAGTCCTTTATGTATTCTAGATACAAGTCTTATTAGCTGCGTTGCTTGCAAATATTTTCTCCTATTAGTGAGCTCTGTTTTAACTTTATGGATGATGTCCTTTGCCTCATAAAAGTTTTTAATTTTGAAGAGATCCAATTTATCTATTTCTTTCTTTTGTTGCTTGTACTTTTGTTATGAGGGCCAGGACATTTAGATGAACTTTTAAAATCTGCCTTTTCACATTCTTACTGGAAGTCGTAGTAACAGAAGTGCATTTTAAAATGTTTTTGGGTGTATAAACTTAATAGTACTTGAGAAACTACCGCTTCTCCCCATACACCTGAAACGTTGTTCTTAGGTAAATAATTATACATCCTTCAGTGCCTTAGGGGAAAGTAAGAGGCTCTCAATGCATCATGAAATTTTTATTACCGTCTTCAATATTTATTCAATCAATACATATTTATTAAGTATCTACTTTGGCATTATTTTAAACATTTGAGGGTATTGCAGTGAAAAAAAACTTTTGATATCTTCAAATGCCCTGTAAAAGTTGAAATGCTGGTTTTCTGGCAAAATGCAATATACTGCAACATATCACCTTGGCAGGAAAAAAAGTATTGCCTCTGGGCTTCTCTGTGAGTTGGTGCCCTCGCCCTTATGATGATATTACACATCCCAGATGGTCACTGCAAAATGCTTGCTCCTGTGCCAAGGTACAACAGGAATGCATTATCGCCTTAACTCTGAGTTTGTTTTGTGGTTTTCTTTGGAAACCCTAGCATCATTTAAATGCAATTTTTTTCAATTTGGCTATGTTTATAGAACTGTAATAAGATATTTCTCTATTAATAACAGGAAAGGGAAACCTTGCTTGTTTAGGGTTTTGGAAAACTCCTGCACGTTTTTCTGAAAAGGTAATTGGTGAAATGGATTGTAGAGATACTTGCAGATTTCTTTTTCTTAATTTGCCTAAATGAATTTCAAGGGAAAATGTGTTGAACCATATGTTTTTCAAACAAATTAGAAGCTCTTACTCGGCAACAATAAAGACAATTTCACAAGTCACTTCTATCAAAGAATGTTACAAAGTTCCAGTAGTCCCTTGCCTTAGGGAAGATTGGCTCAGAATGAATGAACACCCGTGTGGGTCCCTTGTAGCTTCTGCTTGTTTTGTTTTTCTGAATTTTATGACCTTGTGTATTGAGAAGAGAGGAAATAGAAATTGTATATGTCTAAATGTCTGAGGTCTACTTGGTTTTACCTTGTGAGGGTAGGGTGGGGAGACAGAAATATAAAAATTTAGAGCTAGAAGATTCTAAGAAGTCAAGCAGGAGAGCTGTGTGTGGAGAAAAAAGTGACCTTCGGAGGTAACCATTTTGACCCAATTACAAGCTTCAGACAAGATTTCTTCAGACAAGAAATTCTGTGGTAGCCCCCTTCAATGACATTAAACACTTTCAAGTTTCCTTGTCTTTCTTTATGCTTTTCCCTCAGCCCTGAATGTCTTTCAAGCCTACATTCTCATTTTTCAAGTCTTTCCTCAGTGAAGCCTTTCCCATTCTTTTTTTTTTTTTTAATATGCCAGTTACTTTCATTACATTAATCTTCTTTTTTTTTATTTTTGGAGGGTCTAATTTATTAAGATTTATTTCTCTTTTATTCTCCAATAACATAAGCAAATGCATATATTCTTTCCATCTTCCTTTCCCCAGGGGAAATAAACTCTCCCTCTAAAATGTTATCACAGCCCTCTGAACATACTTTTCTTAAAAGAAAATACTTCAATATACGCTTTTCATGGAGGTCCACCAGCCCAGCTACAGTGGAAGATCCACAAGGGAGGGAGTTGTGTCTCCTTTATTTTTTGCTGCAGCTTATGGTAAAGATAAAAAAGTGATGAACGAATAATTGTGTGGATGAATTAATACAAAATTGAATGAATTTTGTAGGTCTACAAAGGTACCTAAAATTTTGGTAGGTCCGAAGGTTTCGTTTGGTAGCTGCCGATTTGCCATTATCAATGGAGACACAGAGGCTGGTGCCTCCTGAGAAGAGGACAGGAAAGGAAGAACTTTCCTTCTTCCCTCCTTCCTTCCTTCCTTCCTTTCTTTTTTTCTCTCTTTCAAGATTGTGGCTGATACCTAAGTAGGATGCTCCTCCCCCAATTTTAGGCATTTTATCATGACTATCTTCAAAAGCTATTAGGATATGATTTTAATTCAAAGGGGAAATACCCCTAAGAGAAGAATGTATTGCATACAGCATGGGGATCTTTCAATCTAGGGAACTTCAGCAGGCTCAGCTGTAGTTTCAGGAATTGACTGTTTCTGTTGCAGTCACCTCTAGAGTCTAGTATAGAAATAATGGGAGCAAAGTGGGGCTTTCTACATCTTGGGACATCTAGCTAGCCACAGATGTGTTGTTGATTGCAGCAAGATAGGCAGAGAAGGCCAGGCTTCATAGGCAATGTGTATAGTGTATCTTGGGAGCTATGGGCATGGTGGTTCTAAAGGGATTGCTATGTAAGGTTACTAACACAGTGACTTCTAGATATTAGTTGTTCATCTGCACATGTGAGTTGACATTGCAATAAATATTTCATCTAGAAAAAAAACACTTACTTTATAATATTAAAAATAAAATTGCAGAAGATGACCTAGAGATCCCTCCAACTCCCATGCTCTGTCAGGAAAAAAAAAAAGTTTTCTCTCTTGGTGGAGACCCAAGACACTTTGGAAAAAAATCTTCTTGCTATGAGGAAACTTGTAACAATGGTTGTTGATCTACAAGCTTGTTCCACATTCTAGGTGAGCAGCTTAGATGAGTGAGGCACAGCTCCTTCTTACTATCTGTCCATTCTTTTTTCTTTGGTGTATAGGAGAGTATTTGGCTTGGTTTTTCTTCAGATTCTAGTGGAAAGATCCACTTAAGAGATTGGGGGTGAAATAAGCAAAGATCAGGAGAAGGGAGCATTCTTAAAGCAGGTGGCCCTACTGAGTTCACAAAGCAAATTTTACCGTAGCTGTGCTTTGGGGGTACAAAACATCTGCCCAGACTAATAAAACAGTATTTTGTTTCTGTTGTGCATGTGTGTGTGTGTGTGTGTGTGTGTGTGTGTGTGTGTGTGTGTGTAATCCTTCTGTGAGAACCCCAGGGAGAAGACACCCTGAACTCCCAACATAGGTGTTTGCTTATTTACTTGAAGTTCAATCATTCATTTATCCCTGCATTTAGCATTTGTTGAATAATTGACACATGCCAGATTCTGTTGCTGGATATGTGGTGATAAGCAAGAAAAAGCTGTTCTTTGTTTGGGGGGGTGGTGATGCTCAGAGCCTCATCAGAGGGTCCAGTGTGCAAACACACAGTCCTGAAACAATGTAATAAATGTTAAAATATAGGTAGAACCAGGAGTGTGGGAACATTGGAGGATGTGACTAAGGTTTCATGGAGACAAGTAAGGAATCAAGGAAAGCTGTGAAGATGGGACACTCATTGCCAAAGGCCAGGGAAGGCTGGTGGTAGTGAGAAATGAGCCCTCTGGAACAGAATGCTCCAATAGTCCAATATGGGATTTTGGCTTCTACAACAGTGACAATATTCTCTATCTGCACTAACTAGTGCAGTAGCCACATGTGGCCACTGAGCAGTTCCAATGAGGCTAGTGTGATCAGGGACTAAATTTTTAATTGTATTGAATATTAATTATTTCAAAATTAAATGTAAAAAAAACCCATGGTAGCTAGTGGCTACCACATTGGACAGCAAAGCTCAGGAAAAAACTCTGTGAAGCAGAAAGCTGTGCACGGCCCAAGAGAAGTGTAGATAATGGGCAAATGAGAATAAACCTCCCTCAATATGCACTTCCTCAACCACTGCGTAGGTGAGGCTTCTGGAGGGTTATTGTGAGACAGTGGTGGCTCTATGGTCACTGAAAACTCACTAAGTCAGGTGTCTCTGCCTGGCACCTCACCCATGAGGTAACACATTTATTGAGCACCAAGCAGTTCTTCTGTCCTCCATACAGCTGGGCTGGCCACACAGTCATCCAGCGCATGACCCAGGCCTCAGGTTGGTTTTCTTCTATAAGGCAGAAGCCAGGAGAATCCTCTGGAGGGGAGTTGACACATGGTCCCTCCCTTTGATGAGGTTTGCTTTGGGAAGAGCAGTTATTAAGTCTGAAACAGGGAAGACCATTTCCCAGAGTCAGGGGCTCCCTTGCTGGCTGTGCACACTCCAGCCCCTTTCTCCTTGCTCTGCTCCTCACTCTCTCTGTGTAGTTCCCGCTGGTGAAGGACAGGGTGAAAAGTTGTCATCCTCTTCCCTTGTCCAACCAGACTAAAGCCCAAATTATCATTTATTAGTGAAAGTGATGCTTTCTTTTACCTTACCTCTATGAAATGAATTAAGAAGACATTTCTTCCTAGGGGAAGATGGGAAAAAGTGAATGCAAAAATTAACTCATAGGAGATATACAAAATGACTAGAGTTTGCCCAGCAGTTTATAGAAGATCCTGCAGTCACAGACATTATTCCAGTTAGCCTTTACAACAATCCTGTGAAGATGCTTTGATTCTCATTTTATAAGTGAGGAAACTGGGGCTCGCAAAAGTTAATAATAATCCCCTAATATCACCAAACATCTAAGCAGTGTGCAAACTTTCTATTGTCTTTTGAACACCATAATTTTTGAAGTTTGTCTGAATCAATATCTAATTAAAATCTGCTCATCATGATTGATTTTTATGCCTTTTCAGTATCTTTTGATCTATAAGATCCCCTCCATCTCTCTCTCTCTGTGTCCTGCACTTTATCTGTTGACAAAATCAGATTTTTAAGAGTTTGAGTCCTCCAGAGTCCCCATTCCACTGCATCCTTGTGGTTGACTTTAATAATGCGCTCCTTCTCCCTCTTCTTTCCTACAACTTAATAATTGGATCTGTAGGCTGAATCAGATACAGGTTCAATTCTTTTTGACAAGACTATTTTCTAGAGAGCATCTTTTCATCAGGGAACATATAACACCTGCTTGCCTTTCTGGACACTAATCACCACTGATGATCTACATATATTCATTAATTCGTTAGGTACTGAAGTGGGTGATTTTCTATTACTGTCAGTCTTTACTCATTTATCAGCTGAGGAATTCTATAAAGAATAACTTCTGCTCATGTATTATGTGGTTACCCACTTGTATATCTCATTCAGAAAAGGCAGAAGAAACACTTGATTACTTCCCCTTTATTTGCCAGTTTTCAAAGTAAGGCTTCGATACCCTAGCATTCTATCTTAATTCCCCCCAACTGAATAGGAAAAATAGAAATGTTACTTAAGTATACCCCAACTTGGAAAATACTAGAAATGGAGACTGAAATCTTAAAAGTAGCTCTGTTTATTTCTTTGTTTTTTGTTTTTGTTTTTGTTTTTTTTTCTTTTTATAGCACCTGTAGCATATGGAAGTTCCTGGGCTAATGGTAGAATTGAAGCTGCAGCTGCAGGCCTACACCACAGCCACAGCAACACCAGATGTGAACTGCTTCTGTGACCTATGCTGCAGCTTACAACAACAACAGGCCTTTAGCCCACTGAGTGAGACCAGGTATAGAACCTGAAGCCTCACAGAGATGTCAGGTCTTTAACCTGCAGAGTCGCAAGGGAACTCCTCAGACTGTTTTCTGATGCCTAACTAGTATCAGATAGCATGGAAGGAAGGAGTTTGGGGAAATACTCATGACTGATGGGAAAATCCTGACTGGGAGGGAAGGGAAGAGAAAAAGGGAGACAGTTCTCCTTGCTGATTCTGTGTAACTAAAACATGAGGCTCCTGCTTGGAAAAGCAACTGATGGGCAGGAAAAAAATCCCCCAAACATACCCTTTTCCACAGCTTACCTTCCTTTTGCCACCTTCTTCCTACCTCAGATGAATAGCTAAGGGGTTCAGAGATGGCTCAAAGCCCATGGGAAAGTCCTGGTTATATTAAGAGTTGTTAAAATATAAACTAAGGCATATTAAATATTTTAAGAGTTTATTTGAGTGAAAAATCAGTTCTAACCTGGCAGTGGTAAACCAGAAGTGGTTAGGAGTGTTCCACAGACAGGAACTTGGGGTCAGACTTTTTAGCGAAAATCCAAAGCAAAGAGAAGGAATTATTGATACACTATAGCTTATAGCCTTACTTAGTTGGTTGTTTATGATTGATTGTCCCTAGGATTTTGATTTTGGAACCTCGAAGCATTTGCAAGCTTAGATTTGGGTTTGCTTATAAAGATAGCCTTAGAGCCACCTCCATCTAATGGCCTCATTGTGAAATGAATTTACTGTTAGGGATTAAAATAGAGAAGAAGTGAAACAGCCAGCTTTCCCTCTTATGATTCCCCCTGGAAATATGTGCACAAAATGTCAAAATGCTTATGGGGGATTATTTCTGAAGTCATCACTTAAGAAAATTATTTTCATACTCTTTAAAAAGGGAGCAAATATGTGAAGAAAGAGATGATCAAGATAAGAATGGTGTCAACTTGTTTCTTGAAGGAAAACTTGACCTCATGCCAAAGTTCACTGATCTTGCAGTTGAACTGGCTCAAGGAAAACCATATCAGGTCCAAATTCAAATCTTATGATTGTTGGTGTCATTGCCTATTATTCTTTTAATATGAATTGTAATCCCAAACCTCCTTTACATGTTTTAATTTCCAAAATTCTAACAAATATTATTTTGTACATTTTTACTAATAAACAAATGGGAGCAATTAATAAGAGGCTGGCTTACCCAGGTCCACCCAGCTGGAAAAAAGCAAAATCAAGATTTTAACTCAAGTGCATCTGATCACAGATTGGTTTTTGCAGTAAACTCTGTGTCACAAAACATAATCCTAGGCAACAACAGATAAAATAGATAAATTAGACTTCATCAAAATTAAAACCTTTTGTGCATCGGCAGCCACTATTAACAGAGTGAAGAGGCAACCCATGGAATAGGAGAACATATTTGCAAATCATATGTCTGATAAGGGATTAATATCTGGAATAAATAAAGAATTCCTACAACTCAACAATAGCAATAACAGATTTTTAAAAAACAACCTACTTTATTATGGGTAATTGAATAGGCATTTCTCCAAAGAAGGTATACAAATGTCCAATAACCATATGGAAAGATGCTCAGTATCATTAGGAAACTAAGCATTAGGGAAATGCAAATCAAAATCACAATAAGATACAATTTCATACCATTAAGATGGATAGCATTAAAAAAAATAATGTGTTGGCAAGGATATGAAGAAATTGGAACCCTTATGCATTGCAGGCAGTAATGGTGCAACCACTGTGGAAAAGGATGGTGGCTTCTTAAAAAATTCAAAATAGAACTACCATGTGATCCAGCTATCTCACTTCTGAATATATACCTAAAAGAATTGAAAGCAAGGACTTGAATGAATATTTGTACAGCTATGTTTACAGCAGCATTATTCACAATAGCCAAAAGTTGGAAGTGATCCCAGTGTTCACTGACAAGTGAGCAGATACACAAAGTGTGGTATATACATATTGAGGAATGTTATTCAGCCTTAAGAGGAATGAAATTATGGTACACTGCTACAACATGGATGAACCTTGAAAACATTAGTCTAAGTGAAATAAACCAGGCACAAAAAGACAAATTTTTCATGAGTCCATTAATATCAGATACATAGGGTAGTCAAATTCAAGGAGATACAAAGTAGAGTGGTGGTTGCCAGGGGCTAGGGGAGAGAAGAAGAGGCAGTGAGTGTGTAATGATACAGAATTTCTGCATGGGAAAACGAAATTGTTCTGGAGATGGATCGTGGTGTTAGTTGTACAATCATGTGAATGTATTTAATTGCTGTAGGACTGTACTCTTTAAAGTGGTTAAAATGGTATATTTTATCTTATACATATTTTAGTAAAATTTTAAAAAATTTAAGCATAATTCTAGTACATAGCACTGTACTAATTCTAGTAAGAAAGACTAAAAAAAATCCTCATAACTTTTAGAAAATAAATCTCAATCATTTGTCCATTCTTTCTTTCAATCTTTAACAAATCCTCACTTGAACATCATTTATAAATCAGGTCTCATTCTAGACATTGGAATACTGCTTAAGTATTAGAATAAGACATAAAACTGCCCTGCACACATAGAGTGTATATGATCTGACAGGGGAAACAGACATAACCAAATAATAACTCAAATAAATATAAAATCACTATGGCATAAGTATTCTGCATGAAAGGGGCATCCATGGGCATAGACTAGGAGGAAGGTGATTGAAGAAAGGAACACTTGATCTTGATTTGAAGTTTTTTAGTTTAAAGCTTAAACAAATACTATTGCATACTAGACATGTTATACTTGGGACCTCTTATAACATGAGTGGCTGTGGTTTCCCAAGTTCCTTATTTCTGTGATCCAAGTGTATTTGTGACATTGCTTTACTGAGAAAGGATGGGGAGGAGTTCCCGTCGTGGTGCAGCGGAGACGAATCCGACTAGGAGCCATGAGGTTGCAGGTTCGATCCCTGGCCTTGCTCAGTGGGTTAAGGATCCGGCGTTGCCGTGAACAAATGCAGCTGGGATCTGGAGTTGCTGTGGCTCTGGTGTAGGCTGGCAGCTGGAGCTCTGATTATACCCCTAGCCTGGGAACCTTTATATGCCATAGGTGCAGCCCTGAAAAGACAAAAAGATGAAAAAAGGAAAGGATGGGTAATGTTTCTTGGGTAACTGACAAAGTATGGCATAGAAAACGAAGCCTGATACACAAATGAGCTTGATACAAAAAGCAAATGGCATGTGTTTGATTCTCATCTGTCATCTAACTAGCAAGCATTCGATTCTCCCCACAATCAAAACAGCCTATCAATATTATTTAGTAAATTGCTACCATCATTCCTATTAGACCTTAAGTAGGGAAGAAGAGATGATCATTTTATTTACAGTCAAGAGGGCACAGGGAAATTTCATCATTTCTGTATCTGAATGTTACTCATCTACAAAAACCCAAGTGATTCATATTTTAAAACAATCCTTTAAAAAAGTAAATACATTAATTCTTCCCAAGCATTCCATATGTTAGGATGGAGAACAGAGCACAAAGTATTATCTACTAAAGACAAAGAAGTCTCTTAGGAGTGTATTATGGGGACCCAAAATAGACTGAAGTCACAGCACTTCTTTAACACTATTTGTCTATATATTTACTTACACATTGTTTTTTTTTTTTTTTTTTTTTGGAATCGAAGATAAATCATCACTTTTTGAACCACTCAGGAAGAAAATCTGATGCTAGTTAAACTTGACACAAGGCCTTATCCATCTTCCTGTGCAACATATGCCTCAATCACATCAGTCTCCTGTTGCTTTGCAGTTTCTTCTGTCTTCCATGCAATGAGATAGCTTTTTGCACGTCTCCAATAAACCAGAAGGCGGGAGGCTTTGTTGACCTCATTCCTCCAATGATGACTTCAGTAGCACCCATTTATGCCCCACCTTTCTCTCTCTGTGCCTCTTTTGAGCACAGCAGTCTTTTGTTTCCATGCTGTATTCTTATGTAACCTTCTTAAAGACATGTTATTTTGCAGCTAAACTCAACCCTTGTTGTACCAACAGTGCAAAGAACTCAGTGAAAGTGATTAAAATAAGACTAGTATGACCGAATGCAGGCAACAATGACTTCATCATAGATACTGCCTGGCTACAGTGATGATAAGATGCCATCAACTCTAAGAAGCATTTGTCTGGAAGATGTTAAAAATGTACAAAACAAGTTACATAGCATCAGATCTTGGAAATATGATAGATTACAAATTACTCAAAATATTTTATAGATTTTTTTTTTTTTTTTGTCTTTTTCAGGGATGCACCCCTGGCACATGGAAGTTCCCAGGCTAGGGGTTGAATCAGACCTACAGCTGCTGGCCACTGTCACAGCCACAGCAACTCCAGATCTGAGCCACATATGCGACCTACACCACAGCTCACAGCAACGCCAGATCCTTAACCCACTGAGCAAGGCCGGGGATAGAACCTGGATCCTCATGGATATTAGTTGGGTTCCTTACCCCGAGACACAATGGAACTCCCTTTTATGGAATCTTGATGGCAAGTCTTATATCTGATTGAAGTTTCAATGGGAATGAATTAAATGTGATACCTGACCTCAATTTACTTGTCCCCCCAAGTTTTACCTCCACTCGGCCCCTCAATCTCTCCAAGACTTTTCTTTTCTTCTAAGAAAGCAGAGGCTTGTGTTGTCGTGACTTAAACCTTTTGCGCAGATTTTTGATTCATCTCAGTGAAAGATTACACCTACAGAGATTTGTACCTACAGCAAAGGCTGGACAGCTTTTCTTCCTGCTCTGGGAACACTTGGCAGAAGGACCGATGACAGTTGCAAGGATGTGATGCACAGCAGTATTCTTTACAGCAGTTTAATCTGTGTCATCAAATCCCCAGAAACCATGATTAATAGCAGCACTTGAGTTTGTTCTCAAGTTGTATATTTGGCAGTGGTGAACTTTGATCTATGGTTTCACTTTAAAGAATCATTTTGACACAAATTTTCCTGTTATCCTTCCGTCTAATCAAGCCCCATACAGACACTGTATACAGGAACATTTAATGCCTTTGCTGTAAGCTGTGTGTTTATAACATCATTTGAAACACTTTAATAAGGGGAGGGGGGAACATGTCACATCCAGGAATTGAGTGGTCAGCGTCACACAGAAAAATCTCAGTAACCAGAAGTGACCAGTGCAGGATTTTGGTTAGGAACATGGAATGGGAAATTAACCCTACACGGAATTATGAGATAGTTGTTTACTCTCAAATAAAATTATTTTCCTTTTATATAGTTAGATTGAAACTGGGTGGGGCCCTGTGGGGCTCCTGGGAACACAAAGCTTTTCTGTATCCCCTATTTTTTTTTTTTTGCTTTGAGGGGGATGCTCTTCAGCCTCCTTGACATGCCCTGAGTTCCAAAAAGCATGCTTAGAAGGTTGCCAATCAGGGAAGGGAGGCATTGCAGAGGTCAGGGAGGAAGAGTCCAGAGACAATAGTGAAGCCTTGGGGCAGGGTCCTGGTTCCTCCTCAAGGAATATACGTAACAACATCTTTGAGTATTTCCACAGAACTGAAGGCCCCAATGAATGGAAGATGTTGATGAAGCATTCTTCATTCTAAAAGAAGGATCTCAAGAACCAATCCTGGGACCACCTAGCTTTGAAAAACAATGCAAGCTCTCTTCTAACCTGATCCTTATCAATGGCCCCATTTTTCACCCCCAAACTATAAACCTCTTCCCAATCTCTCCCCAGGGGGGCCCAGTCTTAAAGGGGGCCTGCTTTGGCCCCCTTTGTCTGACAAAGCAATAAAGCTATCTTTTTCCCTTTCACCCAAAATTCCATATTTCCATTCAACACCACTGAGCAGAGGCCAAAATCCTGGCAACAAGATGGGCTAAATTAATAGTTTCTCTAACCTTCTCCTGCATTTCAATCTAGAAACTACTCTTTCTATTTTCTTCATAATTCTTTTTTAGAGCACCACTGCCCAAGAGAAACATAACATATAATAAAGAATTTTATTATATTATTTCTAACAATATTATATTAATTTTATATTAATATATTATAATTATATTATATTAATATATTATAATATAGAAATATAATACAAAATGAGCCATACATGTAAATTTAAATGTTCTAGGGACCATATTAAAATAAGAAACCGATGAAATTCATTTTATTAAAGTAGCCTATCTAACCCAATGTATCTCAAATATTGCCATTTAAAATGTAATAAATAGGGAGTTCTTGCTGTGGCAAAGTGGGTTAATGATATGGCTTATTTCTGGAGGTGCCACTTCGATCCACGGCCCGGCACAGTGGGTGGGTTAGGATCCTGCGTTACTGAAGCTGTGGCATAAATCACAGCTCTGGCTCGGATTTGATCTGTGTGTCCCAGAAACTTCCATATGTGGCATGGGTGGTTGAAAAAGAAAAAAAAAATGTAATTAATATAAAGATAATTAATGGAAGATTTTACATTTTCTTTCTTTCTTTCTTTTAAAATTTTATTTATTTATTTTTTTGGACTAAGTCTTTGAACTCCAGTGTATATTTTACAGTAATAGCACATCACAGTTTAGGTGCTAAATTTTCAGTGTAGCCCTTCCACAACAAAGTTTTGTTTTTAAATTTAAGCTTAACTTGACTGAGTAACAAACCCAGTTCTGCAGTTACATGAGCCACATTCCAAATGCTAATGGCCACAAGGGTTTAGTGGCTACCATGTTCCACTGCACGGTCCTCAAGCTTCAGTGAGAGCCAGATCTCTGTGCTTTGGGAATTTAATTTCATTCTCTTAAACTCTTGAATATATACAGTCTTACACATTAGAAAATGTGTGATTAGAAAAATGACACATATGAGCATTGTGATCCCTAGGAGGGTCTGAGTGGGACTTGAAGCTAAAAGGGCAGCTTTTCTTTAGGAAGTAAAGACTGAAAAGAGAAACTCACAGAGGCAGAATGAAGCATCACTTAGAGTGCTTAGAAAGGGGCAGGCGTTACTATGAATTTGTTAGCCTGGTGTCAAGAATATGAATGTAAGATCCTTGAAGTCACAGAATGGAACTCACACATAATTCAGGCACTTAGTGTTAACACCCTTTATGTCTTTTCTCACATCCATTTAGTAGTAATGTAAACTTTTCAGTAAAATGATAGAAACAAGCCTTTTTATACTTATGGGTGGCTACTGGTTGCAACGTGGGATGGAGTCTCATAAAAATAACCATTTGATTATTGCTAGAGAAGAACAAAGATCTTTTATACTCCATGAAAATGATTTTTGGCTTATGACAAGCATTAGGGGTACCTGGTATGCCAGAGGTGTATGAATTTTGGAAAGAGGACGTAGTTGCACTTGGGTCTGGATTTGTCACTATATCAGAAGTAGAGGGGGTCACGACGGAGCAATTGGTATGGCAGCAAATAAAATTGCTCAGGGAAATGTGGAAACTTCTGGGCTGGCCAGTGGAGTAGTCTGAGTGTGGCGGATTCGCTCTTGTTTGGACAGGAGAGCTTTGTTCCCAGCCTAAATCTTCCCGAGGTAGCTTAACTTTGGCTTCCTTCTCTGCCTTATGGTTTTAGACGCAATCCAGGCTTTCTGAGAGGGCACCATGCCAAAGTTTCTAGACTGAAGGACAAGACAACAGTGTTGATGGAAATGTGTCTAGCCTGCATTATGCAGTGAGTGAATTAATGATGTTCAAAATACTAAACTATCCTCAGCTGAAACAGTTCTAGGAGCTGAGTCTCCATGAAGACCACTGAAGAAATGGAAATCCAATAAAAAGTAAAGTTGGGTTGATGTTAGATAAAGGGGAAAGGCGGCCATCAAAAAGGAAATTGAACTTCATGACTGTTAAGCTGACCCACCACAAACCTGAAGACAAATCAGCTGGGTCCCAACACCCTCTTTCTTCTTGAAGCGAAAATAGGTTGGATAAGGAGGATTATCACTGTGGCTTCTAGAGAGTATGATCTCTTTCTGCTGGTGCTGAATTTGTAAGAAGAAGGGAAAAATGTGTTATTCCCAAAGTGACTCATTTATAGGCTTCCACACTGGGATGATTCTGTAAGTTCTTGCAGCATGTGAACCTGAACTATTCTACCCTGATGAGTGTCAGTTTTCAAGAATGGAAGAAATGCAACAGCTCATGAAGATTATGATCCTATTAAAGTCATTCTTTAATTCCTCCCCTGCTGCTCTGTTGGCATTTTTGGCTTGGGGTTTTTGCTTGTTTGTTTCGGGCACAAAGAACTGAGGTCACCGGCCCTTTTGAAAGCAATATTTTCTTCCTGAGTTATTTGAAAGTTGGTCTTCATGTTGATTCTAATATAGGTAAGTCTCTGTTTTCTTGAGCAAACAGAAGCTTGGGGTTTCTCCTTAGCCCACTTCTTTTCTATCAAGCATAAGGAGGAGGCTTTTTCAGATGCTGTTAAGCATCTGTGGCTTAAAAGAAAGAAAAGCAGAGAGCTGTGGGGTTCTTTTCTCTCCCTTCTTCCTGGTGGAAGGCAATTCCTTCCCCACACTCCTGCCTAACTAAGAGGTAGCCAGGGGTAATGGTCATAGCTGCTCTTAATTGTGTACTATTTATGTTTCAAATACTCTATTCAGCAGTTTACCTACTTTATATTGTATAATCTATGTAATCGTGCTGGATGGAGGTTAAGAGTATCATCCTGATTTTACAGATGAGGAAGCTAAGACTCAAGCGGACTAAGTAATTTACTAAAGTTATACAGCTTAGTGAATACTCAAGGCAAGATTCATATTGGATCCGATTGGGGCTCCTAATGTTAGCAGGCATTAGTTAAGTGAGAGTCTTAAATGTCAGGCTCTTCAACCAGTGACTTCTCTCCAGGCTCCTGCACTTCCTTTCTCATTTCTTTCTTTTTTTCTTTTCTTTCTTTTTTTTTTTTTTTTTTTTTTTTTTTGTCTTTTTGCCTT
Organism: Sus scrofa; assembly: GCF_054392235.1. Classification (NCBI taxonomy): domain Eukaryota; kingdom Metazoa; phylum Chordata; class Mammalia; order Artiodactyla; family Suidae; genus Sus; species Sus scrofa. The sequence goes on along the minus strand of NC_139383.1, from coordinate 53,835,490 downwards.
TTCTAGGGCCACTCCCACTGCATATGGAGGTTCCCAGGCTAGGGGTCTGATCTGAGCTGTAGTTGCCGCATATGCCAGAGCCACAGCAACTCGGGATCGGAGCCACACCACAGCCCACAGCAACACCGGATCGTTAACCCACTGAGCAAGGCCAGGGATCGAACCCACAACCTCATGGCTCCTAGTCAGATTCATTAACTACTGCACCACGATGGGAACTCCTCCTTTTCCATTTCTAATTTACATGTACAACATGCCCTTTGGGTTCTGCTTCTGCTTGTGTTTTGGAGATGGAAAGCTTCCAAACTTTATAATGCATAAAAAGTTGGCAAAAGAAGCTTACGCTGATTAAAAGACACACACAAAGTTGTAAAAACAAGGGAATCAGGAAGTCCAGGACAGAGCTGGGTCAAGTGAGGGCTGAAAAGAGAACATTGCAGACACAAGAGAGGGACTTTTCGATTTTCTCATCTGTTGGCTTCATTCTGATATAACACCCTTCATTTGTGTGTGTGCGCACACACACACACACACGTACACGTGTGTTTTAAAAGAGCAATCACATAACAGGCTTTCTCTGTGCCAAGTAAAATTCCAAATGTATTACATGTATTAACAGACTTGGTCATAAGAATAAGCCTCTGTAATAGGTTATTGTTGCTACTGTTATTATCACCTTCATTTTACAGATATGGACACTGAGTATCAAGGAGAGATCAAATAATGTTCCTAAAGTCACGCAAGCTATAAGTGGCAGGTTTTTGCATCCCAAGTCAAGATTTGCACCCAAGGGCTTTGGCTCCAGAAATGATGCTTTTCATCACTGTGCTATCTCTCTACCTGTGCTATGTTAAAGAACTTGAATGTTTCCAAAGCATCTGAGCAGTGATTGAGGCTCACAGAGCAGGCGGGCTACAAAGCTGTGATTCAGTCCCAGGTCTTGTCTCTGTCAAGGACGCTGTGTACTTTTATGTCACACTTGGTTGTTTTCATAATAATATGTGTTGAATAAATGAATATTCTAGAAAGGAGAGAGGGTAAATATTTTTTGAATATTGTGATATTTGGAGTAGATACTGGTATCCTGTGATACTGACAGTGAATATTCTTCATTTTCAGATGTAGGTCACTGTCCTCACTCCCTCACTGCACACACGTGTGCACACATGCAGACAATAACTCTTCAGTTTCCAACTGGCATACTATCCAAAACCAACTGATAGGTGTCAAGTTCTTGCACAAATGCATCTCTTGAGAGTTTCTTGCTGAGAAAGAATAAGTGTAATTTTCACAGACCGGCAAGAGGTATTTCTTATTTTATACCCTTTTCAGGGATCACTTGCCCAGACCCCCAGCACAGGCCCACAGAGCAGGCAGAGTGGACAGAGAAAGATCGTTCAATAGCGCTCCTGATTCCCCAGCGGAGGGTCGGGGGGGTGGGTCGGGGGGGCGGCGTGGTCTGTCCCAGTGACCGAGGACAAAACGCGTGAGCCAAAACACACGAGCCTTTGAATGCAGCCCGTTTCATTCCTCACAGCTCTGTAAAATCAAAGTTTGAGGCACCACAGGAGCTCTTTTAAAACGTCCTGGCCGGCGTGCTGCAGCCCAGATGTTGTTCAGTCCCGCCGCAAGCTCCAATCATCGCACGACTTGCGCCCCTCGGCTGCAGCCCCGCTCGCCTCCACTGGCGCGGCTCCATAGATGTTACAGATGCCACAACTCATTTCTTTGAAGTCAGTGTGTTTTTTAAAAAAACACCCCTTTCGACAGATTTGGCCCAACTTCTCATTATATAAGCTGATCTGTTGGAACATCTGTCACCATTGCGGCTTCAGCCCCCATCCTCCACTGAAGTATAATAACTTGACATTAATACATAATGAGGCAGTGCTGGGTTTAACGCACATATTAGGAGGCATGGAGGCTAAAATGGCAGGCTTTCATCTTTCAGGGAGAACGAAAACTTAGATTAAGCAAACAGGGGAAACGCAGCTAGGGCCGGATGAAAACTTCCAGGTATTGCTCGACTAAAAAAAAAAAAAAAATTGTAATGCATCTCACGTCATCGGCTGTCTCTTACTTATACAGACAGACACAAAGTTATTGGAGAGGGCTGGAGCTTCGTAGTTGGAGACGTATTAACACAGTAACATCCATTCTGCCATCTCCTGGTTACCGCTTCTCTAAATGCCCTCTTCTGCCCAGGGAAAGTATTTTCTTAGCAAAAATATCTGTTACAGTTTAGCCTCATGTTGACATCTACTCTACAGAGTCATGCCCTTGGGGTACATACACTTAAGTGACAACCGACACATGAGAAATCTCATAGGAACAGCAAGTGTCTATCTTTATTCTTCTGCAGGGCTCATCTTGTGTACTTGGCATGTGAATGAATACCTTCTGGGAACATGGTAGTGTGAATTCACATGCCCTCTGTGCAGATAGAAAAAGAGGCAGAATCTGCTTATGCTCTCCTGTGAACTCCAACACTTTGGAAATGCATATATCTTCCCATATATTAATGGTCACAGACAATCTAAAATGAAGGCAAGCACATGTAGTTAGAAAGATGGCAAATGGGATGTGGTTCCAGGTTTCGTTCTTCAGGACGCACATGCAACACCGCCCTCTGCCCCCCAGCCCACTCGCCCACTCACACAAATCTGCACATTCTTGCCCCGTGCTTAAGTGCCCAGATTCTGCCTGTGTTTTGCATCACCAGAGCTCTTTAAAGCCAGGGACAGAATCTGTCTGGTTTGGCCTATACAGCTCCAACTTTGTGTCATGCATGAAGATACTTAATAAATACTTAATGACAGAGGAAAACAGTGCTGTTAAGAGAGGACGGCTGCTATTATTCCCACTGCAGAGATGAGTGAGTGGAAGAAGAGAGATGGATTTCCTAAAGCCTGCACGATGAGTCAGTCACAAAGTGCAGCTTGGAAGCTGAGTCTCGGCTGTGCCTGCATTTCTTCGGATTTGGGCATGGAACACTTATCTTTGAGGATGGCTTAGAAGCTTGCTAAAATGAGAACAATACAAAAAGTACATATCTCTGGGAGCTCACGTTTTAAAGAGAAGGTAGTGCAGAGGCCAAAATAAGAATACCAAAAAAAAAAAAAAAAAGAAAAAATAGGGTACCAACAAGAAACACAAGCCCACATTAGTAGATATGGGTGACAGAATGGAATAAGGATGGGATGGGAAGTTTTCCTGCTGTTGCCACACCCAAAGGCTTCTCCATAGTTCCTCTAAGGAATTCTTCCACGAAGTTCAAGGTGGTTATGAAACAACTCCATGTTTTTTTTCCTCCAGACCACCTGTCAGTATCATCTACTGGAATTCTTAGAGAATGTGACTCCCTCAAGCTTACAGGCCAGATCATAGACAATTGCTCCTGCCTGTCATTATCTCTAGAATTGACCATCTGATGTGTTTGCGGGAGAAGATGAGTGCAATATCTTGATCCTTCTCCCTAGAGGTGACCATCTGAAAGAGATTGAGGATGACTTTTTAAAAATATCACACCTGTATTTATTTTACACTTTAAGTGCAAATTCTCATATAGAAACTGATTTATATCAGTTCTGATTCTTTCCCTTCAGACAGATGCTGTGTAAATATTTGTGTAATTTTTGCTTGGCTCAATGTGAAAAATATCTGTCACCTTGATGTGTCTGGACTAAAATTGTTTGCTACAAGGCTGGACATCTTGATATGCATTTTTTTTTATTCCTGGACTAAAATTCTTTTAATTAGAAAGAATAGTTGAGTTGACAGGGTTCTGGTAACAACTCATTTAGTGGATCATCACCTTCTATTTCTTAGCAATGCATGATTTGGTCTCAGACCTCAGAAAAGAGAACACAAAGATTATAAAATCTGGATGTAATAATTTGGCTTTTTATATCCCATCTGTCTAGAGTTGACTTGTTATATAAAATCCTATGTAACTTTGTAGACTGCTCTGCAGAGCTTAGTTCTGTTTGATTGATGTATTTGTCTACTATCTGTTACCAAAATACATTGGAAACTATTTGCACTATTGGCTTTGGGCTCTTTGGGAGACATTGCAAGTTGCCTATCCAATAACCATTCTTCCTTTCTTCCTCATTATCATAACCTCAGTTTTCTTTTGGGAGTTATTTGCCTTGCCAGACTCCTTTGCAGCTGTTACTGGCTATGTGAATACTTCGGGCTGAGGAGGTATAAATTGAAGTGCTTTAGGGATTTCTTGAAAAATTTTTGCTTTCCCAGTGCAAGTGCCATTTTCTATTTCTTATTTCCTTCTACTTTTCTTCTTCTTCTCATTTAAAATACAGATATAATTGTGGAAGTTAGAGAGTAATTTTGTGAGCATCAGAATCAATGCATAGTGAAGGTAAGTTTAAAATTGAAGATCTAAGCCAGATGCAGAGGCCTTGTATATCAGACGAGGAACTCTGGACATTTCCCAGCGGGTCAGACAGAAACACCGACAGGTTGAAGCATAAGTGTCTCGAGAGTAAAGTGGAGTGTAGGGTTAGCTATAGGGAAGGGAGATTCTACGGAATTGGAGGTCAGAGGCAGGCACTTGAGGAGGCTGGGCTTTAATCAAAAGGCTCTAAAACAGGACCCTGAACCATATTATGATGACTAACTGATTCACTAACTGAAACTGGGTTGGGATACACTTGATGTAAAATTCAATTGTTAATAGATTCTGGAATCTGACTTTTAGTTAGTGATGAACAATTTAGCCAAATAGTCACTATATATGAAAGTCCTATTTTTTTCCTCTGTTCCTGCCTCCTTCCCTCCTTTTTCCTCGCCCTCAGTATTTGTAGCTTTATTCCAATTCAGGAAAAACTACCTTTGGGGAATTGGTGCGCGTGCACCCATGCATGCGTGTGTTTGTGTGTGTGTGTGTATTCACACGAGTAACATTAACCATCAAGCTAAGTTACAAATCAGTGGAGAGCAAGAGACATTATCCAAGGGCAGTTGTGGTTCATGTTAAGGAGTTGATTAACTTCAATTTACAGTCCCCAGCTCTTCATTCTTTGGCTTCATGATGTTAGGAATCTTACTGGTAGAGGGAACCATAAGCTCATGACCCCATGGTGGTGAAAGCTTGGCAAGCTAACTGGTAGATCTCACACTCTACTTTCTAATGGTGCACTTTGGTCTCCAGTGAGTTTTTGATGGGAAATAGCCTAGATGTGCATAAATTAAACTGAACACTACTTCCTGCCCTCACCCTTCTCCCTCCAGATTAAGGAAAATTACAGTTTTCTGGATTTTTTTTCTTTTTTTGCCTGCTGCATATTTGGAAGGCATATAGTACTTCCATGGTGAGCATTCAGTCGATTGCCATTTGGGGGTGGGCTTGGAAAGTGAGAACGTTGCTGTTGCCCTTGTGTAGACAGTCAGAAACAAACAAACGAAGAAAATCTATAGGCTCCTAACAGATGGGTTTTAAAAAGTAGGTCATGTTTTGAGCCCACCAACTTTGATGACATCCCTGTAACAGAAACTGGATTCCTAAGTGTCAGGATAATACAAATGAGGTTCTAAAATGGTCTCTGGATCTGTTACAGCTTCCAAGTACAGCTGGGAAAAAAGTGGTGGAGAGAAGTCTCTAAGGATTCAGGGAAATAAAAACCATGCTGGGAAGCCCTGAATCCAGCTTTGTCTCTCCCCCTCCCACCACCCGTTCCCAATAGAAGAGATTGGGATTGACTCAGTCCTGAAGGAATTAAGACGATTTCAGGAAAAACATGAGAGAGCGAGCGAGAGGAGAGAGCGCAATTTTTGGGAGCAGTGAGGAGCATTTTTCTCTTTTCAGTGAAGAGCGTCCTCAAACAAAGCATATGGAGAGTAAATAACTAGACAAAGAGATTGTTGCTGCTGTGCTTTAAGGTGGCTTGTTTCTGACAACTGAAAAGCTAGAAGGATAATGTGCATGGCCTCTGAGGAGGGAAGAAATTCACTCATCTTCTTCCTAACCTGGGATGTGTGTACCAGGGAGCCCGTTTGATAATAGAATTACATACAGATCAAGTTAATGAGGTTGAAACTCAGAGGAAGGGGGTTATAAGGCTATGAGAACTCACAGGACTAAAATAAAATGTCCTTGTGTATTTTCCACTCTACAGCCTTGGAGAGGGGAAATAAAATACCTTCTTAGATCCAAATATCTGTGGTTTCCCAGGCTTCGTGCCTCATCGCTGAGTGAGAACAACAATTGGAAACCAGGAGGCACATTTATACATCAACACGGGTTTGCCTCCAACAGAATGAAGGACGAAATGGCCTCCCCAGATTACGTCTTGTTGACTGTTTGGCTGACCCAGACACTAGTCCATTAGAAATCTATTTCCCAAGCTCAACTCCCTCAAAAGATTGTGAGGCTAGAAAAACACTTTCTTTACTTTTGGTCTGCCTAAAGAGTGTTTGCCCTTCTTCTCTCTGTCATGATCCATCTGTGGCTGAGATCTACGATTACGTCTTCTCTTATAGCTTTGTTGTTTTGAATATACATTTTGACTGATACTGAAATTCAGCATCATAGGCTATTTACCAGGAATTATCACATTGCACCTCTATGTTGATTTTTGTACTCTTATCTCCCAGCATTCGTTCTTCAATAGAATAGGTCCACACTTATGATAATGAGTGACTGTGTGTCATCAACCTAGCCTTACCTTTCTAGCCAGTTTGATGGATGTCAGGCATTTCATCTTCCCAGTGGGTGAGGAACAAAGGGATCAAGACTATAACATTAGCAATAGCAATGATAGTATTTGACTTAAAAATACATATATCATTTCTTGATGGTGTTTGAATACACTGGAATTGTTCCTAAGCATCCCCACACCATGTCTTTCCTCTTGCACAAAACTATTGTGAGACACCTGGTGCATGGAAATTACTGTCCAGTTGGATGAGATATATTGGTTCATCCCAAAAAATCCTAAAGTATACCTACAATTAGGTTAATGGCTCCTGCATGATGGTCAACAAAACTACTATTTATGACATAAAAATGCTAACAAGAGGAAGTTAGCAAGAAAATCACCTGTCTATCATATAGATAGCTTTGGGGCAAACTTGAACTGTCCATCCATAGCATGTCTTGTGACTTTTTTTGTTTGGTTTTTTTTTTTTTTTTTGCTTTTTAGGGCTGCACTTGTGGCATATGGAGGTTCCCCAGCAAGCGTTCCAATAGGAGCTACAGCTGCCAGCCTACACCACAGCCACAGAAGCATGGGATCTTAGCCACATCTGCGACCTACACCACAGCCCATGGCAATGCCAGATACTTAAGCCACTGAGCAAGGCAACCTCATGGTTCCTAGTCAGATTCTTTTCCACTGTGCCACAACTGGAACTCCTCTTGTGACTTTTTAAGAGAAGAAAGAATTTAGACTGAGGGTGTGAAGATTGGATACCCAGCTAACTATCCATTGGGGAAACTATTTGCTATTCACAGGCAATTATTCAGGACTCATGCTGAAATAGCTCTGTGGGAAGAATAACAATGATATAAGATACTGGATTTCACCCCAGCTTTCAAGAGGAGATGTGTATTTTGTTTTTAATTTTGTATGGATACTTTCAGTTTTTCTATTCTTATAGAGAATAGAAGACCCTGAAAGAGAGAGAGAATCAAGGAAAGTTGATTATCTACATAACTTAAATTCTCCTGAGCCTTTATTCCTTACCTGTCTTTTAAATGACCTGATTATCGTGTTTTTCTTCTGACATTCTCAGATAGTTCTTTGATTCTATAGACATAGAAAAAAATCACTTGGCTTCTGTATCACACTCTTATGAAAGCACTTTGTGCTGAATTTCAAGTGCACATCCAGGTTTTTAAACTTTCTAGCTTTGAGAATTTGCACAGGTTCCATAACTCCGCTGAACCTCAGTTTTCTTTGTAAAAAGAGAATAATATTAGTATCTACTTCATAGAGATGTTGTGAGGTTAAATCATCTCATAGATGTAAAGCCATAAGAACAGTGCCTGTACAGTATCAGCATTACATAAGCATAGCATCACTAACTTAATTATATATACCAACCAACAGGATTTCTATAAAGGAGACGTTTGGAAGCCATTAAACATGAAAAATGACTATCAGGTTTTCTAGACAATCTGAGTAATTAGAGCTGGTCAGGGGAAAAAGCTTCCGTTTTTCTACCATATAACATACAGTATGGAAATTACTATATCTGAGACTATTGAAAGTTCATTAAAAGGGTATTCACTTGCATATCAATTTTCATTTGGGTCTTTAAAACATGGAGTTTACTTAATTATTACCTAGGATAGCTTAGACTTTAAACATAGGTAGCTCTCAAACATGGGAGGTGAGGTACAGAGACCAGTAGCCATATTTCTTATGTGTTCCATAGTCAGATTTTCTTGGGGTCAGACAGACATATTGTGAAAAAAGCCTCCACAGATCAATCTGATAAGCCCCTTCCTCATCATCTCCCACCTCTTCCCCCTGACTCCAGCTGAGAATCCCCAGGAGAGGTGATATACCCATCAGATCTCACGGATCAATCACCACTTTACTTATCACCCTGTTCCCCACTATATAACACCAAAATGGACCCTGTGTTTTCAAAACAAAAAATCAACAAATTAAAAAAGTTTTTGGCAACTGATTCCCAAGTGGATTTGTATCTGAATGTTTGGTCATCTTTGCTAACATTAGTACACAATCTAAGATTGCTTCAGGTTTTACTTCAAAATTCATTTGACCACCTTACCTATTTTTAAAAATGGGATCAAGAACAATGAAATCGAGGTTCCTCTGTTCAATGAGTTGGACATTTCAGTGGGGAAAAGCTTACACATCTTTTACAGAAATCACCCAGACATAGTCATGAGCCATGCTTATCATCAAGATGTTGACATCAAACATAGAATTTCCGCAGTACCAGAAATCCATATCCATCATTATAGGATGTGATAGACAATATTGGAGAGTCCTATTTATTAAGTTCAGATTTTAATGCCTTTTAATAGAATTCATAGTTTAAATTGTTCCATTCAGTAGCTAACAAAATCAATGTGAATGAAGATTGTATTTAATTTAGTGAACATTTACTGAGGTACATTCTGTGGAAAAAACAACAGCTTTCCCTGTTCCTTCCATTCAATTAAGAAAATTTGCAACAAATGAATTAAGGCAGATTTGACAAAGCAGGTGAAATACAATAAATTCTGAGCTTCAGAGTTCATTTTGATCTTTTTGGAGTTTTACCAGTCACTGTTAGATCATCTCACCAAGTTCCGAATTTGGCAGCATATAGATATTTTTATAATAAATAATTAGATAGATTGTGATCCCTGACAGGGTAAATCTGGGTGAAGTGGAAACCAACTTTCTCTCCTTTAGATGCTCTCTTTTGTAAAAACTCTGAAATATGCAAATGATAGTGAACTTAAATTTCATTATCACCATTTTCCCAATAGTCCAAAGACCTTTTCTACACAAACAATTACATAACATTAACATATGCACCCAAATTTATAAATCAGAAACAGTTGTGCACAAAATGTATACTTTTTGCTTATAAAGTTAACATACTTTATTTATACAGAAAGGGATCATTCTGGATATTCATTCATTACTTTAATATATTAAGTACATAATAAATAGGCATTCCACTATATTCTGGGAATAGAGGTAAGTGGTTACTGCCTCCAAGAAATTTATAATTTAAAAGTTTAAGAAACAAGTACAGAAATAATAGGTTGAAGATGCTATGGTAAAAATACATGTGGGATGTAGGGTCATAAAAAAGTAGGTGATAATTCAATCAAAACCAGTTTGGTGGAAAATGAATTAAGGGCATATTTAGTAAAATAATGAATTGGTCAGAATTTAAGATTCCCAATTACTTTTTTAAAATTTATTGGTAATTTAGTTGCATATGGGAACAATTTTTCAAATTTATTATTAGTCTTAGACAGAGTTGACCATAACTCTTTGAGCATTTCCTCTTTTAAAACAAATTAAAAATCAAACAAACAAGTCAACAAAAACCTTGGAGCAAGGAGGGATTCAGTCCTAAATCCTACTGGAGTAGGTAGGAGAACAGATAGAATATAGTCATTGAAGTCTTTCTAAAGGTGATGTTTAAGCTGAGTTTTGAAAGTTTCCAAATAGATGAGACCAAAGATGGAGCTGGGGTAAGCAACTATTTCAGACAGAGAGAGTTGTTTTTGTCCAATTTAATGCATTTTATTTGTATTATACTTTGTTTGCCTTCCCTGAAATGCATGGCATGAACACCCCTGATCTTGATTCAGGGCAGCCAGAAGCCTTGGTGAGGCTGGGTTGAACATAGGTGATAAAGATAAAGACTGAAGAGGTGGGGACTGGGCCAGAGTAGTGGGAAGATTGGAACAGCAAGTATCAGAGCAGTATGGGATGTGCCAGATCCTACAGGTAGTTGGAGGGGTGAATTTCTATACCTTTGAGGCTGTGTTGCTATAATAACACTGTTGAGAGGATATTAAGCATTGGAACAGTAGTGAGGAGATGTTGAATCTGGATCTCTGGCTCTGAGCTAAAACTCTTTAGAAAGGCTGAAGTAGTTCCAGGTCAGAGGTACTCATTGATGACCAGTTGAAGTAGAACCAAACTTGTTCTGGAGGAATGTTTTCCCAAATTGCAGCAGGAGGAGTTCCACAGAATAATATCAAGCCATGAGACCACATGCAAAGATTACCAAACACACTAGAAGGAAGGCCACTGTGAATGAGAGTTGGTAGAAAGAACAAACAACAGATTTGGACCCCCATGGAATGCTAAGTTTTAAATGTTTTTTTTTTTAAAGAGGGATGCAATTACAAAGATGATCATACAGTAACAACATAAACAAAAAGGGACAGACTTTTAAGAACAACATAACTTCTAGAAATAAGAATATATATGTTGTAATTTTTAAAGAATCTTATGGATAGGTGAAATAAGAGATTAGACACAACTGAAGAAAGAATTGGTGAACTGGAATTATGTGAAAAATTTATCTAGAAGACAGAAGAGATATAGTGATATAAAATATGTTAGCAAAATTGAGAAATGCAGAAGATAGAAATAGAAGGTCTTAAAAAAGTTCAACAGGTGTTTAAAATAAGAGACTAGAGAGAAGGAGGGGAGGAAGTATATAATAAGTAATAGTTATAGATTTTCCAATGCTAATAAAAATCATAACTATATATTTCAGAGGAGCATAATGTAGTCCAAAGAGGATAAAGGAAAAGAAACCCATCCTAAACACATCACAGTGAAACTTCAGAACACCAAGACAAAGAGAAGATATAGAAATAAGCTGGAGAGAAAAGACAGATCACCTATGTAGGAACAAAAATTAGAATCACATCAGTCTTTTCAACAGCAACTGTAGAAGTCAGAAGACTGTGGGATTGTTTTTACAGTATTGATATAAAACAACTATCAACCTATCATTCCCCCTCTGCCCCTCAAAAAAACTATCTTTCAAAAATGAGGGCAAAAGGAAATTTTCTACAGATAAATGAAAGTAAAAGAGAATTTACTACCAGGGATCCTTTCCTAAAGGAGCTCAAAAAGGATGCATTTCAATAAAAAGGATAAAGATCACAAAAGAATGGGCTGAGATACAAAAAGAAATGTTGAGAATAAAAATGATAAGCAAGCAGGCAAATCAAAACACTGTATAAAATTAAATGTGTAGTTTATGGCACTGAAAATGAAAGACAGTACTAAAATACTGGACAATATATGTATTAAGTTCACTTGGGGAAGAATAGTTGTTCTAAAGTTTTATATTACTTAGAAGGAGTTCAAGGTATTTAATTTTAGATTTTGTTAAGTTAATTATGCTTAGTAAAATGTTGAGCATAATCACTAAAAGAAAGAAAGAGTTGGTAATGGGCTAGTAAATGTATAACAATTTTCTCTCTGAAAACAAAGCCCTGGTTTGTGGCATTTGCCAATTTCTGGGATGTCAGTACTTCTCTTATGGCCAATTTCAAGCTACCAACATGAAGTCATTGAACTTGAAGTTGGGAAGATATGCGTACTGTGGACTCTCATGAGTTGCTACAAACCAGCTCCAACACAACACTGCATAAAGTGTATAAACCCCAAGTTCTTAGATAAACGTAAAGTGTGGAGAAAAAACTCAAAACAGTCAAAAGAAGGAAAAAAGAAGTAAAAATTGGGACAAAGAGAAACCAAAGAAAACTACGATGTAAAAACACATTCTAATATATTAACGACGAAAATATATGTAAATAGGATGAAGTACTGACATATACGCTATCTATAAAAGACATGCCCAGAGCAAAAGAAAACACAAGGTTACCTAGAATGACAGGCTAGAAGATAAAAAGAAAATTAAGAGCATGATGTGTTCTGGAAGCCAAAGTTAATAAAGTGTCTTAAGAGGAAGAAGTGAGCATGTTAACAGAGGCCAGTAGTATTCATTAAAAAACCTATGTTTATTTCAAGCCTATGTTTGGTTGGCATGATGTGCCTGGATTCTGGCCAATGGGATGGATATCACAGTTTTTTTTTCTCTCCTCCATTCATTAAGAAGGACAAAGGGCCAAGCTACTGAAACAGAAGATTCCCTCAGGCTAGCAAAGTCACACAGGACACCAACAAATACCTACTGAGTGTCTACTGTGCTCTGGGCACAATGCACAGGTATAAGTAAAGAAAAATGGAATAAACTAGGCATGTTTAATGCTTATATAGGCTTATAACCGTGTTTCAAATGTGTTTAAGTCACAAGACCATGTAACTTGCTTCTACAAACAACTATTTCCATGCTGTGGTTAGTTTCCCAAGAAATATTCCCGGTCTACAGCAGTGTGTACATGGTCCCCTCACTTTCTCCAGTGAATCAGGCAAGCAAGTCCCAAGCATATGGGATGTCTCTCTGGAAACTGATTCCTCCAATGGTGAAAGCCATTGGTTTGTACAGTCTTGTTTTACCATAGTCAGTCACATTGTGCTTCAATGTTGATTAAGTGGATCAATCCTATATTAGTTGAGATAAAAACATAAATGCACAACTACATACTAGTAGTTTCAATGCACATAAAAAAATAGGTTCAAGAATTCCCATTGTGGGGAATTAAGAACCCTACATAGTGTCCACAAGGATGCAGGTTTGATCCCTGGCCTCGCTCCGTGAGTTAAGGATCCCACATTGCTGCAAGCTGTGGCATAGGTCACAGATGCGGCTTGAATCTGGTGTTGCTGTGGCTGTGGCTGTGGCATAAGCCTGCAGCTGCAGCTCTAATTTGCCTCCTAGCCTGGGAACTTCCATATGCCTCAAGTGTGGACCTAAAAAAGGAAAAAAAAAGTTCATATCAAGTAGTGAAGTGTACTAAGATCTGGATCAGCCCCAAAGAGAGGCTGATGAAAATAATACCTGTATATTTCACCATACTCCAGAAAGCTAGAGTTAGAGAAAACCCAGTACTTATCAAAACTTTTTAAAGAATACAATATACAATGAGAATTATATTTAACAACACATACAAACAGGCACAACCAAATAACTGAAACAAAAGTCTAATGAAACAATATGTGACACAGTGTATTCTATCCCTTCCTATCTTTTTTATCTTTCTAAAATAATTGCCTGTTGCAATCCACTAAATTGATTTCCCACCCCACTAATGGCTACAACCCACAGTTTGAAAAATTTGATTTAGACTAACCCCTTTATTTATTAGAAGAAAACACTGAAGCTCAGAGACACCAACAGAGTTGTCCAAAGTCAGTTATTGCAGAACTGGGGCCAGACTCAGCTCCAGAGGGTAATTTTCTCTTAGGACAATTTGCACCTCACTTTGAGTCCCTTGAAACAGCTAAGTATAAGAAGGACACAGACACTCAGGGCTCTGTTGTCTTATCTCTCCTGCATCCCCTGGCAAAGGTTGCTTGAGAATGTTGGGGTCTTCCGCTGAGTGTAAGCTGTTCCCCTTCAGATCCTCCGCTGCAGGAATGCAGGGGTGCGAAGATGCACTGCCTGTTCCCTAAGCTAGACAACATGGTCTCAAGGTGAACCTAACTGTAGCACAGAATATGAGGTACGTTTGCCCTAGCCCCTTCATTTATCTTTCCTTAATCAAACAGACAGAACATTTTCATTGGAAAGAGGAGGTTGTTATCCTTGGCTTTCTTGTGTCTCCAGAAGTATTTTTCTTAGGAATGTGTTAATAGCTGCAAAAATTTTAACACGTCTTCAAGTGCCTCTCCATGTTAGGAGATTCTTCTCAGTTGTGTGCAAAGTGGTTGTCAGTTTGCTTGGTGTTTAAGCAAATTCAAAGTGTTTCTGACAGGTAGATTATGCTCTTAACTTCAAATGTCCTGTCTTTCTTGAGTGTGCAGCTGGAAGCGTCCGAGGAGAGACATTTTTCTTGCCAACTCTGATTCCTCCCCAGGCATCTGGGTCCAAAAAATGGTTAATTCCAGGGCTGGTGAAGGAAAGACATGGGGGTTTCCGATTTCAAGATCGTGTGTTCTTTGGCCTTTGGTAGAGAGCAGCCTTGCCCTGCTGATCAAACTCCTTTACTTTTACATTTTGTTTCAAAGAAACAAGAACATTTAAGTAAGAAGTAATACGTATATCATGTAGAAGGCAGTTCTAGAGGAAGCTGAGAGTCAAATGTACAAAAAGAGACAAGAGATTCCTAAAAATGTCTTTTAAAGTTTTTGTTACCCCTTCAAAATATATTTATTTAGTGGAATCAAAAGTTAGGAAAGAGGTAATCTTGAATTCATCCAAGGGTACCGATTCTTGTTTATTCTACTGTAATGGATATTTTCTTCTCTGGACATAGATGAACAATAATTGGCTTTCTGTGTCTATACAGCCCTTCCCTACCTGTATCGCTGTAGCAAAGAATGATTTTAGGGAAGATGCATAAATGCCTTCGAATGGAGTTTTGAAATATTTCTGTGGATCAGCTGGACAGCTTAACTCATCTCAGCTGAACTCAGTCCTACCCCTGAGGTTGGCTGGTAGGTCTGGGACGGTCCCCTGCAAACATGTGACACCTGCCTATTCATTGGTTGAGGCAACACTGGTGACTGGATCATGTTTTCCTAGTCATCCAACATGCTAGCTCAGACTTCTTCTTATGGAGGCTGCAGGGTTCCAAGAGCAAGAAGAAGAGGCAAGTCCATTTTCCCAGTGTTTTCCAAGTCCCTACTTGCATCACAGTTGCTATTAGGTTTAGACAATTTCAATGGCACAGGCCAAAACAATGAAAGAATAAATCATGGGGCAGTGGTCTTCATGTGTCTGTACAGCGCTTGGTGTCACAGTAGTGCATCCAAGGCAATCAGTGTTAGGACTTCATCATTCTTTCACATGCAAGCTCTTTCTTTCTTTCCTTTTTTTTTTTTTTTTTAATTTTATGGCTTTCCCCATGGCATATGGAAATTCCCTGGGCCTGGGATTGAGCTGCAGCTGCAACCCAAGCCGCCACAAAGACAGTGCTGGATCCTTAACCTGCTGTGCCACAGGAAATCCTCTTTCTCTCCTATTGTCCAAACTGCTACCACTTCCTCTCATCTTTTGTCTTTATTACTTTCTATTTTCTTTCTCTTGATTTTTTTTCCCCTTCTTTCTCATCCACTGGCTAAGACCTATCATTTTTACCAAGGGACCTACCTCAGCTCCAGTGAGGTGGTTTACACTTTGCCCTGAGAGGAGAACAATTCAGCAAAAACATTCTTCCTTTTTAGGCCTTGTTGAAGGGAGTTTTCTCTATGGCGTTCCCTATTCTGGTGTCAACACACTTCCCTTATAACACCTCCCCTCTAGTTCTATAAAAGTGGGCAGAGAATAGGATGGAATGAATGAAATCCTCCCCTCCAGCAAGCTTCTCCCACTGACTGAAAGTTTTATATACCCTTTGGAAGCCAAGCAAATAATTACCTAGACAGTAGGCTTCAGAGGGCAGGCCTGGAGGGAAGTGAGGACAATGTTTTCAAGCTTAGCTAGAATAGAATTTAGGCTCTCAGCTACCAGGCAGTAAACTCTTCGAGTGCAGTTTTCATGTTCTTTGTATCCCAAGAACTGAAAAGGTATAACTGATAAATAAATGTTTGAATAAAAAAACAAAAACTCCTGAATCAGTTGATGTAGATAATGGATGGTTTTGCCCAGAGCTGTTCAAACAGATGGCTTGGAAAGTGAATTTCCAGTGTGGTCATTTAATCACCTTAGTCAGGAGGCAGGTTACATACAGATATACACATCCTATTTCAACACCATAATTGGGTCCAACAAGAGAATAGCATCTCTGAATCAAGTGTTTACATTCTAGCCAAGAGATGAAGTTCTGGAGTTTCTACTGTGGCTCAGTGGTAATGAACCTGACTAGTATCCATGAGGATGTGGGTTTGATCCCTGGCCTCCCTCAGTAGGTTAAGGATCCTGCGTTGCTGAGGCTGTGGTGTAGGCTGGCAGTTGCAGCTCTTATTCGGCCCCTGGCCCCCTAGCCTGGGAACTTCCATATGTCACACATGAGGCCCTAGAAAGTTTAAAAAAAAAAAGAGAGAGAGAGAGAGGTGATATTCTGTGTATGGGCCCTCGGCTCATTCTGTATCCCTGAGTGATATAGAAATAAACAAAGGAAAGTGGGTATTTTAAAGAGGCTTTCATGCATCCACTAGTTCCCTTGCAAACTGGCTCCAGAGGCTATTACAGAAAGTTCTGTGGCCTTGGGCAGGCCAGGAAGTAGTTTTAATATGTTCAACCCCTAAATTATAGACTATGTATTTGCAACTGTTTTGAACTAGTCAGTAAAGTAATAGTTTTCAACAGGTTTTAAAAGAAGCATTTCATTTCACAGGTTAGCATATTTTAGACTATATTGTTGCAAATTTATTTATTTTTCCTTCACTGAGGAGTGGAAGAATTAAGCAGTATCCAAGACAAATGAATAATGCTCATCTTGTATTAAATTGCTCATCAAAACACATGATTTTTTACTTTTACTTTTTTTGGGGCAACTATCAGTTGCAACAGGTATTCATTCAAACTGGTCCAGTACAATCAAGAGTAGACAAGTAATTTTTGTGAGATGTATATTGAGCTAAATTTGTCTCAAAGGAACTGGAATCCTATTGTAAGGTATAGGTTTTAATTAAAGTGCTGATAGATGTGCAACCAGAGCAAACATTAATTAGATTGCAGCACTTTGAATTCAATAGTTGGGAGTTATATGCTAGCTACTTCACAGTTTCTTTTAAACTCATTGCTAACCAGTATATAATGTACTTTTAAACTTTTTAAAATGTTCTTGCTACTGAAATTCATCATTATATCCTAATATCTCATCTTAAAAAATATCTGATATCTAATATTATATTCTACATGTGAATGGACATCTGGGTTTCCTTTGAGCATTGGAGGTTTGTGTCTCTGAAAACTATTCCTGTAATTCCAGGCTTTTCCACCAGGTGGACAAAGGAGCTGCTGCAGTTTGGTTATGGCAACTAACTGAGAAGGGAAATAACATAAAAACATGAATGAACTCAGTTATTTTCTGGAAAAAAAATTACACTACTCATTCTATGTTCCTACAGGAGAGGAAATAAACACAAAAGAGGTGTATATCAAGATTCTTAAAAAAGTATAGTATTTAGGCATAATGTGCTCACTCTTACTCAATTTTGTACAATAACCACTAATTTTGTTCTAGTTTCCTCCTTTTATTCTTAAGATACCTTACAAAACAAGTACTAGCTTTGGCTTATATACAAGCAGGTTACTCTTAGATTATTCATAAACTGCTTGCAAGTTATAAAATTAAAATTCCCCCAGCAATTTTTCCCTGTATGTGAAGAGATCCATTGCTTCCCAATAATGTTCCTCCACTTAGCCTCTGTTCTCAGATTTTGTTACTTGCTCTCTATTAATTCTCTCCTAAGGGAAACACCAGAGTTTTTTTTTTCAACAATACTCTAAACTATCAAAACACTCAAAAAGTATAGACTTTGTTAAGCCTGGGAACTACGCCTTCTAATATATTTAAAGAGGGAAAATATCTTTGAATAAATATTATTGTTTCCATGTATAATTCCCCAAGTGAGTTCATTAAAGAATATTAATAAAGCCTCTAGCATTATCTACTTGCTGTTTGGTTGTAGATTATCCAAATCAGTTTTGTTTTGTTTTGTTTTTGCTTTTTAAGGCCATACCCGAGGCATAAAGAAGTTCCCAGGCTAGGGGTAGAATCAGAGCTACAGCTGCTGGCCTACACCACAGCCACAAAAACGTGGGATCTGAACCACACCTGTGACCTACAACACAGCTTACGGCAACGCTGGATCACTGACCCACTGAGCAAGGCCAGGGATGAAATCCACATCCTCATGGATACTAGTCGGATTCGTTTCAAAACTGCGGCACAACAGGAACTCCCCAAATCAGTTTTGGATGGAGTAAATGAGATGGTTTTTCTTTCTAGTTCTTTTTATCAAGAACCATAAACCATATGGCTTTACACCATAATATTATTCTGTACTATAATATGTCAAGCAAAAAGGCTCTTCCCGTGGATCCCAGATTGAGCAGGTCATGATATCTTTGAACCTTAATTTTTAATTAATTAATTAATTAATTTGTTTACTTATTTATTTTTGTCTTTTTGCTATTTCTTTGGGCCGCTCCCGCGGCATATGGAGGTTCCCAGGCTAGGGGTTGAATCGGAGCTGTAGCCACCGGCCTACGCCAGAGCCACAGCAACGCGGGATCTGAGCCGCGTCTGCAACCTACACCACAGCTCAGGGCAACGCCGGATCGTCCACCCACTGAGCAAGGGCAGGGACCGAACCGCAACCTCATGGTTCCTAGTCGGATTCGTTAACCACTGCGCCACGACGGGAACTCCAATTTTTAATTTTTTGTTTAATGTTAGTACCCACAATGTTTCAGGTTAGAACATTAGGTTCTGAGGATAGAGTGATATGTACAAGATAAAGTCCAGGCTCCCAGGGAACTTATAATCTAGTGAAAAATGAATAATAGAAAAATGGGAATAATAATATTAACCTCACAGTGAAGTTTTCAGGATTAAAATGAGGTAGTTTATAAAAAACAGCTTTGTAACCTCTGTAACATTAATTAAGTACCAGATATGATATTAAATTGCATGCTACTTCTAAGAATCTAGTAAAAGGGAGTATATATACATATATATATATACATATATATATATACATATATATATATATATATATATACACTTTAAAAATGAAATAGGAGTTCCCACTGTGGCATGGTGAGTTAAGGACCCAGTGTTGCTATAGCTGTACCCTAGGTTTCCACTGAGCCTCAGATTTGATCCCTGGCCTGGGAACTTCCATATGCCATGGGTATGGCCAAATCAAAATAAAATAAATGAAACGGCCTTGGAGAAATGAAGTGACCCAGCTCATGTCATAAACTCTGTAATTTAAACATTATATATTGTGTTAAATTGCTTGATGTTTAAAAAAAAAACCCAGTGAGTGATGAGTATAAGTGTGCATATTATACACCTATTTTAAAGATGAAATTGAACTCATGAGAGATGATATAGTCTGCTCCAGGTCACACTACTTAAAGTGGTACCACTGGCTTTCAGCCTAGGTGTTCCAACTCCTAGATTCATGCTTTTTCATTCTCTAAACATTTAGGACTTTCTAGGACATTCTATTAATTTTTACTGATTCATTAAAAATAGGTTTATTCCATTTTTATTGGTGTCCATATACTTTTTTGGGTTGTCAAAGTTGTCCTTCTAAGTCCCATCTTTCAGAAACAGGTTGGGCAGTGATTAGGTCTTTACTGTGCAGTTTGTCACAATAGGATACAATAGTTCTGTGGTCTGAGTCAGGTTCATGTAGTAAAACTCAAAGGCAGTTTTTCATGATTCAAATTGTCTAGATCATTTTCAGAGCACCTGCTGTGTGTAGAACTCTGTGTTAACTGCTTTAAGAGGATACACAATAAATGATACGGCTGGGACTAAGGTTTAAAAAGCTCAGAGGCAGGTCTTCCCAGGCTCCATGTAGTGAGGTTCCACAGAGAACAACTTCTCACCATTTGTCCAAGGTAGATCATGACATCAGACAGTAGACACCATTCATATTAAGATCTGTATTAAACTCCTATCAAGAAAACAAACAAGTGCCAAAGCAACAATAATAAACAAAAGTAGGGCAGTGGGGCATAGGGTGTGTGTGTGTGTGTGTGTGTGTGTGTGTGTGTGTGTGTGTGTGAATGTATGTGTGATTAATCCCACCATGTCTAGTAAGGAGATATCTCAGGTAGAATTTGACCCAAGCTATCTCTTTCTTATTCCCTAATTTCTCAGGATTCTAATATCCCAGATTCTAACAGTTAACTGAGTTCTTTCAATGTCTGTAGCCATATCTCCTTTAAACACTTCAAGTGCTGTCCTGTTTATTCATTCCCAAATATTTATAGATCACCTATTACATGCTAGTCATTGTGCTAATAGTAGGTTAAAAGAGTCACAGAAAATAGCCATGGTCCCTGCCTTCATGGGACCTCTTAAGAATGATTTACTTAATCATCAACATTTTTTTGAAAGAATATTTTCTAGATATTGCTTTTCCCAACTTAACAATGAAGGAAAGACAGTGAGGACTATTATTTTTAATCACTCCACTCATTCATATGATGTTCACCAGTGTACAGTATGAATAATTTTATTTGTTTGGACTTCAGATGCAGGGAAAACTGAGCTAATCTTACTCCTTCGTTTATGGCACACTGTTGCTATAGGTCTGTGTGCAGCTTTTCTCTTGTTTAATTTTATTATATTACTTTTCCCCCATCCATAGGTTCTGCATCTGTAGAGTCAAGTAACCATTGATCACAAATATTCAACAACAGCAAAAAAATTCCAGAAAGTCCCCAAAATCAAACTTTGAATTTGTCACACATGGGCAGCTAGTATAGCATTACATAGTATTTACAAATGTATTTACAAGTATTTAATAGAATTTACATGTATTATAACTAATCTAGAGATGATTTAAAGTATACAGGAGGATAGCCACAGTTTAGATAAAAATACTATGCCAATATAATATGAGAAACTTCAGCATCCATGGATTTTGGTATTTGTGGGGGATCCTTGAACCAATTCTGGCAGATACCAAAGGACTACTGTATTTGGAGAAAAGCATATTTTTGGATCAGATATTTTATAAATGGAACATGACAAAATAAACCATGGAGTTTAGAATAGAAGGACCTGGGTTTTGATCCTATCTCTACTGTATGATCTGAGTGATCCAAGGCAAGTTTTTTAACCTCTCAGAACCCTGGATAATAATACATACTGGAAAGGATATTGTTACATTAAATAAAATAATATTTGGAAAGAACTTGACACATTATTGGTATTAAAACGGTACTGCCATATATCAAAGATATTGTGGGTTCAGTTCCAGACCACTGCAATAAAGTGAACATCAAAATAAATAAAGTCACATGAATTTTTGGTTTTCCATCACATATAAAAGTCATGTTTATACTGTAACACAGTTCATTAAGTGTGCAATAGCATTATGTCTAAAAAAATGGACATACCTTAATTAAAAAATATTTCATTGCTAAAAAAATGCTAACCATCATGTGAGCCTTCACTGAGTCATAATTTTTTGCAATAGTAACATCAAAGATTACTGATCACAGGAGTTCTCCTGGTGGCTCAGCGGTTAACGAACCCAACTAGGATCCATAAGGATGTGGGTTTGATCTCTGGCCTTGCTCAGTGAGTTAAAGATCCGGCATTGCCATGAGCTGTGGTGTAGGTCACAGATGTGGCTCTGATCCTGCATTGCTGTGGCTATGGGTGTGGATTCCACCCCTAGTTTGGGAACTTCCATATGCCACTGGTGTGGCCCTAAAAGCGTAAGCAAGAAAAAAAAAAGTTACTGATCACAGATAACTGTTAACAAGTATAATAATAATGCAAAAGATGGAAATATTGTGAAACTTAACCATATGTGACATAAAGACAGGAAATGTTTTTCCAACTGTTTGTTGGAAAAACAGTGCTGATAGAATTGCTCGACACAGAGAAGCTGCAAATCTTCAATTTGTAAAAAGCGCAGTATCTGCAAAGCACAATAAATGAGATAGGCTTGTATTATGCTGAATTACTATAATTAATTAAAAGAATTACTTTAAAATTATTAGTGCTTATATATTTGCTAATTTTATTTTCAAATTACATTTTATTACTTTCAAGATGCTTAGTCATTAAATCTAGATTGTAAACATATTTCCAAATAATAGATCTTGAGAAATTAGTAATTTAGAATTAGCATATTAATTTCCTATGTATTAATGGGTATTTCTAAAATACTAAAACTCAATTTATTCTAAAAAATAGATGTTTTTAAATTATTGTCTGTGCTATTAATTTGCTTGCAAAGCCTTCTCCCCATATATCTGCAGTGATAATTCTAAGCCTTGTCTTTGCCCAAAAAATTACTGATGAGGACACAGTAAATCATAGAGCTTTTACCACTTTGCTGAATTAAACTATCCACATGGGGACAGTTTTTTTTTTTTTTATTAATTGTAGAAACTGATGGTTCTTTCCTTGTTAAAGGAGTTATTAAAAATATGTGAGATCATTGTTGGCGATCATTTCTACCTGATGCTAGAAATCTTGATTGTTTCTCTCCATCTCAATCTGCTTACTACCCTCCCCTCAGACCCCCTCTCTTGTCAATTGACTGATTGGTTTTGTATAAATAAAACAATGATAGTGAAAACAGAGGCTTATATTTGTTGAGCTCCTCCTATGTGATAGACCTTTTTTTTTTTTTTTTTTTTTTTTTTTCCTTTTCAGGCTGCACCTGTAGTATATGGAAGTTCCCAGGCTAGGGACTGAATGGGAGCTGCAGCTCCCGGCTTACACCATAGCCAGGAAAAATAGCACTGATAGACTCGCTCAACACAGAGTAGCTACAACATGGGATCTGAGCCTTGTCCATGACCCACACCAGAGCTCATGGCTACATCAGATACTCGACCCACTGAGTGAGGCCAGGGAGAACCCGCATCCTCATGGATAATGGTCAGGATCGTTACTGCTGAGCCACATTAGGAACTCCGAGACCTTATTTAAAGAGAACTTTACATGTAACGTTTCATTTAATTACTGAAAAACTAAGTACTGCTAGTGTCCCTATTTTCCAGAAGAAACAGCTGAGGAATAGGAAGATGCAATGATTTACTGTAAATTAGCTAACTTGTGTCAGAGCCTACATTTTTAATAACAATAACTAACATTTATTAAGAGTTTACTGCATGCCAGGCACTAAGCGCATTCCATATTTTTATCATCCCAATGGCCCTAGGACACAGGTACCCTCATTTAAGGAATGATGAGACTGTAGCAGGGAGGGGTTTAAATAGCCTCCCACGTGACACAGGTAGCAAGTGACTGCTGGGAGCAGGCTGTCTCCAGAACTTGCACTATATTGTCCTTTAATCTTATCTCTCAACCAGACAAAGGAATGTACAAAACACTCATGTTTGCACAGTATCCTGGGGGCCAGAGAAGAAACACAACTTTATTTCTTTGTTTGATGAACTGACAGATTTATCAGAGAAGTAAAACGAAGACAAATGAAACTACTAGTGGAAGGGGAGGATGCTAAACCCTTAGTTATAGAAACTAGAAGATGAGGTTTAGAGAACGAGAGGTGGCTGTGGATTACATGATTCTGTGGCATCCCAGTGAACCAGCTATGGCTGGGCCTGTGCATTTAAGTTCTATAAGTGAACATGAGAAAGGAGAAGAGAGAACATTCTGGGATGTGGCCTAACCTATGAACTCTCCATAAACAATCTGTTTCTAATTTCAGGATTAAAACTCATTCATCTTGACATGTTTCCTCATTAAGGAAAAAAAAAATCAGCCTTTCAATATCTTGCTCTATAGTCTTTTCTACAGGATTAAATTAACTCTGTAGAGTTTTTCAAAAATCTTCCAATTCTTCATTCCATCAGAGTAAAAATGTTTCATGTCCTCTGACATTAACTAGAAGAGCTAATTTCCTTTGCTTTTACTTTTGCCAATACTTTCCTTTACATAAATAATGACAGGAAGGGTAAAAATTCCTTGTGACACTTCAAATGTAAATTTGATTAAACATCTCCTTATGCACACAGTATATTTATATGTTCCGATCAAAGACCTTTTTTTTTGTTGTTGGCAGAATGAAAGAGAATCAGCAAGTTAGTTTAATGGAGAGTCATCTGTTTTTAAAAGCTTATAATAGAAGATGTTTTTTCCTTTAATAACACCTCACTGGAAGATAGAGTAATTTAATAATGTATTCACTCAGCATGTCCAAAACTGAACTGATTATCTTAGTCCTCAAACCTGTCCCCTCTCCTGTGCACCCTGTGTCTTCACCTGCCTCCTCCTGAAGGGGACTCTGCTCTTCCACCCTCACTCTCACCCACAACCACTGGCGCCTCTTCATTTTCTTGGATTATCTCAATGGTCTCTCAAATGCCTCTTTGTCCCAGTGGGCCAAATACAATAGGCCCCAAGGGATACGGTCCAAAGGAGAGGGGACTCCGTCTAAGGAAGAGGACAGGTGCTCTTTACTGCTGAATGGAGCGTTGTGGGAAGAATGTGGCTCCATGCTGCAGACTTTGGATTTCTAAGGAGAAGTTGGACATTTAGATTATTATGCAAAGTCAGTCTCTGGATTTTAAAATGTTGGCAACAAATTCAAGCAAAACAAACTATGTGGCCTATAGTTCAAACAAAACATTTATGACAAGATTGAATTCGCAAACTGTGGTATTTTTCTCTATCCCTAAAGTTTTTTTCTGAATTGAAGTATCGTTTAATTAACAATGCTGTGTTGGTTTCAAGTGCACAGCACAGTGCTTTAGTTATACATATATATTCACACATATTATTTTTCAAATTTTTTCCATTAGAGGTCATCCTAAGATATTGAATATAGTTCCCCTTGCTATCTGAGAGATACATTAGGAGTTGGGGATTAACATGTACCAACTACTATATATAAAATAAGTAAACAACAAGGATCTAATGTATGACATAGGGAACTCTAAGCTTATTTTTGTTCTCCATTCTCACTGCTTCTGTTCCACTTCAAGTCTGTACCATATTATGTCTAAAATATTACAGCAGTGTTCTCACTGTCCTTGACTTCTGTGTTATTCCTACTAATCATCCCCCATCCTGGCTCCTAAAACACTAAGTTGATCATATCACTCCAGAGTTAAAAAGACAAAGCAGAACCATACATGTTTAATGATTGCTATATTGCCCTCAGGCTAATTCTAGACTCTCCCTTTGGGCTGGGCTTTCCAGGCTTAAGCTAATGTGGAGCCTCACAACCTTCCTAGGCTCTGTCCCTGTGGTTTCCTTAGCCATGGCCTTGGTTTCAGAACCACTCATGAGTCTCAGAAGAACACGTAGGTTCTTTTTGTATATTGCACATGTTGGTCTTTCAGTAGAGAATATCCCTCTCATGTTCTACTTATACTGCTCAACACAAATATAATTTTCCCTATGAAGCTCAATGGAGGGTATAGTATGCGCTCAAAAATCACTGTTGAATGAATAACCAGCCAATAATTTTTGCAAGCCTGTTCCATATCAACCATTACTACTCTAGTCAAAATTATTTTATTCCAGAGTTCCACTATGGCACAACGGGATAGGTGGCATCTCTTGAGCACCGGGAAGCAGGTTCGATCCTCAGCCCAGCACAATGGGTTAAAGATCCAGCATTTCTGCTGCTGTGGCATAGGTCACAACTGAGTCTTGGATCTGACCCCTAGCCCTGGAACTCCATATGCCCAGGGGAGCCAAAAAATAGAAATGGAAAAAAAAAACTTTATTCATGTTTATTTACACCATTACTTTTGCAACTGTTCCTCTGTGGTTAGAAGTCACTGTGCATGTCTATTTCCTGTATTAAATGGTGACTTTCCTCTTCTCACAGATTCTAACACGGTACTTGACATATGATAATCAGCAAATAAATACTGCAGAGTTTCAAGATCTGGCTTATACTCCAGGAGTTCCTTTGGTTTCTATTTGAAGGATGGACTGTAGGGTGCAAGAGTAGAGATAGTAAAACTAGGTACTTGGCTGTCGTGGTGAGAGACGGGAATAACTTGGGCAAAGATAGCAGCAATGAAAGGGGCACAATGTGGTTAGAATCAATCTATTAGCTCTTAGAAGTAGAGCTAATAGAACTGGTTGATGGATTAGAGGTGGGATGTGAGAGGAAAAGAGGACTCAAGGATGACTCCTGGAATTTTGGTGTGAGCAACTAGATGGATAGTGGTACCACTTCTCAAGATGCAGAAATGACATGGACAGTGAAAGGAGAAGGATGAGATTTGATAGTTCCGTTTGGTCCATGTTAAGTATATAGTAAAAAGTAGACAAGTAGAGTTGTCAGGCAGAAGTTGGAAATATGAATCTAGAACTTAAGAGACTGGTCAAGCTGAAAATAAGACTTTGAGTGTCACCAGTTGAGCGATATTATTGAAAGACATGGACTAGGTGATAACACCCAGGGAAAGAATTGCAGAGAGAAGAAGGTAGAGAGTAGATCCCTGAGGCATTCTCAGATTAAGAGTTATGAAAAAGGAGAAAAATCAGCAAAAAAAGACTGAAAAGGAGGGCCAGTGAAGTAGAAACTATGGCCACCAAGTGCAGAATTATGGAAAACTATCACACAAAATATTTTGATTAGGATAGAGTGACAAACTACATCCAATAACTATCTAGAGGCTAAAGATAGACAAACTGATGTTGACTTTGGCATGATGTAGTTTATTTGTGACCTTGATAAACGCAGTGTCAGTAAAAAACTCAGGAATAAAAACCCAAGTGGAGTGGGTTAAGGAAAAAACAGGAGATGAGAGAGCTGGGCTTTGCTGAGAAAAGAAAAAAGTTATTATTTGAAAAATATATAAGTGTAAAACACATTAATAAACTCCACCCCACCTACTGTCAAAACATCTCACTGCCCACACAAATCTGGATGGAAGAGTTTGTCACTATTTATTTCAAACATGATTTACTCAATATTTTACTTCTGTAAAACTTGGATGTTGGGAGACCCAGCCTTGTAGATTACACATATTAGATCATGTCCAAAAGAACTGACAACAAAGGCTTGAGACACAAACATAATTTTGAAACATTCTTAATTATTTTGTTCAGAATAACACATGAGGAATTATTAGTACATAAACTTTAGAAAGACAGTTTTATTAAATATGTCACGTACTTAAACTTAAGCAAAGACCTTTTTGCTTGTTTTGGTATTTTTTTTTCCAGTTTATCTTTATTCTGGTTTCTCTGCTTTTTTCTTGCAGCATTGTTTATATAATGAGATACAGACACAGCATGATCTTTGGCCCTCCAAGCAGATAGTTGCCATTTTGATCTGCCAATCAAACTCAGGGGTCTGCCCTGAAAGTTGAGACAATCGATCACAGTTTGGACACTTGGGCCATGTCAACTAATTTTAGTCTCCAAGGCTGGGATGATGTGAACAGTGACTGGCAAGGCACTTGTCCAAAGCCCAGCAAGGGTTACAACTGTCCTTATGGTTAACAACTGCACAAATAGGAATGGGCTGAGTTTGTAAATGTAGTTTCAACAAATTATTTGAAGTATGAGGCTACCTCCTATCTGTATTTATTATTCTAGTTCTTGGCATAAAGAAGATGAAAAACTCTGTTTACTTTAAGCTTTTTGCATTGAAGGATCAGTGGTGCTTCACTTTCCCATTCTATGTGTACATAAGTGACCATATGCCTAATCCAAGACACTACCTAAACAGAACCCCCAAATAATCCTCCACCCTCACCCCAACATGAGGTCTGTATGAGGAGCAAGTCTTCTTGGCTTTACCTTTCTTCCTTTGTTAACTTTTGGGGATAGGAAAGAAAAGAGTGAAATGCTACACTGAAATTGGAATAAATACATTAAACAAAGAGTTCCCATTGTGACTCAGTGGTAAGGAACCCGACTAGTATCTGTGAGGATGTGAGTTTGATCCCAGGCCTTGCTCAGTGGGTTAAGGATCCAGAGTTGCTGTGAACTCTGATTTAGGTCACAGACGCAGCTTTGATCTGGCTTTGCTGTGGCTGTGGTGAAGGACGGCAGCTGCGGCTCCAGTTTGACCCCTAGCCTGGGAAACTTCCATATGCTGGAGATGCAGACCTAAAAAGACCAAAAAAAAAAAAAAAAACAAAAAAAACAAAAAACTTAAACAACAAATAGAGGAAGTGAGATGTTTTACAGTCTTGGCAAGTCTTTCCCTTCTCCCTGTGACATGCTTCTTTCATGAGGGCACCCACCTAGGACTTTAGACAATGTCATGGGATTGTGTGTCTAGGAATCTTTGCAAAAGGTTCTGAACAGGACTGAAAATCTACTACCTTCCAGTTGCCTTACATGTTGGACACTGGTAGCAGAAGACGACATTGAAGGAGATCTATTCAGGTTTTATGGTCATTTTAGCTTGGCATGCTCTCAACTCACTCCCATTGGCTTGGAAGCCTAAGAAAGTTTGACCTGTCAAGATTTTACTGGGTCCATAGCTACCGATTAAGCAGTTTCTCAACTTTCCAGTTTTTGTGCCCAAAGTGTCAGTAGCTTGTGTCTTGAGAGGGCCTCAATATGGACTTTCAACCAACTGTCTTCTTTCCCCTTCTGCTCTCCACTTTGGCTTCCACAGACACCTTGAATCTCCACTTCTGGGCCTGGCCCTGTCGAGTAGCAGGGATTGCTTATGCCTTGAGGGATTCCTTCTTTATAAACATATAAGTTTCTGAGTTCTCTACTCCATGAAATCAGTTTTCACTCTTACTTTGGATTGACAATGTTCATTAACATCTTTGTTTGCTTTCGTTTTCTCTGATGTGTCTTGGCCCTATGGGCTATACCTTATTTATTTATTTTTCTATATTCTCATTTTACTGGAGTTTCAGGGGGAAATAGAGGTAAACAGCTGTTCAGTCTGCCATGTTTAACCTGAAATCTACAATATTTTAAAATAAACATTTAAAAAACTCAGGACATTTATTAAATACCTACCATGTGCCAAACTCTCTGTTGGGAGCTGATGCTTAAATTTTTAGTGTTTACAATATGTTTCAGTCTTCATTCAAACAAACCCACCCCCAAGTATCTCTGCTGGGTAATAAATATGTTAAGCAAATGGCTTCTTTTGGCCCATTGAAGTTACTAAATGAGTTTGGAAAGGAAAAAAGTTTAAATGGTATTATGTTTAAAAGTTGTCATAAATCAGGTTATTTTTCCTTCCAACTAATGTAATATGGAGAGCCTTTCCTTTTAGGTCTTCATGCTTGTGACTGTACATGTATGTGTGCACACGTGTGTGTGTGTGTGTGTGAGTGAGTGTGCAGTGTCTGAGTGTAAATGTGTGTGAGTGTGAATGTATGTGAGTATGGATATTTCCATATGAGATTGTATGAGTGTGTCTGTGAGCATATGTCTGTGCCAATGTGTATGTTTGTGAATGTGTATGTGTGCGTATGTCTCTGTGTATATGCACGTGTGTGTGTTTCTGGTGCAAATGGAAAACAACTCTGCTGGTGACTCTAGCACCAAGGTCCTCATGGTATCTCCCTGCTCCTGTTTCTCCACTTATAAAACTGGAATTACCATTCATCTTTAGATATTGAAATGCATCCTATTATAAAACACTTGGAAATAACTCTATTAAACATAAAATAAACAGCTGCCTATAAAACTGGGGTTAATGAAACATTAGAAGCAAAGGTGTTTTCACTCCTGAGGCTTATGTTGCACTCAGGCAGGATTATTGGGTCTGGAATTGTTCTTGCTTCCTGAAATTATACTACTTTTCCATCTGAGAACCCAGCTGCCAGTTAAAGATGTATGTTGATGAGCTACCTTAGGGTTGCCTTGGTTCTTTGCCCAGAGGCTAGTGGCAAAAAGTGAAGAGGAAGAAGGTGGATAGCTGCTCATCTGTAGTAATACAGGCCCTCCAAGGAGAGCAGTATAAAAATTAAATAAAAGTGAATAAATGAAAACTTCCTTTCAAATCTTGCTATGCAATGCCAGAAATGTTCACATAACTAACCAGCTATCTAGTCTGCATTCAGAGATATAAATAAGACTTCTTTCAACCTGATATCATAGGGTTTGAGATAGCAAATATGCCATCCTTCAGTCTGAAGTAAAGAAACACTTACTTCATTCAACAGTTAAGTGAGCTGCTATCTGGCCCTCATTATATCTGTGATTTACAAGGACTACGCAGGCCTATGTTGCCCACGTCAGAGACCACCAATATAAAATGCAGCAAATGGGATTTTTATCTTTCAGCACGCCTCAGAGCTGTTGCACAAGATACACTTCTCAGTCTGCATATAATCAATCTAACGTAAACCATTATCTCTGCACAGAAGACTAAGCTGAAAGCTCCTATGCTCAGGATCATACTTAAACATGCCTGACATTCACAGCTCCCTGGATGCCTTGCAAAACCCTGGGCCGTGCGAGCGGTTCCACCCTGAGACCACGCTGGGATGAATGTGAGAGTATAAAAGACGCTATCTCATGAGGAATTTGTTGACAGGCTGGGGAGTGAACATTTCACCAAAAATCAAAGGGTGATTTGTTCCCAGGCTTCCAAATTAGCTGGTAAATACTTGGCATATCAGTAGTGGGATTAGCCTTAAAGTTCAAGCTCAAAGCCGTTACGTTTTTCCTTGCAGTTAAAAAGATGTACATGGATACCTCGTGTTGTCTTTGTTTACTAGCAATACTGGAGATTCTGAAAGGTAATTGTTTTTAAGCCTCTTCTAGAATAACAAAAATGGCATTTTTTGGCAAAGGTCAGAAGAGCGGGCAACTTACACTACCATTTTGGCTTTGGACATATTTCTACATATCATTTTGTCTTTCAAAGTCCTTACTAAACAACCATCTTCACAGTGAATGTTCAACACATATTCTCACCTTTCATTCTGGGTACTCGTTTATCCCTTGAGGTCCTGAGCTTATTTTCTACAAAGGAAAGGAGCTTTGATTATCACATCGGCCATGTCCATTGGGTCTAACCCTCCTAGCCTTCACCAACACTCACTTTGTAATAACATATAAACATCTTGATCAATGCAAATAGCAAGTGAGGCCTGGAGCTCCAGCAAGATGTCAGGGAGGCCAGACCACATATGAGATGCCCCTTCAGGCAATGAACTTGTCCATCAACTGCTAGGACAGGGCCTCTAATCTCACAAATGTACCCTCCTAGACACAAGAGAATACAGAAAGGGATATGTGTGTGTGTGTGTGTGTGTGTGTGTGTGTGTGTGTGTGTGTGTATAACACTATAAATTAGATGATCAATGTTTTTGTGAACTCAGTATGTGCCTTATTTTGAGAGAAAGTGACAGGATGTTACTTTTTAAATGAATTTAGTTTACATAAGATTAAAGATGGAAATGGAGAGGTTGATCACAACCATAGTTTCTCTGTTTCATATACAGCACCTGAGTTAATGTTGACACTGTCAGCATTAAGAAAAGGTTTATTTTAAAGAAAGAAATGGGAGTAAACATAATATATCCAGTTCCTACAGATATCTGGAATATTAAACCAAAGGATTCAGCATAATTGAGATAATCAAATTGTTCATATAAGACACAACACTGATGAAGACATACTTTTCAATTTTCCAATAATCTGAAAAAAAGTTATTTTTTTCAAATAATCTTTTGTAATTCTATGTAAATTTCATTGTCTCTGGGGCATTACAGGGAGAAAGGACTCCCCAGCCTTGGCAAGACCTCTTTGGCATTTGTTTTCTACAGCCTTGAACTGTCTTCACTGACCATTTGGGTAAGTAAAAAATGCCACTATATTTATTCCCAAATAGTTAAACCAGTCTTGGCCAGCTTCTATTTTGAGAAATTGTGTGTTGCCAACATAAAGAATTTCCCACATCATTTCTGTTATAAAGCTATTCTTCATTTCCTGCTCTGTAGTGGAGAAGTGATTTTTTTTTTTTTTTCTCATGAAACTGGCTCTCTTGTAGGGAGGAGGAGGTGATTTCTTTATTTTGAGCTTATTTTTCAGACAGTAAGCTGCCAAATCCATTTGAGTATTTTCCAAGAGCCAGCATTCTTACACTTCACCTTATAGCTGTTTAGGAGATAGCCCAGAAACTTCATTTATTGAGTACAATAAAACTCAAGGCTTTACTATAATTCTTTTCCTATAAAAATAAAGGTATGTGGTAAGGCAAGACATACCAGGAACAGCAAATATGTGGATAAAGTCTCACACAAACTTCTCCTTACCTTTCGATCCTATTATGAGTACTGGAAATGCCAACATTTGCTAGAAAACCAGCATGGCTGGTCATGCTCAATAGGGCCACACCTTAACTGTGACAATTGCAAATCACTTCTGGTTTATCAAAGTCCCTGTGTATATTGAGCTGATAGTGCTAAGAATGAATGGTGATTTCTGCTCTAACCTAAAGTGACCAGCCACTGTGACGCTGTGTTCTGAAACGCAGTGGCTAGCCTATGGGAAGCAAGCAGAGAATATCAAACTCAGGCAAAGGGCAGGCGGCCATTATCCCTGGACCAGTACTTGCAAACCTCTTCACAGTAGTGCTAATCTTGCACCTAACATTTCTGAGATCCTACCAAGACTACAAATGGAGGTCTAAATATTTAATAATATAAAGCTAATAAACCAATGCATAATAAATTCTATCCTACTACCTTGACAAGTACACCTTCATGGTGACATGGAAGTCTTAGACTTTGTGGAGCAAATTTATACTATAATGTGAATGGCAGATTTGAGGGAGTGGCTTTTAAAGGAAAGGGGTTGGGCTGTATTACAAAGTCATGGTAAAAGATGCAGCGAGATGGATGGATATTCTGAGACAAATATAATACTATTTTATAATTTTGTGAACTGCTGGATTTGCTATGCTACTTAGAATAAAAATGTCAGAAAAGGAAAGACTTTTACAGATCTTTTATCGAAGGTCTCTTTTGGACTGGTTTAAATTAAGTCTACAGGTATGTTTTGTCTTATTCTTTCTTTCCATTCACCTCTCTTACTGTTTCCCTCTGAGTAGGGAGCCCCAGGCAAATGCCACAGTTCCTCCTTCACCAAGTCCATGTTGTTCCCTTTGCTGCCTGGGGTTCTTCCCTATCCAGTACTTCTCTATGTCGAATCATTCAACTTTCCCCCTGCCCAGCTTCTTGTATTCAGTTTAGGTAGAAAGAGAAAAGCTTCCTCCTCCTTCCAGCTTTCCTTAATCAGCCCAGGATTGACTCCTGTCTCTTTAGATCACCTAAGCCACTTTGCAGAAGTCTCTACTGCCTTGTCCCATTGGTATGCACATACTTGTCTTAAATCCTCACTAGTGATTGGCTATAGTTCCCTGTGCTATACAGCAGGATCACTTGTGATGGAACATGATGGAGGATAACGTGAGAAAAAGACTGTTTTCATTTGCTGTATAGCAGAAAATGACAGGACGTTATAAATCAACTATCATGAAAAATTTTTTTAAAAATTAAAAAAAGAATCCTCACTAGACTCAGCACTCCCAGTGATAGGCACCTAGGCATGATCACCTTCATACATCCTATATCACCTGCTAGTTCTTGGAACATACTAATATTCAGAGAACATGTTTTAAAATTATAATAAATAATGAAATTTAGTGTTTGACCTCAAAAACCCTATCTTCTAGTTGAGAGAAAATGCTAAAACACAAGGCAGTATCGAATTAAATCTTTGTTTCATCGTCATTACTGTTACCATGTATGATTACAAGTGGGTGGTAATGCCTATGCTTGGGATTTGGGGAGGAGAAGAGCTATGAGGGCTGCCGTAGTGGGAAAGGTTTCATGGAGGAGGCACGACATGAACTTGACCTTGCAGGATAGAATGTGGCACTAATAACAATGCTAGCAGTTAATATTTATTGAAAACATATTTCAGCTAGCACTGTATCAAGCCCTTAACATGCCTGATTTCATTTAATCCCCATAATATTCCTCTATGGTAATCATTTTTCTTTTAATTGTAGAGGAGCAAGTGCTGATAAATAAGAGAACAGGAATGGTTTGCTGAAAGACTAAGTAATCAAATAATAGCTAAAAAAGATGAGGCAGTGGTAGCGTGTTCCAGTCAAAAACAGCGCCAGGCTATGAGAAGACTGGCTTTCATGTTGCAGAATGTTTACAATGAGAAAATTAAGGAGAGAAGGTTTATTTCTGACACAAAAAGAGTGTTTCTTACTCAACCCCAAGCAATGGGTTTCAGCCTCTTCTCTGTCCCCAAGGCTTGAGCAGATCTTCCTGAGGGTTCCGGGATTTTAGGTGTTCATCTCAGTACAGTTAAATTTTAAAATGCAGGGCCTCATAAATTTGGAAAGGATCCTAGTGCAGAGTTGTGCTGACAGCAGGCGAGACAACTTCTACTAACTACTGACCACCATCATCACCTCACTTTTACAGAGAACTTTCACAAGCATTAGCTAATTCAACAAATATTAATGACAAGGATCACGACTATTAAGTTTCAAAAAGTACCTTATATTTGTAGCAAGTTTGTAATTTTGAGAGAAAATTTTTTTTAAAAAATTTTAATTATTGTTCAACTTTATCTTCTTCATTGTGTGTTATGCTTTCATCATGCTGGGTTCCTCTGGTGATGCTCTTCATTGCCCAACAGTATGTGTTAATATAAAATTAATATAAAGTTATGTGTTGAAAAAAAATTGTCACCACAAATCCATCAGACAATAGCATAAACAAGAAAACATTATTTGTTACCATGGTAACTAAAAAATATTCTTTCAAAACTATATTTTTGGACTTACCAAACAACTTTTCCCCTTTCTTTTATAAATGTCTAAAAAAAACAAAAAAAAAACAACAAAAAAACCTGTAATAGTGTTTAGTTCTTTTGTAATCATGGAGGACGTTATGGAATTTTTTTCCTAGAATTCTTGTAGTATATTTTGGAAAGT
The DNA here is from genome assembly GCF_054392235.1 of Sus scrofa. Taxonomy (NCBI): domain Eukaryota; kingdom Metazoa; phylum Chordata; class Mammalia; order Artiodactyla; family Suidae; genus Sus; species Sus scrofa. The sequence continues at coordinate 53,800,358 of NC_139383.1, read as the reverse complement.
AATAATTGTACACAAATGCAAGTAAAATTTCAGGGTACAAGCTGTATTTTATTACACAAAGAGAGAAAAGTATAGTTATTTCATTTTTCTATGTTTGCCCTGTGGCATCTTGTTACAGGGCATCTGGTTATTTCTGTCACTGCATTCCACATTTCTGATGGATGACTTAACACATGTCTACTTTGAACATTTCAAACTTGGAAAAGTAAACTCTTCGGTAAGTTTCCCACCACCTACCCATCCATCACTGGGGTAAGCAGTTGTGTTTCACAGTATCATCTTCAGAACACTGCCAGACTCTGGAATATGGTATGGATCTGGGCAAAAAACAGATAACAGAGGTCTTGTACAAGGTGTCAGTTGACAACTCATTTTAAAAAATCTTGTTACTTTAATATGCCAAATTTTTTATAAATGTACAGATTTAGAGGAGGAATGCGATGTGATTATTTTTTAAAAAAGAAAAAAAAGAAAGGAATATTGGCTCTGATTTGGATTAAAAAATAGTGATGCTTTAAATGATCGGTTTTGGTGTGGGTTAATATTTGAGAAATCTTAATTTGGGACCAGGAATAAATAAAAATCATGATAATCAAAAATACCCATCCTGAACATGAAGGTAAATGGAGAGTTAGGGAGTGATAACTGAGGAGCAGAAAGAGCAAACACCCTTGGGGAAATTAAGAGGAAAATATTGGAAAGGAAAAACAGATAATGGCTTGAATTTTTTTTTCTTCTTTTTAGGGCTGTACCTGCGGCATACGGAATTTCCCAGGCTAGGGATTGAATTGGACCTGCAACTGTCAGCCTACACCGCAGCCACAGCAACACCAGATCTGAGCTGGGTCTGAGACTTATACCACAGTTCACCACAACGTTGGATCCTTAACCCACTGAGCAAGGCCAGGGATCAAACCAAAGTCCTCGTGGGTACTAGTTGGGTTCATATCCCACTAGGCCACAGTGGGAACTCTGGCTTGAATTCTTTATCAATATTAATGACAGGTACTCTTTATTGAGGGTCAGGTATTGTTTTAAATTCTTTGCAGATGATAATCCATTTAATCTTCACACCTCTTTAATTATCATCTCTCTTATAAACATTACATGGCTCACGTCAACTCCGCAGCCAGCAAGTGATGGAGATGAAGGACAGACTCATATGGTTGAATGATGGGGCCTCCACCCTCAGCTCCCTGACACCACCTTTTTAATATCTTTAGAGGAAAAGCAACTTCCTTAAAAGAAATGGTCTCCTAGTAATGCTCTCCTTGGCTACTCGAGTTGGATCATTGCCACAACACATGGGGTAAATCCAAAAATTTCTCTTTTGGGCTGGACCTAATGCCTCAGGTTAGGACAAAGGATAGCTTCCGCATGGACATCTAGTATCTCTGCTCTCCAAAGTGGCTGACAGAAGGGTGTGGTGGTCATTGCTTACAATTGCCAAAGATTTTAAAAGAAATATGTGTTACTCCCAAAGGGCAGAGGCCACATGGTGTGGGAAAAGCATCAGTTGTCACGTGATGCAAATTTTTTTATTAAAAAAAAAACAGTACTTTTGCAATCTGAAAATCACAGGTTTAAAATTTCTCATTTAAATAAAGCATCAAATGCAATCTTTTCCTCCCTTATTAGCAGGCCCTTCCCCTACCCTTGTTTGGGTTATAATATAGCTGTGCGTTTTCCATGGAGTAGGTCAAAAATGGTAAAAGTCTATTTCTTCTAGATTCATTTCTCCCTTATCCTGAGGGATTTTTGCAGTTTCTAAGTGTGGAAATTATATACTCACAAAATTTATATATACACAAAAATTATATATACACACAAAATTTATATATACACAAAAATTATATACTCACAAATCCACACTTAACATTTCTCTGTATTTTATAAAATTTTTGCTCAGGATCATCTTGTCAAGAATGTTAACATGTCAAGAATATTAATATATTAACCGTGTCTCCATATTCTACTGCTTCCTTTTATCCTTTTCCATATATATTTTAAAGGTAAGGGATTGTAGTAATAAAATAAACTCCCAAGAATTTCTCACTGACTTTGAAGTGAGGCAGACATCAGTTTTAATCTTAGCTCTGCCCTTTTTAGCTATGAAATCATGGGACATTTTTCTGAACATCATTTTGTTTATTTGCTAAATGGGGCTGAGGTGAGAAATATTTTAGAAAATGTACGGAAAGTCTGTACATGAATGTGCCCTGCACAGAGAAGTTACTTAATGAATGATGGTCCACTATTTTAAGGAAATTAGGGAACAAACTACATTTAGACTTCAACACCTCCACATATGTAGGCTCTGGCTAAACCCCATGAGGCTTGTTTTTCAAAAAAAAAGGAAGCAATGTCTTGGGGAAATGGATTAACGACAAGTCTTCTAACAGTGCTTCAGTGTGTTAAAATGTCTTTCTTGCTACATCTTTCTCTGTTTTGTCCTTGACAAGCACCACCTCCCAAGTGATGAGTAGGTAACACATGATCTATGAATGAGCAGACTCATTTTTCTCACCACCAAATTTCTTTGGAGTTGCTGAGAAAAACGTGTGTTTTCAGGAAGGGTAATTAATAGGGAGACACTGCCACTGCTTCAATCACCTGCATATCAATCAACTCCTGCAAGGCCAGAGTTCAATTAATTGATGACACCCTGGAGACACCCAAAGCAGTTAACAAGTCTCTAGAACTAGGTGAAAAAACAAGCTGCAAGATTCAATCTCCCATAAATTCCCATTGCGGGGTTCCATCCCCTAATTTATCCTTCTACACTAAATACCACTCTGCTAATAAATTCTTTGCAAGAAGATAGTATAGAAGCCAAGTATTGAAAGGTCACGGTATATCAAAATGAAACAATGAGACGTAATACTCTTTATCTATGACCATCCATGGATACCATTTTGTTTTAATTCCTACAACACAATCTGTCTTTAAGAGAAAGCATGTTATATCTGGGAAGTTTCATAAAGTAATACCCTTCTCACTAGCACGCATTTCAGAGTGTTGGCCAGTCAGTGTTCATGTTCTTAAATGTGATTTGTGGAAAAGCTGGACCATAGTAGGCCTTGACTCTGTGTGATGGCCTCAGGTATCACAGAGAAGTAGTAGCTTGGAGAAGATGTTGAACGACAGTAGTGAGGTGGGGTGAGTTTTGTTAATATAATAAGGTGACCATTAGACTGAGGGGGCTTTTGGTATCTAGGAGGATACCTCAGTAACCTAGCAAGCAAACTGAAAACCCATCCCCGAGTCAGTGAACGAAAATCTGAGAAAATGAAACTTAAAAGCAACCTATAGATGCAAACTATTGCCTTCGGAATGGATAAGCAATGAGATCCTGCTGTGTAGCACTGGGAACTATATCTAGTCACTTATGATGGAGCATGATAATGTGAGGAAAAAAATGTGTACATGTATGTGTGAAGGGTCACCTTGCTGTACAGTAGAAAATTGACAGAACACTGTAAACCAACTAAAATGGAAAAAAATAAAAATCATTATTTAAAAAAAGCAACCCATAAAAAACAAAACAAAACAAAAAAACCAACCAATCAAACAAAAAACACTAGGCTTTCCCAAATAAGGCAACTGGTTAAGCTATAGCCAATCAAATAATTTCTATGCTGTGCCTTAGCATCCTCTATAAAAAGCCTTGCTCCAAGTCCCCGTGAGGCAGCACACCTAACCATTTCCGATTTGGCACGGCCTTATTTGAGTCACGTTTGAATCAAATAAACTGTTCGTATTTTTCATGCGCCTCCAGTTTATCTTTGAACGGTTCATTTATGACACTTAACATTAGGGGGAGAAAAACTGGGGAAATCAAGACTATTCTTTGACCCTTGACCCAGAAGCGGAAGCCAAAGATTCTAGGCTGGGACCCCTTTCTCAACAGTCTCACTGGGAACATCTAAAGGGTCTAGATGATAACCATACCTTCCAGTGAGAGAATCTGAAGTTGGAAGTTATGGAGGAAGAGGATTTATGATCCAGGGACAAGATCAAATTGCTTCTTTCTTTTCCATTATACCAACTAGCAACTCCAAGTAGAAGCTTTCCTAAGACCCAACCACAGTAACCATACCTTTGATGGGATCATCTCTATGTCTGTAGAGGGAGGGAATGGGGAGCTTTCTAATTCACCCCTCTCATTTTTCCATCTGCAGCACAGCCTTCAACTTGCTATTTGTCTGGTCTCATAAATATTTTGTTTATTGGCCCATGTGATGTTTGCCCGTTTGACCCTCACTTATGATGTCAGTCCCTTGAGGTTAGAGTTAATGTCTTTTCTAATCTGGATTTAGCCAAGTGCTCGGAGACATAAATCGTGGCCTCCTATCAGTTTATCTCACAGCTCTTTGACGGTTTCTTTATAGGTAGCAGAGTTTATTCTCCAACTTATATTTTAATTCTGTGCCTAGTTTAGAAGAGAATACTCTTCATAGAACCATTTGGTCTGTCATCACCTTTGGAGCCACACGGCCATGTAAACAGAACCAATTTTTCTAATCTCCAATAAAGTCAAGTACAAAAAAATTTCAGTGTGCTTCAGTTTATACCAAAATATATAAATACTTCTGCATCTCATAAAAGAAGCAACACTAGACATATTGTAAGCTGTTTGGACTTGACACCATTCATTTTAGCATTAGTGTTTCATTTAGAGAGATTCCTGAAAAATAGAACCATGTCAAGACACCTTTTACAAATCAAAGCCATGATGTCACAAAACTATGAGATCGATGGGGAGGGGTGAGCCATATGCTGACTTTCATAATATAATGAGGGTACCTCAGGGTTCCATTTCATGCCCATATGCTAGGCTCCACCAGAAAAGGTCCAAGGTGGAACCTGTTAATTTTATTTTTTATCCTTAAAACATGCATTTTGTGAGTTTAATTGAAATAAAATTAATTTCTTTCATTTTTCTTTTTTTTGGAAATCATGAAAATATTTTACATACCCAGACTCATCTCATATAACAAATTCTAGTTAACCCTTTGCTAAAATAATTTTTGAAAGTGTACACCACTTTTTCACTTTGCAGTAACAATTTTTATCTCAGTATGACAAATCTTTTACCCCAAAGCCCACTAAATAATCATGCTAGAAAAAAAGTCATGAATTGACATTATGATTTCAGGCAAAACCCCATTACTTGGCAACAGCAGTTTCTAATTGGAGAATACTATATGGAACAAATTTGAATTATGTGCCCTGAATGGATGAACCCAAGATGTTATGCTTTGCAAATAGGTATTGAATGAAAGGGATAAAAATGTAGCATCTTCTATGATTATCGCATCCATTGGGCATTTGAGCTATTTTCATGTACTTTGAAGCTCTCTTGTACTCAGCATTTATTTTGTTCTAAAAATGTGTTTCTGTTTTCTAAGTTTATACTATGTGGTAGTTTGTTGCAGTAATGATGTTCAATTTGTTCAAATTTCTTTTCACCCTCACATTTAGGCATTCTTCCACCCTGACAGTGCCCAGCCACATGCGTTGCTTTGGCCAATGGGACAGTAGCAAATGTAATGTAACCAGAGGCTTGGAATGCACCTGTGCACTGGGGCTTGCTCTTTCTTGTTGCTCTTTGGACCCTAAGACCACCCAGAAAAAGCCTGAGGTAGCCTCCTGGAGAATGCGAGACACATGGAGCAGAGAAGAGCCATCGGAGCAGAGATGAGCCATCCTAGCTGAGATGCTATAGACCAGTGGTCCCCAAGATGTGGTCTCCAGGACAACAGTAGTAGCATCACCTGTGAACTTGTTATAAATGCAAATTCTCATGCTTCACTCCAGTTCTACTGAATCAGAAAGACTGGAGGCGAGACCCAGCAATCTGACATAATGCATGCTCTAGGTTATTCTAAGACATGCTCAAGTTTGAGGACCATCCTTTAGACCAACCAACCTGCCAATTGCCAAACACACAAATGAGGCCATCCTGTACCAAAGGTAAGTAAGGGACACAGCTGCACCCATTTGTGTACGTGTTGTGCTTACTGCTTTCACACTACAACGGCAGAGTTGAGTAGTTGTAATGAGACAACGAAGCCTGCGAAGTCTAAATATATTTACTCTCTGGTCTTTACAGAACAAGTTTGTCCACTGCTGTCCTCGACCAACCAGTTCCAGCTGAGTCACTAGCTAACAACAGGAATCAGTCAAGCTGCTGGACCAAAAAACAACACACTTAACCCACAAAAGTCATGAGGAATAATAAATGTTTGTTGCTCTAGGCATTAAAGTTTGGAGTGTTTTTGCTTGCGTTGAAATATGTAAGGTAACCCTGAGCTCAAAAAAGGTTGCCTCTGTGGAAGTTGATCACTGACTCACCACATTCCAGAAGAGGACTCCCTTATACTCTGCCTCCAGGTTCTCCACTACAATCAAGGTATTTTTCTTTTTTTCCCCTTCGGCGAGTGCAATAAACCTTCATTACATTAGATTTTATGATCAAACTGTATTTATTTACTTTAAATTATAGTTATTTATATAAATTGATTTCATCATTAATCTGATATATTTTGCTATCTGCACAAATCATTTAATGTCTTACATTTGGAGGAGCATATCATTTTTGCCATTAAAATTAATAGAAATATTTTTGTAATTTAATGACTTTTAGCAGCAGGGTTTGCAAAAATGATTAAAGGTATTAAAAACATAACATTTGGAAAGAAATGTAAGAAGTTAGTAGTTATGCGTGTTTAGTGGGATTATGGATGCTTTTAACTTTTGTATGTGTGTACTTTTATTTCCCCATTTAAAAATAATAAATACATATTATTTTGAAATCTGGACTACTCCTTGTCCCCTACAACAGGCAATACTCACTTGTTTTGTTTTTTTTACTTAGACTAAGTCGTGTCGAGTGTTCCAAAATATTGCATATATACTTTTAAATGACTAATGCCTCTGAGCTTTATCTTTACTACCTTACTATTTATTGAACTGGGGGTGTGTATGGTGGGAGGAGGCCTAATTTGAGATGTGAATTGCATGCGTCCAAATTCATTTCATCAGAGTAGACTCCAGAAAGGACAGCTTCCCTAACTTGGCAATTACACATGGATGTGAATGAGACACCCCGGGGAGAAAGTGAGAAGGAAATATGGCCCCCAGTTGGTAGTGTTTTCCAGTTCCTATGGAAATGGAAAAGGAGGAAATGGGATTTAATGGGGATCGGAGGGTCATAATGAAAGACATTTATGGGGAGAGGGAAGGGCTGGTTCAGGAGCATTACCAAAGTAGGGATGAAAAACATCATTTTCTGCATCCTTTTAAACCTAGACTACCATCCACTTGGTACTATTTAGATAAAGAGCCCCCCAGAAGCAGAGGGGTGGACAAAATGATCTATTGAAACCTCCAACCTTGCAATTTTGTGAAAATGAACCAACGATGTGGCTTTTCACAAGTAAATTTTCTCCATCTCTTTCAAGTTAAACATAGTAACTCCTGATTATTCAAGGAAGTGTGTGAGCATCTGGGGCGGGGATGGATTCCCACAAAGCAGCTTCTATGTGCAAGCATTCCTGGATAGATTGCTAATTGCATCAGCCAGGCTGGCTTGAAAGAGTCATGAATTTAATCAGACGGCACCAGCCGATTTCAGAAAGTCCAGTTAGGCCTTGCAAATTCTGGCAGGAGCAGATGTGATATGAGAGTTTAATCCTAGAGGGTCTATGAAAACACATTCTCCACCACTTTTTAAATGCATGGAAGTGTAAAAGAAACCTTACATTTTCAACTTAATTAGAAAAAGTTATAAGAAATTTGCTCAGAGACCTTTAGGATAAGGCCGACCCACTTATGCTTTGGTCAGGTCATAAGATTTTATGAAGCAGAAGGTCTCATCAGTTTGCTAGGACCCCAGATGGAGATCCTTGGGCCTGATTCAGAGAGAAATGCCTGGAATGGATCCAAATTCCAAGCTGGGGAAATAGCAGGGATTGCTTTCTTCTGACTATGTTCAGTGTTTTTAGTATAAATCACTTATCAGTCAGAGGTCCTTGTAACTTATGTACTAAAGTATTTTTTGTATGTGGAAAAAAAAAGAATATCAGGGGAAAAATGAACTGATCTCTTTCATAAAGCTCTGGTATTCAAAGGTCTTTTGGACAGAACTGCCAATGACTTTCACCTCCCAAGATGAGGTGAACAAGAATGTCTAATGGTCTTATGTCATCGGAGCTGAGATGACAGCTGCCACTCACAAAACATTATTATTGCTATAATATCCCCTGAGTTATCACTGTGTATGAAAATAAACAAATTCCAGGCTGGAAGTCTTTTCCTTGATTAACAATAATATTTGGGGGCTACATATTAGTGTGAAATTACCTGGGACTACTCCAAAAACACCCTAGACACTCTCCTTCTCTTTCTGGAGCTGATTTTTCTCAGGGATGCTCTTTAGCAAGCACTTAGACTAAGATTGCTTGGGGATTTTGGACCAGCAGGGGTCCATCTATTGGTTGGTCTGATCTACAGAATTTCTTCTCTCTGCAACTATTTCAGCTCTTCCTAAGAATTTAGGCCCAAGAGTAGAATGTCTTGCTTAACTTTACAAATGTTACCAAACATACTAGAGGGGTGAATACATCAGCACTAGCAGGTGCCTGGTAGACACAACCAGCAGGTGCCTGGTAGACACAACCAGATACTTCTCAGAAGCCACTTGCTGTGGTTTTATGTCTCTGACTGAAGACGGAATAAGACGGGCCGATTGGCTGAGAAAGAAGGCAGGAAGCAGATGAGCATCTGACCTCTGTTGCAGTGCTCTGAAGGTCTCAGCTGATCAGTATTTTCAGGTGTTAATCCGCTCAGGAAAAACAAACCCCAGTGCCAGCTGTCTTTTGCATTGCCTGCAGAAAAGTCTATGTAGTAGACTTATTCATACGACATCTCTGTTCTCTGAGTTGTAAAGAATATTAGTCATCATCTACAGAGGGAGGACAAAGAGAGGTCCTGAGAAAGTGGAAGTTTATACAAATGGAAGAGCTAGTTCTACAAGGAACTCCAGTTTCAGTACTCTTGGTCTAATATCCATACTGTCTTCATCATGGGTGGAGAGTAGAATTATGACCTGGGTAGGCATGAAATCCTCCTCATCATGGAAATTTTTTCTTGGGCACTTAACCTGTGCAAGGCACATTGTTACAGCAAGTTGCAGGAACAAGCCCCAGGTCTCAAAGCGTAGGACTAGAGAGTGATGGCTAATAACAGCAGGAGTTGAAGGGAAGGTGGAATTGAACAAGCCAACTCACAGTTGAATGGCTTTGGAATAGGAAAACGGAGTAAAACTCAAATCACCTGACAGATTCCAGCAAATCTGTTATTGGAATATTCAAGTTAATTGCCTTATGCAATTCATTTATTCTGCATTTGATGACTTAAAAATCTTTCAAATTGCACTGCATTTTCTGTTTGTATTCCCAGTGACATGCTATACTACACTGGACTAATCAAAATCCCATCTGGACTGAGTCAAGGATGGTTCCACATGAATGGTACAGTTATTTGTTACAAATAGAAAATGGCTATTTTATATAAAGAGGAACTTTTTACAAGATTCCTCTCTGCCATGCCTGCCATCTATAGCTGGTCAAGCCTCACCCTGTGCACCTCCGCAGGGGTCACTGGAGATATGCAACATTGCAGCCCTATAAGCCATACATGAGATTGAAATGGTACCAATGACCCTAATTAGCAAATGTACCATGATAAACTGTAGATTGGTCTATTTCCTGATTCTGCTCTGCTTTAACCAATATGGGTTACACAGAATGACTGAGGCAGGACAAGGTGATGCCCTGTATATCAGTTTGATCTGGTAAGAAAAGTAGGACAACTCTGGATAATACAGAATAAGGGATCTACTACAGAGATTAGATCTCACACAATGATTGGAGGTGGTGAGGAAATCTGTGGAAGGCTGCTGCTGATAGAGGTCTGGCACTGACCTGAAGTCATTGCAGGACAGCAGGAGCAGCTGTTGGAATAATAAACAAGACATGAAGTGAAGGAGAGCATATGGTCAGACTGGAACCTGTGAGAACAAGCCAGAACCTACCTAAGCACATTAGAACCCACTCCTGTCTCTCACCACCTCCAACCTCAATACCTTACAGACTTGAAGAAGTGAGTGCTTTCACCATGAAGCTGAATATGCAATGGGACCAAGACTTGGAGAAATTGGAGGAGGAGATCCAGCAGGAGGAGCTGTGGTCCTGGCTACGGCCCCAGGAGCAATTATCCTGGTGACAACAGGTGTAAACTGCAACAGAACCTGGTGCTTTGCATCGGCCTCCAGGGTGCAACACCTACCTTACTTTTGTCTTCTAATCTTGTGCAGTTTTTCTTATAGCCCTTCCTTAACTAGGAGCCATATAGGATGGGAATTTAGGGAAATGTAGTTCCAGCTTTGCTAAGTTGACCTAGTACAAAACTACCATGACAAATGGTACCAAGACATGGTGACTCACTCTGCATCTTTTGGTAGCCAGGACAAAGCTAGGTGCCAAACACATAAATATGTAAACTTGCTGTTCTCACTAAATGAGTCAGTCACAGTGAAAGGACAACCGATTTGAGTAGAAGTGTATTAATGGTGTAACTTTATTTTAAAAAACTGCCATTCTGGGAGTTCCCGTCGTGGTGCAGTGGTTAACGAATCCAACTAGGAACCATGAGGTTGCGGTTCGGTCCCTGCCCTTGCTCATTGGGTTAACGATCCGGCGTTGCCGTGAGCTGTGGTGTAGGTTGCAGACATGGCTCGGATCCCGCGTTGCTGTGGCTCTGGCGTAGGCTGGTGGCTACAGCTCCGATTGGACCCCTAGCCTGGGAACCTCCATATGCCGCGGGAGCTGCCCAAGAAATAGCAAAAAAAGACAAAAAATAAAAATTAAAATTAAAATTAAAAACTGCCATTCTATTCATCTCCGAAATGAAACCACAGCAATATTCCTTAGATTCACAATTTTATCTTAGAATCAAATTATTAAAGAGACTTCAAAAATTCACCTTCATCACTTACATTGATTGAGCTGGATTGCACTCCATTCATTTATTCAGAAATACATATTAATCTACCATTGACTCACATTCTGAGGCCACAAAGATGATCAAAATATGGTCCCAGCCTCCATCTACAGGTCAACCAGTCATTACAACTTTGCTTGTGATGTTCTCAACCTGAAGGGCAGCACCAGGTGATGTAGGGATGTCTGGGAAAGCTGCTCTGCAGAGATGAATCTGAACTTAAATCAAGCTTTGATCAAGAAACAGAATTTTTATTTTTGAGAGGAACATGAAAGGCAAGTTGGTGAGACGATAATGTGCATGAACTTGAAACTCCCACTCATTTCAATCTCCTCTTTCTGACCTCAGAATGACACTCAGGAAGGGGAGCCATTCATCACTTCCACTGGAAACAACAAAGAAAATAAAAGAAAAACACAGTCCTTTCCTTATAAGCATTAATCAGCACAAAAGAAAGGAGATTGGTCCTTTAGAAAGTCAAGCTTGATGTTCTGAGTCACACCATTATGAAAAGAGAAATTCAGAAAAAAATTGCCTAATAGTGGTCATAAAAATAGGTAAGACAGGTTAAAGGTTTTTGGCCAAGCCTCATAGGGTGTTCCATGATTTGGGGGTGATCTCAGGTCCTGAATCTGGCCCCCAAGTTTGCAAGTTGAAAGTATGGTTTTGTTGTGTCTATGGTAGTGATAAGCCTCTAAGAAAATGAGTTATATCCCAAACACAAAGATGATTGATTCATAAACCTAATATTAAGTTTTAAATCTAAAGGTCTCTTTATGATTTTCAAATGAGAGTAATGGAGTGGAATGTTCTTTAGACATATTTGTAACAAGATTGATGAGTTGCACTTCTTTACTCATCAGAACCATTTTTTTTATCTAAAAAATATGGTGGGCCATTTGGAAACAGAGTTGCCCCTCTCCCGCTCAAACCTCTCTCCTCATCTGGAAATCACAGAAGAGAAGTGTGTTGTACGCGGACCTGTCAATTCTGCCCAGGGATGATGATGGGAACCTAGCCTGCTTGTAGGCTCTAGTAGGTAACAACAAATTGGATATGAAGAAATTTTCATCAGATGGTTGAGAAGAAGAAAGTCATGAAAGTTTGAAAAGAGCAGAGAAGTTTTGAAATAGTTGTTATGGAGAAGCGGGAGTGAACTAACTATTTTAGTGATGACAGGATGACTGGGGAGTGTGTTGGCCCTAAATTTGTCCATCTGCCTTGAGAACAAGTTCCTGTCTGCCACAGATGCCCAGAGAAAGCAGGTGGTTTGATTAACCCAGGGTTGGGCTCTGCTAGGTGAGCAGGTATAAGGGGGTAAAGGATGGTTAATGCTGGGCCCCATATCCCAGATAAACTTTGTCTCCCCAACTCTGAGGAGTTCATTATCATCATCTCTACAAACATTGAATTTGAAATGAAGCATCTTTTTTCTCTAAGCCCTGGACAAAACTTAACTGTTCTTTCCTAAATACAGAAGAATGGAAAACGAAATATAGTCAAGATTTCCTGCTGAGTTTAAAATTATTCATTTCCAAAACATTTAGATTTTGGAGAAAAGTATTCTCATATGCAGTGCTTCATAGTTGTCTTAGACATTTTGGGTCCTGGACTTTATTTAAAATCTGAAGGAAGCTGTACCCATGTAAACATTTACAAAAATTTCCAAATGACTTCAATGATGCAGTTTAGGGTCAGAACCCCCTAGACCCTTTATTGATATTAGCTTGTGTTTTCTTCTCCTCACGTTTATTACCCTTCCAACAGTATGATGATTTCATTTGGGGGAATAGCCTCTCTCCCATTTAGGGTCCTCTTAGGGAAGTAAAGGAAGATACTCTATCCTCCCCCAACTAAGATAGTCCAAGCTAGACCAATCAGATTTTTTTCTCTGGGTGCTCAATCACTAGCCAAGTTACAAAGATGCAGGGAAGGGGGGTGGTAGGTGAGATGGCTAGAATGCATGCATCCATTTCTGACTATTAGAAAGAAAACTTACTTAATTAGCATTAGGTAGTAAGAATTATGAGTCTGAAACCATCATTCATTTCCCCATTCAACAATTATCAAATGCCTGTCCTGGATCAAGCAGTCCAGGCAGGCTGGGGCTTGATGAGTAAGAAGTAAATGGACAACTAGAATACAACATGTTAAGTTGTGCTGGGGGAAAACGTATTAGGGAGCCTTAGAGAAGGGGCAGGACCAGGTGCTCATAGCTAAGGTATAAAAGATTCAATCAAGTAGCAGCCTTCTGAGCCCAATTTTTGGGGGAAATGCAGGGAATGGGCATTACAAAGCTGAAAAATGAAGCTCAGGGACTCAGCCCCAAGGGGATCTCCCAGGGAGGGGACAAGGGATGGACACTGAGGAGGAAGACTAGGCGAAACCCAAGAGGATAGATGGATTCTTGAGCTTTACTACAGAGGAGAATCTGGAGAGAACGTTTAAACCACAACTTCCTGGATCCTGCTCCCCAAAATTCTGATATGAGAGGCTTGGGGTGATGCTAGAGAAGCTGCATTTCCAAGAAGCATTCTAAAAGATTCTGATTCAAGTGATGCCTTGTCATCGCACTTTGAAAAACACCTTGTGGGAGTTCCCACTGTGGCTTAGAGGGTGAAGAACCGGACATAGCGTCTGAGGATGCAAGTTGCATCCCTGGCCTTGCTTAGTGGGTTAAGGATCGGTGCTACTGCAAGCTACTGCATAGACCACCGATGTGGCTCAGACCCAGTGTTGCTGTGGCTGTGGCATAGGCCGGCAGCTGCAGCACCATTCCGATGCCTAGCCTGAGGACTTCCATATGCTGCAGGTGCAGCCATAAAAAGAAAAAGAAAAACAGCTTGTATTGTTAAAAGTCCCTGTCACAGTACGGTCTCCTCTTCTTGCCCATGTCACACCCATCTTCCTGGTAATCACATTTTACACATCTTCCCTGGCACTCAAGCCAACAGATATTTTGTAAATTTCTCCTAAAAAGATGTTTTCCCTTAAAAAAATCTTAAAACATTTTGAAAACATAATGATTTGCTGATGGAGGCTCTACTCACACCCCTCTCTGTCTTTGCTGCCTTTTCCCTGTCCTTGGGGAACAAGGTCCAGATACCAGCCTCTGTGGAGCCCAGATGTGGGCTGCTCCCTGGATAACGAGGATGCTATCAGCAGGATAGCAAATGTGACCTTTGTCCCAGAGAGTCCATTTCTCAGTTCATATCCCCTCTTCCCCAAGCACCTTCTGTGACCCCTCCAGAGCATGTAAAAATCTCTCCATAAGCAAAGTAGGCTAGCATCCTGGCTTTGACTAAAATTAGACCAATGGAAGGCATACTGTGAAGCAGTAGCTCACCACAGCTAGGGTAGACCACAAAGTATGATTTATAGTGATGCCACTCTCTTCTGTAGTTTACAGACCTCTTTTCCCTGAGCAGGGAGTTAAACATGTCTTATTAACACTGGCAATTTTAGCACTTCCTTCCTCATGTCGTAATAGTAATTTCTCTAAGGTTTCTTGTTAAGGAACAAGCAGAAGATATTGACAGACTGCAGAATCTTGCTGCTGGACTTCCCAGGGCTGTGCAGTAATTAGTCTGGCTGAGTAAACTTGGTGAAGCCTAAGACTCAAACGCACTTAAAAACATACTATATTTTAAATATGTTTTGAATGAATCAGTTCTGTATTTCAAGAGACTTTATTTTTTTCAAAAAAAATGAGCTTTTAAAAACATACACTTATGAGAATTACATAATAGACCTTCTTAGATCCATTACCCAAATGGAGAATTATGAAGATTTTTCCATCTCTTCTCTTTCTTTTGTTGCTTTTTAAAATTAAAAAAAGAAGGTATTTGAAAACAAATCCCATCCAATGTTGTTTGATCCTGACATACCTTGAACACATCTCCTTAAAAACTGGTATTTTCTAACCTAACTATAGTCTCATTATCACTTTTAACAATAACTCATTGAGATCAGCTATTACCTGCCCATGATTAAAATCCCTGAACTGTCTCATATAAAGTCTTTTTGCAATTGGCTGATTTATATCAGGGTCTTAATGAGATCTACAATTTAATGAGTTCATTTTAGATTTGGGTTGGTGAAAGTGGCCAATCTAATCATAAGGTTTTATTTTTTTGAAACAAATACCAGGCACGGCGTTGGTTTTTTCTGCCACTTTCTTTCCTACACAAATCTTAAGATTAAGAAAGGTAACCTTGGAGTTCCCATCTTGGCTCAGTGGTTAATGAATCTGACTAGTATCCATGAGGACACAGGTTCAATCCCTGGCCTTGCTCAGTGGGTTAGGGATCCAGTGTTGTGGGTTAGGGATCCAGTGTTGCCTTGAGCTGTGGTGTGGGTTGCAGACACCGCTCGGATCCTGCGTTGCTGTGGCTGTCACATAGGCCAGCGGCTACAACTCCAATTCTACCTCTAGCCTAGGAACTTCCATTGCCACATGTGCGGCCCTAAAAAAAAAAAACAAAACAAACAAACAAACAAAAAAAAACAACTTTTCCTCATGTTATCTTGCATTTTCTGTCTGTGAGGCTTAATTTTAAAGATAAGATTAATACAAAGTCAAATTAAACGACCTTCCCAAGGAGCCCTTGAACCTCCCTTGCAGTTATTTATGATGAAAATGAAGGGTTTCAGGTGCGAAGTTTGTTGTTGGCTCTGTATCCTGTGAAGGAGCTTTGTAGGGATTCCATATACTCTCCCCCTGAACCACATTTCTGCAAAGTAAAGTGATGGGCCAATAGAAACCCAGTGTTCTTTTTTCTTTAGCCTATTCTCTTTAGCAACTCCTGCAACCTGCCATTCTGTTCGGACACTTCACATTAAGGCCAGTGTCAGAATGATATGGTACAAAGATTCTTAGCATCACAGATTCAAATATTAACTATCCCTGATTCAAATATTAACTATCCCTGATTCAAATATTAACTCTGTTCTCACTAACTGTACTAGCAAGTAACTCAATGTCTTCAAACTTCAATATTTGCATCTGCAAAATGGGTATAAAACGCCTATGTCAGAGGCAAATTTGTACAGATAAGATGGAGTAACAGTTTGCTCCACTTTGATGTATCACTGCATTATGGGCACTTCTTCTGCCTCTCTTCCCTCATAAACTGCAAAAGAAATGGGAAGACTTGGACAGTTTTTTACAAAATGCATCTTGTGGCCTTTAATCTACCTTGAAGTTCTTTCTTGGAGGGATTTCTCTCCACCTGGTATGGTTACCCTAACTTGGCCAAATTGATATGTAAAGGGGGCGGCTGTTACTGGTTTGAGGAGATAATAAATGTAGACGTGTGGATGGTTTAGAGACAATTTACATGCTGGTTTAGCAGACAAGCCTCCTGAGGCCTCTTTATATCCACACTGGCCAACTGCAGCTTAATCTGACAAGGATAATGTGCAGAATGTAAATATTACCATTTGTTCCATGTCATCTCAGATCAGACACTAATTTGCAAATGTAATTTATCATGTGTAAAGAAAACCAAAATGACAGCTCTTACCAGTATTTGGTATTTTTGTGTTAACAATAGTTCATTTATGATTGTTATTGTTTCAGGCAGAAAATATGTCTCAATATGTTCTGCTGACAATGTGGGCTTTTGTATCACAAACCTCTTCTAGCCTTTTCCAGTCTCTCTCTTGTTACACGCTTTTACCTAGGCTGGTCTTTTGATGGTTTGCTCCTCTTCACTCTGCTCTTCATGCCGCTGAAGGAAACATTCTGCTAATATTCCAAGTTCTGGGATCTGTTTTGGGTGTGGGCTGAATGGCTAATATGAAGACTGAGAGCCACGTTCGATCTAAAGTGCACTGTGTCTGTTTTCGCTAAGGGTCTCCACCACAGAGGAAATACCTAGAGCAGTGAAATTGTTGAAAAAGTGTTTTAAGCCAAAACATAGCTGAATTCTGGCTGGCTAATTTGTGACGCTCAAACTCCAAGGACTTTCTAACCTAGCGGGTTCACCAAGAAGCCACAGTATATAGACTGCCTAGGTCTTATGGATCACAGAATATTTAATCTGCCCCCAAAGCAAAACCATCTATCTGTGCAGGGCAAAAGGGTTCACTGGGTTTTTCATATTAAAGAGGTTCCCATTAGTTCACAATTTATTATTCTTTCTTTCCCTTCTTCACGACTCTCCTAAGGTTGGCAGAAGATTCTATGTTGGCAAATTGATGAGCCTTTTTATCTTTATAAGACCACTACAGTACCTTGCCCAGCAAGCTGTAGAAAGATCAATATGTCCTTATGTGACTGCTGGGGAGTTCGACGCCAGGAAAGAGGGAGGGCAGCAGATTGCCACTGGCCCTGGCAGTCTGTGTTCCAGAGTGGAGGCCTGCCAATCCCAGTAAAACATGACATTTCAGAAGAACTACAGGATCTTTCTGCCTCATTTCTCACATGGAAAAAATGGAGAGATTCAAGTATCCCCAGCTGGAAGGAATATGTTTTTGTTTATCTTTAACTGAAAACAATGTTTCATCACAGAATTTACACCAGGTCCAGTGTTTCGGGCAGTGGTGAATGGCACAGGAGATAAGAATAGAAAGTGTCTGGGAGGGGCCCAGGCCTGCAGATAACACTTTTGTCATTCTGATTGGAAAAGCTTGTACAGCTGCTTTGATTCAAGAAAGCTAAATTTCTAAGATATCCTTGACCTTTACTTAAACTGCTTTTGAGACAGTCTATTTTTGTTATCGCCTGATGAGCTAGAAGGAACTTATAAATTCATCTCAGTGTGAATAAATCATTAAAAAGTGCAAGATAGCTCATGAAGACTTCTGAGCTGAGAATTATCACCTGGTTGATGGCAACAATGTAAACATTGTTCAAGGAGCCAGAAGCCGGATTTTGTGGCATATTTTGAACATATTTCGTGCCAGTTCCTTAACTGCTGTGGGCTATTGTTCTTTCAGACATGCATTTGGGAGACTCACCGGTATTAACACAGCTTATAGTGAGGCTCTTGTGAGTCCTTGCATGAAAAGTCTTAGCTTTGGAAGGGGCTGAATTTTCTCCCAGAATATCAATGTCCATGGGGGCTTTTCTTATAGCCTTGCAGTGGTTTTTTGAAATGAAGTAGATACCACTATCACCATGCTTGCCAATAATGACACTAACAACAAACAACTCCTCTGGAAAAAAAAATCTCTCCATAAACCATAACTCCATAGGGCAAAGGATTAAGAGCTGTGGTAAAATGCAGATTATAGTGAAACAGAGAGAGATTACAACTTTACATTTCTGCCAAACATAACTAAAATTCAGTCTCTTTGTTAGCTTTAGATGGGTAGCTTGTTGTAAAGTATATAATCCAAAATCCACACAAGAGTATTTGGGATTTGTGCCATTGATTATTTATTCAACCTCCACTTTATTGTTAAAAGATGTATGTTGCATAGTCTTCCTGATTTGCCATCATTTGTTAAACATACATTACCCTCCATTATGTAAAAATCAAACAAAACTCAAACCACCCATGTATGATTTTCCCTTAAAATAAACTACATTATATTCTAATCATCAATCATTTTACAGATTCCAATCATTTTACATTTAATAGGTTTCTTTCATAGCTTCTTAATTCCTACAACAAATAAATATTGAATAGGATGTGGCCAAGCTGGTAGAGTAGGAAGAAAACAAGTTCACCTCCTCCCATGGGCACACCAAAATTACAACTATTTAAGAGCAACCATCTATGAGAACGAGCTGAAGACTGGCAGAAAACTTTTTTCCACAGCTGAAGATATAAAGTAGGAGCCCCAATGAGATGGGTAAGAGGGACAGGGACACAATATAGTCAAGACCCACAATCATAGGTAGATGAACCATGAACAAAAGGATAATCAAAATTGCAGACATTCTCTTTGAGACACAAGGGTTCCAAACCCCACATTGGGTTCCCCAGGAGTTTTGCACTGGAAAGATGCACACCCAGAGTGTCTGGTTTTGTGCATATCCGGTTTTCTGTACACCAGTAGGGCTTGCAGATGGGAGAGTCAGTGGGCTATAGGAAAAAGAGGCTCCATTCTTAAAGGGTGTGCCCCAAATCTCACATGGTCCAAGACCTTCACAGTGGTAGTAACTTGAAAGGAGCCTGGGTAAGCCCTACTTCCTGATCTTGGGGAGCTTTCCATAGAGGAAGAGGCAACTAGGACTCTGCCCGGGCATGGAAAAGCTGGCAGCAGCAATTGGTAGAAGTTCATTTACCGCAAGGACACTGGTACTAACAAGAGCCATTTTGGAGTTCTCCCTCTAACCTACTAGTGCTGGAGGCTTACCAACCCACGTCAGGGCTGAAAATAGCCAGTTACACCAGGACACTGTCCCACCAAACAGCAGGCCAGCAGCACTACACAGGACAAGGCCTGGCAACCAGCTGGACCATGGGTCAGCCCTGCCTACCAGCATACCCACAGTAGCCAACCTACACAATGGAAGGGCCCATGCAGCCAACATAGGGGCAAGCCTAGAGCATAGAGCTTTAGTGAAAAGAAGGGAATGTACTGTCAAGATCCATGGAATATCTTCTACATAAGACCACTTCTCCAAGATTGGGAAATATAGCTGACCTACATAACACAGAAATAAACACAAAGAAGTAGGTAAAATCAAGAAATAGAGGAATATGTTCCAAATGAATGAAAAAGACAAAATACTAGAAGAAGAACTAAGCAAAGTGGAGATAAGCAATATATCCAAAAAAGAGTCCCAAGTAATGATCATAAAATTGATCAATAAACTTAGGAATAAAATGGATAGACACAATGAGAAATTTAACAAAGAGTTAGAAAATATATGGAAAGCCAAGCAGAGCTGAAGTATACAACTGAAATAAAAGTACTTCTAGCAGAAATCAATGTGGACTAAATGATTTAAAGGATGGATTATGAAATTGGAAGACGGTAGTGGAAATTACCCAAACTAACAGAAAAAAAGAAAAAATAATTATATGAAGATAGTTCAAGAGACCTCTGAAAACAACATCAAGTGTACTAACATTCACACTATAGGGATCCCATAAGGAGAAGGGAGAGAGAAAGAGGCAGAGAATGTATTTGAAGAATTAATAGCTGAAAAGGTCCCTAACCTGAGAAAGGAAACATATACAGGTCCAAGAAGCACAGAGAATCCCAAACAAAGAAACCCAGGAAGAGGTCCACACCCACCCAGACCATTATAATTAAAATGGCAAAGCTTAAAGATTAAAAGAGAAACTCAAAAGCCATAAGAGAATAGTAACTAGTTATGAACAATGAAACGCCCATAAAACTATAGCTGACTTGCAGTGAAACTTTGTAGGCTAGAAAGGAGTGGCAAAATATATTCAAAGTGATGAAAGGAAAAAGCCTACAACCCAAGAATACTCTACAAGTATTTTGTAAAGCTATCAATCAGATTTGAAGGAGAGAGAAAGTGTTTTACAGACAAGCAAAGCTAAAAGAGTTTATAACCACTAAAGTAGCTTTGCAGAAAATGTTAAAGGACATTTATAAGTGGAAAAGAAGAAAAAATACAACTAGAAATTTGAAAAGTATGAAAGGAAAAACTCATTTGTAAAGGCAAATATATACTAAAAGTAGATGATATCTAACTATCCATCTGTCTATCTCTCTATATATGTATACCCACAGTAATCTGGATTAAATATTGCGTTATCTCACTTGTATGCAGAATATAAAAACTGAAACAAACAAGCAAAATCAAATGAGACGCATAGGTATAGAGAACAAACAGGTAGTTGCCAGAAAGGGGGTGTAGGCAAAACAGATGAAGGAGATTAAGAGGTACAACCTCTAGTTATATGATAATTAAGTCACAAGTATGTAATAAGCAGTGTAAGAAATATGGTCAATAATGGTAATAACCTTGTACAGGATACATAGTTGCCAGACTTATCATGGTGATCAATTTACAATGTATACAAATAACAAATTATTATGTAGTACTCTTAAAAGGAGCATAATATTGCATGTCAATGTCAACTGTATTTAAATTTTTTAAAAAGCAATAAATATTTAATATCTTTGTCTCAGTTTTCTATCTGTAAAATGGGGATAAAAGCAATACCTACAAGTATAGGAATATTTTGACTTCACATGAGCTAAAATTCATAGAGCACTTAATAATGATTTTTAGAACATAGAAGTACTATGTATGTTAGTAATTTTTCTAATGTATCCTGAACCCAGCATTATTGCCAGGTTAGGGGTGTGTGGCAGATATTAAAAACCATAAATTATGAATATTTTCTCTGTGATACAGCTGAGGGATACCAACCAATATGAAATAAGTAGGAATAAAGAAATTCATCTGAGTTGGTGTATTTAGAAAAGGCTCTTTGAAGAAAGTTTTGAGACTGAGGGATAGGCTGGATTGAAATGAAAGGACAGGGGCACTGCAGATGTGGTAGCACAGTATCAAACACTTTATAAAGGGTGAATGTGGCACTTTTAGGGTCAGAGAGAAGCCTTAGTTGAGTGGGAAGTGCATTCAGAGAGGGAGTACAGACTAGGCTGGGAAGTACTGGGAGAGAAGATTCTTTGTATAGGCATGTTGTGAGACTACGCATGCTGGCTTGAGGGATTTGGATTTGAGTCTATAGGCAGTGGAAATCTACCAGATAATAACAATCCTTGAAGAAAGCTCTTGTGTGACATGAGAGACCCTAGAAGAAAGTGCAAAGATGAATACATAAGTCAAGTCATCAAAGGATCAAGGTTCAGATTTCTAAAATAATATTTTGGGAAGAATAAATGACCTATTTTCTAAAGAATGCTTAGGCTTACGTCTTTGAGGCAACCCTCTAAGTTAGATACATTGCAATTCATGTTTTAGTGATAGAGAACTTCAGATAGAGTTTGAATGACAAAGTCACATGAAAACTTACTCATTAAATATTTATTGGCTGCTGGCTATTTTCTGGGTTCTATGTTATTATAACTAGTGGTGAAATTGAATCACAAAAATTTACAAACACCAAGAAAAATTATGATGCTTTGGAGTGGTTTTCCATCAAAAATAACCAAGCATGCCTTTAGACTTCTAATTCAACAAGTATGCACACTCTATTCTTAGTTTTAGCTTGTTTGAACAACCATAGGTCATGTGTATCCAACTAGCCAATTGGAGAGTATATTCGTTTTCTACTGCTGTTGTAACAAAGTTCCACAAACTGTGGCTTAAAAAAAATACACCTGTATTATCTCAAAGTTTTGTGGGTTGGATGTCTGATATAAATCTCATGGGGCTGAAAACTAGGTGTTAACCACGACTGCTTTAGGGAAGAGTCGTTTCCTTATTCATACAGGCTATAGGCAGAATTCAGTCCTTCTGACTGTAGGTCTGAGTGTCTACACCTGGTTGTCACCTGATGGCTATTTTCAGCTTCTAGATACTCATGGCCCCTTTCCTTTTCCTTCAAAACCAACAGTAGTGGATTAACTCCTTTTCACACTTTGCATCTCTCCTGCTTCTTCTTCCACCACATCTCTCTGACGGACTCTGACTAGCCACTTTTCCTACATTTAAAGGTTCATGTGATTACACGAGGCCCACACAAGATAATCCAGGAGAATCTGTTTTAAGGTCATTTAATTAATAAACTTAATCACATCTGCTAATTCCCTTTTGACTATAACCTAACATATTCACAGGTTCTGGAAATTAGGGTGGGGACATCTTTGAGGAGTCATCATTCTGCCTTCTACAGAGTAGAATGAAGCACAGGATTTAATGGTTAAGATTAGGGGTAAACCTTAATCTTTCATTTAGCATTGCTGAAGGCCTATTTCTTAACATCTCCTTTTTTCCATTCATACCCTACATCACATTTGACAGGAAAAAACAATAGAGGCAATATTTTGTAAGAAAAAACAATATTTTGTAAGAAATATTACTTTATTTTTCAATTTTAGATTTCACTTTATTCTATGCTTGCTTTGAATAAAATTATAGGGGATTTAAAAATAACTAGCTGCCCCCCTCCTCCCACTTTTTTCTTTTTTTCACTTCTTTTTTTCAATTTTATTAGAATATAGTTGACTTACAAAGTTTTATTTATTTCATGGGCACAGCAAAGTAAATCAGTTATACATATACATATATCCATCCCTTTTCAGATTCTTTTCCCGCATAAGTTAGTGCAAAGTATTAAGTAAATTGCCCTATGCTATACAGTAGGTCCTTGTTATTCATCAATTCTATATATAGTAGTGTGTATATATCAATCCCAACCCCCTTAATTTATCCCTCCCTGCCCCCATGTTTCCCCTTTGATAAACATTAATTTAGTTTTGAAATCTTCGAGTATGTTTTAGTTTAAGTTCTATTGTATCATTTTTATTAGAGTCTACATATTAGTGAGCTCAAATGATATTTGTCTCTGTCTAACTTCACTTAGTATGATAATTTCTAAGTCCATCCATGTGTCTGCAAATGGCATTATTTTATGCTTTTTATGGCTGAGTAATATTCCATTGTATATATGGATATTCTTTATCTATTCCTCTGTTGATGAACATAAAGTGTGTTTCCATGTCTTGGCTACTGTAAATAGTGCTGCAGTGAATGCTGGGGTGCACATATCTTTTTTGAATTATGACTTTCTCTGGATATATGCCCAGGAGTGGGATTGCTAGATCATATGGTGGTTCTAGTTTTAGTTTTTAAAGGAATATGATAATATTCTTCATAGCGGCTGCACCAGTTTACCTTCCCACCAACAGTGTAGGCAATCTGCAGATTCAGCACAATTCCTATTAAATGACCAATGGCATTTTCCACAAAACTAGGAAAAAATTTTTTGAGTTTATATGGAAACACAAAAGGCCCAAAAGAGCCAAAAAAAATCTTGAGAAAGGAAAACAAACTGGAGGAATCAAGCTCCCTGTCTTCAGATTGTATTACAAAGCTACAGTCATCAAAACAGTATGGTACTGAATCAAAAATAGACATATAGATCAGTGGAACAAGATGGAAAGCCCAGAAATAAACCCACTCATATATAGTCATTTAATCTACAACAAAGAAGGCCAGAATATACAATAGAGAAAAGACAGTCTCTTCAATAAGTGGTGCTGGGAAAACTAGAGAGCTACTTGGAAAATAATGAAATTAGAACACTCTATAATACCACACACAAAAATAAACTCAAAATGGATTAAAGACTTAAATGTTATACGGGATACTATAAAACTTCTAGAGGAAAACATAGGCAGAACACTCTTGGACATAGGTTGTAGCAATATCTTTTTGGATCCACCTCCTAGAGTAATGGAAATAAAAACAAAAATAAACAAACAGGACCTAATTAAACTTAAAAGTTTTTGCACTGCAAAGGAAACCATTAACAAAATGAAAAGACAACACATAGAATGGGGGAAAAAAATCTTTGTAAAAAAAATGACTGACAAAGGATTAATCTCCAAAATATACAAACATCTCATACAGCTTTATATCAATAAAACAAGCAACCCAATTAAAAAATGGTCAGAAGATCTAAACAGACATTTCTCCCAAAAAGACAGATGATCAAAACGCACATGAAAAGATGCTCATCACTAATTATTAGAAAATGCAAATAAAAACTACAGTGAGATATGTCTTATACCAATCAGAATGGCCATCATCAAAAAGTCAACACACAATAAATGCTGGAGAGGGTGTGGAGAAAAGGCAACCTTCCTGCGCCATTGGTGAAAATACTACTTTATTTAAATATTGAGGCTTTATGAACCAGGCAAAAAGTCCTTTATATGTGAGGAGATTTGCATGCTCAGGTGATACATTTGTTCATCTCAAATATTTTCTACTAGATTCATGGCTTTTTACTGGCTACTTTAGACATATAAAAAGGCAAACCCTTACTCTCAAGTTGACAATGTGGAAGATGTAATCAAACTGGCAAATAAATTACTACAGTTTGAGGAAGTCCATCCTATTACATGCTACCACAATGGAAGTTCAAAGTACTGTGGCGAATAGATGATAAACAAGTATCTTCCATCTGAGAAATCAGGGATTCTGTCATGGCATTTTGGTATGGAAAAGATGCAGGATTTCAATAGGCAAAGAAGGGAAGAGGCTTTTTGTTGGATTAAATTTAGCCAAATAAAAAAAGGTGAGAGCTATGCATCTCTAAGTTCTTGCAATTCCTTCAGACTGAAACAAGGGGTGGCTAAAAAACTTTAATGGTATGAAAAAAATGAAGTGTTACATATATTTGAAAATACTACAGTGGATCACATCCTGAATAAGAATTTGGGCTTTTTTCCTGTAAAGAATAAGGCTTTTGAGCAGGGCAGGAGCAAGAATGTTGCCAGGAATCGCGAAGTGAACCATCTCCATACAAAAAATGAGATGGAGAAAAGTAAGAGCCTAGAAGTGGGGAGACTTGACAGAGAGCACTTATAACAGGACAGGAGAGAGATAGTGAATGACTTCCTAATCAGAGTGGAGATGTGTGAACTTAAGAGAAAATGAGAGGGACATCAAGGAGATAGAATAAAAAGGAAAGTGACAGTGCTTAGAGATGAAACAGGACTTATCTTGCTAAGTCCAAGACAGTTCTAAAGCCTCTAGACAGGAGGCTCTAGGAGAATAGTTACCATGAACAGAAAGAAGGAAATCAGGAGGAGAAGTTGGGTAGACGGATGAAGGCTGTGAGATTGGTTTTGATCTGTGAATCCTAGAAGCTGGGGGAAAGCTCAAGTGGAAATATTCAATGTAAGGAAAAGTCCCAGTAGAGATGAAATAAGGGCCAAGGAGAACAATAGCCACAGTTTTGGAGTGAGAACAAACTGGTGATCAAAGAAGACAGAAGATTCATGGTGAGCACAATGGCATGGGAGGGTTTCAGAAAAGAATCTTATCCAAAATGCTGGGAAGGCACTGAAGACAAAAGCAGATGTTGCAGGCAAACACCTTCCTCTAGTCTACCCTCATAACTTCACTTGCCTTTGGCTGGAGACTTAGGAGAGGAGAGAATCGAGGTGTATGATCGATTTTGATGCTGCTGGGAAAGCATTCTAAGTGTAGAATGTAACTTAACAAAAGGGGGAAAGCCCAGATGGAAAATGATAATGTTGGCAAATTCTTTAAAGCTAATTTGGGTGAGATGGGAGATTTTAACTCCTTAATTTTATTTACTTTCAAAAAGAATATTTTAAACTTCCAAAAAGGATAAGCGCATTTTTTTGGTTTGTTTTAGACTAGAAATTCTAGCCATAGGACTCATTTGCATGGAGAGCTCCAATGTATGTCCTATTGAAAACAACAAATTGTGCACAAGTTTTCTTATGAGTGTAAAATGCCCAGTCCTGAATATTAACTGACAAGGCTATAGATTTGCCCACAGCATCCCAGCTGGGAGGACAGGAAGAACCTTTTCCTGATTTCTACCAGGAGCCCAGAGGCACCACCTACATGCCAGGCTTCAGGAGGGTCTCTGCTCTTCCACTGAAAGGAGCTCTTTGGAAATTAGTGAGTGTAAAAGGAATGTGCTGTGAGCCTCCATCTGCTGTTTATCTGGGAGGGAAGGGCAGATAGTGAGCTTGACAGTGAAATTCTAATGCTGAACACTGACGAGATGCCAGCATTTTCCTGCCTCTCTGGGGCTGCCAAGGTATCTCTTCTTACTTCATAGGGGAGTGACTGGTATTTGAACCCTGATAACTGCAATCTTGGCGGGGGAGGGGGCTGAGTCAGGGAAGACATTCCAGAAAAGCAGATGGCTGAGAAAAGAGTGGGGCCCTGCATGAGGACAGAGGTGCAGGACCTCGTGCCAGCTGCCACCACGTGGGCAGGAGGGCAAGGCACCAAGTGGGGATGGCAGGAACGTTTTCTGGAGGATGACCAAGCACTCATAAGCTTACCTTTTAAATGGGAGGGATGAAGAGAAGGAGGAAATATGTTTGGTCTCTGGCCTAGAATCACACTGAACTCGGCTGAGGAAATTTTCATTAGCAGAGAGCCTGGGCTATAGAAATCCCGTCTGAACAATTGCCTCTTGAAAATCAGATCTATATTCAATAATCCCAATAAGATAACCCAAAGGAAAGATTATATATTACCCTAAGAGTCCTCAGAACACCCTCTCTATACTATGTTGACTTTTCACATGCAATTGTATTTCTATCCCTAGCAACTAAAAACCATAGAACACTCCACAGTGGGCAATCCTTAACTACTTAAAATTAAATTAAATTAAATTAAATTAAAAAGCTGTTTACACTCTCCTCTTATTAAATTAAACCCAAATCCATGTGGGAGGAAGCACCAGGACAGAAGGCAATGCAGGTTGCCATACTAAAATTCAGTACACCAGAATGCAGCAGCTCGGGCTGCTGCAGAGGCGAGGATTCCATCTCTGGCCCCACACAGTGGGTTAAAGGATCCAGCATTCCTGCAGTTGTTGGTAGAGGGGCTTGTGGCTGTAGCTTGGATTCAGTCCCTGGCCTGGGAACTTCCATGTGTCACAGGCGAGGCCATAAAAAAAAAAAAAAAAAAAATCAGTATGGTATTTGGTGAATGTGCTGCGAAATTCTAGTTTCATTTGTCACCTCTAGACTAATTTTAAATAGGTTGTAAACTTGTTAGGCCAGTAACAAGAGACAAGTGCCTGGTGTACACAAACAGTGGCAACAATGGAGAAGCAAATACTGGTGATTGAGTAAGACATGACACATGGGCTAAGAGGATTTCAAACTGGCCCGGTGGGATCACAGAGCCAGCTCTGAACAAATCTAAATCTTATGTCATCATAAGTAAGTACTTTAATGATGGAAAATCAGCTTTAACAGTGATACATGCTCCAAGGCTGCATACTTCTTATTTTTGTGAGTAAGTCTAAAACATCCTCTGATGACATCACAGTGTTCTTAAACAAGACGAAAAATGGGTTTGGGTATCCCCGGAGGCTGCACATCCCCACCCTCCTTCCTTTCAAAAGTCCCCCTCCCCCTCCCACCCCCACCGTGAGCCTGCTACATTCTACTGAGCTGGGCATTTCGTCTTCATTTCTTTCCCTAATCACTTTGCAGAGTTTCTTGCCTTCTTTTACTACTAACTTTTTGGCTGCAAGTGTCTGGATTTCCCTGGCAGAGGACTTGGCAAACATCAAGCACTCAGGCATTTCATAAGCATTGGATGTGTTCATAGGGCTTCATTCTCCAAACTTTCTTGGAGGCAGAAGGCCTCCTTTTATTTATTTATTTATTTTCCTTATGGCTGCACCCATGGCAAATGGAAGTTTCCCAACCAGAGACTGAATCTGAGCTGCAGCTGTGACCTACCCCACAGCTGCAGCAATGCCAGATCCTTTAGCCCACTCTGCTGGGCTGGGGATTGAAACCACACTTCTGTAGCTACCTGAGACCCTGCGCTGGGATTCTTAACCCACTGTGCCACAGTGGGAACTCCAAAAGGCCTCTTTGCTTTTAAGATGCTGGCCTGCTTAAGAGGCAATGTTATTTCCCCAAAAGGGGAAAAAAAGATTTCTAATGAAGATAAAGAAGTGGAGTCAAATTCATTATATATAGCATAGCAACTACATTTTTATTATTAATAAAATAATAAATGGAGAAAAATTTTCATTAATTTTCTCATGTCGATAATGTTCAACTCCACAGTCTGTGCTGAAATTCTAGAAATCTACACCCATTTCTCAGAGAGGCTTTGGAAATATCCTCTTGTTTTCTATGAAGCTCAAACCCAAGGCCAGACATGGCTTATCCACCAATCAGGCTTAGCATCTTGTTAGTTTTTTTTTTTTTTCTTTTTTTCCTTTTTTGGTCACCCCATGGCAAACGGAGTTCCTGGGCCAAGGATCAGATCCAAGCCAAAGTTGTGACCTACGCTGCTGCAGAATTGCCAGATCCTTAACCCACTGTGCTGGTCTGGGGATCGAACCTTCATCACAGCACTGCATAGACACTGCCCATCCTGTTGCACCACAGCAGGAACTCCCCTTGTTAGTTCTTTATGTCTCCCCATGTCTATATAAATCACCCATAAACCCACTGCTTAGACAATTACTCTTGTTCTAGGACTACATTAAATTAGAAATGCTCGTACTCAAGGAAACGCAGACAGTGGAGCTTTAGTTCAGATGGTCACTCAGATACAGAAAAGGATGTTAGAGATGTCTTGGTCTATACTTGTGGTCTCCTTCTATCAAATGCATTTGTAATACTTTCCTCTCTAAAAAATATGGAAAATAGATATTGGATGTATTTGCTTACTTTATCAAAGAAAATGAGAATTTTATTTAACTGAGGAAAAAGGAAAATTTAAATTATTCTTAAGAAGAAAAGCATGTTTTGATTGTGGATTGGTGTGGAATGCTTTGATTGTGGATTGGTGTGGAATGCTAAATTAATTTTCAAATAATTATAACAATATCTATTGTATATCAAGCATTTACCCTCTGCCAGGTATCCTGCTTAAGGCCTTTGTGTGCATATCATCCAAGGATTGTATGTATTTTACGTCATTTAATTCTTTTTTTTTTTTTTTTTTTTTTTTGTCTTTTTGCCTTTTCTGGGGCCGCTTCCATGGCATATGGAGGTTCCCAGGCTAGGGGTCTAATTGGACCTGTAGCTGCCAGCCTACGCCAGAGCCACAGCAGTGCGGGATCCGAGCCGCGTCTGTGACCTACACCACAGCTCACAGCAAGGCTGGATCGTTAACCCACTGAGCAAGGCCAGGGATCGAATCCGCATCCTCATGGTTCCTAGTCGGATTCATTAACCACTGCGCCATGACGGGAACTCCATGTCATTTAATTCTTATGATGATCATGAACTAAGGAGCATTATTTTCTTTCTACATACGAGGACGCAAGGGTCTGAGAGAAGACAGGACAAAGTGAATGGCAGAGCTGACCTTTGAACCTGGACTCTTTCAGCTTCGGAGTCTCCCTGCTTACACCCTGGTTTGGCTGTGTTTAGAAGACACAAAGCAATATATGCCTTAGCAAGAATAACTAAGTATATGTGCTTCTTGGTGAAAATGAGTTTAGAAACTTACTAGTGGCTAAGGTATCGTATTGTTAAAAAAAATCAGACCAAATTCTTTCCTCTGCAACTAGGAAGGTGTTAAAAAAAATAAACATTTATTTTCATCCTCCACATGGATTCTTTCCTTATAGTATCAAGAAGCACACTTCCCTGTTTATCTATGCTGGAGGAGGGAATGGTGGTTGGTAAGTTGACAGCCACTTGACTAGTGGCTGAAAAGTTGAGTGTAATCATATTTAGGATTATTGATTCATATTTGGAATGTAATGTGGTAATGCACAGTTCCCACTTGTCTTCTTAGCACTATTTTATTTTATTGCTTTTTAGGGCTGCACCCATAGCATATGGAAGTTGCCAGACTAGGGGTCAAACTGGAGCTGTAGCTGCCGGCCTACACCAGAGCCACAGCAACATGGGATCTGAGCCGCGTCTGTGACCTACACCACAGCTCATGGCAATGCTGGATCCTTAACCCACTGAGGGAGGCCAGGGATCGAACCCACAACCTCACGGTTTCTAGTTGGATTGGTTTCTGCTAAGCCATGGCAGACACTCCCTTCTTAGCACTTCAAATAATAAAATTGCAAGGAATTTAACATCTATGGTTATTAAGATATTTAAAGGAGTCAAGGAATGCTATGATCATTGCTTTAATGTGAACTTTTTGAAAGGTGAATAACCTCTATTTTTTTAAAAAGCTCTTTCACTTACTAAAATATCATGAAACAGAATGCATCTGTATTAGAATTCCAGACAATATTGTCTAGTACATGTTTATATACAGACTGTAAACTTAGATATTTATTCATTTTCTCTGGTTCTCAGTTTCCTCATCTGTAAGGAAGTAGGATACATTAGTTACAAGACTGTTGAGAGGACCTGATGTACGACGCTGTGGTCAATACTGGCCATGGTGGGGGTCAATAAGTGACAGTTCTTAATAACAATAAGGTTGAAATTGAGAAATTTCTGCCTGAAGTAGAGCTCTTCTATTTTGGTCTCAATTCCAGCACTATCTCTGTGACATTTGTTATTTCATCTCTAAAATGGGTGAGACAATTTACTTGTCTAAAATTTAAAGGACTAGACTAAAACATCTTTAGAGGTTTATTCTAGATCTAAAATTAGTGTCCATGTCCCTTAGAAAAGGTCAATGGAATAATTTGTTAGAAACTAGTAATAACCAGTTGCTTGACTAAATTAAGCATTAAAAAATTGTTTTAGGGAGTTTCCTTCATGGCTCAGCAGTTAATGAACCTGACTAGTATCCATGAGGATGCGGGTTCCATCCCTGGCCTCACTCAGTGGGTTAAGGATCTGGCATTGCCGAGAACTGTGGTGTAGGTTGCAGACTTGGCTTGGATCCCATGTTGCTGTGGCTGTGGTATAGGCCAGCAGCTGTAGCTCATATTCAACCCCTAGCCTCGCAACTTCCATATGCCTTGGGTGCAGCCCTAAAAAGCAAAAAAAAAAAAATTGTTTTATATCTTCTTGCAATTACCACCATCACTCCAGAACTCTGGAGAAAGGGGATGGGATGATTTCATGCAGGCTCATACACGTGGGTAAACCTCTTCTGCTTTTTGTCAGTGGCATTTTTCTTAAGACCTTCAGCCCATTCAAATTCATCATATTTCTTCTTCTTTTTCCTACTTTTTTTTTTTTTAACCAAGAGGACTGAGTTTAAAAATGAGTTCAGCAGCTCAGCATATTTCAGAGCTGTGATTAATTCTCTGCTTGTGCTCATTTATTAAAAGCCCCAATTTCTCTCTCATCATCCTTTCCTCCTGATAGATTTGCCCTCCTAATACTCTTTAACCCTTTGGGTTTACCTTATCTCCCTTGGCTCTTTCACTTCTCTTATCTCTATCCTGTTAGCCTTAACTGATGTAATTTGTTTTCCTTGGGTTTCCTCCTTCTCTGTAAAGACATGAACACTCACTCTAAATATTTCTCACCTCTTGCATTAGTCTTTGTCAGCTGAATCCCAATCTACCACACTTTTCATGAAAGTTCATAGCCATGTCCAGGCTTTTCTCATAGTTCTGGAGTTTCATTCCTCTTTGTAGAGTGTCATATTATACTTGAAAACCAAATTCCTGCAAATTTGTTTTAGACGCTATTTCTCATTTTCTGATATGAAATTGGTCCTGGTAGCAGGTTTTGGCAGAGCAGCCCATTTCAGATGTGAGCAAATATTCTCCCAAGTGACTTGGCCTGTACCTTATTGAGCTGACTAGAATCAGGATCCACTGTACGTGCAGTTTCTGGTCTCTCCCATAGTCTGGTCTTGGGCAGGTTGCCAAGTCTCTATGGTCATCAGTAAAATGCCCGATTGGGTATATGATCATTTTCCTGATCTAAACATCCTGGAAGACAATAGTCAGGTTCTAAGAGTAATTTTGACTGTATTTCTAGGATTGCATAATCTCAATTTTCCTTGTCTTGCGTTAGTAATAATTTAAGTAATTGTGGGTTGGGGAATTGGATCAGAAGCTCAGACTAAATGTATATTTATATTGGTCTTAAATGAACAATATTGGCAAATATAGTTAATTATATTTAATATATTAAGTTCAGTTGAACAATTTTTTCTAAACCCATGGTCCATGGCTGAGATGAGGGGGTTGGAGATAAATGAAATCTTGACTGCCAGGGGCACTCAGCAACTGCTAGGCTCCAGGATCCCAAAGGTCTCTGCTGGTACTCTAGTACATGGCTCATTTGAGGCAGGCTGGAATTTCTTTATGGAGGGAGCTGTCAAGTCTCAGGATCTTGACTTTAGTTGAGTGCTGGGATGGAGGCAAGAGGTTTTGCTGTAAGAAAAGGTCAGTTGTCATGTTCTGCTTTCACAGTGTGCTTGACCTCAAATAGGCTAGTGCATCCTTGAGAATTTATTCAATACTCTGGAGTTAAATGTGAAGCAAATGCTGCTTCAAGCACACTTTGACGTTGTCCGTTCTTTCAGTTTTCAAGCTACCAGAAAGTTTCCTCTCTGTAGGTTCTGTTGATTGGGGTGGCAAGAATTTGATAAGTTGCAAAGAAACCACAGAGTCTGACATGAGTTACAAGCCTAGAATTTAGTGCCATGTGGTTTCTCAGGAAATCTCAGAATTATTGGGTAAGAACCTTTGACTCATCTGGAGAACAAGGTGTCATAGATTTTATAAAGCAGACTTATAAACCTTCTTGTCAGGGAGTCGGTTTCCTTCTTTCCTCCAGGAAAGAAGGCAGAGCGAAAAAGATCATATTTCCCATTTTTAAATTATTAGGAAACTGGAATACATGGTCAGATAACAACTAATGCGATTTTTTATAACATATTTGCAACATAAGGCCAAAATTCTAAATGACAATTATATGACATAGAAAGCCATTATATTAACATGAAAATTATAGCATGTTCTTTGACATAATTTCCAAACATATCTGTGGAAAATTAAAGGGAATATATGGCAATATTACAGTGAATAGAAACAAAAGTTAAAGGTTAACCAAGAAGGTATTCATTTAAATACCCACTGCCATAACATACAGCTTGAAAGTGCAAAACTGGGTGGAAAACTCAGCTTCATGACTTACTAGTTGTATGACTGTGGATGAGTAACCTGCCATTCTGTGCCTCTCTTTTCTTAAACGGTAAAATGGAGAATATATTAACAAGAGTGCCCACTTCATAGATTTGCTAGATTAAATGACAGATACATATAAAACACTTAGAACAGTACCTGGCACTGAGTACACATTCAATAAATATTGCTGTGCTGAGGCTGTATACATCTTTGAACAATCAGAGAAAATACAGGAGCACCACTGATAAAATAAACATTCTTAGGAATAACTGAAGAAAAATGACTGTTTCTGGGAAGAAAACCAGCCTTCCCAAGTAATCATATGCAAAAATTATTTGAAACTGTTAGACACCCAATATTTTGTTAGTTTAACCAACACATTTGACTTAATATATAGGAGTGTGTGTGTGTGTGTGTGTGTGTGTGTGTGTGTGTGTGTGTGTCTTTTTAGGGCTGCACCTGCAGCATATGGAAGTTCCCAGGCTAGGGGTCTAATCAGAGCTACAGGGGCCAGCCATAGCCACAGCCACAGCAATGCTAGATCCAAGCTGCATCTGTAACCTACACCACAGTTCTTGGCAATGCCAGATCCTTAGCCCACTGAGCAAGGCTAAGGATTGAACCTGCGTCCTCATGGATACTAGTTTATGGGTCTAAACCTCCATAGAGGTTGATGAATGCCCGTAACTACTGAGTCATGACCAGGAACTCCCTATATAGGAGATTTTAATATTGAACTAAGTTTGTTTGGAATCACTTAGCTCTTCCCCACAAGTAATATATGAAACACCATCATATGACAGACAGAAATGTATAAAATACCAAGAGTCAAACTAAAACCTGATATTACTGAGCCAAAACTAAACAGGTTAAGAAAATATATAGATATCAAAGTTTTCATGTGTAGACATGGTTTCCCTACAATACTTTGTAGGCAGTGAATATGCCCTTTTTAATTAGAAGGACTTGTATGTGATTATAATCATCGTATTAGTTATTCATGCAAATGGAATTAGTGGTCAGTATGGCTTAGTATCTAAAACTGTGACTTGTCCTGTATGTTTCTGTTGCTGTTGTGGATTCCTAAAAACAGTATGCCTTGATCTTGGTCATCATCTTCATTTAAGGTTTATATCTGACAGACAGGTAATATTCATTCATTCAACATACGAACACGCACTCAGTGCCAGGCAGATGGGAATATGGTAAATGTGTCTATGAAGAGGACAGACACTCCCAACTCTTATGGGTCTTACAATTAAAGAGGAAGGCAGACATATCAAAATGTTATAAGTCATTGGATAATTATAATGCAAATTTGTCTATGTTGGAAAAGTCCAGGTGTTATGAGGTTCATAGCCACAGAGGCTGGGAAAGGCTTCACTGAAGAAGTGACATTAAATTGAGCCCTGAAGGAGATCAAGGAGTTTGGTGAAGGGTACAGGTCAGGGAGGGGGAGGAGGAGAGGCAAGCGTCTCAGGAAAGGGAACAGCACATCTGAAGGAGCTGCCGTGAGAAGGAACCACAGGCCATCACGACTGTTGTGAAATGACTTGAGGGGAAAGTGGCTCAAGGCCTTGAGGGCCATGTCAAGAATTCTAAATGGTTCCAGAAGCAATGGAAGCAATGATGTGTTCTAAGCGGAGCTGGTCATTATCAGGCTAATGGTTTAAAGAGGTCATCTTGGCTATCAAAGACAGATGAGAGCCATGGAAAGAGAAGAACTATGGAAAGAAATGAAGAGGCTATTTTTGCAGGCCAGCAACAAGACTTGGGGGATTGACTGGATGTGGCAGTAAAGCCAAAGAGAGGCTTCAGGCTGATCAGCGGTTGAAGGGTAGTGCTGCCATTTACTGAGATGGACAACGTTGGTGCGGAAGGGGGCTTGGGGGAATGATCAAGGGTTCTGTGTAAGTATCCCAGGTGAGGTGCTGAAGTGAAGCTGTAGAATGGACAGCTGAATATGGGTCTAAACCTCCACAGAGGTTGATGAATGCCCAGATAGTCTAAGATCTGAAATGTCCACTGGAATTTGTAACCTAGAAAACACTAAAGCCCTGACCAGAGAAGTTTACTGGAAAAGGTGATTTGACAAAGTTGACAAGGTAATATTATTTGTGAAAAGATTTGGGACGAGATAATTTTTAAAGAATAAGAAATTAAATTCCCCTTCTATACTTGCCCCTTCTACAAAGTCTGGGGGTGAATGCCCCTATTTCTTTTCTCTTTTTTAACATGTTTTCATTTCAACCAATTTATTTTGCAGCTAATTCTCAACTTTACAGGTGCAGACCTAGAATGATTTCCACTCACTCTAATATTTTATTCCCTGTTCCATTGCTATTGAATTGCTGCCTTGCTTCTTCTTAAGTGAAAGTTATATCTTCCAGCTTGAGGGGCAGGTTATTAGCTTCCATTTATTTACTGGGGTTTCAAACCCAAATTCAGGGCCAGGCATGTACCTAAGTGGCTTAAGTAAGCACGCTTAGGGAAATCGTGGGAACGGAGAATCTAGCCAGCACTCCCGCACGCATCTAAGGGTCAAAGGATTCTCAGGTTTAAGTGTTTACTGACATCATGCTGAAATGTGGGCTTCCCCCATGTCTCTAAATCTCTCGCTTTTAAAAGAGGAAGGTTTTCCCATGAATTCTGTTGATTTTTTTTTAACATTTTTGCAGTAAAAAAATTTTTTTTTCAAAAACTTTAAAGCCAAGAAAGAAAAATCTGCTGGAGTGATGTGGGTGATGGGCTTCCCTTAGCTGGCCCTGTTTTAGTATTTCCCTACAGCATCTCATTTATTGCTCTAAAGAGAGGTTACTCATCAGTACCATCACCCCACACTCTGCCAGTGGGTAACCTTCAGCTCTTAGTCCCTTAAAATGTTGAAGCTTTTTGATAACTGTGTAAAACAAACCTTGTCACATTCCTCTGTAATCAGGAATTTTACTCTGTTGAAAACGCCTGGGTGATGATGAAGGCTCAAGGCCCCTACAATCCATCTGTCTCGGAGGCTTACCGCCCTGGCTCCCTACCCTGCCGCCCCCACCTCGCGCGCATCTCAGCGGGGTCCCGCCCGCCTGGAGTCTGGGAAAAAAGGATGCTCCCTCGCCTACTCCTGGGACACAGAGTGTTGAGGCAGTTTCTTCCAAAAGCCCATAAAACAGTAGTTGTTTTGTTTTGTTTTGTTTCAATATAGTATTTTCAGACTAAGAGAGGAACTGCATGGCTCAATGCTTTTCTTAGGCCAATTGGGAGAAGTTGCTTTCACCTTTTCCTCTCCTGTCCTTCTCTGGGCCACCACGTGCTCTGGTTATGTTTCTCTTCACGTTAGGATAGTGGTGATAAAACTGTGTATCTTACAGTCCACCAGCACTTGACTGGTACTCCGGAGGGTCACAGAGTAAATAGGTGTTTGATTAAATGTGTGTCTGAAAACACCGGGAGCCTTTGAAAGATAGTGTCAGAGGGCTGGGCTGGTGCTTCTCGGGAAGCTGGTTGTAACAGACCCTGTACTTTTCTCCTTTCATCAGCTTACTTTAGCGGCTTGATAACATTTCTAGAAGTCCGTTCAGGGGAACAGTGTGAGTGAGGTGTTGCACAAAATCAGGGCTATTGTCTCTCCCTTTCTGAAGGTGACGTCTCTCAAACTTGCTAATTAGAGAGCAGAGCAGGAAAGAGGTGCCTGAGTCATTGTCTCCAAGGCTAGTAAAATGAACCGAAGGAAAAAAAAAAAAAGATTTATTTGGAAATACTCACAACTTAGTCACTCCTTTAAAACACAATTGACAAAACCTCTTTTGCTTTCAGGCCTCTCCTGAAATAACAGTTAAATCCATGAGTCAGTCTCAAGGCACATTCTCCCCAGTTTGTTGGACATAATGGGGTAATTGCCCAGACTGTCATTAAACTTTTTCCATTCTGATGATTGATTCTAAAGGTCTCAAGGTGGATCCAGAGCTCCTTTGGGCAAGTCTTTGAATCGTCTGTCCACCCAAAGCACAATGCTGCCAACATCAATGATTTATTTTTAAAAGGGGAAGCAATGATTTTTCTATTGAACAAAAAACTCAGCTTGGAGTCGAAAGATCTGGGTTGGAAATCTGGCTCTACTTCTTATTCTCCCTGTGTGCCTGGGTTCCTTATCTAACCTTTATGAGTCTGTTTTCTTACTCATATAATTGGAATAATAATTCTTAAATGACTGGATTGTTGTTTGGATTAAATGAGGTAATATATCCATGGATTCATTCATCTATATGCCAAACAAACAATGTTTCTCAGCATAAATTGGTACTCTTTAATCTTAATGAGTAAGTTACAAAAAGAAAAAAGATGGTTACTTCAGTTCCTTTCCATTTGAAGAGATTTCCATCAGTATTGTAAGGAGCATCCTTCTCTAAGAGGTATCCTCTCTTTTTTGATGCTCCATGCTCCTGCTTTCCACTGGCTCTCAGTGTTTAATTTGTTTTCTAATCTTAAAACTACCCATAAGTAACAAATTAGTTTTATAGTCTCTGGAGATGTATTCTCTTTAAAGCTATACTTTCCTTCATTTTTAGGGAAGCCTGTCAGTACATCCTTTGGAGGGTCTTTTTTCTCCTCTGACCAAGCCTGTCTTAGGGATGAGCTGCACCATCATTCATGGACCTAATCTGTGAGGTTGGACAGATGCCCAAGCCATGCTCATGGAGGCTGATTTATTCTCTTTGAAAGGTTTTCATGGATGCTGATGCCACCTTCCTCTTCAAGAGTGTATTCCATTGTTTCACTTTTCTGGTAGACACAAATTCTTCTGTATCTTAGATGGTTGTCCTAAGCTGATTCTGGTTGCTTCTGGTAATTTTTTTTTTTTTGGATTGAATTTAGTTGACTTTTAAAGACATAGGATTCCTAGACTCCCTTCTTTACAGATATTTTCTGTCTCAATCTAATTCCTTATTGACCACTTTGTATTTCATGTTCTCATTGATTGAAAGTGGCCCAGTTTTCTTCTCTGGCCCCATCCCCCTCTCTGAATGGAAACCCAAGAGAGGGTGTCCTTTTATGATCTATCTCAGGGGGTCATAGTACAGGGTACACTCTGTGCTGTTTCTTTTCATTGTTCTTCAGTAGTCTTTTGCTGGTGCTGGTCTCAGAAATCAGATTTCAAGGTGACAGCTATGAGCTTTAGAGTTGTGTCTGGCTTTGAGTTTGTTTGTTTTTTATTTCTCAAAATCGCCTCAGTTGGCATCTTTTACTTATATTTTTTATTATTTAAAAAGCTTGTGGAGCCATTCACCCACAGATCCCAATTCTATATACTCTTTTGGTTTTGGAAAACGACCTGAAAAATGAATGTAAAACAGTGACTATGTTAAAAGTTAGGATTTTTTTTTTTTTTTAAGTAGAGGAAAAGAAGAAATATCCTTTCTTCCTTTATTCCAGGACACATTTCTATCTAGGGAGTCTCTGATGGGTGGCAACAGGTTTAGGACATATTACAGGCGAGTCCAAACACCATTCATGGCAAAAGAGGAAGAAGAGCTGGACTACATGTTTTCACCTCTGCTCTCCCTCTTTTTGGAAGAACCTATCTACGATTTCTGCATTCATCAGAGGATTGGTTTGAGGGTTTTTTCTTGATCTTTGACTTTAAGAACATGACAGAAATAACACAATGTTGGGTTTTCTTAAGCAAATAAATCACTTTGTTGTCAGTAAGAGTCTCACCTTTTAGTAACCATAGAAGCACATGAACATTTATTAAGAACCAGTTATATACAAGGTATTGTCCTATGGAAAAGATAAAGATAATAGGTTCCTGTCTTCAAGCAATGTATGGCCTTCCTGGGCAGATATAAAACATGCTATATAAAAAACTGCCACCCAAGGCAGTGAGTAACACATGACATCTGAATTCTGTGAAGGTTGCTATGGGAAGAATATATTGCTCATAGTAGGAGAGGTTATTATAGACCCTT
Source organism: Sus scrofa (assembly GCF_054392235.1). Taxonomy (NCBI): domain Eukaryota; kingdom Metazoa; phylum Chordata; class Mammalia; order Artiodactyla; family Suidae; genus Sus; species Sus scrofa. The sequence continues at coordinate 53,760,712 of NC_139383.1, read as the reverse complement.
GGGAGAAAAGAGCTCTGAGGATTGGTTAAGAGTTTGGCAGGCAGAGATAAATAGATAGTCTGGGTGAACTAATAGAATTACCTGAGTAGAACTCAACAACTGAATGAATAACAAATTAAATAAATTTTGAATATCTAAAAAAATGAATTTAATATAAATGCTAGGAGACAATTTAGTGTTTCTGCTATAGTTTAAATTTTTAAATTTCAGTGGAATTCCTACCCAACCATGATGATGAAAAGAGTGCATACTACAAAATGCACAAATACAAACAAATGTCAGATGATGCACTCCAGATGATCAATCCAGTCCTCACTGCTTGCAGTCCTTAGACAAGAAGAATTCAGAAATCAATGCAAAATACTCTGAAATTCAGCCATATTCCTCTTAAAATGTCTGCTATCTCTAGGTTGTTCTGGGATTGAAGGAATTTTTGATTCTGGACATTTTATCACAAGCTAATTTAGCTCATATCCACAGTTAATGCTGGGTTAAAGTTCACAAACCCTGAAGGAGATATATCTGCTGGAAGAAGATCTGTGTTATCCCTGGTAATTTTCTTTTGAGTGAAGTATACTCCTCGAGCAAGGTCAGCCCGTGCCAACCCCATGGAGCTGTGCCTTGTGCATGAGGATTAGTTGGCAAAGGAAGGATTCACAGCTATCAGAATCATCGCCGCCATTCATGTAGGCTCCCCAAGTGCCAGGTACGGTGCTACCATCTTACATGCCTGATCCTGTTCCTTCCTCACGGCAGTTCTAGGGAGCTGCTTCTGCACACAGTGTTTATTACATATTAAAAAACAAAGGACGAGAGAAAGATTAGGAAGCTTGTCTAGGGTCTTAAGAGATTCGAACTCAGATATAAACCCACAAAGCCTACATTCTATTCATTTGGGATTGTGATGACTCTAAATAGTACATTATTTGGGAGCTAGTCACCCTAGCTAAAGGAAAGTCTTATTGTTAAGCAAACAGACAAATCAACCAATAGAAAAATTGATCCCATTAACAAAAATTGGCTTGGGAAATACTGTTCTAAAGCAAGACCTGAAACAATGCATTAAGGGAGGATTTAGTTTTCCTTCTCTGCTAGTGTTTGCAGTGATGCAGGAGAAAATTACCATACCTACCACAGAACTTTGCCAAATGCTGCCACAGGCAGCTTGGCACATAGGCTGGATTTTATTTGTAAATATTTTAATTCTAGGAGATTTATTTTCTAAACCCTTTCTAGTAACTATCCCAGAATTCCAAAGTGAAGGAATAGGAACATTCAGAAATATGTTCTGAATTTTGTTCTTTGGGAGGAGGAAAAGAACAAAATCATATTGGTTAGTATTACTTGATGATTCTTAAAATTCTTTAGTTTTGTCAATAAATGTTTTCCTAGTCATTCTTTTTCCTCTTCTAACGTCTCATTGGTTTAGAAAGAAATTTGAAATAGCATAATGTTCCCTTGACATTTCTCAACTCAAATCCTTATTCCCAAAAGAGTGAATCATATCTTACATAACTCATCATCACCAACTGTCTTGGGTGGTTTATTAAATTTAAGCATCAGATGTAAGTATAATCCATCAGACTGATGAATCCTGGTTTCCAACTCAATTTGCTGATAAAAGTTCAATCACTATACTATAACATATATACAATTAAAAAATGTACAATACTGAATTCCAAGGCTTTTACTTGGTCTTGAGCCTTAAAGCTATCTTATAATTATATATGTTTTTCTCCTCTCTTCAGAATATGCACAGTCATCTATAGCCCTTGATGTTTCCGTCCATTTTAAATATCATGTCATTCTTATGTATTGGTGTATGCACATACCATTTCTAAAGTGTTGGCTATAGATACAATGCATTTGATGCATTTTATGGAGAAAGGTAAACTCTGCATGTATCACCCTCCATTTCTTAAGAAGACAGCTTAATGTTTTGAACAGGAATTGATGCCCAGCAAATATCCTGTATTCATTTTTTCATTTGACCTTGTCATTATAGAAGTCACCTTGCCACATGAAGATATTGCTAACATGTTGCTCGAATAATTCCCATTTTAACCAAATACTCAAATAAAACATACCTGCATTCAGATTTCCATGAACTAATAACATTATTTATTTTTTACAAAAACTCAAAAGCCTGATAAATAATTAAACCTAACAGGAAACTACCCAACTGGCTGAGAGAATTGGAGAAAAAGTATCAGCTATAGAAATAGAAATAGTACTTGAACATCCAAAGGCACAATTAAGGTATTCCATACTAAATTTTTTTTTCAAAAAAATTCAGAACAGCAAGATATACTTTCATGTGAATAATAAATTTTTTCATGCTTACATGTGCTTTTAACAGGTATCTGAGCTCCTTGGCTAAGGTCAAGGAACTGTGGGTCATAAGCAAAGTATGTGTTGGATGAGCAAACTCAAACCACCAAAAGGTATTTCCATGGACTTGAAAAACATTTTTGAGGGGAACATTCAGAAATATAGCTCATTTGGACCAGATCTTTTTGATTTTCAGTTTCCTTTTTTCCGAGTCATGGAATAAATTCTTTGATGGAACATACCAGGTTTGCACAGGCTAATGAAAAAGCCACATATACTTTAAAAAAAAAAAAAATTGAGGCAAAACTCCTCGGTATGTTGTTCAAAGAAGACAAGAGCCTTGCAATTAGGTTCATTAATGTAGCTTAGGGTCTGGTTTCCTTTACTCCATGGCTTCCAGAGGAAGATCGATCTCTATCCTTGTCTAGTAAAAATATCAGTTTATAATGAAAACATAACTCTTTGATGTTTGCTTTGTAGCATTTGCTTTCGGAAACTTTTGATGCTTTGCTCTATCTCCTCCTATTAGTGCTTTTATCTAACCCCCAAAAGTCACCTACCAAAGCAGACACTCTGAAGTCCCACTGGGCTCCCATCAGTCCAGTAGAGAGGGCTGACATGACATATTAGTCTTAAATCTAAAACATATGTTTGGAAAATGCCTAGTTTCCTGGCAGTAATTAAGAATGCGACTTGGCAGATTGGCAGCCACATAAAACAATCGTTAGTAAACCCTATATTTATTATGTTCCCATTTTATGGAAATGAAACCCACATTACAAATATACATAGGAAACTGGACCCGAAATGATGCACAGGTAGAATCAATTATGATGAAGATGAAAAGAACATTGGTAGTTTTTTTTTTTTCTAATTCTCTTTTCTTATCCCTGAAAGGTCTCCCCGAAAAGGAGCCACAAGAAAACATTTAAACATGTCCTTCTATTAGCTTTTAAAATCATCTTGGATAAATTTCCTCATCAATACCCTCTGTCAGTGTGGCTTACTAAAGAGTTCTGGTGTACAACTAATTAAGATAAGTTCCTGTAGTCATAGGAGACTTTTGCTTTATAAATATAAAAAAAAAATCTACTTCAGGTCACTTCAACTCTTGTGAATACAAACATTATATATACATAATATATCACTTCAACTCTTTTGTGAATACAAACATTATATGTACATAATATATATGTTATAAATGTATATTACTATAAATACACACATTTAGGCACAATGTACATTAGAAATAAACATACAGTAATTTATATATTATTATAAATACACACATATGTAGGCATGATAGGCACTAAGAATACACGAATATAGCTACATTTCTTGATAAAATAGTGAAGTAATTCTGACCCAATGGAAAAATATCTGCTGCACCAAGCTTCCCATTAAGTCTATTTTTTCCCTTTGAACCCATTGCACCTCCCCATAATCTAGCAAATCAAGAGTTAGTTGTTCCAGCCTCTGCACCATTGTCCTATCTGTCCAGTGGCTTGTGTTATACTGGTTATTATGTATCTTGAAAATGACTTTTGCACACAAGCATTGCCTCCTGTGCATGACCTGTTCACACACAAAGTGAGGACACCTTACTGAATAGCAACAGTCTTAGTGATATGGAAGCCACGTAGTCAAGAAGGTGACAAAACCAGGCAACAAAGAGTGAGTGGGCAAACTCACTCCACATTATGTTAGTTATTAATGAATGTACAGCAAAATGTCTGGATAGTTTGTTCCTAAAGATATAAAGATGCTATAGACTATATCCAAGAGAGGAAAGTAGGTCTAATTTGGAAAATGTTGGGAAAGTGATCATGGCCATGAAGTATCTGTAGGACCAAAAATATAGCTGGCAAACATTTCCATGGTGCATCTTCCATCTAGTAAAGTGAAGAAACAGGAGTTTTCATTCTCCATTTGCCTGGTTCCATGTGAAATAAGCCAGGTCAACTAAGCAATAACATTTATTTTGTTTTCTAAATTGCTGACTCTGTGAAAAAAAATTCTCTTTGTTACAGAGTTCAAATTCCAAATAAAACCCTGGGATGGGGAAGGCAAAAGAGTCTCTGGAGAAAATTGTTTAAAATTAGAATCATCTTAGAAATATGTAGAGACTAAATATGACACTGTTTTCCTTTTATCTTTAACATTTTGCATTTTAATATTTTCATTTGCCAATATTTTCACTATAAGTTTTAGAACACTTTTGGCCATTTAGATCATAGTTTGTACATCATTAAACAAGAATTAGTTTCATTCTTTCATTCGCTCTTTCACTTTTCATATATTTATTAATTCTGCTTGAGAGTTTTATTTGACTTGATAGGATATCCTTCCAACTCTAGACATAAGCACATTTAATAAGAAATCAATAATTAAATTTAACAACCATATATTGTGCCTGGTACTTTGTCACATTGTAAGCATTCATTAATTCAGTTGAATTAAAGTGGTTTTCCACTTGCCAGTAGTTTTTAAGCAACCCTTTGTGAGTTATAACCATGATTTGAAGACTCTATAGAACCATAATGATTATAGCAAATGACAGTGGTATACTCTTGTGGTTAAGCACAGAAGATCTGAAGGTAAAAGACAAACATGCAAACTAAACAAGTTTACTAACCTTATGACCATATGCAAATTAGTTTAAACTCTCTTTTTTCTTTCTTCTTCCTCTTCTTTTTTTTCGTCTTTCTAGGGCCGTACCTGAAGCATATGGAAATTCCCAGGCTAGGAGTCGAACTGGAGCTGTAGTTGCCAGCCTAAACCACAGTCACAGCAATGTGGGATCTGAGCCGCATCTGCAACCTACACTGCAGCTCGTGGCAACACTGGATCCTTAACTCATTGAGCGAGATCAGGGATTAAACCCTCATTCTCACGGATACTATTTGGGTTTGTTACCACTGAGCCATAACGGGACCTCCTCAACTGCAGTTTGTTAATCACATATACTCATAGCCATGTGGGGCCACATGAGGGTTGTGCTCAGGAACAGAATGATAAACCAGGGGCTGTAGAAGTATCACGAAGAATTATCAAGAAGATGAAGTGCTGTCTGGTTTTTATAGAAGGATATGACTGACTGACTTGAATAATTCTTTAGACTGGGAGCTGAAGCCCACTACTCAAGAATAAGCAGGCACTGTGCCCAGTGCCCTTGATAAGGAGGGTGGTTTGGCTAGGAAACCTATGCCACAGAACAGTACGGAGGGGATTTTGCAACTAGGCTAGAAGAGGCCCTCCTGATTGCACCAGATGTCAAGCAGCGCATGATATTGAAACTTAATATAGGTGGGTTTTTTTGTTTTTTTGGTTTTTTTTGCCATTTCTTGGGCCGCTCCTGCAGCATATGGAGGTTCCCAGGCTAGGGGTTGAATCGGAGCTGTAGCCGCCGGCCTACGCCAGAGCCACAGCAACGCGGGATCCAAGCCGCGTCTGCAACCTACACCACAGCTCAGGGCAACGCCGGAACCTTAACCCACTGAGCAAAGTCAGGGATCAAACCCGCAACCTCATGGTTCCTAGTCGGATTCGTTAACCACTGAGCCACAACGGGAACTCCAAGACTTAATATAGGTCTTACATCCCGTCTCATCTCCATGATGGCTTTAAAATCAAAACAAACCAAAAAGCTTGAATGATAATTAAATGGACTGATAATTAAATGTACAGCCAGGTACAGGAGTTTTAAGACCTGCTGAGATTATTCATCTAGGCATTGCTAAGTTTCACCAGTGGGAAAGGAGCTACAACCCATGGCTACATCACAACACTTCAGACTGAAATGGACACCTGGCCATTGTCCAGGTATATTGGGCCAGGTTAAGGAGCTGCATCAGAGAATCCAGGTCTACAGGCATACAGTTGCTCTACTGGTGCTCTGAGTAATTCAGATCACCCATCTACAAGGGTTTATGAGGGTAATTATATACATGGCCAATGTTGACATCACTTTGTACTTCAGAGATCAGGTTGTCAAATAACATTTCTCTCTCATTAGTTCTCTTCTTTATGACCCAAGATTCTACTTCACGTGGCTGCCTAACTAGCTATTTCTAGATGGCAGAAGAACAAAGAGCTAATCGCTTTCTCTCTTTTGGTATCTCATGGCTCTACAATGTGCTTTCCCATAGGGAATAATCTGTGCTTCAGTGAGTCAAAGGTTAGATGTCCTCATTATACTATTATTTAGGAAGATATCCAAGAATAATCATACTTTTCCTTGTGATCAGCACATTATCAGAGTTGCTTCTTTTATCAAATATCTCCATTTTTAAAGGGTGAAATATTTTGAATGGCTTAGATATCATTGGATATTCATTTTTCTTGTGTCATTGTTGTTCCTTTTGAGTCTAGGAATATGGGACACTTTAATTTTTGTCCCAGAAATCTTGAAAACAAAGTATTTAAATCTTAAGTACAGAAATTAAATTCTCAAAATCTTTAGCAACTGACCTTGAAGCTTCTGTCAAGGGATCAACCCAGAGCAGCTTGATGGGACTGGACGAGTGTTTATAGTCAGCACCTCATAATTCAAATGTCTATGGTTTATTCCCTTCATGTTCTTTTTCACTCCTCTGAAGATAGGGCTTTAGAATTTTATATTTTCATTAGTACCTCCATCACAGATTTTGTGGGGAACAGAAAAGAAGAAAGAATTTAAAACCATCAATTTCACTACCTTTGCAACTCTGATTAAAAAAAAATTTTAAGAAAAAGTTTTAAATTAAAAATTGTGGAACTCAGTTATGTATTATGACCTTCCTCTATTTCTATACATCTGATAGAACTGGTGCCATGAAGTGGTGTCCTTTATAAAGTGACACATAACATATAGAAAGGAGAAAGAATGCACACAGCAATTGATTCAACTGGCTTTTATCAGTTGATTTTAAACAAATCAATAATTAAATTTTTACAACTATTATATGTACAGTGTTACAACATTGATGGCCAGCTCTCTAGTTAAGTATGTATCATTTTACTTAACTTCAGAAACTTTAGAGTTATCTGACTATCTATGCAACCTAATTGCAGTTGACCTTTGAACAACATGGGTTTGAACTGTAAGAGTTCACTTATACAGGGATTTTTTTTAATCCACTAATCACTGTAATACACCTTCTTGATTGGTTGAGTCTGCAGTTGTGGAACCCAGGATACAGTGGGCTGACTCTGGGACTTGAGCATCTATGAACCGGTGATCCTGGAATCAATCCCCTAAGGATACCTAAGGACTACTATATGTGGATTTTCAACTGTGTAGGGATCAGTGCCCCTATCCCCTAACCCCACTGTTGTTCAAGGGTCAACTATAATTTCCTTGAATCTCAACTATAATCCAAATGGTAGTCTGGAGTTCTATGAGTTAGTGAATAAATAACCACAAATAGTATATTTTAAGAACTAAACTACTGTGTTAAACTAAATATCATCTTCCAGTTCATAAATGCAGTAGGATTGTAGATAAATATTCAAGAAAGGCTTCAAAAACTTTGAAGTGTAGAATTTGGACTCTGCAACTTAATCCTTATGTCAGTCACAAACTGACCAGGAATACAAAGTATTTGGAATATTTACAACAGAGGGGATTTAGTGTAGGGATTGAGTACTTGGATGATGAAGAATCTGAGAATTTAAACAAGGGATATTGAGGTAATAAAAGTCTAGGGATGGCAGGAAGCCATTACCACTCATCAGCTGACAACATAAAGGAAGGAAGGGGTGTTGCCCATGGCAGGAGCCAGGAGCTGGAGTTGCATCCACTGCAGAGTCACCAGTAGGTGAAGGAAAGAGAATGAGAAAGACCCTAAATTTGTTTTTCCTCTTGCTCTCCAGCCTCTGACAATGCTTCCCACTGACCAAACTCCTTTGGAAGTCAGTTTATATGGAAGTCAGGAAATGGCCTGCAAGAACCAGCATTCCACCTCCTCCACTCCATCTCCCATCACTTCCCGGTCCTGAAACATAAAACAGAGCAAGAGAAGCACAACATATAGACTGAATGGCTTGCAGGCCTACCATGGGCATTGGCACAATTACTATGTTTTTGATTCTAAACAATCTGTAGTGTTTTCATCAACACATAAAAAATTCCTAACAATGAACTTATCATAAAAATTATTTGGAGAGATCTATGTAAATCCTTTTAGAAATAAATGAGAACAATTTTGCAAACTGGATTGTCTTGAGGAAAATATTGTGAAAGTGTCATGTCATATGCTGGGTGTTTGATGCAGGTCCATAAATTGTAATAATTTTACATAGCATGTTATTTCGTACCAGTAGTTTCGAAAGGAGTATAATGTACATATGCTGTAGAGTCTTTTGTTTTTATAGAACTGAAATAGTTTAATAAAAGTAATAATCACAGTGATCTTTTAAATTAAATATATATGTATGTTGGCCATGAACTATTGCTTCTGAAATGTAGGATATTCATTGTCCTTTTTCTGTTAACACTTACCTTTGCACTTTGCAGATTATCTCTCCATCTATCTGTTTATATGTTATCTTTCTACCTATTGAGGGATTGGTTTATTAAGATCTTTAAAAATTCTTTTTCACTGGGCCTAAACTGTTGGAAGCATCCCTTTAGTTCTATCATGCAGCATTCCCCAAAATTGATAGTTAAGGTACAAAAGTATTTTTTAAAAAGTAAAGAGCCATCTTCTTATTTGATATAATTAGAACCAAGAGTTGTTTGGTTAATGTAAAAAGCTATATAAAATTAGAAATTATATCTATATATCTCTATATTAAAAGTTTTACCTAACTTTAATATATACTGATTTGCCAGTATTTTCATCACTGAGGCCTTTAGGTTGAGCTGACTGGAGTGCCTTGTGGTTCTTCTTGTGGATTCTTTACTAACCATGCTTTATCTAGATGCCCAGTCTCCACTTGTTTAGAGATGGGTGAAATATAAAGACAATTACAATGTATTTGAGGGCAGAAGCATGCTAGATTTTAACGTTTTCCACATTTTTGTTATTTTCACATATATAATTCAATAGGATTGTTTTGTAATTTGCTTTTACCAAATCTTTCTCTTAAACTTAGTTTTCTGAGAATAAACAACTTTCTTTTTGCATCCATGGTTCATTAATTTATTGATAATTTATCTACATACATGGTAAAATATTACAGACATAATCAGTTTTAACAATGAACACATGCTCTCAGTGAGTGTACATCTTAACTGGTGGGAAACTAGAGAATAGACAGCATTGGTCATAAACATTTAGCGAGCTCTATGGCTTGAGTAAGAATGGTTTAAAGAAGAAGCAGAGAGAGACAGTTAATACAGAGTGCCCTTTACATAGAAAGGATTAATGAAGATTAAGAAGTAAAAGAAGACATAGAAACTCTAAGACAAGACCAAATGCCATGGGGAAAAACCTATTTCTAAAATATAAGCTTTTGTATTTAAAATTAAAAACTCTGTAGAATTAGAGGCATTAGGAATTAAGGTAGTAGAGGTATTAGAGATCATATACAGCTAATGAATGAAAGTGAATTTAAAAATAGACAAGAGAAAATTACTCAGAATGTAAGCAGAGAGTAAAAGTGATAGAAAATATGAAAGGGAAGATAAAACATTTGAGCATAGTAGTTCCTGCTGAGGCTCAGTGGGTCGAGATTCTGACTGAAGAGGCTTAGGTTGCTGTGAAGGCATTGGTTTAATCTCCAGCCCAGTGTAGTGAGTTAAAGGATTCAGTGTTGCTGCAGTTGCAGTGTAGGTTGCATCTGTGGCTCAGATTCAGTCGCTGGGCTGTGAACTTCCATATGCTGCAGGCGCATACAGTAAAAAAAAAAAAAAAAAAAAAAAAAAAAAGCTAGGTGTGGAAATAAGATTCATCAAGGAGTTGTATAAATAATTCCTCCTCACATTGGTTTTCAGTCCATATTCACATCACGTTAGTGATCAAAAAACTTCAGGCTATAAATTGAAAGTGGTCCCACGCTTTCAAGCAGTGGTGATTAGAGCCATGTAGAAGCAAAACTAAATCTTGCCTGGAAGGCTGAACTTGAATCCTCTGTTTCAAAGATTGCCATGAAAAATTCTTCAAAGAAAATGAATAGCTTACGGTCAAAAATAAATGAGCAATTAGGTAAGGCATCATGGGCACAAATAGGCAAAAAAAGACAGTATTAGAAAGAGAGTAGCCACAGATTACACAATAACAGACCTTGAAATGAGAGAATAGGAAAATGATCAAAAATGATCTAGCATCTTTGAAAAATTATAGCACAGTGAGGCCTGAAGAGCAAGAGTGCTTTCACTTATAGGGCTCTGTAAAAAAAAAAAAAGACATGGAGAGTAGTATACATTCACTGGCTTGCTCCAGAGCATGCTTAATTGCTATAAGTCACAATATAATTCCCAGGGACCTTGATCATCTTGACATTCCATACAACTTCACACTGCTCACCAATATTGATGACTTCATAGTAATAATTAAATAACCTAAGCAACAGAAACTGTAAAGTATCTCATAACATATCTAACAAAGAATATTCAAACTCTTTGAGAAAATAATAAAATATTACTGTAAGACATGAAAGACAAATATAGAGAGCTGAATACCAAGAAGAATCTATATTATGAATACATCATCCTTTCCACATTTTATCTATAAATTAATATAATTCCTATCAAAATTCCAAAAGGGATTTTTGTGAAACTTGAAAAGTTTACTTTAAAATTTATATGGAAGAATAAAGGGCATGGAATAACCAATAAAAATTGAGAGAAAAAAGGAGTCAAGAATTACACAACAAGATAATAATTGAAACAGTGTGGAATTGGTGCACAGGAAGACAAATAGGCCAGTGGGACTGAGAGAACTGAGAAATAGACCCATGCATTTATGGAAACCCATTTTGTGACACATCTTGTACTACTAAGGAACAGGGAAATGATGGACTATTTAATAAATTATACTGGGACAATTGACCATTGATACAGGAAAATGTAAATTAGATCTTCAATCCACAGCATATACAACAATTAATATATCTAGATGAAACATCTTACTTTGAAAAGCAAACTAGAACCTCTTCAGGGAAAAAATAAAAACATCTTTATGACATTGAATAAGAATATATCACTTAAATAAGACACAGAAATTAAAAGCAAGAAGAGACTGATTAAATGGCCACCTTAAAATAAAAGTTGTATATCACAAAAAACACAACAAATGAAAAAATAAGCGATATATTGGGAAATACCTTTGCACAACATAAAAGCAAAACATTATGTCAAAACTACATAAAGATTTTTCCTAAAATCAATTTCTTAAAAATAGATGAACAGCCAATGGAATGGGGCAAAAATATATCAAGGACAGTTTACGAAAGAAGAGATGCAAAAAACCAATATTGTAATAGATGGCCAACTTCAGAAGGAATCAGGAAAATGCAAAACTAAATAAGAGCACCACTTTGTATTTATCAAATTAGCAAAAATTTTAAAGTCTAAGAACAAAAGACAATGAAATTTAAAAAATAGAAACTCTGGATGTGGTGTACATTGGAATAATAACTATGGGGAATAATTTGTTGATACCAATAAATATGATGATAAACACACCCTACAACCTAGTCATTTTACCCCCAGGCATATACCCTAGACAACTGGCTACCTAGACAACCTATGCCACAGCCACAGCAATGTGGGATCTGAGCTTCTTTTGTGATCTACACCACAGCTCATGGCAATGCTGAATCCTTAAACCACTGAGCTTTGCCAGAGATCGGGCCCACCACCTCATGGATACTAGTCAGGTTGGTAACTGCTGAGCCACTGTGGGAACTCTCTTATGGACTTTTGAGGAATGTTACCATAGAAGATTGCCATCTTCATCGTCATCATCACCATCCCAAAAGTGGACTATTTTTTTTTTTTTTTTTTTTTTTTTTTTTGCAGAAGTTCCCATAGCACTGAATACTGTAAGAGAGACAAGCACAACCATTTTCCTAGGAGGGCATGAAATCTTGTATATATTCGTGCACTCTCACTTCACACTCACACACACACACAAAACCTCTAAAATCATTTCACAAACTCACAAACTATTTTTATCATGAACTCCTAGTTATCAGTGGTAATGGAATTCAGACTTGATAACCTCCTGAAGCGGGGAATTATGATGAAGTCCAGACCTTATTTTAGCCAATAATTTCAACCTTCTGGACCATCAGTTTTTGTGACTTTTTATTTATTGGAAACTCTATTAAGGACATAATCCTGACCAATCTGAGGTGTAAGAAGAAAAACCAATGGATTGCTGAAGAATTTAAGGTCATCAGTCTCCTCTGCTTATTTGCTACTCTAGGGTGTTGTCCTTAATATTCTGGTCAAAATGCTGTGTTCTCAATTCTCTAGGGTCTATCAGGTTCCTCCCCCTTGCAGATATTCTAAGTGAAGAGTTGGGCTCTTTATTAATGATACAACCAAACTGAGGTGAAAAGTGGACTTGCAGAAAGATAATTATGAGATCATGTGTATTAGTTCCTAAACTACAAAACAAATAGTCCTTTCTAAATGTTATGCAGGTGGGTTCACAGCCTTAGAGACATTGGATCAGAAAAAACTTCCGCAAAACTTATTCAAACATTGGACACATTTGTGCTCAAGAGTATAGCATGTGAGATATAGCTGTGTATATGCAAATAACCACCAGCAGCAATACGCAGAGGTTAAATCAATGGTTATCTTCAGCATGTAATATTAGAATTCCAAAGAATTTCCCTTCGGCCTCGAAGTCTCTCCTAACTTGCTGACTGCTGAGATTGTACTATTAATGATTCATTTCAATCCTGTAAGAGTTCCTTCTCTGCTGAAGTGTAAAAATTCTCCAGGAAGTGAATGAAGTAAACATCATCAGTCATTTAAATCAATGGGAACAGATTGCAGGACCAACTCTACTCTTATAAGTGATCTGTTTCAATGTCTTTAAAACTCAAGTACCATATGTACTCAGTAATTTCATTATTCAAAAGAAATCTGGCTGAAAAATTCTTTTTAAGCTTTTCTTTTGTGATCTGTCCAGATATCATAGAATATTTATATTTTATTTACTTATTTACTGGCTTCCATATTCCTTTAGATATGTTTTGTGACACAAGTACCAAAAATATTTAAAAAGAAATAAAAATGTACATTGACGTGATCATCCCAGGTTTGCACACACATGCAACATGTGTTCCTGTGTATACAGCAAACTTCATAGCAATTATTGTTAGTAGAGAAATGTGATTCATTTTGCCTTTCAGCAAAAATTCAGTTTTTTAAAGTGCAAGTCATTCTAGATAGTCTTATTTTCCCAAATAGCTCAAGATTAGTCCTTTAAATTCTGCAAATGTAACATTTAAAAATAAAAATCAGGAGTTCCCGTCGTGGCGCAGTGGTTAACGAATCCGACTAGGAACCATGAGGTTGCGGGTTCGGTCCCTGCCCTTGCTCAGTGGGTTAACGATATCCGGCGTTGCCGTGAGCTGTGGTGTAGGTTGCAGACTCGGCTCGGATCCTGCGTTGCTGTGGCTCTGGCAGCTACAGCTCCAATTCGACCCCTAGCCTGGGAACCTCCATATGCCGCGGGAGCGGCCCAAGAAATAGCAAAAAGACCAAAAAATAAATAAATAAATAAATAAATAAATAAATAAAATAAAATAAAATAAAAATCATTGTACAATATAATAAATATTTACCTTAATTTGTTTCAGTATTATATTTAGTTTTCATTAAAATTTCACTTTGATTTAAGCTTTATTCCCTATTCAAATGGAAGTATGGGAGATAGAATATTTTAAAACCTATTATTAAGTTTTGAAAAAAGAAATCAGTAAGCAAAAAATAACTCAATAGTATGTAATATTTTCATCCAAAATAATTACCCTTAGAATTTTGCATTACTAATTTATGTTTTACAGTATTTTCTCATGTGCATATGTATTTTTTTTTCTTTTTAGGGCTGCACCCATGGCATATAGAGATTCCCAGGCTAGGGGTCTAATTGGAGCTGTAGCCACAGGCCTACGCCACAGCCACAGCAATGCCAGATTCAAGTCACATCTGCAACACACACCACAGCTCATGGCAACGCTGGATCCTTAACCCTCTGAGAGAGGCCAGGGATCAAACCTGTGTCCTCATGGATCCTAGTCAGATTCATTTCCACTGAGCCACAATGGGAACTCCCCATATGTATTTTTATCATACTTGTATAAATAAAGTTCTATACTGATTTTCACTGAACTTTATAAGAAGAATAATTTTCCATGTTTCACATGGGCTTTGTATCTGAAATTTTACTTAACAACAAAATATTATAATAAATTACCTAATTCCACTGTGGTGTATAGTATTTAAATATCAATTTTCTATTTATAAATGGTACAGTGGTTAATATCTTCGTGAATGCAGCTGTTTTACAAATGTTAGGTAAAGTCCGAGGAATAAAATTCTGAGTCAGAGATTGTGAACATTTTTTAAAACTCTTGTTTCATGTTGTTAATTTACCTTACAGAAGTTTATTTTTACTCATTTACACAGGTGCAGTAATGCATGGGAATTTCCACTCCCACAGCAGAGTTCACTAAATACAGTTTAATATTTTCTGATCACTATTATGATTATCGGGGGTAGAACACTGGCACAGAGAGTTAAAATGTCATGAACTTCTGAAGAAATTCTGGAACATGATAAAGCACTTGATGATAGAAAATGTTTTTTTCTTTTCCCTCCCTCCCTCCCTTCTTCCTTCCTTTTTCCTTCTTTTTTTTCCTTATTTTTACTTTTCTTTTTATGAGGAGCTGCAGTGATATTCTTTTTTTTTTTGTCTTATTAAGGTTAAATGAAATCTAGTAGACACATGATGTTCTGATCAAAGTATTAAATGTCTTGCCATAAAATTAGCAAGCCAAAGCTGAAGCAACATTTGTTTTGAGTTTTACCTTCTAGGAAATCAACTTTTTCCCCTCCATTGCTGCTGTCAACGTGCTTTGAGTTGCAGCACTATTAAAAATATAATACCTATTTACTTAAAGACCCTATTGGACTGCACAGAACTCCCTGAGAGCCTGCACCCAGAATTCTATCTACCGTCCTTGTTTGCTGATAGAGCCAGATTCTAACTGCATGTCTCAGTATGGTGCTATTACTGGATCAAACAGAACTACCGCTACATGTTTCCTGTCTTTAGTAGGGCTAACACATGCCCTTAGGGGCTTCTCATCACCAATGGAGATTTTTTTCTTCTTAATCTTCAGGTTCTTTGGTCCTTTGGGCCACTGGATTTCTTTATCTCCACGTTCTGCCTTTTCTTGAAGAAATGCTTGTTGTTCCATTTTTTCCTAATCATGAGTTCTGGCATGCTTCAGGGGCCACTGCTGGCTTAGACATATAGGTTGTCAGGGATACACATGAGACTCTGCTGAATAGTGGTCCATACAGCCTTCCACATTTTCCAGGCAACATGCAAGCCTTCCAAGTTGTGATGTGAGCGGGTCCAATGATGAATGGTTGAAATTTACCACAGGCCAGACAATGAGGCTTGGAGTCAGAAATGAATGTACATTACTGGCAAATGAAGTTAGATTTCTTACCCAGTGTGAGTTTGGAGAATGAGACTCACACCATCTCCACTCACAACAATGCTATGTAAGTAAAACTATTTCTATTTCATAGATTGGGAAGTTTAAGTGAGAAGTTAAGTAATTTGCATTAGGTTGTCATTAGTAAGAGATGAAACTGAGATTTGAAGACAGGGGAGGGGATGGCAGAGGCCAGCAGCTTTCTTAGGAGTTGGTTATCTTTGACAAGGCCAGGGGTGCAGCCCCTGTGGTTATCCTGATCTTGGGTGCACCCTGGAGCTATTTCTCCTCCTCCTGGGCTTTTGCCCTGGTGGTGCCCCTTGCTTGGAACCACAAACCTCTGTCTCCTGCCCAGTCATGTGTGTGTGTGTGTGTGTGTGTGTGTGTGTGTAAAATGTTCAATTGCTATTTGCCTGGGAGAAGATTTTTCACTCCTGAATCATTCAGAAGCCATGTCTGAAAAAAATCTTTTCAAAAAATAGAATTAGCTTTTTAAAAACAAATCTAGAGACCCTTACTCTTTCTATTCTTCCCTGAATAAAGGACACATAGAGTTTGCTAAATTCATGAATGAGTGAAAGGAGACAGGGCAATACAAAGAGAAAGAATCCAGTTATTAATAATCTCAAAATATCATCTGGCCTTGTGGGGATTTAATGCGATTCTTCATTCTCTTCTTTCTTCTCTCCGTATTTTCTACTTTTTGCTGCTTCTGTTCCTGCTTGTTACCAGCAAAAAGCTCGTGGTGGGAGGTGCAGAATGGTCTTTCATGACCCTCATGGGCCAATCACGGCGCTCTTTCCTTAGGAGTAAACAACGGACCAATCACAATGCATCTGGACTTTGGCTCCTTTCTGTAGTCACTTATTGATTACTTGGAAATTCAGAACTGCTCCGCAAGAAGCATTTGTTTTCTGGGTCTAAAATTGTTGTGGAGACCTGAAGGTCTTGGGAACTTAGGCGCGAGGAAGCTGGGGTTTTCTGTGTTAAACCTCTCCATGTGTTCTCAGGATGTATTGACCAAAATGCCCAGCGTAGCATACCACTTTTACTTTGCGGGCGCTTAGCAAATCCTTGTTGACTAATTGGCAACAATTCCTGGTCTACTTGTGGGAAAATGGGGAGGTAAAGTAAATTAACCAGGCCACTGTGCTTCCTCAGTCACCCGAGGGAAGGGTTATTAGTGGCTACACACAGTAACTGAAAATAGACATCTGGTCAGAAAAAAACTAAAGAAAGAGAGAATACTGGGGTTGCTTTCAGTAAACACTTACGCAAGATATTTCAGCAATATGGGAAGGAGTGTGTGAAGTAGGTGGGTTTTTTGGGTTTTTTTTTTTTGGAAAATCATCAGAAAAATCCCTTATTACCTATGGAGTGGTCATTGAAATTTGAATTACTAGTTTAAAATATGATGTCAGAGAACCTTCTCTTTTCCAACTCAGAACTGTTTCTGCCCTAACAAATGGGAGGCGGCTTCCTGAAGGAGCCAATGTTGTCTTAAGGAATCCCAAGCAATATTCAAAGAAAAATAGTCAATGCTTATTGGTTTGCTTGACAACATTAATGAAGTTTTACTCTAGTGAAAATTAAAATATAGCTAGATATAAGCGTGCTTGGAATTTCTCTTAGAGTCTAGACTTTCCATTATTTTGGAAGAGTAGGTGAACATAGGTTCCTCCACATACACACACATTTATGGTTTCTGGATAGAAAACGTTTTTCTAAGATGAGGATCTTGCCCTGATGCCTTTAGCCAACATTTGGAGTTCTAGCCAAAAATCTCAGGAAAGTTGACAGCCTGGTTTATCCCTGTTGGGTATAAGTCACCCTATAAAACTTTAGAAGTATTTATATCGGCTCTACAAAAACACCTCTTCTATCTGAGAGGGAAAGGCAAACCTTTTCACTCAACTTAAAAAAAAAAAAATCAAAAGTCAAACCAGGAAGATGTAAACCTCACGTATGAAAGATCACCTTTAAAATGATCTGTAAATGCTGGGCCTTCTGAGTTCCACATGCATGTGTAGCTCGTGAATCACATGCACTTTCTTTCAGTTCATTTTAGCTTTTACAACAACCAGAAGAGTTGTTCTGGGGTCACCAACTGCCTTCTGCTAACTACAGCTGATCAATATTACAAAACAAATGAGGAGGGACAGAAAGAAAAGAGGGACGCCACTTGGAGGAGGGGAGAGCAGAGTGACTAAACTCTCCACATTTCTAGAGTTCGAGGAAATGTTGTATGCTGATGCATGTTTTATGTCAATCAAACATATAAAAGTTACTATGGCTGCAGAAGGCCATAAAGATGCACTTTTAAACTCTTAAAAATAAGGTACCTTAATTACATCTCATAGAACTGTGTGTCCCACGAGTCTCTTTGCTGTTTTTAAGATACCCATGGTGAATGAGGTAAAGGAAGGGGGAGGGAGAGGAGAGAGAAACTCTTTGAGTTCTGTGTGCATAAAAATGCAAAAGTTGTCCAGATTTGCATGTAGGATCTCTCCTTCTCTCTGATTTATTAACTTTAATAACTGTGGGATCTCTCTCGACGTTGGGTTTGAGAACCGAAGTCATTATAGTTCAAGACTATTTCTTTTCCCCCTGAAGCAATCTCTGGTGGTGTCAGTCATCTGGGAAAGCAAAGCAGCTTTGTTTCTTTTTCTTTCTTTCTTTTAACCCTTAACTAACATCTTAGACACTTCTGCTTTTGAACTTGAATTTCTGTGCATTCAGGGCCATGATAGCTATTCAGCTGTAATAAATTTAGACATCGCAAATGTTGGTAGTTGAAGTTACTAATGTTATTAAACAGCACGAGGGTCTTGTTTCACAGAAATAAGTTCTTCAGGAGCAGAGCTTTGTAGAGATGTTGCAAATCTGTTAGGAGATGATCACTCCTTCAGGCTCTGTGC
This sequence comes from Sus scrofa, assembly GCF_054392235.1. Classification (NCBI taxonomy): domain Eukaryota; kingdom Metazoa; phylum Chordata; class Mammalia; order Artiodactyla; family Suidae; genus Sus; species Sus scrofa. The sequence continues at coordinate 53,741,849 of NC_139383.1, read as the reverse complement.
TGGGAGCTGACTGACCTGGCAGAGGTGAGACAGTATCCTCTTTCTGAAGCAGAGAGATTATGTACCTGCCCCTCTCTGTATTGTGGTTTTTGATTCTCTGCACATCTTAAGTTTGTACAAAGGTTTGCTGGATAAGAACAATGTATCCATGTACTTTAAATTAAAATAGAAAACTACCATATGATCCAGCAATCCCACTCTTGGGCATATATCCAGACAAAACTTTCATTTGAAGAAATTCATGCACCCCTATATTCATTGCAGCACTATTCACAATAGCTAAGATATGGAAACAACTTAAATGTACATCGACAGATGGATGGATTAATATGTGCTACATACACACAATGGAATACTACTCAGCCATTAAAAGGAACAAAATAATGCCATTTGCAACAACATGGATGCAACGAGAGATTCTCATACTAAGTGAAGTAAGTGAGAAAGAGAAAGACAAGTACCATACTATATCACTTATATGTGGAATCTAAACTATGGCACAGGAGTTCCCATTGTGGCTCAGTGGTAACAAATATAACTAGTATCCATGAGGATGTGGGTTCAGTCCCTGGCCCTACTCAGTGGGTCAAAAGATCGAGCATTGCCTTGAACTGTGGTGTATGTTGCAGATGCAGCTTGGATCTGGTGTGGCTGTGGCTGTGTCGTAGGCTGGCTACTGTAGCTCTGATTTGACCCCCAGCCTGGGAAATTCCATGTGCTATGTTTGCAGCCTAAAAAGCAAGGATGGGGAAAATATAAATAAAATATGGCACAAAAGAACCTATCTACAAAACAGAAACAGATTCATGGACATAGAGAACAGACTTGTAGTTGCCAAAGGAGAGGGGGAGGGAGTGGGATGGACTGGGAATTTGGAGTTGGTAGAGGCAAACTATTACATTTAGATTAGGTAAGCAATGAAGTCCTACTGTATAACACAGGGAGCTATATACAATCTCATGGGATAGAACTTGATGGAAGATAGTATGAGAAAAAATGTGTATATACACTTATATGTGTGTATTTATACATATAGATGTATGACTGGGTCACTATACTATACAGAAGAAATTGACACAACACTCTAAATCAATTAAACTCTAATAAAAATAAAATAAAATAAGAAAACATCTTAGATATTGCCCCACATTAAAAAAATCAATGTAATTGCTGTGCTACCTCTTAGCTTTGTGTCTAGTTAAGTCCAGATTTAATCAAAGAATAGAGAAAGTAAAGATTTTTCCCAAATGCCAGTATATGTTTTGGAACTATTCTTCTAATAAATCATTTAGGACTGATCCAACTATCTCACTCCAGTGGAAACTATTCCTTTAAAAAGAGAAAGTTTAAAAAACAGGAATAAAGGAAACAGTTTCATTACATGTATGAAATTATTTTTTTATTATTTCTTTCTATAATAGTACCTATCTTATGAATCATTTACTCATCATTGGCTATATTAAGCCTCAAAGAGGTTTTATTGACTTTTTCATACATTTAATAATAACATGTATTAAATACTTACCATGTATCATGTTATTAAGCATGTATTGTGGGTCCTGCATTTAGTTTATTTCTGAACCAAACAAATGGTGTAAATAAATCAAACCCAGTTCTACTTTTTGTCTCACTTATATCTGGATACTCTTTATGTATAGTTATGCCTTGATTTATTCATCCATTGAATAAAGATTTTCTGTGTAATTACTGGGTATCAAATCAGTGAAAAATGAAGTGAGAAAACAAGAAATGCTGTCCCTATTCTTGAAAGGCTTCATTTTGGAAACCTCAGAACAAAGTTCTCAGAACTAAAAAGCCCCAGTTGCAGTCCCAAATTACCCGTTATTGTATAACGTTGCTTGGCACCATGGAATAAAAATACTTGAGTCCTAGTCCAAATTTGGGATAATTTGAGTGCATTAACTTCAGGAACTCGGTCTTAAACAATTTAAGTCACCAAATTATGTCTAGGAACATTCAAAATAAGGCACAGAACAAAACTTAAAAATCCCCAACAGGAAAAATCGTTTCTCTTTTGTCATAAGAATTCCCACTTTGCCAGAATCCATTTGCAATAAAACCCCCCTGCAATTATTAAGAATCCATTCACTTGGGCTATTCCGCTCATGTAAAAGCTATTTATGGTTTCTGTTTAAAAATGTATCCTTTCCAGTATCATTTAAAAAATGAAAATCATGCTGCCTTTATGGCTATATGCTGGTAAACACAAGAGTGCTACTGAATAAGATGACTGTGTCTTCTGAAAGAACTATTATAAAAACTATGCACTGGTTATTATTATTCCCTACAATTTTCAAATTCGTAGATTTTTGCCCAGGTTAATGATTTTGTTACAAACCTAATGGTTGGCGATGTCAGATGAAGATAGTAGAGGTTTGATATAGCTCCTTGTGCTCCAAACACACAGCAATGACAGATACACTTTGGAATGGAAATTAAAAACACATAGGCAAGCTCAAAAATAAGACCAGCATCACCATGGACCAGAAACGGAACGATGCCCCATTATAGAGTAAATATGCCATGTATCGCCTAGGTTCCAATGCTGGAAACAAGAAATGATGACGAGGAGTTCAGCCAGTGTTAACTAAAAGGGGCCAGAATTGCTTCAAGTAAGGGAAGGACAGAGCTGGACCTACTTCATATCTTTAAACGGTTTCTTTGATGGCCTTGCTGATGCATTAATTTCTCAAATTTCTCCAGAAAAGTGGTATTGATTTGATTCATTACTGTTTGTTATTTTTATGGGGAGAAGCAGTTTTAGGGGCTTCTACTTGGCATTTCCTCCGAGAATAACTATTTCTCTGCATATTGAGGAATGAATATAGGCATGCTATTGGTATCTGGGTATTTCTACTTCAGTTATGCATTCAGACACTAAGGAAATAAACTTTGGGTCAGTTCAGGACCCTCTGGACAGACCCAGGTCAAAACTCCATTTTTTCATACAATTATTTTATTAAAAAATTTTATTGGAGTATATTTGACTTACAAAATTGTGTTAATTTCATGTGTACAGAAAAGTAAATCAGTTATGCATATACATATATCCACTCCTTTCCAGATTCTTTTCCCATATAGGTTATTAAACAGAATTGAGTAGATTTCCTTGTGCTGTACAGTAAGTCCTTGTTACCTATTTTATATATAGTAGTGCATATAGGTCAATCCTAACCCCCTAATTTATCCCCCCCACACACATTTCACCTTTGGTAACAACAAATTTGTTTTTAAAAATCTTTGTGTCTATGTCTGTTTTGTCTTTTGTATAATTTTTATTAGATTCCACATGTAAGTCATCTAATATGATATTTATTTTTTTCTCTTTGACTTACTTGACTCAGTATGATAATTTCTAGATCCATGCATGTGGCTGCAAATGGCATTATTTCATGCCTTTTTATGGCTGACTAATATCCCACTGTATACATGCACCACATCTTCTTTATCCACTCCTCTGCTGATAGATATTTAGGTGGCTTCCATGTCTTGGCTAACGTAAATTGTGCTGCAGTGAATGTTGGGGTGCATGTATCTTTTCTAATTATGGTTTTCCATGGATATATGCCTAGGAATGGGATTGCTGGATCAAATGGGATTGCTAGATCAAATGGTTTTTTAAGGAACCTCCATACTGTTCTCCATAGTGGTTGCACCAGCTTACATTCCCACCAACAATGTGGGAGGGTTCCCTTTTCTTTTTTTTTTTTTATTTTCCAATTTTTATTTATTTTTTTTGTTGTTGTTTCTTTTTTTATTTTTAATATTTTTTTTTATTTTCCCACTGTACAGCAAGGGGGTCAGGTTATCCTTACATGTATACATTACAATTACATTTTTCCCCCACCCTTTCTTCTGTTGCAACATGAGTATCTAGACATAGTTCTCAATGCTACTCAGCAGGATCTCCTTGTAAATCTATTCTAAGTTGTGTCTGATAAGCCCAAGCTCCCGATCCCTCCCGGTTCCCTTTTCTCTACACCCTCTCCAGCATTTATTGTTTGTAAGCTTTTTGATGATGACCATTCTGATTTGTGTGAGGTGGTACGTCATTGTAGTTTTGATTTGCATTTCTCTAATAATTAGTGATGTTGAGCATCTTTTCAAGTGCTTTTTGGCCATATGTCTGTCTTCTTTGGAGAAATGTCCATTTAGATCTTCTGAATGCTGGACCACTGTGTGATTTGGGACTCCTAAGAATTAGCAGCAGTTCAAAGCTAGTATCCTGTGTTTAGTGAAAGTCCAAAAATATGCATTATTCCAATGACAAGTCACCCTGGTAAATAGATACAGCTCACTTTGGGAAAGAAGAGGAGGAAGAGTCACATCAACTTCTGGGAATGTAGCTGAGTCCTTCCATCAAATGGTTCTGAGCCTGCAAATGGGCTCTGGTCTGAGAGTTGTGTGAGATCCTGGTTTTCTATTGCGATGATTCAAAATAGGTTTCTATTCACCAAATGAAACCATATGAAACCATATGAAAGTCTGTACACTGAAAGTTAAAAAATATTGCTGAGAGAAATTAAAGACCTAAATAAATGGAGACATACACTTTTGGAGGGTTTTTAATATGTCTACAAATTTTTTATAGTCCTCTCTTCAAGAGGTGGGTTCTAATATTTTTCCCCTTGAGTGTGGGCTGTACTTGTAAGAAGAATGCCGTAAGGGCACTCAAGCCTTGAAAAGAGTATGAAGGGGGCTTATGAGAGTTGATTATGTTGTTTTGTGATATGGCTGCTGGGTGTGATTGCCCAGTTTTTTAACAATCATTACACTGTACACTTATAAAGTGTACTTTTCAGTATGTACATTACCTTTTCATAAAAATTAGAAAAATAAAAACCTAGGACAGGAGTTCCCGTTGTGGCGCATTGGTTAACGAATCCGACTAGGAACCATGAGGTTGAGGGTTCGATCCCTGCCCTTGCTCAGTGGGTTAAGGTTCCGGCGTTGCCCTGAGCTGTGGTGTAGGTTGCAGACGCGGCTCGGATCCCGCGTTGCTGTGACTCTGGCGTAGGCCGGTGGCTACAGCTCCGATTCAACCCTAGCCTGGGAACCTCCATATGCCGTGGAAGCGGCCCAAAGAAATAGCAAAAAGACAAAAAACAAACAAACAAACAAACAAAAACCTAGGACAGATATAAGCGAAACTGGATATCTTTTTTTTGGTCTTTTTAGGGCCACACCCTCATCATATGGAGCTTCCCAGGCTAGGGGTTGAATCAGAGCTACAGCTGCCAGCCTACATCACAGCAACTCAGGTTTTGAGCAACCTACACCACAGCTCAAGGGAATGCTGGAGTCTTAACTCACTGAGTGAGGCCAGGGATTGAACCCACAACCTCATGGTTACTAGTTGGATTCATTTCTACTAATCCATAACAGGATCTCCTTGAAACTGGATATTTTGAAACAAGTAGGCTCATTGTCATTGTTTCTTTGCAACATTGTACTAGAGCCCTAACAACACAGTCAAAGAAATAAATAGTAGTTATTAGCATTAGAAAGGAGAAAGTATAGCTGTTATTATTTGCAGCCATGCTTTTTTGTGCAAAAAAGGCAAAATAATCTCAGATACTCCATTAACATTAAGTTAATGTATTTAGAATTTATATATATCAGTAATGATTAATATATGGCAGATATGTTAAACACGGTTTATAATAATATACAGACACCAAATTCATAGAAATAAATATAACCCAAAATATGTAAGACCCCTCCAAAAAAACCTGTAAATATTGTGAAGAGAAATTTTTTAAAGACCCTGATATATGTAGAAATATACCATGTTTATGGATTAGAATACTCGGTATTGTAAAGATATCAGTTTTCCTAAAGTCGATCTTTAAATTCAAAGTCCTAATCAAAATTTCAACAGGTCAATCATGACTTAGATTTCTTGCTTTGAAACTTAGCCATATGATTACGGCATCTACTGCTGTTAGAACATGTATGTGGATTGGGAGTAGTGATTGAGGAAGCAGGCTTTCCTGTTGCACCGGATAGTGTGGCTTCTGAGCATAGGTCTATATGATGCTCTTCAGGTGAATGACTCGCCACCTCATTTAACAATTTATCATAATTATGATCATTGGCTAATAACTTCAGATAACTGTGCAAGAACCCAATTGTGCAAGAATTTAATCTGGATTGGGCAGATTAAATTATAGCATGGGTGGAATGAATTAATTTCAAAAAAAATTCTGAAATATAGGAGGTCCCTCTAGTTTGGCTATTATTTACCAGTGAATTATTTTTAGACTATACAAGATAGGAATCATATAGTGAGTTTATGACAAAGAAGAGAACATTAAAATCTTTGGATTTTCACTGCATTGTAGTCTGGGAGGCTTTTTGAAAAAGATGTCCTTGGTGAAAATGAAAATGGCTCTGGGTCACTTTGAACATGTGAATAATTTGATAATTATTCAAATGCTAGTGTGGGGTTTTTTGTTGTTGTTGTTTCACTTTAATTGGTATTAACTGTGATATCATCAAACAGAAATGCGTTCGAATGCTCCCACTTTTACCCATTACTCTAAAAAGTCAGAAAAAGCAGCAAACTTTCTTTCAAAGCAATTCAAAAAGCAGAGCTCTCCTCCTCCCCCTTCTCTGGCCTATCACTTTACTTTTTTCCTCTCTTCACTTCCTCTCTATAGCCTTCCACACTGCAAACAGGTTAATTTCTCTCCTACCTAAAACAAACGAAAGGATTTCTATGAAGTTTTATTTTTTTCTAGCTACAGCCCTATTTCTGTTTTCCTCTTCAGTCAAACTCCTTCAAAAAATCATGTGCCGTGCAAGTTAAAGTAGCTTTATTTTTCAAATGGTCTTTGACTTTGTCATCTCTCTTCTAACACCACCATTCTATTAATATCTTTCAGTTCTGGGCATTTACTCCCCCATACTGCCTTTTCTCTCACCTCCTTCTTTCTTCCTAGTCTTCTCTATGAATTCTTTCTTCACTCATCGCTTAAAAGTATTCACAAAGACTTATCTTTAATACTTTGCTTTCCTCAATATATATCTCTTACTAGATGATCTCATTCATCCTCTTGCCTTTAGCTTTTCCCTATAGTATGATAATGCCCCCAATTGTATTTCTTTTTTTTTTTTTTTTTTTTTTTTTGTCTTTTTGCTATTTCTTTGGGCCGCTCCTGCGGCATATGGAGGTTCCCAGGCTAGGGGTCCAATCGGAGCTGTAGCTGCCAGCCTACGCCGGAGCCACAGCAATGCGGGATCCAAGCTGCGTCTGCAACCTACACCACAGCTCACGGCAACGCCGGATCGTTAACCCACTGAGCAAGGGCAGGGATCGAACCCGCAACCTCATGGTTCCTAGTCGGATTCATTAACCACTGCGCCACGACGGGAACTCCCCCAATTGTATTTCTAACATTGACCTTGTCTAAAAAGTCTGATTGCCTACTAAGAATTTCCATGAAAATGTCCATGTAAAGTCAAATTCAACATGCCCTAACCCATTCATTATCTTTCCATCCCTCTCAACTATTTTATCTATTTTTCTTTAACCCCGTTAGTAATTCAACATCTACTGAGTCTCAATGTATTTGAAACTCAAAAATATTTTAGGTCTTTACTTTCTCCCTCCTTGGCCATGTCCAATTAAACATCAAATCTTACCTGTCCTAGCTCTCTGATATCTCTTAAATGTTGACCTTCCTGGTCACTGTCTTTGTTCTGAGTCTTCCCACCCTTTACATGGACTTTTGGGTTAATTTCCTGACCTCTCTGTCTCCAGTCTTCTCCGTCTGCGGTCTCTTCTCTTCTACTAGGCGAATTGTCTCATTAAAATGAAAATTGGACACTTCTCTGCTTTCAACCCTGCTTGGGGTCCCCACTAACTTTGTCCAAGTTCAAACGCTTTTCATTGGCATTCCAAGCCCTTTCTGATCTGGCCCGTGAATGGCTCTCTAGTTTTCTCCAGCAGTAATGAACTAATTGTGTCTTCCCTGAGCTTGCTATGTTGGTCAGTCCTCTCTGCCTTTGTACATGCGTTTTTGTTTGTTTGTTTGTTTAGTCATATGGAAGTTCCCAGGTTAGGGGTTCCATTGGAGCTGTAGCTGCCAGCCTACACCACAGCCACAGCAACATAGGATCCCAGCGGCATCTGCAACCTATACCACAGCTCATGGCAACACTGGATCTTTAACCCACTGAATGAGGCCAGGAATTGAACCCGCAGCCCCCTGGATGCCAGTTGGATTGGTTTCTACTGCTCCACAATGGGAACTCCACTATTTGTTCTTCTTACTGTGCTTTCTCCCATTTGTTCATCTGACATATTCCTATTTATACTTTAAAACTGCATTCAGGAAATCCTTCTCTGACAAAGTCAATCAGTAATTTCTTTGCTCTACCCATTTACCATCTCCATACTTCTATTATTACAGCTACAGAATGGCTAGTGATTACCTATTTACATTCTGCATCAGATATTACTTTGTAAATTTCTTGAGAACAGGAGTTGTGGCTTATATATTTTCTAGCGTCTGTCACAATGCCCGGCTAGTAAGTTCTTCAAAACATTTAGTGAGTTAAATGAATTCTACATAGACGTCTAGGAAGAGCATAATATTTCATATATGAACAACAACAAATTGCTTAATTAAAAAACCTCAAGAGTTCTCATCATGGCGCAATGGTTAATGAATCCGACTAGGAACCATGAGGTTGCGGGTTCTATCTCTGGCCTCGCTCAGTGGGTTAAGGATCCAGCATTGCCATGAGCTGTGGTGTAGGTCGCAGACACCACTTGGATCCCAAGTTGCTGTGCCTCTGTCATAGGCCGGTGGCTACAGCTTCGATTAGACCCCTAGCCTGGGACCTCCATTTGCCTCGGGAAGCGGCCCTAGACAGGCAAAAAGACAAAAAACAAAACCAAAAAACAAAAACCTCAATGTCATGTGACATGAACCAACCATGCTGGCTCTGAGGATACATGCAAATGAGAACTCATTATCTTCACCAACACAGAGCATAAAACCCAGGAATTGTCAGTGTCTTCCTCTCCACCCTGCTGAGACCATGGCTTCCTGCTCTCCAGGTTGCCCTGCTTTTGCTCTTCCCTGTTTCTTGTGGTTTGTTTGAATTTTGTGCTAATCTAAATTCCTCACGAACACCTTCCATCACCTGCTCACTGATCCATGACCTGTTCTTTTGACTGAATTGCATTTTAAAGGTCCCTGGCTTGACTTCCCTGGTCCTAATGCTGACTGCCGTGAAATGACCTCCGTCCCAAGTGACTATCAGTCATGTTTTCCTCCCCAAATACAATGTACCTACAGTGTTAACGCAAATAAGCCCCGTGTCATATAAGCAAATGTGGTGAATTCAAGACCAGTAGACCAGAAATAACCTGCCTCTTGTTATCTTATGCGGTCATGTGCACCAAATTGGAATATTTCTTTCCTCAAAGGTGGGAACTGAGTCAGAGGCCATCTGTGTGGCCCTTGCTCACCCGTCCTGAGTGACCAATAATTAATTTAGGTCGAATGTAATTACTCCCTTGTTAACAGTAGTTTTTCTGCACTTTCCTCAGTTGGCTCTGGAGACACACCGTTGAGTGTGATGTATGACTCCTGGCACAGGATGAAACCCGAGCCCTGTGAAGGGACAGAGATGGGGGAGCTGCTCTGTGCCTTGCTAATGAATTTATGGGCTCAACACTCTTATCTAAAGTGCAGCAGAGAGGGGCTCTCAAAGAGCATGGGTCCAGGCTGCACAGGAGAAACAACAGGTAAAGCTTCACTTTCTTCAGCTTTTTGCTTCCTATCACCTCAGTTTGCACTTTAAAAATGATTCCTACTGCTCTACGGGAAAGGGAGCAGTGTCTCTGCTAAAGAGAAGGAGGGAGGCTATGCATAGTATACTTTTTATCAGAAGTTATAAAATCAAGTTAATTGAAAATATTTCAACACATAAAAGATCATTCAGCTATTCTGTTAACAAATCATCACATTTGTATAATGTTATGATCCTTCTGTATCTACTTTGTGTACGAATTTTATGAAAGGGGCAATACATTTTCCTGAAAATAAAAAGTGGTCCGTGTTTCATTAATATTCATTCCTTGGAGTTCCCGTCGTGGCGCAGTGGTTAACGAATCCGACTAGGAACCATGAGGTTGCGGGTTCGGTCCCTGCCCTTGCTCAGTGGGTTAACGATATCCGGCGTTGCCGTGAGTTGTGGTGTAGGTTGCAGACGCAGCTCGGATCCCACGTTGCTGTGGCTCTGGTGTAGGCCGGTGGCTACAGCTCCGATTCAACCCCTAGCCTGGGAACCTCCATATGCCGCGGGAGCGGCCCAAGAAATAGCAACAACAATAACAACAACAACAAGACAAAAAAAAAAATTCATTCCTTATACTATAGGGGCATATAAAGGAAAGGAAAGGAGAAGGACATGGGAAAAGGCGGGAGGAGAGGGGAGAGGAAGCCAAAATAAAGGAAGGAAGGAAGGAAGAAAGAAAAGGGGATGGAAGACAGGCAAAGGAGGGAGGTAGGAAGTTATTTTAACTGTGTAGCAAAGTCAGGCAAAATGGTGTCCTCCTACCCCCAGTTCCCAGCACAAACTTCCACATTGGGACCATGGACTGCCAAGCCAATTCTTTCTCTCCTGAAGAATATTGGAAATAGCCTGACAGACCTACAAATAGACTGCTTGGTATCACCTTCACCCTTATCTTTGCACACACATGTCAATCGCATCCCACAGAGATCTCAACAAAACTAAAAATGACTGACTAATACAAAGACTTGGTTCTCTTTTTTATAAGAAACACAAGTTTACATAAAACTACTACAAAGTGATTAGAAGACTTTTAACATGAGATTGGGAATTTCTCCACACAATACAACTGCTAAAATTATTTCCTACCTAAAGCAAAACTGTTTTAAAATATGTTTTGAAACCAAGGTCTTGCTTGTGTTACTATCTCTAGTCAAAGGCAACTAGAAGCACACTGGAGTCAAACAGGTTGACCTGTTGCAGTGAGGAAGAATGCACAGCACAGAGGTGGTGGGCATCTCAGTAAGAGGTGCAGAAAAGGTTGCAGGGTCTGGGCTTGCATTAGATGATTTGAGGGATAGTTAATGGAGGCAGGATAACATCAGGAAGTGGAGGTAATTTTGTGGTTGAAGACTTGAGAGGGCAAGGATGTAACTGGTAATGTGGCAGCCAACACTCTGAGCCCAGATAAGGGAACTTGCAGTCATTTTTGTGGTTTGGAAATAATATTGTTTTTGTCTGTATTCAGGCATGATCAAGAAGTGCTCTCATTTTTGTCTTGATCCACATGGACATAAGATGCCTTGGCTGATGTTGGTTTTTTTTGGCTTATGTTCAACAAGAGAAAGCCAAGGTTTTGCTGGTAGTGCCAACCCAACTCCTGGAAATCATGGACCACTTTTCCTCTCACAGAAGCTCAAATTTATGAAAATAAAGGCAAAATGATAGAATTTTGCTTTATAATTTAGAAGTTGGGGTAAAGAGATAGTTGTTGTTTTTTTTTTTAACTTTACAAAGTCATGTAAAAGTTTGTTTTTGTTTGTTTGTTTGCATTTGTTTGTTTGTTTTTGCACCTACAGTGGCATACGGAGGTTCCCAGGCTAGAGGTCAAATTGGAGCTGCAGCTGCTGGCCTGCACCACAGCCGTAGCAATGACAGATCCAAGCCATGTCAGAGACCTATACCTCAGCTTACAGAAAAGCCAGGTCCTTAACTCACTGAGTGGGGGCCACATCCTCATGGATACTATTCAGTTTCATTACCACTGAAACACAATGGGACCTCCAACAGAGCCTAACTTTTAAAGTTAAATGGATGTGGAGTAAACTGAAGAAGCTTGTTATCTTGAGATATATCTAATAAAAAATACATGCATATACACAATGGAATATTACTCAACTGTAAAAAAGAATGAAATAATGTTATTTGCAGCAGCATGGATGGAACTAGAGGTTATCATACTAAGTGAAGTAGTCAGACAGAGAAAGACAAGTATCAGAGGTCCCATTGTAGCTCAGTGGGAACGAACCCAACTAGTATCCATGAGGATGCAGGTTCAATCCCTGGCCTTGCTCAGTGGGTTAAGTGGGTTGCTGTGAGCTATGGTATAGGCTGCAGATGTGGGCCCACATCTGGCATTGCTGTGGCTATAGTGTAGGCCAGCAGCTGCAGCTACTATTCAACCCCTAGCCCGGAAAATTCCGTATGTCACAGGTGCAACCCTAAAAAGAAAAAAAAATTTTTTTGAAAAAGAACAAGTATCATATATTATCATTTCTATGTGAAATCTAAAAAACGATACAAATGTACTTATTTATAAAACAGAATCAGACTCAGAGATTTCAAAAACACTTATGGTTACCAAAGGGGACAGGTAGGGGGGAGGGATAGATTGGAGGTTTGGGTTTGGCACATGCGCACTATTGGATATAGAAAAGATGGTCAATGGAGAACTGCTTACAGCACAGGGAACTTTACTTAATATTCTGTGATAACCTAGGTGGGAAAAGAATCTGAAAAAAATGTGCCAAGACCAGCTCAGCAGGTTAGGGCTGAAGAACAGGTGCTGTGAAACTTAAGGAAAAAGTTAACATAAAACAAGACACAGAGACGTTTATTTTAATTAAAGGTGGGAACTGGGGGACTCAAGGTCTCAGGGACCAAGAGCGTTGCCTCAAGAAACCACACTGCTTTCATTGGGTTCTTTGGGGTTACATCAAGTGAGGAGGGGGCTATAGGTGCAGGATATAGTTTTTTAAATTACTATTTTAAAAGTTCTTTTACTATTTTAAAAGTCACATGGCTGGTAGATGGTTAAGTTTTACTCTGACATTTATGCATTTAACAATCATTAGGATTTGAGGAAGCTTGGCGTGAGCTATCTCTGCACAGCATCTAGAGAATCATCACTGTGCCTCCGCAGCAAAGTCATGCCTATCTGCAGCAACCCAGCGTGCCTAGGTTTGCACCTTGGTTCTCTTTGCTAATGCATATTCTGCTAACCACCGCTCCTAAACCACTTGGGGCTATGAGGTTCCTCTTTCTCTTATTCTTAAGAGGACATATCATGCTGTGCAGACGGGGTCCAGCCTGCCTAGACCAATGCATTATGTCCTCATTCAGCTGACCACATGAATAACTTATGCCTTTAGGTCTTTGTTCTTAAGCTTAAGTCATTTACCAGCACTGTGACTTTTTCAAGCAGGAATATGGGGTAAAGTAAAGCAGGACAAGATGGAGTTTTCAGCAAAGAGGCTAAGAAAATATTGTAGAAACATGTCTCATGACAAAAATGGATATGTGTATATATATATATAACCGAATCACTTTGTTGTATAGCAGAAATTATCACGATTGTAGATCAACTATACTTCACTAAAACTTTAAAAAATGAAAAAAAAAGAAATTATCACAACATTGTAAATCAACTATAATTCAATAAAACCAAAAAAGACAAATAATGTAATCATTAGTTGTTTAGGGCATGCTGAGATTGATTCTGCATATTCACATTTTTAATATTATTATTACATTTTTAACCTGTGATGATATATAGATAAGGTGGCATGTTTTGTTATTTTTAAAAATAAAGTTATTGAAAAAGGCGGGGTTTTTGTAAATACTTTTGTGTAAATCATGCATTTAGAATAAGACATGAAATGCATACAACTGCTGAAAATACAAGAAAATCTTATTTAGTATAGGAATTTTCTTTTCTTTTCTTTTGGTCTTTTTGCCATTTCTTGTGCCGCTCCTGCGGCATATGGAGGTTCCCAGGCTAGCGGTCAAATCGGAGCTGTAGCCATCAGCCTACGTCACAGCCCCACAGCAACACCAGATCCGAGCTGCATCTGCGACCTGCACCACAGCTCACGGCAACACCGGATCCTTAACCCACTGAGCAAGGCCAGGGATCGAACCCAAAACCTCATGGTTCCTAGTCAGATTCGTTAACCACTGAGCCACAATGGGAACTCCTGGTACAGGAATTTTAAATAGAATAGAGTCTGTGGTAGTATTCCAGAATTTAAGACAAGTCAACCTAGTGAACTCTGGATCAAAGCATGAGTGGAACATCGAGGACTTAAACAGAGAATATGTGTCAGTAATTCAAAAAAGCTAGTGACTAGAAAGATAGTTTTCCTCTGAACTTATCCTCAAAAGTGCCTTACTTTTCAACTTCAATTTGCTAGTGTAGACTTGGCCTTAGTTTTGTAAACATAAAAAAATGTTTGAAAGGTAGTTAAAGACTAGAACAAAATTAAGACAGAAACCATGAAAGTAAAGCAAATTGAAAAACCCAAGTGAATACTGCGAATGCTCCTAGACTAAACTGATCAAGTGAGTGAGTTTGGAACACATTTGATATTACATTTAAAACTGACATGTTAATTCTTAATGTTTAAATCTGGGTTTGAAAGAGTTCTTCAAAGATTCCTAAAATCACTTAAGGCTTCATGAATAGAACAAATTGGTATTCCTGAAAACTCTGCTGGCTTGAAGATGGACTGTTAGAAAATATTTCCAAATGCTTTCTCCATAATTCAATTTTTGAATTTAGCAGAGCACCTCATCATCATGTAGCAGGAAATGATTATTTTTTATATATTGAGATCTTCCTTCATCTGACAATCATACAGTTTCTCTGCAGGAATGTATTTGTCTTTGAGGATATTTTACTTCAAAAATGACCCCAAACATGAATAGTTTACCATAGGCTCTCTCCACTGGAAGGCCATGGTTCTGCAAAAAAAAAAAAAAAAAAGGTAGTTTGCCTGAGTAGGTTCAGGAGAAACATGGACATTTAGCCTTTGAAAAGACTGTGAAAGGGAGGCTGACTCAAGTCAAGTTAAGGTACTTTTGACACAAGTCCCCAGCAGGTTCCCTTCCCAGGCCTGAGTTGAAAATAAATGAGACATTGTGGCAAACCCTGGCAGAAAAGCTGTTTTCAAAATTACTGCACACTATGCAGAATAGTGGCATCTAAAGAAAAAGAGTGACATGGGTGTGAAACTGTATGTCATCAAAATGATTGGACCACCATTTTATTTTTGTTTTGTTTTATGTTTCTTTTGCCTTAAGTCACTCAGCTTTGAGGTGGTTTATTACACAGCAAAAGTTAATCGATAATGATATTTTATACTTTGTATTTTTTTATGTTTTTATCTTTAAACTTTTATTGGAGTATAATTGACTGACTTGACCTCCATTTTAAAGGAAACTCTGAAGTGAAAGCGTGATCTGCTACAGATCTATGTGGGAACAAAGACACACCGTTATCACATAACTCATAAACACCAGAGTTAGTGGATCCCAGTGCTAAGCTGAACTCAGTTTTCCTCTGGAAACTGTTTTGGTGTCTAGGGGTGGTGCTTTCTAATCTTGTTGAAGTTGTAGAACCTTCCCATATCTTTCTAACTGACAGCTATGACTCCATGAGTGTGATGGGTAGGGAAGACCCTCAGATGATAGAAAAGTGTCTATTTCAAGAACCATTAATGATGCTTTTGGAAAATATGTTTTTTTTTAATCTTTCCATAAAATTTAAGTTTTTAATCTCACCAGGACTTGCATTGTACCAGTCACTCTTCCAAGCACTTTCTGAATATTGAGTTATTATGCATGGCAGCTCTGCATTTCCTCTTTTTACCTAGGAGGAAGTTGAGGTACCCAAAATATTTTGCCCAAAGTTACACAGTTCATAAAAAAATTGGTGTCAGAATTCAGACCCAGGCATCTGGCTCCAGAGTCTGAGCATTTTGTTATGCTACACATACAACTTTCACCGTTTGCCCATCAATTCTGCATCTGGAGCCTAGGCGTCCCTGGGCCATCCTGCACCAAGCAGAGCAGGTACTTCCCTCCATTCTAATCAGATGAATCATGAGTGACCTGATGAGAATGAAAAGTTATAGCTTATTGAAGATTGCTCCCCATCCTCAGCAAGTATTTCCACAGGCCTTGTGTTGTCCCCTTCTTGCGACGTTCTGTATTTCAGGTAAAATTAAATCCCAATTGGCATACGTGGTTCCTGTAAAGATCTGGCTGGATTCAAACAGCCAGATTTCATTTCCAGGTGAGAAAAAAACAGACTTTATAGAATTGGGGCCCCTCTCTAGGCAAACAGCAGAAGTAGGTAATTGGGAATTTCAAACAATTTTGGTGGCTGAAAAGAACGAGATGATGCTAATATGCTGGAGACAGAAATCACTGACTGAGTTACAGTTTGTCTGTGTTCTAGGTTCATAAATGGTATATATATATATATTTTTTTTTTTGTCTTTTGTCTTTTTGTTGTTGTTGTTGTTGCTATTTCTTGGGCCGCTCCCGCGGCATATGGAGGTTCCCAGGCTAGGGGTTGAATCAGAGCTGTAGCCACCGGCCTACGCCAGAACCACAGCAACGCGGGATCCAAGCCACGTCTGCAACCTACACCACAGCTCACGGCAACGCCGGATCATTAACCCACTGAGCAAGGGCAGGGACCGAACCCGCAACCTCATGGTTCCTAGTCGGATTCGTTAACCACTGTGCCACGACGGGAACTCCAATAAATGATATATTAATATACAAGAAGGACATTTGACTGAGGAGATGCCCATTAAACTTGGAACAAATTTCTCTTCCATCTCACAAAATTTCTGTGTGAATCCAAGGACAAATGTAGTGCTGTGTGTGTGTGTGTGTGTGTTTCTTTTTTTTGAGGATTTATTTAAGTGTAGTTGACTTACAATGTTGTGATAATTTCTGCTGTACAACAAAGTGATTCAGTTATACATATACACACATCCATTCTCTTTCAGATTCTTTCCCCATATAGATTATCACAGACTATTGGGTAGAGTTCCCTGTGTGATAGAGCAGGTACCCTTGCTATGTTGTAATCTAAAGGTAGGGGGCAACATTAGTGGGGGGGGGGAATTCCCCTCTGCTTTCATTGTGGGCAGTGGCAGTGGAACTGGGTAAGTGGAAAGGTCCTGACTCAGGAGCCAACAGAATAAGGTTTTGTGCCTGACAGCATAGAGTCTTCCTCTGGAAGACAACAGATGGTCCTTTCTCTAAGCAACAGCCTTGATAATCCTTGGAAAGTAAATCTGATGATATCATCCCTCCATATCAATGTTCCCATCACTGGCTAATCTAAGAAATCTTCAAAGAGACCTAGAGCTCTGGCTTGGTCTGGCCTCTGTCTGATTTTCTGCTTCACTGCTCACCAAGCACACATACCCACCCTGCTCTCACTCTGCTCCAAGCCCATCTGAAGATCTCTCAATTCTTTGAATCAAGGATGCTCTGTCCTGTCTCAGAGGACTTCTCACTATTGCCTCTGACTCAAGCATTCTTCTCTTACTTCTTTCATGGCTTTCACCTCTACACAGGACTCAGATATAGAATTCTAGTCCACATTTCTCCTCAGAGCTTATGACCCATCTGTCCATCTGCTGCTTCAACTTCTGGACTTGAGTGCTTTAAAATTAATTTCAAACTCAACAAAGCCGACACTCAATTTATCATCCTTCCTTCTAAACCTGGTCCTTTCCCCACACATAGATCTTGGAGAAGTTTCTCTTTTCCATCGAATTGCAAAGGTTAGAAATGTAGGACTCATTCTGTCCCCTCTTTTTCCCTCGGCACTTCCCCATCTTTAATCTGTCACCAATATGTATGCTTTTACCCTCTAAATATTTCTTGAACCCATTCCCTGCTATCTGTCTCTCCACCTCCAGTGTGGTCTAAGCCAGAATTCTACTATGCATATGAATGAACCACCTGGGGAGCTTGGTGAAACGCAGATTCTGATTCAGCAGGTGTATATTTCTAACAGGCTCCTAGATGATGCTCATGTGGTTGGTCTATAGGCACCCTCTTTGAGCAGGAAGGCTCTAAGCCACCAGATGTTCTTTCTTGGGTGATTGCAATACCACCCTAATAGGTGAAAATAACCCCTAATGATCCATCACCCACACAAGAGCCAAGGTCATCTTCTCACCAAGTGCAGATCTTCAGAGACTTCCATTGCTATAGGACCAAGTCCAAGAGTCTCTATACAGCTTACAAAGCCTTCCATGAACAGCCCCTCTCAACCTCTCCAATATCATCATAGGCCAAGCCTGCTCATATTTTCCGCCCTCTACTTTTATTACATTTAACTGTATGAAATGCTGCCCTTTAAAGTTGGAATACATTGATTATCAGCAGTTTTGTATTGTTCAACCTAAAAGTTCTCTTTTTTCTTCTTTTTTTGGGGCCACCCTTGCGGCATATGTAAGTTCCCAGGCTAGGGATTGAATAGGAGCTGTATCTACTGGCCTACACCACAGCCAGAGCAATGGCCATATCTGAGCCACATCTGTGACCTACACCACAGCTCATGGCAACACTAGATCCTTAACCCACTGAGTGAGGCCAGGGATCAAACCTGCATCCTCAGGGATACTAGTCAGTTTCTCAACCCGCTGAGCCACAGCAGGAACTCCAACCTAAGTGTTCTTGAATGAGCTGAGCTCCTGCTCTACATAAAGGCTCTTTAAAAAGAACACATGCTCTATTCTTCCTCTCTGCCCTATCATCGCCCACTCATCCTTCAGATCAAGCTGAGTGATCCTTGGGGAAGCCTTCCAGACCTACCTTACCAAGATAACAATCCCTCTTATTGTTCTGACACCATGTTCGTCTCTTTTTTTGCACTAATCACAGCTGCAACTTTGGATAGTTGTTTGATCATTGTCTCTTTCTTTCACTCAAATGCAAGTTCCGAGGAGTCAGAGACCAGTTCTGTTGTGTTCATCCTTATGTCCTCAGCCTCTGATTCAGTGTCAGCACATGTTTGTTTAGTTACTTAACTAAGGCAGAAATGGTGTAAGTATGGTCGTTAGATCACCTCCCTTGAACTCTAGGGTGGGCTTGGGAAAGAACTAGTGCTCCAGAGGGAGCTGTCAGGGGGTCCAAGGATTTTCCTTCTGTAGCTGTGATCCTTCCATATAGACTTCTCATGCCTGAGCTTGTTTATAGCTACAATGGTAAATTAGTCCAAACTAAATTGATAATCACCTACAGAAAACATGGCCTTTTTCATATGCTTTATAATTGATAAAGCCCTTCCACATGCATTATTTTATTTGCACAGCCAAAAGATCCTGTTGCTATCAGTAGGGTAAGCATTATGACCTCTCTTTTTCAGGCAAGCAAGTCAATTCCTAACTTTTAATTGAGTTGAGAAACTTATACAACTGCAGATCAAGTACTTTAACTTGGACCTTCTACTGCCAAACCTGGTTCTTTCCATAAGCAGTGCCCCTCAAAATCAGGGTAAAATACAC
Source organism: Sus scrofa (assembly GCF_054392235.1). Classification (NCBI taxonomy): domain Eukaryota; kingdom Metazoa; phylum Chordata; class Mammalia; order Artiodactyla; family Suidae; genus Sus; species Sus scrofa. The sequence continues at coordinate 53,722,476 of NC_139383.1, read as the reverse complement.
CTTTCTCTTGTGTTCGGCTTTCTAAGCAGGAGGTAGAGCAATATTGTGCTGACAAGGAGCAGCAGGCTGGGATTAAGTCATAAGAATTAAAAATCTCTTCGGGTTCCGTGGTTGGTGGCTCATATATCATGTAACCAGTTTATTTTTAGATCACCCTAGATTATCCCACATTCCAAACTGTTAAGGACAGAGACTTCTTAAACATGAGAGAGCCTGTACCAATTTACACATCTTTGGTATAGTTCATATGATCCTTTTCCTTTCACCATAATAGTTTGCATCATTCACACTGAAAATGACTGTTTCATAGGGAACTAATGATGGCCACTTTCCCAGACATTTTCCAAATGTTTTGCAGTCACTGATGGGTGGACCTGCTAATTCTGTGAGTCAGCTCAGAGTCACTAATGATGGGCTTGGAGACCACAAATTGCCCCAGTGAGAGGACAGCATTCACCACTGCATGTCAGAGCAATAGTGTGGACCATCAGGCTTTAGATAAAGTGAAAGCTCTTGAATTCCCCCCACTAATGACACAAAGACACATTCAGGATTTTTGATCCCATAACAATTTGAATAATATAATCTTTAAAATCCTCTCTACAATCATACCTACTCACAATGCATTTCTTTCAAATGGGAACCTCTTGCTAACATAGGAAAAAAAAATTATGCCTCAACTGGATTACCTACTATCAAAGCCAATGTCAGGAAAGAGAGTCACTCCCACATTGGAGAAATTCTAGGTCTTTAAGAAGCTGAAATAAGAAAGCAGACATGGGAGTCACCATTGTGGTGCAGTGGAAACAAATCCGATTAGCTGATTAGCATCCATGAGGATTCAGGTTTGATCCCTGGCCTTTCTCAGTGGGTTAAGGATCCAGCTTGTTGCCGTGAGCTATGGTGTAGGTTGCAGATGAGGCTTGGATCTGGTGTTGCTGTGACGTTGCTGTGGCTCAGGTGTAGACCGGCAGCTACAGCTCCTATTCAGTCCCTAGCCTGGGAACCTCCATAAGCTGTGGGTGCAGCCCTAAGAAGACAAAAAAAAAAAAAAAGAAAAAGAAAGAAAAGAAAAGAAAGCAAGCCGACATGTAATCATGTAATCTCTGGAGATGAAGATGGATAAATCTCTGTTGCTTGGGTAAAGTTTAAGAAGTGAGCACCTTGAAAGGATAAATCAGTCACTTCAGAAAAACATGGAAACATTGGAGGGAAGGCCAGGGGAATACCCAGAGTCCACTTCCCTGTGGTTACCTTTTTGCTCAAAGCTATAGCTCTCTTGATTGTCTTCTCAGTAGAGTCAACAGCCTGATGGAACTTCCCCCATTTGAGTTCTCATTACTGTTCCTCCGTTCCATTCCTCTTTTCCTGAGGGTCACATCTTTTTGTTTCAGAAACCTCCAAATGCTCAGGTGACCACAGGTGAGGAATGCTGTCTAATTGAACACAAGGCAATGGTCCAGAAGGAAGTTTGTAAATAGACCCTCCTCTTTCTAGAAATGTAGTTGTTTTGAGCAATGGGGTGGCACTCTCTCTGGATATCTAAGTGATATTTTTTATATCTCACTCTGGACAACTGTGGCCAAGTGGATGCTGCCCAAACCTATACTCTGGACCTTAGCATGATTTCAGTGACATTCTCATTCCTGCCCTAAGAAGTATAGTTCTTTGAAATGATAAGTACCCTTAACATGTAGTTAGTTTATGCCCTTGGTTATGGGGGTTAAAGCTTAGATTACTGAGAAAGTCTCCAGTTAACTTTCAAATCCCCTGTATATGGTAACACCATGTGGGGCATCCCCAAATTTTGTATTCATCATGTACACCCCCATTTAAAAAGTTTGGCTGGCTATGCTTTACTTACAGAATAAAATCCATGATCTTCCCTCTAATATTAACGATTTCTCACCATCTGAGTCCATGATGACTTACCAGCATGATAACCCAGCACTTTTCAATGCAAATTATCTGTCTACCTAAAAATCTACCTCTTCTCTGTCATTCTTCATTTATTCAACAGATATTTATTAAGCACCTAAAATGATCCAGGCATTATTCCAGGCACTCAGGATTATATCTCCGAACAATGTAGATGAAGTTCATGACCTTAAGGGGTTTACACTTTGGTGGGGAGAGACATTCAGTAAACAAACAAATAAAAAATGCAAAAAAAATAAATGTAATGGAGCTGGTATTGGTAAGGGCTATGAAGATTAATAAAGCACTGAAGTAGACAGAAACCTAGGAGGTAATTTACATAGGGTGGGGAGGTCACAGTAGTCTCTGATGAGGTGACACTTGAGCAGACATAACTGGAGGGAAGCTGGATGGCAAGCCATGAGGATAGACAGGTGAAGAGGGAACAGCACATGCCAAGGCCTTGCAGTGGGAACATGCTCAGAGTATTCAAGGAGAGCAAGGTGTCCAGGGCAGCTGCAGTGGAGGAAGGAAGTGATAGGAGATGAACAAAGAAATAATGGGAGGGTAAACTCCAGTAGGACCGATTAAGCCATGGGAAGGACTTTGGCTTTTCCAATGAAAGAAATGGAAAGCCATGAGATGGTTTGAGTAAAAGAAAAAATAAAATAACATGACCTGATGTTCTTTCTAAGAGGAACACTCTGGTTTGGTGTGAGGATAGTCTGTAATAGTGTCAAGGGTAAGGAGACCAGTTATGAAGTTATTGCAATCACCCAAGTGAGAGGGAATGACAGTTTTGCCCAGGATAGTGGCAGGAGGAGTAATGAGAAGCCATCAGACTCTGATATATTTTGAAAGAGGAGTGGGAAGGATTGCTGATGTGTTAGATGCAGGATAAGAGAGAAAAAAGAGAATTTGGGCACAGCTCTAATATTTTTGGTATGAGCACATGAAGGACTATAATTTTTATTACATGATTTGGGGAGCAATTTTTGGAGGTGGAAGCTGGGAAATCAAAAGTTCCATTTGCAGTGATTTTGGATAACTTCAACATGCTATTAGATACACAAATAAACATGTTGAATAAGCAGTATATCTAAGCCAGGAGAGTACCCTGGGTTAGAGATAAAACTTGAGAAATTATCACTAGACAAATTGTATACAAATCAGTGGAACTGACTGGCATCCCCTAAGGTCTAAGAGTATGTGAGGTAGAAAAGAGAAGAGCTCTGAAGATTGAGGCTTTGGTGGTTAGGAAGAGAAAGAGGAAGCAGTAAAGGAGATGGAGAAGGACTAACTGGTGAGATGAGAGGACAACCACCTTAATTGTTTCCTAGGCTTAGCTCATGTCAGTCTCTCTACCAGAAATGCCTAGAAATACTTTCCTTCACTCCCTCTATAACTCACACTTACCTCTCCATCACAGTCATGCACTTAATTCTGTGTTCCCTGTGGTTCCTCTTGTCATGTGTTTTATTTGACAATTTAACTCTTGTTTATATTTTAGCTCTTTCTAGATGAATTATCTTTTCTTAATCAATATACCTTTCCTGCCCCAACATCCCCAGGACATTACAGAAATGTCCTATGCTTTAATTTTGTTAGTTGGTTCCCCTCTGAGTGTGTCTAGGAAATCTTTCTATCACTTCTCAGCCATCCCAGAGCCCACACATGAAATACACATGAAAATCATTGGTAGCAGCAGTCTAACAACAGATGACAAAAGAAACAAGGGGTGTTTGAAGTCCAGAATCTAATTCTGAGATGGTCCTGACACCTTAAAATGTGAAATTTGTGGGCATCATGCTATGGCACAAATTCAGGAGCATTTAAAATCATCAGCCAAAACAAGTCAATAGGTATATGTGTTCAGTAAATGACAGCACAAAGAAGTAGACATGTATGGAAAATCACACCTGCCCTTATAGAACTCACTCTCCAAATAAGCCAGGGAATAGGTGACAATTTAAATTAAAAAATTTATTAAAAATCAAGAGTTTAGGAGAGCAATTTTAAATTTTAAAACTAGAAAAATTAGTTTCCAGGTGTTGTTTATATGTGGCCAAAATCTCCACAGAGTGTTGCTTGGTATCATTAAAACTTGTGCTGGGAAAGGAGAATAATATTGACATCTTGTCCATCACAGTAAAAGATAACCACAGAGCCAGGCCTGGCCCAGCACAAGGCCAACTCAGAGGCGGCAAAAGGCAAACACATGTGGGATGCATTGAAAACCGACTCTGAACGCCACTCTGTGAACATAAGGAGAGCAAGGGTGCCCCTCAGCTGACCAAGCACAGCTCTCCCAAGGCAAGGGGCAGTCCGGAGTGGCAACATCTGCAGACCTGCTTCCCTTTCTCCCAAGAGACCTGCCATTGTTACATGAAGTTTAATTTTGGTTTGAACTAATAACCCAGAGAAAGCTATTTTAGACATTTGGTCTCTGGTACATGAAGTTAGTCTATAGCATTCTGATGAAGGTTTTCCCTAACACTGGCATTTTGGAGGGAAGAATAGTTTTGAATTGTGCTTGGGATAACTGCAAGTCATTTGACATGTACTAATCACAGCACAGATGCTCACACAGCTTAGGGGCGAGTTTTGTCTTTTTGTTAATTGATGACCTTGACATTGCCATATAATGAGGAGCCAGTAGGAACCAAGGTGACATGGGTTAGTTTTATTCAGACTAGCCAAAGTGGTCAGATCCACAGTGATCTTATTTAAATGCTGTAAAAAGTGCATAAATTCAGCAACGATGGATGACCTGATCGAGCCATTAAGTAACAGAACATGGGGTTTCTTTGTCTTTAAGGAAGCCATGACTGAAATGACCCTTTTAAAATCAGCATTCAGCTTAAAATTATCTAGATATTTTCTTTTTAAATATATACACACTACTATATATAAAGAAAGTAAAAAGGACCTACTGTCTAGCACAGGAAAAGCTATTCAATACTGTGTAATAACCTATATGGGAAAAGAATGTGAAAAGGAATGGATATATGTATATGTATAACTGATTTACTTTACCAAACACCTGAAACTAACACAACTTTTTAAGTCAACTATACTCCAATAAAATTTTTAAGAAATAAATATAAATAACTAAATAAAAATCAATATCGCTCTGTGAAGTTAATGTTGTCTCATAGTTAATCTAACTTTATTAAGTCACAAACAAAACAGGTATAGATAAATTGAGGAGTTAAGGCAAAATTTCTGTTCAACAATAGTTGTGAAAGATATAATATAAGTAAATAAGCATGTAAGTGGGAAAGATATAGACTATAATTACCAACCAATATTCCTACAAAACCAGATTTTAGACAGTATTATTGAGATCAAGGTTTACAGATATCTTCTAAAGTGAAACAAAATTTACATCTGTTGCTGTAACCTCTGTTACCTAGAATTTTAAACTGATTCTGAAATAGAGTTTATATTTTATCTTATTTAAATGTATTAAATTGTTTGCATCTTCCTTTTGTTCATTTGGTTTATTACATTCTGAAAATATTTGTTGTTTATCTTCAGAGCAGCATGGGAATGATTTAAATAGAATCATCAAATTAGGATGCTTTTTAGTTAACAAAAATTACAAACACAGACTAGCTTTAAAAGCAGTATCATTCTAGGTGTTTAATCTTCCTTTCTCTTGTTCTTGAGCCCTAAACACCAGATGTACATTACCTTGCTTATTGGTAATGCCTTGTTTTGCCTTCTCTTCTTGAAATTTTTAAATTTAAATATGTCTTTGTCTTAAAAGAGCAGGTCATCAGTCAAAATAATGCTATCACTTCTGAAAATATTTTCCTTTTCTGACATGCACGGAGGTGCCATAAAGTAGTGTTGACAACTCCATCTTTCGCATTCCACAAATCTTACGGAGATAGATCATTGGAAAACCACACAGTCTATATCCGGGCTTTGTCAAAAACTGAAACATGGCCTGCCAGCCACAGATAAGGTTTTGAAATGATAGTCACTGAAAAGGTGATAACAGAAACAAGGATCAAATGCATGTGCCCCTTCACCTGCGGCAGCCTGTGGTTTCGAGCCATGCCACTTTGATTGGACATCTGGCCTCTTGGCAAAGTCAGCGGATATGCCGAATGCAATACCATGGGAGGACACACCATGGATGTGGTGTTAGATGGGCCGCTGGGCAAGGGCGGGAGTTAAGAGGTGCGGTAAAGCAATAACCCAGCTTCTGTCACAAATCGGAGAATGAAGGACTCAGGGTTAGAGCAATTTACCACGGAGCTGGATAGATCAAAGCAACATGCCATGGAGAGGCAACAATAGTGGCTCAGATGGAAACTATGAAACATTCCGGAGCAAACGGAGTCTTGCTTTCTTCTTCTTCCCCTCTTTTACTTCTTCCTCCTTCTCTTCTCCCACCTCCTTCTCCTCCTTCTCCTTCCGATGTCTTTTTCTTTTAATCCTCAAGTGTTTTGAGGTTTCAGGCTGTTCTCAACTCTATGGAAAAATTCGATAGCTAGGAAGGGTCAAAAACTCATTATGGTGGACCTAGACATGAAATGTTAAACCAAATGATTTTTTTAAAAAAAGAAAAACATAACCGGTATGGCCACAAATACTGCCTTTAAGAGACTTTATAATCATTTACTTCTTAATGGTTCCTCCCCCATGCCATCCATTTCCAAACAAAGCTGAGTTTATGGCCATCATACGAGATTACATTCCCGTGCAGTTGCAGTATTTCTTCTATAATGATTTATTTAAAAGGGCTTCACCATGATAGCTCTCCAACTTTGTTCCTTCCTGTATATCACTGTTCAGGGTCAAAAGCTGGGAAAGGGCTGGTCCCTGAGGCCTAACATATTTCACCAGTGGAGACTCTGGCTTTTCACTTCTCTTTCTCTCCTCATCACTTTAGGCTTAAAGAAGAACAGATGTGGAAACGTTTAGAAAAAGACTAATTGAATTTCACATAACACAATTTAGCATTGTTTGAGGAAGTACCTAAATCAACAGCACATTTTCCAAAGTCCCAGCCTCGCCTAATTAGAACACCAAACGTGTGACTAATTGGCCACACTTCCACCAAAGGCTCTGCTGCGGATGAGCTGGGGTCCGTTCCCCTCGCTCCAGCTGAGGCCGGCGGTTTGGCTGCGAGGGAAGGCGGCGGCTCTAAATGAGCTGGACCGAGCGGAAGGGGGAAACTCGGAGAGCAAATCCATGCGAAGCAGGAGGGAAATTGGAATGTTTACGCGGTGGCAGCACCCCGAGAATTACCAGGAGATTATCAGTACATAAATTAAGAGATACTTGGGGCTCCGTCACTGGGACAGTTCATAGCCTGCTCTTTATCATTTCGGCGTCGTGCTTTTTAGAGCTTGACATCTAATTAAATATAATCTGATATCGTCAGCGAAAGGCTCCATCTAACCCAGCCCTTTCCCACTGGCAGATCTGCTTGTTGCATGCACCAGGAGGTTTTCTTTCTTCCTCCTTTTATTTCCTAAGAGTGCGCTGGGGGAGAAGGAGGTAATTAGAGCAAAGGGAGTGGATGATTCCGGGCTGGATTGTATTATAAAACCCTGGGCATTTTGCTTGAGGGGATCTGTCTCTCCCACTTTCTCCTCCTGGGCATAAAACCTACGAACTACAAGTGATTTTAAAGGGCATGTAGGGCAACTAAATTTTCTAGATGAGGATTCTGAGGCCAACAGAGGTGAAATAATTTGCCCAGGGACATCCATCTCTTTGGTGGCCGATTTAGGACTCAATCAGATCTTCTGATATCCACCTTTAGTGCCACTTATCCTTCCTCATTCATGCTCTAGCTGATGCTGAAAGGGAAACATGATTGCAGGGTTTCACAGTTCTCTGCTGGTTGGAGGGCACACACAATCCCAATTCTGTGAACAGCAAAATAATCTATTTGATTATAAATTTGCTGGAGAAACTTGTACAAACTTCTAACTTGCTCCTGTAGATCTCGGCTTCAAGGGTAATTGGCTACATAAAAATCCAAATGTTTGCTTTAATTAAATTTCATCATTTTCCAGATGATGAGAAATGATAGTGAATTTTTTTCTTCTGTAAAAGGAATGCTTTTCTGAAAGAACAGGCTGTTTCTCCAGACTTAAGCTAAATAGAAATGCTATTTGTATTGATTTTGTATCTGACAAATCTATGTTTTATACTTATCGAAGGAAGAAAACAATCTGGCTTTAAAATGTAAAATATATAGAAAAATCAGTGTGCCACTGAAGTTTGCTCACCATCAGTGTGTATTATGTTGAGGGAATATTTGAGCTTTTCTTTTGCTACACAGATTGTGATTTTTATATTTCTTTCTCTGCAATTCATTGGTGAAAGATCTGGGGATAAAAATTAATGTAGTATCTTCACAAGAAAATTATGATTATTAAAGAATACATGAATTTTTTGATCATCTGCTACTTAGAATAATCCTTACTCTTGTGTTTCTCCTTGAAAACAGACTAGAATTGATTATACTTACTTAGAAGTGATCTTCATCTTCTACATGCTAATGAAAACAAAGCCATAGAACTTTTCTTCCTTAAGTTTTAATCAAATATTTAGAAAACTGGAAATGATGCTAATAGAAGAAATCAAGATCAGATGTTAGCAAAACACTTCAGGCATTAACAATCTTGAAAGCTCCTTATTGATAAGTAGCTTAGTTCAGATAGAAAAATACTGTCCTGGAATTTTTTCTTGATAAAAATGTGTAAAAAAAAAAAAAAAAAAAAAAAGAGTGTTCATGATGCTGATGGGCCACTGAGGGACTGACCAGAAAATAAAATCGGATAAAGGTGTATTGAATTTCTCATAATAAAATAGGATCATCTGTGGATTAAGTTTAATCAACTGTGTGATGTGGCCAAAGAGGTTAAGAAGTAAATCTATCATTTATGAAGAATCAGCCTTGGGAAAGTTCCTTCAACTCCATTTGCTTCAGACTTTAAGCACAAATGAACAAATGGACTGTGGCATGATGGTGTGTCAGCATGGTGGGTTTTGGCCATTTCTCTTCTTCTCCCTGTACTCACCACAGCCAAATGGACTGTTGGGTGGTCAGGATTTGTCATGAAGATAGACGGCCACTGGGAAAAAGTGCTGATGGGTCTTCTGGGCTGGGATCCAACACTTTGCTTCATGAATAGGAGGGCTCTGTGTCACCATATATAACATGGTGGCTGTAAACTGTCTTTCCTTCTCGATTAACTATCTCATCAAAACAGAGAACGCCTAAAAGTTAGGGAAGTATTTTGACCTCTTAAGAAAAAAAGACCATTTAAATGCATGCATTTACTGATGTATTTCCCCATTAAGCAGAAGCGATCAGTGACTATCTTTAACCTTGATGAGGTAGGTGGATTTTAAAATCATTTGCAGGCAATAAAGAAGCTATCCTTTATATTTAGCAAACAATCTAAAATTACATGTTAGAGAAATAAAGCAAGTCCTTCAAATTAATCACTGTGAAATATACTCGTCAAATGTCATATAAACCTTGCACATTTTAAATGAATTATCTGGTTTATATAATGAGTTGAAATGGCACTAATGGACCAACATGTATATAAAATACAAACTTTTCTAGAGAGAAGAGGCCCACAGAGCACCAAATGATCATATAAAAATGGAGGGAAAAATCTAGATGTTCTTATGTAAAATGTAGAATGTCTGGACTTCTTTTTCTTAAAGTTTGTTTTCTTTCCCTCACTTTCCTTACCCCTATCTTTTCAATTTTGTGTCTTTTCATATAATTTCTCATTTCTTTTGAGGAATACACCTCTCTTTGTTGGAATAATGAGAAAAAGACATCTCCTAGATATGCATTCATAGAAACACATATTTCTCCTTGTTTCTTTCTATTCAGGCACATCAAAAATATATATCTTCTGAAAGTTCTATATCAAAGCAAAGTATTTTTAATTAAAGCTTGAGTCTCCTCTGAACTATGAAGACTAGACCGGACCAAGGACTGCCACATCATTTTTCTCCTCATTATCACCTCGTTAAGATCCCAGAACATGCCTCAGAGGCAGGGGGTTTCTTAACAAGGTGATAATGAGGAGAAAATGTCTCTTGCCTATTTGGGGCACAGCCCATGCCAGGTTGGATGATGGCAGACCAGGTTGGTCTAGAGCAAAACACACTTTAGGTACTAAAATGCTGTTCTCTGAATGGGTTGGGCTGTTTTAAGGTATATTGTGTCTTCTTCCTATTACCATTGGTGAATCCATGGGAAAAAAACCAAAAACTTTGGGGTAGAAACTGGAAGCTGCTTCCTAATATTCCTTCATCTGGTATACTTAGTAATATGAACGCTGACTCATAGCCAAGGCATTGCCATCTAGCTAAAAGACTATGTTTCTTCATGTTCCATGAATCTAGAGGCACCATATAACTACATTTTGATCAATGATATTTAAATGGAAATATTTTTGCTACCTCCTAGAAGTATCTTAAATAGAGAGACGTCTTTCCCTTGCCTTTTCCCTCCTTTAGGCTGGCTAGAAAGTGAATGTGATAATCAGAGCTCAGGTAGCCATCTTGGACCATGAGGTGGTAAAGCCTAAAGACAGAAGGACCTGGGCCTCCGTGACTCTGTACACACTATATCAGCCTAGGCAGCCTCCTTCCGGATTTACCTGAGGAAAAACAAACTGCTATCTTGCTTAAGCCAGAAATTTTTGTTGATGGTGGGCTTGATAAATGAACTGAGTGCAATATTGCTATGCATATTCAAAAAGATTAACTTTGTGTTTTTGTGATTCTGTATTTAAATCTAAAGTGCATGTCCTTTCTTTTTTTCTGCTTGTCTTTCCTTTTATTATTTTTTACACTTGAAAAATTGAAGTAGAGTTAATATACATTGTTGTGTTAGTTTCTCATATACAGCAAAGAATATATATATATGTATATGTGTATGTATATATATATATGTATACATATATTTTTCATACCCTTTTCCATTATGGTTTATTACAAGATACTGAATATAGTTCATCCTCAATTCTTGGTTGTTACCAAAGCCAGAACACCTGGCAGCAATGGTGTGTGGAGCCAACTCATGCCAGCTCACACAAGCCAATTTTTACAATTCAAAACTCTGGAAACTAGTTGTTAAAACACAGCCGTCATTAAAATTTAAACTATATAAAATTATAGTTTAACAAATTATGCTAGAATCAAGGGTAAGAAATATTTGGAAATCACCGTTTCCTAATAGCTTTAGTATTTTCTATGCTCTTGAGTTTACATCATATCTATATGTTAGAAATACTACATAATGGGTCTTACTATGCTTTTCTTCTTAATTCCCGGATTAGCAACATGGCATAGGTAGAGCTTGAAATTGGTTACAATGGGAACGTTTGCATCATGAAAACTGGCAAATGCTGTAAATCAGGGCTTGACTTTTTTTGTTATCATTAGCTGTCTAGGCTTCAGAAATTGATAGAGAAAAGTGTTAATAATGCAAGTTAAACTTAAAAGTATGTGTGTCTAGATCTGAAGCTGAAAGAAGTTTCAATTTAATGAATATTATTTGTATGAGGGTGGGAAATAGTTTAATAATAGGCCACCAGTCAGATGGTCAGATTTAATGACAATAATTCTGTTGGATGAAGAGTCAGATTGGGATGCAACTTTAATTGTCAAACTTTGGGTAGACTGCAGCTATGAATGGCCCAGAGATATAAAAGTTCAGCAAAAATTAGTAAAAGCATCCTGTGAGAATCAATTGGCCAGATAAAAGAATATTGAATGTATTATTATTTTAAAAAGATACGTACTACAATACTTTATATCAGTAATAATTATAATTAACTTACAAATTTATATAATTTTATATATGCACACTTTTTTTTTCAGAGAGCCAGTTGTTAAACATTTACCAGCCCACCACTATCTGAGCACCATTTACTATTTCTCCACGTCCCTCACCCAACATTCAACTGGTTACCAAATATCCTAGGTTTTACTTCAGAGATGTCACTTGAATTTATATATTTCTATCCACCCTATGGATAATGCCATAGGTTAGGTCTTCACCATTTCTCTCTAGTCCATATTCCGGTCCTTTGACAGGGCAGATGTGCTACCGCTGCTTCCCACTTAAAGTCATTCAGGGGCTTTTGGTGTCCTAGAGGATTACACCTCATCTCCTCTGCACGGTTCAAGGTCTTTTCAAGCTCTCGGAACATCCCTTCAGTCATTCTGAGCTCCTTGCTATTCTCTTCCTTTATTCCAACATCAACTCTAGTACATAGGACTTGGCACAATGTACTGTGATCTTTCGTTTACAAGTCTCTCTTCAAGGACAATAATTTAGCTCTCTTTGTATCTTGAGCACCTGGTACAAATGACTGGCATATGTTAGGGATTCAAGGAATATTTGTTAATTAAATGAAACAGAAATCTGTTCTAACTGCCAAAGAGTTCTCCAAAGTACCTTAACCATGCTACATTCTCTCCATTAATGTATGAGAGATCTCTTTATCCCACATGCTCGCTATCACTTGTTATTGCTTGTCCTTTTTATTAAGATCCTCAAAGCAGTATAAAGTGATGTCTTATGATGGTTTTAGATTTCATTTCTTTAAATGCAGAGCATTTAATTAAATATTGAGCATCTATTCAAGATCTTATCAGCCATTTGTAATGTATTTTTTGAATAAATGAAGAAGCCCTACTTCATTCTTTTGTATGTGGATATGTAATGGATATTTGTTGAGGATGATATTCCCCATTGAATTGTTTTGACACATTTTTAGAAAATCAGTGGACCATAAATGTAAGGGTTTTTTGGGGGCTGACAAATTTACTCCATTGGTTTATATGTCTATTCTTATGCCAGTACCAGGCTGTCTTGATTACTATGGCTTTTGAAATTGGGAAGTGACTCCTCCAATATGGTCTTCATTTTCAAGATAGTTTTGAATATTCTGGGTTGTATTTCTATATAAATTTTATTTTTATTGCTTTTTCAATTTCTTGGCTACACCTACAGCATGTAGAAGTTCCTGACCAGGGATCAAATCCATGCCACAGCAGCAACCTGAGCCACTGCAGTGACAACACCAAATCCTTAGCCTGCTGAGACACAAGGGAACTCCTCTGTATGATTTTTAGAGTCAGCTTGTCAACCTATACAAAAAAGCCAGCTGGGATTTTGTTAGGAATTGTGTTAATCTGTAGATCAGTTCAGTACTGTCACAGTGAGTCTTTTGACTCACAAACATGGGATGTATTTCCATTTATTTAATTCTTCTTTAATTTCTTTCAACAATGTTTTATAGTTGCCTGTGTAAAAATCTTGCAATTCTTGTGTTAAATTTATTCACAAGTATTTTATTCTTTTGACATTTTTATAAGCGGAATTGCCTTCTTAATTGCGTTTGTGTACTGTTCATTAGTAGCATATAGAAGTATAAAGGTCATTTTTCTGTACTGATCTTGTATCCTGCAAACTTGGTAAAGTTGTTAATTAAGGTTTTTTTCAGCAGATTTCTTGGGATTTTCTATATGCAAGATTTTATCATCTATTCACCTAGAATAGAAATAGTTTTACATCCTCCTTTCCAATCTAGATATATTTTATTTCTTTTTCTTGCCTAATTTCCCTCACTAGACCTTCCGACACAAAGCTGAATAGAAGTGGTAAAAGCAAGTATCCTTGTTTTGTACTTCATCTAAGGGGAAAGAAAGCATTCAGTCTGCTACCATTGAGTATGATGTACTTTGTCAATTTGAGAACATTTCTTGCCTTATTTGTTGAGTAATTTTTATCCTGAAAGTGTTTTGGAATTGTCAAATGCTTTTTCTCTATCTATTGAGGTAATTTATAATTTTTGTCCTTTGTTCTATTTTATGTTCTTACATTAACTGATTTTAGTATGTTAAGCCAATCTTGTCCTCATGGGGCATGTTGCTGGAATCAGTTTCCTAGTAATTTGTTGAAGATTTTTAGCTCTATATTCATAAGAGATATTGGTCTGTTGTGTTCTTTTCCTGTGGTATCTATGTCTGGCTTTGGGATTGGGGAAATACTAGCCTCTTAGAATGTATGGGGAAGTGTTTCCTCCGCATCTATTTTTTTGGAAGAGCTTGTGAAAGATTGTATTAGTTCTACCTTGAATATGTTTGTCAAATTCACTGCTGAAACCATCTGTGCATGGGCTTTTTTTTTTTTTTTTCCCTTGAGAAGTTTCTCATTCAATCTCTCCACTTATTATAGGTCTATTCAAATTTTTAGTTCTTCTTCAGTCAATTTCAGCAATTTGTGTTTTTTAAGAAGTTGTCAATTTCATCTAGACTATCTAATTTGTTGACATAATGTTTGTTTGTAATACTCCTATAGTAATCTGCTTTATTTCTGTAAGGTTGGTAGTGATATCTTCTCTTTCATTTCTGATTTTAGCAATCAAATCTCTCTGTTTCTTTTGGTCAGTCCAATTATATGTCAATTTTGTTTATCTTATAAAGAACTAACTTTGATTTGTTTGATTTTCTCTATTGTTTTCCTACACTGTATTTCATTCATTTCTGGTATGAACTTCATGCTTTTTGGCTTGACTTGGTGTTATTTTGCTCTTATTTTCTGGTTTTATAAGGTAGAAAGTTAAGCTACTCATCTGAGACCTTCTCTCTCTTTTTTTTTTTTTTTTTTTTTTTTTTTTTTTTTTTTGTCTTTTTAGGGCCATACTGGCATCATATGGAGGTTCCTAGGCTAAGGGTCAAATTGGAGCTATAGCTGTTGGCCTGTGCCACAGTCACAGCAATGCCAGACCTACCCATGTCTTCGACCTACATCACAGCTCACAGCAACACTGGATCCTTAACCCACTGAGAAAGGCCAGGGATTGAACCTCCATCCTCATGGATGCTAGTCAGATTCGTTTCTGCTGAGCCACAATGGGAACTCTGAGGCTTCTTTTTTAATACAGGTGCTAGCCTATAATTTTCCCTTTGAGAATTACATTAGTGGCATCCCAGAAATTTTGGTATATTGTGTCTTTGTTTAAGTCACCTCAAAGTATTTTCTAAATTCCCTTGTGATTTCTTCTTTGACCCATGGGTTGTTAGAGAGTGTGCTTATTTTATACATTTGTGAATTTCTTTCTGTTATTGATTTCTAATTTCATTTCATTATAGTTGCAAAACATACCTTGTATATCTTCAATACTCTTAACTTTATTGAGGGTTATTTTAGGGCATTCTATACGGGCTAACCTGGAGAGTGATCCACACAAATTTGAGAAATGTATGTATTCTGCTACCATTGGATGAAGTGTTCTATAAATGACTATTAGGTCTCATTTGTTTATAGTATTTAAGTCCTCTGTTTACTTGTTGATATTCTGCTTAACTGATCTATCTATTATTAAAAGTGGGATATTGAAGTTTCCAGCTATTATTCAGGAATTGTCCATTTTTAGCCTTTCTTAAATTATATCAGGTTTAGCCTCATGTATTTGGAGTTTTTTGGTTAAGTGCTTCTAGTTTATCTTTTTTTTTTTTAGGACCGCACCTGCCGGCATATGGAGTTTCCCCGGCTAGGGGTCAAATTGGAGCTGTAGCCGCTGGCCTACGCCGCAGCCACAGCAATGTGGGATCCAAACCGCACCTGGGACCTACACCACAGTCCCAGGAACATCAGATCCTTAACCCACTGAGTGAGGCCAGGGATCAACCCACATCCTCGTGGATGCCAGTCAGGTTCATTAACCACTGCGCCACGACAGGAACTCCCTAGTTTATCATTTTTATATCTTTCTAATGTATTGACCCTTTTGGTATATGAAATGTCACTTTATGTGTCTAGTACCTTTTTTAAAGATTCTTTTTTAGGATATCAAATATAGCCACCCCAGCTCTTTGATCATTGCTATTTTTATATTATATCTTTTTTTCATTTTCTAACTTTCGACTTTGATCCAATATCTTTGATCTAAAATATAGATAGCATATAATTGGATCTTTTTCTTTTCAGCTTTATTGAGGTATAATTGGCAAATAAATTGTAAGATATTTAAAATACACACCATGATGATTTTACACACACACACACACACACACACACACAATTGTGAAATGATTCCCCCTATTGAGTTAATTAACACATCATCACCTCACATATTTATTTATTTATTTAATTTTTGGTGAAAACATAAGTTCTGCTCTCTTACCACCTTTCAATTATATAATACAGTGCTATAACTATAGTCACTATTTTATATACTAGAGCCTCGGAGCTTATTCGTCTTAAAACTGAAAGCTTGTAATGTTTCATTGACCTCTACCTATTTCCTCCATTCCCCATCCCCTGAAAACTACTTCTTTACTCTCTGTTGCTATGAGTTTGACTTTAAAAAAAAAAAAAAGATTTCACATAAATGTGATACCTTGCAATATTTCTCTTTCTCTGGCTTATGTCACCTAGCATAATGACTTCCAGATTTATTCATATTGTCACAATTGACAGGATTTCCTTCTTTTTTCAGCCTGGATAACATTCCATCATATATATACACCACATTTTCTTGATCCATTACTTCATTGGTGAGGACATATGTTGTTTCTATACCTTGACTATTATAAACAATGCTGCAATGAACATGGAAGCACAGATATCTCTTCAAGATAGTGCTTCCATTTCCTTTGGATATATACCTAGACATGGGATTGCTGGATTATGTGGTAGTTCTATTTTTAATTTCTTGAGGGATATCCATACTGTTTTGGATAGTAGCTGCACCAGTTTGCTGTTCCTTTGACAGTACACAAGAGCTCCCTTTTTCCTAAATCCTTGCCAGCATGTGTGTGTTACCTCATGTCTTTTTATGAAAACCATCCTAAGAGTTGTGAAGTGATATCACATTACGTTTTTGATTTGCATTTTTCTGATAATCAGTGATACTTGTTAGCTATATAAATAGAAAACATCTATTTAGGTCCTTTGCCCACTATTTAAATGGGCTATTTGGTTTTTGACTATTAAGTTGTATGAATTCTTTGACTATTTTGAATATTAATCCTTTGTTGGATATGTGGTTTAAAATTTTTTTTTCCCATTCCATAGATGGCCTTTGAATTTTTTTTTTTTTTGCTGACTTTCTTTGCTGTGCAAGAGCCTTTTAATTTGATCTAGTCCCATTTGTTTATTTTGGATATTGTTGCTTGTATTTCTAGTGTCAAATTCAAAAGATTATTGCCAAGATCAATATCTAGCAGCTTGCTGCCTATGTTTTCTTCTAGGAGTTTTACAGTTGCAAGTCTTATGTTGTCTTTAATGCATTTTGAGTTGATTTTTGTGTGTGGAATAATATACAGATCTAGTTTTCTTCTTTTGCTTGTGAAAATAAAATTTTTCTAGCATCATTTATTGAAAAGAATATCCTCTTCCCATTGTATATTCTTGACACCTTCATCATAGAGTAATTGACCATTTATTCTTGGGCTCATTTCTAGGCTTTCTATCCTGGTCCACTAATCTATGTGTCTGTTTTTATGCCAATATCATATTGTCTTGATTACTATAGACTTGTAATACCATTCAGAATCAGGACATGCAATATTCCAGTTTGTTTTTCTTTCTCAAGATTGCTTTGCCTATTTGGGGTCTTTGTGCTTCTATACAAATTTTAACGTTATTTGTTCTAGTTCTGTGAAAAATTGCCATTGGTATTTTGATAGGGATTGCATTGACTATTTAGATTACTTATGGTATTATGAACATTTAAACAATATTAATTCCACCAATGCATGAAGTGAAATATCTTTCCATGTATTTGTGTATTAATTTTAATTTTTCTCATCAATATTTTTAGAGTTTTCAGTGTTTAGATTTTTTTATCTCCTTGGGCTATCTCTGCCCTGGGCCCTGTGCTGGGTGACTCTGCACAAGCCCTTTAAGAACTGTTTTTCAATTCACTCTAGCTTCGTAGGTCTCATGGACACAAGTCCATTGCCTTTCAAAACTAGATATTTGGATGGTTAGTCTCTCTGGGGCAGAACTGAAATGTTAAGTTGCCAAATGTGGAATTTAAATCCTTTGCTCCTCAGGGAGAAGCTCATAGTTGTGAGTTCCCTCTCAATTTAGGGTTCCCACACCAAGAAGACAGTATAGACTGAGACTGTGTCTCAGTCTCTCCTATTCACTTTGGTGTGGGTTTTTATTCTTTTTTGCTCAATGTGCAGGATTCACTCAGTTTTAATCTTTATTTTATTTTTTTTCTTCAGAGGAACTTTATCTGTACATGACTATGGATTTGGTGTGTCAATAGAAAGTGAGTTCATTGTCATCTGGAATCCAAATTTTAATGCTATTTTTTATAGGATTGGATTTATATCTGCCATGTTAGCTTTGATTTTCTATAGGTCGCAATCACTTTTCCATATATTCATCTTTTATTACTTTCTTTGTATTATATACGTATTTTTGAGTGTGATGTTTTATTTGCTTTAGTGATTTTTTTGATTTTACATCCTGAACTCTTGTCTTAGTCTTTACTCTAAGTTTGCCATATGTAACTTAACTTACCAGAATGCACTTCAGATTTATACTGCCTCAGCGCCAGTGAAATATAGAGGTTTTATTCCAAGGTAGATACATTTCCTCCTTCCCCCACAGCTTGTGCTATTATGTTATACCTGTTATGCTTACATATTTTATAGACTTAATAATTCATTGAAATAATTACTCTTTTATATAATCTATGTCTTTTAAAGAAGCCTGAGAGGAAAAAAAAAAACAAGTATCTATTGGCTAAATTTACTATATTAACTTCCTATTTATATTGCCTGGTTCTCTTTGTTTCTTCCTGTGGATTTAAGTTGCCACGTGCTTGTTCACATCTTCCACTTTGTGTTGGGATTGTCAAGTATAGCATATGTCTATGTATTATAGAACTAGAAATGCAATTAAATGTTCATTGTTTTATGCAATTATGTTTTAATTCAGTTAAGAGAAGGAGAAGAAATATGCAATTATTCTGCCTTTCACAATTACACACACAATGGTACTTTTGTTTTTTGTTTTTTTTTTCATATGGGTTCATATTACTGGGTTGTCACTTGTTTTCAGTCTGAAGAACATGTCCAGTTAGATTTTAACCCTTTATCATTATATGTGTATGTGTCTTTGAGGTTTTTATTACAGTTCAGGGAGTTGACATTTTTGCTCCCTGTACAACCATCTTTATCATTTTTGAGAGTGTGTAACTTTGGTCGTACACACAGTCTTCCAGATTGCCAGGGATGAGTGTGATTTTTATTTTGGTCCTGCCTTTTTAGCACTTACCTTTTTGTCAGAGTAGCTTATTGTTCAGTCAGCTACCAGCTAGAATTTGCATTTGAGCCTCTTGTGCCAGCTAGGCTTCTGCCCTGTGTGAGGCTTGGGGAATCAAAATCATTGAGAAGCTGCTTATATCCAGAGAAAGGAATGTTGAGAAAAGATCACTGGGGTCGTTTTGAAGGAGTCTTTTTTATACTATCTGGTCCCTTACAAAAGAATGTTTGCTGACCTCTGATTTATAACATGGAAAGATACACATGACATATTGGTAGATGAAAAAAATCAGGATAGAAAGCAATATTTATAACACAATCCAATTTTCTGGGGGAAAATGTATATATGACTAAGCTTTAAAAATGACTAGAAACTTATATCTCTAAATGTTAATCATCTTTTCTCTATGTAGGATTACCAAAGAGATTGTTTTCTTCTTCTCCTCCTTCTTCTTCTTCTTTTTTTTTTTTTTTTTTTTTTTTTTTTTTTTTTTTTTTTGTAAACTCCACATTTTCTACAATATGGAGGATTATGGACTGAGGAAGAAAATATTTAAGAAATACTTAATTATGTTGATTAGATCAAAGTGCTCAAGAACTTTGGTTGTAAGTGCCTCTGTAAGGATACTCATAGGCTTGTCTTAAAGATAATCTGTGTCATTGATTACATTTACCCTAATCATGCATCTTCCAAAACCATAACTTTAATGAACAACAATAGGTGGTGGAAAAACCTATGCCCAACTTTGAAGTTGGTAAATCAAGATATACACTGGCAATTTTACATGAATAGTAACTAGGTAATAGTATTTCAACAAGTGTGACAAATCTTCCAACTATCTTCATTAATGTTATGATGACTAAGAAGGAACTAGTCTGGGGATCTATCTCTAGGCAGTTAACTTGGAAGAAAAAGGCATATGCATATAAAGTAAAGTGAGTCAACTCTTTCAGAGAAAAAGAATGACAAATCAAAGTTGACTGTCCAACAGATAGCATTCTATCAAGGACTCTCAGAAGATGTGGCTGCCTTTGAGTGTTACCTCTTTCTCCAGCTCCTGCCAGTCATCTTGTCAACACCCCTATAAGACTAGTGAAGGAGTTCCTGTCGTGGCGGGTGGTTAACGAATCCAACCAGGAACCATGAGGTTGCATGTTCGATCCCTGGCCTTGCTCAGTGGGTTAAGGATCCGGCATTGCCATGAGCTGTGGTGTAGGTTGCTTGGATCCTGCATTGCTGTGGCTCTGGCATAGGCCAGTAGCTACGGCTCCAATTAGCCCTCAGTCATCAATTTGCATTACAAGGTATTTGCCCAGTTCTTTGTCTTTAATTTGTTTGTTCTCACATTTGTGGAGTGCCACTGTACTAGATATTGAATAGAATTTGTAGAAAAATTAAAAGGATGCCTAATCTGTATTGGCGAGTGTTTACGGATGACTAAATCCAAAGTTGGACTGAGTTGGCCTAAGAACACCTGAAGAATCTGAGGTCAATTATTAATGGAAGAGAAGAGCTTAGAGACAAAAGTGGGGGAAGAAAAGAGAATGTCAGAAAAGTCCAGAAGTTGAGGGTGGAGTGAGGTGGGGGTTGGAGTGAGGAAAAGACAGAAGAAGCAAAGATCAAGATAAGCTTGGACAAAAGAGCAAGATGCACAGAGACTTATTTCTTTTAACTCAACACTGTTTCACGGAGTTCCTCTGCAGTGCCTCAGGTTAAGGATCTGGCATTTTTTTTCTGTGGCAGTATGGGTTTGATCCCTGGCCTGGTGCAGTGGGTAAAGGATCCAGCATTTCCACAGCTGCCGTGTAGGTTGTGGCTGCAACTCAGATTTGATGCCTGGCACCAGAAATTTTTTTCTATCACACACATTTTTTTCCCCAGACAGGAACTATGGTTGTATACTTTTTTTTTTAAATTGGAGTGTAGGTGATTTACAATATTATATTAGTTTAGGTGTACAGCATTGTGATTCAGTATTTTTACACTAAAGTTATATAAAATGATACTCTGCTAAAGTAATATATGCCACTAAAGTTATATAAAATGATGGCTATAATTCCCTGCTGTATAATATATTCTGTTGCTTAACCTATTTTATACATAATAGCTTGTATTTCTTAATCCCATAACTTTAATTTTCTCCTCTCTGTTTCCTTTTTCTCTTTGGTAACCACTGGTTTGTTTTCTATATCTGTGAGTCTCCTTTCTGTTTTGCATGTATATTTATTTGTATTATTGTATTATTTTTTAGATTTCACATGTAAATGATTTTGTATAGCATTCGTTTTTTGCTGTCTGATATTTCACTGAGTATAATATTCTCTAGGTTCACCCATGTTGCTGCAATTAGTATAATTTCATTCTTTTTTATGGCTAAATAGTATTCCATTGTGTATTGTATACAATACACTTGTATATACACATCTTCTTTATCCATTTGTCTAAAGAGATCAATACAAGGAGAGGATATTACACTCATTAACATATATCCACCTGGGAAGGATCACCTAAATAATATAAAGCAAATACTAAAAGATATAAAGGGAAAAATTTACAGTAATAAAATAATAGTAGGGGACTTTAACACTCTATTGACATCAATAGGCAGATCATCTGGACAGAAAATCAATGTGGCAACAGTGGTCTTAAATGACACAACAGATATCATAGACTTAATAGATATCTATAGGACATTATATCCCAAGCAGTAGAACATGCATTCTTTTCAAGTACACATAGAACATTCTCCAGGATAGATTACATGCTAGGACACACACACACACAAACACACACACAAATTCTCAACAAATTCCAAAAGATAAAAATTACATCCAACATTTTTTCTGACCACAACAGAGACTTATAATAGTTGGATTTGTCTTATTTTTCCCCTACCCCTAGAAGCTTTGATTTGGCTGTTTATAAGTTTAGCTTATAATTTCAGTCAAGAATATTTTTGATAATTTTGCAATATTTATTAAACATACTAAACTACCTCTGAAAGTATTTATGGTGATAGAAGCTTTTGTGGTTTAATATCTTGGCCCTCGTGCCCCCTTTTGTATTTTCTGAAGGAATTAAGCCACAGCAATTAGACAAACAAAAGAAATAAAAGGCATCCATATAGGAAGAGAAGAGATCAAACTGTCACTGTATGCAGATGACATGATACTATACCTAGAAAACCCTAAGGACTCAACCCCAAAACTCCTTGAACTGATTAATAAATTCAGCAAAGTAGCAGGATATAAGATTAACATTCAGAAGTCAGTTGCATTTCTGTATACCAGCAATGAAATACTAGAAAAGGAATATAAAAATACGATACTTTTTAAAATTGTACCTCACAAAATCAAATACCTCAGAATACACCTGACCAAGGAGGTAAAGGACCTATATGCTGAGAACTATAAAAATGTAATCAAAGAAATCAAAGAAGATGTAAAGAATTGGAAAGATATTCCATGTTCCTGGATTGGAAAAATCAGTATTGTAAAAATGGCCATACTGCCCAAAGCAAACTATAGATTCAATGCAATCCCTATCAAATTACCCATGACATTGTTCACAGAACTAGAACAAACAATCCAAACATTTATATGGAACCACAAAAGACCCAGAATCGCCAAAGCAATCCTGAGAAACAAAAACCAAGCAGGAGGCATAACTCTCCCAGACTTCAAGAAATACTACAAAGCCACAGTCATCAAAACAGTGTGGTACTGGTACCAAAACAGACAGACAGACCAATGGAACAGAATAGAGAACCCGGAAATAAACCCTGACACCTATGGTCAATTAATCTTTGACAAGGGAGGCAAGAACATAAAATGGGAAAAAGAAAGTCTATTCAGCAAGCATTGCTGGGAAACCTGGACAGCTGCATGCAAAGCAATGAAACTAGAACACACCCTCACACCATGCACCAAAATAAACTCCAAATGGCTGAAAGACTTAAATATACGACAGGACATCATCAAACTCCTAGAAGAAAACATAGGCAAAACACTCTCTGACATCAACATCATGAATATTTTCTCAGGTCAGTCTCCCAAAGCAATAGAAATTAGAGCAAAAATAAACCCATGGGACCTCATCAAACTGAAAAGCTTTTGCACAGCAAAGGAAACCAAAAAGAAAACAAAAAGACAACTTACAGAATGGGAGAAAACAGTTTCAAATGATGCAACCAACAAGGGCTTAATCTCTAGAATATATAAACAACTTATACAACCCAACAGCAAAAAAGCCAATCAATCAATGGAAAAATGGGCAAAAGACCTGAATAGACATTTCTCCAAAGAAGATATACAGATGGCCAACAAACACATGAAAAAATGCTCAACATCGCTGATTATAAGAGAAATGCAAATCAAAACTACCGTGAGATATCACCTCACACCAGTCAGAATGGCGATCATTAATAAATCCACAAATAACAAGTGCTGGAGGGGCTGTGGAGAAAAGGGAACCCTCCTGCACTGCTGGTGGGAATGTCAACTGGTACAGCCACTATGGAGAACAGTTTGGAGATACCTTAGAAATCTATACATAGAACTTCCATATGACCCCGCAATCCCACTCTTGGGCATCTATCCGGACAAAACTCTACTTAAAAGAGACACATGCACCCGTATGTTCATTGCAGCACTATTCACAATAGCCAGGATATGGAAACAACCCAAATGTCCATCAACAGATGATTGGATTTGGAAGATGTGGTATATATACACAATGGAATACTACTCAGCCATAAAAAAGAATGACATAATGCCATTTGCAGCAACATGGATGGAACTAGAGACTCTCATACCGAGTGAAATGAGCCAGAAAGACAAAGACAAATACCATATGATATCACTTATAACTGGAATCTAATATCCAGGACAAATGAACATCTCCTCAGAAAAGAAAATCATGGACTTGGAGAAAAGACTTGTGGCTGCCTGATGGGAGGGGGAGGAAGTGGGAGGGGGAGGGAGTGGGAGGGATCAGGAGCTTGGACTTATCAGACACAACTTAGAATAGATTTACAAGGAGATCCTGCTGAATAGCATTGAGAACTTTGTCTAGATACTCATGTCGCAACAGAAGAAAGGGGTGGGAAAAAATGTAATTGTAATGTATACATGTAAGGATAACCTGATCCCCTTGCTATACAGTGGGAAAATAAAAAAATTAAAAAAAAAAAAAGAATGTTCATTTGGCCAAATTCATAGAAACACGGGTCAGATAGGTGGTTGCCAGAGACAAGGGTTTGGGGCAGGCAAAATGGGTGAAGGTGGTCAAAAGGTACAAGCTTCTAGTTATAAAATAGGTAAGTCGTAGGAATATAATTTAGAGCATGATGATTATGCTTAATATTGCATATTTGAAAGTTTCTGAGTATAGATTTTAAAATATCATAAGAAACTAAAGTATAAATATGAGTGGTGATGGATATTAGCTAGACTTATTGTGATAATAGTTTTGCTGTATGTACAAATATCAAATCATTATGTTGTACACCCAAAACTAAAATAATGTTATATGTCACTTATATGTCAACTTAAAAAAAAAGGAATGTTCATTTGGATAAAAGGGTAAATAACAAACAAACATTAGTGTCAAGGAAAATTGGAACGAAAAGGTTAATTTTTGTTATAGTACCAACCTGCCCATCAGTGGAGATCTAGGAAGAAATATAACTCAGAAACCAACTTCTTTGGAGACTATCCCTATTCACAATGACAAAAACCTATAAGACATATGACAAATTAGCAACTACCCTATATTTGGTGATAAGGTAGGTGGTGGGAAAAAGACCAAAAACAGGTTTGCTACCTGTTCAAGATAAGGTGAAATCCAGAGATTATTTCTAGTGAAGAGTCTCAAGTTCCTGTCAAATAAAAAAAGATACTTCTGCTCCAAAATAGTCTAATCTTGACTAAGGTTTCTTCATGAATTCATTCATTTACTCGACAAATATTTTTTGTTTACTTTCTGTGAGTCAGCACTGACCTAGATGCTCAGATAAATGGGTCACCAGAACAGACAGGGTCTCTGCTCTCTTGTAGCTGTGGGTTTAGTGGAGGGCATTAAACAGAGAGCATGAAATACAATTTCCCATTCTGATGCTGACCATTCTCTAAAATACTGTCTCAGGGCTGATCATTAGACAGTTTCCTCTATAAAAGTAAAACA
Organism: Sus scrofa; assembly: GCF_054392235.1. Classification (NCBI taxonomy): domain Eukaryota; kingdom Metazoa; phylum Chordata; class Mammalia; order Artiodactyla; family Suidae; genus Sus; species Sus scrofa. Next base: position 53,697,074 of record NC_139383.1, on the reverse strand, counting down.
TGTGGTTTGCCTAGCCAGCATGTAAATGTCAAACTGCATCTTAGGAAAAATCTAACTCATGATGATATGATGATATGAGTGATCAAAGAGTGAGTAAGAGGGGAGCAGGTCTTGTTTCTCTGACTTAAAAGTCATTAACAAGACACTTACGTCTGAAGGAATCATTCCCAATTCCTCTGTATGGCTTCCAGGATTTTTTATGGTTCTTTCCCCGCCTACCTCACTAACCTCTTCTTCCCACCGATTACTTTCTGCCTGTGCCCCATGGCTGAACACATAATGCTACTGCATACAAAATTGTTGGTCCTCAACATCCATGGATTCTGTATCTGTACAAAGGATGTGTATCCCTGTGTAAGAGTGTATAACCCTGACCTTTAAAGGATGTAAGAAACCATGGATTTTTTTTTTTTACTTGCAGTCTTAGAACCAATGCCACATGGATATCAAGGGACTACTGTATTCTCTCTGCCTGAAATACACCCCCCATTTTGTTTGTATGAAGACTTAATATGCACAAATGAGGATACTTTCCCAATGCCGCGTCCTCTATGAGAAAGCTCTGACCTTTTTTACTTAAGTAATGACTGGCCCCTTTATATCATAGTAGCTCTTTAATTACTAACCATTTTGCATCACAATAATTCATCTTTCTCAGCAAGATTAGAAGGTCTCGAGAGAAGAGTATGTAGTATTCACTTGTGATTTCCAATGACTTAGCCCAATGCTTAGAACTTAATTGGCACTTAATAATAATTTATTGAGTTAAAAAATAGATGAATGAAGAAAGGAATGAATGAAATAATGAAGAAAGGAATGAATGAAATAATGAAAAAATGAAGAATGCCTGGGTAAGAAAGTGTTTTAAATGAAGGCAAGAAATTGACAAATAATTCTGTGATGACCAATCAATGAATTAATCTTATTGTAAATATTGTGTTGAACAAAAGAAAACTTACAAAGTCAACAGAGAAATGACCCCTGGCCTCATGAAATATCCAATCTATAGTATTAAGGAGACAAGACTAATAAAAACAGTAAGTGACATAAATAAATGGAATATAAACTCCCAAACCTAACCCAAACCCTGCAGACAGACCTATAGACTAGAAGAGTGATTTTTAAGATAGTCAGCTCTTTTCATGAAGGAAAGGAATTTTGAGCTAAATTTTGAAAAGTTATCCCTGTCGAGCCATAGTGAGAGGGTATTTATTTTATTTTATTTTGTTTTATCTATTTTGTTTTTTTTAGGGCTTCACCTGGGGCATGTGGAAGTTCCCAGGCTAGGGGTTGAATCAGACCTGCAGCTGCTGGCCTATGCCACCATCACAGAAACTCCAGATCTGAGCCACCCTATGCAACAGTTTGTGGCAATGCCAGATCCTTAACCTAATAAGTGAGGTCAGGGATCCTCATCCTCATGGATACTAGTTGGGTTCTTAACCCACTGAGCCACAACGGGAACTCCACGGGAGGGTATTTTAGAGGTAAGTAAAGGTGGAGGAGAAAGGAATAATTCTGCACTGGAGATGGCCTAATATTCTGCAATCCCACTGTGGAAGACTAAACTCTTCGTAAAGGATGATTCCAGGGGTTTCAGCAGTGACTTCAGTGGCTTTCAGGGACATTTGGTTTAGCCATGGAATGAACTCAGCTGGCTTTCAAGTGTCTCAAGAGTGATGCTGGAATGAATCACATTTGTTCCTAGCAGTCAATCAGATTCCCAAGTCCAAGTTAAGTCATATTTGTGAGTCAGGGGAGAACAGTGTGGAACAGTAAAGTATGTCATGGGGGGACAGGCGCCTTCATATTTCTTAACAACACAAGTTCTTCACCAGCCCAGTGTGGAACAGACTTTGATGGAAAGCCCTTTCCTAATCTGCAAAGGTTTGGCAAAGTATATTTTACCCTTCTTGTTGTAGCTTAATAGATTTGACAATGAAGACCTACAAAAATTCCTCTTGAATGGGAAAAGGATATAAGTGTTGAATGAGTACCCTCTATTTGTCAGGAAACTTGAGCTCCAAAAGCATTTTGGAATTTGGTATCACTATACCCACTTTACAGTTGAGGAAATTGAGACTCAGAGAAGTGACTTTCTCAGAGGCACATGTGCTAGGATTTGAATCCTGGACAACCTGACTCCAAAACCTATCTTTTTTCTCCTGAATCTCCATTACACCTGCTATTTATAGAAAACAGATTTATAAGAAGTAGCAATTGAACATTTCTCAAAACTAAGAAAATTATTTGCTTTTTATGGAATTAATATTTAATAGGGAGAAAGAACTTTTAAAATATATATATAGATAGATAGATATTTGAATATGATCAAAAATTAGTGCCTGAGAATTTGAAAAAAGGCAAGGGAGCAAAATTCTCTAGTCTTCCTCCCAGCAGAAGTTCAGGACAAAACAAGGTGAAGAGCCAACACACATGTACATACAAATGTACAACACACAGCTGCCCACCAAGTGAGATCTGAGGGATAAATAGTGTTCCTCAAATTTTTTCATTTTTATCTGTTAAGTTTTATACATTCCTATCAGAAAAAAACAAAACAAAACAAAACAACCTCCTCAGAGTCAGCCATTCTTCCTGGGAATTCTATGTTAAAGGGTATAGTTTTTTCCCAAAGTTATTGCAAATAGGATGCCATACCTGCATATTTTATTGGAATTTGGAGTAGGTGAAAGAACGGGAATTCTAACAGGGAGCATTCTGGTATGACTGGCCTCTCCCAGCATTGTCAAAACGGCCATACTACCCAAGGTAATCTACAAATTCAATGAGATCCTTATCAAAATACCAGTGGAATTTTTTTTACATAACTGGAAAAAATAATTTTAAAATTAATATGGAAACACTAAAGACCCTGAGTAGTCAAAATAACCTGAATGGTCAAAATCTTGAGAAAGAGCAACAGAACTAGACTAGAGGAATCATACTCCTTGACTTCAGATTATACTACAAAACTATAATAACCAAAACAATGTGTTACTGGCACAAAAAATAGACATATATATCAATGGAATAGAATAGAGAATCCAAAAATAAACCTACACAATTATGGCCAATTAAACTACAACAAAGAAGCAAGAATATACAGTGGAGAAAAGATGGTCTCTTCAATAAGTGGTGCTGGGAAAACTGGACAGCTACATGTAAAAGAATGAAATTAGACTATTCTCTAAAATCATATAAAATCAAAACATCAAATAAAATAACACCAAATAAAATCAAAATGTATTAAAGGTCTACATGTAAGACCAGAAACCAGAAAACTCCTAGAGGAAAACATAGGCAGAACACTCTTGGACATAAATTGTAACAGTATTTATTTGGATCTATCTCCTCAAAAAACCAAAAACAGAACTACTATATGACCCAGCAGTTCCTTTCCTGGGTATATATAAGAAAAAAAGACAAAAACACTATTCTAAAAAGATACATGCACTCCAATGTTTACAGTAGCATTATCTGCAGTTGCCAAAATATGTAAGCAACCTAAGTGTCCATCAACAGACAAATGGACTAAAAAAGGTGTGAGATATATATATATATACATATATACATACATATATATACATATATATACATATATATATAATGGAATATTACTCAGCCATAAAAAAGAATGAAATTTTGCCATTTTCAACAACATGGGTGGACTTGGAGGGTGTGATGCTAAGTGAAATATCAGACACATAAAGACCTATAGTGTATGATACCACATACATGTAGAATCTAAAGTATATAACAAATTAGTGAGTAAACAAAAAGGAAGCAGACTCACAGAAACAGACAACAAATGAATGATTACCAGTGGGGAGAAGGAAGGGGGTGGGGAAATATAGAAGTCCAGGTACCAACTGTTGTGCATAAAATAAGCTCCAAAGATATATTATACAACACAGGGAATATAGTCCGTATTTTATGATAACTATAAAAGAGTATAACCTTTAAAAATTGTGTATCATTAAATGGTTTTTAACTTTTCAATGGTGCAAAAGAGATATACATTCAGTAGCCACCTTACTTCAAATTCTGAATCTTAATCTTTCCCCAGGCTAACCATATGTGGTACAATCCTTTCTTGTGATGCTGGACAGCAAGGAATTGTAGCTCCCAGTCAGCCCTGCCATCAGGAAAGCAAACAACAAATACACTTAGTACCTTTCTGTACCCATAGAACCATTTGGGTTTTTTTTCACTTTCAGTACAGTATTCAACAAATTATTGGACATATTCAACACATTGTTATAAAATAAGCTTTGTTTTAGATGTTTTTGCTGAACTGTAGGCTGTGTTCTAAGCATATTTAGGGTACACTAAGCTAAGCTATGATATTGGGTAGGTTTGGTGTATTAAATGCATTCTAAACTTATGATATTTTCAACTTACATGGGTTTATCAGGGTGTAACCCATTTAAGTCAAAGAAGATTTCTTTTTCAAAAAATAATTGATCATAGGTATGATAATCAAACCTTGCAGCAATGGGTATTATTTAAGCACTGCCCAATCAGGTGAGGTGTAGGCACTATAAACACATGGTCAGACCCTGCCTATGGGTACCTACTGATTATCAGCCCTCCCTGAAGAGAGAAAGAGCCTAGGAAGGGAGACAACTGCAAAGCAATCTAAGAGAAAGGATTCTGTCTGGCTAACACTGGTCTCTGCAAACTAATACCTGGAACTGGAACATTAGTTTGTTTCACTATAATTCAGTGAGAATGAGTTAATCTACTATATTATGGTGCTTTCTTTCCATCATTTTTTTTTTCTTTCCACACTGCCCACAGCCTCTTCCCTTTCCCTCTCCCTGTCCCAATGATTTGTTCTCCCTAATTGTGCATCCCCCATCTTCTGTCAATTGATTTGATAAATGTGGACACTTCTTCTTTATTTTCTTCACATTCTCTGCCTCTCATGAGTCACTGGTGAAGGCACTGAATCATTTTCATCATCGCTCAGCCTCCTCCTGTTTGAAGTCCTTGTCTGGATATATGCTTATTCATCACCACTCTCTCTGCAACCCACATGTGTCCGGCACACTGTTTACATTGGGCTTTAATCTGTTGTTAGTGGCCGACTCCACTGTCCCCCTTCTTCTCAAGGGGCCCATCCCCGACCCTCCTGCCTGTACAACTCCCAGTGGGAGTGCATAAAGAGCAGGAGTTCTGGCCCTTAACCTTGGCGTATGGACTCGTGCCCAAATCTTCATTCCAGACCTTCCATTTTTGCTTGACCTTTAGCACAGCTTCTTCCCTGGCACTGTCCACACTGCCAAAGAGGCAGAAAAGGAGTTCCCTCCCAGGTGAGCTCAGATACTGTCCTGGGTTAATGCAGCGTAATGGGAGCCCACACGTTCCTGCTCTCCGCCTGCCCTCTCACATACATTTCTCTCCCCTTACAAACACCAGTGTTTTTTTGTTTGTTTGTTTGTTTGTTTTGTTTTGTTTTGTTTAAACATACTTCAAAGTGAGAATTCTCTAGTTCCCACTGGTCATGGAATGCACCATTTTATGATCCCAAACCCAGGGATTTTGCACAAACACATTGATATTTAGTAATTGGTAATAGATCTTGACATTTCAACAGGCTACAATGGGTTATCCTCCATTCTCCTTTTTCCATCCTCCAGCCAAGTTGCTCTGGAATTGATTTATGAAACTAGCTTGCTTTTTACTGAGTTTATTCCTCATTATTCATATTTAATGTTACCCACACTTGACCTTGTGACTCTAATTCCTTAAACTGAATAATGTACACACATTGACTTTGTTCTTCTTGACAGGTCTTATCATTTTTTATCTTTGCCATCCTTCTTTCAGCCTTTTAAAGATCTGGGGCCCTCTGAATCTCTTATCTGTTTACATTCTTCTTCATTATTTAGTATTAATGTTCTTCTTTCAGCCATTATTCTCCCGGTTGTTATTTTCTCTCGTTTCCTGATTTGAGTCTTCCTGTCATTGAGCCAGATCTCTCACTACCACATTTTAGAGGTCGACTAGAGATTCACCCATGAAACTAATTCAGATGTTATAAAGAAAAACCATGTAACCAGGAATTCAGCAACAGTTCAATTGGTTCTTGCATGAAACTTTTAGTGTCTTTTAGAATCATGAATTTTTACTAAAAGTATATGCTTCATCAGAGCAGGAAGGTCACTTGGCAGTTTAAAACATAAGCTATAAATTTTGCCCCTGACTAATTCTTAGGCCACAGATACACCAAAGAACACTTCTATGGCCATTATTTGCACTGCAGTTTTCCATAGGAAGAGTATGCAATACTTTGGGAATATTTTTTACAAAGATTTGAGCTGGCAATTAACCCTTCATTCCTTCCCATTAGTTTAGGTATATATGATATTCCTTGTCTTTACTTCTTATGAAGTGTTAGGATGACAGTAGCAAGAAATCAAGTATAACATTGGGGGCTCTGCATAGGTGATTTTAACATTATTATTATTAGCTCGTGATTTAGACTTTTTTTCTGCTAAAGCCAAGTGTCAGCCATTTAGTCACATGACTGGGAGGGAAGTTACTTGTGTCTCCTAACTATACATTATAAAGGGAATTGGGATGAACCGCTCCTTTGGTCCTAAATGACTCCATTTCCTACCTGGAAAAATGATGTTAAACTTCTGAGATATAGGCAATGAATTAGGCCTATGCTTTATTTTTTATGTTTTATTGATGTATACTTAATTTACAAGGCTGTGATAATTTGTGCTATACAACAAAGTGACCCAGTCATATGTATATACACATATATACACATAGCTCTTCTCTCTTAGGCCTATGCTTTTCTTTTTTTTTTTTTTTTTAGGGCCACACCCACGGCATATGGAGGTTCCCCAGCTAGGGGTCGAATTGGAGCTACAGCCGCCAGCTTATGCCGCAGCCACAGCAACACAGGATCTGGACCGCATCTGTGATTTTCACCACAGCCCATGGCAATGCCAGATCCTTAACCCACTGAGTGAGGTCAGGGATCGAACCTGTGTTTCCTAGTGGGACTCATTTCCACTGCGCCACAAAGGGAAATCCAGGCCTATGCTTCTGAGGTGAAAGGATACCATTATCATTCCTATACTTTCGTAACTATTTTTATCATTATTATTTTTATCATGACATGTCACATGTTAAGTTTGGTGTAGACAGCTCAAAGACATTTAGTTCTTATAGCTTCAAGTCATGCTAATGCTAGTATGTGCAGTGATAGTATTGTGTTTCTATTGGCTGGTAAAACACCACTGTGATACAAAATAATAATTACGGTGTCCTCTGGGACATAGTAATATGTGCAGAGAAAGGAGTTAGGGAATTGTCCAAGGAGATCTCACTGCTTTTTGGCATCAAACAGCTGTCATGTACTCAGACTCGACAGTATTGCTTTCTGTCTCAGAGTCTCTAAAAGGTCTTCTTACCACAAAAGCCAGGATAATATCAGCAAGCAATTTCTATTTGTATGGCCCTCGATCTTTCTTCCTTCATCTATTTTTCCCCCTAACAATAAAAGATAAAAAATGAGGAGTTCCTGTTTTAGCTAAGCGGGTTAAGAACCCAACATAGTGTCCATGAGGATGTGGGTTCAATCCTTGGCCTTGTTCAATGGGTTAAAGATCCACTGTTGCCATGAGCTGTGGTGTAGGCTGGTAGCTGCAACTTTGATTTGACCCCCAGCCTGGGGACTTCCATATGCCGCAGGTGAGACAGTAAAAAGAAAAAAAGAAAAGAAAAAAGAGAATAAATAAACGCCACAACATTCCCAGTGTGCACTAAAAATATCTTTTAATTTGAACTATTAATTACATTCTGCATTAAGTCACAGTGATTGACAGAGCCATTTGCATCATGAAGCAGGTTCACTCTTTCAAGTTACAAATATCTGTTAGTTACTCATCCACAGCAAGAACCCTCACCCTAACACCTAAAAGGAGGTGACCAATTATTTCATTAAGGTTAAGGTCAGTTGTTACAAAAAAATAAATTCCAAATGGAATGGATCAAATACTATAGAAGTTCATTTCTTTTCTGCACTACAGTCCATGGAGTAGACAGGTAAGTGTCTCTTTTCCTTAAGGTCATCCAGTGACTCAGGTCCTTTCCAGGTTTTTACATTGTGCATTGCTAGGATTTTATCCTGTCCACATAAAAGTATGGTCACTGTGCTAAACCCAGACTCTAAGAAGGGGGAGAGAGAGAGACCACGGACATGACCTAGAACTTACACACACTGCTCTGCTACCATTTAAATGACAAGAATTTAGTCAACTTGTCACACCTGGCCATAAAGGGAACATGGAAGGGAGTTTGTGGTAGGGTGGCTACAAGCCCCATTAGAACTGGAGGGTGGATGTTTTCTATCTAAAGAGATGAAGAGAAAAATAGATCCTGGGGGACAATTAGTGGTCTGTGTTACACTTTTTAGGAGAATGCTATTGTGGTACATAAAAATGTTCAGAAAAACGCAGGTATGTGTTTTCATGTGCTCTGAAATTTTCCACACTTTCACTAATAGCAAGTATTTCCTTACCGCACTTAATAAAGGAGAAATTGAACACAAGTGAGAATTTAGATTATCTATTTAAGGTCATTGAGTAATTCTAGAAAAAGTCTTGACATCTTAAATCTAGATCTTAGTAAATCAGATGTCCCAGTTTTAATCATAAGAATAGATGAAAGTCCAGAAATTTTACTTCTGTCTTTTCCACCTCACTCAGTTTCAGCCCCCAGCATTTAAGTGTTTGAAGTACTCTTTGCATCCACTTTTCCAGGCTTTGTTTTATTTCCTATTGAAAATTGGAGTTCCTGTCGTGGCTCAGTGGTTAATGAATCCAACTAGGAACCATGAGGTTGCAAGTTCGATCCGTGAGTTAAGGATCCGGCGTTGCTGTGGCTGTGGCGTAGGCCGGTGGCTACAGCTCTGATTAGACCCCTAGCTTGGGAACTTCCATATGCCATGGGTGCAGCCCTAGAAAAGAAAAAAAGACCAAAAGAAAAAAAAAAAAAAAAAAAAGGAAAAGAAAGAAAGTTTGGGCTGTACATTTCACTGAACTTAGCAAATAAAACAGACAGTAACAATGAGGTTTCAGGGTGTACTACCATGGCTTGAAACTTGCTTTAAAAGCTTTGTTTTATTTAATTCTTTTTCTCTAACCCCCCTGAAAAAAATATCCTTGTGCAGATAAGGAAGTTGAGACTTAGCACTTTAAGCCATTTGCCCAAAGTGGCCTGGCTAGTGTCCTTACATTGCAGCCTGGGCTCTAATCACATTGTATCTCCAGAGGACTTTCAAGTCCTTTATTTAAGTAACTGAGACACAAAGCTAAGTTGGTACTCACATGGATGAATCAATGCAATCTAGGCAACACACTACTCTGAGTGGTCTGGATTCATTGTCTTTGAAATCATAGTATTTTGAAACAGATGTCAAAATAGATTTGTACATTTCTCAGCTTTTGTTTACTCTTCAAAAATCATACCACCTTCCAGGCCAATAGTCAAATGAGTGAGTTAGAACATCCCTTTTTAAAGGTTCATAAAAATGGACATACTTTTGATCCTTTCTCTATTGCCAAGTGCAAAGGCACCATCCAGCCTGGTTTCTGACTGGAAAATGACTATAAAAATACAACCCTCCATCTCTCAGCAGTGATAGATAAGAAGTACTGAAACAGCATTAATAATTAATGGGCAGACAAGATGAAACTCCAGTTGCTCAGACTGCTGTCTCCACATAATCTGTATTTTATACAAAAGGAGAAAGAACTCAATGGAATTTCGGCTGTGACCGGATAAAAACTGCCAGCAAAATGTGATAAGGAAAGTCTAATGTGTATATTAATCATGTTTATAGCTCCTCATTTGTTGATATATTAGCCTACACTCCCTTTAAAAATACATTTTTGATCACCAGTAAATTTGTTTAATGCAACCAAACCTCAAATAGGGTCCAATTAAATTTTCCAATTTTTATCAATCAAAAATAATTAATCTATCCCATAAATCATGGAACAAATGGGTTAAGAATTTCAGTGCAAGATGAGAAGCATTAAGAAAAGAAATCTAGAAAAGTTTGATGCATGATGTAAATATGCCATTGTATGTTTATAGCTGGAGTTAACATTTGGCACTTTTATTATCCAAATTGTTTTTGTAGATATAATGGACATATAATATGACTCAAAGTGAGACACAGTTTACCCTCGAATGCTGTAGACTTCAAAAATGATGCATTTTTATTTTCTCTGGATCAGTTATAACAAAACAGATTACAGGATTGGAGCGGAGAATGGAGTGTTTCTAGAAATGTCTATATTTTTGTAGCTTGAAAAGCCTAAGAAAATAAAGCCCAGTTCAATCCAGAAGAAAGGAAGTTGCTAGGTACAACTTGTTAAAATTTTTTTACATTGAAAAGAAATATAGAAACTAAAACTTAGGGGAAATGTGTTCAATTATACATGTTCTATAATCCTTGACATTTACACCAAGGTATAGTCATACCCCAAATTTTTTACAAATCTTAACTCTGAATTTCAGGTGGTAGATGAAAGAGGGCAGGGGAAGATATATAAAATCCAGGAGTGTTGTCATTTGGACACATTATTGAAGATGTTGGAGAGGCAGAAAACTTTCCCAGGTACATGCAGATCTATACTCACTGTTTGGAATCATTCATTAAAGATGTGTTTAAACATCTTCTTATAATCTAGCTATTAGCCCAAGTATTTTTATTTACAATAGCAAAGACATGGAAACAACAAAAAATTCCATTGACAGATGTATTGATAAATAAGATGTGGTACACATATGCAAAGGAATATTATTCAGCCACAAAAAAGCATGAAATAATGCCATTTGCAGCAACATGGATTGATATAGAAATTATCATAATAAGGTGAAGTAAGACAGAGAAAGACAAACATCATATGAGATTACTAATATGTGGATTCTAATAAAAATGATAAAATAGAACTCACAAAATAGAAATAGACTCAAAGATTTTGAAACCAAATTTATGGTTACCAAAAGGGAAAAGTGGGGGCAGGGAGAGATAAACTGGGGCATTGGGATAGACAAATACACCACAATATATAAAATAGATGGGTAACAAGGACCTAGCTAAGGGAAATTTACTCAATACTGTGTAATAACATATATGGAAGAAGAATCTGAAAAGGAGTGAAGATACACACACACACACACACACACATATGTATACACACATGTATATATCAGATATGTATGTGTATAATTTATACTTACTTTTATGTACACGTGAAATTAATGCAACTTTGTAAGTCAACTGTACTCCAATAAAATTAAAAAAAAAATTTTCTGTGGCAGTCATGCTTGTGAATAAGTAAGTCTTGGGATTAAAGGAATTTCAAATAAGCCCTGGAGACATCAAGCTATGGAAAAATAGGAAAAGTCAGAAAAATTAAGGAAAACTAAAGGTGCTAGGATAGTAACTCTTAACAGCCCTGTTTTATTTGCTAAAAGGAATACAATTGTATCAGTGGAATATGTTAACTCATGTGATCCGAACATAGTGTAGCAATTTAATTCATGTTTTACAAAGGTCAAATAAAGTTACGTAAATGAAAATAACTTCCCAGTTCCAAATCTCCCTTACCCCTGCCCCAGCCATGACTATATGTAATAATCTGGGCCACAGGACTTCATTGGTTGCAAGAGGGATGAAGCAGAGGACCTGAATTCAAGTCAATTTGCCACACCAATACCGGAAAAATAATTCACAACCCTTTCTACCAGTAACCAATCAGTATCATCATGAGTTCCATTAAAAAGATAATACAATATTAGTGAATTTAGCAAAATTTTATGGGCTGATATGTTTTTGGAACCTTAGCTGCTAGGTCATTGAAAGCTTGATGTTATGAAGAAAGCACAAGAGAAATGTATGAGATGTACGACCTGGATAGGCAAATTCTTTACCCTCCATAAATGTATTTATTCACTTGTAATATGGGGATAATAATAGCTGATCTGCTTGACTTACAGGAATCAAGTGAGGATTTTCTTTAATGAGAAAAAGTGTGAAAAGGGGCCCATGGAACTATAAAAAAACACAGATGTGAAGTATAATTAATAAGCTATGAGGTTTCTCACTTTTCCATAATGATTCCGAAGAATTAAGAATTACAGCTGGGCCCTGGGTCTCCAAACCTAGTTTCTCTCCTCTGTAAATTCTACCATTAGCCTGCAACTGCATTTCTCCAGAGTAAGCCTAAAGAATACCAGTTCCATGGAAAATTAGCAAGCATTCTTCCAAAAAGAGTCTTTCGGTGCCCTGGAAATATTTGTGTTTAAAGAGGTTTCTCTCTTGCAGCCCTTCTTAGAACCTTCAATAGGAACTGCTAAGAGGAGGCATCCTAGAAGGATTTTTTCCAAACTTCTTTGACCTTGGAAATGGGTTTTTTTGTTTTGTTTTGTTTTGTTTGTCTTTTTTGTCTTTTGAGGGCCACACCTGTGGCCCATGGAGGTTCCCAGGCTAGGGATCTAATCTGAGCTGTTGCTGCCAGCCAACACCACAGCCACAGCAACTCGGGATCTGAGCCGAGTTTGCAACCTACATCACAGCTCACGGCAATGCCGGATCCTTAACTCACTGAGCGAGGCCAGGGATTGAACCGGCAATCTCATGGTTCCTAGTCGGATTCCTTTCCACTGCGCCACCACGGGAACTTCAGAAATTGTTTGTTACAGATCATCTTTTGGGGTTGTTATTCTGTAGAAATTGCTTTGGAAAACACCGATGACACCTTTTGTAATTCTCAAAATGTATTCACTGAATGCACACTGGCTTCTCATTCTCTTGAGGCTCACAGTACTGCTATTGAGACCAGCATTTCTCAAAATCTGGTCACTTGAGAAGCTTGTTTAAAATGAAGATTCCAGAGCCTCATCTAGGACTTCAGGCAGAGTCATAGGAATCTGCTTTTTTACCTGCTCTAGAGATGATTCTAAACCAAGTGATCCCAGATGACAGCCTGAGAAACACTGCTACTCCAAGAGGAGGGATGGGATGGTGGTCTTATGGGTTGAATGATTCATAGCATGAGATGTGTCTCATCCATGGAAGGCCTGTGTTTTGTAAGCCCTAGAGAGGCAAGGTCAATCTAGGTAGATCAATTCCTTTAATACTCACTGGTGCCCTTTGCTCTTGATTGACCAGCAACAATAAAGATCATTGTATGACACACATAATGCTTTCCTGATATAATATTTTGCCTTTTAAAAAGTATATTTCTTTACATTCCCACCAACAGTATAAGAAGGTTCCCTTTTCTCCACCCTCTCTGTAGCATTTGTTATTTCTAGACCTGTTAATGATGGCCATTCTGACAGGTGTGTGGTTATACCTCTTGCAGTTTTGATTTGCATTCCTCTAATAATTAGTGATGTTGAGTTTTATTTTTCATGTGCTGAGCACAGGGAACTCTATCCAATCTAGGAATAGAACATGATGGGAGATAGTAGGAGAAAAAGAATATATACATATTTGCATGACTGGGTCACTCTGCTGTGCAGCAGAAATTGACACAACACCTGTAAATCAACTATACTCTAATTTTTTTTTTTTAAAAAAAAGGTATACTTCAATGACTAAGAGCACAAGTATTTCCTTACATGAATTCTTTGGAAATCCAAATGTATATGTCTGGGAAAGGAGAAATGTAACATCCACTTTGCTAGCAGAGTTATTATAAATAGAAATGGAGAGGAAAAGTGAACACCTTTCTCAGTCCTTGAACATATGAGAGAGAACGTATTTAGGGTGTCTAAAAGCAGTCAGCGTGCCTAGATGACTGGATAAAGATTTTGAAATTAATCTGGAAAGCAAGTCGGAGGCTATTTTCTCTGTAAAATCTACTGATCCTGCAGCCCATATTAAAGAGTATAAATGCTCCATTTAATGTGAATGCAAGGAGAAGGCACATTTATCAGTATTTGTAGCACTTGAAAGTCTTCTGTACAAGACCCATTTCTGGGATTTTCCTAAATACTATGAGACTATTGGGTATCTGTGAATACCTAAATGAGAAAAAAAAAAAAAGTCTGTATTCAGTTGGCTCTAGGCCATGTTTGTTACCAGTTCTTGGTTCATCAGATTGCAACTGTTTACATCTGTTTCCAAACTCAATGACGCATCATGGAAGAGATGGGCTCTGGGGTCAGTTGTCTTGAATTCGAACCCTAGTTCTGCTTACTGAGGTTTTTGAACTCTCTAACCTTCAGAGTTTTCCTCTGTAACATGGGATAATAGTACCTACCTCTCAGAATTGTTATGTGAATCAAGTGAAACAGTGCCCAGCATGCTCAGAAATACTAGTTCTTATTGCCCCAAGCCCCCCTTCAGGGCAGGGTCATGTTTTATGTCTCTTCCCTATCATTTCATTGAGCCTAGAAAAGTGTTTCACATGTAGAAGGGAGCCATTCAATGACTTTTGGAAGTTGAAAGAAGGCACATATGGGATTGAGGATGTTTTAAAAATCTCTGAATGTTTTCTTTGGACATAAAGAACACTGTGAGACAATTTGGAGAAGGTATGGTACATGGTGATATGGATTTGCCTAAACCTTGCTTCTCAGGAGTTCCCGTTGTGGCTCAGCGGATCACAAACCCAACTAGTATCCATGAGGATGTGGGTTTGACCCCTGGCCTCACTCACAGCAAGGATTTGGCTTGCTGTGAACTGTGGTGCAGGCCACAGTTGCAACTTGGATCACATGTTGCTGTGACTGTGGCGTAGGCTGGCAGCTGCAGCTCTGATTCGACCCCTGGCCTGAGAACCTCCATATGCTGCAGGTGTGGCCATAGAAGGTAAATAAATAAATAAGTAAATAAATAAACCTTGCTTCTCCATTCTGGACCCAGGAATCGTTAGCAGGCTTCCCAGGACTACAGGCTCTGCCCTTCCCTTGGTATCATGCCTTGAATATATGCTCTTTTGAAGTTGTTTTGCAAAATGATCCTTTGAATAAAGATATAGCTAATCTTCATAGAAAACTTAGAGATGAAACACCTTATCAAATAATGATTATTTGTTTGTGGAATTACCATACTGTTGTCTGCACTTCGGTCTATAAAAAGTATCTTTTGGAGCTACCCAAAGCAAGATGGTAAAGAATTCCGTCAGCTGAAAGCAAAATTGCTACTATAAAAAAAATGTGGTGTGTGCTGAGGAATATCACTGACATGCTGGTGTGTAGTGGAGATGTTGCTAGACAGCATGCCGGGAAAAGCTACACTCGCTGATTGCACTTTTAACCCAATGATAAGCACACACTGAAAACCCAGTAGAATAAGAACGGCAAATATTTAAACTATCATTTCACTCCTACATTTGATGATGGAAAATTTTATCTTAGAGTCTGGATAAAAGTGAAATGAGTTGCTTGTATCTGCACAAGATTTAGCTAAAGTATAACTGGTATATTTCCTTGTGACTGGTGTAGCAGGAATAGTGATGTGGTGGTGGGAAGAGGGACTGAAATGGACTCAGAGCCATTAGAAAGTGTAGCAGTGTGTTCCTTCTCTCCCTGGACACTGCCATGTGAGGTAACTGTGATAAATACAATCCAGTCTGGTACTTTCCTAAATGTGACCCATTGGGTTAAAATTCATTACTTGGTCATAAAATCAATTTAGTAGTTAGGAACCGGTATCTAAAAATAAGATAGGATAGGATGAAATAGAAAGGGATGGGATGAGAGGATAAGATAGATCAAAATGCAAAATTTTGTTTTAGTATGGTTGTATTCATGTGTGTATAAAAGATTAGGATGTAAATTGCATTTCTGACTTTGAGTATCACTTTAGAAAACTCTGAGAGTCACTGGTCAGGAAGCCAGGTTCCCATGTCCATTTATGTTATAGGTTACCAAGTAGTAGGGAGAGATGGTGCCATTGTATTTCTCAGGTCATTGCGTACACTTTTTCTATGCACTTTGCCCACCCAGAGCCAATGCAGCTAACAGCTAACAGTTACTAACCAATTGTCCAGTAGTGTAAACAGTGTTTTGTGTCTATTTAAATCCTTAAAACAGCTCTACCGATCAGATACTGTTATATAATTATTCCAGTTGTGTAGGTGAGGAAACTGAGACCTGCAGAAATTAAAGCATTTGCTCAAATTTATAGAGCTGGAAAGGAGAAGAGGTAGGATTTGAACCCAGGTGGCTTTGCTTCCTACACTTGACAACTATTAGGAATCTAAGGTCCAAGGGCCCAAGGGCCCAAAGACCCAGTCCCTCACCCATTTTACTGCCAACACTATTCCTTCCCTTCCTTGATTCAAGGACATCAAAGCCAGCACTTCCTGCTTCAGTATCTCTGATTATCTCTATTTAAGACAAACTTTATTGGGTTGAGCTATGAAAACAACCAATATTTGCCTGCATCTCAACTACAAAATCAGCATTTAGATCAGCAATCTAATAGCCCTTCTAATGTATTGTCTCCAACCTTAATACATTTATCATCGAGAGACTGGAGAAAGCGGACCCTTAGAAGTTTTTCTATTTCAATTTTTTTATTTTATTTTAATTTTTTTTGTCTTTTTGCCATTTCTTGGGCCGCTCCCGCGGCATATGGAGGTTCCCAGGCTAGGGGTCGAATCAGAGCTGTAGCCACCGGCCTACGCCAGAGCCACAGCAACGCGGGATCCAAGCCGCGTCTGCAACCTACACCACAGCTCACGGCAACGCCAGATCGTTAACCCACTGAGCAAGGGCAGGGATCGAACCCGCAACCTCATGGTTCCTAGTCGGATTCGTTAACCACTGCGCCATGACGAGAACTCCTCTATTTCAATTTCATTCCTTTCTAGTGGGTTTTCACAGGAACAAGTTTACTAGAAAACTATGTATTAGGATGGTAGAATGTTCAAGCTGGGAAGGGCTTTATTGACTGAACTGAATTTTTTTTTAACATATGAAAACACAGAAAACTAAGACCTCATGAGATTAAGTGACTAATGTCAACAGTCATTACTGGCAGAACTAAGACTAGAATTTAGGCTTGTATGCTTTTAGTTCCAGTTTTGAAGACTTTTGGCTACATCAAAATAATCATTTATAGATTAAAGAATCTCAGGGTGTATAAATTCCACCATCCCTCTGCTCCCACCCCTCACTTTGCTTGCTAAGAAGCTCAGAGCCAAATTTGAAACTCACCTTTAGTAGTTATAGTATGAACTTTATTTTGCCTTCGTCTTTTTTTATTTTAAACACTTTTGGTCCTAATGTTTTTATCTTTTAAAATCTTGCTGTGTTGTATGATTTGGGGAGATGTTTCGATTTTTTTTTTTCTTTTCCAAATGAGAGAAGGTTAAACTTTAAAAGGGCTCCAGGAATATAAAAGGGTTCAGTCACATGCACCTGAATGATCTAATGTGCTGTGAGAGGTGAAGTAGGATGAGGCCAGCAAGAAGAGGCAACGAGGGGAAAAAATGAGGAGAGAGAGCAAAAGTTAAGAAGCTATGGTGGTTCTGCCGTGAAGGAGCAGCGTGCCCGACAAGGATAAGCAACAAGGATGACACAGCAGTGGCATTGCTGCTGGCCACAGCTCCTGATATAGAAAGTAGAACAGGTCTGATTTGTAACCACAACACGGCCACAGAGGATGCTTCTTCCCACACTCCTTTCATGAACTCATTTTTACACCAAAGCTGGGCTCCTATACAGGTCCTACTTAATGTGAGTCTCAACTTGCAGCTTTGGTTTGTGCTACTAATACTTGCTCTCCTCTGAATATGTTAATCTTTCAAAGAATGCATCCATTGTCAAGAACTCTTCCACTGAATCCCCAAACTAGCCCTTCTTTATCTTAATTTTTATGCTAAATTTAGTTTTTAAAATGCTCTTATTTTATAATCATATATCAGATGTGAGCATTATAAAAATGTATTCTGTGTGTATATATGTGTGACTCAAAGCAAGGATCAGTATTTTATACACTGGAGATGGCTATAAACTATCTTAAATAAAAAGACAATGGAATTTTATGGCTTCTACTCCTGTATAACATAGTCAGAAAAAAAATGCAAAAAAAAAAAAGGTGAAAAGTTTCTTCCATTCTTTAATTCTCTAATTTCTGATTTCCCATAATCTTTAGGAAAGATCTTATAGTGACAGAGACAAACAAATTTCAAAACTCTTTTGACTATTTCTTTGGAATTTTAATGAGCAATAGGAACTCTTTGCCTTTATCATTTTCAAGAAGCTTAATTTTATGCAACTGAAGCTGAGTCTAGTTAATTCTAATAAAATCAGTTTAAAAGTCACAGCATTTCAAATTATTAGAATGTTTTTGTCTGCTTCTTCATGATCTTCCTAGTCTGTCACTGACATAGAAAGGGCAGTAATGCTTCAAGGAACGTGCTACCATATCATACTGCTTATTCTGTCAGCAGAAGATTAATAAATGAAAGCAAGATGGCTCCCAGAAATTTCCTTTGATAGCTATTACTTCAGTGACCCAGAGCTATGTAACTTTTCAAGTGATAACTCCCTAATTAGTTGGAGCTTTAATATCCTCTGCTTACATCTTGTCCTCAGCCCAACTGTTCACTTATCTAAACCAAAGTGCTACATGACATTTTTGTTGTTTTAAGAACACACAGTTACCATTCCCAGGCTGCTCCCACACTATCGCAGATATGTGTTATATGACACATCTTCAAATTCAGAGAAGGGTGTAGAAAAAAAATCTTACTAGGTTGAATTTTTTGCTAACAATTTAAAATAGCCAGTTCTTGAATTTTTACTCTGTGTGCTGCTGGGTTTCACCTTGTGTATATAGACATAAAGCAGGCAGTTGCTAAGCACATTCAATGCAGTGAGAAATCTAAAAGATTAAAAGAAGGTCTTTTAGCAGCAACAATATGAATATGAGTAGTAGTTCTCACGTGGAAAACACAAGCATGTTGTCTCATCTGACAACTGTGAAGGGGAAAAAAAAAATCTTGAGGGAAAGGGAAATAAAATATTATACAGAAAGGGGCCTGCAGTTAAGAAAATATAGACTGTCCTTTCTGAGAAAAATTACTGAGGATGATTAACAGTTCATTCTAGTTAATTATAAGGAGCCAAAGGCATGTGAAAGTAAAAAATGTATAAATAAATGGAGAGGGTATGGGCTATATTAAACATAAGCCAGCATGTTCAGCATGGTTGTAGTTCAGGATAGTCAGAGTCAGCAAGAACAGAAGGAGGAAGTACCCAGTAACATCATTAATCTGATGATCTCCAATTAGGTGGAGGCATTGAGAAGGCCAAGAGGTTTGGGTCCTATCTTTAAGAGCAGGGACCAAATCAAGAAACAGGTGAAAGAGTGGAAACAGGAGGGAACATAGCATAATGCATGTGGTAACAAGCGGAAAGAGAACTTGGGTAAAGATGGTAAGAATAGAACAGAATTGGTTATGTTTCCCTGGAGAATCCTGACTATACGCAGGAAATAAATCTATAAAACTATTCCTGAGGAATCTCAGATGTTGGATTTACTAGATAAAGACTTTAAATCAGCTATTGAAAATATGTTCAGAGAATCAAATAAAACATTTACAAATAATAAAATGAAAAATTCAAAACAATATCACACTAAATAGAAGACATCAATAAAGAAATAGAAATTACTTGGAAAAAAAATAGAAGTTGTGGACTTGAAAAGCACAAAAGCTCAAACTCAGCACACTTGAGTTGGCAGGGAAAAAAAAAAGTTAACTTGAAGATAGGCCAATTACATAGTCTTGGGAATAGATAGGAAAAAGAATGAAAAATAATAACCATATCCTCACAGATTTGTGGAATATCATGGATAGCTACATATACACTATGGGAGTTCCTGGAGAAGTTAGCAAGGGGAAAAAAGAATATTTGAAGAAATAATGGCCAAAAACTATCACAAATATGATGAAAATAATTAATCTCTACATCTAAGAAACTCCAAAATCTTCACATAGGATAAACTCAAAGATTTCAAACTTAGGTTTATTATAATCAATCTGTGAAAAGAAAGACAGGATCCTGAAAATGAGAAGAGAACAACAGCTAATCATGTACAAATGATCTTCGACAAAATTAATATCTGACTTTTCATCAGAAAGCAGTGAGATCAAATGTTCAAAGTGCTGTCAAATAAGTATTTTGTATCAGCAAAACTATTCAAAAATGAAGGAGAAATGAATGCACACCCAGGGAAACAGGAAGTGAGGGTTTGTTGCTAGCAGATCTCCTTACAAGAAATGCCCAAAAGAGTCCTTCAGTTTGAAATGAAAGAACGCTGGACAGTAACTTGAACCCATAAGCAGAGATAAGGAGAAACAGGAAAGATAACTACATAGATAAATACATAACAGTATGTTTTGTTTGTTTTAAACTCTTATTTTAAAGAAATTCTATCTGATTTAAAAAACAACTTTAAAAGGCAATAATTATAAATATGTGGGTAGGCATATAATGTATAAAATATAATTTACACACAATAATGCAATATGAGGATGGCTAGAATGGAGCTATATAGAAGTAAAGCTTTTGTATACTAGTGAAATTAGATTGATATTAATCTGAACTAAAATGTTTAAATTTAGATATAAATTGTGATCCTAAGGTTAGCCAATAAGATAATAATTCAAAAATATATTAAAAGAAACAATAAGAATATTAATATGTATATTAAAAATAATGTTTAACAATAAAGAAAACAGTGATGGAAAAATAGAGGAAAGACATGGACAGAAAATTCTAGACAGGTTCTTGAAGGAATCTTCTGAGTGATAAAAATATTCCATATCTTTATAAAGATTTGGGATGTTATATGAGACACATACATCTTTCAGAAGTCATCAAATGGTGTATTTAACATTTAGGTATTGTGTGTGAATTTTACCTTTAATAAAAGCTGGAGTATATCTAAAACAGATTCAATGTTATGTGTCAATTATGTCTTAATTTTTAGTCTATAAACTAATATTGAACTCAATAGTGCACATGCTGAAGTGTCTAGTAGTGAAAGGTACTGATGTCTACAACTCACTTTGAAATGCATCAAAAAGTAAGATGATTTGATGGTTAGACAGATGCTCAGATGGGTAGATACACAATAAGGCAGCTATGGAAAAATGTTAACAATTACAGAATCCAGGTCATAGAAATAAACATACTCACTATAAAACTCTTACAAATTTTCTATGTTTATAATTTTTCACAACAAAATGTTAAGAATCAACAGTACTTAATTAAATGCATAGAGATCAAGGTCCTACCTAAAGACTACATATTCTTAGAAGAAAACTGGCCCAGAGAGGGAAACACGAAATGAGGCAATGCTGTTCAAAGAAAGTTGTTCAGTCTTGAGCACATTGTGCAAACTCTCTTTACCTTATTTTATTAATAAAATGAGTAAATCTCCCTCTCCCCAGTTAGTGATAAGGATTGAAGATACTTTGTTTCCCGTGGGCAATGAAAACGAGCATCTAATTTGTTGTTGCTGAACATTAACTTCATTGTTATAGATGTTATAATCACACTTACTCTCCAAAAGTTGTTAGGACACTTCAATAAATTAATACATTGAATGTGCTCAAGACAAAGGCTAGGAAAATAGATGTAAATAACAATCTGTTGAACTATATGAAAAGGTTGGGTTTGGTGGGGTGAGGATTGTCAAAAATAGTTGAATATTGGCAATTTCTTATGATCCCATCTAATAGAAATGTGCAGATATAAACTATATGAAGATGAGACACAAGCATATAATTATGCCTAGGAAAATCTGTATGGAGTTGATACACAGTGTTCAACCAAATATTCTGATACAATTTTGGTGCCTGAGCAAGGGCTTTTCTTATGTAACTTTGTTGAGCCACCAGCTATTATTAGGGTGACCAACACTCCCTGGTTTTCCTGGGACTTTCATAATTCTAGAATTGAATATTCCATATCCTGGGAAATGTTTCTGCCCCAGGCAAACCAAGATGACTAGTCACCTTTGGTTTTACAAAAGCTATTTCCAGATATAGCACGCAAATGGGCACCTCCTCTGCTTTGGGTGCTGCCTCATAATTCAGTCTTACAAATATATTACAGAAAAATTATAGTGAAATCTACCTTCTAGCTGAACAGCTTTATCATACCTGGACACATCTTAACTCACAGAAGGTGACAAAATCCTATCAATGTGTGGAATTGATCAAACGTTGCTACTCTTTAACTATGGAGTTATTGCTGTGAGTCACAGAATCCATTCTATTGAGTTTAAGAGTGTGTAACATGTACGTACAGGGGGCAGTATGACCTGGTGCTTGGGCAGGGGCATCACACTTATCCAGGACTAAGGCAGGGTAAGAAATCTATAGACCATTTATATAGTTACATTTGGAAGTATTTACAGGAACACTTGGAGGCAAGAAACAGGATGGGGACATGCAAGGATCATTGTAGTTACAACTTTTCTAGGCAAACCCTCTCCCAAGAAGCTTGTGGAGCCTCCACATTGTAACCTAATCTAGAGGTGTGTTAAATATTTAACACAGCAAGGCTTAATCTGCAGGGGGGACTCCCCAACACTGAAGGCTGAACCCTAGGGAAATTGCTTATGAGCTCCAGCTGGAAAACACATATGGGTTTATCTTTGCAAGCTCTGTTTACAAACAAGTTGCATTTGTTCTCCACACAGTTTGTCTTTGCCACTGGCACTTGAGGAATCCAGTTTCAACTTTAGAGCTACAAGTTTGGATCACCGCTCAAATCAGATACAGCTTCTTGTCAGGATTTTCCCTTTTAAGGCAATCCCTTTGCCCCCAGAGTAGGGGAATTGGGGTGCATTCATTTACTCAGAAGTGTATTTCAAGGTTTATTGGACATCTTCTATGGTCCAGGAAAATGTACTAAAGACACACAAAATTTAACTAGATATCCCTACCCTCAAAAGTCATCTGTTAATATACAAAAATGTTGGCATAAGACATACTATGCCATGAAAGAGAGGTTATTAGCAATGACACCAGAAGAGTGTGTATTGGAGAATTAGAACAGTCTTAATGGACACAGTAGCTTGTTAGTTGGGGTTGAGGAGATGAATACAGTTTCAATTGGGAGGAATCAGAGTCCAGCGAAGCTTGACAGAACTAACAGAAAAGGTAAGATGGGAAAGTAGATGAAGTGTGAGGGAAGAATAAGTCATTTAATTGAGTAAAACACAGGGTGCAAATAGTATGTGAAAGAGATACATCACAAAAATTATGTTGGGATCAAATCAGACAGAAGTGTTTTAACTTCAGGATTCAAATAAGCAAACAGAAGCTCCGGGAGACTGATGACTTAACCAAGAGTGTCCTGCTGTCTAGACCAGAATCCAAACCATGGGCCTCTTGCACCCAAGCCCATGCCATTCTGCCCCAGGAAGGATGAGAGAGAGAAGCAGAGAGGAGAGGAAGGGATGGGAGGCAAGGAGATCAAGAGGCTGAAAGAGCAGTTACATTTCTGCAAAAATCAGGAGGAAATGGGTAAGGACTTGAATTAAGGTGAATTCACATGAGACAGAAAAGGAGTGCTGAGACTGTTATGGTGCAGCTAGATTGGTCAGATTTAGTAACTAATTGAATTTGAAGAAAATTATGAAGAGTCAGAAATGAACCTATGGTCCTGGGGAAATGGGAGGAGTGCATGCCTGGAAATCATGGAACAAATGAAAACCTTTTAAAAATTTGGGGATCAGGAGTTCCCACTTTGGCAGAATGGGTTAAGGATTGCCCCAGCTTTGGCATAGGTTGTAGCTGAAACTCAGATTTGATCCCTGGCTCGGGAACTTCCATATGTCACAGGTGCAGCCAAAAATATACACACATTTGAGGATCAAGGGAGTTTCAATAAGTTTATTCAACCAATACGTATTCCTCATTTGTTTATGTAGCAAAGACGGAGCAGGCCATGTGCCAGGCACTGGTCAGGCATGAAAGATCTAGTACAGTGTAGAAGCTGCTCTCCTGAGCTGACAGTCTGGAGAGGGAGTGGGGCACAAGCTATAATTCCAAAACAGTGCAGAAGGACAAGTGGGGACAAGATAGGGATGGCAGTGATGGCCAACCCTTCTTGAGCACTGGATTCACCTGATACCTCCCTCCACCTCCCCAGAGTTTGTGATTTAAATGATTTAGGGTGTGGTCAGAGCATTGGCATTTTTGGAAGCTCCCCAAATGATTCTAATGTGCAGATAAGTTTGGAAACTACTGCTCTAGAGGTCAAATCCAACCCCTTGCCTGCTTTTGTAAATAAAGTTTTATTGGGACACACACCACCCACTCATTTACATTTACCTGCTCTCACTCACACTCACACTCACACTACAATAGCAGAATCTGGTAGTTGCCAGCTGAGACCACGAGGTTGGCAAAGCTGAAAATGTTTCCTGTTTAATGCTTTGCAGAGAAAGTTTGCTGACTCCTGCTCTAAGAGAAAGGAATAAAGTTTCAGAGAGGGTGTAACAAAACAACATGACCTAGCATCATGGAGGAAGCTTGCGGATGCAGTTAGAGAGGTTCCTGGGATATTTAAGTTTGTGTAGGAAAGTTGCACATGAAAAGAAGATAATGATACCTGAAAGATGATACCGGAATCCAGGTTCTTGTTCATGGCAGTCGAAGAATGAACTCTGCGAACACACAGGCAGCAAGCAAGAAAAGTCTTTATTATAGGAAAGCAAATAGCTCCCAGGGCTGCTGGGAGGGGGGAGAAGAGCCCCCTTTCTCTATTGTCCTATAGGGGTTTTTTATTCCTTAAAGATGGGTGGGGCTACCAATGTGGGGTCCAGAAAGATGTGGTTTTCTCCCATTGGCCTTGCTCAGTTACTTCTATCAGTCCTTGTCCAATAGCGGTTTTAGGGGCAGAAATGTCCCCATAAATTTGATGACTTCTTTATCCTTCTCTTCCCTTAAACTAGGTCACCAAGAAGAGCAATGCAGACAGAAAAAACAGCAGGAGAAGCCCTTTCCCAATATCCACGGCCATGTAATGATCATCCCCCAAATGGAATGGCTGTAAACAAGCATTTTGTGATTACCTATCACAGTTCTGGGGGCTGACCAGACTCAGCAAGACATCAGGGTCACTCATGTGGTAGAAGCCAGGCACCGGCTGGGGCTGGAATCATCTTGAAGACTTCTTCACTCCTTATCTGGATGATGCTGCTGTCAGCAGGGTCCTCAGCTTGACTGGAGACTGATGCTCCTACCTACAAAAGACTCTTCATGTGAGCTCCATATTTTGTCACCACACAAGGACTGGCTTTTCACAGCCTAGGAGAACCAGGTGGAAGCTGCCCTACTGTTTGTGACCTTCCTTTGTCTGTTACACAGCATCACTTCTTCTCTAACCAGAGGCCTGCTGAGGCTCCAAGGTGCAGGGGACATGGACCTCATGTCTTCATGGGAGGATTTTCAATGCCACCTTCTAAGAAGTGCCTGCTGGTTAGGTTATATTTTGGAAAATGTAATCTGCTACAAGCAGGAGGGAACGTGGACAGTTTCAGCATCTCAGAGAAAGAGCAAGTGGGAGAGAAGAATCCAGAGAGGTCCTGAGTCCAGACCAGGACTTTGAGCCCATGATCAAAATTTTTATCTTTATCACAAGCCACGAGAACATCATAGATTTCAGAATAAATAATGCTAGCATTGAATATACTGGAGTGTCTAGAAGCACCAATTCTGGAGACAGATGATTTGGGTGCAAATCCCTGATCTATCATTTGCTTGCCGGGTGATGTTGGGAAAGTTATTTAACTTCTCTGTATTTTGATTTCCTTATCTTTAAAATGAGGAGAATTGTTATTTTCTGCAATACTAATCTCATAGGGTAGTTGGGAAAGTGGAATGAGTTAGTATAAGCAAGCACTTAGAACTGTGCCTGGACCTTAGTAAACACTGTAAAATTGTTAATTAATGTTATTATTCAGTACCAGTACTTGCTAAGTACTTAGTGTCCCATCTCTTTGTGTTAAAGTGGAGCCCTAGCTTTCAGGGTAAACTTTCTACCTTTCCTGCACACTCTTTTCAGGGACTCAGGACCCTTTGTCTTCTCCATCTTCGTTTTTTCACATAGGTTCCCAAGGACCTAACCAACAGTCCTGTGTTGCCTTCCTCAGAGTCTGTCTGTGCCCTGCTGGCCCGCTCTGACATTGAGTATTACCCAGTGGGCTCTTCCGCACCTTTCCTTGCTCCACCGCACCTTTCCCAGCTGGCTCTTTCATCAAGTAAAGCCCCTTCTCTAACCAGGTTTTTGGCCAAAGTTCTTGGTGTGTGCAATGAAGTGGGGCTCCCTGACCCAAATAACCTGTCTGGCTACCTCCTTCTTACATTTCAAGATTAAGCTCTGGCAGAACTTCTTCTAAGACCCCTTATCTAACTGTCCCCCTGCCCCATCCCCATAGTAAACCACTTTAATTTCTGTCAAAACCAGCATCTGTTACATAAATTGTAGGATCCAGGGGAAAAGGGAAAAAACAGTATTTCCTTGTTCAAAAATTATCAAGAAGTTCAGAAGAGTGATAGCAGAGCATTACACCGAGCTTGGGGCCCTTCTAAGTGCAGGGTTCTGCATAGCAGCACAGGTTAAAATCCATGAAGCCAGCCTTGGTCAAAGCCCTTAGACTATACTCTCATTGTCTGCACACCTGACTAGTTCTGCTCCTAAACTATGGGCCATTTGAGGGCAAGGACATTGTCTCTCTACCACTGTTACTTATATAGACCATAGAGATAGATAAATATCTCTATATATCTGCATATAGATACATACACAATAAATCTTGAAGAAATACACTAATCCACTAACTGATAACTAATACTAAAAATATATTATCTAACAGCAGAGAAGATTGGAAAAGAGGATAAAAAAGACACCTCTCTTGAATCTCCTATAAATCTTAAAAGCAAATGGCTAAGAGCAGGGAATTTGGGATCAAACATGGTGGCACTAACCCACTTAGACCTTTTGAGACCTTGGGCCTGTTCCTAAAACCAGCCAAGCCTCAGTAACTTCATCTATAAAATGGACAGAACTACCCAGCCTGTTTCTTAGAGCTGCTCTGGGATTGAATGCGATAATACATGTTCAGATAAGGCTTGCACATTCAAATGAGCTAATTAATAATAATTATCAGTAATGAACAGGAGCAGTTAATCTTAATGTTTTTCTCCTTTTCAAAGTAATTTCATGTTCACTATCATTCTATTTAAAATCCACTACCGTTATCTTAAAGACGGAGAAAGGAAAATAGGCTTTCACTGATCTATCCAAAGATGAGGGTAGAATAAGTCAAGCTTATCTTTTTACCATAGTCCAAAATCTTTCGATGGCACCACAGGTGTTATTGTGTTCAATCAAATGACCCTATAAAAAGTTTCCTGCGGAGTTCCCGTCGTGGCGCAGTGGTTAACGAATCCGACTAGGAACCATGAGGTTGAGGGTTCGGTCCCTGCCCTTGCTCAGTGGGTTAATGATCCGGCGTTGCCGTGAGCTGTGGTGTAGGTTGCAGACGCGGCTCGGATCCCACGTGGCTGTGGCTCTGGCGTAGGCCAGTGGCTACAGCTCCGATTCAACCCCTAGCCTGGGAACCTCCATATGCCTCGGGAGCCGCGGCCCAAGAAACAACAACAACAAAAGACAAAAAAAAAAAAAAAAAGTTTCCTGCACCGAGCATCCTTTTAATTATATAACTTATATTTCCTTCTTTTTCTGGCCCCAGTGCATCATAGATAACTTTCATATGATTTCATACACTTGGAATTAATAAACTAGTGAGGTGACTTGGGTCTTACAAATGGCTACCAGTTCTTTAAGTGCAGCAAGGCAATCACTGAGACATTCTTTAATTTGGTGCCACTTTAACAGTTCACTCCTTTTGCTGATGATGGCTATGAAACACAGGTCCACAAATAATTGTCAGAGAAAGGGAGTAGCTTCAACCTAAAGATAAAAGCTTCAATGGATCTGCCTCCCTAGACCAGTGGGATGTTCCTAAATCTTACCATCCTGACTTCTTGCTGACTGATGAGACACTTGTAGTTTTCTAGAAAAGTTGAACCAAAAAGAATACAAGAGCTCTCATGTTTGAATGATAGTGAATGGACTGGGAGAAACAGAACATTTTAGAGAAAGTGTTAAGTAGAAATTAGCTTTTTTTCCTTGAACAGATAAAGGTCTTGAAAAAAAGGGATGAAGAAAATGACATCAGGTTTTTAAAAAAAAAATCTCAGATTCAAAATATTATACTATAGCGCAGCCTAAGACTACTTTTAATCATTCATTGAACTAAACTCAGAAAATGCAAATATTAGAAGAGCATGGCTCAAAGGGAATGCATGTATAAATTATTTATGGAGGGGTAAAATTAAGAGAATTTTTATGTTGAAACCAGCATTGGATTAGGCACATTACAGACATCCAGCATTTTGCCCCAGTTCTCTCTCTGCCTTACCCTTTAACTCCAAAGTCTCAGTTTTGTCACCTGTAAAGTGGGAATAAATAGGACACTATCCTTCACAAGGATCTTGGGAAGGGTCTAATGAGCTAGCATTTGTGAACACAAATGTTACTGAGGAAGGAATTTTATTTGAACGCAAACGTTTCTACAAATACTTCACTTTCATGTTGAAAACATACAAGAAAAAAATATCTGAAACACTCACTTGTTGATCTTCCAGTATTAACGAATGTTATTTTATATTTTCCTCAAGTTATTTACTTTTTAAAATTAACACTTTAAAAATGTTATGAAAAAACTTTGAGTATAGTTTAAATACTGTCCATGCCCTTCTTGGGCATCATTACAACTCTTCTCTAGAAGCAACTGGTATCATGAATTTGTTAATATTTTCCCAGTCCTCCATTGATGCTCTTACCATATATGTGTTTCTTAAAATGTATAAATACAGTCATACTCTAAGTATTCATCTACAACTTTTCTCTCTTCTTTTTCTCCTGCTTCCTGGTCTTTCCCCTCCTCTCCTGTCTTCATCATCTATCTTCTCTTCTCTCTCTCCTCCCCTCTTCCTCCTCCCCTCCTTCCTCCCCCTTCTCCTTCTCCTTCTTCTTCTTCACAAAACTATTATTATGGGAGCTATCTCAGGCTTGCATAATTATACCCACTGCATGTAATATTTCATCCTATTTATTTAATCCACAATTGTTTAGCTATATTTATTTTATCCGATCCACTGTTGATGGACATTTAGAATGTTTTGTTTCTGTTTTGATAACAATGAACATCATGAACAAGCATCAGAGTCTAGGACATATTCCTAATTGACTTTATTTGCAGAACATATTCCTTATTTATATGTACATTACACGCCTTTGCATCATTCTTTGTGGTGCTAACATCTTGTTGAAGATTCTCACAACTCCTTTATCTACTTGACTTCTGCATTTATTTTCACTCTGTCTCAGCCACTCAATAGTATAGCTATGCCTGAGATGTAGAGTTGACCCGTCATGCTAACATCTCAAACTCTGACAACTCTCCAACTAAAATCTATTGTCCTCTAAGATATTCCTTTACTTGGGCTCATCAATTGTGCTAGTCACATGACTTCCAGTCTTTTTATCCCAACTTCATGCACCCTTTACCAACTTAGACATCACTGATAATCTTTCTATAATACCCTAGCAAGTCCCTAGGTTTACACATCCCTTTGACATTCATAATATCGTGTTTGCAAGCCTGGTTAAAGCCAACTTCTCTTCTACATTCCCTTTTGCTGATGGGAGGGGGACATATTTTCTTTTTCTTTTCTTTTCTTTTCTTTTTTTTTTTTTTTTTTTTTGTCTTTTTGCCTTTTCTAGGGCCACTTCCCACTGCATATGGAGGTTCCCAGGCTAGGGGTCTAATCAGAGCTGTAGCTGCTGGCCTACACTACAGCCACAGCAATGTGGGATCCGAGCCACATCTGCGACCTACACCACAGCTCACAGCAATGCCAGATCCTTAACCCATTGAGCAAGGCCAGGGGTCGAACCCACAACCTCATGGTTCCTAGTCGGATTCATTAACCACTGAGCCACGACGGGAACTCTGATATTTTCTAATATTGATTTCATTCCCAAACCAATAATCCTCCTTCAAAAGAGGTACAGTGGGGAAGTGGGTAGAGGTGCAATACAATAGAAGTATTCTCGCTCTGCTGATCAAGCCTGTTATTCTTCTCTGCTAGGATCCATTTGGGTTTTCTACTGTAAATGTTTTCCTTCTTTTTAGGCCTTTTCCATTTGACTCTTCCTAGGTGGCCTCACCACCTACCAGCACAAGCTAGATCATCTGATCCGGTAGTACTAATCTTTGACTGCTATTGGGATCACTTTGGAGGCTTTAAAAATGCTGATGCCTGGTTTCCGCTTTTGGAAATACTGACTGAATTGGCCTAGGATGTGGCCTGGACACTGGGAATTTCTTTTTCTTTTTTCCTTTTTAGGGCTGCACCTGTGGCACATGGAGGTTCCCAGGTTAGAGGTTGATTTAGAGGTGTAGTGCCAGCCTATGCCACAGCCACAGCCATGCCAGATCCAAGCCACATCCTCGAACTACACCACAGCTCACGGCAATGCCAGATCCTTAACCCACTGAGCAAGACCAGGGATCCAACCTTCATCCTCATGGATACTATTTGGGTTCCTTATTGCTGGGCCACAACAGGAACTTCAGAGAATTTTTTAATTTCTCCAGGTGATTCTAACTGTAGCCAAAGTTGAGAACTGTTGATCTAATCTGATAGATCTTAATGAATCATGAATCCTCTATTTTCTTCCTTCTTTTCAAGGTTATGACCTCAGTATGACCTTGAGCCTCACTCTTCCCTTCATAAGAAGAGATTAGCCACATTCTTGGTTAATCAATCATTCTCTCTCTTGCTCTCTTTCCCTCTCCATATCTCTCTCTGTCATATACACACACAATTTCTGTGATTATCTCTACTTCATTTACAAGTTGAGTGATAGATGGTTCTTATTCTCAAGGAATTTGACCACCAAATTTAAAGACACCATCACCCCATCAGTCTCTTTCATCCAGGGACAAAACCTTTGAGCCATATTCTTTTCTAATCCATCTCCCACATTTCTTGCATCTATTCATGTAGTTATTAAATCCCACTAATTGCTCAAAATGGATCTTGCATGTTCTCTGTCCACCCTTTAAATGCTATTTTCCACATCTAATTATGTACCATCCACAGAATCTCTGGATATCTTATTATTTGTGTGAAGAGGGCATTAGCACCTCTATACTTGCCTCTGGTTCTTCTTCAGCCTTCCTTTTTCAAGTTCTTCTCAATGCCTGACATGTATATTTTTACTATTGCATTCTCAAGGTAAATAACCTTTTTATTGAGATCTATACTCATTGTTAAATCCTTTATATTTGCACATAAGTTGATTCTAAAAGTAAATCAATGGCATTTTGTTTTGATTATGCAAATATTAATAATTGCTATGTGAAGTAATATATTATCTAGGTATATTTTCTTTCTAATAACTTACTGTGTTTTCCCTGGAGTTTCTCATGTCCTTTTCTCTCCATCCCTTGCATTATATACCATTATCTTTTCATTACATTTTTCTATGCCTCAAGCACGTCCTCTAAAATAGGATTTTTTTTTTTTTCCCCTCCACAGGTTCTATTGTCCTATTCTCTTGCTAACTAACTGCCTTCTGCTTCTTGCTGAGACGAAATCTTGCTGAGGACTAACTATCTTCTAGTTCTTCCATGCAATGGTCAGTTGTCCTTAGACTCCATTCATCCACTGTTTACTGGAGCTCATGCCTTGTTCGATTGCTTACTAACCGACTCAATAAAGGGTTTGGGGGAGGCAAACTTTCTGCATTCTGCACGTCTTTATTCTCATTTCACAATTAACTGATAAACTTTAAAGTATTGCTTCTACCATTCACTGCTGGTTATGGGACATCTGATACCAACTTGATTCTCATCCTTTATAAGGTGGATAGACCAGTTAAGTTTCTCTCTTAAGCTATGGGAAGTTTCTTTTATTACTTCTCCATTCTGACGAGTCTCTAGTGAAAATCTTATTCTTTAGACTTGGGATCTTGTGAATTATTCTTCTGTATCACTATTTTCTCTCATGTTTTTCACCTGATTCCAGAGAATTCTTCTCTAGCCACCCCAAAATTCCCTCTTCCATATAACTAATCTTCCTGCCCTGGTTTATTTTTCTCCTATTCACTCCTCTCTTTCTAATTTACTGTATCAGCAAAGTTTTAAAAAATATACATCCATTCAATTTTTTTCCCCACTCCTAGAGAACACTGTGCAGTCCTCTCTATTAAATCTGGTGTGGCTCCTTGTGAACCACTGCTTTTTGAACAAAAAGACACGATATCTGCCTTCTGCACCCCACCCAACCATAAACACACCTCCAATGCACAATGGTGAGGCAAAGACAGTTGACCTGAAATAAAGTTTCCTATCTGGAAAATGGAGGAAAAACCTGGAATATACACAGCAGTCACTGGTCCATAACAGTGACAAATCCTACTGTGGAGAAGTTATAAAGGGGTTGCAGTTTTTGATAATGACAGGGTCAGTAATGATCCAGAGAGTAAAGTACGAGAGAGGCAAGACCACTAAGGAAACTAGAGACCCCAGTACTGCAAAGATCATTCACCTGGGTAATGTTGTAAAAAATACCAGCCGGAAAATATGTTTTGAAATATCATCTTAGTCTCGCTTCAGAGTGGGAAGTGTTTGAAACTGCTTTAATGCCAAATGGACCCAGTTGGATATTTTTTGTTTGCTATTTCTATGAGGGTCCTGTTCTTGGCATAAGAACTTTGCTGATGTGAATATCACTGATTGCAGCAGTGTCCCATCCAGCCTGGGTAAATGCTGTGGAAGTTAGGGCACTGCCCTGTCAGATGCCTCTGGAACCCTGGCAGAGGGCACCTCCTCTTCCAGAACATTCTTGCTCTGCCCACCCAGACACTCCTGGTCTTTCCTGACTCTGCCCCCTTCATGTCGTGATGGATTCCTGGCTTCCCCATGACTTTACAGTGGTGTCTCCAAGGTAAAAAGGAAGAAGTTGGCAATACCCAGTTTTTTTAAATCACTCTAGATAATCTTGATTTTACATGTGTTTTCATAGCCTAAATAATGTAATTGACTGTCAATTATCCTCATCACACTCTAGAATACTGCTCTAACCTAAAAGCCAAATTCTTTCCTCAGAGTATTCTCCAAGACTTCTGCAGGAGGAAAACTTTATCTTTCCTAATCTATAGCCAAATATGATCTTGGGGCCATCCAGTTCACTCCCTAGATTTAGCAGATGAGGAAGTCAAAGCCCAGGAAAGATAATGGACTTGTCCTTTATTATACAATCAATGAATATTGGAGTTAGAACTTGGTTAAGCTACTTCTTCAAATCAACTCAAATATTAATGTTTGGTTCTTTAACTGAAACATGATGGTTTCTAATTGAATTGTTTAAACCTCCATATCATACTGCATTGCTAACTACAGCCCAAGTCTTGAAAGCCCTCTACAGCTATCTAACCTAAACCATGCTTTCCAGGCCCGTCTCTGAGGGGGCACACTGAGGGAGGGCACTGCACAAATAAACAGAACAACACTGGCAGCCTTTGGAGCTTTGCCTCAAGCTAAGCACTGCCAGGAGTGAAAGTCATTAAAAGCCCTTTGCAAAAGTTGTTAAGAAATGTGTAAACAGCCATATAAACAACACCAGGTCAGGTCATGGAAGGCGACTGGCAACTGGGGAGGCCTAAGGAGAGCCTGCCAAAGTGTGAAATTCCCAGCAGAGAGAAGACATTTGGAAAAACAACTCCATCAAGTTTTATCAACACAAATCATTTCCTAAGTGGTATATTTTATTTAGAGTATGTGTGGCCTAAATTTAACAAGGGAAGCTTTTATCAATCGTAGTTTTTTATCACTTCCAGATATCTTGGTTTCTGAATTACTGGCAACGTTTATGATGTGCTCATTTTTTCTGGGGCTCTCCTGTCTAAACACACCCTGGGTGATGCTCTCGATGTGGAGAGCGGGGATGCCCTGCACACACGCTTCCTGGTGGCCAAGCTATGTGGTTCAGGACTTGCACATGCTGAACTGTAAACAAATGTGGGTCTGGTGTTCTAATTTTAAGCCTTAGAAGAAGCACACATATTAATAATCATAGCAGTAGAGAAACACCCACAAATAGGCTGTGTTGAGAAATACCAGTACCTCTGCCACAGGAAAGGCTCTGGCATTCTCTTTTTGAAGAGGTTGATGCTGCAAGTTTCATCCATAACTTCCTTGACCTTCTTGGGAGTAGCATCAGTGGGCACAGATATTCAAGGGAGTTGTGCTGAATGTGGGAAAGTCATTTTTCTCTGCCTGTGACTTTATCCTCATGGGGAGAATAGTTGCATGAAGATGAGGGGAGAGTCTTGTTATGCACATAACTGCCAGGAGCCTAAATTCTTCTGTTTTCCCTTCAGATCCTTTGCTGCCTGGTCATTCAAGAAACTCTTTCCATGTACCCTTGTTTTTTATGCTTCTTCTGCCAATGTTTTCTTCCTCTACCTCTTTTGCTCATAGACAAAGCCCATCTCCTCAGCCTGGTTTTTCAGGTTTGCTCTAATTTAGGAGGGCTGACTCTGAGCACACTCCTATGTACTTTCAGAGCCACAGATATACATGGAAGTAACTTCTATAGCAGTTTCCCCATTGTCTATATTATAGAATACAAAGTGAAGCTTTTTAAAATATAAATAAATTGGGAGTTCCTGCTGTGGCACAGTGGGTTAAGAATCCGGACTGTAGTGGCTCCATTTGCTGAGGAGGTGTGAGTCTGATCCCTGGCCTTGTGCCATGGGTTAGAGGATCCAGCATTGCTTCAGCTGTGGCTCAGATTCAGTCCCTGGCCCAGAAATTTCCACATGCCATGGGTGCAGCCATTAAATGAATAAATGAATAAATAAATAATAAACAGATTGTATTAAATTTCTGTATCCCTTGAAAATAGTGGGAGAAGTTTGTAGCAGATTCAGAGGGTATGTCTGAGCTCCTCTGATGGAAAATATAGACTGTGTACCCTATGAAGAATCCACCCTGTGGGTATATCTCAAAGAGACAGGCCATCATCTTCTAGGACAGCTGAAAATAGAGTTCACTGAGGGGCCATGCTATTACGGATGCCCATGAAAGAGATACAAATCATGGTCAGATCTCCACCACACCATAAACCTCTGACTCAAAGTTATAATGGCAGATTTTCAGAAAAGAAGGCCTTACTTTTAATCAAGCTGCTTCTTCTCACAAGTGAAGATCCCCCTGGTAGTCACCAGGGGTGTAACATTAGAGATTTATTTGTTTGATGATGGCTTTTTCTCCACCTGAGTAATGCAGGGAGGGCCCAGCATTTTGCAAGTATACCCCATGTGGCATATCATGTTTTCTTTCCCTTCCCACTTGACACAGGGACTGTTCAATCTTCCAGAAACCTGTATAAAGTGTCTGTAAAATCACTATGAATTATTTCCTCTGCAAGAAAATTAGTTATTTCTTTCTTTGTGTTTCTGTTTTTAATGATATAATGATGGAATAATCTATTCCCACTAATGATCACAACCACTAACATTCGCTCAATGCTTAGTATTTGTCAGGCACTGTCAAGTACTTACTTCTATTTTACTTTTTATAAAACATCTCATTTAACCTGTTTAGGGTATATTATTCAGTTCTTTTTAGCACACATTTATAGAGTTGCACGACCACCATTCCTATCTAATCTTAGGACAGTTTCATCACTCCCAAAAGGAACCAGTACCTGTTAGCTGTTAGCATGCCCTCATTCACATCTCCAGTGCCAGGCAACTGCCAGTCATCATTGTGTCTCTGTGGATTGGCTACTCCAGACATGTCATATGAATGGAATCATATAATATGTGGCCTTTTCTGTCTCGCGTATTTCACTTATATTGAAATGCAATAATTTTTTGTATATTGATTTTGTATCTTTCAAATATATTGATCTCATTTATTAAACTCTAATAAATTTTTTGTTGTGAATTCTTTAGAATTTTCTGTATATATAGTCATGTCATCTGTACATAGAAAGTTGTATTACTTCTTTGTTTTCAGTCTTTTCCTTCCTTTTCTTGCCTAATTGCCCTAGCTTTTTTAAAACGTTGAATAATGTAACATGGAATGGAAGTGGCGAAAGTGAACATCCTAGTTGTGTTCCCAGTGTCAAAGGAGAGATATTGGTCTTTCACTATTAAGTGTAATATTAATGGGAATTCTTGATAGAAGTCCTTTAGCAGAATGAAGACAATCTCTTCTTCATTTGTCCAGAGTATTTATCTTGAAAAGGTGTTATGCTTGTTCTGTAACTATTGAGATGGTTGTGTGTGGTCTGTGTTTTATTTTGTTAAAATGTTGTACTGTATCAATTGATTTTCAGATATTAAATACTCATCCATCCCTGAGATAAATCACACCTGGTCTTGGGTATATAATCCTCTTTATGTTTGATGCTGGATTTGATTTGTAAGTACTATGCTGAAGATATTTGCACTTTAATTAATTCATAAGGAATATTGGCCTTTAGATTTTTTATTGTGGTATCTTTTTCTTATTTTGGCTTCAGGGTAATAGCAGCCTCATATAATGTGTTGAGAAATGTTCCCTCTTGTTTTTTGGAATAATTGGTGAAGGGTTGATGTCAATTTTTCCTTAAATATTTTGTCAAATTTATCAGTAAAACCATTCTTTTCCTGAGCAGTTTTGTAACAACTAATTTGATCCTCTGGCTTGTTATATAACTTCAGATTTTCTATTTCTTCCTAAGTCAGTTTTGGTAATGTATATTTTTCTAAAAATTTTTCCATTTCATCTATGTTATCTAATTTGTTGGCGTATAATTGCTCATAGTAGTCCCTTATAATGATTTTTACTTTTGTTGGGTGGATATCAGTGCCCCCTCTTTTTTTTTTTTTTAAAGTAATTTAAACATTCTCTATCTTTTTCTTGGTCAATCCAGCTAAAGCTTAATTAATTTTCTTGATATTTTCAATGTGCCAACTTTTGGTTTTTGTTGTTTTCCTATTCTTTTATTTTGTTTATTTCTGTCTAATCTTTTTAATCCTTTCCTTCCACTTGGTTTGGACATAGTTTGCTACTCTTTTTCTTTCTTTTTTTTTTTTTTTTTTTTTTTTTGTCTTTTTACCATTTCTTGGGCCGCTCCCACAGCATATGGAGGTTCCCAGGCTAGGGGTCGAATCGGAGCTGTAGCCACAGGCCCACGCCAGAGCCACAGCAACGTGGGATCCGAGCCGCATCTGCAACCTACACCGCAGCTCACGGCAATGTCGGATCGTTAACCCACTGAGCAAGGGCAGGGATCGAATCCGCATCCTCATGGTTCCTAGTCGGATTCGTTAACCACTGCGCCACGACGGGAACTCCCTCTTTTTCTAATTTCTGAAGGTGGAAGATTAGGCTATAAATTGAAATATTTCTTCTATTTTAACACAGAGATTTACAACTATACACTTACCTTTAAGCACTTTTGCAGTTTTATTTGCACTTTCATTCATCTCAGATTATCTTCTAAATTCTCATGATTTTTTTTTCTTTGACTCACTGATTATTTAGGAGTGGTATGTTTAATTCCCACATATTTGTGAATTTCAAATTTCCTTCTGTTATTGATTTCTGATTTTATTCCATATAGTCATAGAACATACTTTGTGTACTTTCAGTCCTTTTAGACTTATTAAAACTTGTTTTATGGCCTAACATATGGCCTATCCAGAAGAGTATTCCATGTGCACCTGAGAAAAATGTGTATTGTACATTGTTGAGTAGAGTAATTTATAGATGTCTGTAATGTTCAGTTGATTTACAGTGTTGTTAAAGTCCTTTAGTTCCTTATTGGTCTTTTAGCTAGTTGTTTTATCTATTATTGGAAGTGGAGTGTTGAAGTTTCCAAATTTTATTGCAGAATTATCTATTTCTCCCTTAAACTATGGGTTTTTGCTTTATGAAATTTGGAACCCTATCATTTGATACATATGCGTTTAGAATTATTAATCTTCTTGAAAAATTGTCACTTTTTTTCATTGTAAAATGCCTTTCTTCTCTCTAGTAGCAACTTTTTTCTTAAAGTCTATTTTGTATCTACCAATATAGACACTGAAGCTGTCTTTTGGTTACTGTTTACATGGCATATCTTTTTTATTCTTTTACTTTAACCTACTTTTGCTTTTGACTCTAAGGCAAATCTCTTGTAGATAGCATATAATTAGGTCATATATTTTATTTATTCTGCCAATTTCTGCTTTTTGATTGAAATATGGATTTATGCTTAGTGGTTAATTAATGATAAAGTAGGATATATTTACATTTGCCATTTAAAATATACCTTCAGTGTTTTTTGTTTTTCTATTTCTCCATTGCTGCCTTCTTTGCATTAAACAAATATTTTATACTTTGTCATCTTTATTCTCCTGTATTTATTTTATTATATATTTTATTTATTTTCTTAGTAGTCACACTAGTGTTTAACATTTTATAGCAGTCTAGTTCAGATGATAACAACTTAAAATAATATTCAAAAACTTTTTTTCTAAATAACTCCATTGTCTTCCCTCTCCCTGATGCTATTATATTTATACAAATTACATTTTTATATAATACATGCCCATCAAAACAAATTTATAATTATTGTTTTCACAGTTGTCTTTTAAATTGTTAGGAGAAAAATAAGAGTTATAAACAAAAAACACATGTTATTAGCTTTGTCTTTTGACAGTTTGATTATGATGTGTCTAAGAGTGGACCACTGAGTTTAACATACTTAGAATTTTCTGAGCTCCTAGATATATAGATTAATAGCTGTCATTAAATCTGGGGCATTTTCAGGCGTTACACCTTTAAATAAACTTTCTGTCTCCTTATTTCTCTTATTCCTTTCTGGAACTCTGATTATGTCTTGTGTTCTTGCCTGTGTCTCGTAGGAAGGTGTTCTATGACTCACCATAGGTTCTGTTCAATTTTCATCATTCTTTCTTATTTTCATTCCTTGGACTTGATAATCTTAACTGACCTGTCTTTAAATTTATGGCTTCTTTTTTCTTCCAGTTCAAATCTATGTTTGAGACCTTCTTTTGAATTTTCATCTGGGTTATTGTTCTTTTAAACTTCTTAACTTCCATTTGATTTGTTTTTATTTCTTTCTGTGTATTGGTAGTCTATATTGGGTAAGACATTGCTCCTATACTTTCCTTTTACTCTTTGGACATAATCTACTTCAGTTTTCGAACATACTTAGGATATTTTATCTAAAATCTTTGCCAAGTCTAACTTCTGTGATTCCTCAGGAACAGCATCTACTGACTGCTTCTTTTGATTATTTACCACTCTTACTCGTTTTCTTGCATTTGCATGTTTTCGTGGAAAACTGGACATTTAAAATAATATAATGTGACAACTCTGGAAATCAGATCACCCCCCAACACCATCAATCTGGCTTCCAGGATTTGTGGTTGCTGCTCTTAGTTGTTGTTGCTCCTCTTTGTTTATCTAGTGAATTTTCTGAGCAAATTGTGTACGTTTGTGTTTTTTTTCATTCATTTCAATTCTTTTTCATTGTGGCTACTGAAGTTTCTGCTCAGTTAGTTTCGCAGTCAGCTAATGAATGGAGATTTCCTTAAATGCCTGGAATTTTTAAGTTTTCTGGCCTTTGCCAGGGATCTGTGTGTCTATTTGGGGGCACACATTCAACACTCAAGAAGTCAGTTTGCAGTTCTGACTTGACTTTGCATTCCTGTTTGTGTGGCAGCTCAAGTCATCCAGAATTGAGAGCTTAGGACTTTCTCAGATCTTTCCTGAGCATTTCCACAGCCCTATACATGCATAGGCCTTCTAGATGCCCAGGAACCATCAAACCTGTTTAAAAGTCCCTGTTGCTATCTCTTTCTCCAACTTTTCCTTGTAAGTTTTTTGTCAGATACTTTTTGTTACAACTAGTTTCACTGCCTCAGGTAATGGCAACTTTAGCAGTTGTTAGCGATTGTTTTTGACAAATGCTCCCAGGGAAAAGGCTGCTCACACTGAGTGAGGGCAAGCACTCCGAGTGGGAGCTTTCAGGAACTATAAGACAGCTCAAATAATGACAACTTTCTGAGACTTCGGAGGAGCTCCAAACCTGTTCTGTCTCCTTCAGTACCTGCTGAGCTACTTTTTTAAAACTGTAACCAGGATTGTTAGAGTGCTTTTGTTTTCAAGGCTATCACAGAATTGAGAGGAGGGTGATGGGAATAGGGCAAGTTCAAACATTACAGAACACAAAACCTGCTGTTTTTACCAGGTTCAGATTTTTTTTTTTTAATCTCCATGGATTATTAAAAATCTTTGGTTAATTTCCAGGATTCTGAAGAAGTTGTTTTTGATGACTTTTGGCAATGTTTTCCTTCCTTTTATGATAGAACAGCCCTTTGGAGGTCCTTACTCCACTCTCCTATTGCCTTATAATGGAATATTCTTGACCTAAAATTATTGTTTAGAAAATTCCTGACCATAAATATTTTAAGTTTTTTGCAAACAATTAAATGATTTGTATAACCAATGTAATTATATTATTCTCCTTTTCTGCCAATTTATTCTTTGATTTTTTTTTTACACAGAAAGTAGGTTTTTCTTTATCTCTCCAATCTTCCATATGCATATAAGAATGATAAGAACAGCAAGAACTTAAAACATTTGCTTTGTACCAAGCACTGTCTAAGACATTTCACAAATACTAACTCATAAGATCCTATGATATAGCTGTTATTATGACCCCTGCTGTAGACATGAAAAAGCCTAGGCATAAGAAGGTTAAATAATGCATTCAAGGTCATACAGCTAGTAAGAGACAGAGCCGGTTCTTGAAAGGAGCAGCCTTAGCTCTTAGCTCTTAACCAGACACTATACTGAGGACAAATTAACCAGTCTAAAGGTTGACATTTAGATTTTTTTAAACACAATGCTATTAACTTTTGTTATTTTGGGGGCTAAAACAACTTTGCCTGAACAAAAGGCAGCATATATATATTTGCTGTCTTCCACATCACAGACCTATAAAAATGTCCACTATTGCAAATGAAATGAAGGAGCAACATCAGCCTGATGTTATCTAAGATGTGATTTTGTTTTGTGATACAGTGTAATTATATGCTAATACATTAAAAAAAAACAATAGGAAGTCAAATGTATAGATACAAACTTCGGCATTTGTATCTTGAAAGTATTCCAAGTCTTTGCACTTTATAAAGATGTGTAGTGCCAGACTCATTCTGAAGCTGTGTGTAAAATTCTACATGCTGCAGTGAGATTAATATTTTTTAAAGAGTGATTTTATAGAAAGTTGGCACCAGAAAAACAAGGTTCTGTTTCATTATTTTGACATATAAAAGTTTATTGAGGTCACAACGTATTCTCTTTTGGAAAAAAAAAAATCATTAGCACATGGTGAAATACGCAATTTATTGGCAAAGTCACAGTAGCACTTTTTCTGTGTGAATTTCTCACAGCCCATCCAAAATGTACTTGAGACGACTTCTAAATACAGCTAACTGATGGATAGATTAACATGAATAAAGTTCTTCATGCCAGTCTTTATGTTTCTAGTTCTCAAATAACATCGCTAATCATTTAGCCACACAGGGCCTGCTTTATTTTTTAAATTCCTCTATACATGCTTTGCAATCAACACGTCCCTTTCAAAGGCCTTGTTTTACTCTCTTTATTAAAACACCCTCTGTGAGATGGTTCACTGAGGGTTTCCCTACCTCCCAAGCCTTTTCTCTTTAGAAGAGGGTCCACTGTACTTCTTTTCCATCAATACTAACAACATAATGAAGGTGTTGATGTTTTTCAAACACTAAAATTGAGCAAGCCTTGAAATAACGGACCTACAGTTGATTTTGGCCAACTAAACAATTAACAGCTTACCTCTCTGTTTTGGTGTTAACTCACTATAAACCTCAAGGATCTTTTGAATGGAGAAGCAAACCTGGAAAAATATTTGCAATTATAGACTAAGTCAAAATGTATGCTCTCAGAACCCCTTCCTTTGAGGAAACCCAGAAATTTCACTAGCATAAACTTTATTTATATGTAAGAATTACAGTGAATGATACCTGAAAAATATGTTATCATCAGCTCAAGCCTTATTGACAAATGAGGAAAGTGAGGCCCAGGGAGATGATTAATTTACCCAGGTTTGCACAATTGAGTCACAGTGAAATATGGCTGCCCCAGGCTGACTTCCTAGGACACCACTAGGAGCCTTGGAGGCAACATTCCTCTGACTTAATCATCCCAGGGCCAAATAACAGGCAGCTAGAGACCCCCCCTATAGCGGAAAGCCCACTGATATTCCTCAAACTAATCAATCCTAAACTGTTCACCTCACCCTGCCTTGCCTTTCCCAAGGAAATATCAGTAAAGATCATGGCATAAGCTCTTTCTGCATACCTGTCTTCTGCCTCCAGACCACACTGGTTTATCCAGATGGCCCTGCATGGTGTGCTGTGCCTTCTGACTCTAGGACATGTGAATTAAATCAACTTTATTTTATCCTGAGCCTCTGGTCTATCTCCTCTTGTGGCTGGACCTGAATGGCCATCTTATAAAAGAATATAAAATATAGCCCCCGTTTTTTAGAGATAGCGATTGCTAGAATCGGTGGTTACATGTCTTTCTTTCACCAGTCTTGCTTTCTCTAAGGGTCAAAAGGATAAAAGACCAGAATTGCTGGCCTCATGATAAAGGGAATGATCAACGGAGGACCCAGTGGCTGTAGTCAGAAGTGGTGAAATCCATGCAAGGTAACTCCCGAGTTGTCATCCTCTGCAGTAAATGCCCCCATCTCCATCCCACACTCACACTAGGATTTGTCACTTGATGCCACTTGAAGAGAAGATAGTACATTATTCTTGCCTATGCGAACAGGAAGACAGTGAAAACCACCACGGAGAGGCAGTTCTCTCCCAATTTCTGTTTTCCCCAAGGCTACTGATGGGTTTCCTTCAACACAAGAGTTATTTTATGTAGCCCTTAGAAAGTCGGCAGAACTGTTGTTCTGGAGGTGGGTGGATATTTTTGGTCTCTAATGGGGAAGAGCTCCTCACCTCCAGCAGGATGTGTATATAGAAGAAAGAGTGAACCTTGCAGAGAGACAGACACGTTCACAACCAGCTGTGTGATCTCCATTAATCATTGAGTCTCTCTGAGCCTCAATTCCCTCATCGGCAAAACAGAGAACATAGTAGCCTATTGTGAAGAATTACTGTGTGGATCAAATG
Organism: Sus scrofa; assembly: GCF_054392235.1. Lineage (NCBI taxonomy): Eukaryota > Metazoa > Chordata > Mammalia > Artiodactyla > Suidae > Sus > Sus scrofa. The sequence goes on along the minus strand of NC_139383.1, from coordinate 53,653,670 downwards.
AAATGTTATATGGTTATATGAAATGTTATATGGAATGTTAATTATGCATATAGTCTGGTATAATAGGCCATCGATCTATGAATATTCTGTTCTCTTCTCACTGGTTATGTAGAGCAGAGGGTTCCTTCCCATCTGTGGGTAAAAGTGAGGGTAGAGGATAAAGAGAGGTTACTCCCTCTAAGGACAACTTGTTTCTAGGATTTCAGGGCATTGTCACTGCCTTTTGCATCAGTAGCCTGAGTGTAGATAGAAAATACTAAATCTCCTTCTTCCCAATAGGGCCAAGAATTTGGGGAAATGAAAAAAATGGTATCTTTATCATGATAGGAAACCATGGTAGTAGGAATGACAGCAGGTTTACCACATAAATACTGGGGTGTAATCAAATACCTGTTCCATAAGTACCTTCAAAATGACTCATTTTTTGTATTTGTGCCAAATACGCATCTTGAGATAGGTGTCCGTTTACCAGCGTATTTCCAAGTTACAGGAGAGCAAAAAGTTTTCCTGCATAGCTAGAGAATCAACTTATCCTCCTACTCCTGTAAATCTTGAACTATTTTATTATAACAATGCCTATAAACCCTCTCCTTTGTAAATGTGGGTATAAATATCCTGATCTCAAGCTACTCCTGTGCAAGGTAAAAGTCTGAGATTTTTACCAAGATTAGTCACTGATTCAGAACTTCTCTGTTGTTATGGTTTGCCTTTAGTCTTTTCAGGTCAGAATTCTACTTTAATTTTTATCTCTTTAAACCTGCCTAGTAAGTTGTTAGGCACTTAGACTGGCAAGGATGGCATTATATCCTCCCAAACACTGACAGCAACACCCTGACCACAAGCTGCCAGAGGAGCAGGTCCTGGAGGGAGCCGGCAGAACGCAGCTGTACTGTAGCACATGACGAAGGGTCAGCCTTACCCAGGGCTCACCTCGAAGGTGGTCAAAGTCTCCCCTGGAAATGACATCCTGGACCTGCCATTGGCCATAGCACACTGAGTTGGATAAATGATCAGAGCTGATGACTAAACACGGCAGGACCAGGCTTAGCCTGGGGAGCCGCGCCCAAGCAGATGCTGGAGCAGGTACACAACCATGCAGTAGTACCTTGGAAGCTCACTCTCTGCCTTCCTCTCATCCTAATATGCTTCAAAGTTCTGTCAGACAAATGGATCAGACAGGGCGTTGCCCACACTCTGAATCACAAAGACCATATTATTGAAGGTTTCTGAAGATCTTAAGAAAGTAAACTTATTTCCAAAGCTTTGCAAGCTTTAACACTGGAAACAGTCTGCTAATTGTTTTTTTGTTGTTGTAGTTCTTGGTGGTTGTTGTTTTAAATCCTGAAAATGTGAGGGAAACCTGAAAGAGAAGCATTTTTGTTGTGAACAAATGCTTGTTACAGGTTCTCTGCATCCCTACATTGTTAGTGAGTCATTTTCCTTTTCTGTGTTCCAGCTATGAGCCACACTAAAGCAGCACATGCAGTCAGTAAAAACTTGATGGCAAATACCAGACATTATTTTATTTTTCTTTCATGGCGAAGAGAAAGCAGTCGTGGAGCTACCATCAGATTCCATTGCACAACTAATTTTGAGACAAAACTATTTATACAACAATTTTTAACTTTCACATATTGTATTCACTTTCAACATAAGATTTCAAATTGTTTCTTTTGCTCAGTGTGTATTCCTCTTTGCAGTACTTAAATGTTCTGTATTAATAATCAATCCAACAGTCAAGACAGTCCAAACTTCTACTGTTTTCCAGATTCAGTGAAACTGATTTGAAGCTGGGGGATAAAGCAGATACTTGTCTCTATTTAAGTAAACCTCAGTTGGGCATTGAGTATGTACAAAGCAACATCAGAACTTTCTGAGGGGATGGAGGTATAAAATACTTGGTTCCTTCACTTGAGGGGATTATTATCTGATGGTGAAAGCAAGACAACACATAAGTAATGCTAACTTAAAGCTGACAATAGCAAAAGCCACAAGGGAGATACTTTGCTATTACATATACCAAGTGGTATTGGATTCAAAGGAGACTAGAGAGCTTAAAGATTCTGCCATGCTGATAGCTCAGACTCTACTACCTCCAGTTTCCTGTGAAGTCCAAAAATGTTCTGAATTAATGTGTATGTCAGAGAGTGCATTGAGCTACCTCAAATTGCTTGTCTATCTCACAAGTTCTTGTAGATCCTATGTGATACTAGACAACTTGGTTGTACATGTTTTCTGATCAATTTCATTGACTTTTTTTTTTTTTGGTCTTTTTAGGGCCGCACCCACGGCACATGGAGGTTCCCAGGCGAGGGGTCCAATCGGAGCTTCAGCTAATGGCCTTCGCCAGAGCCATAGCAATGCCAGATCCTAGCCGCGTCTGCAACCTACACCACAGCTCATGGCAATGCCGGATCCTCAACCCACTGAGCAAGGCCAGGGATCGAACCCACAACCTCATGGTTCCTAGTCGGATTCTTTCCTACTGCGCCATGACGGGAAATCCAATTTCATTGACTTCTGATAGACTGGCAGACATAACTAGGAAAAACTATTACAGGGCAGGATGCTTAGAAAATGCTACAGTAATAACCTATAAAATCTTACAACAGAGGCTTGTATACATGTACAATAAGTGGAAAGCAAGAAAAATGTCTGTGTGATTCAAGCCAAAATGATACTTCTGCTTAAAATAATGGAATACATGAAATATTTGACTTAAATAACTTGGGTAATTGGTAAGGTTGCATTAAGTCAGGGAATAATCCACATGTCTGCAATAATAATGGAGGAAAGCCTGATAGTACTGTACATTCAATCTTTTATTCATTCCACATAGTCATGTGGTCATGTGCTCATAAAGGTTTAACAACTGGCTGGTTGGAGATGGAAGAAACCCCCGATTTGTAATATTTACTTGTTTCTTTCATAGTGTAACCTTGTACAGTGGTCAATTTAAAGCTACCAGCATGAAGTCATTGAACACAGAGTTGGAATGAGACACTCAGGAGGAGCCCATCATGCAGTATATCCACCTACAGATACAGCAGATATAAATAACCTCAAGACCATAGATAATAAAGCATAGTAAATTAATAAGGAAATGGTGATTTTATTGCTAAAAAATGCTAACCATCATCTGAGCCCTGGGCAAATAGTAATCTTTTTGATAGTGGAGAGTCTTCCCTGGATGTTGATGGCTGATCAGGGTGGTACTTGTTGAAATTTGGGGTGACAATGGCAATTTCTTAAAATAGGAAAGCAATGAAGTTTGCTGCATTGATTGACTCTTCCTTTCATGAATGATTTCTTTGTAGCCTGCAATGCTATTTGATAGCATTTTACCTACCAGAGAAATTCTTACAAAAATGGAGTCAGTCCTCTCATACACTGACACTGTTTTATCAGCTAAGTTCATGTTATATTCTAAATCCTTTCTTGTCATTTCAAAAATCTTCATAGCATCTTCACCAGGAATAGACTGCATCTAAAAAAAAGAAAAAAAAATACCTTTTTTTGCTCATTTGTAAAAAGCAACTCTTCATCCAATTATCATGAGATTGCAACAATTGTCACATCTTCAGGCTCCACTTCCAATTCTCATTCTCTTGCTATTTCCACCACATCTGCAATTACTTCCTTCCCTGAAATTCATGAGGGTTGGAATTAACTTCTCCCAAACTCATGTTAATGTTGATATTTGGACTTCCTCCCATGAATCACAAATATCCTTGATGGCATCTAGAATGGTGAGTCCTTTCCAGAAGGTTTTTAATTTACTTTGCCCAGATCCAACAGAGAAATCACTTTCTATTGGTAGTTTTTTCCTTACAAAATGCATTTCTTAAATAATACGACCTGCAAGTGGAAATTACTCTTTGATCTGTGGGCTGAAGGATAGATGTTTGTGTTAGCAGGCATGAAAACAACATTCATCTCACTGTCCATCTCCATCAAGCTCTTGGGTGATCAGGTGCATTGTCAGTGAGGAATAATATTTTGATAGGAATATTTTTTTCTGAGCAGTAGATCTCAACAGTGGGCTTAAAATACTCGGTTAACCATCTTGTAAATTGATGTGCTGTCATGATTTTCTTGTTCCATTTATAGAGAACAGGTAGGATAGATTTAGCATAATTCTTAGGGCCTAGGGATTTTTGAAATGGTAAGTAAGCACTGGCTTCAACTTAAAGTCACCTGCTGCATTAGCCCCTACCAAGAGTCAGCCTGTCTTTTGCAGCTTTGAAGCCAGACATTGACTCTTTAGCTATGAAAATCCTATATGACATCTTCTAACAATACAAGCTTGTTTTTTCTGCATTGAAACTCTGTTGTTTAGTGGAGCCACGCTCATTGAATATCTTGGCTAGATGTTCTGGATAACTTGCTGCAGCTTCTACATCAGCACTTGCTGCTTCACCTTGTACTTTGAGGTTATGGAAATGGCTTCTTTCCTTAAACTTCATGAACCCATCTTTCCTAGATTCAAATTTTTCTTCTTCAGCTTCCTCACCTCTCTCAGCCTTCAGAGAATTGAAAATAATTACACTTGGCTCTGGATTAGGTTTTGGCTTAAGGAAATGTTTTGACTGGTTTGATCTTCTATCCAGGCCACTAAAACTTTATTCTTATCAGCAATAAAGCTGCACCACTATCTTACCATTCATGTGTTCACTGGAACAGGTTTTAAAATCTTCTTCAAGAACTTTAAAAAAAATTGTTTTATTTAGTATTTTCAGCTCAGAATAAGACAGTGGGATAAATCCATTCCAAATGCAGTGAGTTTTATTTATCATTCATGTCTAATTTTATTTTTGTTTTGTATTAAATAAAATAATACTTTGTATTAAAGTATAGTTGATTTACAATGTTGTGACAATTTCTGCTGTACAGTAAATTGACCCAGTCCTACATATATATACATCCCTTTTCTTATATTATCTTCCCTCCTGGTCTATCCCAAGGGACTGAACATTCACATTGCATTCTTTTTTTTTTTTTTTTTTTTTTTTTTAATTTTCCCACTGTACAGCAAGGGGGTCAGGTCATCCTTAGATGTATACATTGCAGTTACAGTTTTTTCCCCACCCTTTCTTCTGTTGCGACATGAGTATCTAGACATAGTTCTCAATGCTATTCAGCAGGATCTCCTTGTAAATCTATTCTAGGTTGTGTCTGATAAGCCCAAGCTCCCGATCCCTCCCACTCCCTCCCCCTCCCATCAGGCAACCACAAGTCTCTTCTCCAAGTCCATGATTTTCTTTTCTGAGGAGATGTTCATTTGTGCTGGATATTAGATTCCAGTTATAAGTGATATCATATGGTATTTGTCTTTGTCTTTCTGGCTCATTTCACTCAGTATGAGATTCTCTAGTTCCATCCATGTTGCTGCAAATGGCATTATGTCATCCATTTTTATGGCTGAGTAGTATTCCATTGTGTATATATACCACTTCTTCCGAATCCAATCATCTGTCGATGGACATTTGGATTGTTTCCATGTCCTGGCTATTGTGAATAGGGCTGCAATGAACATGCGGGTGCACGTGTCTCTTTTAAGTAGAGCTTTGTCCGGATAGATGCCCAAGAGTGGGATTGCAGGGTCATATGGAAGTTCTATGTATAGATTTCTAAGGTATCTCCAAACTGTTCTCCATAGTGGCTGTACCAGTTTACATTCCCACCAGCAGTGCAGGAGGGTTCCCTTTTCTCCACAGCCCCTCCAGCACTTGTTATTTGTGGATTTATTAATGATGGCCATTCTGACTGGTGTGAGGTGGTATCTCATGGTAGTTTTGATTTGCATTTCTCTTATAATCAGCGATGTTGAGCATTTTTTCATGTGTTTGCTGGCCATCTGTATATCTTCCTTGGAGAAATGTCTATTCAGGTCTTTTGCCCATTTTTCCATTGATTGATTGGCTTTTTTGCTGTTGAGTTGTATAAGTTGCTTGTATATTCTAGAGATTAAGCCCTTGTCAGTTGCATCATTTGAAACTATTTTCTCCCATTCTGTAAGTTGTCTTTTTGGTTTCCTTTGCTGTGCAAAAGCTTTTCAGTTTGATGAGGTCCCATGGGTTTATTTTTGCTCTAATTTCTATTGCTTTGGGAGACTGACCTGAGAAAATATTCATGATGTTGATGTCAGAGAGTGTTTTGCCTATGTTTTCTTCTAGGAGTTTGATGGTGTCCTGTCATATATTTAAGTCTTTCAGCCATTTGGAGTTTATTTTGGTGCATGGTGTGAGGGTGTGTTCTAGTTTCATTGCTTTGCATGCAGCTGTCCAGGTTTCCCAGCAATGCTTGCTGAATAGACTTTCTTTTTCCCATTTTATGTTCTTGCCTCCCTTGTCAAAGATTAATTGACCATAGGTGTCAGGGTTTATTTCCGGGTTCTCTATTCTGTTCCATTGGTCTGTCTGTCTGTTTTGGTACCAGTACCACACTGTTTTGATGACTGTGGCCTTGTAGTATTTCTTGAAGTCTGGGAGAGTGATGCCTCCTGCTTGGTTTTTGTTTCTCAGGATTGCTTTGGCGATTCTGGGTCTTTTGTGGTTCCATATAAATGTTTGGATTGTTTGTTCTAGTTCTGTGAACAATGTCATGGGTAATTTGATAGGGATTGCACTGAATCTGTAGATTGCTTTGGGTAGGATGGCCATTTTCACAATATTGATTTTTCCAATCCAGGAACATGGAATATCTTTCCATTTCTTTACATCTTCTTTGATTTCTTTGATTAAAGTTTTATAGTTCTCGGCATATAGGTCCTTTACCTCTTTGGTCAGGTGTATTCCGAGGTATTTGATTTTGTGAGGTACAATTTTAAAAGGTATCATTTTTTTGTATTCCTTTTCTAATGCTTCATTGCTGGTATACAGAAATGCAACTGACGTCTGAATGTTAATCTTATATCCTGCCACTTTGCTGAATTTATTAATCAGTTCAAGTAGTTTTGGGGTTGAGTCCTTAGGGTTTTCTAGGTATAGTATCATATCATCTGCATACAGTGACAGTTTGATCTCTTCTCTTCCTATATGGATGCCTTTGATTTCTTTTGTTTGTCTAATTGCTGTGGCTAAGACTTCCAAAACGATGTTGAAGAGCAGTGGTGAGAGTGGGCATCCCTGTCTTGTTCCAGATTTGAGTGAGAAGGCTTTCAGTTTTTTTCCATTGAGGATTATATTTGCTGTGGGTTTATCATAAATGGCTTTGATTATATTCAGGAATGTTCCCTCTATACCCACTTTGGCGAGGGTCTTGATCATGAATGGATGTTGAACTTTGTCAAATGCTTTTTCTGCGTCTATTGAGATGATCATATGATTTTTGACCTTTTTTTTGTTAATGTGGTGTATGATGCTGATTGATTTGCGTATGTTGAACCATCCTTGTGAACCTGGGATGAACCCAACCTGGTCATGGTGTATAATTTTTTTGATATGTTGTTGGATTCAGTTGGCTAAGATTTTGTTGAGAATTTTTGCATCTATATTCATCAATGATATTGGCCGATAGTGTTCTTTTTTGGTGGTATCTCTGTCTGGTTTTGGAATGAGGGTGATGGTGGCATCATAGAATGTCTTTGGGAGTATTCCTTCTTCTTCAACCTTTTGAAAGAGTTTAAGGAGGATGGGCACCAATTCCTCTTTATATGTTTGATAAAATTCACCTGTGAAGCCATCTGGTCCTGGACTTTTATTTGTAGGGAGTGATTTTATGACCTCTTCAATTTCATTTCTAGTGATCGGTCTGTTCAGTTGGTCTGTTTCTGCTTGATTCAGTTTTGGCAAGCTGTAAGATTCTAGAAAATTGTCCATTTCTTCCAGATTGTCAAACTTGTTGCCATACAGTTGTTCATAGTAGGGGATGTTACTATTGTTAACATATATGCCCCAAATACAGGAGCACCCAGATACACACAACAAATATTAACAGACATAAAGGGAGATATTGATGAGAATACAATCATAGTAGGAGACCTAAATACCCCCCTCACATCAATGGACAAATCCTCTAGACAGAAAACCAATAAAGCAACAGAGATCCTAAAGGAAACAATAGAAAAGTTAGACTTCATTGATATCTTCAGGACACTACATCCAAAAAAAGCAGAATACACATTCTTCTCAAATGCTCATGGAACATTCTCAAGAATCGACCACATATTGGGACACAAAGCGAATCTCAATAAATTTAGGAGCGTAGAAATTATCTCAAGTATCTTCTCTGACCACAATGCCATGAAATTAGAAATCAACCATGGGAAAAGCAAAGAGAAAAAACCTACTCCATGGAGACTAAACAACATGCTACTAAAAAACCAATGGGTCAATGAGGAAATCAAGAAGGAAATTAAAAACTACCTTGAAACAAATGATAATGAAGACACAACCTCTCAAAATCTATGGGATGCTGCAAAAGCAGTGCTCAGAGGGAAATTTATAGCAATCCAGGCCTTTCTCAAAAAAGAAGAAAGATCCCAAATGGACAACTTAACCCTCCACCTAAACGAATTAGAAAAAGAAGAACAAAAAAGTCCTAAAGTCAGCAGAAGGAAGGAAATTATAAAGACCAAAGACGAAATCAATAAAATAGAGACTCAAAAAACAATAGAGAAAATTAATAAAACCAAGAGCTGGTTCTTTGAAAAGGTGAACAAAATTGACAAACCCCTGGCCAGACTCACTAAAAAGAGGAGAGAAAGAACCCAAATAACCAAAATTATAAATGAAAAAGGAGAAATCACAACGGATACAGCAGAAATACAAAAAACCATAAGAGAACACATTGCATTCTTGACTAACAATTGGTGCAAAGACCTAACTTTAAGCCTATTTTGAAAGCTTTCAGCATGCCTTCCTCACTAAACTTAGCCATTTCAAGCTTTTGATTTAAAGTGAGAGGTGTATGCCTCTTCCTCTCACTTGAACACTTAGAGGGCATTGTAGGGTTATTAATTGGCCTAATTTCAATATTGTTGTGTCTCCGTGGCTGGGGAGGCCAGAGGAGAGGGAAAGAGGTAGGGGAGAGGGCTGGTCAGTGGAGCAGTCAGAACACACACAATATTTATCAATTAAGTTCATCTTCTTATATGGGCACGGGCCATGGTGCCCTAAAATAATTACAATAGTAACATCAAAGATCGCTGATCTTGGATCACCATAAGAAATACAATAATAATAAAAAAGTGTGAGACACTGAAAGAATGACCAAAATGTGACACAGAAACTCAAAGTGCACAAATATTGCTGGACAAATGGCATTACTAGATTTGCTCAATGCAGAGTTGCCACAAAGCTTCAATTGGTTAACAACAACAACCAACAACAACCAAAAAAACCCAAAAAACAGTATCTGTGAAGCACAATGAAACAAGATGTGACTATATAAGTCTATGGAGAAGTGTGACTCTGAGAAAAGAAAGAGAGGGAGAGAGAGACAGACAGCTGGAGGGCTACGGAAACCATGGAGGATGTGGGTTTCAGGGTTTTTTTTTTTACATGGCATATAATGTTTGAATAGTCCAGCCATGCAAATAAAATGGAAAACATGAAATTCACCCAGGAAATATGCCTAAAAAACCAATAAATCTGAGCATTTTCCATAAATGGACCTGAGCGGAATTTCTAACTCTCGACAAAAGCCCAAGAGTAGAAAATAAAGAAATTCTTTAAGCACCCTGACAGGGGCTTGGATGCCCTAGAAAACTTCTAGAGGACTTACTGCTTTTCAAAAAAGTATTTTATTCACACCTGAAACTTTTCAAGAGAAGTTGTTGCTGGAAATCATAGGACACTGGACAGAGGTCAGCTCTGCTGGGCTCTCTGAGTCCCTAAGTAATTGCTATACAGTACAGACTATGATCCTGAAGGGTCTTAATTAACTCCTTCTTTGATTCTTGGTTTCATTTGGCTTGATTTTACTTATATTGATTCAACCTAAAATCCAAATCTATATCTCTTCTTATTCAGATTTCTATTTATGACCAATGAAAGCACTTAAACAGCATCTTTATTTTTAAACATTTATGAATCTTTTCTTGTAGACCACAGAAGTTTAGGGTGGGATTAAATCAAAGGAGTTTTTATACCAGTGAAACATAGTTTGCTGAAGGACTGCTAGTTTCTTCTCAAATAAGAAAACAACATGTTGTACACATTCATTTTATATCTAGGTATTAGATTCCCTTGTTCATCTCTTTAAGTCTGTCACCTATGCTGTATTAACAGTTGTTAAACCCTGTGTCATTATCCTTCCTTTTTGTTCCCTGTGATCATGAGCTCAGACTCCCATTACCTCTCACCTGTCTAGACACCATGTCCTCAAGGTATAAACATTCTGAGTAGTATGTGCAGGCTAGAGTGTGTAGTATTTTCACTGTGAGAAACCTATTTTGCAGAATGACTTGAAATCTTTTCCAAACTCTTCCAACACATGTGCCAGAGAGCTTCATCTCTTCAGCCTAATTATTTGCACACCAGTATTGGGATTCAGTAGTGGTATACGTTTGCTGTCCCTTCATTTTTCTAACTTAACTGAGAAAGCCAGACCTGTTGGAGGGGCCTCTGGCTGGCAATCTCAGAGTCACAAGAAATTGCTATAGCAAAAGTTAGGGAAGTGAGCCATGTTAAGAAGGAAACCAGGGAATTCCTGTTGTGGCTCAATGGTAATGAACCCAACTAGTATCCATGAGGACACAGGTTCAATCCCTGGCCTCCCTCAGTGGGTTAAGGATCCAGTGTTGCTGTGAGCTATGGTGTAAGTCGAGACGTGGCTTGGATCTGGGATTGCTGTGGCTGTGTAGGCTGGCAGCTGAAGCTCAAAATTGACCCCTAGCCTGGGAACTGCCTTATGCTGTGGGTGTGGCCCTAAAAAGACAAAAATCAAATAATAATAATAATAAAGGAAACCAGGAGTTCCCACTGTGGTACAATGGGATCCATGGTGTCTCTGGAGCTATAGGAGGCAGGTTCAAACCCCAGCCCGGCACAGTGGGTTAAGGATCCTGCACAGCTGCAGCTGCAGTGTAGATCACAACTGCAGCTGGGATCTAATCCCTGGCCTGGGAATACCATAGGCTGTGGAGAAGCCAGAGTAGAAAAAAAGAGAGGGAGAAAGACCAATATAACTCAATCAGATGATTCCTCCTCCGGAAAATAAATCTGAATTAGTGATGCTTGGCATTGCTAAGATGACCACACAGGATGCAATTTACGAAGTTCCAATTTCAAGAATTGCTACCCTCCATTCTCTGATCCTGATAGTGAGCTACATCCTCTGTTCTTTTTCTATTTAATATATCATACCAAAATTTAGTGGCAAAAAAAAAATTCCCTTTCCGTGGGCTGGCTGGGCTTAGCTGGGTCACTCTTCTGTTCCATGCAGCTGCATGTACTTGGGAGGTCATCCAGGCTAGAACTGCCAATATGCTGCACTAACATATCCCTGATAACCAGGGGCTTTGGTTCTGGTTATCAACTGGGGAGGAAGGAGGGTGCTTCGTTTCTCCTCTACATGACCATTCTCTCTCTCTCCACATGGTTTCTCATTATTCATTAGGAATCTGAAACTTCTTCCAAGATAGTGGGTTTCCAAGCCAAAAAAGTAAAGGTCGTTAAGGCCTCTTATGATCAAGGGCCAGAAGTAGCAGGGATCACTTTTGCTGCATTCTTTGGATCAAGACCAACCCAGATGCAAGGGAGAGGAAGGAGGAGTGGCCTGCCTGGATAGTAGGAATATTATAGTATTATAGACAGTAGGATATTATCCCTGAGTTTATAGAACCTCAGTTAAGGTCTCTTCCACTAAGCACCAACATTTCAAGGCTTGAATCAAAAAGACTATGAGGTCAAGTTCTACCTAAAAATGGATTGTCCATCACAGCTCAATGGCTCAATAAGAGATGCTCAGCTATCATGAGATCGTTCACTGAAGTTGTTCCAGTACCCATCCATTTATTAAAGGCATGAAACCTCCTTTTGCTATCGTGGACTGCTGTGTTTTTGTAAGTATGTCGAATCAAATGGATATTTGCTGACAGTAATTCACAGCACCAACAAACATAAACACATGTTCTGTTATCTTTAAGAGACAGTCAGTTGGAAAATTCTGTTATTCTAGATTTGTATAAACATGTATTTCAAAATTGCCTTTCAAATTCAAGCTCAGATAGTTCAGATAATGTCTTTTTTTCTGCCTACTTTCAGTTTAACTTCAAACAATTGGAAAACTTTTAAAGAGAGAGAGTTACATGAGGAAGAATGAATTATGTCAATATTTCCTGTAGGGAAGAAAAACAGATTAGATGAGTTGTCTTTTCCCATGATTTGGTTTTAACTTTCCTTTTTTCCTTTTTCCTTCCAGAATATCACAAGACTTAGCCAAATCTCTAATAACTGAAGGGAAATGTTTGGGTGTGAGCGCCTCTCTCAGTACTTGGGATTTAAAAACCATCTGAGTATTCTGAGAATGGGTTTTGAAAGATCTAAGTAGTAAATACCATCAAATTAACCTAAAGGTATTTGATGACTGGAAAAAAATAATTTGTGTGGGGAAGAAGCTGGGGCAGTTTGTGTGGCAAGACTCTTCTCTGTATGCATAAGAAATTTACAACATTCCAGGTCCTATAAACAATGGTGGTTAATGCTTATGAATAGTTGAAAATCAACCCTGACCCACTTGCTCTACTGGTTGCCTTACATACACCATCACATAGTGATTAATGGGCTATTCGTCCACTTTACAGATAAAGAAGTTAGGATTCAGAGACGTTAACTGGCATGTGCCAGCACCATTTAGCAAGAGTCAAAGCTCAGACTCCATCCACAAGTCCCTGATTCTGAATCCAGAACTATTTAAATTGTGGTATACTGCCCTCCAAACCATAAATAAATTCTTACTCATAAGGTTTCCCCTGAGTATCTCTTATTTCTATTTTCATGTCTCAGTTGTGAGTTAAGTACACACAGGGACTTCCAAATAGGGCCAGATAGAGAACAGTCTGGCTGGTGCACAGGGAAGAACCTACTTCTGTCACATTTCTGATTCTGTAATGAATCTTGTGACTCTTCCTCAAAATTTTTGTTTTTGACACTGTGATCTTTGGAACTTGAGGATGCCCAGGGTGTCATATTTGATGCACTGGGTAAGATCTTAACACACTTTACACAAGAACCTTGGAATGACTGAAAGAAAAAATGGGCCTGGAATTACTGATTAAGGATTTCAGCCAATTTCCATATCAAAACCCTCTTTTCAGAGTCTCCTACCCCAAGAGGAAGTTGCAAGAGATACCAAGACCTAATTAAAACCAGCAAGAAGTTATTTCAATGATCACTCTCCTACAGGGTGGTTTTCTTCTTGTAGAGTTCTTATAAAGCAAAGTAAACTTCTAAGTCCATGGTCAGAATCACAGATTTAGTATTACTGCAATCCAGCCTATTCAATCTGTGCAATAACTTCTCCCACTTAACCCTCACCATAGGCACCTAATGATTTTCCTCTCTGAGTGATGCGTATGCTTCAATTTTTTTTTTCAGAAAGTTACATAATAACATAGCAGAGGATTTCTAATAATGTTACTGAGGTTGGATCTTGATGGTGGTCATCTGTCTCCAAGTATAAACTTTGAAGTCATCCTGAAGATGTTGTCTGGCAACTCAGTGTGGTGGTGGTAATAATGGATTATACATCCTGATGCCGTGAGGAGCAAGACTCAAGATAGAGTGGCATCAAGTGGGGGTCAAACCCAGGTTTCTTTCTCTCTAGTGTCTGCATTCCTTGGAGAGAGGAAAGGGAAGAACAAAAATGAAAAACGAAACATGGATGATCATGAGGATTTTAAGTATGTTTATTATTTTACAAAGAGAGAAGAAAGCCATATATGAAATGATACAAAATTGATTTTTAAAGATAAACTTCCATTTCATACATGTGATTTTTAAGAACAAATGATTTGTATTTAATACATATCATATATTTCACATAATTATTGGTCCTGGTTTCATTTAATAACTCAAAGTGTATTTTCCCATGAAAATTGACTAGGTTTCTTTCTGTATTCCTTACCAGGAGAGTTGCTGACTACGGTAAACCAAGAAAGTTTTCCCAACCAAAAGTTTATATGACATTGATGAAAGTGTGTTCCACCCCTTCAAGTCCAAGACCAGTGCTGCTGTGAAGTCAGGACAGTGTCTTAAATCAGACTTATGGGCACATGACTGAGAGAGGAGAAGACTGTATTTAGCATAACTGGACCTATGGAAACCTTGGTTCTTGGCTCTAAGTCTAGCTGGTCATGATGTGCAGTTTATAGCCCTGATCCTTTCCTGAAACCATGGTTCTCTACTTGCTGCTCTTCTTCTGAAAGCCAACTCTTCTGCCCTACTGGCCCCCAATCCCAGAATTTTCTTGATGATTCCTTCTAGTCACTTTTACTCCTGGGCCCCAGCTATGCCAGAGTGAGCCATTCCTGGATGCTAGCATTGATATATTCAATGAGCAAGGGTATATGACCTGAGAAGACAGGGTCTTAATTGAATCCTGCAGAAAACAGGAGCAAAATACATCCACTACTTACTATGTCATGTACATGTCCCTCTAATAATAAGGAAGATGATGATGATAATGAGAATGTATTATTTTTATGATATACATTCTAGTGTTCCTTTAACATACATATTGTTTTGATTCTAACCTTATAGAATGCTATAATTAGTTTCATTTCACAGATGGGAACCCTTAGAGCTTAAGTGGCAAATCTAAGTTCACACAACTAGTAAATGCATTAACTGAACTAAACTCAGCCCTGATTGATACCCTTGTGTTTTTCTCTCTGACAAAAGCAATACAAATGCTGTGCTATGAAGTTGTTGATGTCTTTAGCAGACTGAGATAAACATTTCTAAGGAGTATCTCCTTTTTCATCGAGTATCACCTTCACTGAAATCTCCAGTGTGGTTGAACATTGAGTAGGAACATCTTATCATGGTCTTTCAGAATAATTCTCTTACCTGATGATAGAAATAAATCTATGAAAGACTTCAAATAGATGGAGCAGGCTGTGTGAATACCAATTTTAATGTTGGGTCCAAAAATAAACTACTTCCATGCTTTTGTTTTGTTTTGTTTCTTTTGTTGTTTTGTTTTGGTGTTTAAGCGACTTGTGTTGAAAATCCGTGTTTGAGTCAATAGTGAGTTTTGAAATATTTTATTCTTATATAAAAGTCTTAACTCCATATTATTATAATATATCAACGTTGGTCACCAAAAGCATAAATACTGAGTGCAGCTGTAGAATTTAATAAAACCCAAAGTTTGAGCTAGCAAATGAAAAATTATATATTATTGGAAACTTGTGCTCAAAGTTGA
Source organism: Sus scrofa (assembly GCF_054392235.1). Classification (NCBI taxonomy): domain Eukaryota; kingdom Metazoa; phylum Chordata; class Mammalia; order Artiodactyla; family Suidae; genus Sus; species Sus scrofa. The sequence continues at coordinate 53,638,298 of NC_139383.1, read as the reverse complement.
AACTTGAAGGAAATATTTTAGCACTATCACAATATTATATTGCAATCATTATTTAATTTATCTCCTCTGAAATGACTTAAGGGAAGTGCTTGCAAAGCCCTATTTACCTCAGCCAGGAAGTAAGGCAATGGTCAGTGAGTGAATGAAGTCATGGAGAGCTGACAATGCCACCATTGTAAGAGCACCTCAGGGTATTGTTTAACATTGACCAAGTGAGGAATAAGTGTTGGGAAGTTTTTATTTCATTTAACAGAAGGGTAGGGCCAGAGCAATAATATAAAACTAGCTTTTTCTTAAATTCTGTTTTTTTCCTTTTAATTGAAAACTATCAACTTAAATGCACCTGGAAGAAAGAAATGTCTTTGAGGAAATTCTGAAGATGTTGGAAAACAGGATTGCATTTTTAAAATATATCTTAAATAAATAGCATGTTTAAACTTATCTATAAGTATACACTATATAAATATTCATTAATTCTATGCATCATATATATTACACGTACATGTAATTTATATATTCACCAAATTTTCCAAGAAAAACTTTAAGAACTCCTAAGCAACCTGTGCATTTCAATTGTCACTTTGAACTTCAGAACAAAGGAGAGACTGTAAAACTAGTTTATAAAAAGTATTATGAGATACCACAACTGGCATTTTTACGACCTTATTAAACTACATTCAAGTGGCATAAATTATACGTAATGAAAGTGAAAAGGATCTCTGACCTGATTTTAATATTGGGTGCATGCTTATTAGTTTGAGTTTTTTTCTGAATAGAAACCTTTTTTCAAACTTTAGCAGTTGATATTATGTGGAAGTCATAAATGTCAGATTACATTACACTATTTTGGTCCATAGAATAGCACAGCCATTAAGTTACTACAGAGTAATGAGCAGGTCTTCTCACAAAGTAAAGCCAAAGGTGTTAATTTAGATTTGAAACATTCCACCTCATTATAAAAGCCAAATTAATTTGCCATGTGTAGAAGCAGCAAAAACCAATATTCGAAATGTGAAAGACCTCCTTTTTGCAGGAGAATGATAGAAAGGAGCATTACAGTGTTTCTGTTTCTGAAGAGTAGGCATGCTGGTCCCTTGGAGGTTAATTATTAGGTGTTATAGAGTCTCTTATTAAGAATTTCTATTCAAAAAGTTGAATTGATAGAATTAGTTAAATGTCGAAGATGAAAAGATGTCTGGGCATTTAGTTTGAAAATGTGAGACATAAATATAAAGTTGATCTACTTTATCTCTTCCAATTTTTATAATTTATTATGAAGGATGTATTTTCATCTGGTTGTAGAAATTTTGCTTAGGCATTAAGTCACAAAATCTAAAATAGATTTAAATAAATACCGCTAATTTGGAGGATTACAGAAACAAATCATAGATCATCCTGAATTTCAAGTATCCATTTATTAAAGCCAGACCAAATGAAGAATACCTAAAGACATAAAGAAATAAAGATTATTCACAAATATAGTCAAAGCAACAGCTTTTACAAACCTGGACAACACACAGAATAGTGATAAAGTGATAAGGAGAATAATGTTGAATTAGCTTATCACTTTTAAATGTGAGAAAAACCAATGTACAAAAACAATTATGAAAGAAAAAGGCTAGTTTATAGTAGCCCAGCCCAGAGACAGACAAAAACACCAGTCACGGTATCCATAGGATCAAGCATACAGAATGATCACCTGAAGAACCATAAAAGAAGTTGTTCTGGCCAGGATGGCAGGTTACTGAGGCATTAACAAAGACCCCACAGAAATTCCTAGAATCTCCTCTTTCTTAGTAATAAAGGAAGCAGGCAGTGATATTACATCCTGAGAGACTGGGGAAAGGAGGTCATGCAGAATCATTTAAATCTAGAGTAGAAAGCAACTTTAGTGCCTTTTGTTTGCATTTTTTTTTTTCTGTCTCAGAAAGTGCTTTATATGCACATGGCAATCACCCCAAATGACTGATATTTACATTTTATTTTCCATATTAGGACACAGGTTCAGAGAGGGTAGATTACCTATCCAAGATCACTCAGCTGGTTAATATCTGAGACATTTTATCTGACCAATGGCCATCTCATCTCTATTTAAGTGCCTCCAGCAAGAATATTTCATGAAACAAGAATCTACTGTATAGCACAGGAAAATCTACTCAAGAGTTTGTAATCACCTATATGGGAAAAAAAGAATGGATATGTTTACATGTATGACTGATTCACTTTGCTGTATACCTGAAACTAATAAAACATGGTAAGTCAATTATAGCGCAGTAAAATTAAATTTAAAAATTAAATTAAAATTTTAAAAAAGAATATGTCATGATTTTTTGGGAAAACTCACTCCACTGGCAAAAAACTTTTGTACAAAATCTTGCGGTATTTTAAAATATCTAGCCTTGGCAGTTTCAAATATGGCATTCTGAATCAAAAATAATGATAACTAACATGTATGTGTCTTTACTGCCTGCAAATTATTTTAATACATAGTACCTGCATTACAACTAAGATTGCAGCTTCTGCTTTCAGACTATAACAGTTTTTCAAAAACATACAGATGTCTTGCATTTTTCCCTTAACTTTCTCACATATTCAAACTCTTGACTCTTCCCTAGGTGGGCTCTAGTTTGCCCATCTTTTAAAATGTGTTTTCAGGAGTTCCCTCTGTGGTATAGGGGGAAAGGATCTGGCATTTTCTCTGCAGCATCTCTAATTGCTATGGAGGTGCAGGTTCAATCCCAAGCCTGGAACAGTGGGTTAAGGATCCAGCATTGTGGCATCTGTGGTCATAGTTAAGGCTCAGATTTGATCCCTAACTCTCACATGCCGTGAGTGCAACCAAAAATAAATAAATAAATAAAAATAAAATAAAATGTGGTTAGCTTTAGGGATAAGATTCCAGAAGCACTCTGAGCAGAGTGGAAACAAAATTAGGAGAGGGACAGAGGTGGGTAATCAAACATAGGGAGGGAGGAAAGGAAGCAGAGGAGGAACAAATTACCTGTGGTTGCCATTAACAGATTACCACAAATTGGGTGGCTTGCGATAAAAGAAATTGATCTCTCACAGTTCTGGGGGCCAGAAGTCCGAAATCAAGGTTTCATTTCCTTCTAGGATTTGGTTCCTTCTAGAAGCTATGCCTCCCTCCTAGGTTGCAGGCAATCCTTGGTGTCCCTCAGTTTATAGCACACCACTCCAGCTCTGCCTTCATCACCTTTTCTCTGTGTCTTTGTGGGGTCCTTTTTGTCTCTTAGAAGGAAGGATACCCATTGGATTGGAGGACAACCCTAACTCAGCACAATCTTCTCTTAATTCTTAACTTTTTATACCTGCAATAACCCTATTTCCAATAAAGTCACATTCTGAGGTTCCAGGTAGGCTTGAATTTGGAGAGGGTGCTATTGAACCTACGTCAAGGAGGAAGACACTTTGAGATCCTCATGCCTGTCATCATTCTCAGGGATTGGGTAATTTTCAAAACTACCGATTGCAATGAGCAAATTGACTAAATTGATGGTTTGGTGTCCTGAAGAAAGAAAGCAAAAGAGAGAGAGAGATTGGACATATCACGTTTCTATCCACTAAGGTTACTTTTATTAGCAGAGATGGTACAGTTTCAACAAGGAAGTAGTTAGTGCACAATGTGACAATTTTCAGTGAGGTGTCCAGCATTCCCCTGGAAAGTCACTAGACACTCAGCCACTCGGCCCATGGAGAAGGGCCAAAATGAAATGGAGCAAGTGTAATAACTGAACATATGGAAGCAATGTAGTGATTCTATTAAGAAGTGACAGATAAAGGCTATGGGGTTTGCAAATCCATCACCCATTGTTCAATAATACATAAAGAACAGGGACCCCAAAACACTGGTCACATATAAGTGATGTGTTTCCCCTTGTCTAGATTTCCTTAGGACTTTGACTACCAGTACAGGATGTCAGTGGAAAATGACTACGTGATATCAGAAAATTCAATGAATTTAGAGAATACAGAAAGGGGAATTGGTGATCAGGATACTGATTGAGAAACACCTGAAAATTTTCTGGACATACCTTACCAGGGAGATTGGCTATGAGTGTGGGAAGTAGGCAGTACATGAAAGTGGATATGGTTGGGTTTATTTGCCAACAGAAAAAAAGATGAACTCAGTGGATGCCTGTTTCTCATAAGAGGTAGAGGGCAAAGGGAGAGAAGTGTGAGGAGTTATAATAGAAGTGCTAAGAATCAGAGTCTAATAGAGGGATGGCATTTATTGGCCTCTGTACTTCCTCACTGTGGAGCTGGCTAACCTCAAGTTCAGCCTGAGCTTCTCTAGAGAGGTGGCATTGCTATGAAAAGAAAAGCATTCAAGCCCAGGATGAGGGTGGAAAAGAGGCATCAAAATCATCCATTTCCTCTTTCATTTGACTTCAAGTCATTGTTGCTGGACAACTAGAGTTCAATGAAAACAACACGACAAATTAGAAAGAACCTACAAGAAACCACATGTTCTTTATTTTATTTAAAAATGTGACCTATAGCAGGTTTGTATCTATATACCTAGAGAAAAATATATTGAAAGAGCTCCTTCTTGAGCCTCAAATGGAAAGTTACCAGAGCCCCTCCCAACTTTACTAGCTGCTTTTTCGATGACCGTAGCTCAAGCCCAAGCAGTGGTATATTAAGCAGCCCATGTATCATGGAATTCTAACAGATGCTTCAGGATCACTCAAAGCAAAAGGAGTTTTGTTTTTTTTTCCTACCATAAAAAAGGAAGACAGGTTTGCAACCTTACTATTTCCAGAAACGTCTTCATTCTGTTCTTGTGGGCACTAAACACAACCAAGGTTCTATGATGTTTTTCTTAAATGTATGTAAGTGCATTATGTATGTTTAACAGTATATGTTAAATTACCCTCCTCCAAGTATGACCTAGAAGCAAGATAATCTTCTCACCAATATTATCCACCATAGCAGAAAAATAGATTAAAGATTCAAATGACCTCTCTGAGTGTTTGCAAGAATAAGAGGTGAAACACTGTGAACTCAAAGCAAATTGAGTGACTAGTTCAAGATAGAGAATAAGTCAAGACAGAATAAGCTCTAATACCCCAGAGATTTAGTTACCTGAAGATTGGAACGCTGTTTCTTAGCATACACTACCCTCTTTTTTTTGTTTTCTGTTTTTTTTTTCCTTTTTTTTTTTTTTTAGGGTTGCACCTTTGGCATATGGAAGTTCCCAGGCTAGGGGTCGACACCCTATCCTCTTGAGGTTATCACTCATTGGTCTTAGAGTGGTGAGCCTTCCCAGAATGCTCTGCATCTCCAGCCTATACAAACAAAGGGAGGAGTTCCCATAGTGGCTCAGGGGGAATGAACCCGACTGTCATCCATGAGAATGCAGGTTCAATACTTGGCTTCATTCGGTGGGTTAAGGATCCAGCATTGCTGTGAGCTGCGGTATAGTTTGCAGATGTGGCTCAGATCTGCATTGCTCTGGCTGTGGTATAGGCTGGCAGCTATAGCTCAGATTGGACCCCTAGCCTGGGAACTTCCATATGCCACAGGTACAGCCATAAAAAAGACCCCCAAAAAAGTGACTACACTTGGTTTTTCATTCATTTCCTCCGTAATAAAGGGTATGCCTCTCATATCTATTAAGGACGGTCTCAGTCTCTGTGATTGCAGCAATGAGTAAAAGAGAAATTGCACCTGGCCTTCACAGAACTTACTCATTCAACAAGCCATTTATCACATATTCACTGAGCACCCACCAAGCACCATTCTAGGTGCCTGGGATGTGGCAGTGCCCAAAATTAAGATCGCTGCCAACCTGAAACATACATTCCCTTAGAGAATAAGCAGTAGATGTGTAGTAAATTCAACCATGCTGTAAATTTTACAATATGGTTGAATGTGATGTGTTACGAAGAAAGAATGGTAGATCGGGGTAAAGGGGAATGTGGAAGAACTAGGACCAAGGGAAGACCAATCTAAAACCTCTTTCTTGCATTTTAACTTATGAGTCTTACAGGAGTTCCCACTATCATGCAACAGGTTTGGCGGGATCTCTGTAGCTCTAGAACATAGGTTCAATCCCCTGTCCTGCACAGGGAGTTAAAGGAGTCTGTGTTGCTGCAGCTGTGGCATAGATCACAAGCTGTGATTCAGATCTGATCCCTGACCCAGGAACTCCATATACTGGGGAGGCTGAAAAAGAGAAAAACTAAAACAAAACCAAAAAAACCCTACATATGAATCTTCCAATGGAGTGAGAATAAACATACTTGTCTATCAAAAGTAATGTACTGTACTTTCTATAGTTTCTTTTAGTAATTTTCATTATCATCTGTGTAAGTATTTCAGCCTCTTCCTTCCTGTAGCAATGTTCAGGTATTTGGATTATAGAAGCTATAAAAGCAATTCTCCACCTCTAACACTAACCTAATCAGGAATTGACATCAAAACAGAGAACCCACGGAGGCTTTATTAATGAACAGATATGGCTCTGGTCAGGATTTTTATCACCATCCCCAAATGATTATTTCACATGCATAGTGATTTCACATAAAGCTGACTTGTGTTAGAACCCATTTCCTCTTTCAACCACATGGGGGGTTTTAGAAATACGTCTGGTTTTCAATGACAAGAACATTTTGAAGAATAAATGAGTCAAGATATCCATAATATCCTTGTTGGGCACTTTTCACTGCCACTTATAAATACCCAATTGGTGTTAAGGATGAGACATTTCAACCTGGAAATGACAACAAAACAAGCAAACGATCAAGGAAAGATTAAGATCTATACTTTCTTTCACAGTAAAATTTCTTCACTTTTACCACCAGGAAAACCTAGAGCCTGGGTCACTTTTGCTTTGGGAAGAAATATCATCAGAATATGATTTCAAATACCCTCTCAATTCAAGGACAATCTAGTCATTGAGATTCTGCTATTTTTCTGTAGGATTAAAGGCAGTGGGAACTGAGATTTTTGCTTTAATATCACAGCTCAGCAGATGCGTAAATCTTAAGGGGAAAATGAATTCCAAGTGCCTGTGGGCCACTTTTTCACTCCAGAAGGGAAGGTAGAAGAGACAGGTCTTTAAAGCAAGAGCTGATGGTTTCCCTTGCACACCTGTGTGGAAAGAGGCTCTTGCATGGGGGTGGCACTCTCTCAACATCTGCTCCTTTCATTGAACGGAGCTGTAAATTGAAATTCCATTGCAATGTTTTTAGAACCAGTTGAAGTAAGGAGACTGTCAGAAATCCTCTTTAAACTCACCCTTATCCAAACAGGAAACTGACCCTTGGCCCCTGGACGTAACAGTACACCAGTGGAAATTTCATTATCCCTGTTTCAGCTGAACTAAGTGAAAATTAATTGTGTAATTATCTGGATGAGCGCATGTGTAAAATTTTACAATGTGCCAGTTAGATTAAGTAACGTGTTAGTGGCATGGTTTAGTGCAGAGTCAAAGCTGTCCTATAAAAATGGAATAAAAAAATCCAACAAGGTTGGAAGGAAGAAAAAAAAAAACCATATGTCAGAACAAATGCTTAACATGAGAAAGTAAGGTTAGGCTTAATTCCATAACCTGATGAAAAATCTTACCCTCTAGACCATAGGTAGTTCTGGCAGGGTTGGAAAGGATGTGTGTGTGTGTGTGTGTGTGTGTGTGTGTGTGTGTGTGTGTGTGTGTGTCTGTGGGCCAACGGGCACACATATGCTCACACAGGACATTTTTTTGTAAATGACTTGTCCATTTATTTTCATTTCAAAATGAAGCTAAAATAGTTACTCTGCGCACTATTTTTCACATATAGTTTCCTTTCCCAACCACAGTGGAAAATCAAGCTATATTCAATAGCTAGAATTATTTGTCTCAGATATACTTTGTTCACCTGTTCAATGAACCACTCTAACTTTCCTTCTGGAATTAATTTTTCAAATGATGAGCTAAACGCTGCATCCTGACTCAAGATCATTTCATTAAAATATATGGGCAAAGCATGAACCGGCTTTACTATCCAAGGGATGAGAAATTTGGATTTGAAGTTTTGTTCCCTTTGATAAAGATTTAAAGGGGCATTTTTTCCCTGAGAGTTTGGACTCCTCTCTACAAAAATATTGCTTTATAGGGACCATTTCCATTTCAAAGTCCCTGAAATGTTTAGACAGTGGAATTTCTGGATGAAAGATATAACTTGGGTAGACACTCTTTGAAAAGTGAGGACCATCTTTAAACAACATTTGACCAGTGCATTGATCTCTTAACAATTAGGAACATCAGATTTCACAATGTCTGTGCTATCTTGGCAAATCCAGATACTAATTTACATATCTTGCCCATGAAGTGATTCTCCTCTTTTTGTCATTCCTTGAACTACATACTCATTGTCTCCATAAAGCTATGTTTATGGTAAACGTCTGCTGAGGTTTTTTTTTCTTCCACTACTCTCCTCAAAAATGAAAGTGCCACTGGACAAAAATAGTAACCTTCTCAAGGAAAACATACCCAAAATGTCTTTCAACTTTTTTTTTAACTTGGTTTAATGTAATGCCATTAGATGTTTGTATTTGGGTTACCGGTGCTTTAAGAGAGTGTCAGTACTTTAAGAAAGCTGAAACAAATATAAACGTAGAGTTAGTGGAAAATATTCTAAAGTATACAAACATAATTAGAAGGAAGAAAGCCCCAAGGTGATTTATCCAGCAAGACGGTCAAAGAGCATTTGAAAATTATCGAGACTCATCAAAGGGAAAAGAAAAACTTCAGATCGGGGAATATTACCCTCAAAATGAAAAGGCAACTCTGGTATGAAACCCACATTTTACCATTGATTAATGATCAGGCGGGCTTTGGGGCTGGCCGTTTTACTCTGAACAAGGCACAGTACCCTCTTCACCAGGTTTAACCTGTCAGGAGTGGGTGGGAAGGGATGGTTGTCAATTGTTGGAGAACAAAATGACAACTAGGACGTGGCCTTGTGGCCCCCCACCCCCCTACTCCCGGAGCCCCAGGGTGGTTGGGGATGTCCAGCCACGTGCCCTGTCAGGTGTGACCTGCCCTTTTACTGATGCTGCCGTTTTTGCCGCCTTTTTGGAGCCTAGCTGCAGATTACTTTGTGCCTTTCAAGAAACAGTAAAAATCAGGAGCATCTAGTCAGACTTTTTAAAAACATGTATTAAATAGTAAATAAAGTATATGAAAGTTTTGCAGTTGTAACTGTTCTGACTTAAAATAATTCAGTTTTAAAAAATATTTTAGTCTTAAGTTTTATAACTATACTTGATATGAACTTCTTGAAATGTCGTGTTTTTATGTATTCCTTCTTTTTGAACAATGGAAGAGTTTGGGATATAACACCCAGCACGGAACACTTTATATTTTTAAATTATGTTTTATTCTTATTGATTCCAATTAAGAACATGTCATTACCATAGAATTGCAGACTGAAAGAAGACTTAAAGTCCTCCTTGTCCATTCTGCAGATAAGAAAACCACACCCTAAGGAATACCTCCTCTTTTAGGTCAATGCTGTTTTAACTAATCCATGTTTTCTGGTTATGTGGGGGTCCCCTACCTCCTCCCATTAGAATGAGAAATAAATATGTGACTATGTAGAAAGTCAGATGATAGATTTAATAAAGACAAGGAGGAATGTGGGATTTTAAGCTTAGATGACCTGGGTTTGAATCTTAGTTCCCGGTCTTGTTTTTTGTGTGACTTGAGAGTGTGTAACTTAATCTTTCTGGACTTTAGAATTTCTCATTTGATAAGTGGCATCTACTTCATGAGTTAGTTGTAAGCATCAAATTAAACAGTGTAAATGGAGTTGCCTAGCACATGAGGGAACCAATAAAGTTCAAATATCTGAGGAGAAATTTTCAAAGTCGATTTATTAAATTTATGGTCAAAAGCATATGAAAATCTTTGAGAGAAGTTGGGGAGGAAATAAGGTTAGTAGAAATTTCCTTTCTAATAAGATTTACTACATGTATCCCATATAAAACAAGTATATTCAGTGTGCAAGTACATTTTTCATTTGAGCATTTGGAGAACAGAGTTGGAGAGGAGAAGAGAGAATACATGATTCTGGAGGAAAGTAAAATGTATGTGAAAAAGATATTATGTTAATTGAATTATGATTTATTATTTGTACCCCCTTTTGCTTCCCCAACAAATTAAATGCAGCAATATTATTACATTTTTATTTCCCATTTTGGAAATGTTTATAACTTTTTTAATTTCATAAATCATAGAAAGCTTTGGAATCTCTTTGTCAGGTATTGACACACTTTGCAAGGCCAGATATTCCTGCAGAAATACAGGGGAACAAAGCTAGACTATACCAGGTACAGAGAACCAAGTCCGTGTGGGAGGACCAGACACTATAGCTCCCTACTCAAGAGAGAGAGGGAGGGAGAGAGGGAGAGAGAGGGAAGTTACTTTTTCTCACTTCAGTCATAAAAATGAGGTTACAGATTTTTTTCTCAATGCTTGTGGAATTCGTGAAATACTTTATTGCAAAGCAGAGCCAGAATTACTCAAGACGAAAGCTTACAGGGTGGAATAATAGTGGTTTTGAAACTGATTTAAGGTGAGCATTCAGTTTTCTTTAAATACACAAATAAGCTACTCCTCCCTACTCTGGGCTCATGCATTCATTCATCATACAGTTCTTCTGCACCAGAAGTGCAGCAGAGGTAGAACTCAACTCCTTCACTTACAGAGATTTCATTCTAGTGGAGAGAGACAGACAATAAATAAACAAATACAATGGTAGGTGTTGAGTGCTATGAAGAAAATGTAAGCCGACTGAAGGTGACAGAGGCAGGCGGAGTGTGATGCTGTAAAAGCTGGTCAGGGAAGTGCTTTCTCATAGGCTCTCAAGTGGATAATCTCAAACTTACTCTGTCAGTCCACACCTCAAAAACTTCCACTATAAACCGTGTTAGGGTATACTAGAAAGGTTACTTATTTGGTTAGCTTTTAATTGTGATTATAATTTCTATTTAGGTTTTACCTGTGTGCTTCATCTCTTTCTCAGTCTGTAAGCCTATGATGTGTGAAAGGTACCATACCTGTATTTTAGCCAAAAGTAGAATCCCATGAAAAGATCCCAAACAGGAAGAAGCAGAGGGGGGAGATACCTATGAAAAAATGGGTACAGGGGATGTAAAATAATACAGTTACCAAAGCTAAAAATAAACGACAGGGTATCTGATCTTAGAAAACATAACATATTTTCCTGGAGAACAGAAATCTAAGACAGCAAAGGGAATTCTTTTCCTTACTGTCCCACTTTTATCCCAGAGATCTGAGGGAACCCAATGAAAATTTCCTGGCATCCTGGGGCAATAAAATAATCTTGGTCTTCTTGTGAAACCACATTAGTATGGAGAGGGAACAGAGGCCCTTTGAGCTCTCCTAAGTGCTGTGTAAGCTGCATTTTTCTCCAGGAACTCTAAGTTTTGTTTATTTGCAGAGTTGTGCTCCTAAGGCATGGGGGCCTGAATAGCCCGGGTTACACGTTCGTTTCTGAACACTTATCAAAACGAAGCTCTCAATTAAATGCTTGTTCAAAAGCCAGGAAAGCAACATCAATTACTATTGGGCTTTTGTGACCTTTTTTATTGGGTTTTTTTCCCCAGAGATGTTGATGAGGAAGAAAACAGCATTTCTTTGGGGAAGGGAGATTCAAGATAAAAATGTCCTTGGAAAGATGCAGCTTACTGAAGCTCTGGATGATCTGAGCTAAGGTTTCCTTCACCTTTACCAGCTTCAAGGGCTTAGAGTGACTGACTTTCCCATGAAAAAGGACGTTAGCTTAATTTTTTTTTTTTTTTGTCTTTGGTCTATTTAGGGCCTCACCCACGGCATATGGAGGTTCCCAGGCTAGGGGTCAAATCGGAGCAGTAGCTGCTGGCCTACACTACAGCCACAGCCAGGACAGATCTGAGCCACCTCTGTGACCTACACCACAGCTCACCACAATGCCAGATCCTCAGCCCACCAAGCAAGGCCGGGGATCGAACCTGTGTCCTCATGGATACTAGTCGAGTTCATTAACCACTGAGCCATGATGGGAACTCCAGGCCACTACGGGAACTCCTAGTTTGACTTTTAAGTGACTGTACGAGAGAGAAAGAGTATTTATGTGGTGGGGGAGAGGGAGGGAGAGAGAGAAAGGGAGAGATAGGGTTCTTTGGCCAATGATAGAACTTTTCAGGAAGGAGAAAAGTTCCTTTAACTTTAAAGCTGCCCCATAGAGGGACACTATATACCAAATGTTCTAATGTTAAGTGCTCAGCTGCAGGAAGTATGTGGACTACTAATCTCCTCATAGGTAAGTAATCATAGATATGAATGCGTACAGAGTGGCTGGTGTTACTGAGAATCAGGTCTTTATTATTTAGGGCCTGGGTGGCCCACTGTCATTCCTTTCTAACTATAATGTTTGATTTGAAGTTTTAACTAACATTTTGCTGATGAAGTTAGTGCCTGTAACAAAGCTAAATTGATAGTCCACAGAGCAGGGCCCTGTCATTAAAAAGAAGTTGGTGTTCTCTCCTCCTGGTCCTGGTCCTGCTGCTCCAAATCATCCATGAAGACATGAGGATACCAGATCCTCCATTGGGCCACTGGAGGGCTGGGCTGTGGGAAGGGGGGTGGATACAATTCCAAGTTCACTCACTTGTTTATGATTCCACCTAGTTTCAATGCTACTTTCTCCTGCCTGTCACCTCTTTCTCTGGTCCACCTGCTCACAACTTGCCTGTAATATCTTACCCATGGCTTTTCCTTTGTTCAAGGCATTGTGTTTTCCAAAGAGGGCCATGGAAATGCCTGCCAAATACCCTAGAATTTCCACCATAGTTGCGGTTTTGAACATTTCTCCCTGTCTCAGACCTCTATCCCAGCCTTGGTTTAGGAAACCTAGTCACGATGGTACTTCTGTTGCTAATTTTAGTTTCCCAGCTAACTTCAGGTGTACTTCAGACTCTCCTAACTTTCTGGAGCGACTTCCTTCCCACCATTTTCTCCTTCCTGAGTTCTTGCATCTTCACTTTCCAATCTGGCTTTGTCATTTCTTCGCTGGACTATCAGTCATGCTTCCTGAGCAATACCCGCACCGCTTATTTTATCATTGCTGTTCCTTTATCTACTAATTCCTCTTACTGAAATCCTCCCAGGAATAAAATTCAGATTGGGAAATAATCCACCATTGAGATCCCCGAATCTTTTAGAAGGAAAAAGAACATCTATAGCCAGAAGGAAAAAGCAGTCTTTCTTAATGATTATGCATGGTGTCCACCCGTTCCCAAGGTATTCCCAAAGGACACTAAAGACTCTCAGAGGAATCTCCAAACCATCCTTGATCTAACTCTCCTAATTCCCCTTATATTTCCTGAGGAATTCTATCCATACTCCTATATTTTTTTTCTGTCTTTTTTTTTTTAACATTTTTATTGTGGTTTTAAAAAAAAAAAAACTAGCATTAAATTTACCATCTTAAACATTTGTAAGGGTACAATTCAGTAGTGTTAAGAAATTTATATTGGTGGGAATTCCTGTTGTGGCTCAGCAGTTTAAGAACCCAACACAGTGTCTGTGAGGATTCGGGTTTGACCCCTGGCTTTGCTCAGTGGGTTATGGATCTGGCATTGCTGTAAGCTACAGTGTAGGTCACAGATGTATCTCGGACCTGGCATTGCTGTGGCTGTGACATAGACTGGCAGCTGCAGCTCAAATTCGATTATTTTGTTAACGGTACTTTTGGTTTGCTTTTTTAACAGACTTGTGGTGGAATCGTTAGGGGATTCTACATATAAAATAATGTCATCTGTGAACAGCAATTGATTTTACTTATTTTTTCCAATTTATATGGGGTTTTTTGAGTTTTGTTTGTTTGTTTGTTTTGTCTAATTGCCCTGGCTAAAACTTCCAGTACTGTGTTGAATAGTAGTGGTGAAACTGAGTATCCTAACCTTGTTCCTGATCTTAAAGGGAAAGAAACTTTTAATCTTTTCCCACTGAGAATAATGTTTGCTGTGGGCTTTTCTATATGGCTTTTATGTTGAGGTAGTTTCTTTCTTTTCCTAATTTGTTGACTATTTTTATCATGAAAGGCTGTTAAATTTTTGTCAAAGGCTTTTTATGCATTGATTGAGATGATCATGTGGTTTTTGTCCTTCCTTTATTTTGTTAATGTGGAATATGACTTTGATTGATTTTCATGTTGAACCATCCTTGCAACTCAGGTATAAATCCCACTCGGTGGTGATAACAATCCTTTTAATGTGCTCTTGAGTTTGGTTTGCTAGTATTTTGCTTAAGATTTTTACATGAGTATTCATGAGGGATATTTGTTTGTAGTTTGTTTTTCCTGTTTTGTCTTCATTTGGTTTTGGTATCAGGGTAATGCTGGCCTCATAAAATGAGTTTGGGAGTGTTCTTTCCTCTTTGAGTATGTGGAAGATCTTGAGAAGGATTTAATTCTTCCTTAAATATTAAATATTTAAATATTTGGTAGAATTCCCCATCTGGTCCTTGGCATTTACTCTTTGGAAGATTTTTTTTAATTGCTTCAATCTCCTCACTGGTTATAGATCTGTTCAGAATTTTTATTTCTTCATGATTCAGTCTTGATAGATTGCATATTTCTACACATTTATCCATTTATTCTGAGTTATCCAACTTACTGCCATATAATAGTCTCTTACAATCATTTTTTAGTCTGTTAACATCTGTCGTAATGTCTCCTCTTTCATTTCTAATTTTAGCTATTCGAACCTTCTCTCATTTTTCTCAGACTAGCTAAGAGTTTATTAGTTTTGTTGATCTTTCTGAGAAAGTTTTCTGGGTTTTGTTAATTTTTTCTATCCTCTATTTTATTTATCTCTCCTCTAATCTTTATTATTTCTTCCTTCTGCTGGATTGACCCTCATGGTTTTAATAAGACTTATTTGTATGCCAAAATTTAAAAATTTTGCCTCCACCCAAGCCCTTCCTCTGCAACTTTGGATACACATATCCAATCAACTACTGGATGTCTTCACTTGGACTCCTAATAACCAAAATGTCTAAAACTGAACTCAGCCTCTTGCCTTTTAAAACTTGTTCCTTTCCCATGATAAAAGTGGTAATTGCTTCTTTAGTACTCTCTATGTGCCAGCCATGATTCTAAATACATTACACCTATGCAGGATTAAGACGGCGGAATAGAAGGACTGGAGCTCAACTTCTACCCTAAAAACAACAAAATTCACAACTAAACACTGAGCAATCTCCACCTAAATGGACCAGAAACCTTGAAAAAAGATACCCTACTCCAGAAGAAAAAGAGGAGGCCACATCAAGAGGTAGGAGGGGCAATTTCGCCATATAAACAACCCCATACCTCCTGGGTGGGAAGTTCCACAGACTGAAAACTAACTGGTTCACAGAGACTCACCTACAGGAGTGAGAGTTCTGAGCCCCACATCAAACCCTCACGTGCGGGGATCTGGCACTGGGAGAAAGAGCCCCTGGAGCATCTGGCATTGAAGGCCAGTGGGGCTTGTGCGCAGGAGCTCCACAGGACTGGGGGAAATGGAGACCCATTCTTAAAAGGCACACACAGACTTTCAAGTGCACTGGATCCCAGGGCAGAGCGAGGTCTCCATAGGAATCTGGGTCAAACCTGACTACAGTTCTTGGAGGACATCCTAGGAAAACAGGGGTGAATGTGGCTTGTTGTGAGGGAGGAACATTGAAGGCAAAGCTCTCGAGAATATTCAGCAGCATGCCTTTCTCTGGAGGTGGCCATTTTGGGAAAATCTGGCCCCACCCATCAGTCAGTCAGCACTAAGCCCCAGGGCAAACAACAATCCAGGTGGGATCACAGCCCTGCCCCTCAGTAAACAGGCTACCTAAAGACCCTTCAGGCACACAGCTGCCTCTAATCCCATCCAGAGACTAAGCCCCACCCACCAGAGGGATTAGAATCAGCTCCATCTACCAGTGGGCAGGCATCAGCCCCTCCCATCAGCAAGCCTACAGCAAACCCCCATACAGACTTCAGCCACAGGGGGGCAGACACCAGAAGTAAGAGAGGGTACAACCCTTTTATCTGTAAAAAGGTCACCACACCAAAAACCTATAAAAATGAAAAGACAGAGAACTATAACTCAGATGAGGGAGAAAGGAAAAACCCCAGAAAATCAGCTAAGCAGTGAGGAGATTCTCAGCCTCCAGGAAAAAGACTTTAGACTGTTGATGCTGAAGATGATGCAAGACATTGGAAATAAACTGCAGGCAAAAATGGATAACTTACAGGAAACACTGAGCAAAAAGATACAAGATATAAAACTTAAACAAGAAGAGATGCAAAATACAATAACTGAAATAAAAAATTCACTAGAAGCAGCTAATAGCAGAATACAGGAGACAGAATAACAAATAAGCGAGGTGGAGGACAGATTAGTGGAAATTACAGATGCAGAACAGAAAAGAGAAAAAAGATTGAAAACAAATGAAGAGAGTCTCAGAGAACTCTGGGACAATGTTAAACGCACCAACATCCATATTATAGGGGTGCCAGAAGGAGAATAGAGAGAGAGAAGGGGACAGAAAAAAATATTCCAAGAGATAATAGCCGAAAACTTACCTCACATGGGGAAGGAATCACTCACTCAAATCCAGGAAGCACAACGAGTATCGTATAAAATAAACCCAAGGAGGAATACACCAAGACACATATTAATCAAACTGACCAAAATTCAAGACAAAGAGAAAATCTTGAAAGCAGCTAGGGAAAAGAAATAACATACAAGGGAACCCTGGTAAGGTTATCAGCAGATTTTTCAGCAGAAACTCTGCAGGCCAGAAGGGAGTGGCATGATATACTTAACATGATGAGAGGAAAAAACCAACCAAGATTCCTTTACCCAGCAAGGCTCTCATTCAGATTTGAAGGAGAAATCAAAACCTTCACAGGTAAGCGAAAGCCAAGAGAATTCAACAACACTAAACCAGCCTTACAACAAATACTAAAGGAACTTCTCTAGGCAGAAAAGACAGCAACAGGAAACAAAAATTCCACAAATGACAAGGCTCACCAGTAAAGGTATATATACAGTAAAGATACAAAATCATCCATGTACAATTATACCACCAAAATCAGAAATCATGAGAAGAGGTGGGTACAAATGCAGGACACTGGATATGAATCTGCAATTAAGAGACCAAAAACGTAAAACAATCTCATATACATATAGACTGTTATATCAAAACTTCAGAATAACTGCAAACCAAAAATCTACAATTGATACACAAACAAGGAATCTCTGGAGAAGAAATATATCTCATAGTAAGTAAGTGCATAATCCACCATGAAGGGAGTCATTTGACATCATTCTTGGAATGCTGAAGTCTCCTTAGATCTGATTCTGATTTCCTCTCCATCAAAGAATTTATGATAATTATAATTAAATAACACAACTGTATAATTAAATAATACAGTTCTACAATTGTATTATTAATAACCATTTCTCTCCATGGTACAATGTAAGGTCTATAATGTCTTGTTTATCACATCACCTAGAATGGTGTAATGCCTATATTGAAGAATCAACAAGATGTAACAAATTGTGAGGACATGTTTAGATAGTTACACTGTTTTTTAACCAATTCATGTGTTTTATATTTTATTTTCAGAGAGTATATTATTTTTGTTATTCTTACCAGTTATTCTTTTTATTATGCTATATAAAATTTTTAATGGTATATAAGGCTTCTTCTTCATAAATTTTAGTTGCATAATATACACAATTTTAATATAATGCTAATTTTTTTTTTATTTTTTTTTTTTTTTTGGTCTTTTTGCTATTTCTTGGGCCGCTCCCGCGGCATATGGAGGTTCCCAGGCTAGGGGTCTAATCGGAGCTGTGGCCGCCAGCCTACGCCAGAGCCACAGCAATGCAGGATCCGAGCCGCGTCTGCAACCTAAACCACAGCTCACGGCAACGCCAGATCGTTAACCCACTGAGCAAGGGCAGGGACCGAACCCGCAACCTCATGGTTCCTAGTCGGATTCGTTAACCGCTGCGCCACGATGGGAACTCCAAATGCTAATTTTTAAAGAAAAATTGAAATGTAATAGATAATACTAAATAGTAAAGATGAAAGCCATACAAAATGGGATAAAGTATAGAATAAATTTCCTATTTGTCTCAGCATATTTTCCATTCCACTTCTCCAGAGGGAGTCACTTCATCTGTTTCTTAAGATCCATGATATAATAATCTGTGTGAATGTAACTGTGTTTAAATATATGTATTTTTTTCCATAAAAAAATTAAAAAATAAATAAATAAATACATTACACCTATTTATTCATTTAATCCTTACAAGAATATTTTTAAAAATTTATTGAAGTATAGTTGATTTACAATGTTGTGTTAATTTATGCTGTACAACAAAGTATTCAGTTATGCATATATATACTTTTTCACCTCCTTTTCCATTATGATTTATCAGAGAATATTGACTATCATCCCCTATGCTCTACAGTAGCACATTTTTGTTTATTCATCCTGTGTATAATAGATTGCATCTGCTAATCTGAAACTCCCAATCCTTCCCTCCCCCACCCCTAATCCTTACAAGAGTCTTAAGAAATAAATATTAATGTTATCCCCACTGTCCCAGAAGCTTATAATTTAGTGAGGGAGACAAACAAGAAAATACAGACATAAATCATGATAAGGGGATGGGTTACAGGAAGCACAGGACTTTGCGCAAGCATGTGAACAAAGACCCTAGTGTGGAGAAGAGGCATGGCAGGGAGAAGTAACATCTTCCTACCCCAGCGTGTAAGACTTGTCCCCTTTAAGAGAAGATTGGCTAGACTGAGGACTGGCAATTTCTCTTTCTATGGGTTGGTAAATCCCAGAAAAAAATACATGTTTTAAGCTGGAGTGTGAAGGATGGGGCATGATCCTGGTATTACAAAGCACCAAAGAGCATTATAGACTCCACCATTTGTGAATAGGATGAAAAATGGCAGGGTTTAATTTGCTTTGTCAGTAGCACTAAAAGGGGTACTTGCTAGACAAGAGGAGACCCCAGAAGCCAGATACATGGAAAGGACCTCCCCCTGCTTAGCCAAGGCTAATAAAATGAGGAAGAAGCAGACTCACTAGATCTCTCGTCCCAGATGACAGAATGAGTGAGGCCCCCTTTTCTCTCTTTCCATTCATGTAGGGAACAGATGTGCCCTACAAGACAGATAGCACTGGATGTCCAACCCAGAGAGAAAAAGAAGGTGCAAATGCTAATGTCTAAGACAAAGAATGTGGACAAGACCTCCAAGTTTAGACTGGAAGTGAAATAGAAACAGGCATGGTCAGAACAGTCTTCTGGTTCGATCACCAAAAAGATTACGCATACCAGGAAATGATGGTGCAAAGAGTATCTTTAGTCCACCAAACTTTAGCCTCAAACATATAGTTTAGGTATGATTGGTCTAACAACACAACTTCAAAGCAAACCCTTTAGCTATCAACCCTCTTCCAATGAGAAGGTGGCCCGAAAGTCTCTCCTGTACGTAGGGTACCAGGTGTCCTTTGCCATGGACAGTCTTGGTTTATACCTGTCTTCCAGAAAAATTATTAATAGCACTTTGTTTAATTCTCAAAAAAAAAGCGATTTGGATTATAAATATTGCACATACAAAGACTCTGGAGCCCCAGTTGTGCAAGGAAGGAGGCTCAGTATATTGCTTTCTTTGCATTATTTTATCCTCACTATTATCATCTCTATTTTTTCAGATGAAGACTTGAGGCTTGGAAAGTTTAAGGATTTTCCCCAAAATCCCACATCATTAAACAGAAATAATAGGAATGAAACTCAAGCCTATCTAAAGCCAAAATGGGGGCTACAGTTTACTTGTGTTTCTGCTGTGAAATACTGCTCCCTTGGCAAGAACATGAAAAGCCACATCCAGGATGAAACTAAATAAATAAGTGCATGCAGATTTAGTTGTTCAAAATCAGTATATATTTGCCATGTTCCAAGTAACCATGATTTAACTTACTTTAGTTGGGTCTCAAACGATGACTAGTTTGACAGTAAAAGGAGGCTAGCATAGGGGATTGTATTTCAGGAAGAGGAAATAGAGATGAGAAAGAACACGGCATAATAAAGAACTTCTGGGTGTTCAGTAAAAAGAGAATAGAAGGCTTAGATTTACAGAATAATCAGAGAGGAATCATTAAGCCAAAAGCACCAAATAATTCATGAGGGCCAGATCTAAAGCTGTAATACTGGAGAATGAGGGAGAGGTGTGGTTTTAGAGATATTTAGTAGACACAATGGACAGATCCCAGTGACCAAATGGGTTGTGTGGGAGTGAAGCAGATAGAAAGAGCAAGGATGATGCTCAGTCCTATCCGTGCTTCTCAAACTACACACCACAGTCAGCTGCATCAGAATTTCTAGGTGGGAGGCCTTTAATTTGATTAACAAGTCTTTCCAGTGTTGCTTATTATCAGGGAAGTTGAGGAAACACTGGATAGTAGATCATGGGTCCAGTAATAGAGTCAAAGATGAAGGAAGAACTTTCAGAAAAATATAATAAATCCACTTTGTAAATCATAAACTTGGCCCATGTGGAAATATTTAACAGGAATTATATAACTGTGTATCTGAAACTAAGGAAAGGGACATGCTGGAAACTTTTAAATTTTAATTTAGGAAATTATCCATGGGTAAATGATAACGGGTAATAATCATCCCATGGGACCAGATATTGTGATCAAAGTGAGGAACCAAGTATGAACCCTCCAGTAATGGTAGGTTTAAAGAGTAGAAGTAGAAAAAGGAACCAAGTGAGAGAGAGAGTTTCAGAGGTCAGAAAAGAACCAGAACGGAGTGTTATCAGAAGCCAAAGAAATATGTTTTTCAATGAAGAGTGACCAGCAGTGTTAAACGTCACAAAGATAATGAATTTGAATTTTCCCTTGAAATTGGCACTTAGGAATCACTAGTAACCTCCCCAAGACAGTTATATTACAGTGAAATAGAAAGTAAATGGGAATGAGAAAGTGCAGACAAGCATCCTCAACACTTTCTAAAACCTTGGCGTAGAAGGAAAGGATTGGAGAATGAAAAGATGATACCTACAGAGGGATTTAGAGTGAGGGAGAGCTTTTCTTTTTCCAAGTCCCCATCAAGGCTGTCAGGACTTGTCAAAGAAGCAAGGGATAGAGACTTAGGCAAAAGAGAAAAAACAGGAGAATACCATGGCTTGAAGCCCACAGACCCAGTAGATTTTTTTCTACTTAAATATACATAATCATGTTTTTAGGCGAAGGGAGAGGAATCAGACATGGGAAGGTTAACATGTAAGGAAGAGCAGATGATTAATGAGTTAAGGGCTATGAGGAGGGAAACAAGATAGGGACAAAGCTAAAGATAGTTATAAGAGAAGAATGCATTGTTCTCTAAGAGAGGAGTCAAGAGGAAAGAATGGATGAAATCAACAAGAACCTTTTGATGGACTAAGAAGAATTCAAGAAATATATGCCAGAAGGCCTGGTCCCAGTAAAATAGGAAGTGAGGTCATCCACTGAGAAGGAGGTGGCGGGTAGAGATTAAATCAAGAGCCTAGGGTGACAGCTCTAGTGAGAAACATTTGGAAGACTATGGCAAATTGACTTTGAACCTCTTAGCTCAGAGTTCTTCATTTCTTTGTCTAAACCTATATTGTGAACCTTACCCAACTAAACCAGACTTCTAAACGTCTATAAAGATCTCAACTTCATCCTCATTTTTCTGAGGAGTGAGTGACTCTCTTGGGGTAATGCTGTCTCAACATGGTAGCAGTAAACTTAGCTTTTCCTTATCTTCAGGTTGTTCTGGCAATATTTTGGGGAACTAGCATTACAACAATTATTTACTTTCAAAATGAACAAAAGATACTTAGATTTTTATTGAGGTAACATTGGTTTGTAACATTATATAAGTTCACATGTACCACACTATAAATTTGACTTCTGTTTGCTAACTATTGAAAGGAATTAGACTTTTCCTTGATAACTAGGATTCCAACATTCAGGTGATAACACCAGATTTCTAAAAATGGATTTTGAGAAATGCAAATGTTGAGTAGTTTAGAGATTTCCTGATCAAATGCAGACAGTTTACAAATAGATAATTGAGACTGAAGAAATGCAAATGATATAATACAAAGGGATGAATAAATAGAAACCTACAATGTGGACCCGCAGGGCTTCTCTTATTAGGGGATCTCAGTAATCAAGAAGCTGTTTTCCCTCTTTTGCATCCCTGGCTCCCTACTACCCTGCTCACTGTACAATAGTTCCCATTAACAAGCCCACTGGGAGTTCCCGTCGTGGCGCAGTGGTTAACGAATCCGACTAGGAACCATGAGGTTGCGGGTTCGATCCCTGCCCTTGCTCAGTGGGTTAACGATCCAGCGTTGCCGTGAGCTGTGGTGTAGGTTGCAGACGCGGCTCGGATCCCGAGTTGCTGTGGCTCTGGCGTAGGCTGGTGGCTACAGCTCCGATTCAACCCCTAGACTGGGAACCTCCATATGCCGCGGGAGCGGCTCAAGAAATAGCAACAACAACAACAACAAAAGACAAAAAAAAAAAAAAAAAAACAAGTCCACTGGATGCTCCTGTTTCTACTCCATTGGACATGCCTCCTCCACTAAAAGGTAAGCATGGTGGAGATGGGGAGGGTCCTTGACCAGCAGACATAGTGCTTAAGTCTGAGAGTAAACTCTAAAGTTTGTCAGAGAATTCTAAACTCAAGCCAAAGAAGCATATACAAATCAGGCTTTCCGTCTATAGGGCATTTCCCATCCCCAAATTTCTCTACTACATGTTGTTCTATCTCTCTGAAGTTTTGCCTTCCTTCAAAATAGTTTACCTCCCCTAGTGCCAATCAGTGCTGCTTTTGTTAACATAGTTAAATCAACCAATGACAGCATCTATGAACATAATCTTTATTTCACTTCTTTCAATTTTTAGGATAGTTTAGTTGATTTTCTTGTTTTGACTCACAAAGTCAAATTTTTTCATGTTTTCTATTTCTTGGTTTTCTTCTTTTTTTGCTACTATTCAGTAAATCTACACATGCCTAAAATTTGGTTTAATTTCTAGATAAATCAGTTATCCATCTCTCTGTCTTATAGCACTAAAAAACAAAGTTGGTGTTCAGCAAATGCTTTTTGATAAGAACAGAAATTTCCCTTAGCTGGAATGACACAGAAGTCCATCAATTCCTAACCAAAGTAACCCATGCACCAGATCGATAAATACTTTAACTATAACTACTAGTGACAGCTTACAATGATAGAAGATTCCTCTGTGGCAGGCATTTTTCTAAGATACTAACCTGGATTCACAAATTTAATCCTTAAGTCAATCCTCTATTATCAGCTGCATTCTCAGAAAAGGAAACTGAGGAAGAGAAAGGTTGAGTAATTTGTCCAAAACCTAACATCTGAGAAGAGACAGAGCTAGGATTTGAGCCTAGGTCATCTGGATTCAGTTTCCTAACCATTGCAGGAAACTGTTGGGAGAGGGGGGAAATGGGAGGTTGAGATGATGGGAATAACATATACACACTACTGTATAAAATAGATGATTAGCAGGAACCTACTCTATAGCTCAGGGAAATTTACTCAATAGTTTGTAATAACCTCTATGGGAAAAAAGAATGGATACGTATATATGTATAACCAATTCATTCTGCTGTACACCTAAGACTAAAACAAAAAGGTAAGCCAACTATACTCCAATAAAATTTAATAAATAAATAAAGGCAATTATAATTTTTGTGATTAGAAAACATAAACAAGGAGTTCCCATCATGGCTCAGTGGTAACGAACCCCACTAGTATCCATGAGGTTGCGGGTTCAATCCCTGGCCTCACTCAGTGGGTTAAGGACCCAGGATTGCTGTGGCTGTGGTGTAGGCTGGCAGCCCTAAATATAAAAAAAAAAAAAAATTTAAAAAAGGGGGAAAAAAAAACAAAATACATGATAGTTTAGAACAAATCATTAATTTTTTCTTTTGGAGTAAATTAGCCCATTTGACTTTTTTCAAATGCATGGCTATTTTCTGTTTAACAACTATTAAAGAAGCATTATTTGATTCTTAAAATAAGATTAATGACTTTTAAATTTGATGGAATACATTTGTGCAAACCTATCTTGTTTGCAAAATGAATCAAAGGTCTCTCCTTACTTGTGATCAAACTTGACTTTTAGAATAATATACAAAGAGAGAGAGTGGGTTGTTTTTTTTTTTTTTCTTTTTTAGGGTCACATCTGCAGCACATGAAATTTCCTGGGATTGTGGTTGAATAGGAGCTGTAGCTGTAGCCTGTCCCACAGCCATGGCAACATGGGATCAGAGCTTCATACACAGTAATGCCAGATCCTTAACCCACTGAGCAAGGCCAAGGAGCTAACCTGTATCCTCAAGGATGCTATGTCAGGTTCTTAGCCTGCTGAATCACAATGGGAACTCCAAGAGAGAAAATTTAATTTATTCTGTTAATTGGGTGTATTTAAAAGAAAGATTTCAAACCTTATGTTAGTTACAGAAACATTTGGAGATAAATACCTGTGCATTCTTAAGAAAAGTGCTAACCCAGGAAAGCTTCTGGGCTCCAGTTCTCCTTAAATGGTGGGGTGCATTTTCTCTATTCCCATTCTCTTTCCATCTGGGAAAGTAGGGAAACCTAGACAAGTGACTATGAAACTCTATTTTATTTTTTTGAAATAAAATGTGTCTTCTTTGTTCTGTTAAGTCCCAACCTCTGTGCTTGTAATTCTTAACAATCCTTCCTTTACGGAGACTCTAAGCAGCATAGAAAATGGTTGCCAAGAATTCAAAACCATCACAAGTCGTAAAGGATTATGTTTGAGTGAGAAGCTGCTAAAATTATTTCAAATCACCCAATTTCACATAGTTGAAATGTGAACAGGGAAACAGGGGTGAAACGTAAGCTTTTAAAGGAATGTTAACTGCTATCATCAGGGAAAGATATATAAAAAAAAAAAAAAACCCTACTGTCAGTAAAAATATGGATATATTCACGAGGATATGGGGGCAGGGGGAAGCCAGATGGGGCAAACGATGGAACAGAAAACAAAAGGGCAGACAATGTGAAATCTGTTTAATAAACACAGCTGGGATGCAGCTGAAGTTAAGGAGACATGGAAGCTACCTTTCTACTCACAAAGAAAATCTGCTAATGGTGGAAGTGAAATTGAATATTTGGTGAATGAATGGACATTTTCATGCCAAGAAATAGGCATGATTATTTATTCCCAACAGCTTGTAGGACTTAACATTAAAGAGATATTGCAAGAATCAATGACTGCCAGCAGAGGATGTCTGCTGGCTTGCATGGGAAGCACATTGACGATAAAAAGAAGAAATGTGCAAATCTTTGCAGCCATAAATGCACTCCAAAAAGGCAGCTATTGAGAATATCCTGATGCATTTGGGTGTTGTAATCATGTATAATATTTTAATTAAGAGAAGCATTTTTAATTCCACAGGTAAGATTTCTTTTGTGATCAAATTATTTTATCTAGGAGATAAATCAGCCAAAAATTGTGCATTATTGAAATATAGCTGTTAAAATAAAGCCTCATAGATATGAAAGTTGTAACTTTAGTAAATTTGCAGATTTTAATTCAGATTAATTTTAGTTATGAGAATGTTGACTGGAATGCATGATATGAGAACTCATTCTAAGATGATGAATTTTATTTTCACCTACCTGGATAAATTAATACGGTAGGTTTTGTAGCAGCATGAATTCAAAGATTCATCATCTTTGAATTATTATGGAATATTTTTATGGGATTTAAAAAATTTTTTCAACAAGAGTACGCACCTCTTTCATCCAAATTACTACAGCATCCCTCCATTAGGACAATACTAAGGCTAAAGCAATGCAAATTTACTCATCATTCAAGATGACAGGCTCAAACTGGTTTAGTTTTTTAAAACCCCCAACTAAAAACATCTTTATTCAAACACTTTGCTGTACAGCAAAAATTGACAGAACATTGTAAATCAACTATAATGAAAAAAGAAAAAAGTCTTTATTCAGATAGTATAGGTCACAAACTATCTGTATAAAGACATTGCTCTACCGCCCTTTGAATACTACCTTATGATAAAAATTTCCACTCTATAGAGTCCTTGCAAATTGAGAGCAGAAAATGATGAAATTATGAACTCTTGCTTAGATAGTAAGCTATGATTTATTTTACATTTTATGTAACTAACATTTATTGGACATCTACTATATATGAAACACCATTGTAGGCGCCTGGAGAATCGAAGGTGAATAAGGCACAGTTCTTGTCCTCAAGGGACTTAGAGTTAGTAAAAACACCAGGATTGGACAAAGTATGTGGAAGGGGGTGAGGGTGGAGATTAGAAGCTAGAAGAGTTCATTGCTGACTGTAGTAGTAAGCAACCTCAAAATTCCAAGGTGGTATTTTACTGCAACCATCTTGGGTTTTTCTGGGTTTTGTTTGTTTGGTATGAGTCATTGTCAATTCCTATCCCATGCTCAGTATGAATAAACCACTTCCAGAAAGGCAAAAAACAAACAAAAACAACAAAATAAAATAGGCTACGGGAGTGCTTGGTGGCACAGCGAGTTAAGGATCCGGTGTTGTCACTGCTGTGGCTTTGGTCACTGCTGTGGTACGGGTTCAGTCCCTGGCTCAAGAACTTCTGTATGCCCTGGGTGTGGCCACAAAAACAAAAACAGACTACATATCCTCACAGAGGGACACTCGTAATAGTACAGAGTACCGGTGGACCTAAGTGCCGCAGCCTGGGAATGTCGAGATGGGAAAGTCAGCCGTCTGCTTCTGACTTCCTGCTTAACCTTGAACTAACCATTTAACCTCCTTGGACCATAATCTCTCCATCTTTGAGGGGGGTTAATAACTTATACTAAGAGGAGTTCAGGAAGACAAAAATGAGATTTGCTTATTTAATGAATTCTACTGGCTAGGTTTAAGTAATCTAAAAAGCCCTATGAGCGTCCCCGGAAGCTGAATGTTTCACAGGGTGAAATACTCTCCCCAGGTAGCAAACTGGAATCCAAGCCCACCAGTCCAGTTTGAGGACTGAACAACCAATGGACAACAGTGCCTCTTAACCACTGAACAACACTGCCTCTCTGAGGCTAAAAAGGGAATCATGCAAGTATGAATGTTGAAAGTGCTGAAACCATTGAGAGTAAAGCCCACTAACTTCCTACTTTTGCAAGGCAGAGAAAAGCTATTCCAGGTAAGGGCTTCTTTCAAGACTTGCAATATTTTTTCCAAAGCTTAGTCCAATCTGTTTCAAAACTTCAACCTCCAAATCAGCAGCGCTTGATCAGCAGTCCTCACAAACAAGTGTGTTACCGAGTCTCCCCTGAATGTAAGTGTTTGGGGCCGAGCATGGTAGGATATTGTATCTCAGGTGAGATGGATGTGACAGTGGAAAGATAAACCACCTCTGACTGGGTCATCCACTGAACTGTAAGTGCACTAATTTTTTAAGACACCCCTTTATTCTTTATGTGATGGAAGTAAATAAACACATAAGGAGAGTCCAGCCATGGCTGTTCCATTTTAACAATCTCAGAGTTAATGTCATGGGGTGGTTAGGGGAAATGAAGAATACTCCTCCATCCATCTATCCACCCACCATTCACTTAAAAGACATTTGTTGTATTTCCCATATGCCATGCACCTTCTAGCTTCAATACTTCAAAGATGATTGAGAAATGCCCTTGCCCTCAGGGAGCTAGAATCTGATGGTAGAGGTGGGGGAGACAAATTAAAAGGTAACTAAGACTTTGTGGCAAGGACAAATAAAAGGAATCATGTGAGAAGAGAACACAGAGGGCCAAACCAATGAGCCAGTGGAGGAATAAAAGGCTTCGTAGAAACAGGGCCATCTGCCCTGAGTCTTAAAGGATGTGTACAGTCTATTTAGATAGGCCACTCTTTACAGGGGAAAAGCTCTCTCAACCTCCCCCACCCCACTACCCCATCAGATTAAGTAAAGCAAAATGGCTTTGTCTATAGCTGCTTTGAAAGAACAAATGAAACCTTTTTTTAAAAAATTCTAAGATGTTAAAATAAACCGCTTAGATTAGTTATCATTAGTTAATAAGACCATTAGCCCAATTCAGAGTAAACACAACATGGAAATAATGAAGATGGAAGCCAACCAGTGTGGGAGACCCCATTTCAAATCCCAGTCTTTACCAGTGTTTATTGCAATCTTAGGCCATACACCTGGTATAAGGAGAAGAGAAAACTTTAATTGCAGTTTGAGCTAGAGCCCTAGATGGTGTTAAAAATAACTCTTTGGAAGGAAATGCTCCTTCATTTAAAAAGAAAGAACAGATGAACGGAGAGTAGGAGGGAGAGAGAGGGAGGGGAACATAATTGTTGCTGTTCTTACTGTTGAAAGGAGGTCCCCTGGGGTGGGGGAGGGGAGTCTGGCCTGAAAGCCACGGACAGAGGGAAAGGTTAATTGTCCGTCATTTGGAAAGTTGTCTCTTGGAAACTCATGAGATGGAAGGTCTTGAAGATGCTGCAGAGGACTCTTGAGAGAGGAACGATTGTAGAGTTAGCCTCCTAGATGGCAGGGGAATAAATGAGATATCTTGTACTTTAGATTGTTTCCTGCAGTGCTCTCTCTGTTGTGTTACATTGTGGTGCTTTGGGGAAATTGAAAAAGAAGGGGGGTGTCCAGTGTGAGACAAAGCCATCACCACTTGAGAACAGAACAGTGGCTGCTGTGTCCAGCATTGTGTCATGTGCTGGGAGCAGTGCTGGGTGTATTGTGGGGCTTCACCATGCAACAAGAAAGAAAGGGGAAAAGGAGGGTTTGTGGGAAGCTTCATATGTGGGAGTATTAATTAGTATACCCATTGCAAAAAAATAATCTGGTAGTATCTATTAAAACCGTGATGCATTTAGATAGAGCACTACCACTTCTGAGAAATTACTAGAAATAAAATTACCAGTATGAAAGATTCGTGTACATATATGTTAACAGCAGCGATGCTGGATAGGGAACAGGAAATAAGAACAACCTGGATGTCTATCACAAAGAGAATGACTTATTAAATTATGTTATACTACAATGTCCAATATTACACAGTTATCTGATATTCTGGTGTATCTAAAAAGTCATGTACCTATGTTGCCTTAAGCAAGAAAGAAGAACATAATATAACTTAAGTGAAAGAAGGCAGGTTTCAAAGCAATGTGTATCCAATAAATCTGAGTTTTATTAGAGGAAGAGGAGGAAGAAGCCAAAGAATGAGGCAGAACTCTGGCTCTGGAACCAACCCTGCTTGGGTTTGCATCTGGTACCACCATGTACTCTGACTTGAGCAAATTATCTAGACTTCTCATCGGTCAGTTTACTCATCCATATATTGATGATGATAATAACTACCTCACACGTTTGTTATAATAGCAAATGAATAATTCAAGTAGAGTGCTTAGGATGAACATTATCATGATTATTGTTGTTGTTTGGTCACAAGAACACAGACAAAAGCATAAAAATGTATTCATCAAACTCTAAGCCCTGTTTTCTCAGGAGAGTGAGACTAGAAAGAGGGGGAAAAGACAAATTTTATCTTTACACCATGCTGTGCTATTTAATTTGTTATAAGAAGCATGTATTAATGTAGCAATTAAAAATCAAATCTAGGGGTTTTTTTTTTCCTTTTTTTTTTTTTTTGGCTTTTTAGGGCTGAACTGGTGGCATATGGACATTCTCAGGCTAGCAGTCAAATGGAGCTACAGCTGCCAGCCTATGTTACAGCCACAGCAACTTGGGGTCTGAGCCACATCTGCGACCTATACCACAGCTCACCAGATCCTTAACCCACTGAGCGAGGCCAGGGATCAAACCCGCATCCTCATGGATACTAGTCAGATGCGTTTCCACTGCACCACAGCGGGAACTCCAAATCTGGTATTTTAAAAGAGGAGTGAAAATTTAAAAAAAATATTGAGGTCCACAAGTACAATATACTGAGTGGTATTATGAATGCAAGTGGCTCTAATAATCAAATGTATTTTAACAAGATAAGATAGAATGGTCTGAAATAGACCATAGTAGATATCAGATTTTATTTTATGCTAAAGTCGATATTTCTAATCATCACAGAAAAGTGGGATTACTTAAAAATGGTACAGAAAGAATTTGTTAGCTCTTTGGAAAAGATAATGTTGAATTTCTCCTGACCTCTTATGCTGAAATAAATGCCAGATGTATCAGAGACTTAATTATTTTTTTATAAAAAAGAAAATGTAGAGGAATATTTTTCTGATCTGGAGGTGAAGAGAGCCTTTGTAAGCATAAAGGTGAAAACCAATTATAAGAACTAAAATAGAAATGGCTATATAAACCTTTACATTATCTATATATCTCCTCCTTCCTTTTATCTAATAAAAAAAAAAACCTATACATGAGAGGGCAAATGAAAATCTGGAATTATTTTTAAATAATATGAAAAAGAATTAGCAGAAGGCGTGACAAGACAATTTACAGAAGAAATACAGATTAACATACGAAAATCTGTTCAGTTTTCTTAATACCCAGAGAAATATAAATCTAAACAGTAACACACCATTTCTACGTATCAAATCCATAAGAATCTTTCAAGGTTAACTTCTAACAGGCTACTTCCAGTTAATCCATTCCTAAGTGCCAATGGCACCATCCAAGTGGCAGTTGTCGCCATCTGTTGGTGGCAAGCAGAAGTGGCCCGCCTTCCTCAGAGATACGGCTTTGTTCCTCTCCATCAGAGTTTGTACATCACAAGTTTGGAAGTATCAGAATGTCTGTACCTGTGTGGTTTAGTGTGCTGGAAATGACTTTCATTCTTTGGCATGAGGGGGATAAGACAGTACAATCTATGGCGGGCATTTAGCACTAGGTATAAAAATCATTAAACAATATATATTTATGTACAATTATTTATTCATACTGTTTCAATGAGGCAGTTTATATAATAAAGAAATACCCTCAAATGGGTAAAATATTAATCGGAAAGTATGTCCATCGAAACATTGTATGGAATAGCCAAAAAAAAATGGAATCTATTATCAATAGTAGATCTGTTAAATCAGTTCAATTGGAAACACTCACTAAAATGGTGATGTACATATCAAACATATGAAATTATAAATGTTTTTATTTTCTTATTTCCTTGTGTGTGTTGTGTATTTCATATTTTCTACATTAAGTGCCTACTATTGTAATTAGAAAGGAAAATTCTTGAAAAATAGCCAAACTCAGGGGCAGGAAAGAAAAAGTCTACTGATTTGTCAAGTTCTTTTAATCAATGCAACAGATGATAGTGTTAAAAATCAAGTTGTGCAAAGCTAGATGGCCCCCCACCCTGTGGCCGCTCACGGCTGCCTTCAGCTGCCTGGGGTACCCATCTGCTCTCTAGCTCCCTTCTTTTCTGCCCCGAGGCTGGGTCTCTGCTTTTCTGCAATTGATTTTACACAAGTCTCCGGCATCTGCGCTCCTTGTCCTCTGTGGAAATACGAACCCTCTCCACCTCCTACATGTCCTTAATTCCCATTTCAGAGCCAAGTTTTCCAGAACTTGCCTAACTACTCCATGTTAATTCAATAGAACAATCTGTGATCTTGGGTACATTAATTAACCTGTGAATCTGTGTTGTTACAAAATGGGAATAATAAGAGTACCTATATCACAGGAGTGTTGTGATGCTTAAATGAGTTAATACATGTAAAATGCTTAAAATATTACCTGATAAAGAAAACCACAATAAATGCTGGTTATTCTTATTATTTAGCAATTGTTCTTATTTTACTCTTTTACCAGCATCTACTCCATAACCATCCTTGTTCTATAAGATATCATTAGGTATAAGATCACAAAAATAAATCCATGCAAATGACAGAAGCACTGGCTAAACAAAATTAAGGTTCTTTACTGCAAAATTAATAGAATGTGTGCTAAGTATGAATGAGGGAGATGGTGTGTGGTGATTTTTTCAAACTTTTATTTAAAAAAAGAAAACTCTCTAGACCGATTTTCTTAAAGGATCTTAATGAATGGTTCTTGCTAATTTGTTTGTTTATATTTATCATAGGTTTGTCTTTCTTCCCCTACTCACTTCTGCTCAGTAAATTGAGGACAAAGACTTGGTTGCTTTTATTTTTAAATTTTAAATTGACTCCTTAGTTCTTTTGAAAGCACTTTGAAATAAGAACTCTATAAATATAAGGTGATGGCTCCTTTCTAAAGGGTTTGCCTTTCTGAGATATGAAAACTCTCTTTTCTGCCTCTATGAGTTTGAAATAAATTTGTATTGAATGGAAGAATATGTAGATGAATACAAGAAAAACTTGTCCTTTCTGTGGTCCAAAATATTGAATTAACTAATTGTTTTGTGGCTCTAATTAAAGCAGTGGTTCTGGGAAGGGAGGCTGCATTCTGATAGAAATGTATGTATTACATATATAATTTACACTACACTATTGCACAGTTTTAGAAATTTAACTCAAGAAAAGCCTGGAAATACAGCAGCACAATCGTGTCATAATATTCAAACCCTACAAGTGAAAACACAAGAGCAGATTTAGGCAGTGATCATGGATGCCTGCTCTGTTTGGGTGCTTGGCATATTGAGGTCAATGAAACAGAACCTTCTACTGAGTCATGGTTGTTCCAGTGGGACATGTACAGAAGGTCCAGGCTTTTAAGTTTGGAGCTTCATCCCGTCTCTGTCCTCAGTTTCCAGTTCACACCCTTGTTCTACTCATGGGTAGGCTCTGTGGTCCTCTGACCCTTGATCACCCAAACAATTGTGTTTACACTCAGGATAGGAGTTTTATCTAAATTACAGGATGCTCGAGACTGCCGGCCTTTTGCAGATGATGGATGTAGGTTAGCTGATCTAAATAATTAGTTAAGGAACAATCCAATCCCTGGTGACATTTAGGACGTTTAAGGCATCTTGTTGACAGCTGTGGTGACAGCGGACGGACAGTAAAACTACCCCTCGCTAAAATCAAGAAACTGGGTCTTCCTGATTTACGAGCAGTTTCTTTGTTTTTGGTTTTGTGTTTTTTTTTTTTTTTTCTTTCTATGGGCTCACAAAGGACTTAAAAATGACAGGAAGGATGGCTACATAGTGGAAATGACTGCAACATTGTGGAAAATATAGAAGTGGCTACCTAAAATTCTAGCTGAACTGTTTTCTTAGGTCCAACTCTTCAGAGGATTAAGCTGGCAAGAGAAAATGGAGAAAACAGATGCCTTACACTTTCCCTGAAATAAGCTGAATTTAAAATGTAAGTCAAGATATTTTCAGAGATCCCCCCCCATCTTTTAGTTTTCCTAAATATGAACGTGTTCTGCAGCTTACAGAGCTGCACACTTTGAATCTTCACGAAATAAGCTTTAGAACAACAGTGTTAAGAGAGAATACTCTATTTGGGGAAATCTAGAAATCCTTAGATGCCAACAGAGCACTACTCTTTTTTGCTACCACTCTCAAAAAGGAAACATTTTAATTATAAGTGCTCTGAAGAATTTTTTTTTTAATTTAAGCATTTTGGTATGTTTACATAGGATCTTTTCCCAACTCCCCCATCAATTGAATAAGCCTGTGGATGTTCTCCAAGCTGGCTCCTTCCTTACAGAAAAGAACACATTTCTCCAGAAAGGATTTTGAGGAATGTGTCCAAATCCTAAATCCCTTCTTCCCCATGAGAAAAAAAAAAAATGGCGAGGGAATCAAGCCATGGATTTCTATTTCAACTCTTCTTTCTTAGATCTTCGAATTACAGGATATTAAAAATAAACCTAGAAGACACTGCAATGAATTTTTGGAGCAGCTGGAAAAGAAACCATAAAACGAGTGATTACAATCAGCAAAGTGTGATAACAGCTGAACACATTAGACCCATCCTTAAAAAGCCAGACCCCACCCCCTTCCCCTCTTGGGCCTTTTTGATAAAGAAGGGGGTGTCACACAATCCAATCCAAACACGTTCTCTGTCCATATTGGGTTAAGAAAATACAGTGCTGGTCATTGTCCCTAAATGACAGACATCCACAGATGGCGAGCAGAGGATTTTATTGCGCTGCTCATCCCGCCAGGCAGTCTTGCTCAGCAAGCACCCACCTGCACCAGGCTCCACCTGGGTACTATAGAAAAACAAATCCTCCGTTGCGGGCACTGATCTCTAGAAGCATAGATAATTTCTCTTTGCCTGTCGCCTTTCGGCTGTGATAGTGAAAGGAAAGCCCTAAGAGTATGTAGCTTCTCTTGCCTTCAGGAGAGTCCTCAATTAACAGGGTCTTATTCTCTAATACAGAGCTCTTAAACCTTGCCCTGTTGAAGAAATGCTTCTTTTGTTGTGTGAATATAAAATTGCAATCTCCCAAGTTGTTATCTGAATGCATTTAAAAGTTACTTAGATAACAGTGGGAAAAAAGAGATGAAATTTGGTTCAGTGAAAATAGTTGTAAGATTTTTATATATCTGCCCTAAACTGTTTGTTTCATCAGGCTAAGTGTGAAAGTTTTGCTTTACATTACGAAAATTCTCTCTTATTTTCTCACAGGCAAATTTTTTAAAGAGGAAAAGTTCTTCTTCAGCAGAAAATTATGACTGTGATATGTGTGAACAGAAAGTCAAAAAAAGAGACTATGCCTGAATACCTCTGAAAAAAATTCATGGCTTTATATAGAGAGAGAATTTCAAAGCAGATACCATATGCTTAACTCCATATTCAAGCATAATTATTTATATTTTTAGGTTTTTCAGTGTCTTCTGTATTTAGCAGCTTTCCAGCAATAAATTCATTTTCAAGCACAAAATTAAATATGTGATCCTATAAAAAGAAAGAGCACTTTCTTAGGTTCAGGGCAAAAGTTTTTCCCAGCATAGCTCTTGCTTCCCCTTCCAAATCCAAATACTTCTGTAAAAAGTAACATAAAACATCAACATTTAAATATTAAATTAGGCATATTATTTCAGATCCTTTGTGTATGAATCCTGACATAAATTGATATATTATCAGGTAGTAGCTTTTATATTCCTAGAACTATGGCACCTCTATGTGAATCCAGTTACGTCTGGTACCAGTTTATTTATTTTTTTAGGGCCACACCCTCGCACATGGAAGTTCCCAGGCTAGGGGTCCAATCAGGGCTGCAGCTGCTGGCCTACACCACAGCGTATGTCAGTGCTGGATCCTAATCCACTAAGTAGGGCCAGAGATCAAACCCGTAGCCTCAGGTTCATTGCTGCTGAGCCACAACAGGAATTCTATACCAGTTTGCTCTTATTAGAGTTTAACAGCCAGACCGAAAAAAAAAAAAAAAAAAAAAAAAAAAAGTTCCCATGGGCAATCAATTTTATAGCATATAACCTTATATTGATCTAATTCTGCACAAAGGATGGTTTCTTTTTAAAAAATCTTTTTAAAAGATCAGATATATTGTTTTTACACTGAAAGAAGACTTCCTTTAAAATGTAGACATTTGCTTGACAAGAATTTATGTAAGTATCTCCATGAAAATTTTACTTACAGTAATCATTAAGTCATTATTTGGAAAAATACAAGACAGCTGGCGCAATGATGAATTAGCAAGTTGTTAAAATAATTATGATGCAACCATCAACAATCAGATTTTTTCAGAGCATTTATGAATTTGGAAAGTGCCCATGATATGATATTAAGTAAAACAAATAAGATGAAAAATGGTAGATATAGCACAATCCAAATTGTGCATATTGGAGAATATTTTCCTTTTGGCTGTGGAAGATACTGACAGCTGACCAGACCACTGTCTTTAAAAAGGCTCCATTGTGAAATGAATCCTATGTATTTTTGTAGCTGTGAACCTTATCCTCTATGCTTCTTTCCCTTTGAAAATGAAGTGCTCTTTTCCCCCCTCTGCATAGAGCAATATATCTTTCCTGTTAAACAATAAAAATGATTGAGATTATTAGGGGAACAGAGTTTAAGTTGTATTTTATCCAAGACTTCACATGTTACTTTAATACTTCTCATAGGGTGTAGTACAAGGTGCTAAACTAAAAGAAAAAAATAAAGCTAACGTTCATTTTTTTAAAATGTGGTCACCTTTCTTCTTTTATCGTGAAGAAATACACACAGTAACCTTGACTTCAATAATAACTTTGACTCATTTTGAGTCATTGATTTTTAAAACTGTGTCGTATTGCATAATTTATTAAAAAGTTAAAAGTGGATCCCTGGGACTTTAGGTATGAGGGTTGTTGGGTTTTTTTGTTTTGTTTTGTTTTGTTTTTTTCATCTACGAAAATACTTTCAGGAAAAAAATTCTAACTGTGAAAGTATAGCTACTATTCCTTTTATCCAAAACCTTCAGATACAGGTTTATATCACCTGTATAAACGTACTTGGGATAACCAAGTATGCAAATGTCCAACCTATCTCTTATTACTTTGGTATGCCCATCAGTGCTGGACGGTCAGTGAGTTTTTACTGTCAATACTTTACATGTACACTAAGAGGTAGCTACAAGAGTGAGCGCTAAGGAAGTTTTCCTTTCTGCTGCCTCCAACAGCACAGGGAGGCAAGGGTAGTCAAATCTGGGCCTTAGAGCGCCACCCCATGGTAAAGTGTGAGAAGGGCACCCGGAGTGTGCTCTCACCTTTTCACTCAATATTCTTTCCTTAACCATGCAAAGGGAAAGGAGCATCTGTTCACTCGGTTTATTCAAAACGTCAGCAATTCTAAACAACTTACTTTCTCTGCACTGGTGGCTGGAAAGTTGCTGAATTTAGGAACTTCTTTGAATACGTTGTACTCTAACTTTTTTCTAACTAGAATAGAAAATGCGTGAGGATCTTAGTGCATATATATTGCCACAACAAAGAAAACCTGTGAGCCTGTGTTACTCGATTCACTCTCACAAAAACTTAATTATCAGTTTCAATACCTAAAACTAGAATTTATAATATTTCTTACTTTGCAAAGGAATCATAAAGTTTGCTAAAATCGCCAAAACCAATAAACCAGAGTACATACAATTAAACCTTCTGGGGTATTACAATAGAACGTGAATGTGTGAGTCATTAGATTTATGGGTAAGAAAATTAAGAACAAGGAGTTCCCGCAATGGCTCAGTGGAGATGAATCTGATTAGCATCCATGAGGATGCAGGTTTGATCCCTGGCCTTGCTCAGTGGGTTAAGGATCCAGCATTGCCGAGAGCTGTGGTGTAAGTCACAGAAGTGTCTGGGATCTGGACTTGCAGTGGTTGTGGCATAGGCGGGCAGCTACAGCTCAGATTGGACCCCTAGCCTGGGAACCTCCATATGCCTCAGGGGCAGCCCTAAAAAGACAAAAGAAAAAAAAAATAAGTAAGCTATTGTGAAATGACAAATTCTTGCATGGATTAAAAAAAAAAAATTTAGAGCTACAGATCTCCTCCATTTTCACACCAGTGATCTCTTTTATTTAAAAAAGAACACTGCCTTTCCTGTGTTCATTCCAAAATTACTTTTTTAGAGTAAAAGAGAACATAACTGAAATTCTACTTGCCACTTTTGTGTCCACATTAGCAGAATAAAAATGTTTTAATAACCCTGACTCAACGGTTATTTGTTTGCATTAACTATTTAATGTTTTTACCATTGTTACACTTTTTGAAATTAATTAGTCCTGAAGACTTCCTCACACACAGTGGAAAATGTCCATTTACAAATGTAACAAGCCCTGGCAGAGGCATTTCTTCAGGCTATTCCCAAGGAAGTGAATTGGAACAAGAGGCCAGAGGTAGGAGTCTAGTCTGGCATTTCTGGGTCCCCCACACCCGCTTTTTCCAAAATATCTTCCAATAAACTTCACAAATGGCTTTTGCAGGCATAATTGGGGTGAAAAACCAGCAGCAGTAGGGGGCAGGGTGTGGGGGGGATGTCTACTCTGTAAGGAAAGAAAAAGTGAAAGTGCTTGAAAATTGGACAAGAAGACATGGCGTTTTTCTGCCCATATGTCAACTCTCTCTCCCAACTGCATTTTACTTATCTCTTAGGATTTCTCTTTTTCAGAAGAGGTGATGAAAATAAAGCATTTCAATGAGCAGAGCCACTGTTTAGCCTATTCTGTCCTCACTCCTGAGGAGAACTTCTCTTGTGTCCTAAAGAAGAGGCAAGAAAATTTTGGCAAATAAATGTACAAATCAAATGTACAGTCACAATTAAGGATCCTAGTAAGTAAATGGAAGAACAAAGTTTTCTCTTATATTTCATTGTCAAAGTTAAACCTGTTATCTTTTAAAACTGTAGATTATAGCTTACATAGAAAAGAATACACTGTATGAAATATTTATTGTGTAAATAATAATAATAAAACAAAACACTTGGAACCATCAGTTAAGTAATAGAACATTGCTCGACTTTAGAAGGCCTCTACTGCCTCTTCTTCATTATATTAACTCCCTTCCCACAGAAGTCACTTTTATCCTGGCTCCTGTAATATTCATTCTCCTGTTTTTTAATATAATTTTACTATGTAAGTGTCGATTAAAAAAATATGCACAACCTAAAAGTTGAGAGTTATGTTTTATTCAGTATTTAAAACTGAGGACTTAAGCCTGGGAGGCAGCATCTCAAGTAACCCTGAAAAAACTGCTCTGAGGAGGTGAGGAGGGAGCTAGGATACATAGGAGTTTTGCAACAAAGGGCAGGTAGTAAGAACAATAACAGAAAACCAGCTATCTGGAGTTAAAGAATTTAGTATTTTTCTATATATGGGAAGACGCAAAAGTCTAAGCTTATTGAAATCATTCTTTTCATAAGCACCTCAGCTATCTGGGGCCAGTATCCTGTGTTTTCACATCCTGAGGTATGATCCTTAGGGAGTGACTGCCGTCTGAAGGATGCTAGAGGGTAGGTATTCTTTGTTTCCCTTCTGAGTTCCCTCAGGGCTCCCCAGCTCACCCTTGGGCTCCCTCAGGGCTCACTTCACAATCATTGATGATAGTGTCATCTTCTGTTTACTGATAATGGAAGGCAATATTTTATTTCTCAGAAGTATACTGAATGATTTTGCATGTTTTTATTTGTCTCCTGCAGGATAGAATTTTGGAGAGTTTATATGCTTCTACCTCTTTCTTCTAGCCAAAAGATTCAAGTTTCCCAGGATCCATGTCCCCTTCTCAAGCAGGCTTCAGTCTTCTTTACTCTACTCTAGGAGATTCTTAGGCTGTGGATGACAGAATGCATGTTCACAGCTAATAAACGGTGCATTCTATGGATGCACCAAAATTGCCAGCCCTTAGATGTAGGCTAATGTGTAGGAAGAAAGGATGGACAGCTATGTTGTGTGATTCAAGGCACCAAACCCATTCATTCTATTATCTCAACATATGTCGCAAAATCAAATCAATGCCTTAATACTACAATTTGGGGTTTTGTTGCTTTGACATAAAGCTGAGTTTTGAAAGCAAAGAGCTCCAAGATAGGCATTCTAATCTGCTTTATCAATTATACATTCCTCATAATAAAAGAGGGTCTTGGAGTTCCCATTGAGGCTCAACGGAAAGGAATCTGACTAGCATCCGTGAGGACGCAGGTTAGATCCCTGGCCTCCCTCAGTGAGTCAAGGATCCAGAGTTGCTGTGAGCTGAGGTGTAGGTCACAGAAGTGGCTC
The DNA here is from genome assembly GCF_054392235.1 of Sus scrofa. Lineage (NCBI taxonomy): Eukaryota > Metazoa > Chordata > Mammalia > Artiodactyla > Suidae > Sus > Sus scrofa. The sequence goes on along the minus strand of NC_139383.1, from coordinate 53,598,543 downwards.
AGATCTGGCTTTGTGGTAGCTGTGGTATATGTTGTGGCTGTGGTGTAGGCCAGCAGCTACAGCTCTGATTCAACCCCTAGCCTGGGAACCTCCATATGCTACAGGTGTGGCACTACAAAAAACAAAACAAAACAAAAAACAAAGAAAAAATGCTCTGGGATGATGGTTTCAGGGAGGACACAGTGAGGTCATCAGGACAGATGGGATCATTGATGGCAACCTCCTAAAGACTTGCATTTGATGACAAGAGCCAAGCCAGGTAGAAAAGTGCAGTGCATTGAATATTAAATGCATGTCAGCAGGGGCCCATTAAGAAACCTTTGGTTGGTACAGCCTTCCAATAGATGGCACTATTCCAAATTCTCTTCCCAAGTTTCTTCTGGAGTTCTGCTGAGAAAGGAAGTCTGTTATCCATGGAGAAGTTCGGTGTGTGAAACAGCATTAAAAGAAAATAACTGAAAGAAGAGTTTGCTAACACTTTGGACGGCCCAACCCAGCAAGTATCACCTACACCTGAGAGGCTTACAAACAAACAAACAAACAGTGTAACGTTTTTATAAACATGATGTGCTTAGAAATTTTAGAAAAGCATTCTTCCAAAAACACAGTGCTCCCAACAATACCTAAAGCCTTAGCTCTGTTTAGATTTGGAGACAAAAGGTTATGCCTAGATCCAGTCACATTGCAGAATACCCTTGAATCAAGAAGGTCATGAGATGTTGGAGCTTAATTTATCTTCAAAGTTTCCATCAATTCCTATTTTAAATCCTTCTATTAAACTCTACTTCTGCAGATGAGAGTTGGTACAAAGCATGGGCAGAAATGGTACGGAGTCAAGCACCTTGATTTGCCTAAGTGAACTGATAAAACAATAAATTCCTATATTCCAGAATACTAGAGTTGTTGAATAGAAAAAAAACTAAATTTTCTGGATTAATTTAGAAAACCCAGGGTCTCCATGATCAGCCTGGGATTGTGCCCTTATCCGGCAGTTCCTAACTTTGCACTTTAGAATCACCTGGAGAACTTTGAAAAATACAAATGGTTGTGTTCCAGCCCAGAGATTCTTACCTAATTGGCTTATTAATGTAGTCCAGGTATTAGAATTTTAAGAGATGCCCCAGTGATTCTACTGTGCAGTTAAGATGGAGACCATTGGGCTAATTACTCCATAATTGACCCCATTTTATGGTCTGAATCAAGGACAATAGAAGGGACACAGGGGTTTCTCCCAGCACTGTGTGTAATGGATTGAACGGTGACCACCCAAAAAGTTATGTCCACCTCTTCATTCCTGGAACCTGTGAATGTGACCCTATTTGGAAAGGAGTCTTTGTGGATATAATTCAGTTAAGGATCTCAAGATGAGATCATCTTGGATTATCTGTGTAGGCCCTACATTCAATGACAAGTGTCCTTATAAGTGAAAGGCAGAGGTAGATTTGATGTGGAGGCAAGAGAAAATTATCTGAAGAAAGAGGCAGAGATTGGAGTTTATTACTAGAAGCCAAAGAGCACTTGGGCCACCAGATGCTGGAAGAGGCAAAGATATTCTCTAGAGTTTTTGAGGGAGTGTGGTTCCAATCATACTTAGATTTCAGATTCTGCCTCCGGAACTGAGAAGGAATGCTGACGTGGATGGCTACCATTACATGGGAAATTAATATACAGTTTAATTGCTTTACTCACATTATTTCATTTCATCCTACAAGTCAAGTGAGGTATTATTATCTCTACTTTAAATATGAGGAAACTACGACTGAGAAAGACTGAACAGCTCTTGCCCAGATGCAGAACTACCAGTGATACAACCAGCATTTAAATTTGACCAGAGCCATGCTGGGGTGAGATAAAACTCAGAACATGGGACTTCCAGAATGTTGATGGCCACTTTGACCTGGACTCAGCGAGTCTAAACATACCTTGGTTCCAGCCTCATCTCTCATCCTCAAAGTCAACATGCTCCATTTTTTTTTTTTTTTTTGTCTTTTTTGCCATTTCTTGGGCCACTCCCATGGCATATGGAGGTTCTCAGGCTAGGCATCGAATCGGAGCTGTAGCTACCAGCCTACACCAGAACCACAGCAACCTACACCACAGCTCACGGCAACGCCGGATCCTTAACGCACTGAGCGAGGCCAGGGATCAAACCCGCAACCTCATGGTTCCTAGTCAGATTCGTAAACCACTAATCCTAACCCTAACCCAACATGCTCCATTTTTAAAGTTTTTTAAGGGTTCCCGTCATGGCTCAGCAGTTAAAGAACCCAACTGGTATCCACAAGGACATGGGTTCTATCCCTGGCCTTGCTCAGTGGGTTAAGGATCCCGCATTGCCATGAGCTGTGGTGTAGGTCCAAGACTTGACTCAGATCCCATTTTGCTGTGGCTGTGGTGTAGGCCGGCATCTACAGGTCCCATTACACCCCTAGCCTGAGAACCTCCATATGCCACAGGTGTGGCCCTAAAAGAAATAAAAAAAATTTTTTAGACACAGTTTATGTGAATGATTCTCTGTTCATACACATTAAAATATGCAGTTAGAATTAGATATCTGGGAAGAAGGATGTTAAAATTCATGTATACTACTGCTGCTATGAAGTTTTTCCAGGGTTTGGGGAACTGGCACAACTATGCATGTTTAGTGGTCTTTAAAATCATTAAATCTGGGTGAGGTATCTTAAAAGTTAAATTGTTTTCCCAAAATTCAGTTACTCAGATCTGGGATCTACTGGAGATTACTCAACCCTTCTGTATCTCAGTGTTCTCAGCTGTAGGACAGCCTAGAAATTCTGCCAATCTCTCAAGGTTTTGTGTGTGAAAATGCTTTGGAAATGATAAGACTCTAAAAATTTATGTTGTGATTGTGTTTGCCATGATACTACTGAAAGCCATACAGGCTCTGTGATTTCAGTAACTATGGAGGGTAGAGAAATGGAATGTCTTTTTTTAAATTAAGAACTCGGTGTTGAAATAGTAAAGAACACTTGGCAATCTGCAGTATCATTAAGTCTTTATAAGGTTCAGATCTCTAGAGAGACTCATATAATTGCCTTAATATGATTAACAATAAAAATAAACTTGTTTGAAAAGAAATTGTAATGATTCTGGTGGTTTATGTAAGATGTTTATTTTTATTTTTTTTCTTCAATACCCCAAATTATTCTTCATTGTCATCTATTTTGCACTTAAAGCGAACAATTATATTGAATTTTTAGAAAAATTAAACAGAATGTTTTTTCCCTACATGGATTTTTTTTTTTTTTTAATCTTTTTGCCTGTTCTAGGGCCACACCAGCAGCATATGGAGGTTCCCAGGCTAGGGGTCGAATCAGACCTGTAGGCGCCAGCCACAGCCACAGCCAAAGCAACTCGGGGTCCGAGCTGCGTCTGCGAGTCACACCACAGCTCACGGCAACACCAGATCCTTAACCCACTTAGCAAGGCCAGGGATCGAACTTGAAACCTCATGGTTCCTAGTCGGATTAGTTAACCACTGAGCCATGACAGGAACTCCAAGAAGTGGATTTTTAAAGTAACCTCCAAATTATAGGACAACAACAAAAAAAAGAACAGATTTTTTAAATAGTAGCTATGGTAATTGTAAAGATCAATAGAAAGTGTATAATTTTACAGAAAACTATCTAATTACAATTTTGCCAAAATTTTGATATAAATTAGTTAACAAGACAAGAGATGGTAGTACATAATTCTATTAATGAAGTTACTCATCTCGAATGGGATTGGCTTAATATACTATTGCTTTAAGTTAAGATTGTTTTAATCACAGGTAACACCTATACTTAGACACCTCTCACTAGAATGATCTAACATGCTGTTTTAATAGTCTGAGGGAGGAAGTGATGGAAGTAAGGTCTGTGAACATATGTAGTAGCTCACATTTCTTTATGACATTTTTGCAGCATCTGCATGGACTGAAAATTAGAAATAACCTCCCATGTTTTGACTACTTAAAATTTTTAAAATCATCTCTATAAAACAATTGCTTTTATTTGTTTCAAGTGACATTTTCATTTGTATTCAATTCATTTTTTTCAGATATAGCCCATGTTATACAATTTGACCAAATTTTGTCATAATACTACTATAAGAAAAAAAAGATTTTTCTTGTCATGTGAGAACAAATGCAATAATTTTTTAGGCTTAATTTGATGGAGCAAAATAGGAAATTCCAGTCACTTTCTCAAGAACAATAGTATTTTTTTCCTTATGCAATCACTTCACTTGTGCAACATCAGACCTCGGTTCTCTCTATAGAGTAAACTTCTTTGAGAAATATCCAAATATTTGGGCATTCTGAAATCCCTGGAGTGCAGTATCTTTGAACTTCATTGCATACAGGGACTTTTTCAGAAAGTTATCACAACACAGCAGAAAATAAATAAAAAAGAATAAGTTCAGAAATCAACACTAATCACATTATGAAATAGAAACACTGATTTTCTATCTAGTTTTAGCCAATAAAAACGTGGGAGAACACGATGATGGATATAGGTTACAACCTACACTTTCCTTAGATAACACTAGGATTGCTAAACAGAAATTCTCAGATGCCTGAAATGATCTAGATCTTATTACTTCTCTATTCCCATCCAGGGAGTTACAAAACTACTCCTTGTTTTACGAAATAACACTGTTTGGAAGTCTGAAAGGTTATGTTATTTAACAATCAATGTTTTAGTTAGCTGTGAAATGCCTGTTTGCATTTTCGAGGTCTGGGCTTGATGGTGGATGAAGCGTGAGTTGTGAACTCCGGTGTGAAAAAAATTTCACGGTCACGTTTCAGCCTCCTTCATGTGGCACAGGCATTAATTTATGAAACCACATTTTACTCAAAATCAGGGGGGAAAAAATCCAATTTTTATGAGAGAATAAATTTGCCTTTGGATAACACTCTCTTTCCTGTGATCTGCCTAGGATTGGCTCTCCTGCATCTTCTCTTTTAGCCCGTTTAAAATTTCAAAGCCCCGCAGCCTTTCTGCAGAATCCTGAGGTCCCCTGCCTTACCACACACCTCTATCAGCTCTGCCGCCTTCTCTTCTGCTGTGCGCTGGTCCACGTGCCCCCAGGCATCTTTCAACAATAGTATCAGATTTGCTTGTAGTTCTCAAGTAAATGTTTTCATGGTCTGTCACCTTGATTTTATTAAAGGTGTTGGGACTAAAGCATTAAGCGGGGTTGAAAAAACTCATAAAGGTTCTGAAATGTTTGGAATTTATAATCACCAATCTTGCGCACCCTTATATCAATTGTTTTCACCTGGGGTGTATTTACAATCAGAAGCTAAATAAGACATCACAGATGCTTTCAAGTACGTAGCATTTCATTTTTGTGCCTATGATGCTTAGATTTGGGGCAAGGCAGCTAGATTCAGGTTTGCATTCATCTTAGGTGGCACTTTGCCTTGCTTGCTCTGGTTAGGATCAAGAGTTCTCAGCGTATATGATCTAAGTATAAAAGATCCTCCCAGCTGATGCCAGCCCCGGTTTCACAATTTCTTTAAAAGATTCTATTTCCAGGAAACAGCAGACTAGAATTTTATTTTATTAAATTTGCATTGATTTCCCAGGCTTTTGCAATAAAGAGGTCTTGCTTTAGTCTTACTTGAGTGCTTTGTTATCTTTTAAATAATGTGCACATATATTTCTTTTTTAAAAAAACTGCTCTAATATACATTACTACGTATAAAATAGATAAAACAAGGCCCTACTGCCTACCACAGAGGACTATATTCAAAATCCTGTGATAAACTATAATGGAAAAGAATGTGAAAAATTATGTATTTATCTCTCTGAATCACTTTGCCGTACACCAGAAACTAACAAAACATTGTAAATCAACTATACTACAATTTTTAAAAATTTTTAAAAACTTCTCTAAAATAAAACATTTTAAGATGAATATGCAAATTGTGCACAGAGAGAGACACACCAGTGGGCAATTTCAGAACATAAAAAAAGTAATTCTTTTACTTGCACATTGCCTCTGCTCCCCCCTCCCCCCTTATTTTTTCTTAAAAGAAACATCCCTTGAAAACGGATCGGTTTGGAAGAAATATATACTTTTTAACAACACAGATTCTGAGTCGCTGAGCTAAGTGCAAAATTTAATTAAGCGGCAGGAGCCATCCAGTCCTCACGTGAAGCGCTCGGGGCTGCTGATAGGTGGGCAAAGCAAAACAAGGGTATGTTGCGGGGGCCCCGTGCAATGCGGCTGGATTGTGTGTGGTCCGGGTGGACATTTTTGTCATCCTGTTTGGGAACCAATTCAGGATCTGTTTCTGTTGGCACTTTCCTCCTGTTGTGAATATATTAGTACAGTTCTGAAAGTCTCTGCAGACCTGAAAAGCTGGTAATTTAAGCCCTGCGGCTATGACAGACGGTTCCTCTCCATCAGTTCACGCAAGGGTGATGGGATTTCTCAAAAAGGAAGAGACAGATGTCTCAAAGCGGAAGAACGAGGACTGGCCCAGTGTTAGCAGAGGGTTCTTATCAGCCTTTCAGTTTTTACCATAAATGTTCAAGAATGCCTTATCTCTGGTCTGGAAGTTATGAGAAAACCATGCCTTGTCCTTCTGCTGATTTCTGAGCCACAGCTTGAAAACTGAGATGAGAAACGTGGAGTTTTCCATAGGCCATAAAACTTCAGATCATTGTGTAAGTCCTACTTATGCCTACTCTTATGAACTGGTTTTTGCTCTCTTCATTCTGTTTTCTTTGGTAGAGCTATTTGAAGATTTCATTGTCACCCCATCAGGAGCGCACTAATGTGCAGTTATGTGGAAAGCTTCTCTTTTATTAAATAAACTCACATTTGTACATAACTTTTTCCTTGGCATAAAAATGAAAGAAAAACTATGCAGATATTCGGCTATTTACAAACATGTCTAATGTATTCAATATAAAATCAAAACTTATTTTAAGTGCACTAAAGCTTTCCTTTATATCCTCCAGATCCCTCAAATCCTGGGATCAAGTGAATGCCAACTTTCCTTCCTGTGATGTTTTTGTAGATTTTTACAGATTTGTATGTTGACTCTTTTGTGCTCAAGGATCTATACACTTAGTGGCATAATTCTTTGTGTTTCCAAGAAGGAACAGCAGTGGTAAAAAGCAAATTTTTCCAAAATGCCTAAGTAAACGCAGCATGGAACATTCAGGTATCAGTCCGGGTGGTTCCCTGTATGCTCATTTATGTGAAATTTTGCTCTCATTGAAATTAACTATCCACCTGACACATAAAATGGTACAACCATGACATGAGCCATTCACACTGGCCACATCTGCAAATTTTTTTTTCTCCAAATATTCCACTAATGAAGATGTGATTGTTTCTTTGTGACCCTTAGCACACTCCAAATCCTAGGCAGTGAGCTGCTTCTCTTCTTGACCCTATTGAACCACAGATGTTCTCATTCACACTATCTCTTATCTCATAAGGCTCCACCAGTCAAGGGAAGGCTGCTCCCTCCTCCAGATCCAGGACTGAAAATGAAGCGTAAATCTTACGGGCTAATAAGCGCGGCAGTTACTTCAATAAAATGTTACTTAAAAGTCAATAGGCTGCACATGTTAAAGACATTAGAGCTGTTAACAGACCGTTGTAAAGTAAGCAGAATCTTTAATAACCTGCATGCAACATTGAACTATTTCATTTTCAGCGCAGGGCAGGCTTAGCTCTGGCAAAGAGGTGCCGCATTCATGGTATAAGCCACCCTTGCAGTCTTAGAATTAACAATCCAACAATGATCCAGGAAAAAAATCCTGGGTCTCTGGGAAAGCACGAAACCCAGAGAGCTTCGCCTTACCCCTCTCATGAGTAAGGAGACACACAGCCTGATGCTCTCCATCAGACCCAGCCTGAATGCCTAAATCCCTGAGCCTTCAGCCCAAGGGCCAGGAGACCCAGAATTGAAGGAAGTGAGACCTGTTAACTAGGGCCAGTTGCAGTCTTCACTGGACCAAACCCAAGGGACACTTTTGGAGTACACTTTGAGAGACCAAAGTGCAGGGTCAGAGAAAGCTAACACTGGGAAATATATGACAACAGCAAGAGAAAAATCAGACAAAATTAGCTCTGAAGCATTTTTATGCCACTTTTCTTCTGAAGGAAAACAAGGCACTTGCTCCTTTGATTAAAGAAGGTTTTTCATATGGTCTTAACAGCAGCTGCTTTGAAAGACACATAATCCCAAAGACAGAGAGCAAATAAAACATAATGGTGGAACATCTTATTTCTTAGCGTTCCTGCCTGCCTTTCTGATGTTCCTGAGCTCCCCTTCATTTACAGAGTATGTTATTTTCTAGATGGAGAAAAGGGCTACAAAGAGAGAACAGATTTTCATTCTAGTTCAGGCAACTTTTAGATTTGACATATAAACTAAAAAAAAAAAAATTAAAAAATTAAGCCTGAATTATTAAAAGAATAAGAACTGATTAGAGATTCCATTCATAACTGTAACCTAATAACCTTTTCCTTATGGCAATCCATCTTGTATCCTGATCATCATTTTCATTTGGAGGTAGAATTTCTAGATCTTCCAGATTGTGAACTGAGAGAGAGGGAACTCCGTCTAAGTTGAGAAAGCCACGTTATTAAAGATACTAATCATTTGGATTGGGGAGAAAAGATATAGACCAGGGGCTGAGTCAAAACTGAAGATTATTATCAAAAGAATATGACAACTTTACAGAAACATTATATATCTGAAAGTTATGATAATGTCATCATCCAAATCATTCATATTTTTGTTTCACATGTTCTGTTTCAATCTTCGTCCATAAGCATTACAAATTAATTGAATCATAATAAACATACTATTTTTTTTTTTTTGGAATTTTAGGGCCGCATATGGAAGTTCCCAGGCTAGGGGTCGAATCAGAGCTACAGATGTTAGCCTACACCACAGCCACAGCAATGCAGGATCTGAGCTGTATCTGCGACCTACACCACAGCTCATGGCAACGTCGGATCCCTGACCCATTGAGCAAGGCCAGGGATCAAACCACATCCTCATGGGTACTAGTCTGATTTGTTTCCGCTGTGCCACAGCAGAAGCTCCATAATAAACATAACATTTTGCATTGTATTTTTTGACTTAACATTTTACCAAATTTTTTTTTCATATTTCTCTCTTCCTCTATTATGATCACTTAAAATATTCTACTAAGTTGAGGAGCCGTAAATTTAGCCATTCAACTGTTACCTTTTGGATGTGCATCAATTTTCGTGATAATTATTTGAAGTACAGTAATTATTCTGAGATCAGTTTTTCCAACGATTATTGAAAAAATGTTGAGCTAAATGGATGCAAAAGAGTATGTCTGAAATAGCTTCTAGATAGAAGTTCTGAGGAGAGAGGTAAAGGAGGCAGAAGATGGGTGGGCATGATAATTAGGAAGGGATGCAGTAAGTAATGATGAGGCAATATGGCAAAAACGGAGCAGAGAGGATAAAAGATGAGGCAATTCCCACAGTTGCCCAAAGGATCGAGGAGGAAGGAAGGGAAACCAGCAACAACAACAAGACTAGGATAAGCAAAGAATCTTGGCATCCAACCCGAGGAACGGAGCCAGATACAGCGGTGAGAGAGAGAGAGAAAGGAGGCGTTCCCTTCCCTGGAAACCTCAGGGACTGAGGGACTCAAAGCAATGGCTGGGGAAGGCTGCGGGGAGCATTCATTCAGGGAGGGAGTTGGGTGAGAGGAGGAAGACAAGGCCAGCTCTCTCTGCCAGCACTTACGTTTTTAGCTGTCTAAAGCCTTTGGTCTCCTGTTCCTGAGTAAGTACAACTAGTTAGTTCCTCTTCTACCATTAACATAGACGGTGACCAGGAGTAACCTCTTTCCTATTTAGTTTGTCCTCAAGGATCTCAGGAGGGTAATTGCTTGGAGCGCCCCCTTGGTCTACTGTGCAGGCTAATGAGCGGCTGTAAAGCAGGGTATATGAGTCATAAGCAGGGTAAAAGATTTAACACCTCTCTTGAGAAAGAAAATTCTGATTGTCCACCTGAAACCGTCCCCCACTCCAATTAATTCCAGTGAAGGAGATTCACAGGGTGGCTTCCACCAAATCAAGCACATGCCAAGGAAGGACTTAGGTGAGGCGTGAAACTGGCCCCCTCAGCAAAGTCACAAGGCCCTTTGGAGGAATTACTGACTGCAACAGACCAGCCAAACTGCCCTTTTGCTTTGCAGGAAATATTTTCTTAAAAGAGCTTTCTCTTTGCTCAGTTTGCCTGGTAAGAACATTTAGGGAGTAACGAGTAGCTACTGAAGCTAACCAGGGACATTTTTCCACCCAGGGAATTTTCATTATGTTCAACATTTGGAATTTCAGCTAAAGATAATTGCACGTAAGCATTCACCAGCAGATGTATTCATTTTCCATTGTAGTTTCTGAAATGGGTACTTGTACACAAAAGACCTCCTTCCTGTATATTTTCAGCTCTCCAGGGTACAATTACATGAAATTATTCAGCAGCCAAGTTTGCTTTGTATCACTTGACTGGGTAAGGACACAGAGGAAGCTGCTCCCTGTGGCACTGAAAGCTGCAAATCTTTTTTGCCTAAATGTTTAACAGCCACATTCATCACAGTCTAATAACAAGGCCTCCCACAGACAACATAGTTCACTTGTTTTCACCCTCCTGTTAAGAGTTTACCAGAAAGACCAACTCGGGTCTTCACATTGATCTGATGTTCCTACTAACTGTGTGTTGGCTGAAATTATCCTGAATGTTCAACACATTGGACTGGCCTAACCCAAACCGGTTTTTCTTACCATTTGCAACTTTCCAATACGATCTGCAGTCTAAATGTTTTTCCATAATATTTACATTTTTGAGTGGCAAAATCTTAAATAAGCCACAACAAATGTAATAACTATAACACACCTTGTACGTGAAAATCACTTTGCTAATTATAAAGCATCCTGATATGTTGTACATTATTTCATTTGTTCCTTAGAATAACCCACTGGATTAGACATTATTCTCAGCTTCTTAAGATCAGAAAATGCCTTACCTGCTTCTGTTCCCTTCTAAAATATTAAACAAAGCTGGGCAAAGGATTTATTCCTTTAACCTTCAAACCCCTGCTGGTGGTTCTTGTTTACGTCTTTGTATTTTGTTTTTGTTTTCTTTCTCAGTTTGATATTTATTAAATACTATGTGCTAAGCCTAAAGCAAAGCTGTTTTCACATATCATCACATGGACGCATGAGACAAGTGAACAATTTTGTTGGGGTTTTAAAAAGTCCTGCAATTATTTTCCTCTAGAAAATAGCAAATGTGGACTTATGTGTGGATGATGTGTGTGGGTAAGAATAATGCCCCCACCTCCTATAGGTATGAAGGAGGGAGATAAATTCGCCTTCTGAGAGTTAAACTGTCAAACAAAACAATAATGGAAGAACTTAGAGATTTTTTTTTTTAATGACTTTAAGGAGGATAACTGACTTCCAGACCAGAGCCAGAGCAAGACTGTTACCAAGTCCAAGGTCATACTGCTTGCCACACAACAAGCCGACAAATCGATAGATGAGTTGTTGGGGCAAAGAATAGCAACTTTACTCAGGAAGCCAGCAGATCAGGAAGATGGTGGACTAGTGTCCCAAAGACACTAGAACTCAGGCTTCTTCAACTGTAAGAGGGGAGGGAGTGTGGCTGGTTGTTACAAACTTCTTAGTGCTGGCCAGACCTGGAGAGGATGAGCTGATCTTCTGTTCTTATAGCTGTCCACATAGGTCTAGTTATGCTGGTCCAACAGGGCAGATGTTATTCTCTGTTCCATAACTTTTTATCTCTACTCGAGTGAAAAGTTTTATATCATTCAAGGTCAAGCCTGGAAGGCAGAGCCTCAAGAGTGGGCTGTCCTGATTATTTCAGGCTATAGCCACATTCTTTTACAAAAGGTACAGAGGCAGCTTGACTAAGCACAGCTTGACAGAGCACAAGGGTTAGAGACAAAGGAATAGATCCACTATGAAATCAGGTTTGTTCTTCTCTGTTACAAGGCCTGATAGCAGGGATTTATGTGTATAAATTTTTTAAAGGGGAGTCAAAAAAGCCATAGAAGCCCAGAAGGGAGATTTACAGAGGTCCTATTCAGGGGAAAGAGGGTGCTGGCTCAGGATGTGACTGAGCTAGTCCCAAAACTAAGTTACTCTTTGGGCAAACATGGTTCCTTGCTACCAAGCATTTGAGCTACGAGCAAACTCATGCCTTCTGAATCCATAGATCTCAAGACCTATTCTGATGAAGATTCAGCTTCCTCCCAAGTGCTGCCAGGAGATAACCCACTAACAAACTGCTAGAGGGTCTTAGAAATCACATAAAATAATGTCAGTGCTATATTTAAAAACCTACCTCTATAGGTTCTGTGAATTTGAGTATGTTCCTGAAGGAAGGCTCATCAGCAGAGTTTTAGGGCTGCAAACTTGAGGACTATAGTCTGGACTGTGATGAAGTCACTAAGGTAAGTGTTAGCACCGTGCTTTCCCAAGGTGCCTTTTTGTTTTTGTTTTGTTTTTTTTGAAATTTCAAAACTATAAAAATATGTTTTATCCATGATAGCCTTATCTGTTTCCATATAAGACTAAAGGTCATACTAAGCCATTACAACAAATTTAAGATGCTTTCAATTATCTCAACAATCTTTATGAAAAAACTTCCAGAAATAAGGATAAAACCTTATTTTATTTAAAGATGAGGGAAATAAATCCCAGAGAGATTAAGTGATTTATTCATTGCTGTTCAATTAATTAGTGTCAGAGTCAGAAGTAGATTTCACATCTCCTCCTCATGCAAGAATAGGAATGCCTATTGTATATTAGTATTGCATAAGGAAATACTAGTTGCTTTAAGTATTTTCAAACACGGGTGGATTTCAGCTGAGTTATTTGTGTTTCCCTTTCATTTGCCTGTCATTTCAAACACAGTCATCATCTAGACACTATTCTCTATTCCTTCCCACTTCCCCATTTTTCTTAAATCCTTTCATCCTTCTCCTGTAATCCCAACTTTAAAGTAAAAAGAGACCCATGATAGATAAATATTCAGAGACTGTTTTTTTAATAAAAAAATTATTGAGATATTTTACATTATTGTTCTCATACTTAGGTCTTTGAGATGTAGAACATTTTACACACTTAGAGTACATCTGTACTTGAAGGTCAAATGCTCAGTAACCAGTGGAGGAAGGAACCACTGGTTGTGGAACCACCACAACCAGAGTGGAGGCAGGGAGGCCAGGGGGAGGCCACTGTCCAGGGGAGAGTCATGGCAAGCTCTGAGCTCCCCACTCAGATACCAGTTGAGGGTAAGCATGCAGAAGGGACTCTGAATAACTGATTCCAGACTGTACAGAAGGCAGCATTAGGAGGGTCCAGTGAGCAGGTCACAGAGCAGCAGAAATACTTAAAAGCCTTTAATAGGGTCATGTTCGTTATAAATCTCCAAGAAGGATAGAGGATGCATTATTCTCAAGCGTGTTTGACAAATCCTTGCACCAAGCATCTCCTTATACTGTGAACACCCATTTCAGAAATCCTGCATCCGAATGTCAGACTGCATGTGCTTTTTTTCTTTTGACATTAGATACTTTCACCTCAGGAAGCACATGAGGCGGGGGCAACGCAAGAGAGTTGAAAGATAACAAGAGTGGTGAGTGGAGAAAGTTAGCAGAATCATTTAACACGCCTGCCTGTAAAACCAACGAACGAACGTGCTATAATATTTCTACACACAGGTCCAGAGAGGATTCATTAATTAGTGTTTGAAAAACAGATCATTGGGGAAGGTACCATGTGAACGTGGTAGTCATCAGCACCACTCACAATCACGTCAATAACATGGGGTGATGGCATGTTCACTCTGATCATGAGCAGTTGTTGGTGTTGATAAAGCTGTGAACTTTGAATCATTAAATGTGCTTGCTTTGTGGTTTTGAAACCCCACAGCAGATGTTACGTAGTAAAGTTATATCTTGACTGCGTTCCTGAAGTCCAAAGCTAAGAAAGAAAACCATCAAAGCGCCCAGAGCACATAAAAAACAGGTTTTGACAAAGCCTCTCCCAGGAGACCCGCCACTGAGAAGTGATATGATAGCTAAGTTCCATTGTCCCATTTCTCTTTCCTGTTAAAGAGTGTTTTGCCAGCTCAGCTTGCAGGACGTTGAAGTTCCCAGGGCACTGTCAACCTTAATACATTTTCCATTAACTTTTATTCATTCTAAACACAAAGCACCAGGAAAAAAATCTTGATGATCAAATACATTCCCAAATGACTCTTCACTCCTTAAAATGGATAGAGCAATTTGAGAGTAATTTCTTAAAATGGATAATCTTCTGAAAAGTCCCCATGAGATATTGCCTGCCCACTCCCACTTGCCAACTAAATTGTCCTACAGAAGACTTACTTTTCATGCCAGAAAAGGGGGAGCAAATGAGGGAAAGAACTGAGCGCAGGAATGTGACTGTCAGCCGTTGAAATGAGGTACTTGGCTGGTTGATAGAGAAAGACTGGCTATATTGCTTTGACCTCTAACTTCTATTTGTCCTTCAGCTATTAACCTAATTTCATTCACTCCTCGGCTTTACCAAGCAGTACCTGAATTTCCCCCAAATTAGGCTCTTCATCAGTTTCCAGACCCCAAAAACCTGAGTGTTTATTTTCTGGGCCCTTTGCATATCTTCTGATACTGGATTTTATTGTAACTCTCTGCTAACAGACACAAGGACAGTAATATTATAGCAGGACGTGTCCCAGATTGGAGCACCCAGCTTCGCCTTGGCCTTCTTTGTTCCATTGCCACTGTGTTTTAGTGAACCACTGCTGACCACTCTCCAGATACCAAAAATAAATGCTGATCTTTCCTCCACAAATTTGAAAAAACAGTGGCTAGCCATGTGGTTGATGATATGGGAGGTAGTATTCTTAATATATTTCTAGGGAAGAAGAAGACAGTTGTAATAACACATCGCAACTGTAAAAGTCCTTTGTAATGAACATTTTGAAGGTTTCTGTGAACCAATTTTTTTCAATCTTCACATGCTCATAGAATGTGCATACTAGTTGTAAGAGAGATAAGCACCTATACCGTTAACGATCTTTGAAAAATTGATTACTCTTGGTGTCCCAGAAAGACGGGCACTTTACAGATAGTTCTGCTGGTAAATTGCAGGGTCAATCACGTAGTAGATAGCAGTGTCAATCCCCCGGGACGAAACAGCTGTTTCTGGTTGCTGGCTCCTTACTCCTGTTTTAGCCCCCACTCCCCTTTCCCACCTTCTAAAAATGGTTTGGTGGAAATGAAGGTGGGGGGTGGACGTGTTGATAAGTGACTTCAGTAGTTTCCAAACCAAAGAGGCCTCCCTGAATTTCCCACAAAATGTCCTTCTATTAAAGCATCAAGCTTTATTGAGAGTGCTGAAAAAGATATCCCCATTCTTCCCCCATTTGGTATTATTGGTAGGTTTGGTCTGGCATATGTATAACAATGTCTATAAATGTCCCAACCGAATAATGGAAGTTATTTCCAAAGTCTCTGATGATGTCTATGTGAAAGCCTCATATGTTCATTACTTATGTGCCATGATCTATGTCTAAATAGAAAGGTCTGTCCCCTTCCTGCTTAATGCATTCATTTGTCTGCCTCCTTAAGCCTATTTTAACTACCCTTGACTTTTTTTTTTAAAGAATTTAGATTTAGTCATTTGAAATCAGTCCATGTACTTTACTGTAAGACATTTAAGCGATATGAAAGTGTTTGCACCTGCACAGGTATGCTTTCAGAATACATGTTTTTGCTTTTTGTTATTTTTCTTGTCAATATTTGCTGTCAGTCTTTTTTTTATGCTAGCAGTTTGGAGTGTAATGGCCTCTTCCTGAGCCCTATCCTTAATTGCTATACTTAATATGTTGTGGGTTGGGAACCATGTTTTGTCAGAGTTATCTGGAAGACACAATCAAGGGACTCTCTTGTGAATAAGCATGATCTTCATGCCTATTTATGGATTCCGAGGTCCCCATCCCTGCTTTTCAACCACTGTTTGGGCAGGGTTCCTAGTTCTTAGCTGAGTTCTGGTTCGGTGCATTTATCATGAGTTCTGAATGGGTGAAGGGTTCATCCAGTACATCCCTAATATGTTCTATAAAACTTACGATTCTACCATATCTCTCTTTCACAGCCCTCCTATATAAAATACACCGGGAGGGAGTTTAGTTACACCCCTTTCATTCTTGTTGGTCTCAGCTTCCATTTTCTCTTTTCCTCTCCTTTCATGTTTAGCCCTGCCCTTTCCCACTGTATTTCTTTCTTTCTTTTTTGTTCTAGCCTCAGAATTATTTATTCTTTATCTTTAATATATATTTTATTCTACTAATTTAGAGATGTATAACCTATTGAAAATAACACCTAGGATATAATAATTTTGGATAGTATAAAATCATGAGATTCTTCTATATCTCCAATTCTTCCATTTTAAACAATAATATTTGCATATATATATAAAAAATAAATATATAATTCTAAAACATTTAATCTTTTTTGTTGACCTATAGTTGCTCTATAATGTGTGTTAATTTCAGGTGTATAGCCCAGTGATTCAGTAATATGCATCTATTCTTTTTCAGATTGTTTTCCTTCATAGGTTCTTAAAAATTATTGAGTATAGCTCCCTGTGCTGTTTTTCCATATTCCACATAAATGTGACATCATATGATATGTCTTTCTTGCTTTTATTCTTTCTGTTTATTGTGTGTATCAGGAGGCTTAATAAGGGGCATGTAAAAACATGGGGCCCAGTAGAACTTGGTATGTTTTAGGTAGTGAATCTGCATCTATATTTTTTCCTGATCTCAATTTATACCTCCCTCTCTTGCTTGGTCCTCTAATCTGTTTGATTTTTCTTCCTGGCACTTAGCATTTGACGTGTTATATATATATTTGTTTCATTTACTGCCATAGGCTCAACACCTAGGAAAACATCTAGCATACAGCTCTTTTTTTTTTTCAACAGTCAGCCCCTCAGATTCCTGAAGCCACTTTTAAGATGAGTTGCATGCTCTGCTTTAGAGAAATTCAGTTCATGCAGTTAACATCCATTCTTTTATTGATATTTGTGTTACTTGTAAGGTTTCTATATAAATAAGATAACCAACACATTTAGAATACTTGCTATAAGCTCTTTATAATTATTTACCCATTTAATCCTCACAACATCTCTCCAAGTAGGAGCTTTTATATCTGCAGTTTAGAGATAAAGAAAATGAAGCACAGAGAGGCTAAGTGTCTTCCCCAAGATCACACTGCTCTTATATAGTAGAGGCAGGAATTGAATGGACAATCTGTTTTCAATGTCCTGGCACTAAATCACAAAGCATCACAGCCTAAAACTTTTTGCATTGGACTGCATAATAATTTATTATATATTGTCTTCAATTGAGCCAATTTATTCTATTTCTGATCATCTCTCATATTTTGGTGAAACTATTAGAATTATCACCATTTGAAGTGAAGATTTGTAATAGGCAAAAGCTTTGCCAATTAATCTCAACATTTATAATTTATTGAACAATGGAAGCAAAATGATTTCCTATTTTAGTTTCCTGATCGAAGTAATGAAGCCAAAGTAGGAAAATGTGACTTTATAACCTTAAAAATATTTCCCAAATGAATCTATGTCCTATCTTCTTTGTCTAGGGGTATATTCTACCCACATTTTCCCAGCAATCCCAGGACCAATACTAAACCAAGTTCTACTGCATTTCTCAGCTAATTCTAGAAAGGGCCCAGCAGCAATATATACATAACCACATACATATGTATGTAGAAATTTACAAGCTACAATATCCAGACATCATGAGGTGAGGCTCATAATTTTCTCAACCTTGCCAGACTATAGCAACATTTATGATCTGGAGGAGATTTATTGATTTTAGTTTTTATCCTCTCATAATACGAAACCACCCTTTAGACCATTGACCTTCTCTTGCTATAATGAGAGCAGAATAAAGAAATATATTTATAATACAATTCATGGAAACAGGCAAGCTTTTTAAGGTGTTGTAAAGAAGTGCTGGTGCTATAACAGTGGTGGTTGTAACAAAGGTTATAAAATAGCCATTTAACACTTGAAAAATAGGAGAGCTTATATTGATTGGATTTTCCCTTGTCTTGTTACTCTAGTAACTTGACCATGTTTCATTTCGTAACTGGTTATTTAAATAATTGAGTGAGGACATTTCAAGACACTGTATTCTAGAAAGCAAATGCTCTCCAGAGAAAATCAGATGTCAAAACATGTCACTAGTCTTGAATGTGGATTATTCTAGAAGGAATTTTTTAAAAGAGACAGAGATAGTGAGATTGTATTTACCTGCAGATAATGAAGATATTGAAACAAGATCCTTTTAAACTTTTGTAGTGACCTTGAGAAGAGGGTGAGGAAAATGAATATTATACACTGTTTGAATTCTCTTGAATTTAATGTTGTAATTTATACCTGAGGGATCTGGGCACATATAAGCCAGTGAATCTCTCCATGGCTAAATTCTTCTATAAAAGCAGTCAGGACTGTTCCCTATCTCACAGACGTAGTTTGATTAAAAATAAATTCATTATAAATATAAGCTGTTATCATTGTTGAGAAAACTTTGAAGATATTAACTACTATCCATTGCTAATATTTGACTGAAAATTTAAGATACTTTCAGACTGCCAAAATAATTCAACTACAATTTGTTTTTATCGAATCTAAAAACCTAGGAGCAAAAAAAAAATAAAAAGTAAAAACCTAGGAGTTATGAGATGGGTCTGATAGAAGATGGATCTTATATCCATGTGAGGGTGAGGATGCTCGGTCTCTTAGCTCCCTCCAGCTGTACCCTCCTAACTCATAAACCCATTCAGGGACCTCTCCTGACCCTCTACAAAGGGAGCAGCAAGAGACTTGCACGCTAAGTCCTGCACAAGCTTCACTTGAGCCTACACCTGGTAGAAATGGTGAAAGCCAGGTAGGACATCATACAAGCATTCCACGAACTGAGATTGCTGTCCAGCATCCTCTCAGATCAGAGGGGTTCCTACACAGAGTTGAATATACTCAGAACAGCTGGCCTTAAGTTGAAGCATTCCAGACCCCAGGAAAAAAACTTGGAGACCTCTACTGGCTTTCTACTAACCTTATAGTTCAACAGAACCATATGACCTAGCTCTCTCAATTATTCATTTTGGCAAACCCAAGTGGGTTGCCAGAATTACATCATGATAGCTCAGTTAGGGGTGTTAACATGCAAACGTCGGAAAAGAGAGTTCCTATTTTACCTCATTTATAAATCAAATTATAAAGAAACATTTGAACATGTGATGAACTCTTAGAAGCTTAAAACTACGCCTCTATCAAAGTTCTAAAATAATTCAGGACTCACTGAGTAATTTTAATCACTCTTGTCTATTGAGAATTCACTTCATTCTGAGGACTAGGCTAAGTTTTCCACATGCATCTTCTTACTAAATCCCTACAATGACCTAATGTGATAGTGATCAATTTTATCTCCATTTATAAAATGGGAGATATGGGTCAGAGAAGTTAAGTAACTTATCCTTGATGGAAGACTAACTGGTGCAGCTCGAGTTTTTGAGGTAATTTGAGGTATAACTGGGCTGCGGAGCCAGTGCAAATAACTACTACACTTGTCAATAGAAACACTCCTGTAAGGAATATATACAGACTACGTGTCACTCTGTAAGTTAGCGATTAAAATATTTAGTGAGATTTGAATTTCTAATTTTTTTGGTCTTTTTAGGGCCAGGCTACAAGTGGATGAAAACTCCCTTTATATCTGCCTCCCCAAAGGTTTCTGTATTTAGTCCTAATTTTGCCTTTACTGTTTTAATAACTTTAGCTAATTTCTTCTTACCAGTGTCCCACTGTGTCTGCCCCAGATAAACAGTATTTATGTCTCATCTCTCCTTAAAGTCTCTGTGAACTTAGTTTTCAGATGGGTCAATAAAAGGTGTGAAATTGCTGATTGTCTGGTTTATTGTATTTTCATTGTATCTATGGGATCTATTCTCTTTCCAGCTTTCTACATCCCCAGCAGAAATTTAGGACGTCCTAAACATATTTTAGGTTATGAAAGTAATACAAGTCTATTGCAAAAACCTGGAAAGATGCACAATATATGTAGAGAAAATGAAAACTACCCATAGCCTCCCTATGTGGGGATTTATTTTGGTGTACTTCTCATATGAATATGTACAAAGATGCCTTCCCATCGTAGCGCAGTGGAAATGAATCCAGCTAGGAACCATGAGGCTGTGGGTTCCATCCCTGGCCTCACTCAGTGGGTTAATGATCCAGCTGTGCCGTGAGCTGTGGTGTAGGTCACAGACATGGCTCAGAGCTGGCGTAGGCCGGCAGCTGTAGCTCCCATTGGATCCCTAGCCTGGGAACCTCCATATACCGCGGATATGGCCCTAAAAAGCAAAAAAAAAAAAAAAAAAAAAAGAAAGAAAAGAAAAGAGTATGTACAAAGTTCTGATCAGACTATGTATATTCCTTTGAAATCTACATTTATTTTCCCACTTGGATATCCTTGACTCTATGGACAGCAGTTGATATAGGCCGAGGACTAATCCATAGATCTACAGGTGCTTTCTTAGACTACTCACCTTAATACTTGCATCAAAGCTAGAACTCTGGATTGCCAATTCAGCATAAACCATTAGGCCAAGTGCCAGTGTTAGGCTTTTTTCTTTTCCTTCTAGTGTTTCTACTTTATTTTGAGACTCTGCCCCTTATTCCCTATTGTACTTGCTCAGTGATATATTTTAAAAGATGATTTTGAATACTTTAGCCAGAATTGTTGTCTCTCTGAGTAGGATCTTTTGTACTATCTCTTTCGGAATAGCAGTCAAGAGTCATTTAGTCTCTCTGCTCCTCTTCAATCCCTCTTGCTTAGTCTTACGAAATAAAAATACCTCATATAGTTACTTTAGGTATGGATGAATTTTTCTACAACTTGATTACAAATTGTTTTAAAGAAGGAATATCTCATGTTTTAGATTCTTTATAGTCTCTGAAGGCTCTAAAAGAAGATACTGCATGGAAAATGTGGTTAATAAATAGGGCTGGGGTTTTTTTAAGGCATTCCTGCTGTGGTTCAGTGGGTTAGGGATCCAGTATTGCCACAGCTGTGGTGTAGGTCACAGCTGCACCTTGGATTTAATCCTGGCTGAAAAACTTCTATATGCTGCCATTATAGCCAAAAGTGATAAATAAAATAGTTTTTTAAATGATGCATTACTGATACAAGTACCATATGTGTTATAGTTTGGAATGTGAAGCATCAATATGAACAATGCGAACAAACAAACATGAGCAAACTCATGACAAGGAATTTTCTACTTGAGTAGAAAAGATGTTACTTTCTTGCTGAAGGTAAAATTAATTTCTAATGTTACATTTAAAAATACAATTAGGTTTCGTTTTCGTGAATTTTGTTCTCTTCCTTCTCTCTCTTAAAACAGATCTTTTCCAACAACACTGTAAAAGAACATAAATGCATACTTTCCAATATGCAGCCAAAGCCTCCCACTGGTCACACACAGAAGACACAGGAGCCTGGAAAAGGCAGCCTATAAGGATCAATCCTCCTGTCAAACACAATCAGTCTCCGTTCAGAGAGGAGTATGGGTGAGGACTGGCTATGAGAATAAGTCCAAGAACTGGTACAGGGTCCACCAATGGCAGAGTCATAATGGACCATAAACATTCACTGATGAATTATATCTAAAGTTACTTATCTGAAAATCATACAGTATTAGTTGCAATTACTGGCAATCTGAGGACTGTTTCATTTAATCTGAAAAACAGAGAAAAAAGTATTTTCCTTCATCAAATCTGAACTCAGATTTGTCTGACTACAAAACATAACATCTAATGTCCTTGATGATCTTTTTAGAAGCTTCCTACATGACAGTTTTAGAACCATAACACCCCAAACAATAGAAGAAGCATTTCTTCACATATAATTTTTAGAGAGTGACCGCTTCACTAAATCCCACTTTTAAAGTCTACTAGTATTGTTCTGGAAATTTTTTGAAATGTCATTTAAAACCATTTATTAGACTGGAAAAGAAGAGACTTAACAATAATTGTATCATTACCTGAGTTTTGTTTAAACCGATGACTTTCTCCCCCCAAACAAACTGAAAATAGTATTTGGGAGTTCTTTTTTTTTTTTTTTTTTTTTTTCCTTTTGCCTTTTCTAGGGTTGCTTCCCATGGCATATGGAGGTTCCCAGGCTAGGGGTCTAATTGGAGCTGTAGCTGCCAGCCTACGCCAGAGCCACAGCAACTCAGGATCCAAGCCACGTCTGCAAACTACACCACAGCTCATGGCAATGCCAGATCCTTAACCCACTGAGCAAGGCCAGGGATCGAACCTGCAACCTCATGGTTCCTAGTTGGATTAGTTAACCACTGTGCCACAACGGGAACTCCATTATTTGGGAGTTCTTAAATTATAAAGTGCTACCAGTGTCCAGGTTGCTCAGTAATGGATCAGGCATTGTCACACAAACAGACTGAATCAAAATGGACTTACTGGGAGTTGCCCACTGTGGCTCAGTGGAAACAAGCCCAACTAGTATCCATGGCTTTGCTCAGTGGGTTAATGATCTAGTGTTGCCATGAGCTGCAGCATAGGTCACAGACATGGCTCAGATCTAGTGTTGCTGTGACTGTGGCATAGACCAGCAGCTGCAGCTCTGACTCGATCCCTAGCCTGGGAACTTCCATATGCCATAGGTGCAGCCCTCAAAAGCAAAACAAACAAACAAACAAAAATGGACTTATTACACAATTTCAAACCTTCTTGTTCCATAAATGATAGAGAAAGAGATCAGCCATCACCATATGGGGTAGATTTAGGAAATCCACAAACTTCCAAGGTCAGACACACTCACCAAGCAGTTGCCTAACACCGAGTCTGCCTGAAGAGTAAGTTTTCTTGACAGATCTAGAAAAATAACAGGATAGGTTCCTCTGTGAAGCCTGCAAAGCCACAGTAACTGATGTTGCAAAGTTTTGGACACCCTTTTTATCCTTCAATTCAGAACTCCTCCCAAAGTATTTACATAGATATCAAAATCAAGATACAGCAACCCTAGTGGTCAGCTTGAGAGAAGCAAACAATCTTTAGAATCATAATTACGATAGCTAGCATTTGTGCTAAACGTTTACATGTGTGCATGATGTCATTTAATTTTCACAGAAATCCTCTAAAGTAAATATTATAATTTTCTACAGTTCATAAGGGTATTGAGTCAAAAAGAAGATAGGTTATTTACCAAGGTCTCAGAACTAGTAAGATGCAGAACCCAATTTGAATCCATTGCCTAAATGAAGAGGATGAAGTTTAATGTACTATGTGTTAGTGCCTTTCATATACATCATCATTTCAAGTACTTAACAAATACTTACTGTATTAGTCATTGTAATATGGGCCATGTCAGATATACTTTATCTATTACTAAATTCTAAACTTCAGTGCATAATGTGATTCATCTAGATCACTACTCTAATAGAATCAGGGTTGAATTTGATATTACTTGATAATATTTGACCCAAGGACATAGGAATTTCTGAATGTTACCCAGAAAATCATCTCCTTCCACACAGTTCCAAAGGGCTTATACACACAATGAAAGAAGAATCAAAGTATCATTTTCTTGTTTAATGTGCCCATGTCCCAAATATTGCAATGCTGAATTCTGATAAGGCTGGGTTGGAACATGAAGCTTAAACTTTAATTCTAAATGAAGTTTCTGTCTCCTTTAAATGACAACCTCACCCTTGGGTTCTTGGAGCCTCTGGCCAGCCACAGGGAACACAATCCAAAGCAATGGTCTAGCCTTTGTGAGAAAGGAGAAAGATGCATGGCTTGCCCCAAGGCAAAATCTGCCTAATAGCCATTCATGACAAGAAAAGGTTCAAAAGTGCAACACATACCTGCTTGGTATACAGTGACTCCCACCCAACACAACAGCTAAGATGTTCTCTGTGAGCTGAACAATTGGATTGTAATCCCCTCTTCTTGGGTAGAAGAGAGAAGAAGGAAGAAGGATCAGGGACATCACCTTTGTTAGAAGGAGACTGTTAAAAACTCTCCTCTCCCTAAAAAGACTATAACTAATATTACCCAAAAATGATGGCTTCATGGAGTTTCTGTTGTGACTCAGTGGAAACAAATCTGACTAGCATTCATGAGGATCCAGGTTCGATCCCTGGCCTCACTCAGGGGGTTAAAGATCCAGCATTGTCATGAGCTGTGGTGTAGGTCTCAGACCCAACTCAGATCTGACGTTGCTATGGCTGTGGCATAGGCCAGGGGCTACAGCTCTGATTCAACCCCTAACCTGGGAACCTCTATTTGCCATGGGGGTGACCCTACAAAGACAAAAAAAATAAAAGGAAAAATTATGGCTTCACAGTCGTCACTGATAAAAGAATACTAGGGTAACAATAACCCAGTGAGTAGCGTTGGCAAGTTAAAATTGATAGCACCGAATCCAGTTTTCTGCCCAGTTTCCTGTCCCTCTGAAACAGATGGGTTCTAGGACTTGAGCAAGTTTAATAACTTTGGGACTTAAGAATTTCATTCCTGAAATTAAGGAGTTTTGTAAGCTCACAATGAAGCTCTTGAGAATGTATGATTTCCCAACTATAAATAAGATAATACCCTGGCAACCTATGAGCTACAGAGACCCTGGAGTAACACAATAAACAGGAACATAGTGCCTCTTTTTAGGAAGTTGTTATTGGATCCAAGTTAAGAAAAAAAGGAAACAGTCTTCCAAGATTTACAAACAGACAAAAATAATGTAGCTAAATATACCTGGACAAACTCTCAGAGACAACATCGTTCGTCATGTTAAAAATGAACTTGACAACTGGCAATGCATTTTGTTATTCTACATTGCCAGATAGATCCCACACAGAAGCTTTTGGATCCAAATTCCAAATACACTGTCTAATGCCAGGGAATAGTTCAAAATTCCACTTCCCAGGAGTTCCCATCGTGGCACAGTGGTTAATGAATCTGACTAGGAACTATGAGGTTTCGAGTTCAAACCCTGGCCTTGCTCAATGGGTTAAGGATCTGGCATTGCCATGAGCTGTGGTGTAGGTTGCAGACTCTGCTTGGATCCCCCGTTTCTATTACTCTGGTGTAGGCCAGTGGCTACAGCTCTGATTGGACCCCTAGCCTGGGAACCTCCATAAGCCGTGGAGCGCAGCCCCAGAGGAAAAAAAAAAAAAAAACGCAAAATTCTGCTTCCCACCCACTCTGCCCCTAAGGAGAAACACTGATAAATGTCAAGAACAATGAGATTCCTTGCTTCTCTGTCTTTCCCATCCATTGTGGATGCTGATAGAACCCTGCTAAGATCTCCTTGATGCTGATTTGCCCAGGCCCTAGAGTCTGAGAGTATTGACTGTAAAGGGTTCACAGCTGCCCTCTGCTCTGGGGAACTGCCCTTCACCCGACAGAAGTGGGAGATTACTCTAACCTCTGTAGAGACAGCCAGGGGCCGATGACTGACTGACCTGGGGGTACAAAAGATGCTACCCACCCTCTGGCCTCATGTGGAAAACAGTCCTGCAGTGCACTTCTATTTCAGGTGTCCCCCATGGAACGAGGTCGAAGCTAGTTTTCAGGCTAAACAATTCCTTTGCATAGCTTTCTTTCCTAACCCACCCTGCTTCCCTCACCCCTCTTTGCTGAGAGTATCCCATTAATAAATCACTGGAAAAGATTCTTCATTTCAGACTCTGCATGTAGGGAACCCAACTAAAGACATGCCAGTGAGGCTGGTGCTATAAGTCAGGCTTGGAACCATCCTAAGGTGGAAGTGAAGGCCTCCTTGCCTCAGAAATGTCACTGGACCAGGGATGTCCAAGAAAAGGATGCCTGAGGTACTGCACCTCAGTGGGAAGGATTTTTTTTTTTTTTCTGTTCCCTTCCGAGGCCTCTTCCCATCATCACAGTAAAAAGATCAATAAGGTTGAGATCAGGATATGAACTCAAAGAAAAGGAGTCAAGAAGCCTCCTTGATCTTTTTTTTTTTTTTTTAAGTCTTTGATGTTGTCCACCTTAGTTCAATATAAGAGAGAGACCACATGGAGATTTGGAGTTTAAGTGCTGGCTAATAGGAAGCGATGTGAATTTATCCAGATCTTTGAGTACTAACTCCTCCTGTAATTTCTGAACAGGAGTGGATAGTCAAAGAGTCTGTAATTTAGACTTCTGGACGGCTCTCTTTCTTGCCATCTAGAGATCAACCAATACCAACTCCTGCTCGACACCAGGCCCTATAATGTATAACATGACTTCACACACAGGGCTCTTGGACCGACTCAGAATGGTTTCTTCTGTTTCAAGGTCAAGCTTGCAAATGGTGATTGGTCTAGTGATAGGAAACTGGGAGAGAAAAATCTCACGATGAAGGTCCACAGAGAAGCTTAGATCAGGAACAGATAGAGTTAATCTGTGTCCATCTGCTTTTATTTTTCTCCAAACCACTCTGTCAGCCACTACAAAATATTCCCATGTGTTCCAGGGTACTGTTGAACAAGACATCTGGAAATAAGCATCCTTGTTTTTAAACCATGATAACAATAGAGGAATTAGAAAAATTATGTTAAATGTTTCATTAGTCAGATGGGAAAAAAATCTCTAACCAGGGAAACTATGCTAATTCCATATTGGAAAGTGTTGTTCTCCTACATGTCCTGTCCCAATTCACAGGTCTGATGGGCAAACTTACAAAGGAGGTGGTGGGGGGGGGGGGTTGTTGCCAAAAGTCAGGACTGGTCAGGTGGCTGTTGGAATCAAAACAGCAAAGCAATGTTCTGAGTTAGGAAAAAAAAAGAATCCAGTCAAGGGTTAAGGACCTCCAGGCTGTCTCCAATAAATAGAAAACACCAAAGGGATTTTTAAAAAAGACCAAAAAGAGAAGAATTAAACAAATAAAAACACTCTATTAGAGCACACGTGCTTGTACTTAGTCCTGTCAGTTCAGAGAGATAATTATTCCCTAATCTCAGTTTAAATGTAATCAGGGAGGCATTGAATTTTAACCTGGTAGGACTTTTGTGCTTACCAAGGATAACTCTTTCATTTTATGCTGAGAGCCAGAATGGTGAAGGAATACAGCTGATATGAAAACCAAGGGCTCTATGGAGTTCCTGTCATGGCTCAGAAGTTAACGAACCCAACTAGGATCCATGAGGATGCAGGTTCGATCCCTGGACTTGCTCAGTGAATTAAGGATCGAGCGTTGCCATGAGCCATGGTGTAGGTTGCAGGCGCAGCTCAGATCCTGAGTTGCTATGGCTGTGGTGTAGGCCAGCAGCTATAGCTCAACTGGACCCCTAGCCTGGAAACCTCCATATGTCACAGGTGCGGCCCTAAAAAGCAAAAAAAGAAAAAATAAATAAATAAAAAGACAACCCAGGGCTCTGCCACCCTAGTCAGTACTCAGTGTCCTAGGCTGCAGCATATGACAGTTCCCCAAAGAAGAGGACAAGCCCCCAGTTACCTACAGTCACCAACACTGCACTTAAAAACTTCACAAGAGGAGTTCCCGTTGTGGCACAGTGGTTAACGAATCCGACTAGGAACCATGAGGTTGTGGGTTCGGTCCCTGCCCTTGCTCAGTGGGTTAAGGATACGACGTTGCCGTGAGCTGTGGTGTAGGTTGCAGATGAGGCTCGGATCCCGTGTTGCTGTGGCTCTGGCGTAGGCCAGCGGCTACAGCTCCGATTAGACCCCTAGCCTGGGAACCTCCATATGCCGCGGAAGCGGCCCAAAGAAATAGCAAAAAGACAAAAAACAAACAAACATAAAACCTTCACAAGATCATGTCAATGATATCCTTTCTCAATAAAAATTAACATATTCAGCACAGAGATGTTAGGTCTGGCTGTAACTATCATTTCTCCCTTTCAAGTAGAACAGAACTACCATTTTTCTCCATTGTAACAAAAACTCATTGCAACAACAACAAAAAAAATGCAATGATATTTAACAAAAACAATATTTTATTGAATTAAAACAAATGCCACTATGTTGTGAACACACCGGCATAATTTCTCTTCACGTCAAAGCCAGGACACCGTGAGACAGACTAAGGCCGATGAGGGCAGGGCACAGTGAAAGTGAAACATAAAAAGAGTTACCAGCCTAACGGTTCTGCCCTCCTCCAGGCCAGTACCAGAGGGTAACCTAACACCGAACTCCTTCATTTTCCGAAGCTTCAAACTGGGAAACGGAAGAGCTCAGTTCACCCACCTCACTCCCATTCTGTAAGGAATTGTGAGTCAGAATAGCAGCTCCAAGGAAAGGCCCACCATGATGTCAACGAGGTACAGTTTGGCGTTGAGGGGATGCTTACCAAGCGTAGAGATGAAGGTGAAATTAAAATTAAACAAAATTCCCCGACTCCGATAGAACATCAGCAGCTTTCATTCCATCCCAACAAGTGGAAGACTTGGGCCGTCAGCGAACATCAAATAAAAATGGATTCCTTTGCCCTCACTCAGGGTTGCCAGGTAACCATCCCCTCCCCCCATTCATTAAAAGCCCTCCAGATGTGTAAATTCCACCTTACATCTATATTCTTTCTGCAGCACATTATGAGTTCCCTTTGTGGATTTTAACGGGGATGAAAGGAGAGGCTGCACCTGGGCACAGCTAATGCTCAAAGTACAAGCTTTGGGATTTTCTAGAGGGCCAGACACTCACCAGGAGAAAAAGGGCAGATTCCATTTTCTTCTGCTTTGGAATCTTGTTCTTGACACCTCCCACTTCTGAAAAGGGTGCCAATCCCCTCGAGCTTAAGTCAGCGTGCCACCCTTGGTAAGCAGCGTTCCTGGGGTTAAATAAAGGCCAGGAAGAACCTTTGGAAAATCCATGGTGTTATCCTTCCCTCTGCACCTTGCTATCACTTGCCAAGACCCCTTAAGAAATGTTCCATTAAAAGCCTGGCTGGGACTGTTCTGTACCCACACCAGGCAATGTGTGCTCAGGGAAGAACCCCTTGCTGGCACTAGAATGTGCCTTTCATTCATCCATAGACATTTACAGTGTGCTTTTGAGATGCCAGGCTGTACTAGGTGCCAGGGATTTAGAGGAGAATCAGAAAGCCTAGGCCCACCCAGACCTGGGCCTGTAGTGCTGTAATAGGGTTGGCCTTTTTCTGGGTTTTATTTGTTCATTGATTTCCATTTGCAGCCTTGGAATAAGAACTTTTCCAGGTTTTTGGCCAGTGTATGCGTACGTTTAAGAATGTTTGTCCTTTTCCTGAGGCTTTATTAGATCTGAATATCTCTGTCTTTATGACTAAAAACCTTACTGATGCTGAGAAGCATGCAAGTTAGCCGACAAAGCAGGAGTTTGTGCCCTGAGAGGTGGAGCCAGGGCACCATGGACAATGGTGAGGAAGTAAGGCAGCCGAGCTTTCTGCAATGCCCAATTTGTAGGGCTTGTTCTCAGACATCTACCTAGATACCTACTAGATGAGTCACCAGATTAATGCATGGAAGATAGCAAAAAAATGCAATCATAAAAGATTATGTTTAAAAAGGTCTTAAATTTAATCTAGCACGTATCTCTTTTTATAGAGGTGAAAAAACAGGAACATGGAGACAAAGAGAGTTTTACAAGGTCACACTGACTAAACCACGACCCTGGGATATTGGGTGGTTTGTGTTTTACTGACACACTCAGGGATGGGGCCCAAAAGGGAGATGACTGGAGGATACTGGAAGCTGGGCAAGCTGGTGAAGGAGATCTTTTGTAGAGGAGGGTAGTTGGATTTTTCTCAGATTACACCAAGTAGAAGCTTCCCATTCCAGACACCCTGCCCCAGCAGCTGCCCTTGCTGGGCAGCTGTATACTGTGGCCATATTAGGGTTCTCCAGAGAAATCAAACCAATGGGATTGATTGATGGATGGATGGATTGATTATTAGCTCATGCAACTGTGGAGGCTAAGAAGTCCCATGATCTGCAAGCTGGAGACCCAGGAAAGCTGCTGGTATAGTTTGAAGGCCTGAGAGCCGGAGAGCCAGTGATAGATTCCTGTCGGAGTGTGATGCCTGAGAACCAGGAGCACAGAAGGCAGGAGGAGATCCATGTTTCCACCAGCAATTCTCCCTTCCTCCACCTTTTCATTACATACAGACACTCATTGGGTTGTGTGATGCCCACCCACTCTGGGGAGCATATAATCTCCTTCCTACCAACTCAAATGCTAATCTCTTCCAGAAACACTCTCACAGACACACCCAGAAATGATGTTTAACTACATATCTTGGCATCTCGGAATACAACCACATTGAACAGAAAATTAACTATCACAGTGGCATAACTCACACCCTCTCTTGAAATAGGAGAAAACAGAACAGATGGTGGTGATCTGTGCTCTACTTTTGATGTGCTCTTCTCTTTTGAGCTTTCTTGGAGAACTCTTAAAAAGAAGGCATTCTTTTATTCCAAGAGAGTTTAAATCAATATATTTTTATGGTGTATGGAAGTACAGATTAATGAAAATTGACCATCTTTAGCAGCTGCCACGTTTGAACTGATTTCCCTTTCTTCATGCTATATTTTTTATGTGCTTCCAGGGGAGGATGTACAAATGACAGTGGAGATGGGACCATGAGAAAGTGAAGACTATAGGATCTTAAAAGTAATCCAGTTTAGATATAAAAGAAGTTAGGCAGCTTTAATAACAGACATACAAAGTCTTCTCTGTGATCACATTTTTAAACAACCCACAAACCTTTATAGAGTACCTAATATGTTCAAGTCACCAGGGAAGATAAAAGATGTAATCACAACATCTACCTTCTAGGAGAGAAGGTGTAAATGGGGAAGAGACACACGGGATTTTACATTTCAGAACAATATGCCCTAAGTGCCGAGTGGGGGATAGAGATAATCAGCTACATTTCAAACACGCCTTGTCTTTATCTCCATTGCCACCTCCCTCTTAACAGCCACCCTCATCTCTTGCCCTAACTAGTGTAGAAGCTTCCTAACTGGGCTTCCTTCATCTTTCCTTGCATCCTGCCATCTATTCTTCTTACAGGAGTCCAAGAGATCTTTGACAGATTCCAAATATGACTCACACACACACACAGCTGCCTGAAATTCATCAAAGGCCTGCCATTGCCTTCAAGATCAAGTCCAATGTCCTTAACATGACCTACTTGTCCCTGCATAATCTGGCTCTATTCTTACTTTAAACCTCATCTCCCACATCTCTCTCCTTCACTCCCCTCTCTCTACATGTACTGGGCTTTTCTTTCTCCCTGGAATGTTCTGAGTCCTAACCCCGTTTCAGGACCTTAGGGATCACACTATCCCCCATGACTGGAACCCTCTGCTCCTCTCCCCTCCCTCTTCATTCTATCCATGGACTTTATGGTCCAGGAAAGTTAGAATGTTGATCTGTTTTTTGACTGCTTTATAGCAAATGCACATATTAATAAACATTTCCACAATAAAAGTTTTTGAAAGAATTCTTGACTGGGAGATCAGAGGAGACATCAGAACATGAGCATTTGAAGTAGTGAAGAAAAATGTAAAAAAATTGGGTTTAAAGTTAAGCCTTAAAAGTTAAGTAGGACACTAATGGATGGAGAAGGAAGGCAAGAATTACAAGGTTTGTGTGGCTTGGATCAGGGTTATACAACTTAACAAACCCCAACACCGTCTTTCAGGTTGGTACCATTTTTCAGCTTGGTTCCATTTTCATGTGTTTTACAGAAACAGCTGTTCAGTAGCACATCAATTTTTGAAAAATCAATCCAATTGCTTTTCCAGTAGTAATCCAAATAGATTCCATGGCATCACTGTCATCATTCTGAATGCCTAAGTTAACATTTAAACAGAATACCACTAATATTTAAAGTAGTTTCTCCACAGACCCCTAAAGAGTGGATCTGGTATTGAGATCACACTCATAACTGCTGTGGCAAGTGGGAGGGAGAAACACCTAAAACAGAGGTGAAGACAAATTTGGCTTCTGTGGGCGGAGACTACACATTTGATGAGGCCAAAGTTTGTGGAAAAACTTAAACATAATTTGAACTTGTCTGCTAAGCTGCTTGACAGCAACAGGAATTTTTTAAATTTTTAACTGATGTAGGTGAGTCGTTAAAAGCTTTTCCATATGAGGCCACATCATATAAGTAGTTGAGAAAAAACGTGTTTCTATCACAAGGAGAGGTGTCTTCTCAAAAGAGAATTGTACTTTCAAGGGCTACGGATGGGGACAGAAGGAAAGGATTTGGGCATGAAGTAATTCTTAATTGATCTTTTTTGTTTTACTCAGTAGAGAGGGTCTCATTTGACATGTGTTGTCTCTGGCTTGCTCATCTGGTTCTGCTGTTCACATTCTCCTGTACCTTTTCTTTCTTTTTTTTTTTTTGACTCTGTAGAATCAAACTAGAGCGTCAAACTCCCACTTGACTTTGGTCTGCAAACACACACACACACACACACACACACACACACACACACACACACACACACACACACACATACACACACACCCCTTCCTTCTTCCTAAAGACTCTTTTCTAGCATCCGCACTAGCTGACTGCTACGTATCCCTCAGGCCTGATCTTACACAGGTTTGCCAGAATTCTCTCCACACCTTTATTCATTTATATCACCCACCAGGATCCTAAACACTTTTGACTGTGAACTTGAAACTGACCTAGAGGCTAACTCAATGACAATCTTTCATTTGCAGTTTAGGGAAGATTTGGCGGAAGGTTTGGCAGAAGCTTTGTACAGTGCTCATCTGATGTGGCTTCTTGACTGAGGCAAAGGAAGCCAGAAACTAGTTTTTTAGCTCTATAGGGATAATAATCAGCTTCATTTAAATCCAAGAAAATATTGACTTCTGTTCTATTCTTTGGGTTCTAAATTACACAGATATGTACTTAGCATGTTCTGCTTTACCAGTTTTCTCTAAAAGGCTTTTATTAAGTCCTTGTTTGTAAATGACATAGTTCTGCATACTGATCAAAGAGAAAGGATGGGAAAAGCCCAGAAAAAAATGATACGTAAATAATTCAGAGATAGAAATCTATCATCTATCAATCTATCTTCACTGCACACACATTTTTATTGTACGAATATAAAATAAATATCTACTTACACATAATTTCTGCCATAAGTATAGCAGGTACAATTTTCAGGCCACAGACTCAGACACACGCACGCAAATTTCTTTGTTTTATCATAATTCAGCTTGTGTTTTATTCACAACTCTATTCGCAGAGATTGGAAAAACTCAGTCTCTGCCGACCCATTTTACTTCAGTTCTGGGTTTTTCAGTTGATTGAAATCCCTTGTTCTGTATCTAAGTTCCAGATGCCTACAGAGAGCAGTGTCAGGGGGGCAGTGGGGAGAACCTCAGGTGTGACTGTTGTCCCCTCAAGTGGGCACCTGCAGAGGCACCCAGATGCTGATGAGCCCCTTCCATTGCCTTGCACATCCCTGCTGCCTTTCTTTGCATTGCCTGGAAGGCCTCCAGGGGACATCAGCTGCCTCTGCCATGTTTGGCCCCTCCCAGCCACTCTGCCCATCTTCCTCCTTCCGTACACGGAGTGTGAAGCAGCTCCCTCAGGCTGTTTCAGGCTATTCTGCCCACAGATGCCACCATGGCCTTTCTTATCCATTTCTTATGCCAGCTGGGCTAGAAGTTGGGTGGACTGCTACACTCAGGTGGATTGATCTGAGAGCTGAAGAACAGTGGGAATAGTCATGAAATGTCCTAACATATTCT
Source organism: Sus scrofa (assembly GCF_054392235.1). NCBI lineage: Eukaryota > Metazoa > Chordata > Mammalia > Artiodactyla > Suidae > Sus > Sus scrofa. The sequence continues at coordinate 53,564,650 of NC_139383.1, read as the reverse complement.
TTTTTTTCTTTTTCTTTTTTTCTTTGTTGTCTTTTTGTCTTTCTGTGAATGCATATGGAGGTTCCCAGGCTAGGGGTCCAATCAGAGTTGCAGCTGCTATGGTATAGGTCACAGACATGTCTCATATCCTGCCTTGCTGCAACCTACACCACAGCTCACAGCAATGCTGGATCCTTAACCCACTGAGTGAGGGCAGGGATTGAACCCGCATCCTCATGGATGCTAGTTGGGTTCATTAACCACTGAGCCAAAATAGGAACTCCTTAACATATTCTTAAAGACAGGAAAGACACTTCTGGCGTATGATGTGGGTTGGGAGAAGGTCCTGAGTTTGACATAGATAAACCAGTAATAGGGTTGCTGAACAAGGAAGAGGACTAAGCTGGGACACTGAAGAAATGGAAAGAGATGGGCTCTGCTGAAGGATTTTGACACAGAGACTAGTGATCTTGAACATGATCTCTGTTGAAAAATGCTGCCAGGCATCCTACATAGAGAGGAGGAAATATAGCATATGTTATTATTTCTAGAAATGTTGAAACAGAAATGGACTTTAATATCATCAAATCATCTGCTGATCTCTAACACAAGAAAGGGTCCTAGAACACTGGATATTTGCCTCATCTGCTACACACAATATGGAATTTCCATCAGCTCCTTGGTTTAGAGATTCTAAACCATCCTAGTTACCCAGTTTTTAGGTCTGTGTTTAGGTAAATATTTTGGAATGAAAGAAGGTAAGCACCGCTTCTTAAGTGAAATATTTTTGCTTATTTTCTAAAATGGTGTTTTTTTCTGGCTGCTAAAATAGAATAACTTCACTGTAGAATATTTGAAAATACCTAAAAGCTTAAAGAAGAAAATAAAATTATCTATAATTCCATCACTCAGAGATAACCACCGTTAACACTTTGATGTAGGTACTTAAGTCTTTTTCTCTACATAAAGAAGTGATCTTACTATAAAAATGTAATAGTACTTCATCTACTATTTTCTAACCCACCCTTTGCCTTTAATTTACTGTGGCCATTTTCCAAATCATTAACTATTCTCCTAAAATAATTCTTAGTGGTTGATCCAAATATCATTGTGTGCATTATTACATAATATGTACCATAATCCATTAATCTAATTCCCTATGGTTCAAATTTAAGTTATTTTCAATTTTTTTTTTTTTTTGCTATTACCAAGAGTGCAACTTTCTTTTAAATTAGTGAAGAACAAATTCCTTTGCCATTACCACAATGATTTTTATTTTTCAGAACAGTACACAAATTGAAATCTCATTTACAGTTCAGGGAGTGAAAGAACCAGAAAAAGAGGATTACTTTGCTAACAGTGTTGAGAATGTTTAGAGGCTGTTTAAACTTTGGATAAGAAGTTCTAATCACCAGTGGGAGAGACAAGTAGCATTGGGGCCAAGACAGTAAGAGAAGGGATCATCAACAGAAATGTGAAGGAAAGTAAGAAGGTTTGGAGAAGAAGGTCATGTAAAATCGAAAGCAGAGATTTTGATTTTGACTTTAACGGCAAACAAGCCAGGTGCTAAAGTCGATGGAAGGGCCCGAGACAGTGCAGACAGTTTCCAGACAAGGATTCTGGCCTCCGTGCTCCCAGCTGTGCCCTGTGTATCAGCCTCAAGCCCGTCCACTTAACACACGGATGTGTGATATTGATGGACATGAAATCGCAGATAAGCTAAGTAGGACAAAAAGAGTACACGTCTGCAAATTTCCTCTGCATCCAAAATATCTCAGGAAAGTACAGTCCCTGGTGACTCTTTTATCCCACTGCACAAGTAACATTATTTTGAAATGATTTTTAGAGCAAAGAAGGGTTTTCTCCAAGTTAAAATGGAAAATGAGAGGATGTAAACTAAAACAATACACCAACAACAAAAACAAAAGACAAACCGGAGGCGGGAAGTGTTTGCTCCATGTGCAGGACATTGAGAACTGCTTAGCGAGAGCACGAGAGCACAGATACCTTCAAAGAAAAGGAAGTGGATAGGGTTTCCCTACATCTTTCCCTTCCTTCGAAGTACAACCTAAGCAACAGCCTATTAAGAAGAGCTCTAACTCCAACCTTCAATTTGTGTCACAATGTTGGAGAAAGGCAGTGCCAAGATTTTTTCACTCTTTAGATCTTTGCCGTTGGGTGAATAAAAGTGTTTGTGACATTAAAAGGCAGCAACCTGTCCTGGACTAGAGTTTGTATGGCAAGAGACTGGTCGCAATTGCCTTCTACTGAGGCAAGTGAAAGAGAAAGTTGAAAAAGAAGTTGGAGGATTAAGTTTCCATGTGTGTCTCCATTCACAACAGATGGCCTCCACACGGACAAGCTTTACGCATTTGGTGATCTCCAGATGGGCAAATAAAATGCCATTTTTGATCTCATTGTAAATTGGGGAGGGGGGTTGTTACAAACTCCTAAGCAAATCAAAAAGGAAAGTGAATTTTCTCCAGGCAGAGACTTTAACCTGAAAGAACAAACATTAAGTTTATATAAGGAAGCTTACATATAAATGTATTAGTTTTCACTGAAGCTTGAGGTTTGATTCCTTGTAAGCCTTAAAGAAAAAAAAAATGAGTAATTGTCAAACATTTTTGATAGGTCATATGTATGACCTACACAAGAAAAAATTAGTATTCCACTTTTGGTAAATCCTATGAGAGTCAACATGTATTGTGGAAATCAGTTTTTAATAGTTTAATTGAATATTTGATTTTATAATTATTTCAACCTTTCACTTCTCTTCTTCTCTCTCTAAGCAATCAATTTTCCTCATTATTCCTAAAATGTTTCCTTTCTACACAATGAAACCGCATTTTCACAACTGAAACTACAGCCTTCTCATCCGGTGCCTCTCTGATTTATGCAGTACAATTCTCAGTTGACCTCTTGTCTTTGATTTGGTGTTTCATTCTGTTTCCCCACCTGAGCCAGTCCCTCCAATATTCTCCTCAATTATGCGACACCCCCCATCACCAATGCGTTCACACACACACAACTAAAAGCATCTGATTTTAGTAGCTACCCCATGACTAAATCCAGGATCTTGACTACAGCAAGGAAGATTAATTCACAATTGAGCAAAATAACATTCTATAAAAATTTCAATTCCAAGAACTAATTGCTTTGCTTTAAAAATAGGACAATGATAATGCACATGTTTTGATTCCATAATTATGTTTAAATATCACAGAATCTACATTTCACTGGAACATCCAACAGCCAGCACACTCATATGGAAACATTTGGTTAATACTTACATCTTTAATTAAATCAAAATACCTAGCCTAGTGTCAAGCATATGATCAGTTTTCAGTGAATAATTATTAGAAATATTTACATTGTCTATTAAAATCTTAATTTAAAAAAAGTGCAGTAGCCCCTGGTAGCTATGATATAGCATACTAAAGTGGGGACCAGGTACATTTGCCACAGTAAGCCAAGTGAGAAGCAGCACCACTTGTTGGTGGTGACCATGGTCTCTGGAATCCAATAAACCTCTGAGTTCCCATTCTGGCTCTTAAATGTTGGCTTTTACCCTGGGCAGCTCCTGACTCTCCAACCCTGAGTTTCCAAAGGGATCAGATAGAGAAAACAATAAAAATAACAGAAAATAAACATATCAGATCGTGTGAGGACTAAATAAGATGGTACATGTGAAGCCCTTTGTGCATTTTAGCAATACCCCCTCTCCATACACACGCACACACACTCACACACACATACACACACACACCCATGATTATGCTCAGCATCAATGCACTCTTCCTTTATAAACTCCTAGAAGAGAGGAGCTCTTTTTCTGTCATGTTGGACCATGCTGAGCAAAACATATCTTGAGTACTTCGTTATGCCTTTGGTTTATTATAATGATAAATTTCCATTGCCACATTTCCCTATTAAAACTCTACTTTAGCTGCATCAAAACCCTTATCTTTCCAGTCAATCCTATGTGGGTTTTTGTTTTTTTTTTTTACACCTTGCTGATTTTACCTCATTCTTTCACCTACCGCACCATTCTTTTTCCTAAAAGTTCCAGGAACTAGCAAATCACACAATGAATTTCTAGTTAGCACCCATTGTGTAACAGTCACCTGGCTTTGACATCTATTACCTTGTCCATCACCAGGACTGATGTGGCTGCTTTGGGCTGTCTGTGCCTATGATTCCTTACTTTATCACTTGGTGGTCTCCTTTCCAGACGTCACATCTTCAGCCAAAGAGACCAAGGATTCCTGGGAGATGAGAAGAATCCTTGACTTGAGAGTGTGGGAGGGAGCATAGCCACACATGGCCCTTGACTACAAGTAGGAAAAGCATTTGGAATTTGGCCCAGATAGGTGACAACCCCTGCAGTCACATTGCAAGTCATGTCCTTGGCACATGATTGGAACTTCAAGCCCTGATGAGCTCAGAATTTCTGCTCTCATCCACTGAGACATCACTCTTCTAACTGGACTTCCCCCACAAGCTTTATGCTCATCTGCATCTTTTCATTTGCTCTTCTTCTATGATATTCTGGACACTCTTTATTTCAGCAAAAGAGTTGTGCACTTGATCATCTGCTAGAAAGGGGGCTTTACTTTGACTTTTAAAATCTTATGTGGGGAGTTTCTGTTGTGACTCAGAGAGTAAGGAGCCCAACTAGTACCCATGAGGGTGCAGGTTTGATCCCTGGCCTCGTTCAGTGGGTTATGGATCCGGTATTCCATGATCTGTGGTGTGGGTGGAAGAGGCGACTCAGATCTGGTGTTGCTGTGGCTGTGATGTAGGCCAGCAGCTATAGCTCCAATTCAACCCCTAGCCTGGGAATTCGGCCGGGGGTACGGCCCTAAAAACAAAAAAGCAAAAAAAAATTTAAAAATTAAATCTTCACTAGTAGAACACTGAGCATTTCAAAGAAAGATTCCATAGAATGTATTAAAAGAAAAATCACATGGGAACTCATGATAGAATGCAGGCAAGGAAGAGGCACACATTCGGAGTGTTACAAGCTCGTGATGTCTGCACCGATTTCCTCACCTGTTAAGGAAGGTTAGCACACTTAGAGCACAGGGTTGCGATGTGCAGGGAGTGAAATGATGCAAGGGTGTAAACTTCCTGGTGCCATCTTTGAGGGATTAATAAGGACCAGATTAATTTTCCACACCTGCTCCTGGCTGCTCTACTCCCCTTTTGGAGTTAGAGTCTAGCAAGCAAGAAGACAATCATACATGACACAGTTCTCCCTGGAACATATGTTCTTGGCCCAGAGATCAAGTTTGCTTGTAGAGTCGCAGGGATAAGAATGCTGTCAGCACTGGTAGGAAAGATAATGGGTTCATTCTCCTGAAAGAAATTCCAGCTAAGCTGAAACATTGCACCATGGCTGCCTTCTTGAGAAAGGTGTTCTCTTCTTTGTAGGTCTGAGAAGTAAGTTTGGAGCATTTTTTAAGATAATTTGAAATAGACTTATGACAAACAGCAAGGAACTTCGAGCACAGCATTAGTACATCAGAAGATGGGAGAATAGCTGAGGAACGCACTTCATACCAAGCATGGGAGATGGGTTTTTTTGGAAGGGGCTATTTCTCTTTTCTGGCTGCTACAACAAAGCACCATAGGCTGGACTGGCTTATCAACAACAGAAATGTATTTCTCATAGTTCTGGAGGCTGATAGTTCAAGATCAGGGTACGAGACTGTTGACTTCTCTTGGTATCTTCTCATGCATCTTCTCTGGCCACTTCTTATAAGGGCACTAATCCTGTTGATGAGGGCTCCACTCTCATGACTTGATTACCTCCCACAGGCTTTGCCTCCAAATGCCGTCATGTGGGGATTAGCATTTCGATTTATGAATCTGGGGGAGGCGGGCACTAATCTTCAGTCCATTGCAGGTTGAGTTTCTTTCCTCTTTCTCTTCTGCTTTCAACTTTCTCCTTTTTGGCTGCTTTCATGTGGCCCTCACTTTGAGAAAACATACGACAGTTTTTATGCCCTACAGCCTGCCTCATACCTTGTTTTTTCCAGTTCTCATCTTAAAATGGCTTTTTATTATTATCTTGTCTTTTCATGCTCCAGATGGTCTCTCTCTCTCTTTTTTTTTTTTTTAAGTAAAAATCTCACCCTGTGGCTTTCCTACAAAGCCAAACTCTGAATGCTGAATATTAACAGTGTCAAATAATCCTTCTCCTCTGTACTTGGCTCGGAAGGTAAAAGAGCTTTTCGTATGAAAATTTTTGGTGTGTTTCTCTGTGTCACTGTCTCATTTCCCCCTGGTTATAGATGTCCATGGTGATTGACAGTTCTGCAATTTCTTATGTTGAAGAAAACTTTCTCCTGATTCTCTAGAAGTCTCAGATGGAGGAACAATCAACTTTTGATATATTTATCTGAACATTTCACCCTATGGCCTGGAATTTCTGTATTTAAAAAGGAGTTAACTTTTTTTTAATGAAAGAAGATTACAAGCTCAAAATATCGCCCTCTAGTTGTGTCCTCTCTGCTCCCTGATACGCACAGATAACAAATGTGTTTCCCTGTCAGTTAAATTTATTAGGTTTAATATGCTTAAATATATAGTGCAGGAAAAAAAATTATGGTTCCTGGCAATTGTTCTTTTTCTTTCTCTGCAAAAATGACTATGGAACTGTTTTTGGATTCCCTAGTCTTGGGGACATACATATGCTAAGTTTATAATCTTGTGATTTGTCCATATAACACAGGTTTTGTCTTAGAACCTAGCCCTGAATCATGCTTCTGTGACTTCAAATGCCAAACTATTCATTTGTGATCAAGAGAAAGCAAATAGATTGTTTTGACATTTTTAACAATATATTGAAAGTGAAAGATGATCTCGGAGACTCTGTGGTCTGGTCTCCTCCACTGATGCAATTATGCCAGGCATTCCCTGTAAAAGTAATTAGGGAGGTTATGAAAGTGAGCGCTCCCCAGATGTGATCTTCCCAGTGGCCTTAATATATGACATCAATGAGTTAAATGAGGAAACTACCAGAGGCCAAACATCTAGGTTTTAAGTTTCAGATGAAGTTTTTGCTTGCGCTCACCTCAGGAAATGAATATTGCATTCATAAATTGTTGTTCTTACGCAGGAGATGAACCATAGCAGTTTCATTTAGCCCTAGAGTATTAAATTTCTTTAACACTTTGCCACATTAGAATATGTTTTCCATCTGAATGTGATGATGCAATATTTGAAGGGAAAAATCGTTAGCCAAGTGACATTCCATAACAAGCCATAAAAGTTTATGATGCACATAGCAGGATAATTGGCACGACAGGAATTGAATACTTCCTTGTGGATAATATTTGATAAGATGTGGCATGTATAACAATCATAACATTTCAATCGACCAGTGATGGCTACTTTAGAGTGCATTTATTTTATTGTTTCCATGATGGATTTTACAGTGCCAGAATTGTTCTACTCTACTAGAAAATGAAAAAAGGACCATATTCTTTTTCCTCCTGCATTTATTTTCTGTTGTAATCACTTGCTTGTGCATCTTATCCACCCTCCCTCCAGCTAGACTATTTCACCACAAGCTGTTGACAAATGATTTGTTGAAAGCCAAAGCTAGTAGACAGGAATGTTTTATTTTTCTTCTTGAGTCGGCATTCCTTTGCCTCAAGTCCTTTTACAATATTAATTAAATCATTTATAGACAGTGTCCTCTCTCCCAGTTTCCAGATTTTCTAAACCTCACACCTGTTTTTCTTTGGGGTTTGGGCTCTATCAGCTTATAAATCTTCTTATGTTTCCCAGTATAGCTTCTTATGAAATAGCACCCCCCAAAAAACTTTCACCCAACTGTTTTCAATAGTGGCAGTCAAGCCTGAAGTTGTCAATCAAAGAACAGCTTATCAGTCTGAGATTTTTCTTTTTAAGCTTTTACTCAGTGACTTTTGAGACCTGTCAACACCCAGTTGATTTTAGCCCTAACAATAAAGTCACACTCTATCTCCCACATAGAAGCTTTAAGATTAAATTCTGATGTCATATACGTCATATTTACATAGTTAAAACTCATAACAAGCAACCCACAGGCAATAGGATGTAATAACCATGCAACAGAGCCATTTCCTGTCCCCCTTTTTTCTCTCACACTCTGTTTTGTGCAGTTTATTGGATGTGAATGTTATGAAAATGAAAATCGTCTGGGAGAAACCTGCTGGCCAGGTCTGAGGTTTAGAAGAATTCCACTGGAGGAATCTATAGAGTTGTAAATGCTTGGCCACCTCTTACATTATAAAACAGAAACACTTTCAACATTCTTTCATTCCAGAAAAAGGAGAGATGGGAGGCCACAATTACAGGCTCTCACCGCGGACTTTTAATAGCTTTAATTCTTCTACTATTAAAGGAAAACAAACTAACTTAGAGTCAAAAAACATGAAACGCCAGAAGTTTTATAGTTTTCATTTTTAAACACAAAGCACCTCCTTCAAATGCCCTGCAAGGTGAACTTGAACCGCGGATGCGATATAAAAGTCAAATCCACCCTGGCACTTGAAACAGCCAATTTAGAGGAGTTAAGCATTTTCTTGGCAATCACTTTGGAGTTCGAAATGTGTGTGTCATGTTAAAGCAGGAAAACAAAAGCCACTGTCACTGATTGAATGTGAAGTCTCTGTCCCATCAAAAGATTAGACTCTAAGTAAAAATATTGACAAGAAAATAAGGCTCTAATGGAAGCATATTATAAACCCTGATGTGGACACTTTTCATAGTTTCATTATTTAAAGGGAAGCCAAATGAAATCATTCTCTTAAAAATGTTACTTTGGAAATCTTTCTGTATCAATAAAGCCTTAAGTACCATTTTAAAATAAGGTCTTATTCCTTCTCAGGCTTTCTTAGTTGTTATGTGAAAAGATGTACATTGAAATTTAACAATCAGACTTTACCAGTATGTTAGAAAACATTTACATGGACTTTCTATAATACATGGAGAACACAGTCATATTCCTCACATGAAATAATGTTAAGAAAAATTCAATGGAATTAATATTCTCTCATGGTTATAATTCTATCTGAAAACAAACAGGGAAAAGAAGGCCTATAACAAATTCCATAGCTCCCATACAAAAATTAGGTTCTTTCAATATTTTTTTCTTACTCAGATTATGTAGGAAGGTAATTTTTGGATTCATGGTTATTGTTTCAGCAAACAAAATAGAGTTCCTAGAAGAACATAAGTTTTTTTAAGTCTCCAGAGGTATAATTGCTTTTTTTGTGTGTCAGTAAAAGATGCATTTACATAGCTCCCCCCCTACCCCGTTTCATGCACACACATGCACATGTCTACACCACATGCTCACAGAATGACTGAGAAAATTCAGGAAAGGAACTCCAACATCCAGATCTAAGGGTTTTCTCCTCCTTGGCCCACTCTAGGCCTGAGGTTCTACTTTTAGAATCCATCCTTTCTTGTTAGGCTTTTTGTCTCTAATAATTCTCAGTTCAAAAGAAAATATTCCTAAAATAGGAGCTTGTGAAGTCTGTGAACAACCCTACCACCACCCTAGAGACTTAACCCACTTTAGCTAATATTGGTCATCAGCAGCACATGGAGAAAGAACATACATTTAGTTGGAGAACCAATGACTGCACACCCATGAGTGCACTGTTCTAGGCATTGTAGAGAATGCCAGGATGCCTAATGCTCTTGCCTTCTGGGAAGCAAAAGACACAAGTAGATCTTGTCAAGGACAAGGACAGAGGGAAAGGAAGTTTACAATAAAAGGGGCAGAGGAAGAGAAGCCAAGAAGCCAAGAAGAGAATTAAAACAGGAAACCAGAAAATGCCAAAAGCAAATTTCTTCTTTTTCAATTTTGCATAGTGTAACCAAAGAACAAAAATGTTGCAATACTTTGTCACACCTGCACTGTTGCTCCTCTTTTGCAGGCGGGAGAGACTTTCAGAATAAGAAAATCAGTCATGCCCCTAAATATTTTCTAATGGCAAAATATCTGACATTTTAATGCAACTATTTGTCTATGTGAGTACAGGAATACTATTAAGGATTCTACAGAATTGCAATCTTTTGCATAAGGTTTTATGAAATGTTAGTTATTAATATAATTGTTATGGAAATATGAAACCAAGACACACCTCTGTATGAAAAAATAAATAAATAAATAACCCCTTTGTCTCTGCCTGATTCTTACACTGTGTGCTAAAGTAAACTAATGGTGGAAGAAGTTTAAAATTGTTTCTCAGAACTGTAAATCCCGTTGTGTGTAAGCCACTTAGGAAAGGATGATTGGTTAAAGACCATTGTTCTCTTTCAGCTCGTATCAAATGTAAGGGCTAGATTCAACTCCCGGAGTCTCTGATAGCAATTACAGATGGAGTGAACTTCAAACAATTTGGAGTTTGCATTTAATTCAGAACAGCACGTGACGTCTTGGACAGATCCCAATACGCTCATGAAATTACAAATGGAGTTGGAAATCTCGTGAAATGTCAAAGATATCAACCTTTACGAGGTATGACCATAAAGTAATAGCATGCTTTTGAAACCAACATTGCAGAACCTACACGTGCATGTTGAGTGTTGGCCCTTTAAAAACAATCACGTTGGAGTCTGCATCCATTCAACCGTTGCTGCTAGAAATTGCACCACCGTCTTTCCCCACCAATGGAAATGCCTCTTCTTTGGAGGATAAATCTTAAATCTGAAAATAGATGAGGTGGTGCAGCCTCAGTTCTGGTGATTAGAGCAAGCAATTAAACTGAGGGATAGAATTCAATGGGGCTAAAAACAAATGAATCTTGTTAGGAAATGTTGCATTGCAATACGTGATACAAGAGGCTACCACTTGCATTGAGTTCTTACTTTGTGCCAGACACTGTTCCAAGCATTTGGGAACCAAGATATTTTAGAATGCCCATACTAACCCCAAGATGTAGGTCCCATCATCACCATTTTTAAATGATGGAAACTGAGGAACAGAGAGGGAAAAGAAAGTCCAAGACCACACAGCTAGTAAGTGGCAGAGCCAAGCATTCAAGCCTGGGCAGTCAACCTCCAAATCCCTTGCTTTTAACCACCATGCTTCATGGTCTTCCCCCAGTATCCACAGGGGATTGGTCAGGGCCCTGCAGATAGCAGTGTTCACAGCTGCTCAAGTCTCTTAGGTAAAATGGAGTAGGACAATTTGCCCTTCCCATTTGGGGTGTGAAATCTACAGATCTGAAGGCAGCTGTATTAACTCCAAGAGTGGTTCTAAAGAGAAGACACAATGTGTAGTAATACACCTTCTATAAATATGAGTTTTCTGCCTTTTTCAGAAATATCCTTGGACTCCCCAAATGAAAACAAATCAGCCTCCAAATCATTGACTCAGCTTTCTGAGTGTTTAGGACTGTCGTTGCCATGCCATAATTTAGAGGCATCGAGGAAGGTTATTTTTACTGGTCTTGTTCATGATTCACCCCTGCTATTTTATTTGCCTAAAGTTTAGTGCCTGCTGCAGGTACCAGTTGGGTTCCAACTGATAGAGACAGCACATGGGAGGGGGTGTGGGGCTGACAAAGGGCTTGCAGCTGTTGAGCAAATGGATTAGGCAGCCCAAGCCAGAAGCATCTGGTAAAACCGACACTTCTTTCACAAAATTGATATTTCTATCATAAAGGATAATTCCCAGCTTTCTTTTAAGTATTTTTGGAAACAGTTTTTTTTGTGGCGGGGTGGGGGTGGTAGAAGATAAGGGTAGTTCTCTGTTTGATTATCCCTTCCTTCAAAGAAAGAGAGGAAGAGACTTTCTCTGGGCCCAGTAGAGGCTGAAGAAGTCGTTGTGTGTGTGTGGTATGCAGAGACACAGGCCCAGGGAAGCTGGGAAAGTTCACTAGGGTGAATCTTAGGGAAGACACCAGAAATTTTACAAATGACAGGTGTGCATCAAGATTATCAATCAGATATTATTGCTCATTAAACATCTTCAAATAAATGTCCCAGGATGTCTCTGAATTTGCACTGTCAAACATTGCCTGGTTCTCCTGTCCTTACATAAACCCAGTTACATCTTGGCCTTGAGGGGTGATTCCAGTTGAGAGACCTGGAAGAAAGGGGTGCCCCTACAACCTGAGTCATCCCACTTCTAAATATCCCTGCGGAGGCTAGGGTGTTCACAGGGACAGTGTGGTGATTTTGTCCACCCCACAGAATACCCAAAGGTTCAAAACCCAGGACAATCTGAAAGCAAAGCTAGACTGAGGCCTAGCCCAGGATTTAACTGGCCTAATCATGCTCCACACTCCAGAAGCAGACCAATCACAGCTTCCTTTGCTCACAAAAATTCATTGAATACACATTTACTGAATACCTATGGTCTGCCAGACATTTTTACTGTGGTTAGAAATTAGTAAATAGGGAGTTTCCATTGTAGCTCAGTGGCAATGAACCCGACTAGTATCCATGAGGACGCTGGTTCAATTCCTGGGGTTTCTCAGCAGGTTAACGATCCAGCATTGCCATGAGCTGTGGTGTAGGTCCCAGATATGGCTCAGGTCCTGTGATGCTGTGGCTGTGGTATAGGCTGGCAGCAGCAGCTCCAATTCGATCCCTAGCCTGGGAACTTTACAACGGTGGCCTTAAAAACCAAAAGAAAAAAGTAAAAGAGAAAAAAAAGAAAAGAAAAAGAAAGAAATTAGGAAATAATTATAAAACAAACAAAAACCTCTGCCCTCTTGGAGTTGCTATGGGCTGTGTGTATATTATGCCTTCAGATGTTGCTTTGGAAAACCTAAATTAGAAAGAATAATAAGGGAAATGAGCATCCCAATTCCCAGACAATGTCCTCTGTGCTGTTTTTGCCCAGTGAAAGTGGATCACTATCCTGGGTTTGTTTGGTGATTGTGATTTCAGGTTTGTCACTTGTTTTACTACGTACATTCAAAATGAAGAGAGAAAATGTGTTTGATAATCATTTCCATTTAATTATTTTTTCCCTCCTGCATGTAAATGCAGGTAGCAGTGCAGGGGTGATCTCTGCTTCCTGTATCTTGACATGCAAAAGACTCCTGGGAAACTCTACACTCAAACTGATGAGGAAAAGAGAAATTTCTAAAGAAGCTTAATTACTGATGAAAAACTTCTTGGATGGTTAACAAAACCTTGCAATAAAGAGAGAAATAATAAGCTAAATAAATAAAATACATAGTATAGCAGATGGTGATAAGTGCAGGGGAAAAGGACTGGAGAGTAAAAGGAACAGTTTCCACAAAAAGTAGGGGAGGACGCCGCAGGCAGCTGCAGGAGGAGACATGTCCACGTAGAAGCATGTCCAGGTGCAGGGCTGGGCCAGGGTGTGTCAGGGGATTTGAGGACAGTAGAGAGGCCAATGTGAAGCTAGTGAAGAGGAGAATACTAGATGGAGTCAGGGGAATTGAAGCAGGAACACACGCTAAGAAAGGCCTTTTTGGGTTTTACTCTAAGATAGAAAAAAAGGTTGTTCCAGACACGGAATGGGGTGTTTTCTTACCCATAGTCTCAGTAGAATCTGCTCCTTGGTCAGACAAGGCAAGCAGAGCTGAGAATTAAATATTAGCCCAGGATCATACTGCTACAAAATGGAAGAGTCAAGGATGCAACCACAAGTCCATGCAGGTGGGGTCTGAGCACACACACATCCAGCAAGGCAGGTGAGAATTCAAAGACTTGGATGGGCTGTCACCTGCCATATTTCAGGGCTGCCGAAAAGCAGTCCTGTCATGAAACAGTGTCAGAATGTGTTGCTGTCCAGTATTTACATCTGTCTTAGACCCCATTGCTGCCTAGTTTGGGGCACCCTTAACAATTTATGCGTTCCAAGGTGGTAGGTAGGTGACTCACTTGAAGCATTTTTGAAAATCCTGATTTCAAACCCTCGCCCTCAGATAACTGAATTAGAAAATTACAGTTCCAGCATTCCCATCATGGCTCAGCAGTTAACGAACCTGACTAGCAACTGTAAGGACGTGGGTTCCATCTCTGGCCTTGCCCAGAGGGTTAGGGATCCCACATTGCTGTGAGCTGTGGTGTAGGTCACAGATGAGGCTCAGATCCAGCGCTGCTGTGGCTCTGGCATAGGCCAGTGACTATAGCTCCCATTGGACCCCTAGCCTGGGAAGCTCTACACGCCGCAGGTGCATCCCTAAAAGAGACAAAAAGACAAAAAAAAAAAAAAAAATATTACAGTTCCCAAATCTTCCTAATGCTAGAACTGTTTTTTCCTGGAATACCTCATTGGATGTAAGTATTAGAAAGAGGCATTTTAGGAAATGAAACCGCAAGTACAAATCTTGTGGTGTGCAGACTTAGAGGCTAACAAATTAAAGGACAAAAATTAAAGCCTGAAGTGTGGCTTGGTTGGTTGCTCACATAATTGACTGAGATTTTGTTTGTTTGTTTTTACATTTTGGGGCTCATAGCTACTGAGTGCTCAATAAATGTGCTTGGCTGACAGTTTTTGAAATAACATTTTTTTTTTGTGGTCCTCATACAATTTTAATAAATACAACACTTTACCTGTTAAAAGCAAAAATCCGAAGCCAAGGAAAACAATTGTTTTAAACTGCTAGAAAGTTTTCACAACTTCTATGTCTGTAATTTCATTATATTTATAACAGAGAAGTAAATTCTGCTTTTTCAAGAATTAAAAGGACCATCTCCCCAAGGACCAGGATGTTCAGCACTTGTTTTAAAAATCCAGACCAACATATGTTTCTACATGTCTTTACCAAAAATGTCTTCTAAGAAAAGCTTTTACAGTGATTGTGAAATGGTTTTTGCATTCTGGATTACTGAAATGATAGTTTGCTTGGAGTGGAATTATTTGCTTATGCTATCACATGAGCCGTAAGTAATTTGCTATTATTGTTCAGACGGGGAGTGGGGGTGGAGAGAGCAGAGCGATTGTTCTCATTGTGGAAGAGCCTGAGGATGTGTGTGCCCTGGAGCTGTTATAATCCTTACGTCCTTCCAGTTCTGCTGCTCAGTGGCCCAAGGATAAATAAGCAATCTCTAAAATAGGGAGTTCCCTTGGTGGCTCAGTGATTAACGAACCCGACTAGGATCCATGAGGACACAGGATCCCTAGCCTCACTCAGTGGGTTAAGGATCTGGCGTTGCTGCCGGCTGTGGTGCAGGTTGCAGACACAGCTCGGATCTGGTATTGCTGTGGCTGCGGTGTAGGCCGGCAGCTACAGCTCCGATTGGAATGCTTTGAACTGCCTCCACCTCTGCTTGTGCCCTCATTTGAAAAACGTATCTGATCAGAGTGACTTTTTTTCCTGAAATGGCAACACAAACATCACCTCCGTGTGTATATTCAAACTGCAAATAAAGAGCTGCTAATTGTGATTTGAGGTCATTTTTTTTAATGGCCAGTCCTGGCAGTTTTTTATGATTCCCAAATGAATTTGTCTGAAAGGGTTTGGAAATCACAGTGATAAACAATATGTCTAATTGCTACGTTAATATTTTACACACCCTTAAATTTGGGGTTTCATATAATTAACATTTTTCTTTTATATAAATAAATAAATGATCCCCAGGCTACTGCCAGTGCCAATGACATTCTTCTTGGAAGAAAAGCATGGTGCCTGGGCTGGTGAAGTGGCGCCTGTGGGCCTTTCTCCACTTCTTACTGAGACCTGCTCCCTTTCCTGAACCAGGAAAATACAGAATGTACCTGAGCAACAAAGCTTTACTTTGTTTCTTTCCATAAGTGGTACATATATTTCAGCTTTCAAAATAATCTCTTTTTTGGAACAAAAACAATCTTCTTTTTGAAATTTATGACCTCCTTTAAAAGGCTTGATTGTCAAACTAAAGGTTAGTTAATGTCTTGGCTTCAATATAACCTGATTAAAGCTGAAAGATGTAATAGTTACAAAAATCATATGAAATTTTAAAATGACGTTGGATTTCTTTAACCTAAGTCTCAGCAAATATCTCGAAAGTAGGATTTTTCTAGAAAGAACCAAGTGGTATTCTTTACGCAATATATTTAAACTGTTTTGTAATTTCCCTGCCCCAGAAGAAAAATTACTACTAAGTTTTTAAAAGGGGGCAGGGAGGCTGAAGAATATAGTATATGTGTGTTCTTGATATTAAATAACTTAAAGGATCATGTTTTGTAAAAAATATCTGTTAAATAAACCATTTTGAACTTATCCTTAAAAAGGTATTGTATAAATGTCTATACTGTACAAGTCAGTGCTATATTATCTTGGAAGTTAAAACCCCAAATTTAATTGGGAACTAAATGAAGAACTGAGACTTTTTTTTTTTTTTTTTGGTTTAATGAACCTACTAAAAGTTTAGAAAAATGCATCAAATTAAAAACAACCCTCAATTTAGGCTGCAACACAAAACACCCACAGACCTCAGGAAATCACCAGGCTCATTCACCTTGACCTTTGGCCTCTCACACATTCTAACATTTAGCTTTCTTCCTTCTGTCCATCTGCTTGAACCATTAGTAAAGTTCTTTCGAAACAGCTTGCACAAGTAAGCCAGCTGTCATCGAGCATATTTAAACTCTGCCTCTTAGTTTCCACTGAATCATGTGTTTGCCCACAGGTCTCATTAAATACTAGGAAGGGCAGTATTGCACTTTCGAAATGCTCTGGGGGAACAGACCATCTACATAAAAGGGTGTTCCAAAGGCCCTTAGACTAGTGTGCTTGCTTACTTTTTTCCTTTTCAATCCACAGATGAGTTGCCTATAGAGAAACAAGATAAATGGAAAATGTATGCAGGTGATCTATAGCCAAAAAAAAGGCCAAAAAGTTAGGTACATGAACAAAAGGAAAAAAAATCTTTCCTTTAAAAAATCAGCTCTTCTAAAAAGAAAGAACAAACACCCCTTGAACAAACTCTCCTTGTTTGATTTGATTTAGGAAATAAATGATTCATTTGTGATAATTTCCTGATTTCACTGTCTAGAACTCAGTAGAGGTGGAAATTCAAGAAAACGGTTAGATGCAACGTCAGAATTGTCACACCTACTGCTCAAAGGTTAATTGAATTGTCTTTAGTTAAGCCCCCAAATGCATCCACTTTCATACCGTGGAAAGGGTTAAAATACTGGACTTCCAAATGAACAGGATATGAAATAGAAAGGTCCATTCTAAGGGGTAAGGCCAGGAAGCAATTAACACCAGGTAAACCAGGCAGATTAGAATGGATATCAGGGCATTTGGGGTTCCATTTTTCATAGGTGCAGCACAGATATTTTGGCTGGTATCCTAAATACCTTTCATTTTCACTGCCATCAGTCTCCTGAGACCAAGGTCAGGCTGCAAAATCAATCACAATGAATATTAACCAGGGCACACTCTGCTAAAGCCAGCCCATCAACAGAATGATCGGAAGCACAAATCAAGTGGCACGGCTAGGGCTCACTTGTGCATCACTGGAACGGCTGCTATATTTGCATCTGAACCAGTATGGCAAGGGTGAAATTAATAGTGCCCTTCCCCAGGTCTCTCTGAATCATACACAGATCTAGTGGTTCAAGTTGCATGTCTTGGGCTCTCTCTGCTCTTGCTCCCCACCCCCACCCCCCACCACCACCTCCTTGTCAGGCACACTCACACGCATACCCCACCTCACCCACTGGATCACCAGCTCCTACAAAATAATGTGTCCTTAGCGTTTCCACAGGGAAAGTTATTTCACATAGAAACGTCCTCTGTGCTAGACACATGTTTCAATTCCAACTCAGTTTGCAGTTGTTTATTTTTGTATGCTATTTTTCCAGATTACTTTGGGGAGAAATATTCAAGAGCAATTTTTTAAATAATATTCGAGGTTGGTGGGCAAGGGAGACCTCCTATCTATGCTCCTTTCCTCACATGTAAGCTTCTGCCCTTCAAACTGCCTCTTCTCTGGAGGTTGAGGTAGCAATACAGGGTGTTTGCTCCTCTCTCGCTGGCCTTCCTTTGCCTCTGAGGGACCGAAGATACAAAGGAACAACGCTCAGACCGTATATAAAAGTGGGACTCTGGCAACCCTACCAGGAAATCAACCCCTTTAATCTATATTAACCTGCTAGGAAGCCAGTTGAATATAAGTCAGACTTGTGGGAAGTCAGACTGTTCTCTAGCAACTATTCAGGAAGCCCAAACAATGGATCCCAAATGGTCAGGCCTTGATCAACAACCAACCTCTTCCCTAATTTACGTTCGTACTTCCAACTTGGAGACCAACCAGAGAAAGCTGAACGTGCACCTGACCAATCACACAGAATTCCAGGCTTTGGCTTCTAGTTAGCGCACCTCCAGCTTCCCCAGGCTGCAGGGATGGGGAGCCATGGTCCAAGACCAAGCAAAATATAAAATTGGAAAAGGGGTGGGAGTTCCCATTGTGGTGCAGTGGAAACAAACTCAACTAGTATCCATGAGGATGCGGCTTCTATCCCTGGCCTCGCTCAGTGGCTTATGGATTCAGCCTTGCTGTGAGCTGCAGTGTAAGATGCAGATGAGGCTCGGATCCCAAGTTTCTGTGTCTGTGGCATAGGTCAGCAGTTGTAGCTCTGATTCAACCCCTAGCTGGGGAACTTCCTTTACAAAATTGCAAAGGGGGGCATTTTGGATGATGATTTTTTACAATGGGGATTTCATTTTAGGGAATTATTTCATTGTGTTATTTGAGCTTGTTGTGAGGTCTCTGAAATCTTTGCTGGGTATTTTGACATTACGTAATTTGAAAGAAATGCCACTGAAGATGAATTTGGGGTTCAGGATTCAGGAGGATAACATAAAAGTCTTTCTCTGACCCATTTCAAAGGCTTTGGGACAGCAGCTGAATTGCCCATCTCACTGACTTAGAACATAAGGGGCAAAGCTGGAGTCCTTAGAACTGAACCGCATATAGGTTGTGCCAGGACTCTCCTCGTAGACTGCTGATCACCTCTTTAGAAAGACTGTCATGCCCGTAGTTTATACTATGGTTGGCAAAAAAAAAAAAAAAAAAAAAAAAAAAAAAAAAAATTCTTGGGCAGTGTAGTGAAACTGTGGAAATATTTATAACTTCTTCTTGTGATCTGCCTTGTAGAAGAAAGGATTCCTATCCTCTTTCTTAATACAGGGAAGAGTCTGAATAAAGTTCCCTTTCTTCTCTTTATACTCACTTATACTATACTCACCTATACTCACTGCTGCCCCCAGAGGGGTCAGCTTTAAAAAAGAATTTCCTAATACAATAATTTCATTTTATTTATTTTTTTTAATTTTATTCAAGTGTAGTTGGTTTACAAGATCATGTTAATTTCTCCTGTACAGCAAAGTGACTCAGTTATACATATACACATATCTATTCTTTTTCAGAGTCTCTTCTCCATATAGGTTATCACAGAATATTGAGTAGAGTTCTCTGTGCTATACAGCAGGTCCCCGTTGGCCATCCATTCCATATACAATAGTGTGCATATCCCAATCCCAAATCCCCAATCCATCCTTCTCCTCCACTTCTCCCCTTTGGTAACTATAAGTTTGTTTTTGAAGTCTGTGAGTCTATTTCTATTCTACAAATAAGTTCATTTGTATCCTTTTTTTAGACTCCAAATATAAGTGATATCATGTGATAATTCCTCTTTCTCTGTCTGACTTCACCTAGTATGATGATCCATCCTTGTTGCTGCAAATGGCATCATTTCATTTTTCATGGCTGAGTAATATTCCATTGTATGTATGGACTGCATCTTCTTTATCCATTCCTCTGTTGATGGATTGTAGGTTGCTTCCATGTCTCAGCTATTGTAACTAGTGTTGCAATGAACATTGGAGTGCCTCTATCTTTTTGAACTATGGTTTTCTCCAGATATATGCCCAGGAATGGGATTGCTAAGTAACGTGGTAGTTCTATTTTTAGTTTTCCATTGAGTCCCTTTTCAGTAGGCACAATCACTACATATAAAGGAAAAGTGCCTCCCATTCTCGCTTTTTAACCAATCATCTTCCCCACCTGCACAAGTTTTCTCTTGATCATTTTCTTCCATTTGGTTAGTTATCTTTATTTGTGAGCTCCATTGATCAATGTGCCAAAGTGACTAATCCTTATATTCAGTGCTGAGGGATTCAGTGATAATTTCTTGAAATAAAGATAAATTAAAAGTAGTAGAAGCGGGGAGGTCCCGTGGTGGCGCAGTGGTTAACGAATCCGACTAGGAACCATGAGGTTGCGGGTTTGATCCCTGCCCTTGCTCATTGGGTTAAAGATCCGGCGTTGCCTTGAGCTGTGGTGTAGGTCGCAGACGCGGCTCGGATCCTGCCTTGCTGTGGCTCTGGCGTAGGCCGGTGGCTACAGCTCCGATTAGACCCCTAGCCTGGGAACCTCCATATGCCGCGAGAGCGGCCCAAGAAATAGCAAAAAGACAAAAAAAAAAAAAAAAAAAAAAAAAAAGTAGTAGAAGCGGAAGATATCTTCAAAATCATTTATTTCAAATTCCTCATTTTATGCAGAAATTGAGGCCTAAAGAAATTATGTACTTTCCCTGGGCCCAGAGTTGGTAAATGGCAGATATGAAATTAGTGATGATTATGTGAGGGGATTTTGCTATTGGACACACGTGAATCTGGAATCTGTTTTTATCCCTTCATAGTTGTGGAATCTTGGGCAAGTTGCTTAACATCTCTGACACTAATTTTCTGTAGTTTTTTGTTTTTTTTTTTTAAGAAATGGGAATTATAAATACTAATCTTACAGGACATTGTGAGGAATAAACGAGATAACAATGCAGGCTTAGTAATTTATCATCTAAAGGTAATTATTAATGCTAAAAACAGCAGCAGCATTATCATCCCCACCATCTCCTGATTCTTATTGCTAGTCGCAGGCCATACCAACACATGGATTCCCATGAGAGTCACATCATCTCTACAATTTTTGGAAGTTGGATGGGCTAACACTAACACAGGTAAAGGAAGGCAAAATAGTTTATTTGCAATTAATTTATTTGAATTTTGACTTTTATGCCTACATATAGGAAATAAAAGGGATCCTAGATCTAATATTGTACTATCTTCCCGTAGGATACATAAGGAGTATTAATTTAAGTGACTTTTAAGGCTGATTAACTGCAAAGCCAGAACTACAACTCTATGTTCCCAAGCTAATTTTCTTTCGTTTATAATAAATATTTTATTTCAAAATACTTTCAGATTGTGGAAAAATTGTAAAGATAGTACAGAATGTGTCCATATACCACATACCCAGGTTCCCTTATTATGAACATCTTATATTGGTGTAGTACATGTGTCATCATCCATCAGCCTATATATATATATGCTTTGTTTTGTTTTGTTTTGTTTTTTTGCTTTTTAGAGCTGCACCCAAGGCACATGGAAGTTACCAGGCTAGGGATTGAACTGGAGCTGCAGCTGCCAGCCTACACCACAGCCACAGCAACATGGTTTCTGAGCCACGTCTGCAACCTACCCACAGCTCATGGCCACGGCAGAGCCCTGACCCACTGAGAGAGGCCAGGGATCAAACCAGCATCTTTATGGATACTAGTCAGATTCATTTCCACTGCACCACAATGGAAACTCCCATGAGCCAATATTGATGCACTATTATTAATCAAGTTTCATCCATACATTATTCAGATTTCTTTTATCTTTACTTAACATCCTTTGCTTTTAGTAGTCATGTCTCCTGACACTCCTCTTGGCCATGACGGTTTCTCAGACTTTCCTGTTTTTGATGAGCTTGATAGTTTTGGGGACTACCGGTCAGGCATTTTGCAGAAAATCTCTTGGTTGGGATTCATTTGATATTTTCCTCATAATTTGACTGAGATTAAGGGTTTGGGCAAGGAAAGACACAGAATCAAACTACCATTTTCATCATATCATATTCAGGGCACAAACTGTACCCATGCCTTATCACTGTAGATGTTAACCTTGACCACCTGGCTGAGATGGTGTTGATCAGGTTTCTCCACTGTAAAGCTACTCTTCACTACCCCCCCCCCGGCCTTTTCACACTATTCTTCTGAAAGAAGTTACTATGTATAGCCCACACTTAATGAGTGAAGAGTTATGCTCCACCTCCTTGAAGGGGCAGTATCTACACAGATTATTTAGAATTATTTTGTCTATTCTTCCCCATTTATTTTCCTATTTGTTAATTTCTTTATATCAGTATGGAACATGAATATTTATTTTATGCTTTTGGTTATAATATATGTGTGTGTGTGTGTGTGTGTGTGTGTGTGTGTGTGTGTGTGTGTGTGTATTTGCTCAAATTGTTCTGGTGTTGGCCATTGGGAGTTTTTCAGTCGGTTCCTGTAACTCTTTGATACTCCCTCATTATTGTAGATTTTCTGAACACTTCCATACTTCCTGGCACTACAAAACTTTGAGCTCCAGGCTCATCTTATATATTCCCAAGCTAATTTTTCTTTCCCACATTTTCACAACACTAACACTACATTTTGAAATAATACTAAGTCCCAATGGATGTCAAACAAATTACCAAGATAAAGCATGCATTCAAATTTCTAAGAAAATTCACATCTGGTAACTAATAGGACAAATCGAAAACAACAAAACAACAACAATCATGAACATATGTCAAAGATTTGTACAATTGTGCAAGTATCTAAAAGATGCTATAAGATATATAGCATTCTTCAAAATCATGACACGAGTAATCATTATTAGTGTTAATAAGATAACATTAAATTTATGAAATAATTTATACATAACGTAATATTTCTAACAAGAATTAAGAAATATATCTCTGTGTATTAAGATTTTATATTATTCCATAAAGTTTGCTAACTTTCTTTTTTTTTCTTTTTTCTTTTTGCTTTTTAGGGCCACACCAGAGGCATATGTACGTTCCCAGGTTAGTGGTCCAATCATAGCTGTAGCTGCCAGCCTACGCCACAGCCACTAGGGATCCAAGCCACGTCTACAACCTACACCACAGCTCAGGGCAATGCCAGATCACTGACCCACTGAGCAAGGCCTGGGATTGAACCTGCATCCTTATGGATACTAGTCGCGTTCGCTCTGCTGCACCACAATGGGAACTCCCTGATAACGTTCTTTATATAGTTCCCTTAATTCCTTTAGAAGTTATTTAAATATATTCTCTGGTTTTGTTGTTTTGTCTTGTTTTTTGCTAGAGTGTTTCATTTTTAATATCTTTTAATGGTGTTTTTTGCAATGCAAGATGCTATTTATTTGTATTTATTTTATACCCAATAATTTTACTTAATATTCTTACAATTTTTCAGAGGTTTTCACTCATTTTTGGTTTTTGCCAAATATATAATAATTTATATATCTGAAATAAAGATGTAGTCACCTTTCAGTTATGTTTCATTTCATTTTTATATATAATTTATTGGTCATACATTTAGGAAAAAATGCATAATTATAATGGCCATGAACATCAAATTTCTCATGCAAACAGAAATATCTCTACTATTTCCTCATTAAATGTGGTTGTATTTCTCACCGAATTAAGGTAGATATTCTGCACCAAGGAAATACTCTAGTTTTCCAATTTCTTTTAACATTTAAATCAGGAATGGATACTAAATGATATCAAATATCTTCTCAAAAATCTATTGAAAGTATCTCGCAGATATCTTTATCCAAACCAGTAGTACTTTTATAAATATTAAAACATTTGGGCATTTCTAGGGAAAAACTTGAGGAGTTTTATGCTTATTGATTCTTACTTATAAATTTTAATATTTGCCACTCCTTTTATGTAGCTGTCTTTAAAAGATCTTTGGTATATAATTTTCATTTTGAAGATATATTTGTCAAATTTCATTATTAGAATTTTGCTAGCATCACAAAATTTAAACAAGAGCTCTATCTTTTTGTATTCATTGTAACAGATTAAAGGATATAAAATTATTTTCAGTAGTTTAAAATAATAACACTTTATCAGTTAAAAATAATTCTGAGCCTGCTACAATTTTTAGGTTATTCCTTATTAATTAGAATTTTCTTCATAGTTGGTGGCCTATCCTTATATTCTGCTTCTATAATCATTTAGTATTCTAGAAGAAGAACACTTGTTTTATTAAGATTTTCAAATTTCTAGGTATATCAAAGAACTGGGTAGAGTATACATTTTATAAATATTTGTTTGTCTCCTATTCCTTGATTGTATTTTTTTACATTTTTTTCTATGTTATTTCTGGCTTGTTTGTCTCTTTCTACTGTCAAAAAGTCAATTCTTGAACTTTCCCAACGGTTAGCCATCATAGAAATAAGTTCTGCCAAATTTCTTTACTCGGAAATATGTTTAAGTGTCTGGATAGTTAACAGCTCAGGATAGTAAAACTGATGTGATATTAATTGATCAACTGGTATAACTTATTATTAACATA
This sequence comes from Sus scrofa, assembly GCF_054392235.1. Lineage (NCBI taxonomy): Eukaryota > Metazoa > Chordata > Mammalia > Artiodactyla > Suidae > Sus > Sus scrofa. Next base: position 53,540,283 of record NC_139383.1, on the reverse strand, counting down.
AATTTACAAACAGTTATTAGCAAACCAATCTAATCTGGACTAGATGTAATCTCTAGGACCGTTAATCCACTGCTGTTTATAAACATTAATTTTATAACAACCCAGAGACCAACTAAACTGTCAGATCTCATAGTTCAATATTTTAGATGTTGAAAATAAAATATCTGGAAATACTGATATTAAGACAGTGGGAATGTAGGTATGATTTTAAAATAATCAAAATTCTTTACCATGTAAACAATGTATACAAGAAGTCAGGTTTGAAACTATTTTCCTATCATAAATTTCTCTGAAGGGGGCCACAGGTGGCCCATAGCTAGCAACCACAAACAGCTAACATTTTATAAGTATTTACTAAGCAGGCTTTCACTAAGCACTCTTTAACTGTAACAAATACTCTATGAGAAAGGTACTATTTTATAGACCAAGCGATTCAGTCTCAGGTTAATTAACTTATCCAAGGTCAGAAGATTCTAAGTGATAGAATTTGGATTTGAACCCAAATTTATCTTTCAATAATATTCACTGAGTATCTTCTCTTTTCACACAATAAGGAAGATGCAGAGGGAAATAAAATAGTCAAGGCTCCTATTGCTATGTAGTTTTTGCTCTAACAGAGGGAAACAGATACTAAGTAACAGGTAAATATTTGTATATATTTACAGACACATAATTCTCTCAGAAAATGAGAGGGCTGTGAATATCTAATATCTCAGACATATTCATTTCAAATGTAGGGTGTGAACAGGAATGCAAATCCTCTATTAAACTAAGGCTTCTGAAGAGTCCGAAGGAACAGAGCTACTAAGAACAGAGGCTTTATTGCTTAAAAAGGAGATTGAAGATATTTTAAGTTAGTGATATTAGTTTAAATCATCTTGCAGAAACAGCTAAAATTGTTATTAAGGAAAATATAAAAAGATACTGGGATGGTCTCCCCAAACTCTTTAAGACCCAAGGCCTGATTGGTTTGGAAAAACCTCTACAGTCTGTTCTGCTCACTTGGGGCTACTTTCCCCTTCTCTCTCCCTGCTCCCTTTCTCTACACCCCATTCATCAATTTACAATAGTTCATCCAAGAGATACTGAGCACAAAGACGGTTCTGGCAGACTTTCCTGGCACGGTGAAGGTGGAAAAATAATTTAGCCATTGATGTCAACAGAAGTCAGGAGTTAAGAATGACTCTGTTAAGAACTTAAGGAATTTAAGATTGCCATCTTAGCCTCAAAATTTGGGAGTAAACTTCCTCAATCTACAATGAAGTCCTATTTCTTAACCATTTGTTGTTGAAGTTCTTTTCCCTGTCAATCAACATGACTTCGGTTGAATGTAAGCCATGTGGATTTCATCAGGACCTCTATTTTAAACAGAATCTCAAGGAAACTGTTCTGTTTGGGTTTAGAATATACACACTGCATGCTCTTGTATAGAGTCACCCTATGATAGAGGCATGAATAAGGATAAAATTATGATATCTAGTTCTTTCATTGTTAAAAGTGAAATGGTACAACTTCAGTAACAAACTTGACACTTAATATGAAAATGATTTCTGATTGTGATGCTCCTTTCATACGACAAAGACAGAGGCCCCGGTTGGTATTGTCTAGGAAGCAGAAGAGTGTATTGGTTTCCCTTCAAAGTAACTCAGTTTCTAGTGGGAGGTTAGGTTTTACCATATTTGGTTTTGAGATAATTTTCTTGACTTATGGAATGCCAGAATGCTTTCCATCACTCTTTCATCAGCATAAAACCCCAGCGAACCTCTCCTAAGAGAAGGCACCAATTAGACCTTCTGTGAGTCTTGACATAATTCTGAGGTAACACCCACTTCCTAATGTAAAGGAATTTTTGGTCTGTCTAGATCACTCAAGACTGACTGACAAACATTAGCATATATACATGTGTTTATTTGTAGGTTCCCTATTTCCGAAACTGATTTAAGGCAGCTTGAAATAAAAGAAAACATGGTAACGCTAGCCTTGGTATCCTTCCAATGCACTTTTAGTCAATCCATTGTACTTGATGGCATAAAATGAGAAGTTTCCTTTTTTCTGGATGATATCATTATTTTTCTTCCTAAATCCAATTCATTTACTTAATCATTAATGCAATGTCAATCATCTATTGGACTGTTAGTCCTTTTTTAAAATGATTCCTAGGAACTCTTGCTATATTAGGGAGATTAGAGTTTTTATGTGATAAGAATTGTGAATATTTTCCCTTTCTTTATCTTTTTATTTTGCTTAAGGGGTTGTTTTGTTGTAGTTCCTATCATTCACCCCCCCCCTTCCCCGTGCTATTAGAGATATTTATAAAGAAAATTTCAACCACATAACAAGTTAAAAAGGAGATCCCCAAGGTGTTGTTTTGTTTTAGTTTGTGAAAGTATCAAGACTGGAGGAAATATACCATAAGGGAAGGGTGAAGAGATTTCAAAATAAACAAATAAAAACACACCAAACTGATAAATTTGCTTATAGCAGTTTCTTCTCTGTTGAAACCTCACTAATTATGTCCAGGCTCATTAACAACATGGGGCCACACTTGTTAGGGAACAACATTGAGGGAAAAGAATCAGGATGAGATATTTGGGGCTATTTTTCTTAAGGGCATGGTTACTGTTTGATGCATAAGGGGAAGCACCTCTTTAGGTATTCTGGGAAATGGAGGTGAGGGCCAGGAGCTCGAACGTCTATGTTGGATTTATAAAAGAGAGGAACGGAAGAGGAGATGCAGAGGTACTGATTGAGGTAGAAGATGAAGGGGTGGGGAGAAAGAGAACTAGATACCAGCTGATTTAGAAAGGATATCAGGAATCAGGTGGGTCAACACAGAGAACCTCCAGGGTATGGAGGTTGCCCATGGCAAGTGGGCAGTATTTTCTGCTAAGCCTGGAGTGAGCCTTTTAAAGATGTTCTTGGAAAAACCAGTTCAGACCACCTAGATGAAGATGGGCCTTAACTATGGAAAAGTCTGAATTAAAGACCAGGAGAAAAGGGAACCCTCCTACACAATTGGTGGGAATGTAAATTGGTACAACCACTTTGGAAAACAGTATGGAGATACCTCAGAAAAGTAAAAATAGAACTACCATAGGACCCAGCAATCCTACTCCTAGGCATATATCTGGACAAAACTTTCATTCAAAAAGATACATGACCTCTGTGTTCATTGCAACACTATTCACAATAGCCAAGACATGGAAACAACCTAAATGTCCATCAATAGCTAAATGGATTAAGAAGATGTGGTGCATATACACAATGGAATACTACTCAGCTGTAAAAAGAACAAAATAGTGCCATTTACAGGAACATGGATGGAACAAGAAACTCATAATAAGTGAAATAAGTCAGACAAAGAAAGACAAATAGCATATGATATCACTTATATGTAGAATCTAAAATATGGCACAAATGAACCTATCTACAGAAAAGAAACAAACTCATGGACATGGAGAACAGACTTGTGGTTGCCAAGGGGAAGAGGGAGGGAGTGGAATGGACTGGGGGTTTGGGGTTAGTAGATGCAAACTATTGCATTTGGAGTGGATAAATAATGAGGTCCTGCTGTATAGCAAAGGGAACTATATCCAATCACTTGTGATGGAACATGATGAAAGATAATATGAGAAAAAGAAATAACTGCGTCACTTTGCTGTACAGCAGAAATTGACAGAACATTGTAAATCAACTATAATTTAAAAATTAAGAAAAAATAAAAGCAACCCATTCATCCATTAAAAAAAACCATTTTAAATGAAAAGCAGTTTTTATGTTTTCAAGTGTATTCAATAATATGGGTTTCTCTAATGGCATAAAACAATCTGTTCCCTTACACAGCATAATCTTATTTGCCCTCCTAACTTACCTACAATTCTTCATAGATAGGACAGAAATTAACTGTAGTCCCTGTCGTGTTCCAACCATGAAAGGTATTTTACTAGTGAAGTGCTGTTAATGAGGTTTTCCCTTCTGTTTGGCTCCCTTGTGCTCCCTCTTTCATCCTGAAAGGCAGCTATATAGCCTGTTTGCTACTTCTCAGCCTACTGCCCTCTTCTATAAATGCACGCTGTTGTGGCAGGGACATCCTAGGACAGATTTATACCTAGAGTCCTTCCAAAAGTGGAGAAAAGTGATACTTAGTCCTTCCAAAAGTGGAGAGAAGTGATATTTAGTTAAACAAGACATCACAGCTTTCTGTGAGAGCAGCACCTATTAGATTCTCAACCTAGTGGCCTCCTCCTGGATCCTTGGAAATGAAATTCCCTATGGCTGGAAATGACTTCCCCAGCTGTTATTCTTCCAAAATCCCTAAAGTCAGGTTCTGCTTTGATTCAGGAGGCTCAGGAAATAAATGTTTTTGAAGTTCCTTCTAGCCAGGGAAATTTCTATTCACCTCTTTCCATCCAGGAGAGCTAGAGTAGGCAGGTCTACTGAGGCTGACCAGAAACACTGGAGCCAAAGGCTGGCAAAGAAGAGTCCTTTCACATATCACATCTGAGTGGGAGTAGCTGTCTGGAGCATGCCTCTGAGAAAGATTCAGGAGCACACTCATAATCTGTAGGAAGGTGTGCCACAACGGGTTAATGATGTCTGCCATGGGTAGTAAGGGGAACTGACAGAATGTGGGATGATTCTGTGCCATTACACATCATAGTCGCCCCACAAATTACCTTCTGAAAAGTTCTTTTTCTTTTTTCTTTTTAAAGCCACACCTGTGGCATAAGGAAGTTCCTGGTCTAGGGGTCAATCAGAGCTGCAGCCTATGCTACAGCCACAGCAACACTGGATCTGAGCCACATCTGCAACCTACACCACAGCTTGCAGCAACACTGAATCCTCACCCCACTAATCAGGGCCAGGGATTAAACCCACATCCTCATGGACATCATGTTGGCCTCTTAACCCACTGAACCACAATGGGAACTCCACCTTCTGAGAAATTCTTAATGGGCATCTAAGACTCTACTGGTTGTAAAAATAATAATGAGAAGCTGCTATTCACACAGACACAGAAAATAGTACAGAGCTACGGTTTGTTGAAAAGGTATCTGGAATCTCCCAGAAGAGGGTCCTAATTTTGAAATGAGAAATAGTATGGCTTGAGAGGAATGTTTGAATAGTAGAGGGGAAAAAGGAGTTCCTATTGTGGCACAGTGGATTAAGAATCTGACGGCAGCAACTCAGGTAGATGTAGAGGTGAGGTTGGACCCCTGGCCCAGTGCAGTGAGTTAAAGCATCCAGTGTCACTGCAGCTGCAGTGTAGGTAACAACTGGGGCCCAGGAACTTCCATATGCCACTGGTGTGGCCATAAAAATAAACTTTTTAAATAAAATTTAATTAATTAATTAAAAGGGCAGGAAAAAAATCCTTGTTTACAGTTTCCTTATAAAAAGAGGAAGAAAAGAAAACTAAAGGAAGGGTGATATTTTTTAGTCGCTATGATGAAGGAAGTTTGCAGCAAGCCAAAATTTTAAATCCCTAGCAGTTTATGCTAATTATGTGGGAAAAAAAATCACAGAGAAGAAAGTGAGGAATTCCCTATTGTTCTCCAGTACCTCTCTCCTTTGCCACCATTTGAAGAACTGAACAAATGTTTATATGTTGGTTTTTTCACCTCGGTGGTGTTTCTGGTCCTCTTGGTGCTGGTCCTTTTCCTTTAATAAAAGAATGAATAAAATATTGAAATTTTTGAAAACTGGCAAACCTTAACAAAGACAGGTACTTCATGTCTGAGGGCAGATTTAAATTAGGTACAGGATCCCCAGTTTATGAAGGATTCTATTTAAGTCCTGCACCACGGTTTCAACACAACATGGACTGTACTCCAAAAACAACACTGCAGAACCAGACACTTGGCCCCAGTGTTCCCACCACAGGGCATCAATGCCAAGAGGCAGTTCTCCTGGCCAGTCAGGACAACTGACAAATCACTGGGTCTTTTTCCACCACAGTGTGCCAAACAGTGTACTCAGTGACTCAGAAATCACGTCCGCTTCAACACTCTGTGTTATGGAAGGAAAACAAAGTGTATCAAGTGCCGCTTTTCATTTTAAGTTCTCGTTTGCTCTTTTTCATTCTTTTAGCATTTCAACATGTTTTGGAATGTGCGGCAGGAAACGGAAGCGAAAGGAAGGGGCAGAGACTTCCCCTAGAGGCTGGAAGCCATGATTGCCGAGTCAGCTACGTGATGCCAGAGGGGGTTATGCCAATCACACTGTGGGACCTTAGAGCCAGGGCTGAGCCTGAGACTTGGACAGTGGTACTGCAAGACTCACCAGAGAGCAAGTGGGCTCTTCTGAGATCCACCAAGAAGGCTTCAGAGAGTGGAGTGGAAATATGACAAGGTAGAGAGAGGATAAACAAGAGAGAGTCACAAAGCCTGAACTTTGTGTTTGTTTCACTAGGTTGTTTCAAATGTGTTGGGTGATTCTGGGTGTTTGGGGTTTGCTTGTTACTTCTAAGGTTTGCCTTTATCTAGCAATTTGAAAACACAGTCTTCCAATCTTATAGAAAAAAAAAATATGCTTAAATACTTTGAACTAAACTCAAGGTTTCTTTAGCCTTCTACATTAAATGTATAATAGTGTCAAATTCTGTTTCTCCATCACAAAGCATGGGGGAACTATCCTAACATCCGTTGCCCTCTCGGCAGGCAAACCCCTATGTTTGTGCTGTGGTGTTCGATTCACCAACTAAGCCCAGATCTTCCAACCAGATACATAATCCTGAATTTGACCTCATTGAATGTAAAATTTTTGGCATCTTCAAAGATTTACCAATGACTTTATTCAATCACTAGTTTCAGATTTAGAGAGTGCATTGCGAAGCCCCATTCCAAACCAAACCAGAGAAAGTAAGACGATAGCTAACATAGTGTCTGCCCTGAAGAAATGCTAAACATACCTGTTAGTATACATTATCATAAGGCTGATTATTTTGTGAAAAGGCTGGTGTGGCTTGACAAGTCACCAGTACATCAGTTTCTTCATCTGAGACTGGCAGGGTTTTTTTTTTTTTTTTTTCTTTCATTTTTAATCCAAATCTATTGTTCTTATAGACTTGGCTCAAAACCAAATATCAGCCTGCATAGCAGGCCAACCTGTTCAATGCTATTCAACTTCAACGATCAAAATTCATACCACATTGTATGTAGTCAACTGATCCCACTGAACCAGAGTCAGGGTTTGAAAGTGGCAAAGGCAGTGATAAGTGACCACACCAGGAGTTCCCTTTGTGGCTCAGTGGTTAACAAATCCAACTGGGAACCATGAGGTTGCAGGTTTGATCCCTGGCCTTGCTCAGTGGGTTAAGGATTCGGCGTTGCCATGAGCTGTGGTGTAGGTCACAGACACGGCTCAGCTCTGGCGTAGGCAGATGGCAACAGCTCTAATTAGACCCCTAGCCTGGGAACCTCCATATGCTGCAGAAGCAGCCCTAGAAAAGGCAAAAAAAAAAAAAGGTGGGGGGACCACACCAGCACATGGTGGCCTTCCTCTAACCAATTGTATCAGAATTGCTCAGGAATGAGCTACCCCCTAGGATGAACACAAGATAAATAGAATTAGATCACTGTCAATGATTGCATCTATACAGACATGTCAGCTGAATTTAAGACAGAATGTCAACCGAATAGCACTGGCAGTAGGGAAGTCAAGAGTACCCTAGGGTTGTCCCCTCACAGCAGAAGGAAACTTACATATGAGCTGCCCTGCAGTGGAGCTTGAAGGACAGGGCACAGGGTCCCAAGTATGGAGCCTGGCTCAGGTTCTCAGGGTTAAAATGGCCACTGAAATCATGGTCTCCATTCAGTCACACCTTGGGCTTGCCTTGCTTTGAGACTTCTAAGTGAAAACATAGATGGAAACTACCCTCTCTTCACATTCAGCATTCTGAGCCTGTCAGAGGGGCTCCACTCCACAGAAACAATCGCACCCTGGCCAGAAGATTTCAGGTTTAGCACACACTGAGAGCAGCAGAGCCTCCTCTGAGCCACAACTGATAATGCGGCAACAGAATAACCCAGGCCAATTCCAGAGGCACTTAAGACCCTTCTTGGGACTCCCAGAAATGATCTGGAGAAAGTTTAAAGAGAGCAGGAGTTGTCATGTAATAGGATATTTTGGATCACAGTGATAGAACTTGCAACTCAAGTTCCAACTCAAACTGGTTTAGGCAGATTTATTAACTTATGTAATGAGTAATCCAAGGCAGTGGTGTGACTTCAAGCATGACTGGATTCAAAGTGTCAATGTCATTAGTCTCTGTCTGTCTGTCTGTCTGTTTCCATTTCTGTCTCTGTCTCCCTCCCTCTGTATCTCCCTTTCCCTCTTGTTCTTCTCTCTCAGATCTGCTTTCCATCATGAAGTCTTTCCATGTCAACAAAATATCTACTGTGCTCATATTATTTTTGTAGCCAGTGTTCCTAAAAAAGAACACAACCTCCCAGTGTCCACATCAATTCTCAAAAGAGGTCAAATCTGTTTGGACTCTGTAACTTGCCCATCCTAGAACTGATTACTGTGGCCAAGGGTTTAAAATTCTGATTCTCCAGCCTGACTCATGGCATCTACACTTGGGTTAGAGGTATTTGAGTCCCATGGGTTAATAGTGCTGACCAATGGGAAGGGCCCATCTTCAGAAGGAAAGGGGAAAAAAAGAGAAGGCCAAAAATTTACAAATGACCTCTATACTGTATAAGCAGACAGGGGCTTGAATGAATCAATTATGAGATCCAATACCAAGATAATATCAATAACAAGTCTGAGTACAATTGAGATATGTCAAACTGCTGTAGTTTAGCCATTTTTAGTTTCATTCCTAGCAGTCATCCTAGTTCAGGCCCCCAAACACCTACTTGGATTTGTTGCTTTTGCTCCTAGGTCCAAATACCTTTTTTACCCTAAAATTTATGCATTTACCAAAGCTCACCTGGACTGAACATATACGTGTCTATTTCCTCTTTCTGATTGTAAGTAATAAAACTGTGAGCTGGTCTCCTTGCTGTCTTAACACCAAAGGCAGCGAGAACCTTTGCATTGGCTATTCCCTCTCCTGGAATCACTCTTCCCTCAAATATCCACATGGTTAGCTCTCCCATCTTCTGCAAGTCTTTGCTTATCCTGATCATCTGGTTTAAAACTGTAACGTATCCCTTCACCCCCTGCCTACCCACACTTCTGCTCTACTTTTTTCTTTTTTTCAATAGCACTCATTACTTTATTTAACATTATAAAAATTTTCTATTTATTATTTTTCTTTTATACTGTTTGATCTTTATCCAAATGCAAGCTCCAAAGGACAGGGATCCCTGTTGTGTGATAAGCACCCAGAAGGCCAGAATGGTACCAGGCGTGAAGTAGATGTCCAGGAAATATCTGATAAAGGAATGAATTCCCCCAAAGCACCAAAAGCATAAGGAGACTGTTGTTAAAATATTGAAAATTTTATCACAAAACAAATAACCATGACTAATCAAATATTAGATATATGTTCTAAAAATTCATTAAGCAACCCTTGGCCACAGGGAATTTCTCTCCTTAGACCGCCACTTATTGCCTCATCACAGACTTTTTTTTTAAGGCTTCTCTTTTCTCTTTTCCTTCTCTTCTCCACTTTAGGACAATCCCTGGAAAACTACAGATTTGCCTCTTCATTAGGAAGAACTATTCAGTCCTCTCTTTTCTCACCTACTTGACTATTATATGCTCGTGAGACCTCATCTTGATCACTGAGAAACATGATTGTATTTCCCCATAAAAGAATTCCCTAGCTCTGAGACGACACTGCCTCTCCCCATATTGTGGAGTGAGTAGCAATGTTTGTTCCTAAATAGAACTATCTTCTGCTGCATAAGTCAGTCTATAATGAAATGTCAATGGCAGAACAATAACCTCAATGTAGAAGACTCAATGATGATTTTGGCTTATTTTCTACTTTTTCCAAAGTAAACATGTAGTATTTGTATAAGAAAAAGTATTCTTCTCTATAATACGAGTTTGTACACCTAGCAAGTAAATAGATAGTTCATAAGACATCTTGGTCACAGTTAAAGTAAGTAGAACGTGTGTGCTGACCACAGGAAAAGATGACAGGAGCAATGACCACCCAGGATTAATGAAGCAACTACCACTTCTGGTGGAAATGAAGGAACAGAGACTTTCCTTATTAAGCAATTAAAAAGCTGAACAAAACTTATAAATTTATGGTTTTCAGACATGACAACAGGCAGCACAGAACAGGGATCCTTATTTTCTTTTGAAAACAAATATGGTGAGCATGGCACTGGATGGAATAACAGCAGACCAGAAGAAAGTTTATGGAGAGAGTTTTCAGGCCACAGAGCAGGGAGGGAGGGGAGACTGAGACAGAGGCCCTCAGAGTCCCTGAGCTGAAGATACAGACTTGAGAATTTGGGGAGACCAAAACGGCTAGGATTCAGAGGGTAGAGTACTAGCAAGGACAGAGCTTCATGGAGAGAGATGAGTTTCATGGAAAGGAGAGAGCTGCAGAGAAGTAGAGAGAGAGGCTGGGAGAGAGAACTATGCAGAGTTCCCCTAGGCTTTCAGCTGAACCCTGGTCAACACATGTGTGAGAAAGCTGCCTGATGCTGGGGAAAGGACTGCAAGAAATAAACAGGCGGAACAATACTTAGAGTTCATTCAAGGTTGGGAAGAGTTTGTGTTCCCATCAGCCATTGGAAAAATCTTCATAATATACAAGGATTCAGGTAGATTATTCAGAAAGATATAACTTCAGTATGGGTAAAAATTAGCTCTAGACTAATACTAAAGAATAATGCTATTCTTTTCCCACCTAACAAAGCCTAAAAGCTTGCCTTGAAAGGATCAGACTCTTTCTAAGTAACTTAACTGCATCCTAGAATAAAGCCCAAGAACATTTAAAGAAATAGAAAAGTATCTAGCACCCAGCAAGTTCACATTCACAATATCTGGCATGCAATGAAAAACTTCCAACCATGCAAAGAATCAAAATAATCTAACTCATAACACAAAGAGGAATCAGTCAATAGAAATAGACTCAAAAATTATATAATGACATAATTAGTAGGCAAAGACATTAAAACAGTTATTATAAATATATTTCATGTGTTTAAAACATAGAGGAAAACATAAGCATGATAAGCATGATATGCAGAGACATGGAAAGTGAAAAAATTAAAATTCTGAGTTGAAAAATGACCAGATGAGATTAAGAGAAGATTCAACATTGTAGAGAAAATGTTAGTAAACTTGAAAACAGAGCAATAGAAAGGATCAGTTGAAACACACAGAGAAGAAACTAAAGATAGTAAGGGAAAAAAAAAAAAAAGAATATGGAAACAGGGAACTGTAAGAGCAAGCCGAAGCAGCCTAATATACATATAATTGGAGCCCCCAAAGAAGAGGAGACAGAAAGATATTTGCAATAATAATGAATGAAATATTTCCAAATTTAACAATGCTACAAATCCATAGATCCAAAAGTTCAATGAACCACAAACATAAGAACTGTGATAAAAACTATACCAAGGACAGTAATAATCTCATTGCTTAACTGGTAATAAAGAGACCATCTTAAAAGCATCTGAGGAAAAGACATGTCATGAACAGAGGAACAAGGATGATAGCCTCTCATAGGAGTGATGAAAGCCAGAAAACAATAGATCAGTATCTCTAAAAAGCTAAAAGAAAAAATTATCAACCTAGAATTCTATACTCATTAAAATATCTTTAAGAAATAAAAATAAACACTTTTTCTAACTTTACAGAATTCACCAGAAGTTGACAGGATGTACTATGGTCTGGTGCCCTGCCCTTCTCTGACCCCTGAGGAAACTTTCTCTGAACATTTATCTCTGTTCTGGAGGTCTCATTGTCATCAAGAATGAGAAATAGGTGGTCTCTATCTTTTATCCAAGCAGGACACATCTCTTCCTTGCTCCTGCCCTACTCTTTATCTTGAAGTTACCTATCCATAGGGAACAGATTACAGTTGCTCAGCCTGGGACCCATCTATCTCCTGCTTCACTTCACTTTTCTCGTCTTTTTTTCTTTATTTTCCAATAAAAACTGCATTGTGAGCCACATTTCAGGATAGACTAAGTTGCCTCTAGAATGGGAGTTAGATGAGCTAGGAATTCACTCCAAGTTAATGAGGTCTGCAGTGGATCTTCAGTAACCATATTGGTGATATAGTATAGTGGGCTATGCTCCTAGGCTTAAATAGAATAGGAGTTTCAGGAATAACCCTTCCCCTCAATTCTTAGGCACCTACCCAGCTCTCTCTGTCCTTCCTTTCCTGAACAGAGAGGAGGCAGGATCACAACATGAAAACAAAAATAAGCCAAAGCAGGGACCTCCCACAATTGTCTTTCCCCACCCTAATAAAATATAGGATCCCAGAGTTTGAAAGCCAGGCTTCAAAAATTACCTGTAGGGGTTCCTGTCATGGCCCAGTGGTTAACGCACCTGACTAGTATCCATGAGAACACAGGTTCGATCCCTGGTCTTTCTCAGTGGATCTGAACATTGCCGTGAGCTGTGGTGTAGGTTGCAGATGTGCTTGGATCTGGCATTACTATGGCTGTGGTGTAGGCCGATGGCTACAGGTCCGATTAGACCCCAAGCCTGGAAGTCTCCACGTGCTGCTGGTGCAGCCCTAAAAAGACAAAAGACGAAAAAAAAAGAAAAAGAAAAAGAAAAATTACCTGTAGAATCAGATAATTGTTTTGGCAAACTGAATCTCTTGAATTTCCACTATTGATTTCATAGAACCAACAGTAGACATCATGGCAATACTGATATTATCAATTTTAACCCATTAGAACTGGTATCTGTGTGTATTTTTTTTAGTGGGTACAGACTGAAGCTTTTAAACTTTAAAAATTAATACTCATTATTTTTAAGGAGAGGATACCACATTGTCAGCAAGAGGATTAGAAGTGAGAGATCCATCGTACAAGAGCATCTTTTTTGTTGTATTGCCAAGCTAGGACCCAACTGCCCTGAGTTGATTTTTGTTTCTTTTTCCCTAAGGAAAGTGCAGGGAGAGAATAAAGATCAATAAAGGTATGTGTGGGAATCACAAGATTCATTATTCTGGTTTGTGTTATTCAAAGGAAAAACTACCAAGAGTGAGCAAACATCATTTAATTGTAAAAATAAATAAAATGATATCTAAAATAATCTCAGTGCAGACTGCATTTTCCCATTTTATACACCCTTTGTCTTAGCTGCCAACAGTTGGGAGGACAAGTTGTGAGAGAAGAGTATAGCTCCGGCAAATACGGTAAAGGACAATGAAGTATTTTAAGGGAAAACTGATACAGGGCAATTGAAAAACTGCAAAAACCTACAAAAAAGTAATTATTTGAGTAAGATAATTCAAAGGTTGAAACATTCATGCCTCAGGGATTTTTTTTTTTGTCCTTTAAAGAAATTTCATTTTTTAAAAGTACCCTTGACATTTGAATTAAATTCTTGAAGCTAAGAGGGGCTTATGGGCAGAAACTAGAAAATGATGTGAAATGTGTATTCCGGCTGTTTGGAGGGATTTCATGGAAAAATTTTAAACATAAGTATTTTTCCCACATATTGATTTTTATTTAATATGTTTCTGTATTACTTTTCAGCACAAATGAAAGTGCTATTCTTTCTCTTTTCTTTGAGGTAATTGACAGTTTTTAACACTTTTGGCTTATGTTTAGGCATATGTTATTTTAAAACTTAATTTATATAAATATTTTAGAGGTTTTAAAATGTTAAACATCTTAAAGGTGTTCATTTTTACAAATGATGTTAATGAGAGAAATAATTTTCACAAATCACAGTTAATCTCAGACTTCTTTTGAAGGTTTAAAAAAAAAGCAGAATTTTTTAATAGACTTGACAAATTTTTATTATTTCTAGCTCTGTGGAGGGTCTTATACAGCTATTATCCATTCTTTTTAAGCTTTTTAAAAGAATTTTGATTTGCAGAGTTCCCACTATGGTGGGGTGGGTTAAGAATCCTACTGCAGCACCTTGGTCACTACAGAGGATACGGGTTTGATCCCCTGCCTGTCTCAGCAGGTTAAGGCTCTGACATTGCCAATGTCACACCTGTGGCTGAGGTTCAATCCCTGGGCTGGGAATGTCCTTTGGTGATGGGTTCAGCCATTTAAAAAAAAAAAAGAATTTTGATTTCTAATCCAAATCACATTTCCTGAGGAAAAGTTATCATTTTGAGTGACTTTGTGACTTTGCCTTACCACACCATACATTCCTTCCCATGGCTTTGCACAGACACTTCCCTGGGTGACTTCCCTCTCTTGGGAGCCATGCCACGGGAATTCTGATTATTCAACCAGCATCGTAAGTGGACTTCTTTTTAAGAAAATGTAAATGTCTTCAAATTTAAAGAAAGTCAAATTTAAGTTTCCAAATTCTGTTGTGATATTTCATTTTGAAAGATAAAACATGGTATTTCTTTGCTTTTAATGAGAAAGAAAACTATTGAAAAAGTAAGCACATAATTAAAAACAAGATAGGTATAGCCATTTAAAAATAATAACTATACATCTCTAACCACTGAAATGTCAGCTATATTGTGTTTGTGGGTAGATTTTCATTTCTTAACTTGATTCTGATTTCCAAATTGTTCTTAATAAGCTTGTATTACTTTTATGACAAAAAGAACCCATAAAACTTTCAAATAAGCATTAACCTAGTGAGTTACCTGTTTATAGACTTCCTTAGGATTTTGCTATAATCTTTTGTTTATTTTCAAGATGCAGTAAAACAACTAATTTGTATCAGTGAATGAGAGAACCCCTTCTCTAAAAGACTTTCAAATATTTTATTCTTCAGTTTAGCTAAGACATTTAAGGATAAAAACTTTATTTTAAATTAACAGGAATACTAGCTTCTTGACATCATTGAGGAAAGGAAGAGCTTTGCTTGGAAGAAAATACCCAGTGGTATCTGAAGAGCAGAGCTGGACACCAGAAATGCTCCCAGTTTCCACAGGAAATGAGGTGTCCCAGGAACACAGGCTTGCTGGTGGGGCCAGGGTTGGGGGTAAGGTGGAGGGGGGAGTGGTACGAGTCATCCCAGCGGCCTCCTAACTTTCCATCGTTGTTGAAAATACCAGAAGCAGCCCTGGCATTTTCTCTGTTTCCCCAGTGGTCTGCTCTAGGGGTGAGGGAGATACAATATACATTATCCATGAGGATACAAGCTCCAGGACCCCTTACCAATGACCAGAAGAGAGCCTGACATCAGTAAATACTTTGTAAAGCTGTGTTGAATGAATAAATGACATTGAAGAAACATGCCCTATTTCATTCAAGTTCTGAGGGTTTTGTTTGTTTTTCTTTTTGTCCGGTGTGCCTTTTACAAAGTAAACCCTCTTAGAAGC
The DNA here is from genome assembly GCF_054392235.1 of Sus scrofa. Classification (NCBI taxonomy): domain Eukaryota; kingdom Metazoa; phylum Chordata; class Mammalia; order Artiodactyla; family Suidae; genus Sus; species Sus scrofa. The sequence goes on along the minus strand of NC_139383.1, from coordinate 53,524,880 downwards.
AAGAACATAACCTTCTCAGTATCTAGTATAATAACTGCACATACACGCATATATATATATATGGATATCCATTCTTTTCTCCAACCTAGGATTTTACAGAATATTGAATAGACCTCTATGTGCTATACAGTAGGTCTTGTTAGTTTTCTATTTTATATATAATAATGTGTATGTGTTAATCCCATCCTCTCAATTCGACCCTCCCTCCTCCCCACGGTTTTACCTTTGGAAGCCCTAAGTCTGATTTCAAAATTTGTGAGTTTGTTTCTGTTTCATAAATAAGTTCTTTTGTATTATTTTTATTAGATTCCACACATAAGTGATATCATGTGATATTTGTCTTTGTCTGACTTACTTCAATTAGTGTGATAATCTCTAAATCCATGTTGCTGCAGATGACATTATGCCATTCTTTTTTATGGCTCGGTGATATTTCATCGTATATGTGTATCACATCTTCTTTCCTTTGTCGATGGCCATTTGGGTTGCTTCCATGTCTTGGCTATTGTAAACAGTGCTGCAATGAAGTTTGGGGTGCATGTATCTTTTCAAATTGTGTTTTTTTCTGGGAATATGCCCAGGAGTGGGGTTGCTAAATCAACGGTAGTTGTGTATTTCATTTTTTAAAGGAAACTCCAATACTGTTTTCCATAATAACTGCACCAATTTACATTCCCGCCAACGGTGTAGAAGGGTTCCCTTTTCTCCACACCCTCTCCAGCATTTATTGTTTGTAGACTTTTTGATGATGGCCATTGTGACTGGTGTAAAATGATACCTTGTTGTAGTTTTGATCTGCATTTCTGTAATAATTAGTGATGTTGAGCATCTTTTCATGTGCTTTGTGGCCATCTGTCTTCTTTGGGAAAATGTCTATTTAGATCTTCTGACCACTTTTTTGCGTTGTGTTTTTTTGTTTGTTTTTTATAAAGCTGAGTGAGATATTTGTATATTTTGGAGATTAATCCCTTGTCAGTTGCTTAATTTGCAAAGATTTTCTTAAGTTACAGGGTAACATTATAGAAATAAGCAATGCAATATAATGGTTAAAAATTTAGACACAGGGACCCAGCCTGCCTGGTTTCAAATCCCACTCCACTCTTACGAACTGTGTAATTTGGGGGCAGATGACATAACTTCTCTTTTATTTTTTTCTATTAAAGTATAGTTGATTTACAATGTTTCTCTAATTTCTGTTTTACAGCAAAGTGACCCAATCACACAGTTCCCTGTGCTGCACAGTAGGACCCCATTGTCCATTCCCATTGCCCATTCCAAACGTGAACAGCATGGCAGTAGCACCTACCTTACATGGTAATTTCAAGAATTAAATAAGTCGAAATACCAAAAATGCTAAAGACAAACCAAGTGTCCTTAGCATTTAATATGTATAGCAAGTGTATAGCAAGTATGATATGTCTTTTGTTTTAGAATTAATTTTAACATTTAGCTTAGGTTTGAAGTCTTGTAACCAACTCTAGCCTCTACAGTTTTTTTTTAGTTCATTTGCTCTCAGAAAAACACAACTTCCTGTTTCTAAGAAGAGAAAAAAGCTTTTAAAAGTTATAAAAAGACTCAAAGCCTCTTGGACATCAAATAGCTCTTACAAAACAACATTTTGATGAGTTAAGTGTAAAGGAATCAAAAACATACGGATTAAATTTCCTTTATAATACACATGGGCTTAAAATGAAGAAAAAAGTGCTTAGCAAAACACACTTTGGGTTTGCCAAACCCAAAACATTGAAAAACACTTCAAGACATTCTACAGACCCACAACAGAATGAGATCTGCCCCCACCCCATCCACAGTTAAAAATCCCCTCATCTGGATCCTTAGCTCTAGATTGGTCCACAGCTTGCCATCTGTTGATCCATCTTTTCAAAGGTTAATTTTGCCCAGTTTATGAGGAACTATGCTGCACCTCAGATGCTGTACATAAGCAATTTATAAATCAGAAGGCATAAGTAAGTTATAATTTGCATAAGATTTTCATTTTAATATTTTATTGAAGATCTGTAACTATCACATCTGAATGCATATGTGTTAAATATACTAAAACTAAGATGCAGACAAACGTCTCCTAATTTTTCTGTTTGCAATGTAACTATGAGTAAAAGGTAATGGGCATTTGGAAGTGTTAATCAGGATCAAATAGTATTCTAAAAATTGTTTTCTGTATAAAAAATAAGTTTTTCTAAGGTGATTTTCACTTTAAGGGTCTTGATACCACTTTCTATGTTATCAGAATCGAAAAGCATGTAATTGCCTGAGCTGAACACTCTTTTTCTTGTGTATTAAGTCAATGAAATGGTCTGAAGCTCTAAGAAAATTAAGTTTCAGGTTTTAGATTTCTTCTGAAATAAATTGTTTCCTACGCTGAACCCCTATACACACTTTCATAGAAGAGCAAAGAAAAGAAGCTAGCAAACTAACTCATACCTCAGAAAAGCAAACAAAAATTAAAAAAAAAAAAGGAAACAATGGTAATATTAATGACCTGGTCTCATTTAAAGAAGAAATTTTTAAGTAACACAGGCATATATGATGATCAATTATTTTTTCCAGCTAAGCCCTACTACATTTGAGTTTTTCCTATAGCCACCTAGATCTGATATCCTGACTTAATGCATCAGTTAATAAGTCTCTTTAAAATAAAATATTAGAATAAAGTAGAAAAGAAGTTAACATTTCTGAATATATCTTACTTTGAGGTTGGAGGGTGGCAAAACTAACTTAAAATATAGTTCTCTATTTTGAAATGTGTTACTTTAATTTTTTTCTTTTCTTTTTTTCTTAATGATTTAACAGAAAGATACTGACCTTCAAAGTATGTTTCCCTTTTTAAGAGCAACGTGGGTGGCCCCTTCCTTTAGGGACTGTCAGATTCTCTTAGAGTAGGGAGTTTGCCACAAAAAGGACTATTTTCAGCACAAAATGTTGATCAGCACATATAATGTCTCATTTTTAGAACTGATTAAAAATTTGATGGATATACTAGTTTGCATTTCATTAGCTTTATAGAAATATCACAGAAGACATCAGTACAGGACCTATTATAATCTCCACCAGTTCCCTACCCACTGCTCCTGTTTGCCTGAGAATCTTCTTTTTGATTAATTCATAATCAGATTTTCTGCAGAGAGCTTATCTTGGCTTCTGAGAGACTGGGAAGCACTTGATCAGTCATGGAAAGAGTTTCAGTTACAAAATACAAAAACCACTCTGAAAGTAAAATTTTATGACCACTGTATTTTTTTACATTTTGATTTCTTATGACAAAAAAGGATAACCTATGTCAGACAGCTATATTTTTTTCCATACTAAAAATGTTCAAAAATTTCATTTTTAGATAGGAGGACCTGTCAAAATTAGTGAAAAGACCATATTGTGGATTATTTTCAAGAATATGCATTTGAATTAATTTAAAATTTTTAAACTGATTCAAAGTAATCTAATAAAGTTACCTATAATTCAGTGATTGGTTTTTCTGTGTTTCTTATTATTTATACGTAAATGAGACTTTCTGGAATAACATATTTATAATGCAAAATGAATAATTAATAATACAGTTATTATTTGAGTAGTATAAGCATTTGCCAGAAATCTTGATTATGACGTTAATCACTTAAGAAAGAAGTAAAAAATATTCAGCCTAGCCAAAACCATCAAACCAGCAAAAATGTCAAATAAATGAAAATCAAATTAATGAAGCGTTAGTGCAACTAACATACATTATGCAAAGGAAACGACCTTTATATAATGTACGTTATACAAAGCTACTCACTACTTGACTTATTCTTATCTCATGAACTGGATAATTTTAAAATCAATAAATCTAAGAACCATTGTGGTCTTACTACAGTTGTACTCTGACTACTTGTCACTGAAATATGCAAGTGTAATGGTTATTTGATTACATAGAGATATTTAAAAAGCATAATAGCCCTCATCAAAATGAAATCTGTAGGTTTGGCATGTCTGTTGAGAAATATTTCCCACTCTCTCTTCCCCATTCTGCTGCAACCATGAATGCCATGTATGAAGATGGCAGCATCATATATAACTTCTTTCTCTTGTGGAAGCTAATAAAGAGGACTTCTAGGTTCACTTACTCATCAGATATGTACTGAATTTCGAGCCAGTAAATATTAGTCACTGAGGAATCTGAGAGAAATAAGATGTCATAGTTTCACCATAGGTTATAATTTATTTAAAATTAAGATTTAAAGCCTGAAAAATTGAAGGAGATGTCAGAAATCATTTAATTCAAACCTCTCATTTTAATCCCCAGAGAGGGCAAAGATTTGTCCAAATTAAGTGCCATTTTGGTGTGTTTAAAAGTTAGAAAAGAGGGGTTCTTGTTGTGGCTCAGTGGTTAACGAATCCAACTAGGAATCATGAGGTTACGGGTTCAATCCCTGGCCTCGCTCAGTGGATTAAGGGTCCAGCACTGCAGTGAGCTGTGCTGTAGGTCACAGACATGGCTTGGATTTGGCATTGTTGTGGCTGTGGCGAAGGCTGGCAGCTGTAGCTCCCAAAAAAAAGTTAGAAAAGAATAATATATAATTTATGCTCTTTTGATATATGTAAAGTCTGAAGCATTAGTTTATGCAGCAACCATTTATCATTTTATTGCCTCCTGATTATCTATGCCATTCTTTGGCTCAAATTAAATTTGTTTGTTGTTTTCTTGAAGTTAAATTTCTGACAGAACAACTGTTTTGGGATAGTGCCAGTTAAATGGATGTTGTGTGCTGATTCTTCTTGGGACCAGTAAATTTTCTTATGTGTTATGGTCTTAAATCTGACTAGGCATCTCATAAATACATGCAAGGTAATCTAAGCAAGACGTCATCATTACATCAGGCAAAATCTATTAACTTTGCTAAAAAAAACTCCTTAGGCTTAATATCCTATTGAAAATGAATCTGCAGATAAAACATGGACCTTGTTAATAGCTAGGCAAAATCATTCCAAGAACATTAAAGGATTATTCAATTTTTTTTCTCTATCACATTATCTCCATATCAGCTTGCCCTGCAGCAGCTGACGTCCATTCTTTGCTCATGTTCAGCTGAGTGTAACTATTTTGAAACAGACATTACCTATGGTGACTAGAAGAGCCTGTTAATTGACCTCCCTCTTTCTCCACCGAACCCCAATTTCACTCAGATATTCGTCACTCAGGCAGAGTGATCCTGTAAGCTGCTGAAAGATAAATCTGCATTAGTTTAATTCATGATTTTCCCATTCCCCTCGCCAGTGATTAATGTGGCTATAGCTGTGTAAGAGAAAGGCTATAGGCATCTATTTAGGAAAGGTTTCTGTAGCTGACCCCCAAAATCTAATTTTCCCCTTTCACGGCATGTTTCTAGGAAACAGATGTCTACCCAGGTATATATTTTCAATCCCCTTTTTCATACATAGAATCATGTGATTAGTTCTAGCCAATAGAATATGATCAGAAGGCCAAGACAGCTCACATTTGCAGCTTGCCTTCCCCACTCTGCTTTCCCATTCTGTTGCAACCTTTAATGCCATGTATGAAGATGTCAGCAACATATAACTCTCCAGTTTGAAATTTGGCCAGAAATATCTGCATCATATTTGCATGAGTGAGAAATATTGAATAAAGATGCTTCTCTAAATATTACTTCTTACTCAGGGGCCAGAGACAAGATGTGGCACAAAAGAAAGAGTAAAGGTATCTAGTCTTACATCAATAAATATGCAAGCACTGTTGATGTTTTACTCTGGGTACTTTTTGGCTCTAGGCTTTGGTATCCTCATCAGTAAAATGACAGGATTAGGACCAATGGTCTTTTTTATTTTTTTCTTTTTAGGGCCGCACCCCTGGTATATGGAAGTTCCCAGGCTAGGGATCCAATCAGAGCTACAGCCGCTGGCCTACACTAGGGCCACAGCAACGTGGGATCCAAGCACATCTCTGACCTACACCACAGCTCACGGCAACACCCAATCCTAACCCATTGAGTGAGGCCAGGAATCAAACCCACGTCCTCATGGATACTAGTCGGGTTCATTACTGCTGAGCCACAGTGGCAACTCCCAAGACCAATGGTTTTTAAACTTCCCATAGCCTTCACATTCTATGATCTAGGATGCTAGTGTTCCAGTTACCTGTTGCCACAATATCCATTGGTATTGAGTTAAATCTACCCCTAACCTTTGTGAACTATCGAAGGTGACCAGGCAGATCCTTTCAGGACAATGCTTAATAGTGAGCCAAATTGCTGGTAGGGGAACAAAACTTGAGTATTATGGGAAAGTGGAGACAAAGGGAAGAAAACATTCAGATAAAGTGCAAGAGAGGAAAAGAGCCAAGAAATCTCAAAAATCAAAGCACCGTATTTTCTAACACCACATGAAAACAGCATAAGAGGGCACTATGTAAGGTTAGAAAACCCAATTGAGCCAAGCCTCCTTCAGAAGTTCTGGAAAACTAAATTCACATAAAAAGAAACAACATAAAACTATGAAGGTAAAATTACATGGGAAGTAACTATAAGGAAAAAAAAAAAAAGTAGAATCACAGTCCCATAAATAATCACAGCATTCCAGAAATATGCTCAAAAAAAGATCAAAATTGTAATGTAGTATTTCAAAATGATCCAAGAGACAATAAGAAAATGATGGTACAATACATGAAAGACCAACCTAAATCAGAATTAGAAAAATTCAGAAATGAGGTGATATATTTAAAGAAAAATAGAAAATCTTAAAAAATACATCATTTTAGAAGTGAAGACTCATAAAGCAAAAAGACCAAAAACATAAACACAACAAAAAGTGCCTTAAAAGAAATAAGTGAAATAAATTAAATGTTTGAAAATCAAAAGTAAATTACTGAAGAAGGAATGGAGAGTTATTGTTGAATGGGCAGAAATTTCAGTTTAGGTAGATAAAAATTTTCTGGAGTTGGATAATGGTGATAGTCCACAACATTGTGAATGTGCTTATTGCTACTGGGTTGTACACTTGAAAATGATTAAGTGGTATATTTCTGTTACATATAGTTTACCTCAATTTTTTAAAAGAAAATAAAGAAAAGTAAAAGGGAAAAAGAAAAATGACAGATATTATTGATAGTCAAAAATTCCTGAAAAAGAACCCTCCTTCACTATTGGTAGAAATGTAAATTGGTTTAACCGCTATGGAAAACAGTATGGAGGCACCTCAGAAAACTAAATATAGAACTACTATATGACCCAGCAATCCCACTCCCGGGCATATATCCAGACAGAACTTTCATTCAAAAGATACATGAGGGGAGTTCCCGTTGTAGCTCAGTGGTTAACGAACCTAACTAGAACCCATGTTGCAGGTTCAATCCCTGGCCTCACTCAGTGGGTTAGGGATCCCGGGTTGCTGTGAGCTGTGGTATAGGTCACAGACATGGCTCGGATCTTGCATTGCTGTGTCTGTGGCGTAGGCCAGCAGCTACAGATACGATTCGACCCATAGCCTGGGAACCTCCATATGCCACGGATTCGGTCCCAAAAAGGAAAAAAAAAGATACATGAACCCCTGTGTTCATTGCAGCACTATTCACAACAGCCAAGTATATGGAAACAACTAAATGTCCTCTGACAGCTAAATGGATTAAGAAGATGAGGTACATATATACAATGGAATACTACGTAGCCATAAAAAAGAACAAAATAATGCCATTTGCAGTGACATGGATGAAACTAGAGACTCTCATACTAAGTGAAATAAGTCAGAAAAAGAAAGACAAATACCATATGATATCACTTATATGTGGAATCCAAAATATGGCACAAATAAACCTATCTACAGAAAAGAAACAAACTCATGGACATGTTGGAGAACTGACTTGTGTTTGCCAAGGGGGAGGAGGAGGAATGAACAGAGAGTTTGTAGGCAGTAGATGCAAGCTATTACTTTTGAAGTAGATAAGCCATGAGGTCCCACTGTATATTACAGGGAACTACATCCAATCACTTGTGATAGATCATCATGGAAGATAATATGAGAAAAAGAATGTATATAAATGTGTGATTGGGTCACTTTGCTGTACAGCAGAAACATTGTAAATAAGTATAATAAAAAAATTAAAATTAAAAAATGATAATGAAAATACAAGCATATCCCATATCAAATATAATCTATGTATCTATATGAATAGTACATTTTGTAGGCAAGAATGCTTTTTAGATGAATTGTGTAATGTTCCAACCTGTGTGCAGAGCCCAGAATTCTTAATATAATAGAGAAAGCATTATTAAGAGTGTAACCCCTTTAAACACAGGCAATGTCCTGAACACCTTTTATGTGATCCCATAGGCATAGCACGATGGTAAGAATTTAACAGGTACCATTTACTGAATGTAACAGGTTCATCACAGGGGAGGCACAATGCCAATTGCTCTGCATGAATTATCTCATTCGATCCTCCTACAACCTTAAAAATAGTGATTGTTATCATTTTAAACAATATTCCAGATAAGGAGACTGAGCCTTAGAGAGGTCCAGTCCCAGGCCCAAGGTCCTTCAACTTTAAGTGGCACCCCCTGCCCTTGACTAAAATGGGAAACCCCCCCCCGCCGGAATCCATCTCTAGAGCAAATTCTACCCCCAAAGTAGATGTTCAACAAATATTTGTCTAATGGAATTTTTAATGAAAAACATTTTGTTTTCCTACATCCTGTTCATTGTATCACTCTAGATGTGAAAATTTAGACAATTATATTTGCATTTGAGTTGAAAATGTTATACCAAATTAATGAAACATAATATAGTAAACAGCATTCACTAATTTTCACAAAGCATATAATCCCCTGTGCAGTGAGTCTTTGGGCCTGGCAGTTTGGAAAAAAAAAATGAAAAAAAGAAACCCATCCTGAGATTGACAATCCATTGGAAAACCACTCCATCTCCCAGTGCCTACTTCCTCACCAGCTTCCTTCATTCTTCCAGGGATTCTCTTAATCAACACTAAACTAAGTTGTTGGACCCAAAGTGCTTCAGAGAATCAATGACTATGCTGATCAGTTTTTCCATTTTTTCAATTTAAAAAATTTTTTAAACATTGAAAATAAAATACTGTCCTGTTTTGGTTGCTTTGTTTTAGAGTCAAGATGAACATTTGACTCAGGTGATTCTTGTATTTTTAACTGCCTGTTTAAGTAAATACAGGCAGTAAATATTGCACAGAAAAAATATGATTATTTTTTATCAAATTAATAAGCATGAAACTTTTAAGGCGGGCATCTAAAAAGTTGTTCTACTCAAAACAGCATTTATATCATCCAGTTTGACCTTGGGCATTCTAAGAAAAATTCATATAGACTAGATTATTGAATAATGAACTATCCAGAAGAATGAAAATTCTCAAAATACCCTTGTTTGCAGTTGTTTGAAGATAAGGAAATTTCATAGTATTACTGGAAATGGTAACCCAATGTGAACACCTGAACTAACCTCCTCAATTAGTAAATTTCTGGCTCTTTATTAAAAGAGAGAGAGGGAGTGATAAGAAAAATTTGACTTAAATAAGAGCCATAGTGGGAATTATGAGTTGACACTGAAATAGCTGAATTTCAGAAGGATGAAGTTTTTTTCTTTTTCTTTTTCTTTTTAAGGCTCTACTTGCAGCATATGGAAGTTCCCAGTCTAGGGGCTGAATCGGAGCTGCAGCTGCCAACCACAGTCACAGCAACATCAGATCAGCAGCCTACATCACACAGTTGGTAGCAATACTGGATTCTTTACCCACTGAGCAAGGCCAGGGATCGAAACTACATCCTCATGGACACTATGTCGGTTCTTAACCCCATGAGCCACAATGGGAACTTGAGGATGGAGATTTTAATAAAACTGTACATGGAATACTACATTACAGAACCTCACTACTTTTAAGGCTATTTTATGTTATGCAATTAAGCTTTAGAATCTACATAAATGTCAAATGGTTTTTATTTCACAATGAGGTGGTTATAGTCGTACTTCATATTTGCTATTACAAATATTACTACTAACTTCATTAGAAACAACTTTCTTTCTGATGTTATCATTAGTATCAAGTTATACCTAGTAATGTTCCATGTGAGTTCTGCTACTGTTGTTTCCAGATTCTAGATCAGTGTATCACTTACCTGGAGTTCCCATTATGGCTCAGAGGTAAGGAACACTACTAGTATCCATGAGGATGTGGGTTCAATCCCTGGCCCCATTCAGTGGGTTAAGGATCCAGCTTTTCCTTGGGCTGTGGTGTAGATGGCAGATGCAGCTCAGATCCTACATTGCTGTGGCTGTAGTAGGCTGTAGGCTGCAGCTCCTATTAACCCCTAATCTGGGAACTTCCATATGCTGCTTGTGCATCCCTAAAATGACAAAAAAGAAAAAAAAATCACTTACCTCATAATATCAATCTACCACCTCATGATATCTTTTCTTTCCTCCTTTCTCTCTATCTGCCTTCCTTTCCATCTGTCATCCACTGATCAAATAAGTACCTGCCTGAAATACATCAAACCCTATGCTAGACAAACGCAACATGATTCTGCCTCCATGTAGCTTAATATGGAAGGGGATATAACAAATACACTGGTGAATATCACAAAATATGATGTGTGCAAAGTAGAAATGAACTCTGGATGGTTTGGGAGCCTGAGAAAGATGCACTGAGCTCAGCCTGGAAGGGGACATGGAGAGTGACACACGTCTTTGAACATCACCCTCAACAATGAGGACAACTGTTCCAAAGCCAGTAGATAAAACTGAAATTGTTCCCATAGGATTGTCTGCAACCAGCCCCACTTCTTTCCAAAGCCCCCAACTCATTGCTCTCCTGAGCTCATCTACTCTATTTAAAGCACCACTTGAAAAATGTTGCCCTTAAATGACAGGGATCAGGAAACTGACAGCTCACAAAGCAGTCTGCTGGCACCAGGGCTCAAAAGAATGGCCCCTAAAAGCAGAGGCTCCACTCGTTAGCCCAAACACAAGTTGTTATAATCCCTTTTGGCCTTCTGTGCTTATATAGTTCAGGCCTTCTTCGATTACGAGACACTTTGAAGATCTCACCTTCTCCCATTACTTGTCTTCTACATAAAATGCCCACAGATGTGAGTCTGCTAGAATGTGTAAGGACTGCAGTTGATAATTTATAAACCAATACTTCCTAAGGTTTGAAATTTGTTAGGATTCAGTGGCACTGAAAGAGCACCCCCTACTGACCACAGGGAGAGGTGTCGTAAAGCCAGAGGTGGAAACTGACAGGCCTGGAAATAACATGTAACACTTCCTGTCTAATAATAAGTATTTAGTGAGTGATATCTTGGGACACAAGAGGACTGAGATTATACGTGCAAGTGGCCAAGGAATCATATAGTTTTTTAAATTAAAAAACTCATACATTTAATCACTTGACCTTCTCTAAAACAATGATCACAAAAGGAACTTATGGTTTGGCTGAATTCAAGCATCACAGCAGTTCTTGTTTTGTTTCTTCTCTAAATGTAGTCAGGTTATGTAGCAACTGAACCAGAATAGAAAGACATAAAAGGGCACCTAAGTAGACCATGTTCTTGCATGGGGACATTCAGTAGTATGAAATTGCCAACTGCCCCAGATACATCTATAAATTCAGTGTGCTCTTAACAAGAACCTAAAAGGGATTCTTTAATAAATATGGCAAGTTGACCCTAAAGTTCATCTGTAACAGGATAAACGGAGTTCCTGTCCTGGCTCAGCGGTTAACAAACACAACTATGAGGATGCGGGTTCCATCCCTGGTCTCGCTCACTGGGTTAAGGATCCAGCATTGCTGGAGCTGTGATGTAGGTCACAGATGCAGCTAAGATCCCGTGTTGCTGTGGCTCTGGTGTAGGCCAGCTGTTGCAGCTATGACTGAACCCCTAGCCTGGGAACCTCTGTATGCTGAAGATGTGGCCCTAAAAAGACAATAAATAAATAAATAAATAAATAAATAAATAAATAAATAAATGAGTTTTTATTTGATGTACCAAGTGTCAGAATATAGTAGAAAGCTATAGTAACTGAAACACTATGGTACTGCCAACGTCAATGCACCAGAAACAGACCCTATTAAATTAATTGAAAGAAGATTCAATACCTGACATTGAAATAATCAGGCATAAAGCCTATCTTAAGACATGTGCCAGAATATATTACAGCTGGGTTAACCATCAAAGCCAAAAAATTCATGAAAGTGATAGAAGAAAGTATAGAATGACATTCTTATAAGACTAGGAGGAAGTAGGCTTTTCTAAATCAAATATAAGTAAATCCACAGTTTCTAGCTGCAAGAAATGTGTATTACCTTAGAGTGTGCCACAGTATTTAACATATGCATAGTCTATTGCCCCGCTGCTCAGTTCTGCTCTCTCTACCCTTACTCTTTACACATATTTTGCTATTATTACTGATGAACCATCGTTTTAGAGACAGGAAAATAAAGCAAACAGAAATGAATCTGCTTTTCTAAGTATGGAGCCATGCACATAAGTTCAGGAATTCAAAGGCATAAAAAAATGTCCTTTTAAATAACTGGACCCCCTCAAACCAGTTCAAACTCACAGATGCTAGCTGGAGTATCTAGGTGTCTCAGGCTTATTTTGAATATCCTGTTTTTGCTCCCAAAACTTTTATCCCAGTTTAGAAAACCAATCCCCCCACCCCCACCAAAAAAAAAAAAAAAAAGCAAGGAGGAGAGACTAAACCCTTTTCACTTCTAAAGGGAGAATAAGGTAAGAGGTAAAAGGCTTCAGCTGCCAAAAAAACTCACTTTAAAGCTAATGTATATGGGCACATTAACACCCATGCTAGTCTGCGGAAGAAGGCCACTTAAAATGCCACTGTCGGAACTGGGTAAGGAATCTGTTGAAGAAGTCACTATCCGAAATTTAGTATTCCAGTAATCGCTCCATAAAAAGACCCTTGAGCCACCGTGTGAAGGAAACGGTCTAGACAGCCACTCTCCAAGAATGTGCCATTGTGTGTGTGTAGCAGATTGAGTTTACACTCCACTCCGAATTCACAAAGGGGAGCCAGTGTGCCAGGGGGCCACCAGCCAGGATGTGGGTGGTGAAATAAGTGCTCTTGGAGAGAGCAGTGTTCTGGGAACCGCATCAGCACACCAGCTGAGCAACAAATGCAGAAGTTTTGAATGAAGTTAGACAAGAAGATAAATTGGACGTGATTTTTCCAATGTGTAAAGGGTGGGCATCCACCAAACTTTAAAATTTTTCCAGACTGTCAAATTTCCAGGCAATTCTGCATAATGATCAGTGTTTCTCTGTGAGATTCACAAGGAAGACTTGTCTGGGCCAATTATATATGGGAATTCTCTGAATTCTGTGATTGCACCTACACTACTATATTTTTGATACTCCATTTCCCTGCACTTGTATAACTACGTTCCATTTATATTCTGATGAGAGGATAGAAAATAGGGAAAGGAATTAATATAGATGTTTCTAAGTGGTTTTGCAATACATAAGAAAAAAAGAGCCTTCTGCCAAAACCATTTTTTTTCTTAATTCATTACAAAAGAAGCTTAAATCCCACTTCTTTCCTAAAGAATTTCATTGCTTCACAAAAAAATAAAAAAGAGTTGATAATTTCAAGCAGCCTCCAAGTTGTTTAAACTCATTTCCCATGATTATATATTTACTTAACACTAAGGGGGGATATTATTTGCCTATGACTAATATAAATACTTTTATACTCAAGGTGTTTAATCCAAGAGATAGTTTTCTTATATTTTTCATATTGCTGCCTGGATTTTAAAGAAGAAAATCCAGAAAAAGTATTTAAACTTAAAAATTTCCCACAATTTTTCCATCTTTGGCAGAAATAATGCTGTTGTCATGGGATTCACTAATGAAAAGTTCCTTTCCCATCAGAACAAACATGGCATTGAATAAAAGACCTTGATTTTATTCCAGTGAGATGCATGTCAGATGTCTAACCTACAGAACTATAAGATAAGAAACTGTTTTAAGCTACTCTATTTGTGGTAATTTGAGCAACAGTAGAAAACATACTAATACTTGCAGAAACCAGAGCCCTTAGTCACACAGCTAAACAGACACACCAGACCCAAGAGTCAGAGAATAGCTTCTGCTTCCCTTCACTTCCAAATCTCCCAAGAATCCCCTCCGTGGCCCATGCTGTACAAGAAAGAGGATTCTGGGAAATTCAGTTCAACCTAGTCAAATTGACACATCACAAGACTGTTTTTGTAGGTTTTTCATGCCATAAACTTTTTTTTTTGTCTTTTTTTTTTTTTTTTTTTTTTTTTTTTTTTTTTTGCCCTTTCTAGGACCACTCCTGCGGCATATGGAGATTCCTGGGCTAGGAGGAGAATCAGAGCTGTAGCCACCAGCCTACGCCAGAGCCACAGCAACACGGGATCTGAGCCGCATCTGCAACCTACACCACAGCTCAGGGCAACGCCGGATCCTTAGCCCACTGAGTGAGGCCAGGGATGGAACCAGAAACCTCATGGTCCCTAGATGGATTCGTTAACCACTGAGCCACGACGGAAACTGTTTTTTCATGCCATAGACTTCTCCTCTATTTTCCTTCCTTCCCTCTCTCCTTCCTTCCCTTTGAGGAAATTAATTTCAAAGTGATTACTTTTGAAATTTTTACTTAAAATGTTTAAAGGTGTTCCAGTTATTTTATTTAGAATTAGAAAAAGAAAACACTCCCCATCATCTAAAGTACTGTGCATATGAATTAACATGTTTGACATACAAATTTACTTATCTAATGACTTACAAACTGTGAACTTTGTCTAAACTAACAACAGGTTCCCAACTGAGATCTAGGCATGTTCAAAATGAGTATTTTATGAAGATGCATGGCTTATTGCAAATTGTCACTGTCATAAAAACATATGTTCAAAGAGGCAATGGATAGGACATGGGAAAATGAATAAAGTTAAAAAAGGCAGATAGACTTTTTAGGTTCTAGCCACCCCACCCCCACTTTGTCTGAGATGGGCAGGCTTATTAAAAAAAAAAACACCTAGTTCTCTGAAATTTAATTGCCTCCTCTACAAAACAAGAATGATCTCTTCAGCTACCTTCAATTCCAGGAAATATAGCGATGAGTTATCTATGCTTTTCTGAAGTTAAAGGATATGAAATGAAAAGAATTGTTCCTACAACCTTCTACTAGGTTCTGAACAAGTTTCTTAACTTTTCAATGTAATCAGCTTCCATCCAGGAAGAAAACAGCCAGAAGAGTGACTAGATAGATAGTAGCCATCAAGATCTGTTTTTTGAAAAACTTAACTAAATAGAACAGTGAAATCCATGGATATGCTAAAGTTGTAGTCCCCCCTCTCTGGAGGCAATCATAAGCCTTTGAAACACTGGAAAGGAAACTGACCTTACCTTACCCTGAAAATAACATAACAGCGTTAAAAAAAAAACCACAAGTATGTAGCAGATCAAGAGAGTAAACGCTCTGAATCTCTATTGTTTAACAATGAGCTGTATTGACCTCAATCAGGTTTGTGCTTTTCTGATGCACAACTCTAAACAGGCAAATTTTGACTGTAAGATGTATTAAGAATTTAATTTATTTGCCATATGTGTTATCCAAAGGGGGGGGGGGGAACCTGCTGTGAAAGCATTGAAAAAAAAAATTGATCACATTAAAAGGGTAAGGCACAAAAGGACAAAAGGATAATGATTTTTTCCCCCTAAACTCCTGGCCCGAACATAAGCCCTCCAAAAGTCTCCCTTAACCAGATGGCTAACCCAGCAAAGGGAAGCCAGCCAACTTGATTTCAAATGTGAGAGTGATTTTTTATTTAAATGAAAGATAGAAACTGTCTCAACTTCATTACATCTGAAAGCTCAAGTATTCAGCATGTGGGTCTGGTTTGAGTCAAAAAAGTTTGTCTTTTTTTGAATAGAAATCATATGTAATCCTAGGCAGTGGCCTGAACCATTTGCTAATACTAATTGTTGTTGGTTGAAAGTGGAGTAGGAGATTGTTAAAGTCTTCCCTGGCAGAAACTTGATCTGTGGAAATGTACTTCACAGGAACTGTGATGAGATTTGCAGCTGGCAGGAGAGGACAACAGTGTGGCTGCCCGCGTCCCCATCTTCCCTTTGGTAGTGGAGTGGGGACAGTGAAAGAACTCTGGGAGGTAGCCAATGGCCCGAAACGCAGCTTTGGCATTCTTTCCCTCCCCAGCCCCTCCGCAGCCCAGGATCTGAAAATAAAAACTGAAGCGGGTGTATTTCTAAGAACACATATTTTCAAAAAATTATTATTTAATGATGTGGCTATTTTGAACAAAGATTAACATAAGCACATTTAAGATATAGCATTGGCAAGTTAGAAAACCACCAAGTAAGGCCAGATGTATAAACTGACTTGATGTTTTAATTTAAAACACCAGCATCAAGTTGAAAAGTCTGTTATTATATGAGTCAAGTCGTAGTGAATTCATACACAGATACACAAATTTCATACACAAATTAGGCTTATTTCTTATTCCTGGAACCTAGAAAAAAATTGCCTATTAAAATGACTTTTAACTAATCTATACATCGAGAAGGTAAGTGGACTTTGTTAATTAAGACATCGGATTATAAACGTGCACTTTTAATTTTATGTTAGGCATGACAATATTTGAGAATCCAATTGTGTTCTATAAGCTACAATATAAATTACATTTTAAATTGTTAGGAAATTTAATTTTTGTTAAACCGCAGTTATATTCTTCTATGATTTAGCTTTTGTAAAATTTTTGCTAAACAACATCTTTTATGATTGAGCTTTTGTTCACTAATACCTAGAAATTTCTCTCCCTTGCCCCAGTCAATACTCCAAGGACACTGAATCTGCTGCTCCAGTTTTAGTGGATGCTACCATGGCTTCTTCCAGTACAACAAAATACCTGAGCACAATTGATTAGGAAAAACCAATACATAATACCAAGTATATGTATTAAATGTACTTTTGAGAATAAAGAGTGACACATGACCACACTATTCATACACTTATCAGCATTTATTGAATGAATATAAAAACCTGCGTATGGTTCTTTCATATTTGCAAGAGTTAATACTCTAGCTTTTTAGTCAAACATTTACTATCACCATTTTACAGTGAAACACAGTCCCAGAGTCCTGAGCAAAACTGGAACTCTACAACAGCCACACTCTTTCTAGGACATCTATTTGTCTAATAAAAAGAGAAATTCAAGTACAGATCCTACTCTGGGAAAAGTGTTGAGCAGTCCACCCCATGAAACAAAAGTAAAGAAAGAAAATAAGAATCAGGGTGGTTTATCAGTCATTTATCAGATGTAAGTCAAAAATTATCTCACAGAGTTCCCGTCATGGCTCAACAGTTAACAAACCTGACTAGCATCCATGGCCTCTCTCAGTGGGTTAAGGACCCAGCGATACCGTGAGCTATGGTATAGGTCACAGATGCAGCCTGGATCCCACTTGCTGTGGCTGTGGCATAGTTCAGCAGCTACATATCCAATTGGACCCCTACCCTAGGAACCTCCATGTGCCTTGGGTGCAGCCCTAAAAACACACACACACGCACAAATTATCTCACTATCTTTGTAATGTTACTGATTATAACCTTATGAAAATGCTGGCATTGGCTTATAAAATAAAATCTTGTCCTGCTTCCTGTCAGAGTGCTTTAGTTCTAAACATTTAAGGGAAAAACATTGTTTTCTCAGGTGAGCATTATTTTTATAGTATATTCTTAATAAATTATATAATATAAAAATACTTCGTTGTTTTTAAGCAATTTTTTAAAGCCTTCATGATTTTGTTTCTGGATTTTTTTTTTTTTGCTTTAAAATACTTCATAGAATAATAAAAAAATAAATAAAATAAAATCCTTCATAGAGACTGGAGTAGGTAATCAAAAGTAATGGTGTGCTATACACAAGATAAAGCCAATTTTCTGGCTTCTCTTTCCCATCTAAGATAAAAAAAATTTTCCTCTACCGAGTCCTTCTATGTTCAAGTTTCTACAGCTACAAAACCTGACTATTATTAAATATTTACCAGGATGCTGCCCTCTTCCTTTCACTGGTGCACATTTGAACCACCACTCCACACCCAGTCTGTAGCTCTTCTCCATCCTTGTCCTCCAGCCTTCTCCTGTAGTGTGCCACACCTGAAGGCAGGGCCTAGGTCTTAGCCCCCATGACCAAGAAAAGTTTGGCATAAGAAGTGAATCGTTTCATTGAAACTTACTTTTTCCAACTCACAGACATATAGAACATACTTGTGTTTACCAAGGAGGAAGGAGGAGGGAGTGGGATGGACAGGGAGTTTGGGGTTAGGAGATGCAAACTATTATATTTAGAATGGATAAACAATAAGGTCCTACTGTATAGCACAGGAAACTATGTTCAGTCTCCTGGGAAGACCATAATGGAAGATAATATGAGAAAAAGAGTATATATATATATACACACACACACACACACACACACACACACACACATATATTATATATATGTATATGACTGGGTCACTTCGCCGCACAGCAGAAATTGGCACAACATTGTAAAATAACTACACTTTAACATTTAAAAAGTGGTTAAAAAAAAAAAAAAAGAAAGGAAGAAATAAAAAAAAGGAACTTTCTGTTTCCACATACCAGCTAATCTTACCTAACAGACCAGTGCTTCTTGAACTGGGCTGTGAATTGAAATCACTTGGGGAGCTTTAAAAATGCTGGTGCATGGGTCCCACTTCCTGAGATTCTGACTTTTCCAGGGTGTGACCTGAGCATCAGAATGTTTTAAAACTTTCCATGTGATTCTAATAAGAAGCCTAGAGTGAGAGTGGCTCCAATGATTAGATGTTTCTCCAATTGACAAGTACTCCAAGTGATCCCACATTTGTTGTGTAACTGCAACGTCTTAGGTTATACTGGACAGATAGTTCTTTTCCCTACTTTATGGTCCATTCCCTGCTTTTCTGGAATAAGCAAACTGACTGCTTTTTAGTAACTGTCTGTTAAACCAGTATTTAAATCAAGGTAACATGAAATTCCCTCCCACCCCCAAACTTTCAGTGGAATGCATTTTGATTGCTTTGTTGGTTTTGAGCAACTTCTAGGGAAAAGAAATCATTTTACAAGCCTAGGCCCAGGGGACTCAAGGAACATAATTTGCAACTCTCAATTACTTCCTCTAATATATAGATATCCTCCATGCTAATAATCTGAAATAGGTTTATATGTTCTAGAAAACATATGTGCATGGGTGCAGACACACATGCATATACACACACACATAAACATTGTGCTAATATAATTGTATAGAGTAAGACCACACAGAGATGTTTGGGGGAGCCATTTTTACAAATAAATTGGCATGATTTTTCAACCAATAGGTGGCGTTTCTCTGAGTTCACTGGGCTTGTGCACCAGAGTGAATTTAGCTCGTAGTTAACCATAGGATAACATGGCTTCCAAAATCCTTTGTGTTCTGGTTCCTGCCTACCCTTATCTCTGTTCCTAGCCAACCCTCACTTTCTCCTTCTCCCCTCATGCTCCACTCTCAGCACTTCCCACTCTGTGGAGCCATCATCCCAAGAACATAATTGCAGCTCAGCACTGATCTCACTGTGCTGCCATCACTCATTTATACTTTCGTCTCATCACTAGACGGTAAGTTTCTTATGGGGCCATCCTGTGTCTCAGGGATCTTTTTATCGCTAACACATGGAACAGAGGCCAGGAATACCTTTGACCTCTTAATTGATTAAACTCCAAAGTCCATGTTCTTTCTGGGGCCTTTTACAAGAGCCGTCAGAGAAGGTTAGAAGGTAGATAACCTGTCCTAATCAACCACAGCTCTGGGTGTGACTTGAATACGCAGACCTTGACTCAGCTGTTAAATAATTCAAAGTAAGGAAATAACAACATGAAAAGTGGCTGTGGTTTTCAGGCAGCGCCAATACATTAAAACAGCAGAAGTTAATTTGTAGTATTAAGTTTGACATTGTTTTCAACACCTTCTTGGGGGAGGAACTTTAAAGGATCATTATCTCTATGTTTTTATCTACTTTGAAAACCAGTTAGTATTGATCTGTTTCATCTTTTTCACTTCCGCCAGGGAAGGAACCAATGTCAAGGTTTACCCTCACAGGATTCAGGCTATTATCTTCCTATGGATTCTCTGGTATTCATTCAGATATTTTTCTTGAATTGCAGTCAGCTGGTTTCTCTCTCGCTTGCTTTTTTTTTTTTTTTTTTTTTTTTTTTTTTTTTTTTTTAACTTATAATCACTCACTTGCAAACAATTTGTACCAACAAGCAGCTACTTAGGACCCTGCCCTCACCTGTGGCAGACACTGCTCGCTGACTACAAAAGCTATTTCCTTTTCTTCGCGGGCTGCTCTTTCCAGTCCTTCGTGATTGGATGTGGTGGTCACGTGACACTAGCCAATGCTTTAAGAGTGGGAGTGAAGCAAGCCCCCTCCTACGCCTGGTCCATAAAAAGCGTCAACTCTCCTTACATGGTGGTGCTTTTTCTTTCCCCTTCCACCAGCTTGATGCCAAGTGGTGAAGACAGGCAGAGCAACCAGATGAAAAGAGCTTGAGTCACTGAAGCCTCATGGAGGAAAACAGCCTGCAGGACTTCGCATGAGCAAGCGTGAGTAAGCACTAAATTTCCACTGAATTAAGCGACTGAGATTTGGGGGTCTATCAGTTTCAGTGATAATCCACAACCCAGCCCTGGTACTCTTTCTGACCGGGGTTTCACTCAATACTGAGGCAGAAATGGGCACTGCAGCTGCCGCTGGGGTCTGGGAGACATGGCACCCTGGAGCCCTCATTGCTTCCGCTCTGGAACCGGTTATCACCTGGGCAACACCCCCACCCCCGAGCCTCTCCCTGGTTCCTATTGCCTTGATCAACAGCCACGCGGATCTCTACAGGAGCCCCTCTTTACCCATTCTGCTTCAGAGTTTGGTGGTGGCAGGTGGAGAAGAGAGTATAGAGAACCCGTGTATCTATTATATATTAGGTACTGCGCTGTGCATGCCTTCACATATTATCTCATCCTCAGCATCAGAAAATCCCAGGCATAGTTATCCTCACTCTATGTCCAGGGAAACTAAACCTTCACTCAAGGTTACCAGATGGCAGTGGCAGGATCTAGATACCAGCTGGCTCCTCTGTTTAGTGGGCTCCACTCACCATGATCCCCCCCCCCCCCCGCCCCGCTCCCACGGACACACACCCACCCTCCTTCCCTGTCTTGAGGTCTCCCTTGGAGTCAATGCCTCTGGAAAGGGCTGTGTGGAAGCCAAGTCATTCCAGAGGCCAGAGTGGGTGGAGGATGTGTTACTAGCCTCCTCATTTAAAACTTGGAACACATTTTTCCATGGGAAAAAAAAATTATGCAGAGGCCTTCCATTTTTTTGAATGTATGCAAAAGCACTTTGCAAACCATTAAGAACTATATAATATGCCTATAAGGAATTACTACTCCGCAGTACATTAGCACTGTAATTCCCACACTTTGTGGATTAAATAGCCTTTTGTGAAGTAGTTGGAGAATTTAACCACTGACTGTTACATTGTCTCAAAGGAAAAATACATTGGATAGCCAAACAGCTGACTTACAACAGACATTTGGAACCCAAACCATTCATAAACTGAGAACTGCCTGGATTAACATGAAGAGGACACATCATCACCATCTTCATCAAGTATTATTTATTAAGAGCAGTGCATGGGGTGAAGGCTTCAGGGTAAAGGAAAAAAAGAAGTGACGTGTTAATCTAATTTTTTAATGGCTAAAATTCCACATCCCCATTTGTGAATGAACTCAAGCTGTTCCCAAACATCCCTCTCATCCTTCTCTTCCTTCCCCTCATTTTGCACTTATCTTTGACTTTCCTTTTATTTTCCTCTTGCCATTCTATTTTTTGTCTTCCTCATTGATTCACATTTATTCTTACAGAGAACAAACTTTTTTTCCCTAAAGCTGATGATCTTCTCAGACTCTGTGATAAAGTCTGGAAATACCAAGATGAGTAAAATACAGTTCTCACCAAACTCCCTGACCAGTAGGGGAGGTGAGCCTGCAGACAAATCAAATTCTGTGATAAACACAGAGACATGTAGGGAGTCGAGAGGGTGTTGTCTAGGCAGGAGTTAAGGAGCGATTCCAGTCCCCTTCCTGCTCACCTTACACCTGCGTGCCCTCTGCCCTGCCACACCAGTTTAAACCTTCTTTACTTCTCTTCTGAACCACTCTTCAGTGGCCCTGACCCATCTCTTGTCTCTGCCTCTCTCTGCTATAATCTAATGAATATATTGCTGCCAGAAATGTTTATTTTGGACAACTCTAATTGTACAGTGTCCCCTACTTATCTCACTGATACATTTTGCTCTCAGAATTTTATAATTCTTCGGGTTGCACTTAGAGGCCTTCCATGGCTATATCTATAGCTCATCCTTACACAGAGCTCCTGCATGTGTTAAATTGAGCTGCACGTTATTCCCCAGACAGGCTTCCTTCCCGGTGCTATTCTGGCTTCCTGAACAGTGCTCTTCAGAGCACTGGCATGAAAATGTCCATCAACAGAGGGACTGATAAAGAAGATGTGGTACATATATACAATGGAATATTACTCAGCCATAAAAAGAATGAAATTATGCCATTTGTAGCAACAGAGATGGACCTAGCAATTATCATACTGAGTGAAGTCAGAGAAAGACATATCATATGATATCACTTATATGTAGAATCTAATACAAATGATGCAAAAGAGCTTATTTATAAAACAGAAACAAGCTCACAGATTTCAAAACCAGTCTCAGGTTTACCGTAACATGGAGGGGAGGGAGGCGTTGGGAGTATGGGAATAAGATATACTCAAGAACCTGGTGTATAGCACAGGGAAATGTACTCAGTAGTTTAGTAATAATCTATATGGGAAAAAATGGATATATCTACATCTATAAATGTAGATATATACATGCACACACACACACACACACACACACACACACGTATGTATAACTGATACACTGTTATACACCTGAAACCAATACAACATTGTAAGTCAACTATGCTCAAATTTTTTTTTAATTTTAAAAATTAAAACAAAATCAAATGAGAGTCTATGCATCCTTTATGCCCCGCTCAGAGCACACTTTCTTGGCCATTCTCTAATCCCTTCAACCCTAGCTCCTTTATTCCTTGTTTGGAGGAAGTAAACAATGTTTGTTGAGCATCTTTTATTTATCAAGCACAGTACGGGGCAGTTTTCATGGACTCTCCTATTTATCATTCTCAACATCTCCATGAAGTCACACTGTCTTCACCATTTCTCCACTTTTTCAGATAGGGAAGCCAAGGCTTGGAGAGGTAACGTAGTGTAATACAGGTAAGAAAGTGACAGAGCCAGAATTTGAACCGGTTTACATCCAGACCTCAAAACCCACATTCGTTTCTTTCCATCAACCCTCCTTCGCTATTTCTCTTAGAGCAATAGATTTGATAAATGGTGTGTATACTTGCCAATGTCTCTATAATTTTGTGGTACTTTCAGGTCGGAAACTTGTTCTTAAACATCTTTGCATGCCAGAGTAACAACTTCTGTGAATGGAATAGAAACTTAAATAATCCAACATTGATGTAAGTGCCCCATTGGCATGACATTGAAGGGGTGGAATCAACAAGCCCTACCTTGTTGCCATATGCATCCTAACTCATCAGTTAACAAGCATGGAATCATCTGTCCACCAACACATTAATACAAAGAACCAGATATGGAATTTTCACTGGTGTAATTCTCTAAAGAGATTCTAAACAGAACAAAAACTAAAGAAATTGGCCCTTGGTGTTTGCATCTGGCAAAATTTGAGAAGGAAAGGATAGTGAATGTCAGCAGATACTGAAAATGCTTTGTTTATTTGCTTAGATATTCAAAGTGAGTCATTTGCCAAATTCATGGACCCAAGCACAAGACTGAGAAACAAACAAGTGTTTCTTCTCAGCCAATAATAGCTTCTAATACCATCTGGAAACCTACACCAGTTTAGAAAGAAACAAATAGGCCTTTTTTTTCCCCTTTCCTTCTAAGACCTCAAAGCTTATAAATCTGGGATCAGTTGGGTAAGGAAAAGGAGAGAGTTCCAAAAATGGGGGCCCTCCATAAAACTCAAGCTCCCTGGCAACCAAGACTTCAGATCATAGAGGCAGTCAGAGATCATGTTTATTCTGATCTCAGGAGCAAAAGAGAGGTTGCTGCTATCTCTGTCCATACTGAAAGAGCTTCTTTGTGACCCAATTCAGTGTTCAGTCCAACCTTGTAAATTACTATGATATTTTTATTGATACCATGAAAATGTACCCTTGTTTCTCTATTGTCACAAAAGCATGTTGTTGAAACACTTAAAATATCTTGGCACACTTTAAAAGTGCTTTTTACAAAAGAGACATGAAATTAATGGTGCATTTCAGTCAACACGTCCCTCACAGTGCTTTCTCTCCCCTTCCTCAAAGCCACAGAATAAAACAAAGTGGGTCCAAACAAGACTTCTGAACATTTCTCTGATGTCAATAACATCTGGGTATCCAGGAATGGGAACCAGAATTACAATCTCCTCTCAGACCCTAATATACATATGAACAGTATTAAGCTAGTTTTATCATCAGATTTCACTTTTCAGTGAAGTTTTAATTACCAACCCTTATCACGTCATTTCTGCGAAGGAGTTTTGTAGTTCACCTCCCATCTTCTTGGTTTCCAAGTCATCCTCTTGGTGGGCTCCAGCCTGTAACTTTTCCTGCCTCCTCTTTTCATGCCGCTATTCAGAAAGTTTCAAACCCAGTATGACCGCTCCCTGCTCCCTCAGCAGGATTTTTTTGAAAAAACCCTGTATTATCCTAACCACGCAACAGTTTCCAGCCATCAGGCACGTAATCTTAGTGGCACATTAGCCTGGAAATGGGCTTTTCCCCCATTTGGTTATCTTATCCACAACATGTGCAACGATTACCTCATTCATCCTTGTGCTGGTTCCAGAGATTAACCCCCAAAACTGTCATGATAAATGTACAATTTAAAAAATAGTTTCCTCAAACTTTATTTTGTCAGTCTTGTTTTAAATTTCATCCCCTGTTATGACGTGGCTACTAGAACTTGTCATCTTTTATACTGTCTCATTTCCAAATGTTGGAGCCAAAGATGATGTCATATGTCCTAGTAGCTCAGCACTTATCTAAAGGAAAAAGCATACCCAGAACTTTTTCTAATGTTTTTATTTGTTATAATAACACACACAGCACAAGTTGGAAAACATATTTTTAAGGGAAACTAATGAGACAAGCTTTAACCTTTAACCATGAAAAGGATTCCTTTAGTATTTCAAAGTAAAGACAAATTCTATCTGTGAGACAGCACTGATGGGCGGAGGTTTTTTGCATGAGCGTTCAGTGCTGGCAAAATCACTCCGTTTATCATTCAAGCAGCAATTTGGTCATAAGCACCCATGCAGGTATTATGGAAACTGTTAAGAAGGGAGGGGTTGTGTTCATATCCAAAAGAATTTAATATTTTTATCTTTTTATTTCAAAAACCAGGAAGATTCTCCCATTTTCTAATTAGCACTGGTAACATTATATTTAATCAGCATAAGTGGAAGATGGTGTCATGGGAAACAGAAGCCCAGGGCATGGACCTAGACACATGATACTGGGCAAGTCCCTTACTTTGCCTCATTTATTAAAGTTAATCTCTTTTATCTCAAAGTGCTTGAGGAAGATCAAACAAGTAATTCATGCCAAAGTGCTTTGAAACTATAAAGTACTGTACAAATACATGGTATCATCTCTGCCCATTTTTAGTCCTCACTCTTAGTTTTTAAAATTATCAGAGTTGGCACTCTACTCCATTTATATTTTGTACATCCTTCTCTCCCAGCAGTCACCACCCTGTACTGGAATCACATCTAGGTGACTGTTTCTCCTATTAACCTCTGAGATCCTTTTCAGCCTGATGCCCAGGAAAGTGTTGGTACATGTCTTTGAATGATTTGCTTGCCAAGTGAGTAATTACATAGAAGCCCCCAGTTTTCCTTAACTCATTCATTTCTCATGAAGCCTAAAGTTTTCCGTAAAGCCTAAAGCGCTTGTCTTTGCCTCATGACTATACCATTTACATAGAATAATGTTAATTTTTGTTCTGCTCCCATACCTGCCTCTACCATTACTTTTCTGGGGAATTTTTCCCTTTGGCCAAGAAGAGAGAAACAATACCAAAACTGAATTCACCACATGTAAGAAATTTCACTGAAGCCTTGGGAATGACTGTAAGATTCATGAAAATTTTGAATGACCATTCATGATATAACTGAATTTATCTTCATAAAAATAATAATTTTCTCCTAAATATCTGAGTAAAATTGGTGTTTCATAAAAATGCGGCTGTGCATGCAAAGACCCAATATCTTGGCTATATAAAGCACAGGAATAATCTACATTAAAAGTTTGGCTTTTGGTTTTTTTCTTTTTAAGGCCACATTTGCTACATATGGAAGTTCCTAGGCTAGGGTTCAAATTAGAGCTGCAGCTGCTGGCCTGTGCTGCAGTCTGCAGCAACACCAGATCCTTGACCTACTGAGTGAGGCCAGGCATTGAACCCACATCCTCACCAATACTAAGTTGTGTTCTTAACCTGCTGAGCCACAATGGGAACTCCTAAAAGTTATTTTTTTAACACATAAAGATTAAGGAGGAAATTTAACTTCATAAGTGAAGGTAATTTAACTGTATATTCTGAGCATACAATTACCACCAAATGAATTAACTAAAAATTCCAACAAATGTTAAACTGATTTTCTTTTAAATCACCTGGGAAGATGTGTATTTAGTAGAATGTACAAGCCTACTTCTGTATTCTCATTTAATTGATCTGTTAGACTTATGGAAATATTTTTTAAGCTTCCAAGATGCTTCTGCTGCATAGCCAGGGTGGAGAATTTCTGAAACATACTCAGAATAGAGATGCACAAGAGGAAGTGTAAACTAAGAACCTGGGTGTAAGGAACAAAAATCTTCTACAAGTTAAACTCCAAAATAGGAAATCCAAAGTTACAGATTATGGATACCTAACTCAGAGATAGAATGGCTCAAATGCAGACTTTACTGTACCTGATTATGGTTGTTAATATGGCCAGAGAAAGGATATTTCAGTACAGAAAATGCTGATCACCTGATGGAAGCTTGGAGGAAAGAATCAGAAAGATCAATATTGACAGAAAGACTATAGCATTGTTCTAGGGAAAAGAACTCTGTCTTCCAAATATACCCTACAGTAGCAGAGGCAACATCATCCTTGGGTAGGCACAGGGATTCAAAATGACCTCTGGCTAAATCCCAGCTTTAATCATTTATCAGCTATGTAGTCTTATATAAATCACCTACGCTGACCCTCATAATCTCATCAGTAAAATAGCTTTGTTATATTCAAATGTAAATCCATGTAAATTAGCCACAAGTCTCCCATGTAGTAAAAGCTGGATAATGGTGGCACTTTTTTTTTCTTTCATTTTTTTAAATTACTCAGTGAATTTTATTACATTTATAGTTGTACAGTGATCATCACAACCCAATTTTACAGTATTTCCATCCCAAACCCCCAGCACATTTCTCCACCCCCAATCTGTCTCATTTGGAACCATAAGTTTTTCAGTCTGTGAGTCAGTATCTATTCTGCAAAGAAGTTCATTGTGCCCTTTTTTTAGATTCCACATGTAAGGGATAGCATATGATATTGCTGCCTCACTGTCTGACTAACTTCACTTAGCATGATAACTTCTAGTTCTATCCATATTACTGCAAATACCATTATTTCTTTCCTTTAAGTGGCTGAGTAATATTCCATTGTGTATATGTACCACATCTTCTTTATCCACTCCTCTGTCAATGGGCATTTAGGTTGCTTCCATGTCTTGGCTGTTGTATAGAGTGCTGCAGTGAACATTGGAGTACATGTATCTTTTTGAGTCATGGTTTTCTCTGGATAGATGCTCAGGAGTGGGATTGCTGGATCAAATGGTAGTTCTATTTTTTGTCTTCCGAGGAATCTCCATACTGTTTTCCACAGTGGTTGCACCAACTTACAGTCCCACCAACAGTGTACTAGGGTTCCCTTTTTTCCACACCCTCTCCAGCATTTATTGTTTGTAGACTTTTTGATGATGGCCAGTCTGGCTGGTGTAAGGTGGTACCTCATAGTGGTTTTGATGTGCATTTCTCTAATAATCAGTGATGCTGAACATCTTTTCATGTGTTTGGGGGCCATCTGTATGTCTTCTTTGGAGAACTGTCTGTTTAGATCTTCTGCCCATTTTTTGATGAGGTTGTTTTTTTTGGTATGGAGCTACAGAAGGAGTTTATAAATTTTGGAGATTAATCCCTTGTCAGACTCTTAATTTGCAATATTTTCTTCCATTCTGTGGGTTGTCTTATCATTTTGGTTAAGGTTTCCTTTGCTGTGCAGAAACTTTTAAGTTTAATTAATAACTCCCATTTGTTTATTTTTGCTTTTATTGTCAATACTCTAGGAGGTGGATCTGAGAAGTTATTGCTGTGGTTTATGTCAGAGTATTTGGCTTATGTTTTCCTCTTAAGAGTTTTAGAGTATCTGGTCTTATAGTTAGGTCTTTAATTCATTTTGAGTTTATTGTTGTAATGGTGTTAGGAAGTGTTCTAATTTCATTCTTTTACATGTAGCTGTCCAGTTTTCCCAGCACCACTTATTGAAGGGGCTGTCTTTTCTCCATTGTATGTTCTTGCCTCCTTTGTCATAGATTAGTTGACTGTAGGTGCATGGGTTTAATTCTGGGCTTTCTATCCTGTTCCGCTGATCTATATTTCTGTCTTTGTGCCAGTACCATACAGTTTTGATGACTGTAGCTTTGTGGTATAGTCTGAAGTCTGGGAGCCTGATTCCTCCAGCTCTATTTTTCTTTCTCATGTTGGCTTTGGCTACTATTCTGGGTCTTTTGTGCTTCCAAACAAACTTCACAATATTTTGTTCTAGGTCTCTGAAAAATGTCCTTGGTAATATGATAGAGATCACATTGAATCTATAGATTGCTGTGGGCAATATAGTTATTTTGATAATATTCTTCCAATTCAGGAGCTTAGTATGTCTTTCCCTCTGTTTGTGTCATCTTTGATTTCTTTTATCAATGTCTTATAGTTTTCAGAGTACAGGTCTTTTGTCTCTTTAGGTAGGTTTATTCCTAAGTATTTTACTCTTTTTGATATGATGGTAACTGGGATTATTTCCCTAATTTCTCTTTCTGATTTTTCTTTGTTAGTATATAGAAATGCAGTCGATTTCTGTGTATTAATTTTGTATTCTGCAACTTTGCCAAATTCATTGATGAGCTCTAACAATTTTCTGGAAGCATGTTCAGGATTTTCTAGGTATAGTATCATGTCATCTGCAAGTAGTGATAGTTTTACTTCTTCCTTTCCAATTCAGATTCCTTTTATTTCTTTCTCTGATTGCTGTGGCCAGGACTTCCAAAACTATATTGAATAGTAGTGGTGAGAGCAGACAACCTGGTGTTGTTTCTGATCTCAGTGGGAATTCTTTCAGCTTTTCACCATTGAGAATGATGTTAGCTGTGGATTTGTCATATGTGGCCTTTATTATGTTGAGGTAGGTTCCCTTTCTGCCCACTTTCTGAAGGGTATTTGTCAGAAATGAGTGTTGAATTTTGTCAAAGGCTTTTTCTGCATCTATTGAGAGGATCATATGGTTTTTATTCTTCAGTATGTTAATGTGGTATATCACACTGATTGAGATATTGAAGAATCCTTGCATCCCTCAGATAAGTCCCCCGCTATTATTGTGTTGTTATCAGTTTCTCCTTTTAAGTTTGTTAGCAATTGCTTTATATATTGAGGTGATCCTATGTTGGGTGCATATATCTTTACAATTGTTACATCTTCTTCTTGGATTGATCCTTTGATCAGTATGTAATGTCCTTCCTTGTCTCTTATAATATTCTTTATTTTAAGGTCTATTTTGTCTGATATGAGTATTGCTACTCCAGCTTTCTTTTGATTCCCATTTGCATGGAATATTTTTCTCCATCCTCTCACTTTCAATTTGTATGTGTCCCTAGAAGTGAAGTGGGTATCTTGAAGACAGCATATATGTGGGTCTTGTGTTTGTATCCATTCAGTCAGTCTATGTCTTTTGGTTGGGACATTTAGTCCATTTACATTTAAGGTAATTATTTATATGTATGTTCTTATTGCCATATTATTAACTGTTTGGATTTGATTTTGTTGCTCTTTTTTCTTCCCTTCTCTTGTTCTCTCCTCTTGTGGTTTGATGACTATCTTAAGTGTCGTATTTGAGTTGATGTTTCTTATTTGTGTGTATTGTAGATTTTTGGTTTGCAGTTACCCTGAGGTTTTTATATAGGAGTCTATATAAATATATGAGACTGTTTTAAGTTGTTGGTCTCTTAATTGCAAGTGCATCTCCAGTGTCCTGCATTTGTACCCTCCTCTCATGATTTCTGATTTGGATAGCATATTTGTGCATGGATGATTTCCTAGCTTTACTGTATATGTGCCTTTACTGGTGAGGCTTGTTATTTGTGGTATTTTGTTTCTGGTTGTAGCCTTTTCTTTTCTGCCTAGAGAAGTTCCTTTAGTATTTGTTGTAAAGCTGGTTTAGTGTTGCTGAATTCTCTTAGCTTTTGCTTATCTGTAAAGCTTTTGATTTGTCCTTCAAATCTGAATGAGAGCCTTGCTGGGTAGAGTAATCCTGGTTGGAAGTTTTTCCTTTCATCACTTTAAGTATGTTGTACCACTCCCTTCTGGCCTACAGAGTTTCTGCTGAAAAATCTTCTGATAACGTCATTGGGATTCCCTTGTATGTTATTTGTTTCTTTTCACTAGCTGCTTTCAGTATTTTCTCTTTGTTTTTAATTTTGGTCAGTTTGATTAATATGTGTCTTGGGGTGTTCCTCCTTGGGTTTATTTTAATATGGTACTCGTTGTGCTTCCTGGATTTGAGTGAGTGGTTCCCTTCCCATGTTAGGGAAGTTTTCAGCTGTTATCTCTTCAAATATTTTTTCTTTTTTTTAATTTTATTATTATTATTATTTGTCTTTTTGCCATTTCTTGGGCCTCTCCCACAGCATATGGTGGTTCCCAGGCTAGGGGTTGAATCGGAGCTGTAGCCACCAGCCTACGCCAGAGCCACAGCAACATGGGATCCGAGCTGCATCTGCAACCTACACCACAGCTCATGGCAACACCAGATCCTTAACCCACTGAACAAGGCCAGGGACCGAACCCGCAACCTCATGGTTCCTAGTCGGATTCGTTAACCACTGAGCCATGATGGGAACTCCTTCAAATATTTTTTCTGTCCCTTTCTCTCTCTTCTCCTTCTGGCATCCCTATAATATGGATGTTGGTGTGTTTAATGTTGTCCCAGAGTTCTCTTAGACTGCCTTCATTTCTTTTCAATCTTTTTTCTCTTTTCTGTTCCACATCAGTGATTTCCAACAGTCTGTCCTCCACCTTGTTTATTCGTTTTTCTGCCTCTTGTATGCTACTGTTGGTTGCTTCTGGTGAATTTTTTATTTCATTTATTGTATTTTGCATCTCTGCTTGCTTAAGTTTTAAATCTTGTATTTCTTTGCTCATTGTTTCCTGTAAATTATCAATCTTTGCCTACAGTTTATTTCTAATGTTTTGTATCATCTTCAGCATCATCAGTCTAAAGTCTTTTTCCTGAAGGCTGATAATCTCCAGATCACTTAGCTGTTTTCCTGGGTTTTTTTCTTGTTCCCCTATCTGAGTTATAGTTCTCTGCCTTTTCATTTTTATAGGTTTTTGGTATGGTCTCCTCTTTGCAGAGAATAGAGTTGCAGCCTCTCTTACTTCTGCTGTCTGCCCCCCTTGTGGCTGAAATTGTACAGGGGCTTGCTGTAGGCTTCCTAATAGGAGGGACTGGTGCCTACCCACTGGATGATTCTTATCCCTCTGGTGGGTAGGGCTTTGTCTCTGGATGAGATTAGAGGTGGTTGTGTGCCTGGTGGGTCTTTAAGCAGTCTGTTTACTAATGGGTGGGGCTGTGACCCCACCTGGATTATTGTTTGGCCTGGGCTTCTCCTGGCTGATGGGTGGGGCCAGACCAGGTTTTCCCAAAATGGCCACCTCTAGCAGAACACACGCTGAAGAATATTCCCGAGACCTTTGCCTCCAGTGTCCCTCCCCCACAATGAGCCACAGTCACCCCCTGTTTCCCAGGTGATTCTCCAAGAACTGCAGTCGGGTCTGACCCAGATTCCTGCGGAGTCTCTGCTTTGCCCTGGGACCCAGTTCACATGAAAGCCTATGTGTGCCTTTCAAGAATGGGGTCTACTTTTCCCCAAGTCCTGTGGAGCTCCTGCAAACAAGCCCCACTGGCCTTCAAAGCCAAAGCCCTACTGGCCTTCAAAGCCACATGCTCCAGGGGCTCTTTCTCCCAATCCCAGATCCCCAGGCATGGGGACCAGATGTGGGGCTCAGAACTTTCACCCCTGTGGGTGAGACTCTGTGACACAGTTACTTTCCAGTCTGTGAACTTCCCACCCAGTGGGCATGAGGTTGCTTACATAGTGTAATCACCTCTCCTACCATCATGATGTGCCCTCCTCTTTGTCTTCTGGAGGAGGATATTTTTTTGAAAGTTTCCAGTCCATTTGGTTGAAGGTTGTTCAGCATTTGGTTGTAATTCTGTTATAAGAGACAGTGAGCTCCAGTCCTTCTATTCCACCATCTTAATCCCATCCTCAATACTGGTGACTCTTAATAATTCTCTGCTCTTGTAGATTGATGACACAGTTATTGAAATCATTCAATTAACTCTCCTCCATTTGTTTTCATGCTTACCAAGAAACTTTCTAATTATAACTTTGCTTACCATAAAGATGGGAAAGAATGTAATGATCAATGATCAGAAGTGGCTATCTACTAAATAGCTCTTAAATAGCTCTATTTCTCATCTAAAATTAATAAATTGGAATTTTTGTCTAATTTATACATCGGTATTTTGTGAATGTGGTTGCTAAGTTCCCTAGAATAAAGTCACCTGTACTAAATTTTAAAACAAATGTTTTAGCTTTAGCCTAATGTTGAGAAATAGCCCCTGGGCTGTAAAAACCTAAGGACCTCTTTCTCTTTATAGCTGCCTACTGCTCCAAACTGCAACACAGGGGCTTACAGGAAAAAAAAAAAAAAAAAAAAAAAAAGTATTTTTTTCTATTTTTTTATTTTTCAATTATATCCTCAGGTTTCTCACTAACAAAATGAAGCTAACTTCATTTCCAGTTAGAAAAGACCCTTAACCTTTCTTTTAGGGTAGGTTTGGTAATAATGAACTCTTCATCATTGCTTATATGAGAAGTTCTTTCTCTCTCCTTCAATTCTAAATGAGTCTTGTGGGCAGAGTATCCTGGGTGCTGGGTGCAGGTAGTGTCAAGCATCAGGGAAGGAGGGAGGGGACAGCACAAGGAAATGCCAACTGGTTGTGACCTCCAGTAGCTTGTTATGATTGACATGTGAACCATTCAAAATATTTTTTCTAGAAATATTATTGAATATGTTTCATTTCCAGTTAAGAAACAGCCGAACAATTTTGTGCATACAACATATGTATCTTTCACAGAATTTTATGTCAACTTCTGCATATCAAGAAGTGGACCTCAGCATACTCATACACAGTGCACTATGTATGCAAAAAGAATAACCTTATCCATGAGGAAACAATAAAACAAAAAGTGCATATATGTGTATTTTTATTGTTGTGTTGTTGTTTTTATCATTTTTGTTTCTGAGAGACAGAAAGCAATGCTACTGGAATGTCCATGTGTCTCTCAGCCATTTCATTTATGGGTTATAAGCCCTGTTGGGATGCCAATGAATTCCATGCTCCTATCTCCCACAATTAACACACACAAAATTATGCATTCAGTTTCAAAGGTTTATAGACCTTCTAAGGTCTATCTGTGTCCTAAAGACCCAAGATTAAGAAATTCTGCTAAGAGATTTCAGAATTTGGCCACAGTGGGCACATGGTCTCTACTACAATTGAGCCTGGTTCACAGTTTACTTGTGTTTGCTGGATTCAATTTATAGATGAAACTACATTAATCTCTGTCTTGTAAAAAAGGAAAGGCTGCACATTCAGTATCCAAGCTCATTCCTCCACGGAAAGACAGTTGGAACACACATTTTATGATGCCCACGAGCTTGGAAAATAATATAAATGAGCAGGAGCCATATTGACAGTGTGTGCTTTTTTTTTCACAGAACAAGATGAAGAGTAGCTCTACTGTGTATTTTATTATTATATCTGATCATTTAACACCCTCCCAAATTGATAGGAAGCCCCATAATATAAAAGTATACATCTCCATAGGCAGTTGTAAAAATTTTATTTCTACATGACTTGAACTTGAAGAGGTTGAAATATGTTGTCTTTTCTTTTTAACTCGCCGCCATAGGAACAGGGTGATGTTTTCTGTACTGTCCCCTACTTGTAGCCTCTTACAAGTATTTAGATCTGAAGAGAAATAGGAATAAAGAAAAGAATATTTCTGAGTGTATGGATTTTTACTTCCTGCCAAGCATTCTATTCTCATATACCCTTGTGACCCTATGGAAATGGGAACCATGAAAATATTTTCTGGCTTGGAGGTTAATCTATAGTTCACTTTCTCCAGTGTACTCCACCAAAGACCAGATGGGATACTAAAACGAACTAGGTTCTAACTACAAAGCACCCTTGTAGCCTGAGGCAGGGGAAGGCATTACAAATATGTGTGCTATGTGGAAGTCCCAGCGGGATTTCCACAAAGAGCCTGTCTGAAGGCACATGTCCACTCTGGGAAGCAAACCTCTCCGAAATTCCCAATTCCCTCTGAGCACAGATCCTGCAGCATGGCCACGGAGGCCAATTGGAACCATGTGTAATGCTTTGGGCAGTCTTCCATGCCCTTGCCACACACTGCCTTGTGGTCATGGTCCCAGAGCCTTCCTGCTACAAGCTTGCAGGGTAAGCTCCCTCAAGGTGTCTCTAGCCTTCTAGAAAAAGGGTACCTCTTGTGATGGGGAAACACAGACTCTAGCATCATTCAGTTCTCAGTTGAATTCTGGCGCTCCTACTCTCTAGCTGTATGATTTGGGACAAGTAACTGAATCTGTGGCTTTGTGTCCTCGTACATAAAAGGTATAATTACAGCTATTTTGTAGAATGTTACAAATATTGAGTAAGAAAACAGTGTTATAGAGAAGCAAGCTAGAAAAATGGCTGAGAGCTTTATAGCTTGACATTGTCAGCTTCAGTTTCCTCATCTGCAAAGTGGAAATAACGAAATACTTACCTAATAGGGTTCCTGGTAAGGATTCAGTGAACTTACTATACTTTAAGAGGCTTCAGCCAGAGTTTGGCATGTATTAAATGCTTAATAAATGTTTGTATTATTGAATAATGTCATATAATCTTTAGCAGAATGCTGTGGTAAAGCAGGAGCTCAAAAATAACATCATTGTCTTTTTATTTCTCCCTAAATATAGTATGAAAAGAAACTGTAATGTTTATTACTGTGATCCTACAATTTCAGTATGTTTAGTGTCCTCAAAACCATCTCTTTTAAAATTTGCTAGAGTTTCTATTGCGGCTCAGTAGTATTCAACCCAGCTAGTAACCATGAGGATGTGGGTTTGATTCCTGGCCTTGCTCAGTGGGATAAGAATCCAGTGTTGCTGTGAGCTGTGGTATAGGTTGCAGACACAGCTCAGGTCCTGTCTTGCTGTGGATGTGGTGTAGGCCAGCAGCTGCAGCTCCAATGCCACCGCTAGCCTGGGAACTTGCATATGCCACAGGTGCAGCCCTGGAAAGAAAAAAAAAAATTGCTAAGAGTTTTATACCATTCCAGATTGCTTGAACCAAATTCAGGTTTTGTCAATTCCCCCAAATTTTTAAGGATATAAAGTATAGGCTGAATTAAATGGATTCAGCAAAAGCTAAAGAAAAGTGTGTAAAGAGAAAATTTGGTTCAGGATCAAAGATGTATGACAGAAGAATTTAGTAATCTCTACCCAAAACACTCTGGTACTTCTTGAAAATCTCAACAAGAAAAATAAATGTTTTCAGAAAAGAATCTTTTCCTAGTGGCCAACTGAAAGATTTGTGTAGTATTTTACTCAAAACAGCAATTTTCATTGTGCAGCCAGGATACTTTAAAGAGGAGAAAGCCCAATTGTGTGCACTGCCATGAAAATGATTCCAGGTGCAACAAGCTCTCAAGATTTATATAACTCAGCTCTTAACTTATTTCCTTTAATCCACACGATATTTCCCGGCTTCTCAATTGTCAGCCACATGTTTCTCAATAGCGGCCATGGTGGTACCAAACTTCCCAAGTTAGATGCTATAAGTATGCTTCCTGAGTGTCCAATATGAAAAGTAGTTACTGTTTTTAATAATTATTTCTCTGATATTTCCAGAAGAAAAAGTCAAAGTTTTAAGGCCAGACCTTGGTCTTCTGCATAGAACTCGTCAGTGGGCATGGGGTTACCACAAAGCCAGATTTATAAACTCTGATGTTAATTCAGTCCCCTTGTATCAGCCCAGAGCACAGAGCAGCAGTGGAATTGATAAGCAGCTATCTCACCAGTGTCATATGTGGAGCATGGGGAGAGGGTAGCTAATTAAAATCAAAGTCCATCGGAATCTCAATATAGAAGAATTCTTTAAAAAAAAAAAGTGTAACATAGGAATATTAGCCAATGGGCAATTTGTTCTTATTATCGATGTGACGAGGAAAAACAATATAAGTCTGTGTGGAAAACTGTAAGAAAGGAATCTATAATGTGACAAGTTTTGGTGAACAAAAATTCAAACTAAGTTCTTAAAAATCAGTCTTCTGGCAGATAGAAATAAGCTTTATCTATAAGAAGTTCACTTTTACACCTGCCTGCTTGTACTTCTTTACCTGCAAGGACAATTTCTTATAGCCAATTAAGTAAGGAAAGACAATAATGCAAACAGAAAAGTTTTATTACATTTTGTTTTAAATCCATAAAAAAATAAACTATGTGAAATTAAAAGGTCCACCAGAGTGACACTATTCACTTTTTTCCTCTAAGTGGTCTGAGTAAGCATGCATCAAGATGGAAAGGTAATTTGGGAAACTTTTATGCGAAAGTGACATATATTTCCTCCTTTTAATATTAAACATAAATTTATTACATTCTCTCTTAAAAATAGAGAAATCTCTTCTACCCCATCGGCTACCACTGAAAATTTCAGAAGAAGCCATTTTGTTACATTCTTCATGGTATTTTAGAGC
Organism: Sus scrofa; assembly: GCF_054392235.1. NCBI lineage: Eukaryota > Metazoa > Chordata > Mammalia > Artiodactyla > Suidae > Sus > Sus scrofa. Next base: position 53,487,452 of record NC_139383.1, on the reverse strand, counting down.
CTTTGTTAATATAAGGAGTCATCATTTCTGGCTGTACAACTTGTGATGATAATTTATTTTTCAGGGTGGAACATCCAAATGAGCAACTTTTCACACGCTCTGAATATGGTGTTCATGTCAACATCAGGCAGAACAATGTGGCTTATGAGCAGAGGTTAAATGATAGATAAATCATTTCAAGAGCAATGTACTTAAAACTCTACTCTTCATGGCTATCAATGACTTGGTGCTGTCTTTATCTTTGTTTCAGCCTGCGTTTTTTGTTTTTTTTTTTCTTTTTAATATGATTCTTAGTGTTTTGATGTCATATGTTTTGCCTTATTCAACCATTTGGACTACAGGTGTGCCACTGTGTTTTTGATGGAGTGTTGCTATTCCAGAAAGCTCCATCCAAAACACAACCGCACACATGTAGTCCAAACCTGAAGATGAGTCAGCCATTGTGCCTTCACTCCTGTCCTTAAGAGAAGGCCTTGCATAGCTCCACAGAATATAGAATTAGTAACACACGTGATAGTTAAGGAATAATCCTGAACTTTAAAAGACCTCAGTCTTCCTCTGTGAATTTTCAAGGATGAAATTTGGTTTTAAATTCTGTGTACATTCTGCTTGAATTACAGCCAGTGCTTTTAGATTACAAGAGTCTTACCTTGGTCAATAAACCCCATATGCATGCCTTATACCACCTCAAAAATGTGAACACTCCACAATGCTGGTTAAATTATTTTCCCAATAAGAACAAAGAAGCCTAAGAGATTTTCTTAGTGAAAATATTCCTTAAAGTGCTGGTCAAGACTATTGATCCTGACAAACACATCAGCAAATTCTTATTTCTCTGAAAATGTTTCAGTTTCTGATCATATTAAGGAAACGACCACTTTCAAAAAGCAGGCAACACACACACACACACACACACACACACACACGTATAACTGAATCCCTTTGCTGTACAGCAGAAATTAACACAACATTGTAAATCAACTGTACTTCAATTTAAAAAGTAAATTTAGGAGTTCCTGTCATGGCTCAGTGGTTAACGAACCCAACTAGTATCCATGAGGACACGGGTTCGATCCCTGGTCTCACTCAGTGGGTTAAGGATCCAGTGTTGCAGTGAGCTGCGGTGTAGGTCACAGACCTGGCTTGGATCCTACATTGCTGTGGCTCTGGTGTAGGCCAGCGGCTACAGCTTTGACTAGACCCCTAGCCTGGGAACCTCCATATGCTGCAGGTGCAGCCCTAAAAAGCAAAAGAAAAAAAAAAAAAGAAATTTAAAAAGAGGCTTGGGATAGACTGTGATGGAAGATAATATGAGGAAGAATATATACACGTGTGTGTGTGTGTGTGTGTGTGTGTGTGTGTGTGTGTATAACTTGGTCCCTTGCTGTACAGCAGAAATTGGCACAACATTGTAAATCAACTATAATTTAAAAATTTTTAAATTAAAGGCAACAACAAAGAGAACAGCCTAGTTTTCAGGTTAATCTGGGTATTATTTTCAGGACACTTTGGAGAGAGTCTTTGCATGCTCTGTTGGGAGCTTGTCTCTGCCAGTGTTTATTTCTTGTACTGATGCAATTCAGAGGTGATTAGTGAAAAAGATGCTGAAAGGGAATAACGAGTAGACAGGTGTCATATTCTTTGCACTCTCATTCAGAGCCTACACAGCCAATCCCTTGGTGGCAAATTCGGCACTATGTGGGTGGCTGCCTGACTTCAAATGCTCAGCTGCTCAGGCTCCCCGGGCACTGACAGACTGCCTCCCCAGTTCAGAGCCCCCAGATGATGAGGCTCTGACCCTTTAAACAAAAAGCCTGAGAGCCATATGGTGACTCTGAAAAGTGCTATCTGAAGATACAAGAACTTTATGAAGAACATTTGCATGCCATCTCAGCACACGGGGTTGATTCGGTCTATTGCTTTTGTTGGGAGAATCCGCCTTCCAGTCTGTATCTTTTAATAGAAATATAGCTGCGGACTAATAGAAGTTTATAGCTAGGAGGATCTTATAAACCATCTAGCCCAAACATCTCAGATGACTAACAAGATAACATGTGGGAAACACTTTGTAAACTGAAAAATTCTTTCTAGAAGGAATGTATTTTATTTTGGAGATGGGGAAACCAATGACAAGGAAATTAATGACTTATCTGCTATAACTTAGGATGATCGATAATGGCCTAATTAATTTCAGCATTTTCCTACAAAGTTTTAGCTGCGAAGTTCATTTAAAGTTTAAAGTTAGATCATGGGTTCTGTGACTTCTATTTGAATGTATATTTTGGATGAGGAATTCAGGACTTTTTGGTGCAGATAGTCTATCTTACAAGTAATACATGAAACTTCAAACAAAGAAGTTGCCAACCACAGCCTGAAGGCTTCTGTAAAGATGACCTCACAATCTAACCTAATGGAAGGAAGTGCAAGTGAGGAGTGAATATTATCTCCTTTTCACTGGACAGAAGAAACCCTACATCAAGTTGTGTTCCTTGGGGAGAAACAGAAGTGATATAAACTGTCGTGTGTGATTTTTTGTTTTGTATCACTTGCTACAGACATTTTATTTTTATTTTATTTTATAGTTGTACAATGTTGTGTGTGATTTTAACACCAGAAGCTTCCCCATGCCTTTGTGTAGGGGTGTCCACAATTCACAAAACATAAAGGCATAGGAGGCTGCCCAGAGGGGGACCTCCAGATTTCCGAGTCTGTCTCCGAGGATCCCTAAACTAACAGAGGCACGGTGGTACCGAGAAGCAAGTTCCAGCTCCTGTTTGCACACAGCATCGCACAGAGGGCACAGGAGAGAGACAGAACTGCCAGCCAGGCTCAGACCCGGTTGATCTCAGTCCAGGCACTGGATGCCACGGTGGCCTGGAAGCCAGGTGCTTTTACCTCTACACGTTGAGTCCATCAGCGACGCTCTCAGGTTTGAAGAAGTGGGGGTGAAACAACAGTTCATTTACTTCTGGATGCTCCCCAGCATCCAACTTTCACATTCCCAGGAAGCAGCTCGAGGAGGTCTGGCTAACAGGGGCATTTGCTGGCATCACAGTCACTGCTGAGATCTCTGCTGAGCCCATCATCCTGTTCCTCCTCCTCTTGTATGACCTGAATGCCCCCCAGCCCTCTGCAAGGACCCCAGGATTCCCTGGTCCAAGCGTGCTCCAGTTCCTCCATTAAAACCCTCTCCCATCTCTGCCACAGTACCTCTCAGGGGCTCAGAATATGTTAAAGAAGAATCCGGGTACTGATGCATGAAAAGAGGAGTTGAGAAATTCAGGGAGGAAAAAGGAAGTGTAGCAGAGTTGCTTCACTTATAGTAAAGCATTTAATCTATTTTCAGCTTTGAGAAATAGATTAAATGCCTTATTACAATTTGGCTCTTTTTTTTTTTTTTTTTGGCTTCTCCACAGTTTTATCCTTGGGTACCAGCCATGTGGGAAAAAATGGGTATGAATTTGGAGTGATTTTCAAGTTATTAACAAAATGTGACATGTAAGATGATCTTTAACAGTGAGATTGAAATACAAGGCACTCTGGTGACTCCCCAAGCCCAGAAGATGCCTGATGTCCACTCTTTTGGATTTCAGTACTCAGCTACTCAGCCCCTTTGCATTTTTCTTTATTTATTTATTGGCTGCGCCCACTGCATGTGGAAGTTCCCTGGCCAGGGATTGAACCCAGGCCACAGCAGCCACTCAAGCCACTGCAGTGACAGCACTGGATCCTTAACCCGATGCACAGCGCTCAGCCCCTTTGATTTATTTTCTTTTACAAAGTGGTGATGCTGGGGACGGGGATGTATAAGATCACTTACTCAGGAGCCCTGTCAAAGCTACTGACGACAAGTGTCAGCACACGGACCACCCCCACCTTCCTGGTGAGACCCTGCCTCCTCTTCACAGCCCAAACTCTAGCAACCCCAGGCATCCAGGGGCAGAACTGGAACTGGCTTTATTTCTCAACTCCACCTGCAAGATGGGGGGTGGAGGGGTGAGATGGGGGGTGCAGATTTCCACCCACCCTGACTCCCAAGATTCTCTTCTATTTCCATCACTGAGGGAGAAGAATGTGTTTAATTCTTCCAATATATTAGGAAATTTAAAACAGCTATCTACTTTTATAGCTTAGACTTTGTCCTGATTTACCTTCTAAGCTAATAAGGATGAAAACTGGTTGTAATACTGAGCACAAACATGACTAGAGAGAGACTATCTCAGCGTGGTGCTTAGGATAAACATACATTCACGTACTGTTTATTATACTTCAAAAAATTTTTTTTAAAGTTTAGTTCAGGGAAAATTTTTCTAGCTGTATTTAGAGAGTGACCTGAGATGTGGGAAAGTTGTCTATTGCTTATGTTATTTTTTTCACCCACTTTTGAATTCTTTGAGGCTACATTTCCCCTGAGTTAAGCAGAGATTGCCACCCACCTTGGCTCTTCCTGCCTCGGCCCTGACAGAACCTCTTTGTTGTTTTATCTAATCAGATTCAGAGGCCCTGCTATGGTTGGCTCACTTGGATTTTTCAAGGAGGTTATATTTCTTATTTCCCAGGCTTCAGAAGAACTAAAAATAACTGGGTGAAAATCTGAAAGGCAAAGCTGTCCTATCTGCCAGCATTAGAAGGAGATAGGATCAGGCTTCACCAGAAAAGAGCGTATCTCTGTCCTTCTGTGATGATTAAAGCAAACTTGTGACATACCAGTTTGGTAGCTGAACTTCTGGTTTGTTTGATGCTCATATTGAATAGACTTATATTTTTCTTATTTGCCCATTAATAATAGCCATGTGAACACCTAAGCTTCCGTATAAAATGAAACTGCCTTTAAGTCATGTATGGCCTTCATCTTTCTGTATCTAATATTTTAAACACAAATAATACAAACATTATCGAGATTGAAGTATAGAATGATATAGGAAGAATGTAAAGGATGAAAAAGGCTAAGAGAAGGAATTTCTTGATATCAAGACTGTATTACACCGCAAGCACAAGAGGTTCTGCTGAATAAATGCCTTCTTCAAAGCATCTTGTAATGCTATGCAATTGAGTCTAGTACTGAGACCTCTGCAGGTAGGAATACTCAGGGGTTGGAAAATTCATTTGCAAATTTCTGTCACCCTGTAAATTCTGTATATGTTATATTATTTCATGACATGAAAAGAAAATTAGTAAATAAATTTAAAATAGTACAAATAGGTACAGGTTTACAATGGAATATTACTCAGCCATAAAAAAGAATGAAATAATGCCATTTGCATGGATGGACCCAGAAATTATCATACTAAGTGAAGTTAGGCAGTGAAAGACAAACTTCATATAATATCACTTACATATGGTATCTTAAAGGATACAAATGAACTTATTTGCAGCATAGAAATGGACTCACGGACTTGGAAAAACTTATGGTTACCAAAAGGCACAGGTCGGGGAGGGGAGGGATGGACTCGAGGTTGGGATTGACATATACACACTGAGGTATATGGAACAATTGGTCAACAGGGACCTGCTTTATAGCACAGAGAACTCTGCCCAATATTCTGTGATAATCTATGTGGGAAAATAATCTGAAAGAGAATGGATGGGTGTACATGTATAACTGAATCACTTTGTTGTACAGCAGACATTATCACAACATTGTAAATCAACTATACTTCAATAAAACTTTAAAAAATGAAAAAAAAAACCCAGCACCAATAGAAGGTGTTCTATCTGAATGGCCACTGTCACCCATTGTCCACATCTAGCCACTTTCCACACTGTCGTCTCATGCTGATTCTCTTATTCTTCGGTGTCAAATCTCATCCAGAAACCTGAATAGTGTGTGGCCCTAAGACTCATTAGGAAGGATTTGCTAATCAAGAAAAAGCAGTCCTCTTTTCATGAGGCTTTACTGGCAGAAACATCCACCTCTGTGTTTTCAAAAGACGGATTATGCCCATGAAATATGGGTGAGGGAACATCTGTCATACATGAAAGATAAAATATATCTGGCTTTGCCTTTTCATGTGTTATTTTTTAGGGTCATAAAAAATTAAGAGACTAAGTCAGGGGAAAAAGTTCAAAAAAGGAGTTTGTACCATTAACTTTGCTAGGGCGTAAGAGGAGGTATAGAATTTCAGTTCTGAACTTACAAATATGTGAAACTAGAGATTATGAAAATAAATATTTAGCCATATTCCTAGTTGTCTTTTTTGTAAAGGTTAACAGTTTCATACTGAATGAAAAGCAAACCAACAGTGGTGAATTAAGAACTCTGTTCAGAAGGCTTCCTTTGTCATGTTCACAGCGATAATCCTGCCTTACAAAACTAAGCAAGAAAAAAAGTTAGACTCTCCAAGATAACACTGAAAAGTGACATTGTTTTTGGAGAGCATTTACATGCAATGTGGATAAATCGTTCCTCTTAAGTAGAACGCGTGACTATATAGAACATTTAAACGTAAATTAGTTCAGTCATGAGATTTGCCAAATTGTTCATATATCTGAGCTAAGCCACAATTGATGAGTCAGAATAATAAAACTGACTTAAGTGGGGGCTAGGGCAGTGATGAGTAGGACCATGAGCATATGAGAACAGGAAGGGGATCATTCCCAGTGTCTTTTGAGTTTTCCCTACTGGGTCACAAAAATAGTTGGCAGACAGTTTGGGTTCACTGTGTGGTTTTTTGCAAAATTTTTTTCTACTTCTATTTTTAAGCTCTGTTCACGGCAAGAATATCTCTACCCTATTCACAGCTCTTCTTTGGAGCTTCTCAGTCACTGGTGCTCACAGAGCATTTGTTGAATAAACGAATAAAGGAATGAATGTGTGAACAGCCTGGGTAGAGGCGGTCTCAGTCTGGATGATAGATTTAAAAGGGGAAATGTGAGAAAAAAACACAAGCTTTTGTGTTAGGATGGGTGATGACACTGTCCTTTCCCTCTCACGCTAAAGTAATTTTCCAATCTAAAACTTTGCAGACAAAAAAAATAGAACAGTTAAGCCATTATCTGTGAATTGGAAGCCTTTTGTTACTAGTATTCCATGTAAAGTTTTGTTGAAGAGGAAGAGAAGATGAGTGGATTTACAGAAGCCAGAAATCTCTAAGAAACTCTGTCCAGTATAAAGTGACCAAAAGACGAGAACATGGTACAAAAAGGCCACAAGCAGTCGACAAAATACTATTTTACAAAAATGAAAATGGTCAATATCTGCATTATTTTGCCTTATACAGTAGCTGTGGTGCTTATTTTCAGCCCCAAAACTTGTTTTGCTGCAAAATGCTTTTTAAACCGTAACAGTTCGTTCCAACTCTGTAAGGTGTTGGGAGGCAATAGACACAAAAATTTTGCCCAGTACTTCCTTGTGTCCAGCCATGCTCACAGATTGTTACGGGAATATCTTGACCATATTTGTGCATTTCAAGTCACTTCAAAATGGGATCTTGCACACACAAAGATTTTAAAAATACTTTCTCTCCATAATGATTAGACACAGCTTCCCATACATATTAAATGACTTCACATACTCCACATCTCTCACCTCTGTGTATAAGCACCCGTCTCTTCTATAATGCATAGGTGCACACATATAGAAGAAGTTGATTTTGAATGAAAGAGTCAAAGAGAACAAAGTGGAATCCCACTTCAATGGGCATATGATAAGTACGTCCATGTTAAATATCTAGGAAAATAGATTAGATCCATTTCTCTTAATTATTTGCCAAGCACCTACCAGAACCAAGTGTATGACCAGCACTATCTTTATTTTAACAGTCATGGGAAGTTACTATTATTGTTATTCCCAAGGAGGCTCCAGGAGATGAAGTAACTTAAAACCCAAGCCATGCAACACTAGATGGAATAAATAAGATATTGGCCTTGTTCAAGTGACAAAGCCATTGTTCTTTCCAAAACAGTTCGGTGGTGTATAAGCTGTTTCATGTGCAGCAGGGCATTTTTGTCTGGATGTTGATGGTTTAGATACCCTCACCCCTCCCTATCATGCATTCATACATATGCATATGCACACAAGCACACCTTGACAGACACATCTCTTTGACTTCATTTATTTGCCTTCATTTTTTTATCAGGGTGAGAGGCAATAAAAGAAGTGATAGAGGTATGAAAGAAGTATGATATCTCTTCCCATCTGGACTAGTAGATTTATTTAAAAGGCATTCACTCTAGGCAGATGGAACTGTTCAAATGTGCTTTGAGCTGTGGAGAAAGGTATTTCAGAGCAGGGGAGAAAAGGTTCTTATGCTTACCTGTGTTGGCACCCAACACTGTTCTGGGACTCAGGTTAGGGAGCTTTGAGACAGTGCCCTTCGTGTGGACATTGGTGTTTTCCTGGCAGCAGCGGCAGCATGCAGCTCCCCCCATGTCACACTGCAAGCATCTACCAGAGGCAACAGGAGCCAGGGCAGCAAAAGAGAAACAGGAATTGGGGGACACTTTGCAGGGAGGCTGTGGATCTATGCTTACAGACCCACATATGTATTCATACAGCTATCTGTTACACCTGAGCCTTAGGATTCTGAGGAGGTGCCTCAAGGGCCATCCTGGGAACTGAGGAGGAGACCCGTCGGGTGGGCCTCCTGGCCTCTATGCCTATTTCATCCAGAGCCCACTTTCCAATGTTTTATAAATTGGGGTTCCATGCAATATGTCACTTGGAAAAAATATTCTGCTGCTTTAAAAATGAAAGTTACAGGAATTCCCATTGTGGCTCAGTGATAAGGAATCTAACTAGTATCCTTGAGGATGCAGGTTTGATCCTCGGCCTCACTTCAGTGGGCTAAGAATTGGGTATTGTTGTGAGCTGTGGTGTAGGCTACAGACAAGGTTTGGATCCGGTGTTGCTACGGCTGTGGCATAGGCTGGCAGCTACAGCTCTGATTCAACGCCTAGCCTGGAACTTCCATGTGCTGCACATGTGGCCCTAAAAAGCAATAAATAAATTTTAAAAAAATGTAACTTACAAATCTAAACAATAGTACCTCTCTTTTTTCCAAATAAAATTGTTTGATTACCCTTCCACAATTATACAATAGAATGACAAGCAAAGAACACAAGAAGGTTTTTTTGTTTGTTTGTTTGTCTTTTGTCTTTTTTAGGGCCACACCCACGGCATATGGAGGTTCCCAGGCTAGGGGTCCAGTAGGAGCTATAGCTGCCAGCCTACGCCAGAGCCACAGCAACGTCAGATCCAAGCCACATCTGTGACCTACACCACAGCTCACAGCAACGAGGGATCCTTAACCCACTGAGTGAGGCCAGGGATCCAACCCGCAACCTCATGGTTCCTAGTCAGATTTGTTTCCACTGTGCCATGACAGGAACTCCTACAAGAAGTTTTAAATTAGCTTTGAGAGTAGTTGCTGATGATACTCCTGAGGATATTTTATTTAGCCAGCTATTTACTTATCTATAAACCTCAAAGATGCTTCATCTACTCTGAACACCTACAAATCTTCCATATTTTTCCATCCCTCACTTCTCAAATTCAGTTGTGCATATATACCTGCCCTTAAATTAAATCATTCAATGTATCCAAACTTCATACGTAGCCAATGGCCCCAGTACCCATGCATCCATCCATTCATCTAAGATAGAAGCCTCAAAGCCATCATCAGCTTCTCCCTCTACCCCACTCCATGAATCAGCAAACCAATATGTATAGCTTCTGGAAAAATCTCTCAGTTCTACTTTCCCTCTCCCTTCTTCACTACCCCTTTCTTTTAAAGCCCTTATTATTTCTCACTTGATCATCATAAAAGTCTTCTACCTGGACTCTTTATCTCCATCCTCCCTACCCACCTCAACATAGACAACAGAACAATCTTTTTAACCCACAAATATGATCATCATCCCACTATTTTAAAGTCTTCAGGGTGAACAAAATATTTAGCATGGCATATGTGATCCTTCACACTCAACTTTAACTTTCCCAACTGAAACCTAAATGGGGTCATTTTGTTGCAAGAATTATGGCAAATAAAACAGGAAAGTAATTTAGGACAGGATATATTGAGTAGCTCACAAAAGTTTTCGAAGGGTTGAAGAATCAGATTCAGAAAAGACAAGAGAAGATAAGCAGACTACACAACCAAGAGATTTGAAATTGCCATTCCTGGCACTACACAACAATGGTCCTGTGCTCTGAACCACCACTGCAGCTCTCTCCGGACATGGTCTCTCTGGAATACTTGGTGTGCCATTGGCCCCACAGCCACTTCCTCTGAGAACTGCAACACCAGTGATGCTGATGACACTGGGAGGGTTCTCCACTCAATGTGTTTTTCTGCTTCCCTTGCTCCACCCAACTGGAAGAGCCTAAGTTAGACAGCCATTCCTTGTCAAAAAAGGGGAAGGTGGTAAGGGATGTAAAAACAAGAGGCAGACTTTTCAGCTTCCTAGGGAGAAGCTGGTCATAAAAAGTGGAGTTCGATGCTAGATGTCAGAAAATCGACAGAAGTACAATCAATCTATGCTTCAGCTATTTCATCTGTGCAACATTCTCCAAAGGAGACATGTTCCCTTTTCATCTTTAAAAATGCTGTTCTCAATGTTTGAGAAGATAGTTCCCTGTTTTCTAATAAGGGAGCACCTATCTACCTCTGATCCTCTGTGAAGCACTGGCTGGTGCCTTCAGGCAGATTTGGTGCTTTTTTGCCTGTGGTCATCACACTTTATTGGAGTACTTCTCACAGGGTGTTGTAATTATAATATCATTTCACATCCCATCTTAACAGTGAGTTCCTCTTGGCAGGGAATATGTCTTTATCTCTGTGCTCTCAAGGCCAGGCATTGTTCCTGGGACAAAATATATTCTCAGTAAAGTTTGTTGAATATTTTTTGTGGCTCCCCCAGGAAGAATGTGTTGGCGTCTATGGATAATCTCTAAAAGACGCTGGCCTCTACTACCAACAAGAGAGGCACCATCTTCCTCTTGCCCATGAACTGACGGTTCCCAGAACTTTACAAAACAATTACAAGCTGGAAGGCACTCCTGACAGGAACATTGTCCGTCAGCTTCATAATCAGCACCTCTCAACTCCACTCTCAGTTCTAACATTCATTATGTTGTGGTCTTTGGCATGAAACTAAGATTGCATCTGTACCAAAGCTTATGTTCAGTTGTTTTATTGCCTAAACCAGTTATAAGCTGGGTAGTATAGCAACTGTGAAGAGTTTTCCATTATTTTATAGAGGAAGGTTAAAGCAATTTCAAAAGTAATCAAATTCTGTTGGGTAATACTCATACATACCACAATTTATATTGTCTTCCCTGTGTTATGAAGACAGTAAAGAACTGATTGTCTCTACCTAGGGTTCAGATTGCAAATGAGATAAAATTCTTTAAACTCTTTAATGTTGCAGAGTGTGTCAGTATAACAATATAGAATTTGATAAATGTCAGCATATACTATAGCTATTAAACTTCTAAAGACAATCTCATACTAAGTAGTACATTTTTTGGAGTTCCTGTTTTGGAACCAGACATAGTGTCTGTGAGGAGGCAAGTTTGATTCCTAGCCTCACTCAGTGGGCAAAGGATCTGGAGTTGCTGCAAGCTGTGTCATAAGTCACAGATGCAGCTTGGATCTGGGGCTACTGTGGCTGTGGTGTAGGCTGGCAGCTGCAGCTCTGATTCAACCCCTGGACTGGGAGCTTCCATGTGCTGCAGGTGCAACCCTAAAAAGAAAAAAAAAAGGGGAGTTCCTGTCGTGGTGCAGTGGTTAAAGAATCTGACTGGGAACCATGAGGTTGCGGGTTTGATCTCTGGCCTTGCTCAGTTGGTTAAGGATCCGGCATTGCCATGAGCTGTGGTGTAGGTCGCAGATGTGACTCGGATCCCAGGTTGCTGTGGCTCTGGCATAGGCTGGCGGCTACAGCTCTGATTGGACCCCTAGCCCAGGAACCTCCGTGTGGGAAGGCCCAAGACAGCGCAAAAAGACAAAAAAAAAAAAAAAAAAAAAAAAAATTAAACTTTTTGATCAAGAACATAAATAGAAGAGAACATATTCTTTATACAATTAATATTATCTGAAAAGTACAAAAGCATTTGTGAATAATGTTCACTTATTTTAGAGATGAGATATTCTACTTGATATTCACTTAGATATTGGCCTAAGAGTAACATTAATCCTCAGCAAACACCACTGTCAGTCAACAGCTGGATGCCTCTTGGAGGCACAGAGGACTATTGATCTTCAGGCATCTGAGAGATAGTGGTCAAAAAACATGGTAATGGAGTTCCCACAGTGGCACAGTGGGTTAAAGGATCTGGTGTTGCTGCAGCTGCAGTGTAGGTTGCAGTTGTGGCTCAGATTCCATCCCTGGCCTGAGAACTTCATGTGTCACATGAGCTGCCATTAAAGAAACCCCCAAAACATGGTAATTATTCTATCAACATGCACCAAGCTTGTTAAAAGGAAATCAAACTGAAATAGCTAACTGGAAGAAGAAATGATACTATAGTTGAAAAAGGAAAATAGTGTAAGGAATAAGTATACATGAACTCAGGTGCAAATGTAATTATTCTCTTGTTGCAAGACTCAGTGAGATGTGGTTTTTACACATATAAACTTATTTTTTCATTTCACAGTGTATGGCTTTTATCAGTGTGCCCAGGAAGTTGTGGCACTCCAGCAATCCTCAGACATTTGTTTTGAAAAAATTTCTTTTTTTATATATGATTTTATTTTTTTGTATCCTAAGTCCTTTTATTTTTTTTAATTACTCAGTGAATTCTATTACATTTATAGTCGTAAAACGATCCTCACAACCCAATTTTATAGCATTTCCATCCCAATCCCCCAGCACATCCCCCCACCCCCAATCTGTCTTATTTGGAACCATAAGTTTTTCAAAGTCTGTGAGTCAGTATCTATTCTGCAAAGAAGTTCATTGTGCCCTTTTTTTAGATTCCACATGTAAGGGATAGCATATGATATTGGTGCCTCACTATCTGACTAACTTCACTTAGCAAGATAATTTCTAGTTCTATCCATATTACTGCAAATACCATTATTTCTTTCCTTTTAATGGCTGAGTAATATTCCATTGTGTATATGTACCACATCTTCTTTATCCACTCCTCTGTCAATGGACATTTAGGTTGCTTCCTTGTCTTGGCTGTTGTATAGAGTGCTGCAATGAACATTGGAGTACATGTATCTTTCAAGTCATGGTTTTCTCTGGATAGATGCCCAGGACTGGGATTGCTGGATCAAATGGTAGTTCTATTTTTAGTCTTCCGAGGAATCTCCATACTGTTTTCCACAATGGTTGCACCACTTACAGTCCCACCAACAGTGTACTAGGGTTCCCTTTTTTCCACACCCTCTCCAGCATTTATTGTTTGTAGACTTTTTGATGATGGCCATTCTGGCTGATGTAAGGTGGTGCCTCATAGTAGTTTTGATTTGCATTTCTCTAATAATCAGTGATGTTGAACATCTTTTCATGTGTTTTGGGGCCATCTGTATGTCTTCTTTGGAGAACTGTCTGTTTAGATCTTCTGCCCATTTTTTCTGCCCATTTTTTGTTTATGTTTCGATAAAATTTCTTGATCTAGGTTTTTGAGAACCTTTTCATTCCGCATAGTCTAAATTAGGTTCTATCAAAATATGTTGGGCCAGTGTAGGTGTGAGCAGTATTTTATGAAACTATTAATGTGTATTGTTTGCCCCTCCTTATTTATGTCTCTAAATTAGAATCTTTAGAAGAATTAAAATATTAGGGAATTTTCTTCACCCTGGGCCCACCGCCTTTAGTTCAGTTCTCTAAGAAATTGAATAATAATCAAATAGCCTTAAAAGGAAATGTTTAGATTCACCATGACCTAGATAAAGAAATAGCAATGGAAGGAGGAAGTTTTATTATGTTTCAACCCACATATCCACCATTCCTAGTTTAGTATTTATTTATTTTATAATTAGATCATTATTACTTTGGACCACTTCCACAATGTGGAGATCCTTATTACAAATATTTAATAACTTTATCTTCCTTTAAACTATAAATATCCTTAAAAGTTTACTGATTATTCAGTCTCCTGTGGATTTTTTTAAAATATAAATCTCTCACATTAGGAACTGCCTGTGGAAGAGCCATAAACATATGAAATGCAACCATATTTGCAATAACTTCTCAGAAAATAAAAGCTCCCATTGCTTTTTCTAATTATAAATGTAGTTTTAAATAGAAATTAAACAGCTTTAATTTTGTCTCTGATAATTTATTTCCTTCCCCCAACATCTCAATTAAAACGTTTAAAAAATGTTAGCAAGAGTAGTGCATACTTGCATGTTTCATATTTTACTTTGTACTTTTTCTTTTTTCAAATTTAAAAAAAGAATGCACTTTCAGTGCAGATAAGTAGAAAAATATAATAAAGTATCAAGAAAATTTATCAAATATGGCCCCCAGCTCAGATAATTTTCATGTTTGACCCATGAAGTTTTTTTGGCTGCACCCATGGCATGTGGAAGTTCCTGGGCCAGGAAGTGAACCTGTACCACAGCACTGAGATCTATGCCTTTTTTTGTCTGAGATTGTATGTATATTAGCAAAATTCAAATTATAAATTATAAATTTAATATTTGAAATGCAATCATATTTTGAGGTTTCAGTCCTTAAAAAATAGAGAACTTTTCAAAATTAAAAACAAAAACAAAAACAGAAACAGAAACAAAAGTAGCCTCTTGCTCTTGAAGAGTTGCCAGGGATGAAAATGTGAAGCAAATTCAGCTTAGCGATATATCCTGGTTGTTTTATCCAGACTTTAAAAGACTGTTGATCTGAGCCAAAAATATGCAATTCTTTTCTAATGTCAGATGCTATCTTCTCAGTAGGTTGCCCCTAGTTGGTTTTCATTCCATTGCCTGCCATCTTCTGCCAGCCCTGCCTCCCTACCTCTGTGATGCACTGGGCAGTGGTTCTGCTGTCTAAGGCTGCAAGTTCTTAGACTATCCAGCTTTATCCTTCATGACAGTAGACATCTTGGCCGTTTGTCTGCCATATTCCTGGGTGTTTGGGTTCAAATAAAGTATATTTGTGATGGTGACATTTCCAAGTTGTATACAAGGTCTACCTCCACAGTTAAAATCTTAGCTGGCATGCTCATGAGATGCCTTCTCCCTAATCAGCCTTTTCTGAGATTTACACAAAAAGTATGTTTTGGTTAATATGTGACTTTATTTCTTCTTTATTTTTTGCAGTGTCCGTGCTAACATATTTTTAAAGAAAAAAACCTCAATTTCAAGTAAGATTAACTCAAATGTATGCCTTTTAAAATAGTATCTGGAAATATAGAGGTTGTAATCCCATGAGTTTTATTCTTTTTTCAAGAAAAATAAAGCATTAATGCCTCTCTTCCTAGTGGGGAAAAAAGATGGGGAGCATAAATCCTGCATCTTTACCTATGTATTAGAAAATAGCTTTTCAGACTAGGTGAACAGCCTAAATGTGTTTACTTTTATAAGAGTAAGGAAATAAAACTGCTGAAGAAAGTTGCTTTAACTGGTCGCCTTAGTTTATAAGAAAACTGTGGTCGAAATAGCAAGGCTTCTTCAGATTTCCCCCGACATTAGGGTGGGTACCTTATCCCAAAGGTTGTCATCAATGGCCATCCTCATTCTAAGGATGCTGAGCAACCCTATTATGGCCAGTAAACAATTAGTCAAGATTTCTATTTATCCCTTTTAAAGGTTTTCAGAATTAAGACACAAAATGAAATAATTTTCCCATTGATTCAATATTTATCCAGATTAAAAGAAGCAACTTATTCATCCATTTACTAGACCCTGGGAGGGTGGAGAACATGTGGGTTGACTCTGCACAACTGCTGACCTGATAGAAAAGATCGTACAGTTCCCAGGTCCCTCATTGTGCTACCTCCTAGACTTTCAGTTTTCATTGCTACCTCTGATATTAGAGAAAATAATAGTGGGTCACACATTTATACTGTAATTGTAATTATCCCTACCTAGAAATAATGTGTTTGCCCATGCTCAGGCCAAAGGACAGTTTCTCTACCTAATACTCAGGCGTGGGCTAGAAGGTGGGAGGGGGCAGCATTACCCCCATACATATGACAATCATTTTAGAAATGTTTTAAGTTATAACTAAACCATCGTATAATGAAATGTAACCAAGAGACAATAAAGAGAAAAAAATGCAACAACTAGCTCTTGAACACCTACTTGGGCAAAAACGTGGCTATGATCCAAGAATGGACAACATAACACCCACCCTCAAAGAATGTATGACCTGGTAGGAGAAAGAGCAGGTACTCAATATAAGTAAATAAGTATTTTAAAACATAAAGAAGATAACTTCTCTACTAGAAATATAAGCAAAGAGGAAGTTTTGTTTCAAACTTGAGGTATCAGAAGGTCACTGAAGGCTTGGGTGTGAGCATGAAACAAAGCTGAATTGGATGTTCTTTTGACCCTTATGTAGCTTTCCCAAAATTTAATGAATTCCTTTAATAAGGCAATGGTATTATAGAACTGATGGTACTCTCAATATCCTCAGTTCTCAAATGTGGAATAAGGCAGATGGTAGAGTATTTAGGATTTTCCTTCCTTTGGTTTTCACTATGAGAACCAGTTCATTGCTCATTGAAACCTCCTGCAGGGGGGCAAGCAAGGTAAGAGATGGAGATGAAATTCATTTTGGAACTTGTTAGAAGCATTGGTGAAAGGTTTGGTAGAATTGTAGAAATGGTCTCTTTATACTTTCTTTTTCTCTCAAAGAAACCTTGTTTTCCTTCAATGAGATTTATATGGTGACTAGAAAGTGGTACGTGTGCTTTGACTTTCTGGATAAAGGAGTTCTTCAAAGAAGGACTTCAAGAAAAAAAAATCAAAAATTTCTCCCATTTCATATCAAATAGTAATTTATACTTTCACCTTAAGATTGATTACAGAACCCAAACACACAAATAAACTATCTCTCAACTAACAGAATACATCAATATTCATACAAGTAGCAGAATCTATTTTCATGTTAAAATTGATGGACCCTAAATTTAATAATTCGGCAAGTGTTAACAGCAAAAAAAAAAAAAAAAACCCAAACGAAAATTTTTGAAAACCCAAGAATGACTTTAGAATAGTTATTAGCATCAAGAAAAGGGCATGAATTAAAATAAATTCTGTGGTTAAAATTTTTAAAGCTCCAGATTCTAACTGGCCTTGGCTGACCACCCCACATCCATGTTCATTGTATGTAAAGAGAAAAATTTCAGATAAAAGCTGGCTGCACATATAAGCAATGTGGAGGCTTCCAGAACTATAAAACCACTGGAAGATCTGAGATTAAACCCAGTAAGATAGAACTGATTCCAAAAAGAGGACAGAAGTGAGGGAAAGAACAATTGCATGGACAATAGCGAAGGCTAAGTTTTGGCTGTTTAAAAAAACAGTCCACAAAAACGAATTCCTCGGTCAGTAACAGGCTTATGTTTTTATTACTTTTTAAAGTTTTTTGATAGTTGTGATGCCCCTGGGGCTTCAAGAGACAAATGAAAAATCTAGTGTCTTTTTATATCCTAGATTGGAAAGACAGAACAAATACAAATGGTGATAATAACGGGTATCCAGTCATTGTTTACCATGTACACCATTTGACGGTTTCACAAAACACAACACAACAGCTAACATGCAGTGAACATTATGATGTCCAGTCACTGACGCAAAGTTTTACATGTTCTAACTCATGTATTCCTCCTAACACTATGGTATATAGATCCTACTGTTGAACTTTTTGGATCCATGAAGAATTTGGGATGGATGGTGTCACATTTTAATCTAAATTTCTTGTGTAAGTCAAATATAATTTTTCTCCACTAGGATTTTGATTGTGCACCATCAACTCATGTGCCACAGTATTTTTTTTAAATAGTGATAAAATACACATAATAAAATTGAACGTATTAACCATTTTAAGTGTACAGTTCAGTAGCGTTAAGTACATGTACATTGTACGATTTTCAGAACTCTTTTCAAATCTTGCAAAACGGAAATCTCATACTCGTTAAATAATCCACAAACTCACCATTCTACTTTCTGTCTCTGAATTTGTTTACACTAGATACCTTAGAGAAGTGGATTCATACAGTATTTGTCTGTCTGTGACTTCCTTATTTCATGTTTCATAGCATTTGCAAAAACATGTAAACCTATGATAATGCAAAAATATTAACAATCATTTTATAAGGAGGTTTTTATAATTATTATTAATCCCTCAAAAGGGCAATGACAATGGATGACTTGTGTGTTTTTATAACCCAAATGAAAATTATTTAACATTGTTTTTTTGCATTTCAAATTATTTACCTAGAGCAAGAAAGGTTTTAAATCAACACATGCTACCTATGACAGACAAAATACATAGACAGTAGATATTTAAAATAAAATGTATTGACAATAAGATATTTGATACATTGTGCATTGTCAGTTTCCCAGATTAAAGTTTGAGATACACTTAACTGTGCTTTCTGAAGTAGATGCTATGTGCAATAAGAAATGTATTCCTAAACAATTCCATTTTAATTTTATTTATTTACTTTTTCTTTCAATAAGCGGGATATTTTTGTCAGTTATAAACTCCAAAAACCCAGATGAGATTAAATATATATTCTCAGGACAGGAATCATCAACAGTCTGTATTTTAAATTTCATTCTTAAGCTAAAAATTGGGAGCACCAAAGGCAAATAAGAGCCTCATGTTTTTATGATCTATTGGATAATTTTATCATTAAAAATTATTTTTCTTCCTTTACAAATGACCTTAGGTAGATTGCGGTTTTTCCCTCTGTTAAAAGCCTCCTAAGAGTGTTGCAGTTCAGATTTAAACTTTTTTCTGACAAAGCTCAAATTTTTTGTTCAACATTGTTCTTTCATGACCTCTGATGGTGAAAATGTAAACTGACATTATAAATACAACAGAAATAATACCAGAAATTCCATTTACCTTGTTATTGAAGATCCTTTCTCTTCTTTTCATATTTACTTACTTTGAGAATGTAATGGTATCAATTATTCAACAACGTAGAAGAAATGTTGGACAATTTCATACTACTTCAAAGCATAATAAAGCCCTCTTACAGTCTATAAATTCCCAAATGTATGTGTGCATTTTACATAAAAGAAAGAACATTTTAATGATATAACAACTTACTACCATGACTCCCAGCTCTCAAAAGGAAGTTGAATAAAGTTTAGATAAATTGAAACAATTATTTTAATTTACAAAGCCATCACTCTTCCTAAATCTCCATACATATTATTAAGACAGCATAATTGCGTATTAATTCCTGAATTATTTGGATTTATTTATTACTTCAGCTTAATAAGATTACTGTCTCAACCTGAGCTCCTCCTGAACAGGCTTCCCCCACAGGTCATTTATCTCGGAATATGGCCCCAGAGATCATAAATAATGAGCAGGAGAGTAAAAACAGGAAAGAAGGAAAAGCTGAAATAAGGATGCATTATCAAAATGACTAAAGCCAACCTGTGCTGGAACCTATAGGCCTTCTAAGAAGCCTCAATGAAATCCATGAAATAAAAAAAGTATTTTTCTATGAGCTTCCATCCCCCATGAATTTAGTGACCCTTGCACTTTGACTACCACATAACCACTTGTAGATTGCACATGTGTGGCAGTTCAATGGGCATTCCACACCTGCACCTCTTGTTGGAAAATGTCCAGGGAAGGAAGTGAGAAGCTCACACCTTGGCCAGAGATGAAGCACTCTCCAGTTGCACCTGTGGGAATCTGGTCAAAGTCTATGAGAACTGGCCATAGAAACAGTGTCTTCAGTAGAAGGTGGGGCCAAGAGGACTTTAAGTGATGCCCAAAGTGGTCACAGATGGATGGACTAGAACCTTTGCACAACTCAGATCCACTCTTTCTCTCCATTGACTCCAGTCTGTCACTGAGTCTCCTGCAAGGGGCTGGCCAGACACAATTTTTGCAAAAGCATTTGTGGAACTAGCTACAGCCCTGCTGCCACAGCTGGTCCCAAAACCTTGGTAATAGTCATCATCTCTCTTCTCCACTACAGATTCTAAATTTCTCTCACACTTCACCAGCATCTCAGTTGATCTAAGGTTGCTTGCCTGATAGAATGACCCAGACCTTCTTCCTGTAGGTTTGGTTTGCTTTGCCCTCATCAGGGCATAGTTGCTGTAACTGCTGATTCACTACATCACCTGGCACAAAACACCAAACATTAATCAAGCTCATGGATAGTCCTCCCTGTGTCCATCATATGGCAGTGCTCCAGGCTCTTTATGTTAATAAGGGCAGGTTAATCTTGCAAATATTAATTCCCTTTTGCTTGATGACCCAGGAATGAGGAGCCCAAATTGACTAGGTAATAGTCAAATTCTGTGGAACTCTTTTACTTAGTGCTCTGGTAGTCCTGATGAATGGCCATAAAGGCCCTTTGGGAAGGATAGGGAGAAAGTTTATTACTATTCTTATGGCATTACAGAGTTCCTCCTTAAGGGCACTTACTCTCCCTTTGAGTCCATGGTAGCTGGATCTGTTGAAATTAATTAAATCCAGAAATGGGGTGATGGATCTGGATTTTCCATTGTAATAGCCAATATTAGTATTCTGCTCACTAGATCTCTCCCCCCACCCCATTTTGTTCACACACATGCGTGCACGCATACACACACACACACACACACACACACATCGAGTAATCAAATCACCCAATCAGCTGTCCATTTATCTCATCCCTCAAAATACGATGATTTATCAGCTCTTGGCACAGATTCCTGCAGGTCAGGACAACCTGATTGCTCCTACAGCCTTCCATTGCCAAAACTCACCCTCTGTCCACCAGTGCCGAATAGAAACATGAAGACAGAATTTTGGATGAAGGTGAATAAAACAGCTTTTATTGCTTTGCCGGGCAAGGGAGGCCACAGCAAGCTAATGCCTCAAAAACTGTGCCCTCCCTTGGAGAAGAATGTTGGGAGTTTTATAGTTTAAAAGCAGAAAAACAAGGTTTCAGATAAAAATCAGGATCAGGGCAAACATGCACTATTCTTTTGGTGGGGGGATCTTAGTCATTAAAGCTGGCATCAGGAGATCTCAGCGTGGTCCTTGTGGTGGTCCTCTGGGTTATACCATCTTGACTTTTTCCACAATAACAATCTTACTAAAATGTCATATTGATCAGAGATTCGAACAAACTGGAAAAGTTTCTGAAAAACATCAGGCATAATCTTTAACTCACAGGCAATTTTGCTCAGGGTGCATAATCTTTAGCTCACAGTGATTATGTTTAGGGTGCAATCAAACGAAGGAGAAACATAAAGAAAGGGCTCCAAGCTATTAATTTTAAACTCTGCATCCCCACCCTTCCCCAATCAGCAACTGTCTGAACTTGTCCTTCCAAATTTAGGGAAGGCCTTGAGGCTGAATGAGGCCCATTTCCTAAAAATAAGAAATGGGGGACACATAAAGGCTTTTGTGCCCAGGAGCCCTATAGGGACTTCCTTGGTTTCACTTCTGCCCATTTCAGTTATTATTACCATCTTACCTTTGATAGTTTTGTATTGTTATATGGGCACCGCCACTGAGAAATCTCGTAATTCCAATGATACTAGGGAGACAAGTTCTATGGCGAACAGACATCACCAAGTTTTTTTACAGATGCTGACATCTCCCTCACCAATGAGTTCCTTATTGCCTTACTGAAGGGAATATCCTATGAATTCTCATGGGGAGCAAAGTCAGGTGCTAGCTTCTAGATATCACATAAAAAATCTAATCTAACATTCCCATATCTGTGAGCCTTCTGACATCTTCCTTAATACTATGCCAAAGCAATTTCGGCATCTCATTTTCCTACTGGCCATTACGACATACAGACTTCCAGGAAACATCCCATCAGCAGATTAGGACAAACTCAGATTGTTCTCACTAGCATTTTGAGCCCCAAGGCATGAGTGAATGTTCCTATGTCAATAAATTCTTCCTTATGCAGCCTAATTTTATCCTCCCTACCAGTTCAACTCTTTCCCAATGCACTCCTACAGGTGTTCCCCTCATTCCTTTTAGTGTATATACCGTGGGACCTGAACTTTATGTAAACCATTTCCTCCCGGATCAGGGATTGTTCTTCTCTTCCCCCATTGTCTGAGACCTGATCTGAGCCACTGGCATGAAGATGATGATTGGTGGTGGGGTTTGGATCCTGAAGAGGACAAGTGTTATCTTGTGAGTTGCCTTCCTCATATGAGGGTCTCTAATTCTTTTCAGGCTCTCAGGCAATAGGAGGATGCTCTCCTTTAGCAAGGAGAACAGGACAGCTTCTGCCAGTGTAGGGAGTTCAGGGAAACTTGGGAGTTTAAGATTCCCAGATTCATTGACCCAAATATCCATATTCCCAGTTTAAGAATTTCAGTTTTCAACCAGGGCCCTAACTCAGGACACCCAAAAAGGCAATGCCTTCAGTCTCCTTTGCACCTATGCTGCAAGAAATGATGTTCTCCTCAAATGCTGGTAGAGGCCCTTGACATTTGCAATGTGCCTTGAGTTGTTTTGGGCTGACTGGAGCCAGCCATTTTCTTTATTGCAAAAAAATAAAATCCAGCCATCTCCATATCCTTACAATTACCACTGCTACCATATCATTCAAGTATAACAGTAAATACATGAGTCAGCCCTTCACTTTCCACCTGTACCTCTGTCCGATCAACCTCATATGAGAATTGCAGTAGCTATTTGCCACTGGTAACACCACCCCATTTTCCATGACCAGTGGGTCATCATTGCCATGTGATTATTCCATTACTAAGTTCCTAAATCCCATCCTAGCACTCTGTTGTCCAGGGCTAATCTTGATCTAGTATCTTTCCTAATGTTTCCTTGAAGCAGAACATGAGATAGAGCTCTGCATGACCATAATTTATTCAGGAATGGGCTGCCAAGTAGCAGGAGAGATGAATGAGAAGAATGACATAGAAAAGGATGGAAATCTAATACAAAAATGTGCCCTCAAGTTGGTCACTGGACCCCAGAGGATGTTCTGATTAGTCTTATGAAATGAGTATCAATACTGTTCAGGAGCCAAGACATGGAAACAACCCAAATGTCCATCGACAGATGATTGGATTCGGAAGATGTGGTATATATACACAATGGAATACTACTCAGCCATAAAAAAGAATGACATAATGCCATTTGCAGCAACATGGATGGAGCTAGAGAATCTCATACTGAGTGAAATGAGCCAGAAAGACAAAGACAAATACCACATGATATCACTTATAACTGGAATCTAATATCCAGCACAAATGAACGTCTCCTCAGAAAAGAAAATCATGGACTTGGAGAAGAGACTTGTGGCTGCCTGATAGGAGAGGGAGGGAGTGGGAGGGATCGGGAGCTTGGGCTTATCAGACACAACTTAGAATAGATTTACAAGGAGATCCTGCTGAATAGCATTGAGAACTTTGTCTAGATACTCATGTTGCAACAGAAGAAAGGGTGGGGGGGAAAATGTAATTGTAATGTATACATGTAATTGTAAATTACATAAAATGTAATTGTAATGTATAACCTGACCCCCTTGCTGTACAGTGGGAAAATAAAAAAAATAAATAAATAAAATAAATATCTAAAAAAAAAAAATACTGTTCAGGGTCAATAGGGTGAATCATTTGTTCATCAGCTCCAACCCCCACTGATAAAGGATGGGTCTGTGAGATTATGTTCCCCACACTGGACTGTCAATCTGCAAGTATTGAGCACTGAATAGTTTCCCTCAAGGATCAGAGAACCCCATGGATTGGAAAGCAAGAGGTTCACACTGGAGGCTCCAGTTAGACACAGAGTTGAGTTGCACCTGTGTATGGCTAATCAAAGCCTGAGTGGAAACAGTTCCCAGCAGCTGTGGCTAGAGTATAAAGTGAGGCCAAGAAGATTTGAGGCTAATGCATATTTGTGAATTAATGTAAAAGAGGCCTAATTTGTAAGAAGTTTCCTAGTAGGGATGGGTGGGAAAGCAACCCAGTGAACTATAGAGTTGGAATTTATCATTATCCCATACCTACACCAAACAAAGGTAAAACATTTTGAAATTTACTCATATACATTACCTATATGTCACTGAACGAGAGCTAAAAAATACAGAGAGAGATTGAGGGCTGAGAGAAGTGGTTGTGATTTAGCAGCCTATATTCTCACCATTTGATATAGCATATGTAAATCAGCTTTCCATGAGCCATGTGGAGAGTCCAGAAAGTAGCTGGGCTTGAGCCAATTTCTAATATTCTCCCAAAGAAGTGTCCTGGGTAAGGACACTCCAGCAGTAAGAAATGGTTCAACAGGGGGTGTGAGGCATAGGTTGCTTATGATGGAAGCTTCAGAAAGGAGTGATAGAAAAATTGAGCCAGAACTGGATTCTCTCCCTTAGGGGGTCCTCTGAAGAATCCACACTTTCATTCCACAAGGTAAACATCTGGATATCTGACCCAAGGAGGGCAATGGAACCAGATTTCTGGCTACCTAGCTAGCCAGAAAGCAGACACAACCAATAAGAAAAAGACTGTGACCTCACCCAAAGAAGAAAAGAGACATCTTCCCTTCACCCCATCCCTCTATCCCTCTAGACCTTAAGAGGGAGAAATTTTGTATAAAAAGTGGATCAGTCCCCCCTTCATTTCAAGCCTTTCCAAATACAAAAATACTGTGAATTACTTATGAAAGTTCAGTTTGAAACTGTTTTGACAAGATTTAATAATTAGAAATTGCTAAAAAGTTATAGAAGCTAAAATTTGTCTAAGATGATAAGAAAGGAAAACAGAAGTATTATAGTGGGGAGGGGCCCTCCCAGAACAAAGGGAAGGCAACATACAACACCCCGTCTATGCCTGCATGTGCAACTCTGTGGCAGTAGGACATAAGCACTATCCATGTGCACAAGTGCAACTATGTAACATGAACTCTCTCATCAGAATTTACAGAATGTATGTTACCATATAAGGGGGACAAAGGCACCAAAGTGCAGCAGGAAACCTAAAGGGGGTATATAAAGCAATGCCCACTGCATTTGGGGCTCAGCTTTTGGATATAAATCCACTGAGCCAGTGCTGGCACAAATAAATGCTGCTTCCTGGTAAAATGCCTCCGTGTCCCATCTCTCTGTATGTAAGTCTTGTAACAGTATTCAACACAGCATTGTTAAAAGCAGTGATCATTAAAAATAAAACAACTTCATGTTTATACTCCAAAGAGTTTAGGTGTCTCAGAATACTGGCTGTAGTCCAGCCTGTTGGGTGATTTTCTTGAGTTATGGTCAAAGGCTCCTGGGTGTTTTATTAGGTAGACATGCTCCAAGGACATCAGAGCAAAGCAATTGAAAATATAACTGACCCTTGAAGAACAGTGAGGCATTGGAGGTGCCCAGCTCCCCTCCCCAAGCCAAAACTCCTCGTGTAAATTTCAAGCTCTCTGTCCAAAATTCTACATCTGTGAATTTAACCAAGCTCAGATCCTTTGCTACTGTAGCAGGAACTTATTGGAAAAAAAAAAAAATCAATTTTTCATTCTGTGTTGTTCACAGGTCAACTATACTGGCAAATGATTTGTAAGATTGAGAGAATGGAAGTTGGATAAGCAAGTGAAAACAAGAATTCTGAAAACCACTGTTAGGCAAGTTACTTAACTTCTGTGCCTCAATTTTCTCATCTGTAAAATGGGGATAACACGGAGACAGACGCTTGTGCTTCTTTTCACATGGCTTCCTTCTCACTGAAAAGGGCCTGTCTCCTCTTTATCAACTCTTGCTGTCTTTTACTCTTCCTTTAAGTGATTTTGTAGGAGAAAATGTCCCAATAAAAATGTAGAAAGGAGAGACCCCGGCCATGATGACTAAGCAAAGTCTAGCCAACTGCCCCAACCACCCCTCCCCCACGTATCTGCTTCTGTAAATTTGTTTCCGCATCTACTACCTTGCCTGACGTCACTCTGGTCCAACTAGCCAATCTTGGACCTGGAAAAAGTAGCCCATAAAAGCCTTGTGAAACCCTTCTTCCGGGCTCAGACTCGAGATCGATAGCCACGTAATAAACCTGAGTTCTCCACTATCTGAGTGCTCGCTTGGTTTCTCGCCGGGTAAAAGAGCTGATCCACTGCAGCCACAGAGCTTCTGGAGCTAGTACGCTACAGCCACACGGCTGTCACCAGAGCTGATACGCTGCAGGGCAGGTCTGCTGGGTAGCTGCCGTAACATTTCAGGTTTCAGTTCACCCTTCATCTCCTCTAGGAAGCTTTTTCCATCTTCCCGGGGATTGAGGTGTTTTACAATACTCTACTTCTCCTACAAGAGCTGTGGTCATACAAAATCGCAACTGTCCAATCACTTGTCTGCTACATTAGACCTAAGACTCTTTCAGGGCAGGGATTATCTTAATCCACTTAGCACATATTAGAAACAAAAATATAAATTGAACTGAATTGCCTTGTAGATTGTAAGGATTAAATGAAATGCATGTGAAGTTCCTATCAACTTCAATGCTCAGTAAATACTAGCTTTAAAAATCTCTATTATTATTCAAATCTTCATCACAGGGTACAGCTCCTGACGTGTACACAATTGTATCTCTATAAACACTTGCTGAATGAAAGGTTCAGGCTGGACATGATGAGGTCCTTAACTATGTCTGCCAGCAGCAATGCTTTTGAGAAATAAAATATTGCCTGCCATATCAGTAAACAAAAAGATGTCAAGGTCATGTCGAGTGCAGCTACCTCCAAGGGTGAGCTGGGGAGCCCTGAGGGAACTCAGGAAAGAAACAAAGAATACCTGCCATCTAGCAGCCATCAGACTGCAGCCACCCCCAAGGGTGAGCCCTGAGGAAACTCAGGCTGTGAAAACACAGGATATTGGCCCAAGATAGCTGTGGTGCATATCAAAGAAATGATTTCAGTGAACCCAGAACTTACATCTTCGCATACATAGAAAAATGCTAAATTCCTTAAGATAGCTGTTTTCTGTTATTAGCAGTAATCTTTTGTTCCTACTATCTGCCCTTTATTGCAAAACTCTTATAAATCCCAGCTCCTCACCTCACCTCCTTGTGAAACCAAGCACGGCCCTGTGGGGCTCCTGGGCACAAAAGCCTTTCTGTGTCCTCTATTTCTTATTTCTAGGAAATGGGTCTCATTCAGCCTCCAGGCCCTTCCCTGAGTCCGAAGAAGTTCAAACAGTTGCTAATCAGGGAAGGGAGGGGATGAAAAGACAATGGAGGAACTCTCAAGCAACTATACTGCAAACTTCGGGCAGGGTCCTGGTTCCCCCTCAAAGAACACACATAAGATGTAGGCATCTTGTACACCTGAAAGAAAAGTTTATATTCCTCATGCTCCTTTAGGTAATGAACAGCTTAAAACTGAAGTTTGGAGCCCTTTCCTTGTGCTTCTCCCTCACTTGATTAGGCACCCTGAATACAGTCACCTGTGAGCTAAGATTCTAGCATCTGATGTTTTTCAGGAACTTCTCTAGTTTGTTCTAGTTGCTCATCAGTATAACCCTTTTCATGAGCATTGCTATTCTAGAGAAAATCAAGATGCTATAACCTAGAAGACCACCACCAGGATCATTCTGAGCTCTCCTGACACTAGCTTTGACGATTCCCTCAAAGAAACAAGAATGCATCTTTGCCCAACCCTGATTCTTCCCTGAAATTTTGTTTCTCTCTGTTTAGACTATTAAACGGCCGCAACTGTTCTTCAAGGGAGGGCACAATCTTTAAGGCATTAGCCTGCTATGGCCTCCTTTGCCTGGCAAAGCAATAAAAGCTTTTTTTTTTTGTCCTCCTTCACCCCAAACTCTGTCTCCCCCTGCTTTTATTAGGCACCAATGGACAGTGGCTGAGTTTCCCCAACACTTGGAGCAGTTTTCCCAGGGTTACTTGAGATGCTGCCTCCTGGGATTAAGTCCTCAGTTTTGTCCACCAAATAAAACGAAACTCTCAACTTTCAGGTGTACATATTTTTTTTAGTCAATACTTTCAGCTGCTATCCATTTTACTTTAAATATCCTAAATGGGGTCCTGTCAAACTCTAACGGATGTTGTGTTTTTATTTTTATTTTTTCAGAGGAAGAAATAGCAAAAATAAAAAATTCAAGAAAGTAATTGTAAGAGGCCACTATAGAATGGAGGTGGAGGTGGGGGTTGGAGGGGTAGTGGGAAACCACAGAAATGCTCCAATATGGGTTAGGGCTTGGGGGTTTGTGGGCTTAAGGTGTTTATGTGTATTTTCCAAGTCTTGTCCACTAGATGGTGGAACAGAGTCCCTAGGCTGACAACAGAGTTCTTCCGCAAAGCTTAGAGTGTCCCAACGCCCACACAGAGCTTTGCACGCAAAGGAAATCACTCAATAAGTTAAATTTTTTCTAGGCTTTCGCTTGGAGAGCAGAAGGCTGAAACTACAGGAGAGGGGAAGATTAGGAAGAGGGGAAGAGAAGTGATGAGAAATGCGGAACTACAAGGACCAAGGGAGTTAAACTACATTTCCCAGGAAGCTACGGGTGGGTCAGCCACACTCATCACGCCTGTTCCGGCTCTCGTGACCCCGTCGTGCATCCACTAACCAAGGAGCGCAGAGAGGGCCCAGGAGTCTCTAGCGCTGCAGCAGCGACGACTCCTAACCCGCCAGATTATTCGGCCGAGCCACGGCCACTCCAACCTGCGTTGGCCCAGAGGAAAACACACTAACAGCTCTCAGTTGGCGCCGCAAGCCACGTGACACGTTTGGGTCATGTGACCCTGAAACCTGGCGGCTGAAGTCTGTTACCCCGGCAACTGCTGGGCCCCGGTCGACCTCCGGAAAAGCGCGGAATTCAGAGGCGAAGGTAGGTGAGGCGTGAATGCTACCTTCCAGCTCGGCTGAGTAGGGCCAAGACTGTGCTCAGACCTGCTTCTCAGGGTTTTAGTTTCGGGTCACTCCCCTTCTCCGCCCTGGCTCCCTTGCAGGTGCGTCTTTGTCTTCCCGCTGACTCTGGAACCCGCGCTTCCCGGGGCCGGGGCCACCCCTTTGGGTGGGATCCGCCTTTAACCCAGAATCTGGGGCCAAGACCTTAACCAGCTCCACTCTGAACTGAACAGAAATGCAAATTAGAGGGAGGGGCTGTTATTGTGCAGGTTGGGCAAAGTATTGTCCAGGTCTACGTAGACCGCCTCTGCCAAAGGAAGCCGAATTTTAGCTGCCTCTAGGAGTTATAACCCAGAAGCTGGCGCAGATCCGAAGTTTGAGTCTTTAGGGAGACGGGGGAGTTTAGCGTTGCAAGTCACCGTTTCATAGTTTAATTGACTTTCCCTTCCTCAAAATAACATAACTTGTTTTAATTTGAATACTCCTTTAGCTTTGTTTTATGTGGAGTCAATCTACCTTTTTTTGGGGGGGGGGGGGCGCCGCACCTGCGGCATATGTAAGTTCCCTGCCAGGAATGGAATCTCAGCTGCAGCTGGGGCAACTTCGGATCCTTAACTCACTGTGCTGGGGGCGGGAGGGGTAAGGTGGGGGCGGGAGGGGTAAGGTGGGGGTGGGGCGCGGTGGGTGGGTAATGGAACCCACTCCTCAGCAGCCACCCTTACCCTTACCCGCTGCAGAGACAAAACTGGATCTTTACCTCCCTGTGCCACAGCGGAACTCCAGGTAGATTCGAAATCTTAATAAGTCAATCCAGAAATTTGTATCTGGAAACGTCCCCATATAAGCAAACAGTCTGTTTTGCAACTTTTAGTATGACTTGATAGCTAGCTGAATGGTAAGGCAGCACGAACTCTGTCCTGGGCTTTGCAAAAGGGAAGCAGGTCTTTGGGACTTGTTAATTTACACTTTTTAACAGACACTAATGTGCAAAGATTTAATGTTTTGGAGGCTATTCTAACAATTGGTTGTTAAGAATGAAAATGTAGGTTTGAATCCTAAGTACAAGGCAAACTGTGAAAGCTGATTTTCCACGTTGTTTTATTAATGAACTGGAAATCACTGTACAGCTTCTTAATCAATATCTGTGTATATATGCTAGAGAAATGTCTGAAGTTCAAGTCTGGCTGTTTTTATGATGTGATATGGATTTTCTTAAAGGATATTTATGATCTCTTGCCATTTAGTGTTTCCAACATTGTACATACTTTGGAATGTTTACTTTGGGAAGTGAAAATTATTGATAATGGCCCACTCTTCCAAAGAAGAGCTAGATGAAGAGTTTGAACAGTTCATGAAAGAGGTAAGTGTAAATTTTTTAAAGTTGTTTTTCAGATTTGTCATAAGAAACTTGTTCTTCAGTGCTTTCACCTCTAAGACACAATCAGTCTATCACCAAGCTCTGTCATCTCTCTCCAGAATGTATTTATCATCCCTCTAGTTCTCTCCCTGCTCACTGCCACCCTCCTAGTCTAGGGCACCATCATGTAACGTAGGCTCCTGCAGCAGTTCCCAAGCACAGTCCCAGCATTCTTTTGCCACACTGCAGTGAGCATGGTCTGGCGCAAAATCAGACTCTGTTCCTCTTCAATGTAGAACACTCTGTTGGCCTCCGATCACATAAAGAATAGAATCCAAATTCCTTACTGTGGTTTACAAAGCCCCCGGTGATTTTGCTCATGTCCACCTCCCTAATTTTATACCACTCTTCTGCCTTATGCATGAAGTAGTGGCATTTTTTTCTCCTACAGATATGCAAAGCTCATTTCATATTAAGAGCTTTGTTCTACCTGTTCTATTAAAAATTACTATCCGTGGAGTTCCCGCTGAGGCACAGTGGACTAAGAACCTGACTGCAGCAGCTGGGGTCACTGGAGAGGTGCAGGTTCAATCCCTGTCCCAGCAGTGGGTTAAAAAGGATCCAGCAGGAGTTCCCGTCGTGGCGCAGTGGTTAACGAATCCGACTAGGAACCATGAGGTTGCGGGTTCGGTCCCTGCCCTTGCTCAGTGGGTTAACGATCCGGCGTTGCCGTGAGCTGTGGTGTAGGTCGCAGACGCGGCTCGGATCCCGCGTTGCTGTGGCTCTGGCATAGGCCGGTGGCTACAGCTCCGATTCAACCCCTAGCCTGGGAACCTCCATATGCCGCGGGAGCGGCCCAAGAAATAGCAACAACAACAACAAAAAGACAAAAAAAAAAAAAAAAAAAAAAAAAAAAGGGTCCAGCATTACCACAACTACAGCATAGGTCTTAGCTGCAGCTCACATTCAATTCCTAGCCCCGGGGAACTTCCATATGCCTCAGGTTCAGCCATTTAAAATTTAAAAAAAAAAAAAATTACTACCTAAGAGAGGTTTTTTTTTCTGCTGATCCAGTAAAAAAGTAACCATCAAGTCCCTTCTTAGTATAACATGTACTTAAATCTCCGTGTAGCTCTTAGAACCATTCATTATTTTACTTGTTAAGCTCTATTATCTACGGCCCATTATAAGAACGAATGTCTGTGACATAACAGTTGTACTTTTTAATTGTTGTCGATATACAATGTAATATTAGTTTCAGGTGTACATCATAGTGATTCTACATTTTTATAGATTATACTCCATTTAAAGTTATAATAAAATGCTGGCTATATTCCCTGTGCTGTACAATATATCCTTGTAGCCTTTTTCTGCTTTGTTATATTCATTCGTTTTATTTTTTGGATTCCACATATCTGTTATATTAGTGTTAGTCATTCTCTATCTGACTTAATTTCACTAAGCGTAATACCCTCCAGGTCCATCCATGTTGCAAATGGCAAAGTTTCATTCTTTTTATGGTTAGGTAATATTTCATCATGTGTGTGTTTATGTGTGTGTGTGCCATATCTTCTTTATCCATTCATCTGTTGATGGGCCTTTGGGTGGCTTCTATACCTTAACTGTTGTAAATAATGCTGCTTTGAACATTGGGGTGTATGTATCTTTTCAAATTAGTGTTTTTGTTTTCTTAGGATGTTTCCCAGAAGTGGAATTGATGGATCATGTAATAGTTCTGTTTTTAGTTGGTTTTTGTTTGTTTGTTAGTTTTTTGAGGAACCTCCATACTGTTTTTCATTACTGCTCCATCAGTTTACATTCCCACTATAAGTGTACAAGTGTTCCCTTTTCTCCAAATCCTCACTAGCATTTGTTACTTATAGCTATGTTGACAGAGGTGAGGTGATATCTCTGAGGTTTTGATTTGCATTTCCCTGATGATTAGCAGTATTGAGCATCTCTTCATGGCCATTTTTCTTTGGAAAAATGTCTTTTCAGGTCTTCTTTCCATTTTTTAATCAGTTTGGGTTTTTGAGGGGGAGGTTGATACTGGGTTGTATCACCTGTTTCTGTATTTGGGTATTAATCCTTTGTCGGTCAGGTAATTTGCAAATATTTTCTCCCGTTTCCATAGATTATCTTTTCATTTTGTTGATAGTTACCTTCACTGGGCAAAAGCTTTTAAGTTTGATTAGGTCTCATTTGTTTATTTTTCCTTTTGTTTCCTTTATCTTAGGAGATAGATGCAAAAAATATTGCTCCAGTTTACATTAGTGTTCTGCCTATGTTTTCTTCTAGGAGTTGTATGGTATCAGGTCTTACATTTAGGTCTTTAATCCATTTTGAGTTTATTTTTGTATGTGGTATGAGAAAAATGTTCTAATTTCATTTTTTTAAAGACTAATTTTTTTTTTTTTTTGTCTTTTTTTTGCTATTTCTTGGGCCGCTCCCGCGGCATATGGAGGTTCCCAGGCTAGGGGTCGAATCGGAGCTGTAGCCACCGGCCTACGCCAGAGCCACAGCAACGCGAGATCCGAGCCATGTCTGCAACCTACACCACAGCTCACGGCGACGCCGGATGTTAACCCACTGAGCAAGCGCAGGGACCGAACCCGCAACCTCATGGTTCCTAGTTGGATTCGTTAACCACTGCGCCACGACGGGAACTCCTAATTTTTTTTTATTTTATTTTTATTTTTGGCCACGCCTGCAGCATGTGGAAATTCTGGAATCAGGGATCGAACCTAAGCCACAGCAATGACGATGCCAGATCCTTAATCCACTGAGCCACCAGGGAACTCCCCAGTTTTATTCTAATACATATAGCTGTCCGGTTTTCCTTGCACCACTTATTGAAGAGATTGTCTTTTCTCCATTGTATATTCTTGCTTCCTTTGTTGTGGACTAACTGACCATAAGTGCATGGGTTTATTTCTGGGCTTTCTTTTGTTCTGTGGATGTGTGAGTCAATACCATGCTGGGTCAGTACCACACTGTTGTAATTGTTGTAGCTTTCCAGTATAGTCTGAAATCAGGGAGCCTAATATGTTCAGTTTTGCTCTTTTTTCTCAAGATTGCTTTGGCTATTCAGGGTCTTTTGTGGTTTTGTAAAACTTTTAGGATTATTTCATCTAGTTCTGTGAAAAAATGTCATGGATATTTTGATAGAGATTGCATTAAATCTGTAGATTGTTTTGGATAGTGTGGGTATTTTAGCAGTATTAACTCTTCCAATCAGTGAACATAGGGTGTGTTTTCATCATATTGTCTTCAGTTTCCTTCATCAATGTTTTATAGTTTTCAGGCTATAAGTCTTCTTCTCCTTGGTTAAGTTTATTCCTAGGTATTTTATTCTTATGCAGTTTTATTTTCTTTCTTTTTTCTTTCTTTTTTTTTTTTTGCTTTTTAGGGCTCCACCCACAGCATATGGAAGGTTTCCAGGCTAGGGGTTGAATCAGAGCTGCAGCTGCCACCC
Organism: Sus scrofa; assembly: GCF_054392235.1. Classification (NCBI taxonomy): domain Eukaryota; kingdom Metazoa; phylum Chordata; class Mammalia; order Artiodactyla; family Suidae; genus Sus; species Sus scrofa. The sequence continues at coordinate 53,453,712 of NC_139383.1, read as the reverse complement.
TACACCACAGCCACAGCAACACGGGATCCAAGCCACGTGTGCCACCTACACCACAGCTCTTGGCAATGCCAGATCCTTAATCTGCTGAGCGAGGCCAGGGATCAAACCTGCATCCTCATGGATCCTAGTCAGGTTCGTTAACCACTGAGCCATGAAGGGAACTCCCTCTTGTGCAGTTTTAAACAGGATTGTTTTCTTTATCTTTCTTATAGTTCATTATTAGTTTATAGAAAAGCAACAGATTTTTCTGTATTAATCTTGCATCCTGCAACTTTACTTAATCCATTGATTAATTTTAAGAGTTTTTTGGTGAAAACTATAGGGGTATTTTAATGTAGTATCATGTCACATGCAAATACTGACAGTTTTACTTCTCTTTCAATTTGGATGCCTTTTATTTCTTGTCTGATTGCAGTGGCTAGGACTTCCAGTATCATGTGAAATAGAAGTGGTGAGAGTGGGCATTCTTATCTCATTCCTGATTTTAGAGGAAAAGCTTTTAGCTTTTCATCAGTGAGTATGATATTAACTGTGGGTTTGTAGTAAGTAGCTTTTACTATGTTGAGATAAGAGTTGGGGTGCCAATTTTGATGAGAGTTTTTATCGTGAATGGAGGTTGAATTTTGTCAAATGCTTTTTCTGCATCTATTGAGATGATCATGTGGTTTGTTAATGTGGTTTATCACATTGAATGACTTGAAAATATTGAACCATCCTTGTATCCCTGGGGTAAATTCCATTTGATTATGGTGTATGATCCTTTTTATATATTGTTGAATTAAGTTTGACAGTATTTTGTTGATTTTTGCATCTATATTCATCAGAGATACTGGCCTGCAATTTTCTTTTTTTGTAATGTTTTTGTCTGGTTTGAATTTGGTTGGAATGAATTTGGGCATGTTCCCTCCTCTTCAGTTTCTGGATAGTTTGAGAAGAATTGGTATTAGCTCTGGCAAAGTTCCCTAGTGAAGCTGTCCTGTCCTAGGATTCTGTCTGCTTGGAATTTTTGGTTACTAATTAAGGTACACTACTACTGAAGGTCTGTTCAAATTGTCTGTTTCTTCCTGATTCACTCTTGGAAGATTGTATACTTCTAGAAATTTATCCATTTCTTAGGTTGTCCAGTTTGTTGGCATATAACTCATATTCTCTTATGATTTTGTTTCATTGTTCTCTTTCATTTCCTATTTTGTTTATTTGGGTTCTCTTTTTCTGGATGAGTTTGGCTAGAGGCTTATCAATTTTATTTGTCTTCAAAAAACCAGCTCTTGGTTTCATTGATATTTTCCATTGTTTTTGGGGGTGTTCTCTATTTATTTCCTCTGTGATATTTACTACTGCCTTCCTTCTACTGACTTTGGCCTTTGTTCTTTTTATTTTTTCAGGTGGTGGATTAGGTTGTTTGAGATTTTTCTTGTTTTTTTGAGGTAGGGCTATATCTCTGTAAATTTACCTCTTAGGATTGTTTTTCCTCTAGCCTGTAATTTTGGAAAGTTAAGTTTTCATTTTTGTTTGTCTTGAGATATTTTTTGTTTTCCTCTCTGATTTCTTCTTTGACCCATTTTTTTTTGGGGGGGGTTGGTTTTTTTGGACCCATTGGTTTTTTAGTAGCATATTATTTAGTCTCCACATATTTTTGTTTCCCACTTTTTTCCTGCAATTGATTTTTGGTTTTATACTGTTGTGATCAGAAGAAAAAAAAATGCTTGATATAATTTTTGTCCTCTTAAATTTGTGAGACTTGTTATATGGCCTCACATGTGCTCTATCCTGGAGAATGTTCCATTTGCACTTAAAAAGAATGTGTATTCTGTTGTTTTTGGATGGGATATGGGATAAGTTGTAGATACCTATTAAGTCCAGTTGGTCTAGTTTGTCATCTAAGGCCACTATTTCCTATTAATATATTTTGTGATTAAAGTATAGTTGATTTACAGTGTAGTACCAATTTCTGCTGTATAGCAAAGTGATTCAGTCATACATATATATATTTTCCATCATGGTCTGTCCCAGGAGATTGGATATAGTTCCCTGTGCTATGCAGTAGGTCATTGCTGCCTATACATTCTAAATTTAATAGTTTATATCTACTAACACCCAACTCCCTGTCCATCACATACCTTCCCCGACTTGACAACCCCAGGTCTATTCTCTATGTCTATGAGTCTGTTTCTGTTTTATAGATGGGTTCATTGTGCTATATTTTAGATTCCATATATAAATGATATCATATGGTATTTGTCTTTTTCCTTCTGACTTAATTCAGTTAGTATGATAATCTCTAGTTGCATCCATGTTGTTGCAAATAGCATTATTTCATTTTTTATGGCTGAGCAGTGTTCCATTGTGTATATACCATCTTAACCTGCTCATCTTTCAGTGGACATTTAGGTTGTTTTCATGTCTTGGCTATTGTGAATAGTGTTTCTATGAACATAGGGGTGTGCATATATCTTTTTGAATTATGCTTTTCTCTGGATATATGCCCAGAAGTGGGATTGCTGGATCATATGCTAATTTTGTTTTTAGTTTTCAGAGGAGCCTCCATACTGTTTTCCATAGTGATTACACAAATTTACATTCCCACCAACAGTGTAGGAGAGTTCCCTTTTCTCCACACCCTCTCCAGCATTTGTTATTTATAGACTTATTAATGATGGTAAGAGCACTCTTTCCTTATTGACTTTCTGTATGGATGATCTGTCCATTGATTTAAGTGGGGTGTTAATTCCCCTGTTATTATTGTATTATTGTCAATTTCTCCATTTGTGTGTATAAGTATTTGCTTTATATATTTAGGTGCTCCTATATTAGGTGCATATATTTTAAGAAATATCCTCTTCTTGTTTTGATTCCTTTATCATTATATAATGCTCTATTTGTCTTCTATTGTAGACCTTATTTTATTTTATTTTATTTTATTTATTTATTTATTTTTTGTCTTTTTGCTATTTCTTGGGCCGCTCCCTCGGCATATGGAGGTTCCTAGGCTAGGGGTCCAGTCGGAGCTATGGCCACCGGCCTACGCCAGAGCCACAGCAACGCGGGATCTGGGATCCAAGCCGCGTCTGCAACCTACACCACAGCTCATGGCAACGCCGGATCGTTAACCCACTGAGCAAGGGCAGGGACCAAACCCGCAACCTCATGGTTCCTAGTCGGATTCGTTAACCACTGCGCCACGACGGGAACTCCTGTAGACTTTATTTTAAAGTCTATTTTGTCTCACATCGTTACTGCTACCCCAGCTTTCTTGTTTCCATGTGCATGGAGTAACTTCTTTCAACCTCTCACTTTCAATCTGTGTATGTCTTTATCTCTGAAGTGAGTCTGTTGTAAGGAGCATATAAATGGGTCTTGGTTTTTTTGTCTAATTAGCCACTCTGCCTTTTGATTGAAGCAATTCTTTTTTTTTTTGCCACACCCACAGCATGGAAAAGTTCCCAAGTCAGGGACTGAACCTATACCACAGCAGTTACAGTGCTCCTAAGTAACTCCTTTTTGTTTTTTCCCTTGTGATTTGATGCTTTTTCTTTTTTCTTTTCTTTTTTTTTTTAGGGCTGCACCTGCAGTATATGGAGGTTCCCAGGCTATGGGTCATATCAGAGCTACAGCTGTCGACTTATGCCATAGCAATGCCAGATCTGAGCCACATCTTCAGCCTATACCACAGCTCATGGCAACGCTGGATCCCAGGCCAGAGATTGAACCCACATCCTCTTGGAAACTAATTAGATTCATTTCTGCTGTGCCACAATAGGAACTCCAGGTGCATTTTTTTTTTAAGTATGTTTGTCTTCCTTTCTGTATGGTTTTTCTGTAGACTTTTGATTTGTGGTTACCATGGGGTTCATATATGTATACCTATAATTACATCTACTTGTTTTACACTGGTAGTCATTTAAGTTCAAACACATTCTAAAAGATCTATGTTTTTTCCCCTCCTCGTCAACATTTTGTGTTTTTGTGTTATGTCATCCATACATCTTCATGTTTACTCCTTCACTGTTTATTGTAATTATAGTTAATTTTATGGGGTTTTTTTTTGTCTTTCAGTCTTAGTACTAGCTTATTTAAATGGTTGATCCACAGTCTTTGCTATATATTTGCCTTTCCTTGTGGGTTTTTTTCCTTTCCTACAGATTCTTCCTGTTGTAGCTTTTTCCACTAAGAAGCCCGTTTAACGCTTTTAGAATCAGTTTTAGTATTGATGAAATCTTTTAGTCTTTGCTTGTCTGAGAAGTTCTTCATCTTTCCTTCACTTCTGAATGATAATCTTGCTGAATAGAGTATCCTAGGTTGTAGCTTTTTCCCTTTTCAGCACTTTAATTGTATCTTTCCACTTCCTCTAGTCTGCAGAGTTTCTACAGAAAAATCAGCTGATAACCTTATGGGGGTTTCCTTAAATGTTATACTTTCTTTTGCTCTTGCTGCTTTTAGAATTCTCTTTTACCATTTTAATTATGATATGTCCTGATATGGGTCTGTTTGGGTTCATTTTGTTTGGGACTCTTCGTGCCCTCCCTTACCTGGGTATCTGTTTATTTCAGGTTTGGGTAGTTTTCAGCCATAAATTCATCAAATACATTTTTGACCTCCCCTTTCTCTGAATGTTGCTGTACTTGACATTGTCTCAGAAATCCCTCAACCTTTTTTTAAAAATTTGTTTTTCTCTTTCCTGTCTGATTGGGTGATTTTCATTATTCTATCTTCCAGATCATTTATATGTTCTTTTGTAGCACCTAGTCTCTGTTAATTCCTTCTAGCTTTTCTTTTTCTTTTCTTTTTTTTAATGGCTGTATGTGTGGCATATTGAAGTTCCTAGGCCAGGAATTCAGTCCAAGTCACAGCTGCAACCTGTGCTGGATCCTTTAATCCACTGTGCCACGGCAGGAACTCCCCTTCTATTGTATTTTTTATTTCAGTTATTATATTCGTCAGTTCTGACTGGTTCTTTTTTTTTTTTTTTTTGTATTTTCTAGTTTATTGTTAAAATTCTCAGTGTATTCCTCTGTTCTTTTTTTCTAATTTAGTTGGTATTCTTATTACTAATGCTTTGAACTCTTTATCTGGTAAATTATTTTCCTCTATTTCATTAGTTTTTTTTTTCTTGGTCTTTCATTTGAACATTTGAGAACATTCCTATCTTAATTTGTTTAGCTTTCTCTAGCTCTATTGAATTAGGCGATACAATTACCTGTGCCCATTTTGAAGGAGTGGCCCTTTGTGGCCCTTTGTGGGAGTGTCCCTGTTCAGTCTGGGTGTCCAGTGGCTTGATGGGAGAGCTGGATCCTATTTGGGCAGGAGTCCTGTCTTTCCCTAGGGTGTACTAGCAGCTATCACCCCCGTGGGAGGTAGGGTTGGTGATGGATGGGTGACGCCATAGCCATTTGTGATCCAGTACTTATCTGCTCAGTGGTCAACATCCTATTGGAGGCAGGGTTCAGGTCCCAAGTTGCTGGAGCAGAAGCCCTAAGAGTCAGGTCCCAGCTGGTTCTTTTCCCTCTATTGTGAGCTTTCACCTCTCCCAGAATTGGCACCTTTGCCCCAGAGGGGAGCAGTGCTGGAGTAGGAAGGGCCAGAGTGGGTTCCTAGTGTGGCCCAGGGCATGCATTGGGTGGTCCTAGCATTGGTCAGAGGTCCAGACTGCTCCCTATCTGTTGCCCCTGTGACTGCCAGTATCTGCTCTTGCCCTGTTCAGGGGCTGTGCTGGGTCTGAGACAGCTCCACCCCTCTACTGCTCCACAATTTCCTCAGCCACAGCAGCCTTCCCCTTGGGTGGAGCTGTGTTGGAGAGGGCTGAAGTGGGGCTTTGGCTTGGGCTGGACCAGTCACGGAAACCAGCCAGGATCCCAGGCAGTTCAGTCTCTTTCCTTTACCTTGTTGGGGAGTAAGCAAGCATGTACACACTCTTCACAAGCAGAGTCCTGCCGTTGGCCAGTGCAGTTTTCTAGCCAGCTAAGGAGACTCATCTTCCCAGTGTCAGACTACAGAACTGGGGCTCCTGATGGGTGTTTCAAACCACCCACTCCTCAGGGTGGATCTTCAAGTCTTAATCCCCCTCCTTTTCTGTTTCTCCTCTGTCAGGCACAAGACCTGACCTCATTGTTTTTCTTCCCTCCCTACCCAATTCTTTGTGGATCTCTCCTACCACCTTGATCATATAAGAGCTTTTCTGCCAGACTTTAGTTTGTTTTCAATGAGAATTGCTGCACGTGTAGGTGATTTTTTTGATGTGCTCATGGGGGGTGGTACCTCCATGACCATCTTGATCTTCCTCTGGCTGTGCATTTATTGCTATAGCTGTGGTACCTAATAGGTGCCTAATAAATATTTGCTGATAGAATAAATTAGAGGATCACACCACATCCTGTTATTTCTATAAATGGAGAGGCCTTGTAGAACATTTAGGAGAGTTACATTTTAAACTATGATACTAAATTCTTGTTCATTAAGGGAATTTGATTCACGGTGTAGGAGGAAGAACCTCAGTTTCATTGTCTAGCAGGAAAAAGAATGCCTACTTTTTAGGATTGTTGTAAGAATTAGAAAAAGCATCTACCAACTACAGGATGTAATAGACACTCAGAATATGAGTCTTACTTCCCATCGGAAAACATTTTGAAAATCAAATCCATAGGAAGTATGTTCATTTCAAAAGATAAAAAGCAGTACAGGCCAATTGTTTTTCTTCTCATTTATCACCTTTCTAGAAATCTCCACTTCTTTCTGTCTCTATTTTCTCATATTCAGCCTCATCTCATATAAGCTCTTATCTCATGATAGAGCTTTGAGTAAGGCAGTATCTCATTTTTAACAATGAAAAGTACTAGAGTTGTGATGATATCTTGATCATTTTGATAATCTCTTCCACCAGTTTGTTCAAAGATAAGATTTACATATCTTTATTTTTAAGGAGGTTGGTGGGACCAGCTTTTCTATTTAATAGCTTTATTGAAATATCACATACCATACGATCCATTTAAAGTGCAATCCAGTTGTTTTTAGTATATTCACAGAATAATGCAGCCATCACCACAGGCACTTATAGGACATTTTCATCACCCCAGAGAGAAACCCTGTACCCATCAGTTACTCCCTTCCCCAGCCTTAGGCATCAGTAATTTCCTTTCTGTCTCTAATGATATGCTATTATAGGCACTTCACAGAAATGGAATCATATAATATGTGACATGTTCCATTTACCATAACGTTTTAAAGGCTTATCCATTTTGTGGGATCTCTCAGTACATCATTCCTTTTTTATAGCTGAATAGTATTCCATTGTGTGGATTTACCACATTTTGTTCACCTGCTTATCAGTTGATGTACATTTGAGTTCTTTCCATTTTTGGCAGTTATAAATAATGCTGCTGTGACAATCATGTACAGGTTTTTTTGTGGTTGTGTGTTTTCATTTCTCTTGTGAATATACCTAAGAGTGGAAATGCTAGGTCATATAGTAGCTCTTTGTTTAAACCATAAGAGGAACTACCAGACCATTTTCTAAGTGGCTGTTGCAATTTTACTCTCTCACCAGCCATGTGTTCGTGATATTAGAGTTCCAATTTTGTGACCTCATCAACATTGTTATTAACTGTCGGTGGGGTAGGGGGAAGCTTTTTTGTTTCATTTTGTTTTTAATAATAGTAGCCTGAAAAGCAGTGTGAAAGATGGTTGGAAGTGAGAATACCTACTGTGTATTAGACAGTAGAGCAGGCATTCTTTTATTTCTTTTTCTGATCTTTCCCATAACCACGTAGGGTCAGTGTTAACTATTGGCTATTTTACAGATGTATAAACTGAAAAGAGGCACGATTTTCCCCAAGCAACAGAACTAGCGTATTTTGAAGTTAAAATTTGAACTTGGATCTTTCTGGCTTCAAAAACCTATAGTCCTTCTTTCACACGCCTCTTTGGGTTTAGGAGGAATAGACTGAATCTGAGGCAGATTATCTGAATTTGATAGACAGGGAGAGATGTAAAAGAGAGAATTGGAACATTTCAAGGTGACAGTGAAATTAGAGACTGATTGGAAGATGATGCAAATAAAGTTCAGATGAAGTGAAGAATATTCTTTCTTCCTTCCTCCTCTCTTCCTGCCTGGTGGTTAGGGAAGATAGTGAGTTCTCTTTGAACATTTAAAATGACATTTTTACAATCACTGAGGTAGAGTTGTTTGGTTGGCAGGTGGAAGCATGTGTGTAGTCATCTCGGAAGTTTGAAAAGTCACACAGCTCACAGTGTCCTAGTTGAGGGACTACATAGGGTATTCAAAAGTGGACAGCTTTAGTCTGAGGAACCAGAGTTTGACTAAGGATAGAAAGGACCAAGGGCAGAGTCTTGGGGAGGTCTCATGTCAGAGGGAAAAGGGGAAGAGATGGAAGAGCAAAGGGGCCAAGAGCTATTAGAATTGGTTAGAGAAGGTCACAGCAACAAAATGTGGCTTGGGGGAAATGGTGCTATGGAATCAAAAGGAGAGGGTTTTGGGAAGTGAAAGTTGGTCACCATGTCAAATACCATGGTGTGATCAGAGAGATGACTGACAGTGGACCTTTAATTGTGGCGGTCAAGAGGCCTTTGGTGCCTGGAAGAGAGCTATTTTGGATGGGAACCAGATTTTATTTTATTTTTATGTATTTATTTCTATTACAGTTGATTTACAGTGTGGTGTCAATTTCTGCTCTACAGCATAGTGACCCATTCATATATATCCATTCTTTTTCTCATACACTATCTTCCATCATGTACTACCCCAAGAGATTTGATATATCCCCTATGATGCAAGGTAGGACCTCAGTGCTTATTCATTCTAAATGTAGTAGTTCGCATCTACTAACCCCAAACTCCCCATCCATCCCACTTCCTCCCCCAACCCTCCGACAACCACAAGTGTGCTCTCCATGTCCATGATCTGTTCCTGTTTTGTGGATAGAATCGTTTGTACCATATTTTAGATTCTACATATAAGTGATATCATATGGAATTTGTCTTTCTCTTTCTGTCTTTCTTAGTATGAGAATCTCTAGTTGCATCCATGTTGCTGCAAATGGCATTATTTTGTTCTTTTTATGGCTGAATAGTATTCTATTTTGTTTATCTACCACATCTTCTTAATCCATTCAATTGTCAATAAACATTTAGGTGGTCGTTTCCATGTCTTGGCTATTTTGAATTAGTGCTGCATTGAACATAGGGGTGCGATGTATCTTTTTGAACGAAAGTTTTGTCCAAATATATGCCCAGGAGTGGGATTGATGGGTCATATGGTAGTTGCTTTTTTTTTTTTTTTTTTGGTCTTTTTAGGACTGGGGTTGAATCAGAGCTGTAGCTGTTGGCCTGCGTTGCAGCAAGAGCAAGGCCAGATCAGAGCTGCGTCTCTGACCTGCACCACAGTTCACAGCAACACCAGATCCTTAACCCACTGAGGGAGGCCAGGGATCAAACTTTTGTCCTCATGGATACTAGTCAGATTTGTTTCTGCTGAGCCACAATGGGAACTCCTGATCATATGGTAGTTCTATGTTTGGTTTTCTGAGGAACCCCCTTACTATTTTTCATTAGCAGTTGTACCAAGTTACATTCTCACCAACAGTAAAGGAGGGTTCCCTTTTCTCTACACCCTCTCAAGCATTTGTTTTTTGTTGACTTGTTAATGATGGCCACTCTGACCTGTGTGAGGTGGTACCTCATTGTAGTTTTGATTTGCATTTCTCTAGTAATTAGATGTTGGGCATTTTTTTCATGTGCCTACTGGCCAAACATATGTCTTATTTGGAGAAATGTCTCTTTAGGTCTTCTGCCCATTTTTCAACTGGGTTGTTTGTTTTGTTGTTGTTGAGTTGTATTAGCTATTTGTATACTTTGGAGATTAGGCCCTTATCAGTTGTATCACTTGCAAAGATTTTCTCCCATTCTATGAGTTGCCTTCTCATTTTTTTAATGATTTCCTTTGCTGTGCAAAAGCTTTTGAGTTTAATTAGGTCCCATTGGTTTTTGTTTTTATTTTCATCATTCTAGGAGGTGGATCAAACAGGATATTGCTGTGATTTATGAAAAACAGTGTTCTGCCTATTTTCCTCCAGGGGTTTTATGGTATCTGGTCTTACATTTGGGTCTTTAATCCGTTTTGATCCATTAGGTCTTTAGTCCATTTTATTTTTGTATATGGTGTTGGAAAATGTTCTGATTTCATTCTTTTTTTTTTTTTTTCTGGCTTTTTTTTGGGGGGGGGGTTTTAGGACTGAACCCATGACCTATGGAGGTTCCTAGGCTAGGAGTCAAATTGGAGCTGTAGCCACAACCACAGCAGTGTAGGATCTGAGCCATGTCTGTGACCTACACCACAGCTCACGGCAATGCCGGAACCTTAACCCACTGATTGAGGCCAGGGATTGAACCCATAACCTCGTGGTTATTAGTCAGATTCGTTTCTGCTGTGCCACAAGGGGAACTCCTAATTTCATTCTTTCACATGAACCTGTGCATTTTTCCCAGCACCACTTATTGAAGAGACTGTCTTCCCTCCACTGTACATTCTTGCCTCCTTTGTCATAGATTAGTTGACCATAGGTGCTTGGGTTTATTTCTGGGCTTTCAGTCCTGTTCCATTGAGCTGTCTTTCTGGTTTTATGCCAATACCATACTGTTTTGATGACTAGCTTTGTGGTATAGTCTGAAGTCAGGGAGCCTGATTCCTCCAGTTCCTTTTTTCTTTTTCAATATTGCTTTGGCTACTGGGGGTCTTTTGTGTTTCCATACAAATTTTAAAATATTTTGTTCCAGTTCTTTGAAGAATGTCATTGGTGATTTGATAAGGGTTGCTTTGAATCTGTAGATTTCCTTTGGTAGTATAGTCATTTTGACAATATTGATTCTTCCAATCCAAGAGCATGGTATAACTTGGCATTTGTTTATGTCATATTGGATTTCTTTCATCAGTGTCTTGTAGTTTTCAGAGTACAGGTCTTTTGTCTTTTTGGGTAGGTTTATTCCTAGGTATTTTATTCTTTTTGATAAAAGAATGAAATGATGGTAAATGGGATGGTTTCTCTCATTTCTCTTTCTGATCTTTCACTGTTAGTATATAGAACTGCAATAGATTCCTGTTTGTTAATTTTATATCCTGCAGCTTTACAGAATTCATTGATGAGCTCTAACAGTTTCCTGGTAGTATGTTAGGATTTTTTAGGTATAGTATCATGTCATCTGCAAATAGTGATAGCTTTACTTCTTCTTTTCCAATTTGGATTCCTTTTATTTTTCTTCTCTGATTGCCATGGCTAGGACTTCCAAAACTATGTTGAATAACAGTGTTGAAAGTGAACATCCTTGTCTTGTTCCTGATCTTAGTGGAAATGCTTCCAGTTTTTCACCATTGAGAATGATGTTAGCTGTGGGTTTGTCATATATGGCTTTTATTATGTTGAGGTAGTTTCCCTCCATGCCCACTTTCTGGAGAGTTTTTATCAGAAATGGGTGTTAAATTTTGTCAGAAGTTTTTTCTGTATCTCTTGAGATGATCATATGGTTTTTATTTTTTAGTTTGTTGAAACAGTGTATGATGCTGACTTGCGGATATTGAAGAAACCTTGCATCCCTGGAATGAATCCCACTTGATCATTCTTTCTTTTATGTTACCCAGTTGTGTAAAGTTTTTCTTGCTCTATCAGAATCCTAAGGTCTTTTTTCAGCATTCATCAAATTTTCTGTGTGAAAAATTCTACATGTAGATGGATTTTCAGTGTATTTGTGCGAGTAGGTGAGAAGTGAGTCTCACATCTTACTCCTCTGCCATCTTCTTGCTGCCCCTGGAACCAGATTTTAAAGGGTTGAGCAGGAGTTCCCGTCGTGGCTCAGTGGTTAATGAATCCGACTAGTAACCATGAGGTGCGGGTTCAATCCCTGGCCTTGCTCAGTGGGTTAAGTTTCTGGCGTTGCCCTGAGCTGTGGTGTAGGTTGCAGATGCGGCTCGGATCCTGCATTGCTGTGGCTCTGGCGTAGGCCGGTGGCTACAGCTCCGATTCGATCCCTATTCTGGGAACCTCCATATGCCACGGGAGCAGCCCAAGAAAGCAAAAAAAAAAAAGTTGGTTGAGCAGTGAACTTGAGAAGTTGTAGAATATATGTATATTATACATATACAAATATATATATACACACATATATATGTTAAGTATAAATACATGTATTTACATATTTATATATATATAAAGTGATGGGTAGAATGAAAGGTGTTTATTTTGTTTGTTTTGCTTTGTTGTGGTTTATGTTTGTTTATTTAAAAGTAGAGTTGAGGAGTTCCCGTCGTGGCGCAGTGGTTAACGAATCTGACTAGGAACCATGAGGTTGAGGGTTCGGTCCCTGCCCTTGCTCAGTGGGTTAAGGATCCGGCGTTGCCGTGAGCTGTGGTGTAGGTTGCAGACGCGGCTCAGATCCCGCGTTGCTGTGGCTCTGGTGTAGGCCAGTGGCTACAGCTCCGATTCAACCCCTAGTCTGGGAACCTCCATATGCCGCGGGAGCGGTCCAAAGAAATAGCAAAAAGACCAAAAAAAAAAAAAAAAAAAAAAGTAGAGTTGACTTGAGTGTTTATTCTTTCATTCTGTGACTGTGCCAGGTGCTGTGCTGGGCCCTGGGGATGCAGCAATGAGCTGGTTTATAACCTGGGGCAAGGAGGGTGAGAGAGGAGGGGGGTGAGGATGCAGGGTGGCTGGGGGATAACCAAGGAAGTGAGAACCCGGCAAGGTGGGAGTGAGCCCTCTGCAGGTTCTCCTTCGAGTGGAGGAAAGAATTTCTTTTCTCAAGAGAGGAAAGTAATGTCTTAACAGGCAAGTTTAGTGGTGGGGTGAAGGGATGGAGGGTGGTTTTTGGCTGAAAGTCTTCATTTTCTCAGTAAAGAGAAAGGCCAGGTTGTTGGCTGAGAGTAGGGGAGGTAAGTTGGAGGTTAGAGTGGGGATTTAGGATTGTAGTAACATTTGGACCTGAAGAGTAGAAGAGGACAAATAAGTTTGTTAAAGTTTGTTAATCACTGTGATAAATGGTAATTTCTCTGGTAAACTTCTGACACTCAGTTCTTCCCAATCTTAGAATTTTATGTTCTTCTGGAGTGATACTAGGTGATTTTGCTCAATAATTGTTTATTCTTGATCAAGCTTTCTTTATTTCTTTGTTGTTATTATTGATGTTTTTCTCCTTGGTTAGTCTTCTTGTTTAGTTCTATCTATAAAATCAATCAATGTTCAGAGATTTCTTTTTTTAGGGCCACACCCATGGCATATGGAAGTTCCTAGGCTAGGGGTCAAATTAGAGCTGCAGCTGCCAGCCTACACCACAGCCACAACAACACAGGATCTGAGCCACATCTATGACCTACACCACAGCTCACGGCAATGCCAGATCCTTAACCTACTGAGCAAGGCCAGGGATTGAACCCACATCCTCAGGGATGCTAGTCAGGTTCATTACTGAGCCACAGTGGGAACCCCCAGAGATATATTCTTGATGTTTATCTTATTTTGGCTACATATGTCTTGAAATATGAATTTATATGTTATTGCTGAGAATATTTCTGTGCTAGCGGGACTGTGAAAGAACTAAGAGAAACATTTTTAGTGATAAATCTGGGATTCTTAAATTTAAAATTCAGTAGCTTATATCTGATTCAGCTTTCAGATGATTCTTTTGAAAATTCAAACAAAACACCTAGAAAACCTAAAGAAGTGCAGAAGAAAGATACAGTGCCATGGTGGATAACTGAAGATGAATTTGATGATGGTGGTAAATATTGCTGATTTTTAATTTTTAAATTATTTGACCACAAGGGGGCAGTCAAGATTTAATTCTGAATTTTTTCTTAACTCTACTATAAGGAAAGTAATACTAACAGTGTGAACTTTTGAGGTTTGAATTGATTTTCATTTTACTTAACCATATTTTATATTTCTTATATAATTGTGAATCTGTGGCTCTACATTTATCAGATTGCTTTACATTGTGATAACGTTAACTCAAATTACGATGGTGAATAATTCAGATGTATTTACATATTATCATGTTTAATGGTACACTGATTTAAGGTGATTTACTAAAATATTCTCACAAAAAATATTAATATCTTTGCATTGGAAAGGTTTTAACAAGTCTAGAGATTTTGGTATCCCTTTCTGTTAAATAACAGTAGAAAAAAAATAATGTTTTGCCTTAATGATAACTCGTTATCGATCCTGTCTAGCACATGTGTATACCTTTCCCAGAACTATTCCTGGGCACGTCTTTACAAATGGGAAATTGCTCTCTTGAACATTTTCTTTAGTTTACCTACTATAATATGAACATTACCATATCAGTAAGAGGACCCCCAGACTGTCTCTATTAAGTACCTGTATTTGCCCTATTTGTGGATCAGTAAGCACCATGTAATGAACTGATTTCTATCTCTTCTTTTTACTTGTACTCCCTGACCCTCAACAGTAAATAGTAAATATTTAACAAGCAAAGTTATAGTAAATTTGATAGTCACTTCTTTGTTTTTCTTAACACTGTACAATAAGTAGTTGTCTAATTGAAAACCTGTTTTTTTGGTAAATCCATAAACCACGCACAGTGCCAAAGTTTGCATAGGAAGAATTCCTTTTTAGAATCTTTCCCCCTATTGTGCTTGAAAACAATGTTATATGACTAAGTGCTATTGAAATAGTTGCCAAAGATTTAAGACTTAATTAGCGTTAAAATATCTTTCCTAGAAAGTAATGAATGAGAGGTGGAATATGCAAACTCACCCTAAAGGAAAAGGGGATAGGTTCCAAACCAACACTTATATAATATAACCTGACTAAAGATACTAAAATATTTTTAAAAGAATGTATCAATCAGAGTGGATTTGATTAGTAAAAGATGCAAATGATACTTAAGAAGGAAACTTTGACAATGTCCATTAAAACACAAGGGAGAAGTTTTTCTGCCCAGGGGTATAACCTAGTCCCTGGTTCAATCACAGGCATTATTGAGATCATGTTATGTTCTGAGTACTAAGCACTGGTATGCAAAGATAAAATATGATTTCTGCCATTGAAGTGTAGATGCTTCTAAGGGAGAATTGAACACCCATTTTTGAGGAGAGAAGTGCATTCCCAATCTGAGATGCCATTAAACATCAACATGGAGCTATTTCACATTTCTTTCAGTTGCCATAAGGATAAAATATTCTGCCTGAAAGGTGAAACGATCTAATTTTCTTACTGGTTATTCTTGTCTTTATAAATAACTAAGTCTGATCTTGGTTTCTGTTGTATTAGTCAGAAGGTTAGGGGCTGTGACTCAGAGCCCTGGCCCAGCTTCAGAACTGGGGTTAGACCCTGGGCAGACGCCATGTTGGCACCCCGACCTTGGGTGGTGTTTTCACGTGAGGTACCTGCAGAAATGTCTCCTGGTTTTCTCCAGCTGTGTGGAAGTTATGAGCTCCATTAAGACCATTATTCACACAGAGCTGTAAGATAATTTGGACTAATTAGAGAATCGAAGTTAGAATTTATAACTTCTTAATAAGGCTTCCTTCTAAGCAAATTGTTATTTTTCTAATCTTTATATCTCACAATGTAGTTATTTACTTTTTGCATATATCGGTTTTTTAAAACATACTGTTAGAGTTAAAGAGAGTTTGATACTGTTTAACTTTTCCAGTGTTTTCTAGTGTTTTTAGAATGAAGAACAAAATCTTAACCCCTGACCTGTGAAGACGAGTGTGGTCTGACCATTGACTCCTGCCCTGGATTATTTCCTCCCAGACCACCCTCCCTCTCTAGCCCCAGTCACTGGGTTTTTTGCGTCTTCAAAAAGAACATGGTGGTTCAATCCCTGGCCTCACTGAGTGGGTTAAGGATCTGGTGTTGCCATGAGCTGTGGTGTAGGTCACAGACACAGCTCAGATAGGTGTTACTGTGGTGTAGGCTGACGGCTGCAGCTCTGATTCGACCCCTTGTCTGGGAACCACGGGTTCCGGACATGAATGAATGAATGAATGAATGAACGAACGAACGAACGAACATGGCCTATCTCTGCCTTGGACTTCTTGTTCCCCAGCCTGGGGTTGTCTCCCTTCTTTCCTTCACATAAAGCAGAAGATACTCTTTAAAGTAGCATCAATATACAATATTAAATAATTTAATACTTGTGCTTCAAAATAATTTTTAAAAATCTTGTCTCATTATGCAAATTTTTGAAATATTCCATTTAATAAAGTGCACTGCTATCAAATAGAATTGTAATTTTGCTTTTGTACATTTTTGGTCTGATGGATTTTTATTTAATAGACCAGATTTATTTTGTGTCTACTGTCTACTGGTATACTAGTATAAAACTATAACTAGTATAAACTAGTATAACAGTAGTACTATATTGGTGCAGTGGTCAAAACACTTGTTTTTAAATATCCATGCTATACCCATTAAATATCTATAAATATCCAACTATATTAAATCTCCTCCCTAGGACTGCTGGGAACAAATGTAAGCTATTTGAAAACAAAGAAGACCCCTCAGCCTGTTATGGAAATTGAAGAGGAGTCTGCTGAAAGGATTCAGTTTCTTAAAAGCAGTGGAACCTCTGTCCTAAGTATTGACAGCTTAGAAGCCAATGGTAAGAAATGTGAGGGGTATGATTGGACAGTTTATTATTCTTGTAATGAGAATTTGTAGAAATATTAATTCATAACTATCTTGGAGCCTCCTTTCCTGAAGTATGTAAACAGATTTAGTATCTTGGAGGAGCCTTATATCCTTCTGTATTATTATGAATATAAAGCTATATTTGGTGAGTAAAATAAAATATGTAAAGTAAAATATGTTTTAAATTTTTTTAAGTTTTATATAATGCCAATAAATACATCATTGACATGAATTTTGCCAACATTTTTTATGTTACTAGACTATTTGTGCTTTCCATTTAGAGATGGTTTCAGAGCTCAATCATAGTGTTCTTGGATTGGGATTGGACACATTAGAAGAACAAGAGGAAAAAGAGCAGTTTTTTGCCAGGCTTGAGAAAGGCTTAACATCTTCCATTGATTATTCAAGATTAAATAAGGAATTGGATTCCAGTGACTCCATACATTTTAAAGCTTTACATAGGTAATGTAAATATAATATAAACTAATCATTAAATGACTTTTGTGTCTTTATTTTTGAAAGGCTGGTATATGCATGGGCTTAAATGGGTAAATATTATACTGGCAAAAGTTAAACCTTATCTTTAATTCTGTTTCCTGTTCATTATTTTGGTCAGGGGTGGGTGTGTGTGTGTGTAGAATGAGCATATGTGTATGGCCTTTGCGATATGTATTTGATTCTCCAGATATCTGAAATTGCACATAAGAGATGCTTTTGAGACTAATAACACATTCAAATAGACATAACTAGGAAGATAATTTATTAAGCGACTGTCTACAGATAACAAATAAGAGAAGCCAAGTAGCTATCATAAACTCAGGGAAAATAGAAGCAGAAAGGGAAGGAGGAACCAAGGAGCCAAGACAGATTTGGTTCCTGCCCTACTGTTGTGTTTGTTTGACCCTCATGATTACCAGGAAACCTCATTTATGCTGGAAATCCTGTGACTTGAGCTGGTGCTCTGTAAATGCAGTAGACCTTTGGCATTCTCAAGGCTTTTGTGAAACCTGATGTCTTTAATTGCTTCAGTTTCAGTTTTATATCTAGGTTTTAAAATTATGAATGGAAGTCAGATTACAATGTTAAGATTGTAAGAACACCAAACTGTAATTAAATTAAGGGTCGGGAGAATGCTAGCCTCTGCTCATTAGAGTGTCTGATCTCCTCAAGATGCCGAGTTTCTTAGAGAGAGTGGACAGAGCGGTGACTGTCGTGGACAGTGTGTGGTGTGAGATTTGTACCCTACTTGCAAGCTAACGGTGTGTCAGCCTGCCAGATTTATGGATGCTGACAATAGACAAGATTCCAAGAAACAAAAGGACTCATTTCTCATCATAAAAGCAGAACTCGAGTGTCATGTTTATTTGCCTCGGGTTCCCCAGGGCAACCCAGAGGGTCCATGATGGCTGACTGCCCATGTAGTGGGTTGCTTTACAGAAGATGATCACTGAGCTTGGGGAATCCATTGCTTGTACAAGTGGAAACAAGCTGGCTTTGGGGGCAGAAGCATTACCTCATACTCAGGGATTGCTCATATCACTGCAGACAACCCTAAGAAACGGCTGAGGAAGGAGAGGTCTGGGCCATGGGTTCTCTGCCTTGCCAGCAAGAACACACAAGGACACTCAGGGCCCAGGGTGAATGCCTGTCCTAACAGTGACAACACAGATTAAACATACCCAGGCTTGTTTGACACAGTTTTTGCCTCTTTGGAATACTTCTTAACTTTTTCTTTTAATAGTCTTAACTAATCTTTCCACTCTAGAACAGACTGGTCAGAGTGCAACATAGTACAGAATATGCAACATTAGGTGTTTGCTGTTGTTACGGTTTCTTGGATCTGCTAATAATCTCACTGGAGACAAGAGTAGGTAGACTGAAAAAGGTAGGACTGACTCCTTGGTTTGAAAGAAGGCAGTGTATCAGTTAGTATACCCAATATCAATAAAACTAGCTCAGGCTCTGTTGCCACCTTGCTGAGTGTTTACTGGTTTAAGGCTGTCCTTCAGCTTCCATTTCAGGGTGAAATTTCTTATCAGCATATAAATGCTGACTGGCAGCTTTTCTGCCCTCCCCTAGACTTTACTGGTTCTCAGAGCTTGTGGTCAGTTCCTATCTTTAGCATAGAAAGGGTCTCTGGATGCTGTGACATATAATTGCACACATTTATGTATAAAATTATGTATATTTGTATTAAAAGTTAAGAAATACAGCATTTTCCCCTTTGTATTACTTTGGCAGCTACTATTAGTGTTAGGCTTTGAAGATACTTTATTTTCAAAACATTTCCCTCATAGCTTCCAAATTTTTAACTTTTGCTAGAACAGGAGAACTTGAGAAGAAATATGTAATGTTAGAGATTTTTTAAAAATATACACAAAAATTGCATGGAAATGTATGATTAACATGGTAAATCCTTTTCTAGTAATCAAGCTCTCATGGAACTAACCGAAGATATGCATGGGAGTGAAACAAAACATGAAGAATTAGCAGGTAATGTCACTGGTTTTAAAATTTACACTATTTGAAAAGATAATATGAGCTTTTAATAATAACATTGATATGAGAAAAATAATTAAAACAAAAATCATATTATCTTGGAAAGAGCTTGAACAGGTAGAGTGAGTTGCCTACATTAGAATTTGAGCTGCTAAGAAATGGTTGTAAGTGCAGTACTGCCTCATTTTTTTAGAAGTGGGTGGTTAACCCACTGGGATGACAGAAAAAGGACTTTTATGCTAGGGCGGGGGTATCTATGAAGCCAAGAGAAATACTTCTAAAGCATGGTGAGAGAGGTGTATCTTTTTCTATCTTTTGACTTTTAATGTGTCTTTTTATATTTAAAATGGTTTTTCTTATGGGTAGAATATAGCTGGGTTTTGCTACTTTATCCAATCTGACAATCTCTGACCTTTAAATGAAATGTTTTTACCCTTTGCAAAAATGTATTCAGTGATATGGTTATTTACTGTTTTGAATTTTTTTTTTTTTTTTTTTTTGAGTCTTTCCAACTCTCTCTCTTCTTTTTTTAATGGCCAAATCCCTGGCACATGGAAGTTCCCAGATCAGGGACTGAAGGATTGAATCCAAGCCACGGCTGTGACAAGCCAAATCCTTTAACCCACTGTGCTGGGCCAAGTATTGAACCTGTGCCTCCACAGCAACCTGAGCCACTGCAGTTGGATTCTTAACCCACTGCACCACAGTCAGGAACTCCCCATCTTTTTTGTTATTGCTTTGTCCTGCATTTTATTGGTTTCATCATTTATAGGTTCCATCATATCCCTTCTTTTGGCTTGTTGTATCTCTGCATCCCTGGAAAAGGCAGACAAAAAAACGAAATGAAAAAAAAATTTTTTTGGTCTTTTTTTTTTTTTTTGCCTTTTCTAGGGCTGCTCCTGCGGCATATGGAGGTTCTCCAGCTAGGGATCTAATCAGAGCTGTAGCCACCGGCCTACACCACAGCCACAGCAACGTGGGATCCAAGCCTTGTCTGAGACCTACACCACAGCTCAAGGCAACACCAGATCCTTAACCCACTGAGCAAGGCCAGGGATCAAACCCACAACCTCATGGTTCCTAGTCGGATTTGTTAACCACTGCGCCACGACGGGAACTCCAGAAATGAAATTTTTTTTAATTAAGGTTATGATTAACATATAGAACATTATATTAGTTTCAGGTGTACAACATGATTCAATATCTGTATACATTGTGAAATGACCCCATGTTGTCTATTTAATATGTCACTTTACATAATTACCCCCCAATTTTTTTCTCATAATGAGAGCTTTTAATGGTTCTATTCTCTTAGCAACTTTCAAATAGTTGCTATCTAGTACTATTTTGAATTTCTATCAAATATTTTTCTTCAGCATGAAGAAGCTTCTTATAGTACAGACCTAGGAAGAATAAATTCTCTCAGCTTTCATTTGTCTGAAAATACATTTTTCTTGTTTTTGAAGAACAGTTTTGCTTATATCATTCAAAAGTATATCAAAATTCTAGGTAGTTTTTTTCCTTTGAGCGCTGTAATGATTTCATTCTTTTGTCCTCTGACATCATTTCTCATGAGGAGTCAATGGTAATTCCTATTATTGTGAATTTGTATATATTGTGTCTTTTTTCCCCTCTTGTTTTCAAAATTTTCTCTCTAGGCAATTTGATTAGGCTGTATCTTGGTGTGCTTTTCTTGCATTTGTCCTGTTTGGAGCTGGTGGAGCATCAATTGATTTATGAACATCAACATCAAAAAATGTTTTTATCATTAATTCTTCAAATATCATTTTTGCCACCCTTGCTTTCTGATTCTAATTACAGATGTGTCAGCAGGTCAGATTTTGTCCCACAGGTCACTCAGACTATTTCATTTTTTAAAGCTTTTTTTCCCTCTCTGCTTCAGTTCTGTTGCTGTGTCTTCAAGTTCACTGATCCTTTTTCTTTTCTTCAATCTTTTAATTCATTGAATGATTTCTTTTTTTTCTTTTACTCTAGAAGTTTCTTTTGGATCTCTTGTCTGTCTCTTCAAGTATGTTTCCTTGTATTCTTTGTTTTCAAGTCCTCAACACTGAGTGTATTTTGCCAATCCCAGTATTTGTTTATTTCTGGGTCTCTTTCTCTTAACTGCTTCTTCTCCTAGTTGTGGTTACTTCTTTCTCCTGGTAATTCTAGTAATTTTTTTTTGGGGGGGGGGTCTTTTTGCCTTTCCAGGGCTGCTCCTGCAGCATATGAAGGTTCCCAGGCTAGGGGTCTGATCAGAGCTGTAGCTGCCAGCCTACAGCCAGAGCCAGAGCAACTGGGAATCTGAGCCGCGTCTGTGACCTACACCACAGCTTACAGCAACGCCAGATCCTTAACCACTGAGCAAGGCCAGGGATCGAACCTGACACCTCATAGTTCCTAGTCGGATTCGTTAACCATTGAGCCACGACGGGAACTCCTCTAGTAATTTTTTAATTGAGTGTTTAATATATTGTAGGTTTTTACATTGTTCAGTGTCTTAGTTTTCTTCTTTTGAAAAGTGCTGAGCTTTGTTCTGACAGGAGTCGATTCCCTCAAGGCTTTTGTTCTGCTTTGTTAAGGGACATCTAGAGTAGCCTTACTTACTCTAGTAGAGTTTGACACCACTACTGAGCACAAAGAACCCTTTTGAGATTTTCACTGAACTCCCCTACTGAACAATGAGGATTTTTTTCCACTCAAGCGAGGTTAGAGCTTCAGAGTCTCCTTACCCTGTGCTAACTTTGGGAATTGTCCAGCCGTCAGCTTCCCAGTCATTCTTTGCCCAAGCCACATATAAATGACTTCGTATTCAGGAAGGAAGGACTCCAGGGGGCCCCATGCAGATTACTAGTGCTCTGTTTCTTCATAGGCACCTCCTCTCTTTATCACTGCCCTGCAGCTTCGAGTCACCTCATCTTTTCTGTCCTCCTATCTCTGTCTCCTTAGCACAGTGAGACCATCGTGATCTCACCCTCCCCACTCAGCACTCCAGGATGTACGTACATACCTTCTAGTAAGTGGAGGGCTCAGCTCACTTGTTTGTCTTTTCTTAGGAGTCATATTTTGTGCCGCCAGTTGTCCAGTGTCTGGAAAGAGTTGTTTCATACATCTTGTCCATTTTTCTCATTATTTACAAAGTCCTTAAAATCCAAGATGGTAGAGAAAAAGCCCTCCTAGAGTCCATCATTTAAATTAAAATTTGCGCCATATTTTCCAACAGAAAATAAATATTTTCCAACAGAAAATAAAAAATGTATCTAAGGAGTTCCCGTTGTAGCACAGTGGTTAATGAATCCAACTAGGAACCATGAGGTTGTGGGTTCGACTGGCCTTGCTCAGTGGGTTAAGGATCTGGCGTTGCTGTGAGCTGTGGTGTAGGTTGCAAATACGGCTTGGATCCCGCCTTGCTGTGGCTCTGGCGTAGGTCAGTGGCTACAGCTCCGATTAGACCCTATGTATTTTTTAGATTTTTACATTGAGTGTTGTTAACTTATTTTCTATTTATGCAAATAATATTTTCAAAGTTACAAGGTAGTGGAATATAATAATAAAAATATGTAACATTGAATATGTAACATCTTCCTGCCAAAAAGATGAGAAAAATAAAAATTAATACTTTCATTGTTTTCCAAACTGTGAGATGAGCTGGATATTGTTATCTCTGATATTTCTCATTTGAAAACCACCTTCGCAGTTGGGTTTTATTTTTTTCATTTTTGTATAAATAATTTCCCTTGGTGTTTCTTTCCAAAATCTCTGATATGCTATTTTCCTTCCTTCTGTTTCTTGTCTGTCTCATTTCTCTCTGTGTCTACCAATGTTATTTCTCAATGAAATGAAAAAAAAAAAAAAAAAAAAACTGTTATCATCCTCACTTGATGGATGGGAAGATGAGGCATTGTGGGTTTGTGACCTGCTGATGGGTCTACAGCTCAAAGTAGTAGAACCAGGGATTGAATCCAAGTCTTCTGGGTCCTGGTCATGCTCTAAGCACTATGCTGCACTCCCTTGAACTGTGTTTATACTGCTGCTTTGCAGTGACACAAATACTACATCCCCTTGTATTGACTTCAGATAGTTCCCCAGTCCCAGGTAGTCGTCTAAGTTCATTGTTACACCCTCCTGTATCTCCTGCCTCCTTGTTTACCATCTTTACTTAAGCAAGACTAATCACTGAAGTGTTTAAAATTCAGTGAGTCCCACTCAACTATTAGAATCTAAATCATCTGATATTGGTCGTAGCACCTAGGATTTGTCTGATACCAAGTAATTTCTTGGTAACTGTTTTGTGAATTGTATTAAGTCTGCTGATACTTAGAAAATCCTAGGCAGTCGTCTTTCTCATATGAAAGAGAAACAAAGGCGAGCTTTTCAGCTTCAGAATATAGATGTTGATATAGTTAACCACCTAACCTAGCATATCTACCTAAGTCACAATACCTGGGCTTTTCTACCCTTGTGTTCCTTATGAACTAAAATGGAGATGTTTCTGTACGTAGATCTCACTAGAAGCATTTCTGTTTGACTTACTCGTTTTTCATACTTCAGTTGTTAATGATACTCAAGTTGTCTGCTCCATTCTAAGAGAAGAGTGAAGAACAGCCATTCCAGAAGCAAACTCTCTCATACCTCGTGCAGTCTGTCTCCCACCAGGCCATGCATCCTGTCTCTGAATCTGATCTAATCTTTTAAATGCAAATAAGATTTTGAATGATCATTTCCACTCTGAAAAGGCCGTTACTACTCTGCAGCCCATGAATCTCAGGCAGACCTTTAATTTAAGGACCATAAATAACAAATTAAACATTGATAAAGAGATTCAGGCCCCATAGTCCTTGCCTGCTTTTGCCAAGTGTAATCTGATGGCCTCAAGTTAACATGGACATGCCTTTCCCTTCTGCATCCAAGCCATTGAGATATAATTTGGGACTTTAGCTGAAGAGTGGAGGCTGTAGAAGGCTAGTATTTACCTGAGGGAGGGATCAGAGATAGACCTTTCATAAATACTACCTAAAGATCACAGTAGAGATAACCATAAAAACCAGAATAAATCAACTTAAATAAGCAGAGTGTCAGGGTTTCATAAAAGTGCAATTTGAGATTTCCATCCTAAAAAAAATAAGTAAAATAATAAAAGTTTGTATTAAAGATATAAAGCCTTTGGAACAGCTCTAGAAAGATTTAGTTGGTTAATATTACAAAATATTAAAAATATAAAACACATAACTATTTGAAAGTACAAAAAAAAACCCCTAAGTCTTATGAATTAAATTCTTATTAAATCTTTGCCCCAAATAGTATGTTCTTTTTCTTCCTTTTTTCTTTTGTCTTTTTGTTATTTCTTGGGCCACTCCTGTGGCATGTGGAGATTCCCAGGCTAGGGGTCAAATCGGAGCTGTAGCCACCGGCCTACGCCAGAGCCACAGCAACGCAGGATCCGAGCCACGTCTGCAACCTGTACCACAGCTCAGGGCAACGCCGGATCGTCAACCCACTGAGCAAGGGCAGGGACCGAACCCGCAACCTCATGGTTCCTAGTCAGATTCGTTAACCACTGCGCCACAACAGGAACTCCCAAATAGTATGTTCTTAAAGGTGTCTTTATGTTAACATTTAAATAAATTGTTCTTATGCAGATTTCTTTTGGAAATACAGTCTTTTCCTGGAATTTGACTTTTCACAGTATGATCCATGTATTCTTAAAACTGTTTTCTTCAGAAAATTACAGTGACGATTTTGAAGATGAAGAGGATGTTGATGCACCTTTGACCCCTAAGGAAGAGACTTATTCCAAAGAAAATCCCAAATCAGAAAAAATATGTGTACCCAAGCAGGTATATATCAATTGATGTTTGACCATTTGGAAACTTCTTTCATCACCTTAGCTGACTGTTGCTGTATAAAGAGCATGAGATACAGATTTCTTTATAGTCTTGCTCATTGTTGTAAACTTTTAGATCTCTTAATACTGAGACATTTTCTTAACCCAGGATGTCAATTTAAATCTTATTAAAATACATGGCATTGGATGATTTTTTTGAAAGATTTCTTTTGGGAAGTTCCCTTAAGCTTTAGAAAACTTCATTAAAATCTCTAATTTTTAAACAAGTATATTAAATTATGCTTCTCTTTGGTAGGTCTTGTTCCTGTGATGTGCAATACATACCCCAGCTCAGTATTTAGGATAATAGTGACGTGGCTATCTGAAACTTACTGGGCTGAGATTGTCGATTAGTCAGTGTTGTTGGACTCCAGTTCTGTCATTTCTCAATTCTTCCCAAGAACTGGCTACCAAGATTGGCTAAGGGTACTGTTCCATATTGCCTCCCAGAAGAGCTTACCCTTGAAGCTACCTAATAGGAACCAATAGGACAGTTACTGTGTGTTATGTTGGTCTTGATCTGGATACAGTTTGTTTTGGGACCATGTGTTAGAACTAGATGTTTTGAACATATATGAAACCATAGACTCTAAATAAAAGCAAGAATCACTTTCTGAGTATTAAGAAATACTCTTAATTTTTAAAATTTATTTTGTCCTAGGTTGTCTTATGTCAGTCAGTTGTGGGAGAAAAGAATATGACCTTAGAAATACATGAAGATTAATATGATCTGATGATTCTGTTTAGAAACTTGATGGTATCAATCCGAGGTATCAATCTGGAATATGGCAATTACAATGTTTTGTGTTATAATAATTTCCGTTAGAAAATTGAGTAGGTCAGTGGAAGGCACAGTAGTTTGGTAAATTAAGAAAATATAACCTGTTTAAAATGTGCCCACCTAAGTGTGGAAGCCTAGGAGAGAGCTGACTGTTAAGGGTCAAAACAGGAAGGATGTAAAGCTCTGCTGTTATTGGTCCTGCCCTCTGCCTATCTAGATAGCGAATATAGGTGACACAATTAGAAAACTTACTCCAAGGGAACCTATAATTTTGAAAAATTTCAACTATCTTGCCATTTGATGCCTGCCTTTTTGAAGATTTTGTCTCAAAATGTAGATGAAACAATGGGTACAAGTTATATTTGATCATTGATTTTGAGCAGTAGGGAAAAATGGTGACATTATAATAGCAAGAGTTGCACGTGAATTAGCCACACGTCTTGCAGTTCAAAAAATAAGAGAATTTCTGAGCAAGGTCGATGAACACATGTCATCTGGGTACTTTAAACAAGGCTTATAAAGGCCTGAATTAATTGCTGGTAATCACCAAGGTTCTGAAGAGACTTCTAGAAATTCTCTCACAGCTCCATTCTCTAGTCTAGTGAGAGTGATGAAAGAAACCTAGAAAGCACATTTCTTGATCTTCGAAGTAAAGCACTGGCTTTTTTTTTTTTTTTTAAAGCCGCACCTGCGGCATATGAAAGTTCTCAGGCTAGGGGGTCAAAGCAGAGCTGCAACTGCCAGCCTTTACCAGCCACAGCAACACAGGATCCAAGCCACCTCTGCAAGCTACACCATAGCTCACAGCAGCTTGGGATCCTTAACCCACTGAGCAAGGCCAGGGATCAAACCCTCATCCTCGTGAACACTAGTCAGATTTGTTTCTGCTGCACCACAACGGGAACTCCCCCAATTTTTTTATTATTTGCATTGCAGTTATTTCATATAACTTTGGTTTCAAATCATATAGTTTATTTTTTTTAATTTAGGAAGAAGAGAAGACTGGCATGCTGGCTAATGGTAAGTATTATATATGTTCATAAATTTTCATTGGTAAAAAATTGATCTGTTTAGAACTATATCTTAATTACAAATAAATTACTATCGCTTTGTTTTCAAATATTTACTGATGAATTAAGTTTACAGAATTTTTTTCAGTAGTATGTTCCTTATGCCTACCTTAAATTTTTCTTGTATTTAAGAATATTTCATTTTTTAAAAACCCAGGACCAGATGCCTTTATAGGTAAATTCTACAAAATATTCAAAGATGAATTGATATCAGTCCTCATTAAACATTTCCAAAAAATAGGGAATTCTTCTAAACTCATTTTACAAGGCCAACATCACCCTGATACCAAAACCAGACAAATACTCCTCAAGGGAAGAAAACTACAGAAAAGCAATTCTATTAATTGCTTAGCAATACTGTTTATTTCAAAAAGAATGAACTGCTTAGAAATAAATTTCATCAGAGGTAAATTACATTTAAAAAACTCCTAAAACATTGATGAAAGAAATTGAAGAACATGCAAATAAACGGAAGACTTTTTGTGCTCATGGATTCAAGAATTAATACCTTTAAAATATCTGTACTACCCAAGATGATCTATAGATTCATTGCAATCTCTACCAAATCCCAATAGCATTTTTCACAGCAATCTTAAAATCTGTATAAAACCGCAAAAGACCTCACATAGCCAAAGCAAGCTTGAGAAAAAGCAAAGCATGGAAGGATCACACCCCCTGATTTCAAATGATTACAGAGCTGTAGTAACCAAAACTGTGTAGCACTGGCATGAAACAGACATATAAAACCATGAAACAACATAGCCCAGAAATAAATCCATGAGTCTGTGGTCACCTGATCTTCAATAAGGGCACTAAAAATACACAGCAAGGAAAGGTATTCATTCGCTTCTATACATCATGTTCAGAAAACCAGGCATCCACATGCGGAAGAAGGAAATTGGACTCTTATCTCACACTACATACAAAACTCAATGCAGAGACTTAAATATACTACCAGAAACTGCAAAACTACTAGAAGAAAGCATAAGAAAAAAGCTTCTTGATGTTGCACTGGGCAATGATGTTTTGATGTGACCCCAAGAGCACAGGCAACAAAAGCAGAAATAGACAAATGCAATTGCAGCAAACTCAGAAAGCTTCTGCATAGCAAAGGGAAAAACAGAGTGAAAGGGCAGCTATAAAGTGGGAGGAAATATTTGTTAATTTGTATCTGGTTTACTATTAATTTACATTAATATTCTATATAATGTAATACTCAAAATATATGAGAAACTCATGCAACTCAATAACAAAAAACTAAAAGTGAACAAAGAACCAAATAGACATTTCTCAAAAGACGACATACAAGTGGGCAAACAGGTATGTGAAAAGATGCTTAATTTCACTAATCATCAGGGAAATTCAGATCAAAACTACAATATCACCTCACACCTGTTAGAATGACTGTTATTCGAAAAAGGAAAGATGGTAAGATTTGGCGAGGATATGGAGAAAAGGAAACTCTTGTACCCTGTTGGTAGGGATATAAGTTGGTGCAGCCACTATGGAAAACAGTATGAAAGGTCCTGAAAAAAATTAAAAGTGAAACTGCCTTATTATTCAGAATCCTACTTCTGGATATATGTCTCTCCAAGAGAGATCTGTACTCCCATGTTTATTGCAACATTTTTCACAATAGCCAAGATACAAATATAACCTAAATGTCTATCAATATTTGAAAGGATAAAGAAAAATGTAGTATATATAATATTACACATGAGCATGCATATACAATGTATTATTTTGCTTTAAAAAAAGAAGGAAGTCCTGTTGTTTGTGACATGGATGAATGCAGAGAGCATTATGTTGAGTGAAATAAGCCAGGCAGAGAAAGACAAATGCTACATGATCTTGCTTATGTGCCAGACGCCTAGAAACACAGTAGAATGATGGTTACCAAGGGCTGGGTTGGGGGACATGGGAGGATGTTGGTTAGGGGGTACCAAGTTTTAATGATGCAAGGTAAGTTATGGAGCTCTAATGCACAGCGAGTTGATTATAGTTAATAGTTTTGTATACTTAAAACTTGCTGAGAGTGGAGATCTTAAGTGTTTTCACCACATACACAAAAAAGGGTAAATGGCTATGTTAATTAGCTTGATTGTGATGATTTTTTTTTCACAGTGTATATACATTTGTCAAATCAACAGGTTGTACTTCTTAAATATGTACAATTTTTAATTGGCAAATATACCTCAAAAAATTGGGAAAAAAAGAATGTTTCTTTTTTGCTCTTTTTCTCAGGCCCTTTGCCTGCCACATATAAATATACATTAGATCTGTATATATGTATAAATATGTATTGATATAAGCCTACTCTAGTATATAAGAAAATCAAGCTTTAGATATATGATTATATATTTATATACAGGTATTTATCTTTGTTTTTATATAGATTGCATATGATTTAAATATTTTATTAATAGAACCATACCAACCTCTCTATATTCCTAATGTTTTTTCTTTTATGTTATTTCAGTAGTGCTGCTTGATTCATTGGAATCTGTTGCAGAGGTCAACTTTGATGAACAGAACAGGGCAACAACCAAGCCAGAGGTCCTCCCAGATATGAATGATAATGAAATGACAGGAACAGGTAAAAGTGAAAAACTGGCTATTCTCTAAGTGTGTAATATTATATGACGACCTCATTTTTAGAGAAATATATGTATATGTATAATATATGTATCAATATGTAATATATAATATACTATATTAACAATAAAATTTTACATTTTTTAAATTGAAGTATAGTTGATAATGTTATGTTAGTTTCAGATTACAACAAAGTGATTCAGTATGTGTGTGTGTGTATCATTTGCAGGTTCTTTTCCACTCTAGGTTATTACAAGATATTGAGGAGTTCCCATTGTGGCACAGCGGAAGTGAATCTGATCAGGAACCATGAGGTTGCAGGTTCGATCCCTGGTCTTGCTTAGTGGGTTAAGGGTCCCTGTTGCCGTGAGCTGTGGTGTAGGTTGCCGTCACGGCTCGGATCTGGTGTTGCTGTGGCTCTGGTGTGGGCCAGCAGCTGTAGCTCCAATTCCACCCCTAGCCTGGGAATCTCCATATGCCGTGGGTAAGGCCCTAAAAAGCAAAAAAAAAAAAAAGAAGATATTGAATATACTTCCTTGTGCTATATAGTAGGTCTGTTTTTACCTATTTTATATGTAGTAGTGTATATCTGTTAATCTTAGACTCCTAATTCTTTCTACCCCCTTTTACCTTTGGTAACTAAAGTTTATTTTGCATGTTTGTGAGTCTATTTTGTAAATAAGTTCATTTTAATCATTTGTTTGTATTCTGTATATAAGTGATGTCTTTGACTTAGTTTACTTATTACGGCAATATCTAGGTCCTTCCATGTTGTTGCAAATGGCATTATTTTATTCTTTTTATGGCTGAGTAACATTCGATTCTATGTATGTACCACATTTTGTTTTCTTTTCTTTCCTTTCTTTTTTTTTTTGTCTTTTTGACATTTCTTGGGCCACTCCCGCGCCATATGGAGGTTCCCAGGCTAGGGGTCTAATCAGAGCTGCAGCCACAGCCCACGCCAGAGCCACAGCAATGCAGGATCCGAGCCGCGTCTGCAACCTACACCACAGCTCACGGCAATGCCGAATCATTAACCCACTGAGCTAGGGCAGGGACCGAACCCGCAACCTCATGGTTCCTAGTCGGATTTGTTAACCACTGCGCCACGACGGGAACTCCTCTTTCCTTTTTTTTAAAATACCACATCTTTATCCATTCCTCTGCTGATGGACACTTAGGTTGCTGAGTGTCTTGGCTATTGTTAAGTAGTGCTGCTATGAACATTAGGGTGCATTAGAGTTTTCATCTTTTTTGAATATATGCCCAGAAGCAGAATTGCTGGATCTTATGGTAACTTTATTTTGAGTTTTTTGAGGAACCTCCATACTGTTCTCCATAATGGCTATACCAGTTTACATTCTCACCAGCAGTGTAGGAGGGTTCCTTTTTCTCCACACCTTCTCTAGCATTTATTTTTTGTAGACTTTTTGGTGATGGCCATTCTGACTTGGGCAAGGTAATAACCTCATTGTAGTTCTGATTTGCATTTTTCTAATAATTAGCGATGTTGAGCATCTTTTCATGTGTCTATTGGCCATCTGTATGTCGTCTTTAGAGAAATGTCTGTTTAGATCTTATGCCCATTTTTTGGTTGGGTTGTTTGTTTGATATGGAGCTATTTGTGCTGTTTGTATATTTTGGAAATTAAGATCTTGTTGGTTGCATCATCTGCAAATGTTTTCTCCCATTTCATACACTGTCTATTCTTTTTGTTTATGGTTTCCTTTGTTGTGCCAAAGATTATGAATTTAATTACGTCCCATTTGTTTACTTTTGCTTTTATTTCCATTAACTCTAGAAGATGGATCCAAGAAAATTTTGTTGCAGTTTATGTCAGAGAGTGTGCTGCCTATGTTTTCCTCTAGTAGGTTTTTGGGGGTTTTTTGCCCCCACCCCTCCATGGCATATGGAAGTTCCAGGGCCAGGGCTTAAATATGAGCCAGAGCTGTGACCTACACCATAGCTGCAGCTGTGGCAATGTCAGATCCTTAACCCACTGCGCCAGGCCAGGGATTGAACCAGCACCTCCACAGAGACAAGCCAGATCATTAATCCACTGCTCTACAGTGGGATCTCTGGGAGTTTTATAGTATCCAGTCTTACATTTAAGTCTTTAATCCATCTTGAGTTTATTTCTGTAAATGGTGTTAGAGAATGTCCTGATTTCATTCTTTGACATGTGGTTGTCCAGTTTTCCCAGTACCATTTATTGAAAAGATGGTCTTTTCTCCATTGTATATCTTGCCTCCTTTGTCAAAGACTAACTAACCACATCTGTTTGGGTTTATTTCTGAGTTCTCTATTCAGTTCCACTGATCCATATGTTTGTTTTTGTGCCAGTACCACACTGTTTTGATTACTGTAGCTTTATAGTATTGTCTGAAGTCTTGAGAGGGTTAGTCCTCCAGCTTTGTTCTTTTTCCTAGAATTGCTTTGGCAATTCTGGGTCTTTTGTGCTTCAGTATAAATTTTAGGATCATTTGTTCTACTTCTGTGAAAAATAGCATGGGTAATTTGATAGAGGGTCACATTAAATCTGTAGATTGCTTTGGGTAGTATGTCATTTTAAGAGTATCAGTTTTTCTAATGCAAGAGCGTGGGATATCTTTCCATTTCTTTGAATCATCTTCAGTGTCCTTTATCAATGTTTTATAGTTCTCAGTGTACAAGTACTTTATGTCCTTGGTCAGGTTTATTCCTAGGTTTGGGGCAGGGGTTGCTTTTTCCTACACAGAGGGAATTATGGAAAAGCACAGGACTAAAATCTTAATTCTCCTACACAGCAAATTTAACTAAATACTCTGGGTGTGGGCACACAGAATATTAGTTAATATTCATCTACAGTGCTATATTTTATATCAGCAACATTAATTCTTTATTAATAAGTATTTTATTTACTTATTTATTTTGCTTTTTAGGGCCTCACCCATGGCATATGGAAGTTTCCAGGCTAGGGATCGATTTGGAGCTGTAGCTACCAGCCTACACCATAGCCACAGCAACGTGCGATCTGAGCCGCATCTGCAGCCTGCGCCGCAGCTCATGGCAGTACTGGATCCTTAACCTACTGATCGGGGCCAAGGATCAAACCCACTTTTTTTTTTTATTTCCTTTTACTTTTTATTAAAGTATAATATACTTGTAAAAAATTCATGTGTCATCATAGTGCAGCATGATAAATTTTTAACAGCACATCTAATAACCAGATCAAAAAACAAAACATGATCAAAACCACAGTCCACTCAGATCTCTTATTTCTTGTCACTTCCATTGCAATAGTACTGCTATCTTGTTTCATCCACTTCCATTTTAAAATGTAAACATAGGAGTTCCCGTCGTGGCGCAGTGGTTAACGAATCCGACTAGGAACCATGAGGTTGCGGGTTCGGTCCCTGCCCTTGCTCAGTGGGTTAACGATCTGGCGTTGCCGTGAGCTGTGGTGTAGGTTGCAGACGTGGCTCGGATCCTGCGTTGCTGTGGCTCTGGTGTAGGCTGGCAGCCACAGCTCCGATTAGACCCCTAGCCTGGGAACCTCCATATGCCGCGGGAGCGGCCCAAAGAAATAGCAAAAAAGACAAGACAACCCACAGAATGGGAGAAAATCTTTGCAAGTGAATAACTGACAAGGGATTAATCTCCAAAATTTATAAACACCTCCTACCGCTCAATACCAAAAAAAAAAAAAAAAAAAAAATGTAAACATAAAAGGTAAAAATTTCAGTAGGGGTGACCACTGTGGTGCAATGGGTTAAGAATCCAACTGTAGCAGCTCAGGTTCTGTGGAGGCTCAGGTTTGAGCCCCGGCCTTATGCCGTGGGTTAAAGGATCCAGCGTTGCCACAGCTGCAGCTTAGATTCAATCCCTGGCCTGGGAACTTCCATATGTCATGGGTGTGGCATAAAAAAAATTACAACAGAACTTTTCTGTCAAGACTTGTTATTCATTTAGTAGTTATTATCCAGTTGGGTATTCCTCCATGATGAACACATGTGCTGAGCACATGTTCCTAGTTGTATGCTGTTTATTTAAGTACATTCACACATGTGCTGTGATAATCTACTTGCACTGTTTTCAGTATACAGGTCTGATTTCTTTTAAAAAACCAATGTCAAGCTTTAGCTTTTCTAATCAGTGATACTTCCTAGGAGATTCCTTTATGTCCAGGATGGTCAGATATGCATGAAAACAAAGCTAGAGGCAAAAGTTATCACTCTACCAGTCTTCAAAATATTATAGCTACGCAAGGGGCACATTTGATTGTGTAGATTAATTTCTGTTACAGTTTTTATGTTTTAAAATGAAATTCCAACCAAACGTCTTTGCAACCCATGACTTTCTTTAAAAACTATGGTTTTGTAAAACTCAGTATGAAAAATAAGTAAATAAAAAGAAATTTAAAAAAATAAAACAGTATGGAAACCATTGCTGTAGATTATAAGAAAAACTCAGAAATTTTTTTTTTAAATGTATTGCTGAAAGCAAAAATTTTGTTATGATGATCTGGGATGTTACATAAGGCTAAATTTTTTGGGTCTTATTTCTTAAAGAATGTTCTTAATTCTGAAATAATTTGCATCAATTACTGGAAGAGTGTAGAGTATGATCTTATTGTCTCATAGCCTTGGATTCATATTTCCAGCCTTGCCAGTGGCAGGGTGACATTTGACAATCAATGCCTCTAAGCCTGTGCCTTCTTTAAGAGAAGATCATGTGATAATCAACTGAGAATGTATAATACCTGGTATACTGTTAAGATTCAACAAGCTATGGCAAGGCAACTCTGTTGTTCTCATCATCATTATTTATATCAACACTTTGTTAATACCACAAATTATAATAAAAAACCTGAAAGCATACAGTATAAACACCTATTGGCTGTTGGGGGTATTGAATTTATCTAGTGTTTAAAAAAAAAAACACTTAAAAATCTTGAAATCATCATCTGAACATATAAAATGCTTGAAAAAAAAAAACATATGAACCTGGAATTATTTTCATTATCAGTTGTTTTAATGACTCAAATTAGGACAAAAGTACCTTTCCCCTGCTCTTTTCTGACCAGCCTGTAATACCGCTCTATCTTCCATTTCTAACTTTCAGGTCATTTGCTTTTCTTCCAGTTTGCTCTGCTCTTGCTTTAAGGCGGAACCTCTTCTTTCCAACACCTCACACCTGTTAAATCGGGTATGAGCATGCAGTACTGTATGCTATTTACCACTGAGGTCATTTCTTGTATACATACTCAGCAGATACTTAAGTGCCTTGGTATTTCTGTAGAGGAGAAAAAAAAAATACCTTGTGCCTTTTTTCTTTCTTAAAAAAAGGCACAAGGTATTTTTGTAAAATTAATTCTCTCTCTCAGCCATGCTACTCTGAGTGTGACAGATGGTTTAGGAAAAAAATTAAGCTTATCTTAGCAGGGAAGATCTTTTTCCTCAAGTCCTACTGAATATCCTTGCCACTTAACTGTTTTTGTTTGTTTTGTGTTTTTGTTAAAGTATAGTTGATTTAAAGCATTCTTACACAATCCTGTGTAGCACTTGGTGACCTCTTATGATTAAAGTTGAAAATACTCCCTCACAATTTTATCCTATGCAGCTTACAGATTATATAGAGGAGGAAGAGGCGGTATACTTGGTTTTATCTTTAGGCATTAATTAGTCATGAGTATCAAGCAAAAAGGAGACTGGTCATCCTATTTCTATTTTTTTCCATTCTCTATAGTGCTTTTATTCTTTGATGTCAAAATTCCAGTATTGGTAAGGAAAGTTACAAAATGAATAAGAAAATATTCATAAGAATCTTAGATCATTATTGTCTTTAGGTCCTTCAGATTCTTTTTACAAGGGTTTATTTATCTGTTGGTGAGCAGAGGAGGATGTTAGTAGGGAAGGAAGAGTGAACAGTTCCATGAGGCTTTCTCTTTTGGATAACTGGGTGCAAAATCATGCCATAGCCAATACAGCATACTGCTGGTAGAACAGATTTTGTTGGGGAGTAGAATAATCCACTCAAGGATGTATTATATGTGATTTACTTACAGAACAGCCTAAATGTCTGCTAGGAAGTTTAATATTCAGAAAGGAGATAAGGACAAAAGACTCAGATTTGGGAATCATGTTCTATGGGCACTTGATGAGCTAAGGGTCTTGCTGAAATTATCCAGCCCCTCCCCCACCCCCCCCAAAAAACAGAAGTTTTTAACAGAGGGCTAAACCTAGATAGAGCTCTGAGATGAGCCATTTACCATAAAAGATGTAGGAGCAGCCATCACAGAGGTAGGAAGAACAAGAAGGTGCTATTTGGAAGAAACAGTCTTTAGGAGAGGGGCAGTGTCAGATGTCTCACAGGGCGCAGACAGTTTAAAAGGCTGAAGAAAAATGCTGCGTTTGGCTACTAGGAAATTACTTTTTCTTATAACACCTTTAGCAGGATGTTAGAACACATATTGGATTGAAGACTTAGGGGATTGAATTTCAGTTGAAGAAATGCAATGTGTGAGATGCTTGGTGGCCCAGGAAGGCAGAGAGAAAGGGAGGATGGAGAGGAGAGGCAACATCCTTGACATATTGTGTCAGTCTGAGAAATTTGGAAATGGTTGTATCCATTGCAGAGAGGTTGGCTAAGGATGGTAGGAAGAGATGATGACTAGTGGAGTGAGAGTGTACAGTTAGCTTGTCAGGACACATCTCCACCTATTGAGAAGAGTTCCTGAGCCCCCTGTGCTTCCTGCTGGTAGACTAACCATCTATCACCAAGGTCTGTATTTCTGTCTTCATCATGTCGGTATTTCCCAGAGCCTTGTTCACCATTCCTAACAAATTCAGAGATGATATTAATGGTTTATATTTCTTATGTGTTTGTGTGATGGTGCTAGAGGTAACATTTATTTCAACAGGTGTTTCTTATGGACAAAGCAATAGTGACATTGAAGCTCTGCATCAGGCTTACTGTCATATAGCCCATTCTTTGGGAGATGCAGATGAACAAAGAACTGAGAGTAATGCAGTGGGAAGTATCAAAAGCTCGGCAAAAGGGCATCAAGAAAATGAAGAGTCTTCTAAAAACATCTCTACTACGGAATCTGGTAAAAGCGGATTCATTTGAGATCCTCTCTGAACAGTTTCCAGTATGGTGTAATTTAAATACAAGTTGCTGTAGTGATTATTTCTCAGTATATGAATTTAAAGGGTTTGTGTAAATGAAATCTGGGAATAACTGGCTTAACTATAAAGTTAAAACTGCATATAGGATAAAATTTTAGTTCCTTTTCTGACAGGCTTTGACCAAACTAAGAAATCCCTTGACTATTTTCACATTTTTTTACTTTTCCACGAACATATACGAAAGTTATTTTTTAAGTAGAGAATAGTATTTTGTGATTGGCTAAATACATAATTATTAATGTGTGTATATGTATTTGATGGGGATATATATATATATTGAATATATGTATGTATACATATATATATAGACAGAGGTAATATATGTAGATATATGTATTTCAAATATAAATATAGACAGAGGTGTATATATATAGACAGAGGTAATATATGTAGATATATATATATTTCAAATATAAATATCAAAGAAGATTTCCTAAGTACTAATAAGCTTACAGTGGGAAAGTGGGGTTATTATATGTGCTGTTGTATTAACTATGTCAATCAGAGAAAATGTAATTTTGGTGGTATTAGACATTAAATTAAGCAACTTACATAATATTTTTGGTTTCTGTTTTAACTTTTCTCTCCTCTCAGATCTGCCCACCGTAGAAGAGCTGATGAAACCTATCAGAATAGATTCCTTTGGAGTCAGCGATTTTGATTTACAACCTGTCAGGTATGATTTTTTTTTTTTTTTTTTTTTTTAGAAAGGATTATGCAGGTTGTTTGTTTATTGTTTTGTTACTGGAAATTTTTAGAATCCTTTGTTCTGCATAACCAATCCTAGCAAATGATTAACAGGTAGCTGATACAAGTTTACCTGTGAGTCCCTCCTGTTTTCTTTTCATATTAGTTCTTATTCAGTTTATCAAAAGTCTTCTAGTGCCAAAATTAAAAATACTGAAAAAATTGCTGCCATTAGGTAAGTAGTCTTAAAGCTTTTCACTGAACAATAAAATCCCTTCAGCTTTATTTTTATTTATTTATTTTTTTTTCCACTGTATATCATGGGGACCAAGTTACACATACATGTATACATACTTTTTCCTCCCATTGTTGTGTTGCGATGTCAGTATCTAGACATAGTTCTCAATGCTACACAGCAGGATCTCATTGTAAATTAGCTCAGGGACAGTTGATTCAAACACTGTGAGGGAACATGGATTTTATTCTCTTTGTGAGTCATCCATTCGCTTTTTTATAAACCAGTTAGTTTTGCACTTAGTCACAAACCAGTGATCATCTCACAGGGTGAGTTCTTTGGTCACAAGAGAAACGGGTTTGATGAGAATGCTCCAGCTCTGATACATTTTAATGACAGGGCATGGAATCTGGCTGTTCTTTACTAACTCAGAGTAGCATATCACAGTAACCTTGTCTTAAGTCAGCTTCACACTTGGTGTCGCACTTAGGAGTGTCCTATCCGTCATCTCCTGAGGGCCTCATAATAAGTAGGTCAGCATCTTTATCCCCATCATTCAATTGATGAAACAGAGGTAAACTTAGTGATGGAGGCCTCACAGGAACCCGCTGAAGATGACAATGATGACAGCTAATATTTTTATCACATGCTTACTATGGGCCAGGTTCTGTGCAAAGTTCTTTACATATTAGATTTTAGATAATCTTAGAGCAACTCTGTGAGGTCTAGTCATACCTATTTCGTAGATAAGAAACTGCAGCTTAAAGAGATTAAATAAATTTTTCAAGATCAGATGGCTGTAACCCAGGAACACATACAGATTGTCAGGTCTTTGATCTCCTTGAAATAGTTCTGTGAAAAGCCTGTCATCCATTTATGTATTCATTTGTTCACTTGTGTTTTGAACAGACAAGTTTTTGAACCCTTCCTTGAACCCCATCTTCATCATGTAAATCCACTTGCAGTGATTTCTTGGCCTCATTTCTGCGTTTGTGCTTGTTCAGAGAAAATGATACAGTATGGCTTACACTAAACCCATCCACCTGAACACAAAGTCTAGTGTTCTTCCACTGATCTGCAGTGCTAGTTAGTATTTTTAAAAAGCGTTGTGTTCACTTATAATTTCTATTTGGGGCTATGCTAGTGTTACTGAAAAGACTTCTTACATATCTATGTTTTTGTTGGCATAGATGGCACCATCTTAGTAATGTGAATTCTAAATACGGATTTTTTGCATTTGTGTTTAAAAGCCAAAAACAAGTATATTTATATTAAAGGCGTAACAATAATTATAGAAATGGCAGTAGTATAAATGTTAGAACACATATCAAATATTTTTTCTGCAAACTGTAGGATAAGTTATCCTAGGTACTGTAACAAATAATCCTTGAAATTTATTTATTGCTTACATGATAATTCTGTATGTCTCCAATTCGGCCTTAAAAGGACCAAAAAAAAAAAAAAAAGAAAGAAAAGAACTGCTATATTTTCTAATGATTCATAATTTCTAACAGTTGTTAAGAAGCCAGTCTACCTTACATGAAAAAGGTAGCTTCTTTAACTTTCTTTTTTTTAAAACTCCTTCTTTGCTTTATTTCATATAAGGTACTCAACAACACTTAGAGGTACGTTCTATCATTTTTTCCACTTACCACATAATAAAACTGAGGTCAGAAAGGTGAAGTGAATTAACCATGGGCTCTCAGACAGAAGCAGAATCCATGTTTGAGCTCATAGCTGTCTGGGTTTAACACTGCTCTGTGCACTCTACCATACCACCTCCTTGATCCTTGGAACTAAATGGCAAATGGAACATGGAGCTCTTTCTCTCTGGAAATAATTTGGAATAGTGTGGATCCTTTAACCCACTGCACGGGGCCAGGAATCGAACCAGCACTTCCACAGAGACCTGAGCCACTGCGGTTGGATCCTTAACCCATTGTACCCAGTGGGAACTCCTTGTATGCTTTTTGACCATTTGTGTTTCCTCACCTCCAAATTGCATGCTTAGCGTGTATGTGTGTGTGTTCAGATCTTTTTCTACTAGGTTGCTTGCACGTGGTGACCACGGTGGTGTTTTCTACTTTGTTTCTCTAAGTTCTTTGTATATTCTGCACACCAAATCTTTTTAGTTTTCAGATAACTTTGCCCCATTTTCAGTTTGTCTCCACTCATTATGGCATCTTACTGACAGGCTGATTCTAAAATGAAAATGCAAGGGGCTTGAATAGCTAAGTAACTTCTCAAAAAGCATGACAAGATGGAGGGACTTGCCCCATCAGATAGTAAGACAATTTGATGTTACAAAAGGTTAGACGAATAGACCAGTGGAAAAGAACAGAGGGCCCGGCTACCCAGAGGTATCCTACACACAATATCTGATAGATGACAGGACGGCATTGCAGAATAATTCAGTAATTTCAGCAGTGGGACAATTTACTATGTGTATGGGAAAAATAAAACAAGATGCCTTCATCATACAAAAATCTATTTTGGATGGATTGAAGATTTAAATGTAAAAAGAAAGGAAAAGTTTAAAACTTTTAGAGAAAGTTTAGGAACTTACGAGTAAGGAAATTGTTCTTAAATATAAAACAAAAATGAAAGCCTTAAAGAGGAATTTCTATACATTTAAACTTTCTTTTAATTTTATTTTATAAATTACAAAATTAAATGATCTTACTGACCTATGATTAAGTACTTTGAAAATGTCAATATCCATAGTTTTGGAGCTCCCAAGATATTCTGGTATCTAACCACATTTACAATATTTTAAAAATCTAATGGTTTGAAATGTTACATTGCATTTAAGTTTTAAACCGTAGAAATTATTTTATTGCAAAATCCTAGTGATTTTCTTCCTTCCTTTTCTTTCTCTCTCTCTGTCTCTCTCTCTCTTTTTTTTTTTAATGGCCGCACTTGAGGCATATGGAAGTTCCCAGACTAAGGGTCAAATCAGCTGTGGCTGTGACCTACACCACAGCTGCAACAATGCCAAATCCTTTAACCCACTGTGCCAGACCAAGTATCTGACCTGTGCCTTTGCAGCAACCTGAGCCACTGCAGTTGGATTCTTCACCCACTGTACCACCGTGGGAACTCTGATTTCCTTGTCTTACTTTAAAATTTTCCTATGCTTTGATGAAATTTATGCCTTTAATATTCATATTTTATACCTTATTAACATAAATTTTGGTTGCTTCTTTGGCTTCTTCTAGAAATGTATAAAATGTTTTTCCTGCCTCCAAAGTATGTTGACCTGATAAGATAATATGGATAAAAGACATGTTACAGAAAAGCCATTTAGAAATTCTTTTTTTATTTTTCTTACGCAAAAGCAATCTCAGTCTTGTTTGGTTTGGCTTTCCTTTGAAGTAGATGTCGGAGTCAACCATGAAGTCCCTTAAATTATACTGCATTAAAATTCTTATATGAAATTTAAAACAATTATGTGATACTATGAGTAATATTTGGTTAACCAGAATTTTAAATAATAAACATTAATGACCCAATTTGATTAGTCATAAATATTAAATATATAATAAAATTGTAAATTACATATTATAATATATAATAAATTAATATATTAATGTTAAATATATTTAGTAGTATAGATATTAATAGTATGAATATATCTTATATACATTAGTAACACTGATATTTGAGTCGTAAAATGTTCATCTCTGTGTCCTGTATTGTTTTATAGCTATAAGAAATTGACTGAGAATAAAGAAACTGAATTTATTAGCCCTTTACCCCTGAAGATGGGCCCACATGTTACATCTCAAGAACCACAAAACGTGAGCCAGTTTTTGGACAAAAATGAAGAAAATGTAGTTTTACAAATGGCCACAGATGAAGGTATAGGAAACAACGGTGCAAGAGTAAATACTGTGGAAGAACAAATAGATAAAATGTATCTTGATATCTTGAAGAAAAAAATATCTGTTGCTCCTTCGTTATTACCTCAGGATGACAAAATAAACAAAGTAAGTATTTATCATTTAAACTGTTTGGACATATTTTTAAATAAAGTTATATAACTACAGTTGATAAGTATGCGCTTCTTAAGCTAGTGGGATTGATAACATACTGACTTCCACATAGAACCTGGGTGTTTGTGAGCAGCATCTATTCTAACACCCTGTAGTCCCCAAATTTAAAAATACCACCTTAGGAGTTCCCGTCGTGGCACAGTGGTTAACGAATCCGACTAGGAACCATGAGGTTGCGGGTTCGATCCCTGCCCTTGCTCAGTGGGTTAACAGTCCGGCGTTGCCATGAGCTGTGGCGTAGGTTGCAGACGCGGCTTGGATCCCACATTGCTGTGGCTCTGGTGTAGGCCGGTGGCTACAGCTCCGATTCAACCCCTAGCCTGGGAACCTCC
Source organism: Sus scrofa (assembly GCF_054392235.1). Taxonomy (NCBI): domain Eukaryota; kingdom Metazoa; phylum Chordata; class Mammalia; order Artiodactyla; family Suidae; genus Sus; species Sus scrofa. The sequence continues at coordinate 53,411,744 of NC_139383.1, read as the reverse complement.
ATATGCCACGGGAGCAGCCCAAGAAATAGCAAAAAGACAAAAACAAACAAACAAAAACAAAAATACCACCTTAGAATTAGCTTTCTTTTAGAAGCCATTCTTTACATTTTTCATTTTTTTTTTTTAGTAAATATAGTCCAGAATTTGAGTAGCATAAGAAAATAAAGTATATTCATCATTCTAGTGCTTTTCATTCAATCTTTCCAGTAGTCTATTCTGCAGAAGGAGGTAAGTTGGCATTTCATATACATACTGTTAGCAGCTGTTGGAAAACCTATTTTTCACTGTTCCTTTTTTCTGTCCTTGATTTATTCTGTTTACACAGTCTCCATGATTCCAATATTATATGTTTATTTTACAGTTTTGAGTTGTGTGTTTACCATAAACTATCTCCAGTTCCTTATGGCATAAGGCACGGTACTAATAAATTTTGTCTTGCAAAATGTGGAGGAAAAAGAAGATAAGATTTTCTGTTATTTCAAAACATGTTCTTCTCTATTCTCTTCCATATTCGTTCTAGTAATTACTTGTCTTGCTTTCTAGCAAGCTTATTTTGTTTTATTATTTTGCTTTGTTTTACTCCTAACTTCAAAGACATGTTTCAAAATACCAAAATTTGATGACTTAGAGAACTTTACTGTAGTGATTTGCCTTCTCTACGAACTATGTTCTTTTGTAATCACTATGCATTGGTTAAATCTTAATTTACATCTGTAGTTGAACTTTATAGAAGTGCTAAAGAGTTTGTACTTGTGCACAGACTTCTCAATCTCAGGTCAGTTCTGGAGAAGAAGGGGCTGTAATTGGTAGACAGCTGCCATACAAGAAGGCCAGAAGTGCACCTCCTTTATTTAAAAGAAAACCACAGAGTGGATTATATGCATCAGTTCGGAGCTCAGGCTACGGCAAACCCAGTTCACCATGCAAGACATTTTCTAACCTTGAAAAGAAAACCTCAAAGGACATTATGAAAAGCAAAAACTTGAGATCCATTCCTACCTCAAATCAAGCTAGGAAAAAAGGTAACCATAGACTTTTCATAAGAGAATTCTCTACACATAGTATATTATTTTCTTTTCCTTGTTCTTTATTTTCCCTGTTTCCTTCTCTCCTATGGACTTCCCATATACATTTTAAAAAATTAATGATCGGGGGAGTTCCCGTCGTGGTGCAGTGGTTAACGAATCCGACTAGGAACCATGAGGTTGCGGGTTCGGTCCCTGCCCTTGCTCAGTGGGTTAATGATCAGGTGTTGCTGTGAGCTGTGGTGTAGGTTGCAGACACGGCTCAGATCCCGCGTTGCTGTGGCTCTGGCGTAGGCAGTGGCTACAGCTCCGTTTCGACCCCTAGCCTGGGAACCTCCATATGGCGCAGGAGAAGCCCAAGAAATGGCAAAAAGACAAAAAAAAAAAAAAAAAAAAAAAATTAATGATCGGGTAATGCATTCCATTTCTGAAAGATTAATTCAGTTGAGTTCAGGAGGTTTTCCATCATTAGATCTAGGTTATCCTGAAAGAGCCCTAGAAAGTGTGAGAAGTGAATATAAGATGGGAGAGTCAAACCCCTCCTCATCCATAATGTTTGCAGAGAAGAGCTGTCAATTCAGAATGCAAATGGCAATGTACAGATGAAGGCTGATACAGAGAGAAGTATATGTTCAGTATAGACTTGAAGAGTCAGATGTTTTATACGTCATAGAGTGCATACTTATATCTGCCACAGTACCTCTCATGTTATTTCCTAATGTAGTCATTTCTGTTGGCAGTAGGAAAAGGGTAATTTTCCACTTAGAAGCCCATGCAGCTAGTAAAGAAATATAAATGTTCAAGACAGGCAAAAATTTATGTTGCCTTTAGACTTCAGTGGAGAAGGGAAAGCAATAGAGCAAGAATCTTTGTGATTAAATTGAATAGATGGGAGTTACCATCGTGGCACAGCTGAAACAAATCCAACTAGGAACCATGAGGTTGCAGGTTCGATCCCTGGCCTCACTCAGTGGGTTAAGGATCCAGCGTTGCCGTGAGCCATGGCGTAGGTCACAGACATGGCTCGGATCTGGCATTGATGTGGCTCTGGCGTAGGCCGACAGCTATACATCTGATTAGACACCTAGTCTGGGAACCTCCATATGCCGTGGGTGCGGCCCTATAAAAAGACCAAAGATGAAAAAAAAAATTCAATAGATGACCAATTTCATCACTGTTACCTGGTGTTAGTTGTCAGAGGAGAACCAACCTCACTGGAAAATACCCTTCCAGCTTAAAGTGACTCCCTTCCCTTCCCCCCAGATATCCATTCCAAGACCACTTGGACTATGTTTAAAACTTGTTGGCATTAAAGACTCACTTCTCCGTCTATATTGGTGTGTATTCCCTATAGCAACAGGTTGGCTATTCTGGAGAGACAGGAGTAGGATTCTGCCGGCTTAACACAAGCATCCTTTCCTCTTGTTCTTAACATCAGGAGCCCTATCCCGTCCCCTAAGAAGTCTCTTGTGTTCTCTTATTTCCTTTTACTTTTCTGTAGAACATCTGCTTGTATGATGTCATGTGTACATTGTCACTAATAATGAATGGCCCATTGGATCTATGCTTAATGTTAAGAAAAACATTTGAAGCATTTCCAAAATTTTAGAATCAGCAAGAGGAATGTGAAAATTTTTCATTAATGGTTTAGAAGTATTCATTCTGAACTTTTGGGAACAAGAAGATGAAATTCTGTTTTTAATATTATTTACTTGATTGTATTTATTTTAGGTAAATTAACCTCTAACATTTTTAAGTATATCCAGATCCATTCATATAACATACGTTTTTTGAGCACCGACCTTGGTCCAGGCACTGTTAGAGGCCTTTTAGATACATTGGAAGACAATAGGCAAAGATACCTTTCCTCTCCCATTGTGTGGAACTTTCATCTGATGAGGAGATAGCGACTTTTAACAATAACCATAAGAAATAAGTAAATGTTATATGCTAAGGAAAAATTTAAAGTAGAGTAGGCCTTGTTAAGAGAGAACCATTTGAACAAAGACATGGAAGAGGCAAAGGAATTGTCTGTGTGGATATCTTGGGGCAGCATATTCCAGAAAAATGAATCAGCCAGTGCAAAATCCTGGAGCAGGCAAGAATAGCTGGCATGTTCAATGAGCAAGCATGGGAGCCTGTATAGCCAGAGCAGAGTGGGTAGAGGGTAGGAGAAGATGAGATCAGAAAGTCACAGGACAGACACATAGAGGCTTTTCTAGGGCATTTTAAAGACTAAAGCTTTCACTCTTAGTGTGGAAAGGTGAGCTGCTGCAAAGTTTTAAGCATGGGAGTGACTTCATCTGACTTATCCTTTAGACAGAATTCTCTGATGTGTTATAGACCATCCACGTACAAGTGTATTCACATGCCATAGAGGGCATAGGAAGAAGCACAGAGACCAGTTAGGAAGTGATATTAGAAACCCAGGCTAAGAGTGATGAGGCTCAAACCAGTGTATCCTCAAAGAAGCCATTGCATACAGGTATATTTAGAAAATAGGATCGAAAGTCTAGAGGATTGGCTTGGGGTTGTGAGAGAGGAGTCACGGATGATGGCAGAGTTTTGGGCTCAAATAGCTAGAAGAATGAAGTTACTTTCCATGGGATAGGGAAGGCTGAGGTAGTGTAGATTTAGAGGTGGAGAGAAGACCAGGAGTTCAGTTATTGGGGATGGTTTTGAGATGTCTGTTCTACATGTAAGTGGAGAAGACAAGGAGGCAGTTAGATATGTGTCTAGAGTTAAGAGGAAAGTGTGGACTGTAGCTATCAGATATTCTTAAAGATGAATTTTTTGAAGCCATGGTGGTGTTTTTTTTTAGTTGAAGTATAGTTGATTTACAGTATTGTGTTAATTTCAGTATATAACATAATGAATTGGGTTTTTTGCAGATTATATCCCATTATAGGTTATTATAAGATATTGGGTATAATTTCCTTTGTTTTATATATAATATAAATGATAATTATATATATATATAAAACAAAGGAAATTATACCCAATATCTTATAATAACCTATAATGGAATATTATATATTTGTGTGTTTGTGTGTATATATCCCAAACCCTTGTTGCTTAGCTATTACATATATGGTAGTTTTTATCTGTGAATCCTATACACCTAATTTGTTCCCTGCCCCCTTGATAACCACAAGTTTGTTTTCTATACCTTTTTATGTCTTGTATATACATTCACTTTTATTTTTTAGATTCTATATAGAAGCGATAGATAGTATTTGTCTTTCTCTAGCTTATTTCACTAAGCATAACATTCTCTTGAGATTGACTAAGGTTATCAAAAGAGCATATCTAGAGACAAAAAGCAAACCAGAGCCTGAGTTCCAGGCATGCTAACCTTAGGATGTCAGGAGCAAGAGGAGTAACCTGCAAAGAAGGCAGAGTAAGGTTGGAGGAAACCTGAGTATGTGGGGTCCTGAAAGCAAGTGAAGAAAGTGTATATAGGAGAACAGATCTGCCCTATCAGTTGTTGCTAAGAGGGAAAGAAAGATGGGGACCGACAGCTGGCCTTTAAAAGAGGCCATCCGTATTCGACAGGCAGTTTCCATGGATATGTGTCTGTGAAAGGCAAATTGCATAGGAATATGAGGAGTGGAATTAGATACTTCATGTTATAAACCACCCTGGACAAAAGGGTGTAAAAGCTAGGGGAGAAAAATAGCAGTTGCCGGCATGGAAGTGGAGTCAGGAACAGCCTTTGTTTTGTCTTTAATTGAAGAAAGGAGAGGGGAGAATTATTAGAGCCTTGTCCTTGAGTAGAGGAGCTATAATGGGATCTAGCTCACGCTGGAAGGGTTGGCTTCGGAGAGGACCATGGACAGTTCATTGGTGAGACAGCAGATAGGGTGGGGAAGAGGTGGGTGCAGGTACTGGTAGGTGGGTAGAAACAGTGAGAGAACGGAATGATTTCCTCTGGCTGCTTCCTTTTTCTCCGAGAAGTAAACGGTAATGTGATGAGGTAGACTGAGGGTGGGGCAGGGGTGTTGGAGGAGAGAAGATGTAAAAGAGGAAAATTAGACCACAAAGAGCAGGAAGCATCTACCTGAAGTTAGTGACTGAATATTAGTTGAGACCAGGCAGGGTTTGTGTGTGTGTGCACATGTATATGCACAGCCACATTCTGCTGCACAGTTGCAACAGTTGCAGGTGTTGCATAGTTGTGTAGCTGGATTTATCAAGAAGAGTATTTTTGGCCAAATGAGCACAGTGAATTGAGAGAGGAGCAAGAAGGGGGCTATCAGGGTATGTGGAAGCTAAGTTGAGTCATGAAGGAAAAAAAGACATTGAGGGTATATGTACAGTATGAAACAGGCAGACCCATAAAGTGAGTTCCAGTGGGGCCAAAGGATTGTGGGAATCAGGTACCAAGGGCATGAGATAGAAGGTAGGGTCGATAAAGAGTAAATGCCTAAGACTGAGATTCCAGAGTGAGGGCATTACTGGTAGTAGAAAAAGACCTAGAGAATCATTGGGGGAGAGAGCATCCAGGGCAGAGAGGAGATGTGTACGGGGTTGAAGGGATGTTCTGTGTGAATATGGAAATTACTAAGAGTGAAGGCAGAAGTAATGTCACATTAGGTGGAAAAGAAATGAGAGGATTCTACAGAGGTTGATAGATGAAGGCAGCAGTAGCTTTATGAGTATTTTTCCCTATTTTGAAATTTCATAGTGTTTGTGACTATCAAACCAAAGATAAAACACATCACTAGAACTGAAAGTACAATAATGAACCATGGCGGGCTGTTTTTATCCTGAGCTACTTTTTCTCATTAGACTATCCATTAAGTATGATTTTTTTATCTCTGTCTTTTTATTGGAAAATTGCCTGGAGTGACTTTAGTTGTATTCCAGAGAACTGGAATCCCTTTGGGATGGTTGTTACTTGTCCCAGGTTGGATCTCTGAGACAGAGATAAGTGTTTAAAGACTTCACTTGGGATCAACTTTGGTTACAATGAAAAAGAAGCCCAGTGACGGTCGCTCACACAGTTAAAAGGCTTCTCTTTTCATGTAACCAAGCAGCCAGGACTAGTCAGTTCAGAGCTGGTGCAGCTATGCAAGGAAGCAGACCCCTTCTTTCCTGCTGCAAAATCCTTAGTCAGTGACGTTTGTCTTCTTTGTCACAAGGTGGCTCCACAGCCTCAAGGCCTGTCGGAAGGAGAGCTGAAAGGTAAAATGTCCATCCCAGTTAACTCAGCAGCTTCCTAATCAGAAGTAGTCACTTTTCTGGAAGCCCCATGTTGGAAACTTTTGCTTTCAACTTCCTGGTCAGAACTTTGCTCCTGTGTTCCCCACCCCCCGCCCCCCAGTTGTGTGGAGACCAGGGTGATGGGTGTTTTTAAGTGGCACGATGATATCCCAGGCAGAATTAGATTTCTGTTAATAGGAAGAGGAGATTGGTAGCTAGTCATGTCTGCCATGTGGTGGCTTTCCTTTTTATTCTAAATTAATTTTCTTTGGCTATTCACTGTGGTATTTTTATTTTTAGACTAATAACTTTATTGTCACAAAAGGAATAGTTGCTTATTATTTAAATCAAAAATAGAGAAGAGTAAAAAGAAAGCAATAATTTAACCAGAAACAACTGTCACACTGGGTGAGCCCCATTCCATGCTTCTCAAATGTGTGTTCTTGTTCAGACAGAAGGAAGTGAGGGTGAAAGCGGGAAGGACAGAGAAGGGCAGGCATGTGGACCCATGGACAAAACATTTTATAATCATGGATTGCACTTTAGTTCTTCTTAAAATAAAATATTAGATTTAGTTTTACTTAAATCTATAAGAAGAAGAAGAAACTTCATCCTAAGAAATAGTACATCCCCAAAGCTCCCTTTCAGAAAGCAGATTATGAAAACCTCTGAAAGGCTGCCACAACCTTGTTGTTTTTAACTACACGTTTCTATTTTATACGTTATCAGTTTTCTTTTCCGTGAAATCTGAGATAGGAAAACCCCCACTTGCATGCTTCTGACCCATTTTTGCAGTCTTCCTCATTCAAGATGTATTTATTATATCTTCTCTAGCAAATGTAATTCCCTTCAGGTTTGAATGTGGACCTTGGTTCTAGTTATTACAGAGCCAGAGTGCTTTTCACCAGTCCCTTAGAACATCGCTTCTCCATTCTGGAATTATTTTGATTGGGTTCTTATTCAACTGAATTTTCTCAATCCATTGTATTTTTTCAAGAAGGGTTACAAATTCTGCAGTGTTTTCATGTTTGAATTTTATATTCAAGCAAGTTCTCTTCCATGTATAAAAGGGAACGATACCATCTATCTACTATTACTGCAAATAATTATTGAGAGAAACCACAATTAAGATCTCAGGGGAAGGAAGAATTCCAGTACAAGAGCATTGGTTAACTGCAGCTAGAGCATGAACCACCTTCCACACTCTTGGCTGACATGTCCTAGGGAGAATCACTGTGCTAGCAGATCACGCACCATTCTCTGGCCATGTTAATGGATCTCCAGTGACCTGGAAGGATTGATGCCTGCTTTTACAATCACTCAAACAGCTCCTTTATGAATGCTTTAAGAAATTTCTCCAGAAAAGCTTCTATATCGAACAGTCCAATTAACTACTCTATAAGGGAATACCCCCATATGCCTGCAAAGATGACAAGGAAATCTTGGGGTGAGGTGCTACTGGGAACTTGTTTCTCCTTTGACTTTTCTATATTTCCAAATCTTTGATAACCATGTATTTCACCTTAATGAAAATGTAACCTTTGCATTTAAAAAGTTAGCATCTTCGGAGTTCCCTTCATGGCACAGCAGAAACGAATCCGACTAGGAACCATGAGGTTGCAGGTTCGATCCCTGGCTTCGCTCAGTGGGTTAAGGATCTGGTGTTGCCATGAGCTGTGGTGTAGGACTCGGATGCTGCATTGCTATGGCTGTGGTATAGACTGGCAGCTGTAAGTCTGATTGGAACCCCTAGCCTGGGAACCTCCATATGCCGCAGGCACGGTCCTGAAAAGACAAAAGATGAAAAGTTAGCGTCTTGAAGAAATTATGTTAAATATATAAATTTGGAATTCTTCATTTACCTCTAAGGCAGTCAGATAAATGTTTACTGAGGATTCAGTTCAGAATCTGTAGTATTTGAAGCTTTAAGATCTCTTCTAGCTATTTCCCTTAATTTTTTTTTTATTATTAACTGAATAATGCATAGACCTTAGAATATGTCCACTGCTTTGGGATTTGAAAGGTACTTTAAAAGCTGAAAATTTGACTAGAGTACGCATTTGTCACATTTTTTTCTAATTTATCATATATTTTCAGGGTATTATAGCCATATTATCATTTTTTAATCAAATTTAAACTAGTTGTTATAGTCTCCATGTAATTTATATTATTCCAGTGATACTGTATCTTAATATACTATATCTTGATATACAAAATGTGCTTCGAAAGCACACTTAATCTGATGAAAATGCATTGTAAAGTTATTGTATGCTCTTTGATCATTTAGATATTTTTGTTATTGCTGTGAACATTTAAAAGATTAATTTTTTTAGAAGTTGTAATGGAGTTCCCATTGTGGCGCAGTGGTTAATGAATCCGAGTAGGAACCATGAGGTCCCTGCCCTTGCTCAGTGGGTTAACGATCCGGCGTTGCAGTGAGCTGTGGTATAGGTTGCAGACGCGGCTCGAATCCCGTGTTGCTGTGGCTCTGGCACAGGCTGGCAGCTACAGCTCCGATTAGACCCCTAGCCTGGGAACGGCCCAAGAAATGGCAAAAAGACAAAAAAAAAAAAAAAAAAAAAAGAAGTTGTAAAACCTGAAATCCCAGGCTGCAGGCTGCATTCTCCTCTCTTTTATTTAGCTCTGTTAGCCTTCTGTGTCAAATTGAGGAGAATGTTGATCATGGCCAGGAGTTCTGAGTTGAGTGAAACATCTGCATTGCAGTATTTGTTAGGCATCAGACTATTGAGATCCTCATTTAACTTCATATTCTGATTGTATTAGTACTTTCTGTTACATAATTGTTGAATACACACTCAAGTTAAGTTTGTATTTGTGGTGCTTTTACCCATTGTTTACATTATTTAGAAATCTTATCTGGAACAAAACTCATCAAGTCTGCAGCTTTGGGTAAACCATCTCCCCAAATTGAAAGTTGTCTGGCTCCTCCTGAGAAATCTGAAGGCCCCACAGAATCTGATTGCTGTGTTCAGTTTCAGAATGTAGGTATTGAAGTTCAAAATAATATTCATAAAGTTTTTTAATGTTCTATAATTATATATTGAAACTAAATTATGAATAATGAAATATATGAAATCTCTTTTGCATTGGGTAGCATTCACTCTTATTGAACATATATTGATCTTGTATAGTAGCATATTATTAACCATGTAATTTTTGCATGTTTGTGGTGGTGTTGTTGTTGTTGTTTTTCCTAACCATCTGTGTTTGAATCTAATATGTAACTCTGTATAATTAAAAGGATTATTCGGGATATCATGGTGGGAACAAAGAGACAGAACTGATTATGTTTAGAAGAGTTCAGGAAGCAGAGGAAAAGTGGAGGGGTGCACAAGCCCTAATTGAGCAAATTAAGGTTACATTCTCAGAAAAAGAGAGAGAACTGGAAAATAAAATGGAGGAACTAAAGAGACAACAGGAAAAGGAACTCTTCAGGTTGAATCAAGACAATTATATTCTTCAAGCCAAGGTACTAAACAGATATATCATCCTATTTTTCCTTTTATGTATTAAAAAAGAACTTGTACCCCCACTGAGAGCATTGTCATCCTCTATCCTGGAGCTGTTTTACTTGATGTATTTGCTGTGTAAAACATGAGCATGGCTCCCCAGAGTGCCTCCTTACAGAAGAGCCGAAATCAAACCCTGGAGAGAAAATCAAAGTTTAAATTGGTTCATTTTGACAGTTTCCTTGTTAGCAGTCCTTTTTGAATACAAATCCCTTGGTTCACTGTGACCTTCAAGGTAGGCAAGAGTTTCAGAGAGAATGCTATAGAAGGTCTAGATTCAGAAAGTGACACCCTATAGCGTTTGAGTTATTTCCATCATCAGAACCATCAGCACAAAACATCGCTATAAGGCTTTAACTGTAGTTGATGTTATATTGATTCCAGTGTGGTTACTATATACATTGTTAGGTCTGTGCACCTTGAATTTTCTTTTATTCTTCCTCACGCCTCGCTTCATCATTTTTTTGCCCAAATAAAACAATTTCTGCTTTTTCTCAAAGTTAAGTAGCTTTGAAGAAGCAAACAAAAAGCAAAGGTGGTTGCATTTTGGAGAAATAAGTGATCCTGTCACTGAAGAAAAATTGAAGCAAATCCAAAAAGAAATACAAGAACAAGAGACCCTTCTTCAGGGATATCAGCAGGTATGGCTCCCCAGCACATAGTGAGCTTGTTGTGAGATTCTTGATTATAAAAAATAAGTCATTTTGAAATATTTCTGTGTCCATTTAACAGGTAGTGGGAATACGGGCAATATGAGGAAGCAATAGTTTACCTAGTGTGCATATCTCTTATGGACAGAATTAAAGTGGTTAAGAAAATGGGTTCTGGATTCAAAAACTTTGGCTTTAGGAGTTCCTGTCGTGGCTCAGTGGTTAACGAATCTGACTAAGAATCATGAGGTTGCGGGTTTGATCCATGGCCTTGCTCAGTAGGTTAAGGATCCGGTGTTGCCGTGAGCTGTGGTGTAGGTTGCAGATGAGGCTCGGATCCTGCATTGCTGTGGCTCTGGCGTAGACCAGCAGCTACAGTTCTGATTGGACCCCTAGCCTGGGAACCTCCATATGCCATGGGAGTGGCCCTAGAAAAGGCAAAAAAACCAAAAAAACAAACAAACAAACCAACAAAAACTTTGGTTTTAGACTTTGCTTTGATGCATGCTGTGCAGCCTTAGGCAAATCACTTCCCCTCTCTCAGTCAGTTTCCTCATCTGTGAAATGGGAACGAGGATAATAGTACCTATCCCATAAGATGGTTGCGAAATTAAAATAAAACAGTGCAGACCAACCTCTTAGTGCCTTCCATACAGTAACCAGTTAATGCATGTTGCCTATTACTAATTTTAAGAGCCATATTTCCTTAGAAACTGTCCTATTTTTCTTTAGTTTTCTATAATTTTTTTCAGTAGGTAACATTGGCTAGTTTTGATATTACATACAGAAATATGAATCTGACATCAATTGCTGGTATCCTTAGAGCGAAAAAATTTGAAATAAATGGGGGAAAATGCATGTGTCCTTGGAAGCCATAAATTTGTTCTGTGTGATGATGGAACCCTGGTGATGTTGACCTGACAGTCAGCCAGGACACGTAGGGCGAGCTCCAGCCTGAGATTGTTTTAGGTTCTTCCCCACATCCTCCCCTGCCCTTTTTTTTTTTACTTCCCTCCCTTTCTCCTATCTCATTACCTTTTTCTCTTTTGACAATAGCCTAACCGTCCAGCCTACCAATAACAAGCATTTTCATTCTGAGGACATCCAGAGAAAGTATTACCACATCAAAGATTACAGTTTTTGCTGTAAATGAAACAGTTCTGATTTTGCAGGTCACCCTGCCCTGAAGTTAGCGAGGACCTTTCAAACCCTTTGCCTGCTGTTCTGAGCTTGCTATATAGAGCATGGGTTTAAAGAGGATTTCACAGAGCTATGAGTATGCCAATCACCCACTCCCACAAAGATAACAGAAAATTTTTGTGTCTATGTATGTATGTATTTTCCTGATTTCATTAATTCTGCAGATAATTAAGCATAGACTCTCTGTCAGGCACTATGCCAGACATGGTGAGATGGTTCCTAGTTTTCATTAGATCCTCAAAGGTTTTTGCTTTTCATCAGATTCTTGATTTTAAAGAGGTTAATGAGCCAGAGCAACTAACCACAGATGGGTTCTTTCTTTCTGATCCCTCTGCTTTTGTCTCTCTTTAATTCAAGTTCCTGTTCTGGGTCTAATATCTGCTCTGCCTCATCCTGATATTCCAGAAACACCCAGTTCTCTAACTCCATGCTCACAGAAAGTTCCAGAAACAAGCATGAATACCCTCTGTGGCTACATCCAGTTACTTCACCACAGAAAGACAAGCCAAAAACAGAAAAAAAGAGGGTGCAAACAGTCCCACTGGTCTTTCCATCCCTGGCATACGAAGTCAGGATGTTATTCCTGCAGCCACTCACTCGTTCACTCCTGTGAAATGCAGTACATTATACCGACAGGCTGTTAAACTTTGAGGATTTTTGCAGCTTTTTTTTAAACTAAGGATTTTGAGCAGTTTGGAAAGAATTGTTTTTAGATAACAAGTTTTCTTCTGAGACAATCCAAAGTGTTTGAAAGAGATTCTGCTTGTGTAAAAACTGAGGGAATTTAAAAAAAAAAAAACTTAAAAAATGTTTCAAGGATGTCCCTTTTATAGGCATATATACTTATGTAAGTACTACTGAACTTTTAACCAAAATGTAATTTTCTGTTTATAAAAAGGAAAATGAAAAATTATATAATCAAGTGAAAGAGCTCCAAGAACAAAACAAGAAAAATAAGGAGCAAATGTTCAAGGAAAACCAGAGTTTATTCAGCGAGTTAGCTTCCTTAAAGTAAGTCCTTTCCGAATTCTTACAACCAGATCTGCTAAGACTATTTCTAAGAAGTTTATTGTTACATTAATAACACATTTAGTTATACTTAATTTTTTTAATTGTACAGTTTTATAACTTTTATATTTTTAATATTCAATGGATTTTCTTTTGGTGTTAGATGACTAGTACATACTTTGGTATTTTCAGCATATTCATGTTTGAGTTAGACATCAGTTTCAGGAAATTGAATATTTCTCTTAAGCCTAAATATTTAGGCAGTAAATCTCTGTAATAGTGCTTTTAGTAATAGTAGTAAAAATATATATATAGTATTATTTAGTGTCTTAAGTCAGATTCATACAGTAGAGCCTGGGGTGGGCATCCTCGTGGAGGTGATTTCCTGGAAGATAACTCTCAGGAGAGGGGGAGCATGAGAAGCGAGAGGTGGGAGGTGAGTAAGAATGTGGTTTCAGCTCAGAGAACAGATTGCACTGCAGAGCTGGTCCCCACTTGAGGCAAGTGGGAGGCAGCCTTTTGTACCCTGTAAGCCAGCCAGTCACTGGCAGAGGTGTGCTTCCAGAAACTGGGTGGGGTATCCTCTGGGCCAGGGGGCAAGGGCTGCTGTTTGGCCAGCACATTTCTCCAGCGACGAGAACCTATGAGTTGTTAAAACCCACACTCACCAGGGCGGGCTGATGGCACACCAGCACCTACTTATGAATCAGTCATACTTCAGACTGTAAGGTCTTTGGGATGTTACTACATCCATCTCTAGCATACCAAGTGAAAAAGCCAAACCAACAAACACGGGCAAGCCAGGGTATTGTCTTTTAGGGAGTAGCTGCCTCTACGCATTTCACCTCAGCACCTAAAAACTCAAGTAGAACAGTGTTAGAAGAAACTTCTTTGGCTGCAAATGTCATGTATGTTATTTAATTACATACTTCTTCCCTTTTTTGGTAAGATAACTCAGGGCATAAGAGGCAGGACTTCTGTTGGCACACACTGATCTTTCATGAAGAATAGAAAAAGGCACATCTTGTAGCGGACAAAGCTTGAAAATATACGAGTTAGCAAATGAGGGCACTTTATGTAAATTGGAGGGACACCCCTTTATCCTGGTAAGTGTGACCCCAAGCCAAGGCTGATAAGCTGCACAGTTCTGATGCATGAAGGTATTTGCGTCTACTTTCTTCCTAGATGCATCAGTAAGGTATTTTAAAATTTCACATCTTATATTGGCTTTCAAAAGAGAAGATCTATTCCAGGATCCAAACCTAAAGATCAAAATGAATTTTCACAATGAAATAAATGGTACCTTTAGTACATCAGGGTTAGATGATCATACCTGAATTTCTAAACTCTTTGTATAATGTCTCTGGGGGGAAAAAAAAAAACAGAAAAATTGATCCCAAAGTACCAGTAGTAGACTATCTGGTTTTATTTGTTAGTTTCCATGGGTATGATTGGCAATTTGTATTTCTCAGAAAGGAGTCTAGAATGATGTGATGGGGAAATGCCATAAGGCTTCCTGGGATGTTGGGTTTTTTTTAATCTCTGAGAATTGGCAGGAAATATTTTTATATTACAAATAAACCAGTACTCTTAGGGTTTCAATTCTTTTAGATGATACATAAACATTTCCTTTAAAGTGTACTCCTCCTTTAGTATCATAGTATTTTATTCTTTAGATTAAATGAACTTTTTATCTTAAATGACTCACTAGTTCAAACATGCAAAAAGTTTTTAATGTTTAAGAATTGAATTTCTGGGAAAGTTCCCTGGTGGTTGAGTGGTTGTGATTTTGGGCTTTTACTGCTGCAGCTCAGGTTCAATCTCTGGTCTGGAAACTAAGATCCCACATCAAGTGGCAGCACCTTGTGGTTTAAAAAAGAAAAAAATCGAGTGTTTTGTATCAAAAGGAGTACTTTGTAATACAAAAATATTCTTTTATTTTGAAAATAAATCAGAGAACAGATGCACAAAAATCGTTTCCTGTCTCACGTAGTGGAAGATTCGGAGCCCGCCAGAAACCAGAATTTTACAGACCTGTTAGCAGAACTACGGGTGGCACAGGTAAGCTGCATAAGGATTTCAACTGTTAGCGATAGTAGAGATTGTCATAATAATTCCCACATGTGTAAAAAAGGGTCTGTTTTGGTAATTTATGAATAAAATCTGTTCATAGATTTCATACCAACTAAATATCTAAGATTAGCACTGGGATACATGACCTTAATATAGAGGAAACAATGTAATTCTGGTTTTAGGTGGTATTCTCTTTATAATCCAGCCTCTCATTGGGCATTTATCACGTGGAGCCGTATTGGAGGCATAATCTTATTTAGGGCATGTATACCTTACTTCAAACAAATTCCTCCCTGGAAATGTACAGCTAAAATAGGAAAGTAATTTGAAGACAATTGTCGGCCTTAAAAAGTTAGTTTTCCCTGTCTTCTTAAGTAGACTGTACCCTTCTAGGGGGCAGAGGCTGTATCTTTAGCTATTTGTATCTAGCATGTCTAACACAAAGCTGAAATGCAATAGCTGCTTCATAACTTTTTTCTTTCATTTTATTGAAATGAATTATAAAGAATATGGCCTAGAATTTTCTGAAGTGGTATTTATCAATGGGAGAAGCTTGGGAATTTAGAGTAGCTTAATTCTCTTTTAAGCAGGACAGTTTTATGCATCGCATGATTATCATTGCTGTCCCCAGGAACTGTGCTCACAGCAGTCACTGTAGCCTCAGAACCACTGCTGCATTTCCAAACATCTCCTGTGCGAGGGCGAGGGTTAGCTGTCCTCACTCCTGCCCATTAAGAACCCCTGGAACACTCCACTAAAAAGCCCTTCCTTCCAGTCTATTTGAATGAATATGAAAATCAGAAAATTTCCAATTACATACCACTTTTTAATTAGAAATTTATTATATAAACTTAAGTTACATAGAAATTTAAACATGCCAGGGTGTAATAATTGATGTCTTACAGATTTTTGTAGTAGATAAAACACAGCTACAAATATGAATCGATTAGAGAATGTTCTTGGCGTTCCCATTGTGTCTCAGCAGTAATGAACCTAACTAGTACCCATGAGGATGCAGGTTTGATGCCTGGACTTGCTCAGTGGGTTAAGGATCCGGCATTGCTGTGAGCTGTGATGTAGGTTACAGACGCAGCTCAGATCTAGCATTGCTGTGGCTGTGGTGTAGGCCGGCAGCTGTAGCTCCAATTCGACCCCCTAGCTTAGGAATCTCCATGTGCTGTGGGTGTGGCCCTAAAAAGACTAAAAGAAAAAGAAAATAGAGAACTTTCTTAAGATATGTGTATATAGAGAATGAAGAGATTGTCAGGCAGGTGAGTAGAAAGAAGGGATAAATGATCGGACGCCCTCACTTGTCAGTAGGCCTGAAAAATTACAAGTTAGGAAAGATTAATATTGCTCTATTTTATGAAAGCTTGGGAAAACATGGTGAGGTTTCAAGCATAGCATTAGCTTCATTTGAAGGCTGTTATTAATGACCTTTTAAAAGTGCTGTTTTGAACACACTTTTCTGACAAATAGGAAACTAAACTGCCACTGAAATCACCAGAAAAATGCTGGCTAAAATATAATAAACATATTTTAAATGCATACCACAGCTCTCAAGAAAGTAAGGGGAATTTCTAAGGGTGAATAATGAACAAGCATTCAAACCTAGCAGTAAGCATTGCTCCTAGGCTGCCAGTTCAGTAACCATGGGCCCTGAGCTTTAACAGCTGAGTGGAGATGGGATCCCAGGACTTCAAAGGGCCATGTCCTTCAGTAAAACCGTGGACTAGGAAAAAATCCACCCACCTCCAGAAGGGACTGAAATGTTGAGTTGTTCTGTCCCATCTTGATGTGTAGATACGTAGGGAAGGTGTCCTCTGCTCAGTGCTCCACTGATTGTTTAGTATGAATGTCAGCCCTTCTGCCTTCATTTGTGTTTTAATATTTGAATTGACACTACCTGCAAGGGTTGGTCGTGCTGAAACTTCGAAAAAAAAGTAAAAACTGTGGATCTAAGTCAATGATCACCTCTAGTGTATATAGAAGAAACAGATGCAAGACAACTCTTTTTTTTTTTTTTTTTTTTGTCTTTTTGTCTTTTGTTGTTGTTGTTGCTATCTCTTGGGCCGCTTCCGCGGCATATGGAGGTTCCCAGGCTAGGGGTTGGATCGGAGCTGTAGCCACCGGCCTACGCCAGTGCCACAGCAACGCGGGATCCGAGCCGCGTCTGCGACCTACACCACAGCTCACGGCAACGCCGGACCGTTAACCCACTGAGCAAGGGCAGGGACCGAACCCGCGACCTCATGGTTCCTAGTCGGATTCGTTAACCACTGCGCCACGACGGGAACTCCTTTTTTTTTTTTTTTTTTTTTGATGCAAAACAACTCTTAAGGGTGTCTGACATTAACCCAACTCCACGCAGTATTCCTGCAGATAAAATTCTGCTGGCAGTACACTCACAATGCAGAATTACAAAACCCAGAGAAACAACCACTCCCCCATGAGTAGACATGGGGTGGCTTAATAAACAGCAGGATTAGAATCCCAATAGAATAACTGAGTAGACTATAAAATAGACTTGAAATGATTAAATATACAGAATAAGTGAGAAATTCAGTGTGAGGAAAGAATAAAACAGACGAGGCACATTCAGAGGAAAATAAACAGAGCTCTGGAAATACTCCTGAAAATTAAAAAAATAAGCAGAAAAGTTAGATAATAGTATACAACTAAGAAAAAATGGTAAACTAGAAGATAGATCTAGGAACTTATACTGAAACAGAAAAATAGAGAAATGGAAAGTAGAAACATGAGATGCTATAGTTTAAATATTTTTCGAAGGTAATGGCTAAGAATTTTTTAGGAATTATCCAAGAGATGACCTCTCAAATTTAGGAAGCACAGTGAGTGCTTTTTTAACTTTTATGATGTGCCAAGTTCTTTTTTTTTTTTTTTTTACTTGCATTTGTGATACAAGGATGAACAAAATAAAATTCCACATTCAAGTAAATATATATACCATGTCAGGTGGTGATGAGTGTGTGAGAAGAAAACGCAACACCCCTGGGTGCCAGGATGGATATTTCTGTTTAGAAAGCATGGTCAGGGAAGGCCTTTCTGGGGCCTCACTTGAGCAGAAATCTTGATCAAGTGAAGGAGCAAGCCACCTTGCCATGTGGGAGCAGAGCTGTAGGCACAGGAAGCAGTAAGGCAGTCACCTGGGAGTAGGAACTTGCTGAGTAGGTTCAGAGAATAGCCAAGAGGTCTTTGCAGCTGGCCTGGAGCATGAGGGTGAAGATTTGCAGGAGATATGTCATTGAAGTGGGCAGGGCTGGGTTATGCGACACTGAAGTCATCTTGGCAAGGACTTCAGGTTTCCCCTAGGAGGGGTGGGAGCCTCCAGAGAGTTCCAGGCAGAGGAGTTATATTTACTGACTCTTGAAAACAACTCCTCTGACTACAGTGAGAAGCGACTTGGTTCTGAGGGTGGGAGGGGCAGAGTAGTTAGGAGGTTGTAATAAGAAGAAATGAGAACATGAGATTGGAAGGGCTTTGAGACTGTGCTGAGTGAGATGATAAGAACCATTCTAGTGGGCTTTGGGGAGCTCCTAATCATTTGGAAGGGATCGGTGGTAAAACCAGAGCTAAAATTTAGGAAAAAATAATTAGCAGTATTTACAATGAATTGGGTGAAAGAAAGACTATGCCACAGGCTGTTGTGGTTGGAAATAATTTGCTTTCATATTTATATGAATATCAAGAAAGAAAAAAACAGTTTATTGGAGGACATTAAAAGACTGAAGCAGGACAAACAAGCTCTTGAAGTAGACTTGGAAAAAATGAAGAAAGAGAGAGACCAAGCCAAAGACCAGATTGCTTATGCCACAGGTAAGGACTGAGCTCAGTCTTTTTTCTCCTAACTGTTCTCGTCTTGAGTTTAAGTAATGCAATCGGGTAGTATAATCAAAATGCTATTCTTTGAAGTGTATTGTAATTTTGGAAACTTTTCTCTCTTTTTTTGTCTTTTCTAGGGCCGCACTCGTGGCATATGGAGGTTCCCAGGCTAGAGGTCTCATTGGAGGTATAGCTGCAGGCCTACCTACACCAGAGCCACAGCAACACCAGATCTGAGCCGTGTCTGCAACCTACACCACAGCTCACAGCAACACCAGATCCTTAACCCACTGAGCAAGGCCAGGGATCGAACCCGCAACCTCATGGTTCCTAGTCACATTCATTCACCATTGCGCCATGGCGGGAACTCCCCAGAAACTTTTTAAGAAAGTTATTAATAGGTATGTGCATTTGATTGGTTTTAGCAGCAATAATTGCAAGATTAGAAAAAATCAGGGATTATTCTGAATTCATGGCATTGTGTGTTTAGTTGTTTATAGTCATCCCAGCTAGACTGTGACCTTCCAGAGCATGGCTTCTCTTTTTAGCCCCGGGCCTGAAATGTAAACGCTCAAGTGTTTACTAATGAACAAATAATACTACACTGTGTTTGTAGAAAACACAGGGATGGATATGGTGTACCCCACCAGGGAAAGCAAAGAAGAGTAAGATAAGAATGCAGATACTAAAAAAACTAGAAATAACCATGAGGGTGCTAATAATAAGGGTTGCAGAGAGGAGTGGCATTTGAGCTGGGTCCTGACAGATGGAGAGATTCAGAAGTAAATGGAGAGAGGCCGCTTAGGTGTGTTTCATGAGCGTGTTCTTGGATACACCTGTGGATTGGAGCCCAGGCTGGCAGAACCCAGGACTAGAAAGGTGAATCAGAGGAGCCAAAGTAAGGATCTTTCCTCTGTGATATCTCGGTCTTCAGTGTAAGATGTGCACAATAAAATCCACTTCCTTGTTTTTAAGAAATTACTTTCCTTGTCTGTAAAACAGAATAACAGCAATAGTTCCCATCATAATGGTTGTTGTGTTAAATAAAGTCATTCATGGTAAGAACTCTCTAGTGTTTGCCGTTGTTCCTTTTTGATATAATTATAGAAATTCTTCATTTTTACTGTCTTTTGAACCCAGCACTTATTTTCATAGGAACAATTTTACTTTGATAATGAAAGTCCATGGGAAAACAATTGATACATCAAAAATTTCTATTTACCAACTTTGCTACAAGTTTGAGGATTCGGACTGGGAACACAACCATCATCTTCCTTACTAAAACACTAAACTAGATGCAATCTTGCATACCTCAGTTGTTTTTTGCCTCTGATTTTTTTTTTCATAAAACTTTCATTAGACAGGCATTGGTTTTCATTTAGAATCTTTTAGTTTACTTCCATAATTTGAAAAATTACAATCATGTTATTGAGTTACTTTATCTTATAGGTGAAAAATTATATGAAATAAAAATTTTAGAAGAAACACATAAACAAGAAATCAGTCGCCTGCAAAAAAGATTACAGTGGTATGCTGAAAATCAGGAACTTCTGGATAAAGATGCATTTCGGCTTAAAGAAGCAAATGAAGAAATCGAGAAACTGAAACTTGAGGTACTAGATCATTTCAGAATGTATTTCTATAGATGAACCCTATTATCATCAGCACCCCCACATAGCCTTGTAAGGGTCATTGAATAAATACTCTAAATTCTGTTAATTAAAATGGCCTATTTGCCTTTGGTTTGTGTTTATTTGGTAGTTTATTTTTTTATTTAACTTTTTTTTTCAATTTTATGGCCACATCCGAGGCATGTGGAAGTTCCCAGGCCAGGGATTGAACCCATGCTTTTGCAGCAACCTGAGCCACTGAAGTTAGATTCTTAACCCACTGCACCAAAGTGGAAGCTCCTGGATAGTCTATTTATTTATTTATTTATTTATTTATTTATTTATTTTTCATTTTTGGCCACCTTGCAGTATATGTAGCTCCCAGGCCAGGGATCAGATCCAAGCCTCAACTGTGACCTAAGCTACAGCTGCAGCAATGTCAGATCTTCAACTCATTGTTCTGGGCTGGGGATTGAATCCGTGTCCCAGCATGCCCAAGATGCTGCCAACCCCATTGCACCACAGCAGGAGCTCCCAGGGTAATCTATTTTAAATTAGACTGAGAATCCAGTCTGCTCTCTTTATCCATGAGATCCTTATCAGCAGATTTAACCAACTGTAGTTAGAAAATATTGGGGGGAAGAAAAAAAAACAGTTCAAAAAGCAGAACTTGAATTTGCGGTGCCTAGCAACTATTTACACAGCATTTACATTGTATTAGATATTATAAGTAATTTAGAAATGGTTTAAGGTTTATGAGAGTATGTCTGTAGGTTATATGTAAATACTACACCATCTTATACAGGGGGCTTGAGCACCCCTGGATTTTGGTATCTGCCAGGGTCCTGGAACCAGTGCTTTATGGTTACTAAGGGACAGGGCAACTGTAAATCCAAGCTTCTTATCACAGCCTTTGAAGACCGCATATGGTCTGATCCCTGCCTGTGTCTCCAGCCCCATCTGTTCTACACTCCTCCGAGTCACTCTCCAACCACACCAGTTCCCTCTGGTTCTTGAACGTGCCAAGTTCATTCCATGGTTGCCTTGGCGTAGCGTGCTCTGGCCTCGGTCTCTCTCCTCATTCGAATCTCAGCTCAGATTTCTATGCCCCAGAAAGATCCTTCTGACCTCTTAAAAATGGCTACCAGTCTGCCTTCCTCTGACTCTTTCTTCTCATTCCTTCACTTTATGTTCTTCATAGCACTTGCCAGCCTCAGAAGTTATTTTATTTACTTTTTGATTTACTTTATTAGCTTATCAACTGTCTCCTTCCATTAGGGCATAAGCACCATGAAAGCAGCACCCTGGCTTGTCTTGTTTGCCCTCCGTTTCTTCAACGCAGTACCCTTTTTGGGATTTAACAAGTGAATGAATGTACTGCCATTATGCTTCCCTCCTGGGGTTTCTCTGCTCTGTTTTAAATGTGCTTCTTAACATGGTCTTTACTTATTGACAGGTTGAGAAGCTAAAAGCTGAATCTGGAAATCCATCTATTCAGCAGAAGATACGTTTAAAAGAAAAAGCAGCTGATGCCAAAAAAATTCAGGATCTAGAACGACAAGTACGTGTTCAGGGTAAATGTTCATTAAAGTATTTTACATAACAGTGCATTTTTGTTTTCTCTTTTGTTTCAGAAGTTCCTACAAGATGTAGTCAACCTGGAAATTTTTTTTTAATTCATTTTAATATAGAACTGCCTCTAAACCTACTTAGTGTACAGTATTTAAAGGAACATTAATAAAAGGAGTAAACATTTTGTGTACTCTACAGCTTTATGCATAAAGAACTTTTTAGGGTAATATGTCTCATGAGATGGTAGACCTGTTGATGAAAGGTTATTTATATCCCAACTCTTTGACATCCAGGAAGAATAACAGAGCCTTGGCACTCCTGATGTAGAGCTAGGATCCCTTCTCCTGAGGAAGGGTGGGTAAAAGGGGAGGCAGGAAAGAGATCCTCCAACTGGGGACATGTTAGGAGCACTTGGGAAGTCATGCAAAACACCCCAGAAACAGGACATCCAGCCGTCCAGAGAGCTGGCTATAATTTTGAGCTCTATTTAGGCCTAAAAATTCTCATTTCATAATCAGTGTGGCCGGGAGACTTTTTTTAAAAAACCATATCCATATGGTGACACTTAATAGGATAAAGTTGGGTTTTTTTTGGTTTTTTTGTTTGTTTGTTTTTTTCATTTAAAGAGTTATAGACTGGAATGTTAATTAACATTTTCCTTATGTTTTAAAAACCTTCTGTACTGTAGAGTTTGTATTCATAACTAAATATTAAGACAAAATTAGAATTTCCAGGCCTATTGATAAGGTAACATGATTCTGTAGTCACGACACTTAAATGTTCAGCTATTATTCCGTCACAGACCTAAAACTGTGAGGTCATCACTAGGCTGAGTATGATCCCAGTTTTACGAGAAGAAAGAGAACTCAGCAAAAAATTAATAACTTTTTTATTTTTACAGGACCTATTATATTAAAAGGTAGGATTTAGTAATTGGTTTAGGAAAGGAAGAAGACAGAGGTGGTTTGAAGAACTAGAAATAATTTCAAATAACTGTAATCCAGGATTGCTTGGCTCTTTTTTTTTCTTTCCCAGTGCTTAAGACTTAGATTAGCCCAAGTAGAAGAAGCTACTTGGATTCATGAGAGAGAACAGACCAAAGGAACTACTTTTCCACTAGTTGACTTTATTTTAAGATAATAATGTAGAACTGAATGTATAAGAGTAAAACAGTAAAGCCTGCTTAAAAACAAAATTAAGACCTGAAATGGTGTGAACCATATTGACTGGAAATATAATGTTTTAGGCAAGTAACATCCCTCTTTTACTAATGCTTTCATTAAAAATTATATTTATCATCTGAGATTATATCTTTCTAAAACAGTATTCATTAATATTTTGCATGGTTTGCTACATGGACATTTCAGGTCTTACTCTGTTCCCATGAACAGAACATTTCTATCCTAATGATTTTAAATCTTGATAAATATTTCCTCATCAAGATATATCATAGTAGACTCAGAATCATTTCAAGCCATATTCTGAAGTAGGTTAATTTTAGAATAAAACATGTTTTTTTCCTAAATGCACTTAAGCAAAAGCAGGAAAATATGCACGTTATATATAAGTGAAAATTTCAGATTATGTGCAGTCATTCAGCACCTTCATTTAATGGGATATTCCATAGTTTAATTTCCAGTGAGTTTTTTTTTTTTTTTAAAAAGAAGAAGCATTGTATGATAGAGTTACACTAGTATAAATTACCAAAGAATAATATTATAAAATAAAATTAGCAGTTTCCATTGTGGCTCAGCAGTTTACAAACTGAGGATATGGGTTCGATCCTTAGCCCTGCTTAGTAGGTTAAGGATCTGGTGTTCCCATGAGCTGTGGTGTAGGTCACAGATGTGGCTCAGATCCCAAGTTGCAGCTCCGATTCAACCCCTAGTCTGGGAACTTCCATATGCCACTCGTATGGCCCAAAAAAGAAAAAGCAAGAAAAGAATTTAGAATCATGATGTGTTTTTCAGAGGCATCTTAACCATAATACCTTTCAACAAAAGCAGGCATGCACACATATGAACATATAATATCAAGCTCTAATTTCTCTGGACCCAAGTGCAGTTCATTCTTACAGAAGGATTGTGTAATACATTATTGTTTAATAGGCTAAATGAAAAGTTTCTGTGAAGACTTCATTAAATACAAACTAGTCCTATTTGCTTCTTAATTGAGAGAAGTCATTTTAAAGTAGATGAAACTGCTTGGAGGAGGGTTGGGGAAGGAAAGAGATTGTTGAAGGTCAGGGCAGGTGCTTAGGAAGCTGTACACTCATTACAAAAATTTTGCACACGCATATGCATGTAAGTAATGTTTCAATCAATAGATAGTATAAACACTATTATCTGAGGGGATCTGTGGGAAAAAAAGAACTTTGTCTTCAAAAAGGTCACTTATTACTAGTGTGATAGGAAAACCCAAGAGCTATTTCAAATAAATATAAGAGGATTTCCATAAAATAAGCAGTATTAAATTAGACATCATACTATAGTGTTTTTTAATCAGATAATCTAGGATATAAAATTTGAAGTTAATTTGTGCTGCTGTGCATTTGATTGTCTTGAGATGCGATATAAATGTCTCCTTGAGATCTGGACATGATTAATAGAGCCTAATCCAAATTTATACATTAAACTGCTTAATTTAATATATCTGTGACCTACATGCATACGAAAATATCTTAATAGGTTAAGGAAATGGAAGGAATTCTCAAGAGACGATACCCCAATTCTTTACCTGCTTTAATATTGGCTGCATCAGCAGCTGGTGATACAGTGGAGAGAAATACAGTGGAATTTATGGAAAAAAGGATAAAAAAACTGGAAGCTGATCTGGAGGGCAAAGATGAAGAAGCAAAGAAAAGCCTCCGTACCATGGAGCAGCAGTTTCAGAAAATGAAGGTAAGCGCCAGGTAGCCATAGAGATGGGGCTCAGAGGGGTACCATAGCGGCTGGGGGCTTCTTAGATCTCATTTTAACAAATAGCTCTGGACATCTTTTCCCATAGAACCTTACCATGAGTGTCAGTAGCTGGGAAAACAAAACAAAAACCTAGATCCCTCCTGTCTTTCTGTCCTCCAGAACTTGTTATTTCAAACATGGAATAATTAAGTACAGGGTAGTCTTTACATAAGCCCCTCTCAATGATACTAGCATCAGTGGAAATTAAGTCATGAAAAGGCACAGTAAAATACCTCTAAAAAATATAATATCATGGTTGAAAGTGTTTTTCTGAAATTTACTCAAACAATGGAGAGGGAATGAAACAGAAGAATATGTTTCTGGGGTTAAAGCAGGGGGTCAGGCAGTGTCTGCTAAAAATGTCTGTCAGTCTGAGTTTCTGTCCTTCATCAGGAATGAAGCAGAAAATACAAGTGCAGGTATGACCACATGAGAAACAGGACATGACCTTTTACTTTTTTATGATCATTTGCTTTTGAAAAGTTGTTGAGCACACAATCTTTGCAGTAATTCAAGCTACAGGCTTTCATAGACATTTCAGTTCATCCTGTGTAATCTTTCCAGTCACCTGTGAGAAATAGATATTTTGACCCTTTTTGACAGATGAGGGAATGAGAGGTTCACAGTTGAACTTCTTACCTAAGGTTTTGCTGGTGAGCGACAGCGAAGCCTCCAAACCAATGTGTTGCTGCTTCTAGCAGATGTCAGTCCCTGTGGATACCTACCCTCCAAGAAGCAACAGTGTAGAATATTAAGATTCCAGAGACAGTAAATGGTTGAAAACCTGGAAATACGTCTCCTGCTGTCTCGGATCATATTAAGGAGCATAGGTTTCTTTTGCTCGACCCTCTTTTTCAAGTCTCTCAGCCCCTTCCCCAGCTCACTTTCTCTCTCACTGACCTGAATTCTAAGTTATGCTCCTCCTTGAGCCACCCAGTTGCAGCCACCCTTAACTTACTCACCCTCTGCTCCTGTTTACCCCTCTCCTCCACTCCTCTGCTCACACAGCCTCATGCTTCTGAAGGAGCCCACAGTCGTGAGAGGTGTGTAGATGCCCAGTCTCAGGAGTTGCCTCAGTGCTGCCGGCAAGTCTCCTCCCATCCCCTCAGCACTCGCTCCAAACTATCCTTTCTGTTCCTCTTGCTCCCACTCGTACTCCATCCTACTTTTAGCAGACTCCACCCTACTCCCACCCCATCCCCATTCCAGCCACATACACGGTAGCACAGCAGAAAAGGTGGCCTTGGAGTTCCCATTGTGGCGCAGTGGTTAACGAATCCCACTAGGAACCCTGAGATTGCGGGTTCGATCCCTGGCCTTGCTCAGTGGGTTAAGGATCTGATGTTGCTGTGAGCTGTGGTGTAGGCCGGAGGCTACAGCTCTGATTAGACCCCTAGCCTGGGAACCTCCATATGCTGCGAGAAGTGGCCCTAGAAAAGGCAAAAAGACAAAAAAAAAAAAAAAAGAAAAAAAGAAAAAGAAAAGGTGGCCTTTATGGCCAGACTGCCCTTCAGTTTAGGCCCAGTTTCACCATTACCACTTCATGACTTTCCTCTAATTACCTTCCCTGGGCCTCAGTCTCCTCATATGTAAAAGAGAGATAATAACTGACTTACTGCCAGTTATGCCACTTTTTCTCCTAAATTCTTTCTGTTCCTCTTAAATCCATGTCACTCTACTACTATCATTAATTTTAAAATGGCCTGGGAGGTCCTGTTGGGGCTCAGTGGTAACGAGCCCAACTAGTATCCATGAGGGTGCAGGTTCGATCCCTGGCCTCCCTGAGCACGTTAAGGATCCAGCATTGCTCTGAGCTGTGGGGTAGGTTGTAGACGTGGCTCTGATGTAGCATTGCTGTGGCTATGGTGCAGGCGGACAGCTGCAGCTCCAATTCTGTCCCTACCCTGGGAACTTACATATGCCACAGATGTAGCCCTAAAAAGACAAAAACAAAAAACAAACAAACAAACAAACAAAAAAAACAGAAGGAAGGAGAGGAAAAAAGGAAAATGGCCTTACTGTCATAAGCTCCTGACTAGTCTGCATATATCTATTTTAGCCCCTCCTTCCTCTCCAGCATTTCCTCATACCATGCTTTTCTTTTTTTTTTTTTTGCAGTTTCTCTTTCCTTTATTTTTTTTTAACTGAGTGAATTTTACTACATTTATAGTTGTACAACGATCATCACAAGCCAGTTTTATAGCATTTCTATCCCAAACCCCCAGCCCATCCCCTCTTACCCCCAACCTGTCACCTTTGGAAACCATAAGTTTTTCAAAGTCTGTGAGTCAGTATCTGTTCTGCAAAGAAGTTCATTGTGCCCTTTTTTTAGATTCCACATGTAAGGGATAGCATATGATATTGGTGCCTCACTGTCTAACTGACTTCACTTAGCATGATAATTTCTAGGTCCATCCATGTTTCTGCAAATGCCATTATTTCTTTCCTTGTTATGGCTGAGTAATATTCAACTGTGTATATGTACCACATCTTCTTTATCCACTCCTCTGTCAATGGACATTTAGGTTGCTTCCTTGTCTTGGCTATTTTATATAGTGCCGCAGTGAACATTGGAGTTCATGTATCTTTTCAAGTCATGGTTTTCTTTGGATAGATGCCCAGGAGTGGATTGCTGGAACCATGCTTCTCTCCAGTCATACTGAACTGTTTTCCCTACTTGCCTTATTTCTTACAGCCACAAAAATGTGTATGCTTTGTGCCTCTGACCAGTATGCTCTGTCCATCTCTTCCACAGTGAAGGCGTTCCTGTCTTTCAGTTCTCAACTCAAGCATTACTTCCCCAGAGAAACCTGCCCTGGCCTCCCTGGTAGACAGGAACCTGTGCAGGCACCCTAGCCTGTGCACCTCTCCTTCCTCCACGTTTACAGCCATTTTGATGGATCATTGATGACCTCTCTCTCCATCTAGCTTCTGGACTTAATGATGGCTGGGACTGTTCTGTTTGTACTCACTGTTTCCCTGTTTATTCCATCATTCAGCAAGGTGCCTGGCACAGAGTAAATGCTCGATAAATATTTTAATCTAATTAATAGGCTATGGAGAGGACTGAGGCAGAGTATGTGTAAAGCCCTGGTCCCGTGCCTGGAGTGTAGCAAACAATAAATAATTATCGTAATTACAATTATTATTAACATTCCACTGACCAAATAAAAGAATGAATTCCAACCCCTCCCCATTTTAACTTTCAGTCTACCTCCCTTTTTCCTTTTTCTAATCCATACTCCATCCCATTGCTGCCTCTGCTCACTTCCTGCCACTTCCTCCTTTCATTTCTGATGGCCAGTACACACCAAGCACCCATCTGCCTTTGCATGTTCTCTTCCTACTTTTAAAATGTCCTTGCTTCCATTTACCCCCAAACTTACACTCAACCATGAAAACTGACCTTGAATGTGCTCTCTCTATGTAGTCTTCCCTCAGGCCTCCAGACACAATCGGTTCTTAGGCCCATTACTGTGGTTATCATAGGACATTGAAACTTTATGTCACTCTCATCCCTAGGCTATGAACTTTTTGAAGTCAAGAACTGAGTTTATCTCTAGGATCTGGCACAGAACCTGGCATGCAGTTGTAGTTCAGTAAATATTCATTGACTGAACAAGTCATCATGCTCCCTCCACTGAGTAGACTTTAGGTTTTTTGTTAATAAAGCTCTAGTGTGCAAATTCTAAGCTGACTTACTCCCATGCGTTTTCTAAATCGATGTAAGAAAGTTGAAAATGTGCTGTTTCTCACAGGTATTAGTAACCCCAACTGCTTTCTATGTTTATCCTTAGGGAGTGTAGTTTGCAGAGAGGTAGGTACACAATAATAGGTTTGCTTGTGAGGTTTAAAATAAGTTTTGGTGTATAAAAATGTGTAATGTCACGAAGCAATGTAAAATTATGAAATTAAGTAACATATTGAGACTACGTAATGGTATGACCTTCAGAGATTAGACTTTAGCGCATTTGCCTGATTCAAGGCACATGGAGTTGGAGGCATCAGAATATGTGAGGGATGCCTGAGTGAGGAGGAGGCAGGACTTGGGGGAATGCAGGGCTCTGGTAACTAATGGAATGAGCTGTGGTTTGGCGTTAAATGAATTCTTTTCCACAGATCCAGTATGAACAGAGACTTGAGGAGCAGGAGCAGCTGCTTGCCTGCAGATTAAAGGAGGCAGCCCAGAACCAACACGACAGCCCCTCCAGGGTGAAAGCACTAGAAAAGGAACTGGAGGAGGTTAAGGAAAGTCACCAAAGCACCGTGAGAAACCTTGAAGCCGAAATAGATGTTCTTAAACACCAGAACGCGGAGTTGGAACTCAAGAAAAATGATAAAGATGATAAAGACTTCCAGTCTATAGAATTCCAGGTGGAACAGGCTCATTCAAAAGCTAAACTGGTCAGGCTCAATGAGGAGCTGGCTGCAAAGGGGAGAGAGATACAGGACCTTTCCAAAACTGTGGAGAGGCTTCAGAAGGAGAGGAGAAAGATGCTCTCACATCAGCACTGCAAGGCTGGAGAGGAAATCACCACCAAAAGGCTGAAGAGAGATGGTCTGCACCCAGGTAAAGGAGACGCGAACTCCGTCCCTGGATCCCTGGAGGGCAGGCTTTACCAACCACGTGCTTTTACTGATGCCCATGTTTCAGAGGTTTTACAAGAAAACTGCAGATTGAAAAATGAACTGGAGAGATTAACTGTGGAGAGGAATGAGCTGAAGATGAAATCTGAAGTAGCAGTGAACCAATTTGAAAATTCCATGAAAAGGTAAAAATGTGTATTTGTCAGTATGCAGGGACATAAAAAGATAAAGAAATTAAATATTATAAGATGTATATTTCCCCGGGATAATTAGTTTGACCGTTTATTAAATTCGTAACCAAATTTTAAGAAACTGTATTATATACTAAGCATAGATCAGTTTCAGAGTTGGATCCTCTACCTGTTGGGAGCCCAGATTCTAATGAACTTGAGTCTCCAGTGTGGCCCAGTCCTTGAGCTGACCAGGCTTGTCTTTCTGCATGTATCCAAATGGCATAAAGAAGCTGACCCATGGGGCCTTCCTGCAAGTGCATATCATCATTTATGATTGCCTTGAGCAGATGGCTGGCAGAAAACAGCTCTTATTAAAACTAGTTGACATTCTAAGAGGAAAAGGTCCTCTTTTCCAAAATAACTTTGTATTGATCTTGTAATCACCTCTATTCATGCCTTTAGAACTGCTGTACTCATTTACCCTTTCCTTCTCAGAATCTCCAGGCACCCTCTCCAGTCTCTTTCCTGAGCCTTCTTACATCTACCATTGGCTTTTTGATTTGGTCAAACCAAGTCCTAGTCTTTCTGCCTTCCAGTACCAGTTTTCCACAAGTAGCCTCTCCTTTTATTTCCCTGGACTTCATCCAAGCATGTCTGTCATCCTCACTCTTTTGAACCTGGTCTCCTGACAATGGCCTTTCACAATCAGTGGAGTTTTCTCCAACCTCATTTTCCATGACATTGTCCACTACACTGCCTTTCCTGAAGGGGTGTCCTCCCTTATCCTCCATGACTTAGTAGCTCTGGCTAAAGCTCCTTTTCTGCTCCTTTTAACTGGCTCCTCACTCCTTTTTTCATTCTTCCTCCTCAAAAAAACTTGGCTTTCTTCCAAAATTCACTTTTTGGCTTTCTGTCCATCTGTTCTTTCTCCTTTGCTAAACTCATCCATTCCTATGGCTTCTATAAACCATGACTCCTAGATTTATTATTCAAGGCTTATTCTCTTCCCTGAGCTCAGATGTTCAATCTGAAAATTTATTGGATTGTGCCTCTTAGAA